>NC_132913.1:3040000-4240000 GCF_047675955.1 Chlorocebus sabaeus | reverse complement strand
CCGGCCCGGTGTTTCTGCCAGTCACAGAGCTGGTGAGATCATCTATCCCGGCAGAGGCTCTGAGGATCCAGGGGGGTGCAGGGGATGTTAATTGGAAATGGAGCCAGTGGACCAGCCCCCTCCAGATGGCCTCTAGGACGGGGCCTCTGTAGTCTTCAGGCCCATGGGCCACTGGGTTCCTGCACACTTTACTCACTGGCTCCCAAGCCCATCCCTGCACCCCACTCCCTGCCCCAGTACTCTCCAACCCAACCCAGCTCTCTTCAGGCAGCCAGGGTCAGGTACGGCTGCATTCCTTCCTCTGGCCTCTGACCAGTTTCTGTTTTGCTTATGAACAGTCTGAGGACCAAGAGCCCGCTGGTGTAGGATGTGTGATCCTGAGTTTAAGCAAGAGTGGAGTTTCAAGCTGTTGGAGAAGGTGGGCTCACCGTAAGTTTCTGTTATGCCCACCAAGTGCACACATGGGGCCTCTGGATTCCAGAAGCTTTTTCAGAGTCCCCCAGTGCTGCTTAGCCAGCCCCTGTTTGTACTGATTCCTTACATCCTCCTCCACAGCTCAGATCTCAGAGCCCTGCTTCGAAGCATCCTGGAAACCCCAACCCCCTTGATGATCACCGTCCTGCTAAGTGAGGGACCCTGGGGTCTCAGTGGGAACCCCGGCATAGGGCAGGCCTGGGTGCAGCTCTGCAGGCTGGTCATGAGGTTCTCCAGAGGCCAAAGAAGCTGATGGCAGGTGGGCAGGGAGGCCAAGGAGCTGAGTGCTGGGGGCCTTGCTAGGAACCCGGAGGAGCTTCCGGTGGCTTCTCCTGTGGGTGGAGGTCGGACGAGAGACGTTCCTAGAGAGAGAAGCCTAGAGAACACAGCTGTCAGCAAGGTCCCAGGTAAAGGGCACAGGCCTCTGCATATTTAATTTTCATATTTCCAAATAACAGGTTTTCTCTTTCACTGTAGTTCCTTTTTTTTTTTTTTTTTTTTTTTTTTTTTTTTTTTTTTTGAGACGAAGCCTCATTCTGTTGCCAGGCTAGAGTGCAGTGGCGTAATCTCAGCTCACTGAAACCTCCGCCTCCCGGATTCAAGCGACTTCCCTGCCTCAGCCTCCCGAGTAGCTGGGACTACAGGCACACGCCACCATGACTAGCTAATTTTTTGTATTTTAGTAGAGACGGGGTTTCCAGATGTCGGCCAGGATGGTTTCAGTCTCCTGGCCTCGTGATCTGCCCACCTCGGCCTCCCAAAGTGCTAGGATTACAGGCATGAGCCACCGCGCCCGGCCTCACTCTAGTTCTTTTGTTTTAATAGGAAGTATGAGCAACAGTTCTCCCACCCCATGCCAAGAAATTCTGTAACCCCTTGTCCAGTCACTACTGCGACTGATTCCAAATAAGAAACACTGCTGGGAAGACCAAGCGCTCACCAAATACACAACACTCACGGGTTAGGGATTAGAGGCCTTGAGAAGACAGGGATTGACCAGTCTGCATGAAAAACTGTAGAAATCTTATATGAAACCCCAACATAGAAAAAAAAATGGAAAGAGCAACAAGACACTCAAATATATTTGATGAGTTCCATATGAATTTATTTTACCAGTTCAATTTGTAACGTGCTACTAAGTGGGTGGGACCCTGGAGGTCCTCAGTGGGAGATCAACCATGTGAACACCTGACGACAGAAACTGTGCAATAGAAAAGCTGTGTTGGTTTAAGCTGCAGAGTCTTGGGTTAATTTGTTATGCCACAATAGATAACTAACAGGATATCCTCTGTTGTGATCTTCATGCAAAAGTTATTTTCTTTCTAATTTCTTCCATTGCCGAATTAATATATGCACTTGTAAGAAAAACATTTTAAAAGGAAAGAAAAACTAAAATCACCAATGTTGTCACCATTCAAATGTCATTGCGTTAATCATTTGATCTGTTTCTTGTTTACTTTTTCCTCTACTGAGGGTTATTTTTTTTTTTTTTTTTTTTTTGGTTTTTGCCAAAGTGGTAGTCAGTCATTCTGTATATATAACATTTTTCTGTTTTGTTTCACTTAACGTTTTTGAGTTTTAATGTTTCTTAATTTTATCCTGAATGTGCACATGAGGTGCTCTGGATCTGAGATGGACTCCTCCCCAGTGACCTTACAGTAGATCATAAGCCTAGGGCCCCTCCTTGCTCCACTCCGTGCTTGTGGGCCAGGCAGTGAGAGCCAAATGGAAACTCTCCACGAGCAACCGGACACTCCTTAAGGGCGGACTGACAGCAATGGGCTGTGGCCAGTTACACCCAGGAGAGGCACTGGGAGCCCCCTCTCCGGAAAGAAGGGAAGACATGCTTGCGTTTTGGAGAGTGCGTGGCTACAATCCCGAATTCTCACTCTGCTCTTTGGAATGTAAAGATATTTCTCTAGGGACCAAATCACCTAGAGCTAGTTTTCCCCTTCATTTGCAAACACATAACTCCAGAGTGAGGTAAACCTTTCTAGAGTTCTTCACTATCTTTATAATTGTAAATTAACTTTTTTTTTTTTTTTGAGACAGAGTCTCGCCCTGTCGCTCAGGCTGGAGTGCAGTGGCGCGATCTCGGCTCACTGCAAGCTCCGCCTCCCGGGTTCACGCCATTCTCCTGCCTCAGCCTCCCGAGTAGCTGGGACTACAGGCACCGCCACCACGCCCAGCTAATTTTTTGTATATTTAGTACAGATGGGGTTTCACTGTGTTAGCCAGAATGGTCCTGATCCTCTGACCTCATGATCTGCCCGCCTCAGCCTCCCAAAGTGCTGGGATTACAGGTGTGAGCCACCGCGCCCAGACAACTGTAAATTAACTTTTAAGGCTTGATCGTAGCCCAGTGTTCTGTACTGTACATCTGTGTCCTCCCCAGATTCACATGTTGAAGGCCTAAACCCCAGCGTGATGGTACTATGAGACAAGGACTATGGGAGGTGATTGGGATTAGATGAGGTTGTGAGGGTGGAGCCCTCATGATGGGATTAATGCCCTTATAAGAAGAGACACTGAAGAAACTGCTTGCTCTCTCTCTTCACCATGCAAAAACACAGTGAGAAGGCAGCTGTCTGCAAGACAGCAGGAGAGCCCTCACCTGAAGCTGCCAACATCTCGATCTTGGACTTCCCAGCCTCCAGAACTGTGAGAAATTGATTCCTGTTGTTTAATCCACCCAGTCTATGGTATTTCGTTATGGCAGCCTGCATGAAAATACCCAGGATTCTAAGTTTCAGCAGATTTTGTTCAGAGATCTGGCAGAAACACAAAAAGATTTTGTATACCCCACAGCACTATAAAATAATGTTTTTTTTCTTATAGGCCCCTAGTGCTGTTGAGGAACTTGATCTTCAAGATTTTAAATGCCATTTTGGAATTGATCACAGAAAAATGAACATAATCAATGAAAGTACTTTTCAGATTTCAAATACAGTTCTGGCTTGATAAGCTATATATGCAGGCTACAATGAAATACTGCTTTAAAAAAAAAAAAAAATTCCAACCAGCATATGGCTCTGCCTTCCACCCGGCTCTCGAAACATCATCTCTGGTTTTCCCACTGAATAATCAATATTAAAGAGTAAATAAACCAGCCACGCACAGTGGTTCATGCCTATAATCCCAGGACGTTGGGAGGCTGAGGCAAGAGGATCACTTGAGCTCAGGAGTTCAAGACCAGCCTGGGCAACATGGTAAAACCCCATCTCTACAAAAAAATACAAAAATTAGCAGGGCGTGGTGGCAAGTGCCTGTGGTCCCAGCTGTTCAGGAGGCCGGGGTGGGAGGGTCACATGAGCCCAGGGAGGTTGAGGCTGCAGTAAGTCCTGATCACAAGACTGCACTCCAGCCTGAACGACAGAGTGAGACCCTGTCTCAAATAAATAAATAAATATCGACCAAAAACCCAGCATCTCTGCTTAGCCATGCTTTAGAAACACCTGGGGAGATGTTTAGACAAGCAGCCCACGGGTGCTCCCTGGAGGGCAGAGGACACTTGCAAATGCCAAAATCAAAAGGACCACCAGAAGCCAGGACAGCGTTGTCCTCCTTAGCCCTTCCACCTCTTCACAGCCACAGAAACACGCCAGGAAAGAGGCTCGCAGATGGATGGCCACGGCCTGCAGGCCCCATCCTCTAGCACCGTCCCTGGACAGAGAGTGCCCAGGGCTGGAGGGCAGTGAGGTTGGCCAGGGGTACAACACCTGGAATCCTTTTGCCCCATTCAGAGGCACAGCAGTGACCTGCAACGCCAAAGATGGCCTTTCTCCGAGTGAGAGGAGCAAGGAGACCCCCAGTGGAGGGCCAGAGGGCTGCATTAGCAGGGACCTTGGCCTCCTAACCTTGCCCAGCGTGACTCCAAAACTCTACAACAGAGCAAGGGCACATGCCCCAGTGGCCCAGTTCCTTCCCAGCTCAGAAGCTTGTTCCCCTCCCCCAGTTCCAACAGCACCCAGAGGTGCCAGTCCCTAGTCCCCTCCAGGGGACTAGCCCTTCCCAGTCCATTCTGTGGGAGGGCAATGCAGCCCGGGTCTGCGGTGCAAGGTCAAGATCGCCCATCTCGATTGTTTTAAGCAGAAACCACGGGCGGGGAAAGAGATGCCTGGGGACTTCCGCCCTGTAGTGAGGACTCCTTTCTGCTCTTGGCCTGACAGCTAAGTTCATGCTCAGCAGTTTCCTCGCAGCAAGATTTTAAAATACCAGTGCCTGGCCACTGCCCCAGTGTAATCAACCTCCAACGAGCAGCCCCAAGTTCGTTCGTTCTTTCTTTCTTTCTTTTTTTTTTTTTTTGAGGCAGAGTCTTGCTCTGTCACCCAGGCTGGAGTACAATGGCTCAATCTCGGCTCACTGCAACCTCAGCCTCCCCAGTTCAGGCAATTCTCATGCCTCAGCCTCCCGAGTAACTGGGATTACAGGTGCACACAACCACGCCCAGCTAATTGTTTGTATTTTTGGTAGAGATGGGGTTTCACCATCATGGCCAGGCTGGTCTCCAACTCCTGAGATCAAGCGATCCGCCCACCTCAGCTTCCCAAAGTGCTGGGATTATAGGCATGAGCTACCATGCCCGGTCCCAAGAGCTCTTAACATTAACTTCCCAAACACAAGCACTTCTATCTGGACCCTATTGCTTAAATTTACGTCACAGAGATACCAACCCTTCAGCCAGCAGGTAGGTAGTGAACTTCTGCTGGGTGCTCAGTCCATGGGGACTTAGGGGCCATAGGAGGAAGAGGGTGAAAGAATGCACCTGTCACTGGCTTTGAGATGCCCTCACACCACCCAAGACAGCGGCAGCCGGCTGTGGCGTGATTCTTCACCACACACACTCGCGTTTTTCTTTAAGTGTCAATTTCTCATTAGATTGTCCTTGAGGAAACAGTACAAAGTGTTAATTGTTACGGGTCTCATCCCTTCGATTATGGCCTTTTTTATATCCTGAGTGACAAAATGGGAAGTTGGCGTGCGGAACTTCCATTGCACACCGAGTATGACAGTCGTTTGGAGGAAACCCCCTGTAGAATTGCTGGAGCATCAGGTGATCTGGACACATCTTCTTTCATGAAATACTCTTTCTACTTGCAAGAGTACAATGCCATTCTACCTGAAAGAATGGCTGACAAACAAGCGATGGTTATTCAGACTGGAGTATTTGACAGATATTTCTTGGAAAATGAACAAAGTAAGCCTCTCATTTCAAAGGAAACAGTGACTGTCTTTGCTGCCAATGATAAAATGTAGGCATTCAAGTAAAAATTAGAACTTTGCAAAACTTGTGCCCCCCATGCTGAGCTTGACAGCTCCCGAATCATTGAAGACTTTTCCGACGAGATGGGGAGCAACGTTACTAAGTTTGATTTTGTGATGTTGTAGGATGGAGGGTGTCGACAGTGGGAAAAACTCCACAACTCAGTGAACCGGTGTTTTCCCAGCGATCGGTGCGTGACATTACAAAATCAAATATAAGTAAAAGGTCTGCATGAAGTGCAAATTAGACCAGTGGTTTAAGAACAGAAGATAAACTGTTTCAGGATGCCACACTGAAATTAGTCTTTAAGAAACGACTGCTTGTCATGTTTTGGTGCCAGAACAAAGACACACATCTACAACTACATGAAAAGCCTGGGAAAGCAAATGCACCTCTGTGTTCCAGCTACAACTCTCTTCATATGTTCAGTGAAAACAATATATCACAACATGTTGAGTGTGGGGGCAGAGATGGCACTCCAGCAGTCCTCCACGAAGCCAGATTTTTTCTTTTTTTGTTTGAAACAGAGTCTCACTCTGTCACCCAGGCTGGAGTCCAATAGCACGATCTTAGCTCGCTGCAACCTCCGCCTCCTGGGTTCAAGCGAATCTCCTGCCTCAGCCTCCCGAGTAGCTGGGAATGCAGACACCGGCCACTGCACTCAGCTAATTTTTGTACTTTTAGTAGAGATGGAGTTTTGCCATGTTGGCCAGACTGATCTCAAACTCCCGATGTCAGGTGATCCACTCGCCTCGGCCTCCCAAAGTGCTGAGACTATGGGCGTGGGCCACCATGCCGCTTGAGGCCAGATATTAAAGAGACTTGCAGAAATGTAAAACAATGTCGGTTGGCTCACTAAATTTATTTTTGAAACCTGTAGTTATTGTTTATAAAAATGTTAATTATGTTTACATCCAATGGCTTTATTATTTACATGAATTAATAAATGTATATGTAAAACTATCTCGGTTTCAGACAGGAAAAGTACCGATAGATGTAACCCACTAAAACAAAACTTCCTTGGAGTGTTCGGTCATTCTGAAGGCTGGAAAGAGGTCCTGAGACCAAAAGTTTGGGACCAGTAGCTTTCACGCGAACCTGAATCTGTTGGGCTAGGAGTCAGACCCCAAGCCGAGCCCTTGCAAATGCCTTGAAGTGCTATAGGCATATTCATTCATTCCTTCCATAGCTGTGTGTTGGGTGCCAACCTTGTGCCAACCATGATGCCGAGTGTTACACATCCAAACATGACTAGAATGGTGGGGGCTGAAGGCCCAGGATAGGGCAGTGATGGTGAATTTTAGGTGTCAACTTGACTGGGCCATGGGATACTCAGATTAACCACTGTTTCCAGGTGTGTCTGCCAGGGTGTTTCTGGATGGGATTAGCATTGAAATGGGTGAACTTGGTAAAGTAGAAAGCCCTTCCCGATGGGGCTGGGCTTCATCCAAGTCCTTGAGGGCCTGAACAGAACAAAAGGCAGAGAAAGGAGAAAATCACCCCTTTTTTTCTGCCACACTGCTCAAGCTGGGATGTCTCGTCCTCTCCTGTCCTCAGACTGGGTTTCTGCTCTCAGTTCCCTGGTTCTCAGGCCTTTGAACTTGGACAGACCTACACTGCCAACTTTCCTGGGTCTCCAACTGTCAAATGGCAGATCGTGGGACTTCTTATCCGCCACGATTTCATGAGCCGATTGTCATAATCAATCTCTCCATAGGAGAGAGAGAGAGAGAGAGATAATAGACAGAGATACTTACATAAATAGGTAGGTATGAGCTTATCTATCTATCTGTCCTATTGGTCTATTTCTTTGCAGTACCCGACTTATACAGGGACACAGACCCGCAGAGAGCAAACGGTAATGTTACATTTGGGACTCTGCAGACAGACAGTCCTCAAGTCTCCCCTTATTTGGGGCTCCTCACTGTTGAAGATCCCGCTGAGTCTGAGGATTTGGGGAAATTGTTTTAAGGGCTTAGAGATGGAAGAGTAGCAACAGCTCTGAAGAGCAGAGAGAGGCTGGGAACTTGGAGTCTAAGGACGCCACGTTTGCCCCCACGGAGGTGGGTGGAATGTGTATGTTACTGTCGTGTTGCTAGAAAAACCAAAGACGGAGAGAATTTTGTATTATCCACCTCTGCTTTCAATCAGGTTTTTTCCTGGAAGCTGTGGGGCAAGCAGTCATTTTTACCTTAGTGAGACATGCTTAAGTAAACTCTTTATAGCTTTTTCTCGCTGAGACCAGCTCCACTGGAGGAGAAAGGCTTTCACTGCGTGGACACGTGCACAGAAGGGGCAGAGTGCAAGGCTTAAAGTCTGAGACTTCCTAGAGGAGAGCAGCTGTGATGGGCACGGCACAGGACAAGTTTGGAAGCAGCTCAGGGCACCAAAGGCCGGAGAGTAAAAGCACTCAGTGAAACAAATTAATGTTTGTAAATGCTCTATTTTAATCTTTAACATGCTGACTATCTAGACATATAACCCCTATAAGCTAAAGCTGTTTAGGGTCTTTTACAATGTTTAGAAGTGTAATGAGCTCTCAGCATCCTTGGGTCTCTTTCTGGCCCTGGGATTGCTCAGCAGCTTCCCCTGGTACATCTACAGGGAGATCAGCTGTTCCCAGGCGTGAGCGGTGACTCGACCATCTGCCCCTGAGACTCCGTCGTGGCTGGGCCCAGCAAGACACGGATGCAGGAAAGCTTGTTACTGAATTCCCCACGGATCTTGCTGGTCATAAGGGAAGGGCAAGAGTGAATGCCAGCGTGTTTCCGAAGAAGTGAGGGCTTGGCTGCAAAGGAAGGAAACACACCTAGCCGCTCGGCAGCCCTAGGCTGGTTCTTAGAAAAAGGACCTCAGGAAAAAACCCTAGCACAGGTGACTTTGCTGAAAAAGAGCACACCAAGAAACACAGGCCTGCGTCTTAGAGAGGCCCCAGTGCCACCGCACCCTCCGCACCCACAGCATCTGCCCTGCTCCCATGAGATTTCAAAGGCGGCCCCTTTCCCTCACCCTGGAGTGGAGACCAGCAAAGGACGGTGAGGGCATCTCGATGGCTGTGAGATAAAGCACGTGGGGCCAGTTGCCCCCCGGGGCACTGAGAGCCCAGGGATCCATGGAGCTGGGCAGCCAGTGCCCCTCCTGCTGTGGATAGGAGGTTGGACAAGATGCCATCAAGGCTCCCTCCCACCTCTGAGATGTGGCATCTTTGCCAAAGATCAGTGTCCAGTGAGTTTGAACACATATCTGGCCATTTTGTGGTACCTGGTTGCTTGACGGCATGTGCCTAGGTATTCTTTGTTCCTAGAACAGTTTGAGGGTATGTGTCCCCTCCCCAGGGTGGAGGGTCAGGCTCAGCCCAGGCTGCCTTCAAATTTCAGGAGGTCTGAAGCCAGGCTCAGCCTCATGGAGGGCCATGGCGTGCGATCGAGAGGACTGACCGGGACAGGTTCAAGGAAGCTGCCAGAAACTCAGCTTCAGAAGTCACTGAACCTGCAGGCAGCAACCTAGAGAGGGGCCCTGACCTCCCAAGGGCCCACCTGTCCTCCAGCAAGACCCCTACTGTTGTAGCAGGCAGCCCTCTGGCCAGGGCAAGGCTCTGGAAGCTTCCACTCAAGCTGGGGTCCACGCGGGCTGCATGGAGGCATGCTTCCCAGTCCTTGTGCAAGCCCAGCTCGAGCCCAGGGTCTGGAACAGAGATCCTCAGCCCAGACCCACACCTGCCCCTCTCCCTCATCTTCTCCACAAAGACTGCAAACCAAAAACAAAGTTATAAGCGCCTCAATCAACAGAATGGATCCCTGTTTTGGCCAAGAGCATTCTAAAGTAAACCTGAGGCCGGGCGCAGTGGCTCACATCTGTAATCCCAGCAGTTTGGGAGGCAGAGGCAGGTGGATCACCTGAGGTTAGGAGTTCAAGACCAGCCTGGCCAACATGGCAAAACCCCATCTCTACTAAAAACAAAAAATAAAAAAAATTAGCCAGGCGTGGTGGCACACGCCTCTAATCCCAGCTACTCTAGAGGCTGAGACACAATAATCACTTGAACCCAGGAGGCAGAGGTTGCAGTGAGCCAAGATCGTACCATTGCACTCCAACTTGGGTAACAGAGCAAGGCTCTGGCTCAAAAAATAAACAAATAAGGCTGGGCACGGTGGCTCACGCCTGTAATCCCAGCACTTTGGGAGGCCGAGGCGGATGGATCACGAGGTCAGGAGATCGAGACCATCCTGGCTAACACGGTGAAACCCCGTCTCTACTAAAACTACAAAAAATTAGCCGGGCGTGGTGGTGGGCGCCTATAGTCCCAGCTACTCGGAGGCTGAGGCAGGAGAATGGCGTGAACCAGGGAGGCGGCGCTTGCAGTGAGCCGAGATTGCGCCACTGCACTCCAGCCTGGGCGACAGAGCCAGACTCCGTCTCAAAAAAAAAAAATTAAAATTAAAAAAAATAAACAAATAAATAAAGTGACCTGAAACACTAGTTCAGGGTGTCATGGGTGGTCAGGCACACCTCATTATACCCTCTACCCTTTGGAGTTCAGGTACAGCTGGCCAGCATTAACATTAAAACAGAGTCCTTAACACTGACAGAACAGACTCTGCAGCAATAAGACACCAACATGACAGATAGGAGGCCCCGCAAGCAATCAAATATTTTACCCCAGAATAAGTTGCTTTGATATATTTTGAAATGGCCCTGCAAAGCTGTCTCTTAAGTCCGATAAGAAACATTTACAATCTGTTATCCCCAGAGCCTGCTGCCTGGAGAACCTTGGTCTCCATAATCCCATATCTTAACCCAGACACGCCCTTCCGTTGATCCCAGGGCTTTAGATAAACTCTTTCAACCAATCCGAAAATCTTTGAATCTACCTATGACCTGAAAGTCCTCCTTCAAGTTGTCCCACCTTTCTGGACTGAACTGATGTGCATCTCACAAGTGTAGATCAATGTCTCATGTCTCCCTAAAATGAATAAAACCAAGCTGTAGTCCAACCGTCTCAGGCACATATTCTCAGGACCTCCTGGGACTGTGTCACAGGCCACAGCCACTCACATTTGGCTCAAAATAAATCTCCAAATATTTTACAGAGTTTAACGCTGTGTCAGCACAACAATCTTGCTCCAAACCTCCTCTCCACAGCCCCACTCCAGCTCCTTTCAAGCAGGGGCAGTGCTCGACATCGCTGTGTTGACCACTAACCTCCTACTCTGGTTCTTTGAGATTATATATTATGGAATTACTGTTATTTTTCTAGGTGTGAGAGCAGTATTGTGATTAGGTTGGAAAACACCCTTATTTTTAGGAGCTGCATCCTGAAGTATTTAAGGGTAAAGCACTATGGTGACACACTCAGATGGTTCAGAAAACAATGTGTGTGCCTATGCGTGTAGATAGGGGCTGAGGTGAAGCTCATATGTCTGGATGTTAACAGTGGGTGACGCCAGGTGACAGGGGCATGGATGTTCATCACGCTGTCACTTCACCTTCTCTGTAGACTTGAACATTCTCAAAACCCCAAGTTGGGAAAAACAAGGATGACTAAATAGCTGTATGAAAATTTTTGGCAAGATAATATTGCACAGAAGGTAGAGGAGGTAGAAGAATTTTTCGGATGTGAAGAAGCAGTTTGTAATGGCTGCTAAACATACGATACTCAGCCTCACTAAGAATAAGGCAGGTACAAAAACACCGACCATTCTGTACACAGAGTGAATGCGTAAGTGAATGCTGTACAACTCGGCAATCTCATTTCTGACGCTATACTGTGAGGCAGTGGTTTTGAAATTCAGGATTTGACCTGAGGGAGGAGAGGGGTGGGGCAGGGATGAGCCCTGGCCTCCTGGCCCCAATTACTAGTTCCTTCTTGCGAATCTCACACGGCAGCCCATGCGGGTCTAGGTCTGGGAGGTACTGCCACTAACATCACCATCATGCCACCCCAGCCACCGCTGGCCGTGAGAGTCCCCCTCCTTACGCCCTTTTCTGAACATCCTGGGCAGCAGAGCGTCTACTGCGCTGGGAGCCTGTGCGGGCTTCGTCCCGACCTTCAGATGGCTCCTGGCTGCTGGGCTTGGGGTCACTGGCCTGGTGCTGAGCCGAGGCAGGGCTGCTGCCTGTGCCCACTGTCCTACACACAGCTCCCGCCCAGGAGGCCAGGGCAGCCCACACTCAGCTCCACAGCCCGGAAAATGCCCCAGGGGCTGTATCTTTTGTAATTTCACACCAGATACCATTTGAAGGGTAGGCCAGACACAGGCTTGTCCTCAGAAGCCTAGTCCACAGTCAAGACCCTGGTCAAGCCATCACCATTTCTCCTTGAAACCATTAAAACTCACTAACAGAGCCCCCTGGCCCGCCCCTACTCCTCCAGCTGAGTCTGTTTGCAGCGGTCTGGGGCAGCTTTTGAAAATGCCGCTTGGTGAATTGCTCTCAGCTGGCTCCTTGGTGCCTCTTCTGTGGCCATAGGAAGCCGTGACTGGGCTTTCCTACTATTCAGGAAGAGGAGAAGACACGTGCAGCTAACTGAGCACCAGCTGCCCCCAGCCTAGACCAGCCAAACTCCAACTGACCCCGGGCTGCACCAGCAAGCCCAGTGAAGACCAGCAGAGCCACCCAGCCCAACCCAGCCTCCTCAGGATCAACTGACCCTCGCCCGACCCCAAGATGCGTGAGCAAGCCAGGCAGAGACCAGCAGCACTGCCCTATAACAGCTGCCACAAAGCCCAGCTGACGTTCAGCTGACACCACCGGGAATCCAGCTAAAATCAACAGAGCCACTAGCGGATGCCAATCGGGCAAAATCAGCCAAGCCCCAGGCAATCTACAGACTTGCTGCCAACAAGACGGAGCTGCTCAGTGAGTGGACGAGGCCTGGGACCCCACAGCACAGTGACCAGCCCCCGCATCGCAGAGGAGCTCTGGTGGCCCTTGGAGCACGCCCCATACAGCATCTTATAGCCCTAAGAGCATATCTCTGGACAGCATTGCCCCGAAGGACTTCCATGTCGTCACACGCTTCACTCCTTGCAGGAGGAATTTGAAAATCCTGACTGCCATGCTCATTGGGGGATGGCAGGATCTTCAAATGTGAAAGCTGGAAATCCTATTTACTTCTTCCTTAGTTTTTGGAGGTGAAATCCAAGAAGTTGAAACCCTTAGTGGCGCCCTCCAGGATGGTCTCACACCCTTTCCATGCACACCACGGAGGGGCTGAGTCAGGAGTGTTCTGCGGCCTTTGTTGGCAGGAGGAGGCCTCCGGGGCCACAGAAGGAGAGCTGAGGCCAGAGAAGAAAGATCATCACCGGTGTTGACAGCCTACCAATTCTCCTCAGAGGAGCTTCCCAACCTTTGACCCGTCCATGGGTTGGGGGCGTGAAAATGCATTGATTCTCTTATTTCTCATGGCAACCGGCCAGGGCCCCGGTGGCCAGAGTCCTAGGCCATCATCTCAGCCTGCAGCAGCCTGCCTGTGTCCCTGGGGTTGTGGGAGGAGGGATTTATTTCTTATCAGAGTCTGTGGTGTCGGATGGAGAGCAAGGTTGGGAAGCACGTTTCACACACTCCCACCTCGATGAGATCTGGCTTGGTTCCAAGTGGAATGTTGCCGTGTTCTTGGCAGTCTGTGGACAGAAGGGTCCTGGCTGCCTGAGGGTTATAGCCATGGACTGTGGGCCATGGAGGGGTCACTGACAGCAAGAGGCTCTCAAAGTACCGGTCCTGGAGAGGCTGTACCGGCAGAAGCAGCTTTTCTGGGGACCCTGCGCCAGACCCAGACCCCGTAGACTGCCTCGAGAGACAGTGAAAGAAGGAACTAGTCATCCGGACCATGAGCCCTGCCCCATCCTTGCCCCACCCCTCTCCTCCCTCAGGTCAAATCCTGAATTTCAAAACCACTGCTTTACAATATACAGTCAGAAATGAGATTGCTGAGTTGTGCAGTATTCACTTAGCCAGTCACTCTGTGTATAGAACGGTCAGTGTTTTTGTACCTGCCTTATTCTTAGTGAGGCTGAGTACCTTCTGTTTAGCAGCCATTACAAATCGACTGTTCATCCTAAAAATTATTCTACCTCTTCTACCTTCTGTGTGACATTATTTTGCAAAAAAAATTCATACTGCTATATAGTCATCATTGTTTTTCCCAACTTCGGATTTTAAAAATGTTCAAATCTACAGAGAAGGTAAAGTGACAGCGTGATGAATGTCCATGCACCTGTCACCTGGCGTCACCCACTGTTGATATCCAGACACGTGAGCTTCACCTCGGCCCATATCTACACACACAGACACACACATTGTTTTCTGAGCCATTCGAGTGTGTCGCCATAGTACTTTATCCTTAAGTACTTCAGGATGCAGCTCGTAAAAATAAGGGTGTTTTCCAACCTAATCACAATACTGCTCTCACACCTAGAAAAATAACAGTAATTCCACAATATATGATATGCCACCCATCTTTCAAATGTTCTAGTTTTCTCCCCCCAAAAAAGTCTTACAGGTGTTTTCTCCTACAGATAAGGTAGAGGAAAAAGGAAGGACTGTTATGTGGCTGAAGTCTAATGGGCCATTATGTAACATAGTTTTGAGCAAGAGTGACATGTCACACTAACTGAGGTTCAAGGGAGCTACTCGAGGAGACATAAGTGGACAGGAAGGTTAGAGACTGTGTCACTACATAGAGCTTAATCCGATATCCTCGAAATGCTTTCACCTTTTAGGTTTTACAGGGAGGGTGGGAGGTAGGAAGCTACTTATTTAATCTAGAACAGTCTTTGCTTTTTGTTTTTCATGACGTTGTTTTGTTGTTTTGTTTTGTTTTTAATGGAGTCTCACTTTGTCACCAGGCTGGAGTGCAGTGGTGCAATCTCGGCTCACTGCAACCTCTGCTTCCCGGATTCAAGTGATTCTCCTACCTCGGCTTACCGAGTAGGTGGGACTACAGGCATGCGCCACCACGCCCAGTTAATTTTTGTGTTTTTAGTAGAGACGGGGTTTCTCCATATTGGCCAGGCTGGTCTTGAACTCCTGACCTCGTGATCCACCCACCTCAGCCTCCCAAAGTGCTGGGATGACAGGCGTGAGCCACCGCACCCAACCTAATATGTTTTTAAAAGACAGGGTCTCCCTCCATTGCCCAGGCTGCAGTGCAGTGGTGTGATCCTAGCTCACTGTAGTCTCAAACTCCTGGACCCAGCAATCCTCCTGTCTCAGCCTCCTCAGTAGCTGGGACCCAGTGGTGCACCACCACGCCCAGCTACAGGCAGTTTAATTGTTACCAGAATGAATGGCTGGGCATGGTGGCTCACGCCTGTAATCCCAGCACTGTGGGAGGCTGAGGCGGGTGGATCACAAAGTTGGGAGTTCGAGACCAGCCTGACCAATATGGTGAAATCCCGTTTCTACTAGCAATACAAAAAACTAGACAGGCGTGGTGGCAGGTGCCTGTAATCGCAGCTACTTGGGAGGCTGAGGCAGGAGAATCACTTGAACCCGGGAGGTGGAGGTTGCAGTGAGCTGAGACCGGGCCACTGCACTCCAGCCTGGGCAACAGAGCAAGACTCCATCTCAAAAAAAAATAAATACATAAAAAAATTTTTTTAAAAAATTTTACCAGAATGCTTCTGTTGTGGGCAACCAACCTGAGACCCAGAGGTGGGTGCGTCCAACCTGCTGATTAGTGACACAGCCGGTACTAGCCATGAGCCTCCTGACTCCCACCCTGTTAAGCCACGTGGCTTTTAGGTGGTTTCTTTTCTCCAGTCACATCACCAATTTTGATCCATAGCCAAAACTATGTTGTCTAATGCAAGGTTAGAGAACCTTTCTGGGCCAGGCGTGGTGGCTCACGCCTGTAATCCCTGCACTTTGGGAGGCCGAGGCGGGCGGATCACGTGATCAGGAGATTGAGACCATCCTGGCTAACACAGCGAAACCCCGTCTCTACTAAAAATACAAAAAATTAGCCAGGCATGGTGGCAAGTGCTCATAGTCCCAGCTACTGGGCAGGCTGAGGCAGGAGAATGGCGTGAACCCGAGAGGCGGAACTTGCAGTGAGCTGAGATCACGCCACTGCGCTCCAGCCTGGGCGACAGAGTGAGACTCCGTCTCAAAAAAAAAAAAAGAAAGAAAGAAAACCTTTCTGGTTATTACCACCAATCACTGGCAATGTTTATGGAGTACATGATACACATCATGTTGAGGTTTTGTGCACAATCTCATATCTTCGCAGCAACCCTATGAGGGTGGTTATCATCCCCATTTTACAGAATGGAAAACTGAGGCTCATGATGCATAAATGTTACTTACTCTTACTTATCAGAGTCAGGATCCAAACCTGAGTCTTTGAACTCCAAAACCCACATACTTGTTACTAAGATAGGTGAGAAAACCCACTTTGTACTAGGGTACCGAGTGGAGAGTTCAGGATGCGCATTTCGAAGAGTGCTGGCTGGGTCCCTGTGCTTCCTGCTGGGAAGATGGGAAGGTCGCGTCAGAGCATGAGAATGAGCAGTGTTTCATGGATTTGCCTGGAGATACTGAGGATTTGTTTTTGTTTCATCTCAGTTCTCACATATAAACAATAAGGGCATATTATCTTCGTCCTTCACAGAGCATTATACTATCTCCGGAGTATTATGAATAATACAGCTGTCAGTGAAATCAAGTAAGTGGATAATGGGTAAAGAACTGGGCAGTATCATATATCCTCCCTACGATGGGGTGTTGCTGTTCTATCAATCCCAGCTGTAGTCACCACATATTGATTACATTTAACCAAAATTCCAGGAACGTGAACTTCAGCTGCATGTTCAAATTAAGATATTTTCTTTTCCCATAACAGGCTCTGGGCTATGAGATTTTGGAACTGGAATGACAAGGTGACATAATGTCATTTGATAATTAGGCTAACGATACTATCTATTTAAAGACGTACACAATTTAAATGAACGGCATTTAGGAGTCTGATGATTGGTCTATTTCTCGTGGATTTTCTGTTGCAGACTGCAACTCACAAAGCCTAAACATTTGTGGAGTTTGAGTCTGAGGCTGTTTCCAGGATAGTTGTTGAAACAATGAACAACGGCCTTTGTGGTGAGAGACTCCTGGAGTGTAAGTGCCCCTGTCTTACTGCAGGGTTGCCTGGTGCCTGATGCTGGGGGGTGACTGTGGTGGGAAGGGCGGCGTGCCCAGCTGCTTGGACGTACCACTTCATCTCTGGGATGACTCTTACAGAATGGTGCAAGGACTTCTGTGTATGTTGCAGGCAGATTCTAATTGGAATTTTAAAATCTCCCAGCCTGAGAGCTGTTTTTACCCTCAATGGAACTGGACAAGTTACCTTGGGGACACACGGGAGGAGCAGCTAACCCATTCTTATGGGCTGTGAAAGGCTTCTCTGAGGAAGTAGCATTGACATTGAAACCTGAAGACTAAACAGGAGCAAGCCAGGTGAAGGGGACGGGAGTGAAGACAGACCATTCCTGGCTGAGGGACAGTGATTGCCAAACCATTCGGTGCCTAACCATCCGGCTGTGAGAGAATGTGAGGAAAAGTAGCAAGAGATGAGGGAGCAGGAAGAGGCTTCAGGTCAGGTTACCGAGGGCCTTCTAAGTCAGCCGGTTCAGAATTTATCGTGAGGGCAGTGGGGATAGCATCAAAGGTCAGGAATCGCATTGCAGAATCCATCTAAATGGCAGTGGCTGCAGCGCTTCCACATGAGAGAAGCCGGAGGGAGTGGAAGAGTGACAGCACCAGATGAGTAGTTCGTCCTGCAGAAAGTAGCCAGCGCAGTTTCCTTCTGCAGAAAGGAGCCAGCGCAGGTTCGTCCTGCAGAAAGGAGCCAGCGCAGCCCCTACTCTGCAGTCCATATGGGGCAGACAGCATCCCTGTCCAGATCTTGCTGCCCTTGGGAGGTAGAGTGAAGTTTCTGGCCTCCCTGTGCCCATGGTGGCCTGCAGCCATCTCAGGTACCCAAGTTCACAGGCATCTGCCCAAACAGCTGGCAAGGCTGCCCAGGTGGCATCTCTCTTCCCATAGCTGTGCGATAAGCTGATCACCTAGCTGAGGTCATGGGTTCATTCTCACATTAAAAGCATGGCTCTTGCCAGGAGGAAATGAGCTGAGTAGGTGCCCTGAAAGCTGTCGGCCGCATGTGCCAGGTCGGTGCTATGCTGTGTTGGACTCGTGAAAAATAGCAGTAAGGGCTCTGAATGTAGAGTTGGGGTTGTTGCTCCTGTCTTACAGCATTGACGAACTCCACTCGGGCAGAACCGGCTCATTGAACAAGAGAGGAGACCACCTCTCCTATTGTCTTATGCCCAATTTCTGCCTCCAAAGAAAAAAGAAGTAAAAACTAAAAGGCGGAAATGAAATCCACAGGCAGACAGCCCTGCGCCACACCCTGGGCCTGGCAGTTAAAGATCGACAGACCTAATCAGTTACGTTATCTATAGATGACAGACGTTGTATGGAAAAGCACTGTGAAAATCCCTGTCCTGTTCTGTTCCATTCTTTCCCGGTCACGTACTCCCTGCTTGCTTAATTGATCACGACCCTCTCACACGGACTCCCTGAGAGTTGTGAGCCCTTAAGAGGGACAGGAATTGCTCACTCGCGGAGCTCCGTTTTTTGAGACATGAGTCTTGCCGAGGCTCCTGGCCGAATAAAGCCCTTCCTTCTTTAACTCGGTGTCTGGGGGGTTTTGTCTGCGGCTCGTCCTGCTACACTATCAGTCTGACGTGAGATCAACTGTGGCATCTTGATGATGCTGTGGGGAATGGCACCAAGAGATTCTAAAGTGAACATTAAAATCCCTCTCCTACCACTTGGTTGAAACCCTTTTTTTTTTTTTTTTTTTGAGATGGAGTTCCCCTCTCGCTGCCCAGGCTAGAGCACAATGGCATGATCTCGGCTCACTGCAACCTCCGCCTCCCACGTTCAAGCGATTCTCCTGCCTTAGCCTCCCTAGTAGCTGGGATTACAAGCATGAGCCACCATGCCTGGCTAGTTTTTGTATTTTTAGTAGAGATGGGGTTTCTCCATATTGGTCAGGCTGGCCTCGAACTCCCGACCTCAGGTGATCCACTTGCCTCAGCCTCCCAAAGTGCTGGGATTACAGGTATGAGCCACCGTGCCCGGCCTCAAAACTTTTTTTTTTGAGACGGAGTCTCGCTCTGCCACCCAGGCTGGAGTGCAGTGGCCGGATCTCAGCTCACTGCAAGCTCAGCCTCCCGGGTTCACGCCATTCTCCTGCCTCAGCCTCCCGAGTAGCTGGGACTACAGGTGCCCGCCACCTCGCCTGGCTAGTTTTTTGTATTTTTCTTAGTAGAGACAGGGTTTCAACCTGTTAGCCAGGATGGTCTCAACCTCCCGACCTCGTGATCCACCCATCTCAGCCTCCCAAAAAACTTTTCATCTTTTCTTTTCTTTTCTTTTCTTTTTTTTTTTTTTTTTTGAGACAGAGTCTCACTCTGTCGCCCAGGCTGGAGTGCAGTGGCTGGATCTCAGCTCACTGCAAGCTCCGCCTCCCAGGTTCAAGTGATTCTCCTGCCTCAGCCTCCCCGAGTAGCTGGGACGACAGGCACCCACCACCTCGCCCAGCTAGTTTTTTGTATTTTTTAGTAGAGACGGGGTTTCACTGTGTTAGCCAGGATGGTCTCGATCTCCTGACCTCGTGATCCGCCCGTCTTGGCTTCCCAAAGTGCTGGGATTACAGGCTTGAGCCACCGCGCCCGCCCATCTTTTCAAAATAGAAGTCAGTTTCTGCCATATGAAAAAGCACATGATGAAGTTTTTAAAAGCTGGAATGTTCCATTTTCAGGGACACCTCCATATCCAGCAGTAGAAAGACATAACAAAAAAATATGTATACAAAAGTAAGAGTGAAGAACCAATTGCTTAAAAAAAAATTACAGCCCAGCATGGTGGTTCGTGTCTGTAATCCCAGCACTTTAGGAGGCCAAGCGGGGAAGATAGCTTCAGTCTAGAAGTTCAAGGCTAGCTTGGGCAATATAGTGAGACCTCGTCTCTACAAAAAATAGAAAAAGTGAGCCAGGCATGGTGGCGCACACCTGGGGCCCCAATTACTCGGGAGTCTGAGGTGAGAGGATGGCTTGAGCCTGGGAAGTTGAGGCTGCAGTGAGCCATGATCATGCCACTGCACTCCAGCCTGGACGTCAGAGCCAGACTCTGTCTCAAAAAAAAAAAAAAAAAAAAAAAGTATTCAGAAGGAAAATAGCTTTAAAAAAGGAATGTATTGCCGTTTTCCGTCTTTAGTATCCATTGCTTCATCAACTCTTCATTGTTGTTTGGAGGGATGATGGGAGTGTTGTAACTCACTGGTTTCAATGTAGTTTTGGAGGTCCCAGGGCACACTTTGGAATTGTTCTCGAAAACTACTATGACCTAAACGTGCACTGCTGTGCACGAAGGGTGTCCACGGGGCTTGCCATGCCTTTCAAAGGACCAAGCCTCACCATCCACCAAACACGCACTGTGGACTCTAACCTGTGGACACTTACTAATGTGGCCCTAAGCTATCTCTTCACCGGTAAGAATTTGCATTTTTTTTGATGACCAGCAAGATGTAACCACACAGTATGCACTGACTGCCTGTCTGAGAAGAATGAGACTTCCTCCATGTCTATACTTGTTCAAAAATGGACAGTGAAGTAAAAAGAGGGAAAAAAAAAAACAAAAGACAAAGGACTGAGTTTCTCACTGGTTCACTGGAATTAGAGTTCCGGAGAGATGGTCCTCCACATCCAGATGAAATCATGCCTGCCCATATGAATCACCTGGAAAGCACAGCAAAGTAAAGCTCAAGTCATGATGTGAATACAAGCTAGGCCTCGGATTTCCCTCAAAGCAAGGGAAGGAGATTCTCCCAGCTGGCTGCCTCATGTGCTCACTCTTGGCGGCCAGGCCTCCCTGGGGATTTGTCACGTTCCTAAGCCAAGTACATTTTCCCTTCCATTCTTTTCTTAAAAGAATAATGGCACCAAGAGCAGCACTGAGGTTATGTCAGAGAACGTGCCTGTGTTTAGGAGATGCTGCTGGAGCGTTCACGGGGAAGTGACACGCTGTCTGCCACTGATTTTCCAACGACTCACACATGCACACACATGCACAAGCACACACTGTGAGAAAGAAACCAAGCAGAATTGACCAAAAAAATGTCTTTTTGAGACAGATTTTCACTCTCATTGCCCAAGTTGGAGTGCAGTGGCATAATCTCAGCTCACCACAACCTCTCCCTCCCGGGTTCAAGTGATTCTCCTTCCTCAGCCTCCCAAGTAACTGCGATTACAGGCATGCACCACCACGCTTGGCTAATTTTGTATTTTTAGTAGAGACGGGGTTTCTCCGTGTTGGTCAGGCTGGTCTCGAACTCCTGACCTCAGGTGATCCTCCCTCCTCGGCCTCCCAAAGTGCTGAGATTGCAGGCGTGAGCCACTGCGCCGGGACGAAGTGACCAAATATTAACAAGTAGTGGCTCCAGGTGAGAGAGAAACAGGTGTGCATTGTACCTATTCTTTCAACTTTTCTGCAGGCTTGCAATTTTTCAAAATTAAGTTTGCAGGGAGAAAACTAGTATGTACAGCTATTACGTATCCACAAAATTTAAAAATTTTAGACTTAAAAAAATGTTAACTAAATATGAACCCCACAGTTCCAGGCATGCCTCCGTTCATAGAAGCTGCCTCTGGGGTCCATCCTCCTGTGTCTTCCTGGGCCATCAACCTTCCAGAATCTTCCATAGCTGCAACTTCTGAGAAATCAAAATGTAGGTCATGAGTCAGGGGGTCTCCAAGTCCCCTCTGGCTCCAGCCCCACCCCCCCACATCCCAGCACTATGTAGGAACCTCTCTAGGTAGCTTCCTGGTCACTCTTGAGGGCTCTCTGGGCATGGCTAGACATCCCTGGGTTTAGAGAAGGGCCCTAAAGCTCACAAAGTGTGAATGAACAGTTTGACCCAGCACTGCCTGGGACATCCAGCCAAGCAGTTCCATCTAGTGAGGAGACAGGAGCAGTGAGCACCCCCCACTCCATGCCCCCACCAGGGCCCTGGCACCCACCCACTCCCTCCTTTTCCCACCTGGCACTCCCACCAGTCCTGGGTCCTCAGCAGCATGAGAGGGGCAGGTGGTGTAGAAGACACGTGGGCTCCAGAGGCAGACAGCACACAGTAGGTGTTCAGTAAACACCTGTTGAATGTGTGGACAGCTGGGATGCAAACCTAGACCTGCGACGTATGCTCGTGATGGTTTTGAATGAGCTTTTACTATCTCCAAGCCCCTGTTTTCTTATCTAAAAATGGAGGGTAATAACAGTATTTCAGGGAGCTGTGGTGAAGACTGAGAGACAGGAAGAAGGAAAATGTCCCTGGGACACAGCAAACCCCAGCAAAAGGTGGCACTCCTCAGCTGTGGTTGTCCGAAACTACAGGCGGTGGGCAAAGGCAGTCGGAGAAGTCCCCAGAGAAGGCTCTTGAGGAAAAGTGTGTGCAAGTCCCTGGGGCAGAGGTGGGGAGGAGGGAAGGTGTCTGCACCCTCTTTTCAAGGACGTGGGGTGAGGAGACAAGACGAACTCAGGGTGGGAACGAGGAGCCTCCTTTTCACTTCTGCGCCAAACCCAGGAGAGCTCCACCGAGCTCCCTCTAAGGCAGAGACAATGGGTCTCACTATGCAAGGCGGGGATCCCCCAGGCTGTGAGAGTTGCCAGCGGGTGGGGCCTGCACACGTGGTCTGGGAGCGGTAACCCTGGAGATGTCCTCTAGGCACGTGTGAGGCCTGGCAGGCTTGGCAGGGAGGAGGGCTCAGAGCAGTGAAGTGTAGGGACAATGTATTACCAGCAGGCCCAAAGCCCTGTCCAGAGGCTGGGAGGGCCGCAGCAATCAGTTACAGAGGGTCTTGCCAATGACTTGCATAAACATGGGAACTGCAGTTGCCAAAACTGTGAACAGCACGATGCAGTCAATTCATGTCTGAGTTAACGAAACCAGGATATTAAAACGATCCAACAGGCGGAAGAACAGGCTAAAACCAGCAAAGATAACATTTGGCAGGGACGAATAGAAAGCCAGAGATTCAGGTCACTAAATGTGGGGTAGGGGAGCAGAAGAGAAGAAGAGCAGGTCCCACGGGAGGAAAGGCAAAGGGTGAATTTTTCTCCAGCAGCTTGGGCTGGGTGGCACCTGGCCAGAGGCTTGTTAGAGTTGGTGATGCTGTCTGCTAGGAGAAGATGAGTCTGGCCTGTCCGGGGCCTGCTCTCGGAGACAGGAATGGGAACACGGGGAGGCAGAGGCCGGGGGAGGGGCAGTGGACGCTGGTTTGTAGCTGTGTAATTGACAGTTTGGCTGGTCCTTGTCCCTAGGTCCTGGGAGGTCGCCTCTAAACCCTTATTATTCATGGTGGATCCTTGAGCCACAGCCCATGGATTTTGCTAGCAAGGTGACTCAGGATGGGGGCCATCAGGCCAGAAGGACCAAGCGTGCGAGGAGAGGGTTGGGGCTTTGAGATGTCAGCCTGACCCGGGGTAAGGGAGAGGGGCTTGAGATGGAGGCCCGTGAGCAGTGACCTAATTAACCACACCTACGTAATGAAACCCAGTGAGAACTCCAGATGTCACAGCTTGGGTGACTTTCCCCGGGTGACAGCACTCTGCGGACCGTCACCCACGATGTGCTGGGAAGACAGTCGTATGTGGGAAGGACAGAAGCTTCCTGTTTGGGACCCTCCCAGGCCTCACTCAGGCATCTCTCCCTTCGGCTGGTTCTGATTTGTATCTTTGTGTTTATAATAAAACTGTAATCCTAAGCATCGTGCTTTCTTGAGTTCCGTGAGTCATTCCAGTAAATTATTCAGTAAATTATCAAACCCGGATTCCTGAATTTGTAGCCACCCAAGGGTGACCTGGGACCAAACTTGTGGCTGGGGTCTGTAGGAAGGCAGTCTTACAGGGACTGTGTCCTTAACCTGTGAGGCGTGGCCCAGATGTCACCGAAACAGTGCTTGCTGATTTCCATCGTGTAAACACTCCTGCCACGACTGTTTCAATGCTCGCTTAAAACAGAACGATCAGCTCCCCCAAGCCAGCGTGGCATGAACCAGCGCCAGCACACGGCCGGGTGGGGGCAGAGCTGAGCGGCTGCAACACAGCTGAAAGGAGGCGGGGACAGAAGCCCCGGGAAGCAGTCAGGAGCATAAGGGAAGAAGCACGGAAAGAAAGGAGCTGCGTCGGAGGAGGCTCAGTCGGCAGAGGCTCTGAGATAGAGACAAGATGTGTAGATGGGAGTGGGGAGGGAAGCCAGCTCAGAGATTGGTGGTGCAAACAGGCCCAACATTCTTCCCACGGGCCAGGCACCACCCCAGGACAACTCCAAGAAGTCGGCATAGTCATCAGCTGGAGAGCCTGGGGCAACGAGGTCCAGCTGCTTGACAAAGTCCTGCTGCTTGTCAGTGAGGAAGCCAGCATTTACACCCAAGCCTGCACACCATGCCATGTTTCCCCACTGCGACCTGGACTTCATTTCCGCTTCTGTTGCATTTTCCCCAATCTGCGCTCCCTTCTGTAATGGTGCGATCCCTGTTATTAACTCTCATGGGGCACACGATTCCAGTCCTCGCTTCCCTGATGACTTCCTGGCACCACACTACACTGGGGCTCAGAACTGAAGCCATTTCCCCACCCTTGGATTGAATGCACTGCAATAGGGCTGGGCAGCCACTTTGTGGCAAGCTGCTTCATCCACAGTGTGAGGCAGACACACGAGAGGCACCCTTTCCAGAGGCCCAGCTGTGTGCCAGAGGCCGTGTGTCCATGAGCACATCCAATCCTTTTCAAGCAGAATGGCTGTGGCTATCCCTGGTCTTTGAGGGAAGACCTCAGGGCCCTCAAGTGCTTGCCAAAGCCAAGCGCTGGACAGCATGGAGGACTGGACGGACCCAGGCACTGTCTGTCTGCATCGGAAGCCCAGAGGACCCCACGTGTCCTGCTATTCATTTTGGGAGCTTCAGGCAGGGTGAGGGAATGAAGTGTTTGGGGATGCACAGTCCAGCAGCGATATTCAGGACAATAACAAGGGGAGATCGGGGCCTCTGGTTCCGGTAGCCTCCTGTGCCCACAGTGCAGATGCTTGGATGGTGTTCCCGGTGCCCTCTGCATGGCGTCTGGAGGCAGAGCGGCTGGGTGTTGTCTCCTCAGGGAACCCACCCCGTGTGCCTCTGGAATCATCTGTTGATGGAAATGGCTTCCACACCCTGACAGGGTGTTACTTCTCCTCCTGTCTATGTCTGCTAAAAGCCCACACACTTTGTTGCTGTTGCTCTCTTTTTAAAAGCTTGGCTACAAACGAAATACGTTCTGGCCACATTTCCTCTCACACAGAAGGCAATTTCAGGCTTCCTTGAGGGTCCGTGGAGGGTGCCCACTTGCCATGGCTGCTCCAATCCCACGTATGCCATTCATGACTCAGACTTGAGGGAACCAGGAGACACTCTGGAAGCGACATGGTGATCCTAGGTTTTCACGAAGGCTGTAATTTAGAAATCCATGTGTGGTGATATGAACACGATTGCCTACCACGTAGCTGACATTTAAAATCCCACGCCGGGTCCCTGGGCTATGGCAGTGGTGTTGCTGCACCACCCTGAGGCTGACAGGGCTCTCTGGATGGTGCTGCCCTCTCTGCAGAGCCTCCCGATCCACTGTCCACATCCACGCGTTGGCCACAGCAGATCTGGGTCCTCGGCAGAGAGTCTGAGATGAAACAGGCCAGTGAGGTTCTAAGTATAGTTCTATTGGAAAGTGTTTATTATATAAGAGCTAAATTATAAATCAGAGCCTGTATATAAAACAAAGCATTTGGCAGGGACTAACATGCCTCCTCCTCTGCTGTGTGTCATCCCAAGAGACACACAGTGCGGTGCTTCGGGGCAGGGTCCTCGTGGGCTGCACGGATCCCAGGATCCATCAAGATCATGCCTTTATTTTTTTTTTTATTTTTTAATTTTTTTTGAGACAGAGTCTCACAGTGTTGCTCAGGCTGGAGTGCAATGGTGCAGTCTCAGCTCACTGCAGTCTCTGCCTCTCGGGTTCAAGCGGTTCTCCTGCTTCAGCCTCCTGAGTAGCTGGGACTACAGCCATGTGCCACCACACCGGGCTAATTTTTATATTTTTAGTAGAGATGGAGTTTCGCCATGTTGGGCAAGATGGTCTTGAACTCCTGACCTCAGATGATCTACCCACCTCGGCCTCCCAAAGTGCTGTGATTACAGGCATGAGCCACCACCCCTGGCCCATCAAGATCATTCCTATCCAAGCTTTGTTGCCTAAATCTGTGTTTGTCCCAAAAGGTATCTCGTGTGAGACACTGGGGTCCTTCTTCCCCTCATTCTTTATACTTCATGATGAAAACTATTAGTGGATTGAGAAAGAGAAACACAGCAGAAGCACCCAAACAAATAAAAAGCCTGAGAATGAAAGATATTAGGAATATTTCTAAATTTAAGGCACAGCTTATGTTTGCAGCTATATGGTAGACTGAGGTATTAAAATTTCCCAGTACAAAACACCTAGACATGCTGGATAAAAGATGTGTCCCTCTAAATGCATGTATGAGTCCATTAGAAAAGTAAAAAGACTGAAGGCCAAATATGTTAGAGAGTGTGTTATTTTTCTACCCTGCCATTTAAAAATCACCATAGTCTTAGTGGCTTAAGATAATGCAGATTCAGTATCTTACAGCTCTGGAGGTCAGACATCTGACGCTGGTCTCACTGGCCTGCATTCCCTAAGGGAAAATCCATTTCCATAGTTTTTTCCACTTCTAGGGGCCACCAACATTCTTTGGCTTGTGGCCCCTTCCTCCATCTTCAGAGTCTGCAGCAGTGCATCTCTGGCCATTCTTCTGTAATCAGATCTCCTCTGACTCTCTTTTTTTTTTTTTTTTTTTTTTTTTTGAGACAGAGTCTCCCTCTATCGCCCAGGCTGGGGTGCAGTGGTGCGATCTCTGCTCACTGCAAGCTCCGCCTCCCGGGTTCACGCCATTCTCCTGCCTCAGCCTCCCGAGTAGCTGGGACTGCAGGCACCGCCACCATGCCCGGATAATTTTTTGTATTTTTAGTAGAGATGGGATTTCACTGTGTTAGCCAGGATGATCTCGATCTCCTGACCTAGTGATCCTCCCGTCTTGGCCTCCCAAAGTGCTGGGATTACAGGAGTGAGCCACCATGCCCGGCCTCCTCTGACTCTCTTGTGCCTCTTTCTTTCACTTGTACGAACCTTTGTGATGACACTGGGCTCACTCTGATAATCCAGGGCAATCATTCCATCTGCAATTTACATGCCATCTAGCATATTCTCAGGTTCTGGAGACTAGGATGTGGGCATCTTTGGGGCAGGGGGCATTACTCTACCTACCACTGAGAAAAAACTGAAAATCATAAAAGTAAGTGGGGCTGACACTTTAGCTGCCTTGGATGAGGAGGCTAGCAGTTTCCAAAGGGCTTGTTTCACTAACCATGAAGGCAAGCAATGTGGCCCAGAGGAGGGGAGTTAGAAACAAGGCCACTCCACAAAGAGCATCATCAAAGGGTTACACTTTCGGAGAATAAATAAAAATCTATTCATTGGCCAAAAGTGGCCACAAAAGACAGTGTCTGTCTCAGATTGTCTCAAAATGTTTCCATGAGAATGTGCAGCCTCAGGCCTGCCTGAAAGCATTGTCAAGGAATCCCACTGTTGAGAAATAATAAGAAAATAGCAGTTCCAAGCTGTTAACACCCCTGGGGGGTCTGGTAAGAGCAAATCCAAAGATCCTTTGAGGAACATACCCCCAGGCTGGGCTGCACATGTTCTACAAGTAAAGTTCCACTAACAGGGATACACGCCCCAAAACCACAAAGCAAATGAGAAACAAGCCATGGGGAGCAACAGTGCAAGCAACAGTGAGCCAAAGAACTCAATTCCTGAGAACTCCAAACAACAGAACACACAGAGGTAGATTATAAAATAAGTATGCTTATAATCATTCAATAAAAGGAGTCAAGGGATGATACAGGAGCAAGACATTGTTAAGATAAGGACCAGGCTTGTTTGAAAATGAACCAAATGGTGTTTATAGAATGGAAAACAACAATTATTGAAATGATGGACATGTTTAGTAGCAGATTAAATATAGCTGAAAAGAGCAATAGTGAACTGGAAACTAGATTGAAGAAATTTCCCAGAATGCCACTCAAGAGACACAAATAGGTGAAAAGTTTGAAAGAAAAGATAAGAATCATAGAATGAAGAAAGAAGATCCAGTTTCAGTTCACTAGAAACTCCTGAATGAGTAAATGAAGACAACGGAGAAAAGCAATACTCAAGAAAATAATGGCTGAGAATTTTCCAGAATTGATGAAGGGCATCCATCTTCTAATTCAGGGAGGTTTTTTTATGAGCTGTAAGTAAAATAAATAAAATTAATGAAATAAGAGAACTTCAAGACCAAGAGCAAGGGCAGCAAGAGAGAAATGGTAAATTGCCTACAGAGTGAGAATAGAATGACCTCAGACTTCTCAATAGCAATAACCAAAGTCTAAAGACAACAGAATAATATCTTCAAAGTGCTGGGAGAAAATAACCACTAATATAGAGTTCTATACTCAACTAAATTATTTTAGAATGAGGGTGACCTCTGACCTCTAGATCTAACTACAAATATGCAGGGAAAACAGGGGATAGAAGAACATGCTAAATGACACCATAGGAATGAGATCAGCAACATTCAGATTCTGGAAAATTCCACAGGATAAACAATTCAGTTTCTTCAAGAAATAAACTGCAAGAAAAAAACTTTAATAGAGACACAGGAAGAGAGGGAGGGAGGGAGAACCTTAAAAGATATTTAAGAGACAAATCAGTCCATCTCAAGGAATAAACATTATTTGAATAGATTCAAACTACTTAAAAATTTATATTTATGAGACTATGAAAATTTGAATGCTGATTGGATATTTGATAAATATAATGCATCGTTGATAAAATTTTAGCTATTTTTATGGTATTATGGGTTTTTTTTTTAAAGAATCCATATGTTTTAGAGGTATATATTGAACTCTTAATAAATGTCATGTTGTGTTTTGTGGTGTTTGCTTCAAAATAAACTAGTAGATGGAGATATCAATGAAACTAGATTGGCAATGAGGTGTTAAAAATTTTTGAGGTTGGATACATGGTGGTTCATTATTCTATTTTTGTGGTTGTTTGAAGTTTTCCTCTGTATCAGTATAATAAAAATAATAGTAGTTATAATAAAAGAAAGTGTTAGTTAGAAAGACTTCTTCCAAGAATATGGGTAAGTAAATGGTGCTATATCAATATCAAGAAATATTGTGAAGAGTTAAAATTAAAGAAGCAGATTCACATGTAGCAACATGAATAAATCACTTAAAACAATGATAGGGGGAGCAAGTTGTAGAACGATACAGTATGACACTATTTATATTGCAAAAGAAAATAAAAGTTCAGGACCCTCTAAATGTATTATGCCAAGAGAGAAGTTAAGCCCCGAGACTGAGTCACACTGCCTGTTTGCAATTCTGCTGCTTATAGTATCACTCTCTCTTCATTGTTCTTGTTCTGTAAACAACTTGGAAAAACCAGTGACCAGGCCTCCCATTTCCAGTCACTGATCTTTGGTGGGGAGAGGGTGGGACACAAGGGAGTTGGTGGGAGGGTTTTAGGTTCTGCCCCGGAGGAGCACTTGGAGGGGTCTAGCTCCTCGGCAGAAGTGGCCCCTGGATGCCCAAGGCTGACGGGCAGTCATAAGCTGCCTGGAGGAGAGGCACTGCCCGTTTCTTGGTAAGTCTGGTTGGAGGCTCCCTGTTTAGGAAAACCCCTGAGAAAGAACCCCCAGGAGGGAGGGTCCGTTTTGCATCAGTGTCTGCCCAGGCTGAAGAGGCTCAGGCCAGGTCTCCGAGGCATCAGTCAAGCGGCTCCTGTTCCACCCCAACTCCTCTTCCACCCCCAGCTCCAAACCAGAGGAACCTGAGAGCCTAGGGTGAGAGTGGGGTAGGGCAAACCAGGAAACAGAGAGGTCAACGGCACCCAGCCCTGCCGGCATCCAGCCTCCGCCGCCCTGAGCTGAGGGAGGAGAGATGCTCAGCTTTAAGCGAAGATTTTTACACTGGACTGGACGTTTTCGTTATTAAATGAGAGTGTGGCAGTGGCTAAAAGTCACTGGAGAAGTTTTTCTTTCCAGGAAGTGACCTAAGATGTATTGAGGCCGGGCATGGTGGCTCACGCGTGTAATCCTAGCACTTTGGGAGGCAAAGGTGGGCGGACTACATGAGATCAGGAGTTTGAGACCAGCCTGGCCAACATGGTAAAAACCCTGTCTCTGCTATAAATACACAAAGTAGCTGGGCTTGGTGGCACATACCTTTAATTCCAGCTATGCAGGGAGGCTAAGGCAGGAGAATCACTGGAACCCGGGAGACAGAGGCTGCAGTGAGCCAAGATGGTGCCGCTGTGCTCCATCCTGGGCCACAGAATGAGACTCTGTCTCAAAAAAAAAAAAAAAAAAAAAAAAAAAAAAAAAAAAAAGATGTATTGTAAATCGCCAAAGTCTTCATCGGAGGTGGAGGAGGGAGGGGCTGGAAATGACACACAGGTGTGCAGGGACCCCAAGAGAAAGAGGACACACAGGACAGAGGATGTGCGGCCCAGCGACTGGTGATGCTGGACACACAGGACAGAGGACGTGCAGCCCAGCGACTGGCGATGCTGGCCAGTGGATGCCTGTGGCTGCCAGCTCAGCAGTCCCCGTGCTTTTGTCAGAGCACCTGTCCATCCCAGGCCAAGCCCCTCAGGAGAGCCGCAGAAACGTGAGCCAGGAGCTGGGGAGGCCCCAGATCCTCAGGCAAGGTTCCTGGATGGCCCTGGCTGATGCTTGGCTGGTCTGCTGGCCCTTCCGTTTGACAAATGCCCAGTGTCCCTCTGATAAGTTCCTTTTTACTTTTACCTAAATGGCTCTGCTGTCTCTGTGCTAGTCCCCACCTTTCTGATGGGCATGCCTGCCTCGGCTGTGGATCCACCTCACGGGCTGTGGATCCACCTCACGGGCTGTGGATCCACCTCACGGGCTGTGGATCCACCTCACGGGCTGTGGATCCACCTCACGGGCTGTGGAGCCACCTCACGCTGGCATTTGCTTGTGCTGGGCCCTGTGGCTCACTCGTGACCCCTGGCCAGCTTCCGAGACCTGGCCAGAGGCTGAGCCCTTTCATTTGCCCAGCATTCTTTAAAATGGAGGTTGAAAACCTTCAGGCAGGGAGTGCCCCCATGGGCCCCACCACCCCCACGGTCACACCCTGTGGTCTGACCCACTTAAGCCCCTGCTGGGACCACAGGGTCCTGCTTCTCCTTTCCTTCCTGCTGTCTGACTTGTCCTGTCTTTCCTTCTCAGCTGCAGAGGCTACCTGGGCCCCAGCGGGTCCCCCAAACCCTAGCACAACCCATGTACTATTGCAGTGTGTTAAGTCAATCTTTTTTTTTTTTTTCTTTGTATTTTTAGCAGAGACGAGGTTTCACCTCTTTAGCCAGGATGGGCTTGATCTCCTGACCTCGTGATCCACCCGCCTCAGCCTCCCAAAGTGCTGGGATTACAGGCGTGAGCCACCACGCCCAGCCTAAGTCAATCATTTCTAACACTTTTTTTTTTTTTTTTTAAGAGATGGGGGTCTCACTTTGTCACCCAGGCTGGAGTACTATAGTATGATCACGGCTCTCTGCAGCCTCAACCTCCTAGGCTCAAGCAACTCTCCCACCTCAACCTCCTCAGTAGCTGGGACTACCGGCATGCACCACATCTGGCTAATTTTTAATTTTTTTTTGTAGAAACAGAGACTCACCTTGTTGCCCAGGGTGCTCTCAAACTCCTAACCTCCAGTGATCCTCCCACTTCCGCCTCCCCAAGTGGCTGATACCTCCCCAGGTGGCTCATACCTCCCCAAGTGGCTCATACCACGCCCAGCCTCTAACACTATATAAAGGGAAAGTAGAGCTCTCCACACAGCCTAATTTACAATCAGTTGTGCTGGTAATAGTGAATAGCAATGAAAAAGGAATGAATGATGATATTATTGATCAGTCTTTTGTTTCTGAAGGCATCTTTTATTATGGAAATGGTCACACGTACACAAAGTAGAGAGCATAGTGTTATGAGCCCCGCTCACCACCCTGCTCCCACAGTTAGCAGCATCTGCCTAACCTTGGGTCACTTCCTCCTCCCGCAGCCTCCCCACCTCCCCACACACACATTACCCACCCCCTGCAGCAAGCTGGGTTACTTTAAAGCAAATCCAAGATGCCATAACATTTCAGCCATAAACATTTGTATCTTTAAGAGATACCTCCAAGAGATAAGATCTCTTTTTTTAAACGTAACTACCATTATCACACCAAAAAAAATTAACAGTGATTCCCAAATATCATCAAATACACACAGTCAGTGTTCACATTTCCCCAAATTGCTCTCTCTTTTTTCATGGATTGGAAGAATCAATATTTTTGGTTTTTATTTGATTTTTAAAAATTATCTCGTAAATGTCTTTTTAACAAGTGGTTTATTTGAATCTGATTCAAACGAAGTCCAGCATTGTACTTGCTTAATATGTCTCCTATATTGCTTCATCTATAACAGTTCTTCCCTCCCCTTGGTTTTTTTTTGTTTTTTGTTTTAGATACGGAGTTTCGCTCTTGTTGCCCAGGCTGGAGTGCAGTGGCGTGATCTCGGCTCATCGCTACCTCCGCCTCCCAGGTTCAAACGATTCTCCTGCCTCAGCCTCCCAAGTAGCTGGAATTACAGGAGCCTGCCACCATGCCTGGCTAATTTCTGTATTTTTAGTAAAGATGGGGTTTCACCATGTTGGCCAGGCCGGTCTCGAACCCCTAACCTCAGGTTATCCGCCTGCTTTGGCCTCCCAAAGTGCTAGGATTAACAGGCAAGAGCCACTTCGCCCGGCCCCTCCTCTTGTTTTTTGCCTGTCACGTATTTGTTTTGTTGGAAACCCGAGACATTGGTCCTATAAACCTCACTTTATTCTGGATTTTGCTGACTGCATCCCATGCGGTTTGCTTGTTTGTTTGAGATGGAGTCTTGCTCTGTCACCCAGGCTGGAGTGTAGTGGCGGGTCACGGCTCACTGCAGGCTCAACCTCCCAGACTTAAGCAATCCTCCAGCCTCAGCCTCCCAAATACCTAGGACTACAGGCATGCACCACCACACGCAGCTAAGTTTTTTGATTTTTAGTAGACAAGATCTCACTATGTTGCCCAAGCTTGTCTCAGACTCCTGGCCTCAAGCAGTCCTCCCACCTCAACCTCTCCAAAGTGCTGGAATTGCAGGTGTGAGCCACCACGCCCGGCCCCCTATGGAGTTTTGACATCTCCTTGTATACCACATGTCTCCTATAAACCAGTAGTGAACCTAGAAACTTGTCCAGCTAAATCTCCATTTCCTTGGCACGGACGCTTCCTGGGTGGTACCCTGCACTTCCTGCTACATCACACCAGGAGGCCCCCGTGTCTGGCTCTGGCTGCTTCCCTTCCTGTTCAGCGAGACTGAGCAGCGGGCGCAGGTGCTACCCCCAGCCCACACTTTGCTATCCACCCTGTGCTGATCCCCAGGCAGAGCCGCTTCACTAGAGGGTCACACTGTATATATAGCCAGGGAATAAGAGGTCACTTCAAATCGCTTATTCTCAAAATTTTAAATTTAGTCTCCAACAGAAGGCAGTTTCATCTAGTTTATAAAACTTAATATACGTATACTGCTACCTCAAAGTAATCAATCCAACACTTGGCCAGTTAATATGACCTAATTTCACATTTACCTGTACACTTACAGTATGCATACTAGACTGATTCTGCTATCATGCGGATTTCAACTTTATTATATACTTTAACAAAAATGGTATGTGAAATGGATATTATGTCTATTTACTGAAGGGTTATTTTGGAATGACTTACTAAATGGAAAAAAAAAACCATATGGCCTCTATTAGTAGGAAAGTCATTTTTGGAGAAGGATTATGTAAAAGGAATTACGGAATTGGGAATGAGCTGTTTCAGGCATGATGACAAGGCAAGAGCATCAGGAAATTACGGTGTTTCCTCTTAGCAACCACTGAGCAGCAGGAAAGGCAACAGAACTCAGCAGGATCCAGCACTCCTGGAGCCACGGCTTCCCTGAGAGCCTGGCACAGGCACACAGCTGTGTCAGGGTTCTCGTGTGGATATTTAAAATAACAGCGTCAAGATAAAAATATTGTCGCATCTGTAGCATCTCTATTTATGTATTTATTTTTCCTTGAAATAAAAATGCTCAAAAGTTACATTGTTTTCCACACTGCCTGTTGTATTACCTCTCACAACTTAGGCAACAAAATTTTACATGGTCATATTTCCAGTTCTTATACGTCTGCTCTACTCCGTATTTAGATTTGGTTAAAAAATCTGATTATTCTTGATTTCACCAGGAGCTTTCTTTTTTATTTCTTCCAAATAAAAACTAACAGTCAACTTCATCAGGCATTGTGACTGGAAAATTAAGCACTCGTGGAGAGAAAAGCAAGAATACAGTCATTTTATTTTATTTTATTTTTGAGAGAGGGTCTCACTCTGTTGCCTGGGCTGAAGTGCAGTGGTGCCATCATAGATAGCTCACTGCAGACTCAACCTCCTGAGCTCAAACGATCCTCCTGCCTCAGTCTCCCAAGTAACTAGGACCGTAGGTGTGCACCACCATGCCTGGCTAATTTTTGTATTTTTGGTAGAGACAGGGTTTCACCATGTTGCCCAGGCTGGTCTCGAACTTCTGGCTCACACAATCCTCCCACCTTGACCTCCCAACATGCTGGGATTACAGGCGTGAGCCATCACACCCAGCCAGCCCTTTTAAGTTTGCGCCCTTTAACAGGATCTAAATCTGGTGCTCAGGATAAAATGTTGCCTCTGGTGCTTTCTTCCCAAAATTACGGTATTACAGAGGCGTTCTTAATGTTCCCTCTTCAAATTAGAAACAGTAAGTTGAAATTGCCTTCAACTTACTGTTGATGGCAATTCAAGCCCAGATGCCAGTATTAGAGAACATATATTGAAGAACTGAATATGTAAATAAACCACCGTTTCCCTATACAAGTAAATGCATAGGATACTGACAGTCATTAAATATTGAGTCTAGCACAATGTATGAAGCATAAAAATTCAGTGCCACTGGTTTTTAAACAGCTGTTTCCCCCAGAGAAAGGGCAACTTCTGGCCTGAACCAGTAAAATAGCAACCTTTTTACATTACTTTGCATAAAGATTTACAAGTGTCCCAGGACCTGGGAAGCCAGTCTATAACAAGACGACCTCCAGCGACTTGGCTTTCCTTCTCCACGGTGATCAGCGACACACAAATAGCCACTGTGCGTCGGCGAGCTGGTCTGCTACGTCAGCCCAGGTTTAAAATCCAGGCTTACTTTCTGTTAACGAATCGTACATGGATGGGCCCCCCTGGCGTCAGGAGCCCGTGGGTTTTTGCGTGAACAGCTTTAGTCTGAGAAGATGTTTTGATCTCAAAATGTTGAAGCAACTAAGAAGAGAAAGAGAGAGAAGGGGTCAGAATTGGAACAGCAGAAAATTCTCAGTGCTCCCTGAATGCTTTTACTCTTCCTGTGGCGGCACTGGGCTGCAGAGAGCCCAGGCAAGGAGCACCCACATCCAGCTTTTGGAGGCTACAGAACCTCTGGGTCAGCGGGAAGCCCGCTGTTTGGAAACAGAATTTTAGATCCCGTACCAGAGCCTAGCATGTCCACTGAGCAGCTGTGCAGCCGTGGGACAGAGATACAGCAGATGCTCAGATGACTTAAGTTTCATTTGCCATTTCAGATTCTAACTCTGTTGCTTCCACTGCAGGTCTAGATGAAGAAGGCGTCAAAGGAGCAGGGGGAAATGCGGAACAAAGTGAAATTCCGGGTTTCCTGCTGGTTCCGAATCTGCAGCCACTTCAGACCCGGCCAGAAACAGAGGCGGAGAGAGCTGAATCCTCCAAAAGACTTCATCGTGCTAACATCCTGAATTTAAATATTCTTGGTTCGTACCTTTGATTCAATTTCTCATTTCTACAGTTCAAAAGCAGAACCAGCCCTGACTCCCAGGATAAAACTGGAACGTTCCTACATGGTGAGTTTGAAAGAACACCAAAGTATCCATCACCCTAAAGCGATTATCTCCCCCACCGGCCAGCCAGGGCTTGATGTTCAAAGTCAGTACTGGGCTTAGGAATACAGGTAACCTGCTCTAAAGACTTCTGTCCACAGACAGGCTCCTGGGGGAAGGGGGGCCTTGCTTTCAGCCCATTTGGACAGGGCAGGGGGCAGATGAGCTGGTGACACCATAGTCTCCTACTCCTACTTAAGACCCAGGCAGTCCCCACCCTGCCCTTCCTCTCTCTCCAGTTTTGTCTCCCAGGCAAAGAAGCTGCAGCCAGGATGGGCTAGGGCTCCAGGCTGGAGTACCATGGTGTGATCACGGCTCTCTGCAGCCTCAACCTCCTGGGCTCAAGTGATCCTCCCACCTCAGGCTCCTCAGTAGCTGGGACCACAGGCATGCATCACATCTGGCTAATTTTTTAATTTTTTTGTAGAAACAGAGACTCGTTTTGTTGCCCAGGCTGCTTCCGAACTCCTAACCTCCAACGATCTTCCCACCTCTGCCTCCCCAAGGTCTGGGATTACAGGTGTGAGCCACCACGCCTGGCCTCTAACACTATTAGATGGGGACGTAGAGCTCTCCGCAGAGCCTAATTTACAATCAGTTGTGCTGGTAATAGTGAATAGTAATGAAAAAGGAATGAATGATGAGATTGCTGATCTTGGTTCGTACCTTTGATTCCATTTCTCATTTCTATAGTTGAAAAGCAGATGCAGACCTGCCTCCCAGGGTAAAACTGGAATGTACCTGCACGGTGAGTTTGAAAAAACACCAAAGTATCCATCATCCTAAAGCGACTATCTCTTTAAGATAATCTCTTTAAGATATCTCTTTTAAGATAATTAAGAGTCAGGCAGGGCACCAGGGCTCCAGGGTCAAGGCTTGCAATGGGGACGCAGGCGTAACTCACGCCTTCGTCACTATTAAAGAAATGAGCTGAACAGCATGTCTTCAGGCAGCTCCATCACGTGCTGGCATCTGGGTGAATGAGCCTAAACACCCAACCTCTGACCCCTCGCGCTGACCTCTCAGAAACGCCTGCTCATTCCCGTGTGGTAGAGGGAAGACTCACATGTGGGTCTCCTAACATCAAGGCCAACGTGCCACACAGTACTTTTTTCTTTTCTGAGTGGTTTGTTTGTTGAAAAAATTAAAACTATGCAGGAGACAAAAGACAAAAAACACTGCTCCCCCAGAGCCACCCCCACCACATCCAGTTTCCAGTTCCCAGGGAGTTGGGGTGGATCTTCCAAACATGCTCCTGTTCCATCAAGTATCTTTTTCCTCATTTTAAGGGAACATATGAATATCACACCATGAAAGCTGTCCCTTTCCTTCCCAGTAGCCTTCAGGCATGTTCCCTGTACTGTTGAGGCGGACGCCATTTATTTGGTTAAGAAAGGACGCCTGTTGGGAGTTGAACAATGAGAACACATGGACACAGAGAGGGGAACATCACACACCGGGGCCTGTCGGGGGGTGGAGGGAAGAGGAGGGAGAGCATTATCACAAATACCTAATGCATCGGGGGCTTAAAACCTAGATGACGGGTTGATGGGTGCAGCAAACCACCATGGCACATGTATACCTATGTAACAAACCTGCACATTCTGCACATGTATCCCAGAACTTAAAGAAAAATTAGGCCGGGCGCGGTGGCTCATGCCTGTAATCCCAGCACTTTGGGAGGCCGAGGCGGGCGGATCACAAGGTCAGGAGATCGAGACCACAGTGAAACCCCATCTCTACTAAAAATACAAAAAATTAGCCTGGCGCGGTGGCGGGCGCCTGTAGTCCCAGCTACTCAGGAGGCTGAGGCAGGACAATGGCGGCAACCTGGGAGGTGGAGCTTGCAGTGAGCCAAGATCATGCCACTGCACTCCAGCCTGGGTGACAGAGCGAGACTCCACCTCAAAAAAAAAAGAAAAAGAAAAATTAAAAGAAAAGAAAAGAAAAGAAAGGCCCGCTGTTGCTCCTGTGCTAAGAGACTTTCTTCATTAATTGGGGTTCAATTTTATCCATTATCTTTCGGGACACTCGTGTAATTTTTCTCCTTTTAACTGTGGTGGATTCTACTGACAGATTTTCTCTAGGCAGACCATCCTTGCATTCCTGAATACACCTCATGGGTGAAGATGCCTTTCTGTTTTATACATTCAGCCTGCCAACTGTTCATTTTGCATATTTTTCATCTTCAATGATTAATCAGTCAGGCTGGCCTGCAGTTTTTATTTTCCATATCATCCTTTCCAGGTTTGAATATCAAGGTTATGCAAGTCTCACAAAATGAGACTTCCTTTTTCTATTCTCTATTTATATAAGATGATGATTACCTGTTCCCTGAAGTTCTGATAAAACTTGTCAATAATCCTGTCTAGATTCAGGACATTTTAGGGGTAAATCTTTTTACCACTAACTCATTTCTTTGATCTGTTCTCACTGATTGGATATCTTAGGTCTGTTCTCTTTCATTTGAGTCCATTTGGATGACTTATATTTTTTCTAGCAAATAGTATGCTTTATCTAAGTCTTCAAATTCATTGGCAAAAAACTGTTAGAGGTATTTTCTTGATTAAAAAAAAAATCATCTCCTGTCTATACAGCTGTGCCTCCTTGCTCATTCCTGGTACTATTTGTGCCTTCTCTTTTTTAATCCTTTTTCTTTTTCTTTTTCTTTTTTATTTTTGAGACAGAGTCTCACTCTGTCGCCCAGGCTGGAGTGCAGTGGCGCGATCTTGGCTCACTGCAACCTCCGCCTCCTGGGTTCAAGCAATTCTCCTGCCTCAGCCTCCCAAGTAGCTGTGATTACAGGCACCCGCCACCAGGCCCGGCTAATGTTTGTATTTTTAGTAGAGATGGGATTTCACCATATTGTTCAGGCTGGTCTCGAACTCTTGACCTCATGATCCGCCCGCCTCGGCCTCCCAAACTGCTGGGATTACAGGCGTGAGCCACTGTGCCTGGCTTTTTTCTTAACAATTAAAAATCATGGGCCAGGCATGCTGGCTCACACCTGTAATCCCAGCACTTTGGGAGGCTGAGGCAGTGGATCACTTGAGGTCAGGAGTTCGAGACCAGCCTGGTCAACATGGTGAAACTCCGTCTCTACTAAAGATATAAAAAATTAGCTGGGCATGGTGGCAGGCGCCTGTAACCCTAGCTACTCCAGAGGCTGAGGCAGGAGAATCACTTGAACCCAAGAGGCAGAGTTGCAGTGACCCAAGATTGCGCTACTACACTCCAGCCTGGGCAACAGGGCGAGACTCCATCAAAAAAAAAAAAAAAAAAATCATGGGCCAGGCATGGTGGCTAACACCTGTAATCCCAGCACTTTGGGAGGCCAAGGCGGGTGGATCACTTGAGGTCAGGAGTTTGAGACCAGCCTGGCCAACATGGTGAATACCCATCTCTACTAAAAATACAAAACTTAGCTGGGCATGATGATGGGCACCTGTAATCTCAGCTACTCCAGAGGCTGAGGCAGGAGAATTGCATGAACCCAGGAGGTGGAGGTTGCGGTGAGCCGATTGCGCCACTGCACTCCAGCCTGACGACAGAGCAATACTCAAACAAACAAACAAACAAACAAAAAAACCCATGATGCTCCCTTTCTACACTTGCCCAGGTAGAAATGAGGGCTTTTTAAGCAAAAGCTTTAGCAGGTATATCCATATGTTAACAGCAGCAAACAAGACCCCATCACGAGCTCCAAACACCATTTCGCCGCTGGCCTCTTGCTCAGGTGTCTACCCCGGTTCTTCAGGCAGCCAGAGCTTGGAGGTAACAAGCCTCCCCTCCCAACTCACCGATGCCCTTTTGGAGGGCGCAGTGGCTGCAGGAGGTACAGCAGCATTTTAGGGAGCCGAGACCTTCCTGAAAACACTCCCCACAGCAGACTTAGTGCGGGGCTCAGAGGATGAGAATAGCTTGCACTTCTTGGGCACAGACTCTGTGCGTGGACTGTTTTTCCTCCTCACACACCTATCAGGCAGGGGTTTGGCCCCTTTTGTAAATGATGCGACAGGCTCAGCTCAGGTGACTGAGAAACCTGCCAAGGTCCCGGAGCCAGCAAGTGGCAGAACTGAGGGTGAAGCCGGTTTGCCCTGAGCTCCCCCTATACACCGAGCTGCCGCTCACATGCTTTCAGGGACAGGGGCAGCGGCCACATCCACAGCAAGGTGGGATGGCCACTTGGTCCCCCCAGCCCCACCCCAGCAGAGCCTTGTGGGCCGCCTGTGCCTCCAGAACCAGCTCTGAGCCAGTCGGGGTTCTCCCCACACCTCGTTCTGTGCCTCCTCCCTGGGCAGTAGACCCTTACTGTCCCTTCTGCCCAACTCTGGGCTCCCAGTGAGCCGGGAGGAGGCACCTGTATGACTTGTAGGGAAAAAGTCGAGACACCTGGATCCCACCCTGCACCTGCCACTGTGGGACTTGGCAAGTGGCTGTTGCTCTCTACGCCTCGGTTTCCTCATCAGTAAAATGGGGAGGTGAGGTCACCAGGCACTCCCCACGTTCTCCCAGTGCTCAGGCAACGATGGAGCTCCCAACCTCGGGCCAAGGTTTCCCGTCGCTGAAACCGTCTTCTCCAGCTTGCAGCAGAGGCTAACGGGTGGAATTTTCTCCGCCATTGACTTTTCTTTTATCAAATTTCCTTCAGGTGTTACTTAGTTCCTGCTACAGCCTGAACCCAGATACGGTGAAAACCCAGAATTATGTATCTTCACGTGTGAGGTGTTCTCTAACAACACCCAGGGCTTCCTGATGTTTCACAACCTAAGAAGCTCGAGAACCAGTGCTCCGTGTAAATGGTTGGCTCGGGTAAACAAAGGAGACCAGCGAGAGGGCCACTGTGCCTTTCCCGGGGGGCCTGCTGCTAAGGGTGCCTGAGACGCCAGCTGCTAACTGCAGACCCGGCCACTAGAGGTGGAGGTGGGGTCCCCAAACCCCATAGGGCCTCGCGTAGACCTCCAGCGTTTCTCAGATTATAGCCATGTACCACACCACCGTCATCGGCAGCAGCAGCGGATGCCCCACCCCTAACCCACCAAACCCGCGACTCTGCAGGCGGGGCTGGGGGTCTGCCTTGTAAGGCCCTCCCTGCTGGCTTCATGCTCCCTAGTGTTTGAAGACCACTCATTTGACCCCCGCTCCCCTCTCTCCCAACCTGCTGTGTGATGGCAGGAGAGCTGGTCTCTGGGCCCCCGACACCCCCAGTGACACACAACCCATGCAAATCTTCAGGCCGTGGACTGTCGTCCACCCACACGATTCCAAGGAAGGAGTGACGCAAGGCAGGAGGCCATGGGGTTGAAGTGGCTGCCATGGCTGGGGGGCGGGGTGGGCACGGGATATGGGGAGTCATTTTCAAGGGATTTCATGCAGAGCTCTTGTTTTTGGGTAGGGTCTCACTCTGTCGCCCAGGCTGGAGTGCTGTGGTGTGATCAAGGTTCACTGCAGCCTTGAACTCCTAGGTTCAAGTGAGCCTCCCGCCTCAGCCTCCTGAGTAGCTAGGACCACAGGCGTGAGCCACCATGCCTGACAGCTCTTGCTCTTAAGTTTCCAAAATCGTGTTTTCTTTTTAACCTGGAAGTCTTTATCCAGTTGAGCCCAGTAGAAAGAGGCCGAACCCAAAGGCCAACGTTTGGCCTCCACGCCCTACCTGGATCACGACAAGGTGAATCTCCAGTTCTGCAATCCTCCGCCCTATGCAGCTGCGAACCCCATGACCAAAGGGGATGGATCCAAAATTGTCAACTCTGTCTAAGTCTCCTTTCCGCAACCAGCGCTCAGGCCGGAACTCCTTGGCCCGAGGGAAGTTCTCATCCTGGTACGATGTGGCATAGTGGCAAAGGGCCAGCTGGGTCTGAGGAAATCAGGGATGACACAGAAAGGATAAGGAGCAGAATCACACGAGAGCAGGGCAGGGCCCAGAGCCCTAGCAGGACAGTCTCCTGGGATGCTCCCTCCCGGGGGCCGCCTGGGTCCACTCACACCCAGGATGGCAGCAGCTCCCTCCCTTCCCTCTCCACAGTGCACACCAAATGTCACTGCAACCACTGACAAGCACATCAAGCCCTGCAGAGACTCTCCGCAGTGACTGGCTACTTTCACACGGCCCGGGGAGCAGGCCAAGGAGCATGGGCGGCCTTGCTGGCAAGCAGTAAGTTTCCAGAACTTTGAGATCACATCATTCCCTTCCTTTCTCCCAACACCCCATCTTCATCTTAAAATACATGCAAAGGAAAAGGAAACCTATTGATCTCTGCTTAGGGACAAAGACTCTCTGAAGGTAGAAGCAGATTCCAATTCAACCCCAACCCGCAAGGCCTGGCCAACCCCTATGTCCCCAAACTCACGCCTTTCGGAATCAGATACCCGCCAATAACCAGGTCTTCCTGGGTGACCCGGCCGTTCCCTGGCAGCACTGGAAACAGCCTGCAGAAGAGCCAGCGGGGACAGGAACGATGTGGTGACTTTCACAATATTTTATTGAACATTCAGAACCTTGGATATATTCCCATTTCCATTAAAAATTCTTAAAAAGTAACACATGATACTTTTTCAACTGAAACATTTTACAAGGACCTTTGTGGCTTCTTTGCTGTCTTGCTTTGCCAGCAAGTATTCTGAGGAATGTGGAAAAGATTCCCAAAGCAAAACGTTTGCAAAACACAAAGCCAAGTCTTTCACATGCCATTGTGTTCCCAGAAGGGAAAATTCCAGGTTTCTAATATTTTATGTGACCATGGGACCACTTTATCAAGGAATAGTTCATAGGACTTAAGACCCCATGAAATGCATTTGGAGAAACGGCATTTCAGCCATCAGGTTATCTCAGAAAACACTGAATAAAACTTTAATTGATAAATACCAAAAACCCCACAGCCAGCTCCTGTTTTGTTTTGTTTTTTTTTAATTTTGAGATTGAACAGCATGCTCTACAGGTTGAGGGTCATTATCAAGTCAGCTTTGAAAGAATTCTTTAGTACATACTGCAGAAAACAAGCTTTGCTCTTTGTCACAGCACTTCCTCACAGAGGATGCCGTGTTTTGCGGAAGGGATGTCATCTGTCCCTAATCCCACCTCCTACCCAAACCATCCCCTCAACCCAGGACAGCCCACATCCCTCCGGCTTTCCCCATTGTCAGGAAAACCCTGTCTGGGAGCAAATGAGCCTCACTGGGTGGCTTCTCAACCCAGATGGGACATTCGCACAAGAACCATGAGGTTTGTACCCAGGTCTGGAAATCAGCAGAACGCCCAAACTGTTTTCCTGACGTGTCGATCTTGTTTGGTGTTATCTTCGGAGGAACAAAGTCAACGGCCGTTGACCCAGGCATATGTTGGGAAACTCCGATAAGCCAATTGGCTAAAGCAGGGACAATATTCAATGACTGCTCCAAAAATCTTTTTTTTTTTGAGACAGTCTCGCTCTGTTGCCCAGGCTGGAGTGCAGTGGTGCAATCTCGGCTCTATCACCTGGCTTCAAGTGATTCTCTTGCCTCAGCCTCCCAAGTAGATGAGACTACAGGCACCCACCCCCACACCCGGCTGATTTTTGTATTTTTAGTAGAGACGCAGTTTCACCATGTTGGCCAGGCTGCTCTTGAACTCCCGACCTCAGGTGATCTGCCTTGGTCTCCCAAAGTGCTGGGATTACAGGTGTGAGCCACTGTGCCCAGCCCAAAGATATTTACAGAGAACAAGGATTATGTCGACCCATAAAACAGAATGGTCTTTCTGCTATTCTGACAAGAGCAGAGGAAAAATAACAGTCACGAACGTCCTCATCCTAAACAAGTCAGTCATGGAAGGCAGTTGGAGAACTTGTTATGATAGAGAACCAGGGACGTAAGGGACACAGTTTGTTGATAGACTCTGGCGAGCCTTTTACCTCAGGGTTTCCTTAAGGAGAGCTCTGACCAGCGGGACCTTGGGGACATCAGCTGCCGTTGGAACATGCCTTTCCCCTAAATTCTTGACAATCTCCCGGTACACCGTCTGCTGCACTTCTGGGTGCCTTGCCAGGAGGTACACTGTCCAGGACAAGGTGAAGGACGTCTAAGGAGAGAAAGCGGCAGACACAGGCAGGCAGTGAGTAACACCAGGACTGAAACAGACGCGGTGGCAGGTACGAAGTCCCCTGGGAATATACACAGCTGAAAAGTCTAACTCATCCAATTCCATGTAGCACTTAATGTCTTACTGAAACGAAAGACTGTTTCCTTAATTCATGGCAATAATAATAATAATAATAACCGAACGTATTTGGCAAGTGACATGGACTCTATGATTCGCGTGCTCCTGTCATGAAAAGCCACAGGAAACATGATCCTGGAGCTTTTTTAATCACTCAAGAGCAGTATGTCAGGGACACTGTGGAGCCTGGAGGATCTGCTGGGACTTCATGTGACCTTCTTTGCAGGGCTTACTCGCTGTGTGCCAGAAAGGGCCTCAGGCTGCCCCCCGGCACCCCCAGGCCCAGGAAGCTGGGCCCAGCCCACTCTGGCTGCCCTAATCTAGATATTGGAGTGCACAGGGGATCACTAGTTAGCCATCGTGTCCTGCCTTCATCAAGGAAGGTCCGCACAGAGCAAGTCAATAGCTTGTCTATACAAAGCATTGTGTCTTTTTTTTTTTTTTCAGAGTCTCACTCTGTTGCTCAGGTTGGAGTGCAGTGGTGCAATCTCGGCTCACTGCAAGCTCCACCTCCCAGGTTCCCACCATTCTCTTGCCTCAGCCTCCTGAGTAGCTGGGACTACAGGTGCCCGCCACCACGCCCACCCAGCTAATTTTGTATTTTTTAGTAGAGATGGGGTTTCACCGTGTTGGTCAGGCTGGTCTCAGACTCCTGACCTTGTGATCTGCCCACTTCAGCCTCTCAAAGCGCTGGGACTACAGGCGTGAGCCATGACGCCTGGCCAGCCATGTCATTTTTTATACCTCTCCTGAAACCTTTCTACTTATTGAAAATCATTGTTTTATTCTCGTAGTTCCCAAGATTTTCATTAAAATCAATAGTATCATCTATGGAGCTACATTTCACTCTCTTGTAAACAAGGAAATGCCACAGTATAAAAGCCTTTCTCTTTCACCAAAAAAAAAAAAAAAACACCTAATTTAAGCAGGCAATATTGATATCATTTTCTTGTAGAAGATACCACGTGTTTTGGAGGGCAGGCCACTTGTATATATAATAAAATGTGCAAGTTCTTATAAATTATAAAAGATTACTTAGATGCTTCCTATCAAGAGAATAGAAAATTTCTATTAAAATCACATTTTTACAGAAAAAAAAATGTGGTATATCCATACGATGGAATACTACTCGGTAATAAAAAAGAATCAGTTACTGTTATATGCCACCACATGGATGAATCCGAGTCATTCTTCTGAGTGCAGGAAGCCAGATGCAAAAGACAGCATACCATATGACTCCATTTTCATCAATGTTTAGAAAAATGTGGCAGTGGTTTCATACATGATTCCATCTGCCAACAATCTGTATCGCATTAGGCAGTTTAAATGGAGTTGACTGTGCATAAATCATGCTGCAATAAAATCATACTAATTTTTAAAAATCAGTATGAAGTTGTAAGAATCTATCCCCTGGCTTCTATTTTAGGATGCTAAAAGGAACAGCTTCCTTCTGAATGCCACCTCATTGTGATGTTCTTAGTTACCACCAGGGGGCAGGAGGCACAAGCTCAGCGACCAGGCCATTCATTCATTTCTTCGCCTTTCAAGCGGTGTCTCAATTTGAGCAAATCCACACCATCACATTCACAGAGTTAATTAGAATCTTCATTGATTGTATCATTTAGTTTGCATTGAATTCATATACTTTTTGTTTTATTGTTGCACAAGATCCAAAAGAATAAGGAGTTTATGCTGTGTGTTTTTGTTTTGTTTTGTTTTTTGCTTTTACATGCTTAAGTGACATAATAATAAGAATAAAGCCTTGAGGCTTCTTCATCCGTTTAAGATGGAGGTCTGTGCAGGGAGTGCCTTATTCAAGGCCGGGAATCACCCGTGCGAAGGAAAAGCTTTCAGATGATGAGCTTGGTGGTTTAGTTTTGCCACCTGTTAATGAAGTCAACGACTCCTACCTTAGAGGAAGCTGTGAGACAGGCAGGGTGTGCATGGAATGCTCTGGAAACAGTGAAGCGTCACGCAATCTAAATTCTCACTTTCCACCCGACCACCAGAAGCACCCCAGCCCGCAGCTTCCCCAGTTTCCAGCCAGAAATTTCATTATCTTCCACCTACTGAAAGCATCAGCCTAGCTCCTCCCTGTTTTGCCACTTCCTTTTAGCAAATTTTACAACTGCTCTGCACCTGTACCTACATGGGGATCATTTTCACACATATCCTACTAATTGTATCATATTATACATGTGTTTTTGAAAGGAACTTGGCTGCTTATCCCCCCTGGACCATGCCACTCCCAGCCAGCCAAGAAACCCATGTTAACTACCTAGTGTGTTCCCTCCACGCCCTGCTCTGTGTTCATGCAGTCATGGACAGATGTGTACATGCACAGCTGGGAGGGGTCGGTGCCGGTGCATCTTACTCACAGGACACGGTATACATGCTGGTCTGCCTCTTCCTTTCCCATCGGATAGCCTGTGGGATGCCCCCAGGTTAATGGGCAGTGCTCTGTTCTCATTCTGATATGAACCCTCCCTGGTTCCAGTGTATCATTGATCTGCCATGCTACTGGGCTGCATTCACAGGGAATTTGTTGATACACACACACACACACACACACACACACTCTCTCTCTCTCTCTCTCTCTCTCTCATCAACCAAACTGCTTAAGTTTACTTTCTTCACACTCTCTTTAGCAGGTTTTGGTTTTGAAGTTATGTTGGCTTTATATAACAAATTGAGGGGTGAATGAAATGAATTCTTGGCTTTATGAAATAAACTCCACGGCCTGGAATATTTCAAATGATAACTAATAAGGTTTTTAATGTCCGTACCCTCTTCATTCGTGAAATTATGAAACAATGACAAAATGTTAGGAATGATTTGTAAACGTTAAACATTTATTATAATTTTGTGTGTGTGATATGGAATTTTGGTTACGCTTTTCACAGAAATCATTATGCACCTTACATTTAATATATAATCATGCATCGTATAGGGATGTTTTGGTCAATGATGGACCCAATATACAACAGTGGTCCCATAAGATTATAATGCCCCATTTGTACTATAGCTTGCCAGTGTTTGAGTATGTTTGGATACACACATACTTACCACTGTGTTCCAGCTGCCCACAGTATTCAGTTCAGTAACATGCTGTGCAGTTGTGTAGCCTAGGAGAAACAGGCTCGACCATGCAGCCTAGGTGTCTGGTAGGCTACCATCTAGGTTTGTGTAAATACACTCCAAGATGTTCACGCAATGACAGGACCACCCAACAACGCATTTCTCAGAACAAATCTGCATCATTAAGTGATGTGTGACTACTCACGCAGCGTTTTCTCCTCCTGGAGCCCCTCAGCAGTGCAGCAGGCCTAGTACAAACATGAACAGTGTGCTAAACAAATCTGCCGTAAAAGTAGACAACAGTCAGTCGCAGTGGCTCATGCTTGTAATCCCAGCACTTTGGGAGGCCGAGGCAGGTGGATCACCTGAGGCCAGGCGTTCCAGACAGCCTGGCCAACATGGTGAAACCCCCATTGCTACTAAAAATACAAAAAATTAACTGGGGATGGTGGCAGGCACCTGTAATCCCAGTTACTCTGGAGGCTGAGGAAGGAGAATCACTTGAACCTGAGAGACGGAGTTTGCAGTGAGCCGAGACCGTGCCATTGCACTCCAGCCTGGGCGATACAGTAAAACTCCATCCTCCCCCACAAAAAAAGTAGACAACGTCCGCGAGATGGTGAGGAAGGGGTTATCGTGTGTTGCTTGCTGAGAACCAGGACCCCAGACTCACCGTGTCGACGCCGGCCAGCAGCATCTCAGTCACGTTGGCGTAGATCTCCTGTAGCGTCAGCGCCTGGCTAAGGAAGAGGTATGTGAGGAGTCCCCCGCTCGCTCTCCGGCCTCGGTCCGTGTGGTACTGTATGTCCCTCAACTTGTTGTCAACATGAATTTGGCCTGTTTGAAAACAGTAGTTCTTTTGAAAGGAGTTTGGGTTGACAATCATCTTTTCAGTCTCAATGCCCTCTGTCCTCCCAGTAGCTTAACTAAACCAGTGGCAGGTGACAGAGTGGTAAGGAAACCCAATTTATCTAACGTCAACCTGGGAGTTTCACTCATACACTTGCTTATGTAAATGAATGAAAAGTTGAAAGACAAGCTAAACATATCTTCCTTTTTAAAAATAAGCTGTAAGATATTTGCAAATGTTTGCTTTACTAATCCAATAGCCAAATATATTATTTATATAATATAAGTAACAAAAATGCAAACTCTTTTATTTTTATCTACCACATTTTCAGAAGAGAAAATGAGGGGAGGGGAAAAGGCCATGCATTATTATCTGGGATGTTACCGTGCAGCACAGACTTCAGGACTTACATATTCAAATAAATGTTGTTGTTGTTTTTTCCTTAAGACAGAGTCTTGCTCTGTGGCCCAGGCTGGAGTGCCGTGGCATGATCTTGGCTCTCTGCAACCTCTGCCTCCCAGGTTCAAGCAATTCTCCTGCCTCAGCCTCCCGAGTAGCTGGGATTACAGGCACGCACCACCACGCCCAGTTAATTTTTGTATTTTTAGTAGAGATGCGGTTTGGCCACATTGGCCAGGCTGATCTTAAACTAATGACCTCAAGTGATCCTCCTGCCTCAGCCTCCCAAAGTGCTGGAATTACAGGTGTGAACCACTGTGCCCAGCCTAAATAATGATCTTGAAAAGACACCATGAAACACTTTCTTCAGTGTTAGCATTGCTCTAGAACATTGTTCTAAGCATTTTGAAAATCATTTCTTTCTTCTCAGAAATGCTTTTATAGTAAAATTTTTAGTCACATAAGAAAACAAATCTCTTTGTAATCTCACCTTGGATTGGAACAAAAATTGTAACGTTCAAATAAATGTGCATGGGCCTGAAACTTTACAGTTTAAGCACTGACCAATTTATTTGGAGTAAAAACATCATCTTGCAAGGACGTTTACTTGTACATGTCCCTGCTAGCATGCCTGTTAAAATAAAAATTATTTTAAAATGAAAAAACTGATCATGTTACCTGTAGTCAAACCCACATGCTTTTTACTTCTTTGAAAAACAAATCCATGGCCAGGCACAGTGGCTTACTTGTAATCCCAGCACTTTGGGAGCTCAAGGTGGGTGATCACCTGAGGTCAGGAATTCAAGACCAGCCTGGCCAACATGGTAAAACTCCGGTTCTACTAAAAACACAAAATAATTAGCCGGGCACAGTGGTGGGCGCCTGTAATCCCAGCTACTCGGGAGGCCGAGGTATGATAATCACTTGAACCTAGGAGGCAGAGGTTGCAGTGAGCCGAGATCACACCACTGCACTCCAGCATGGGCGACAGAGCAAGACTCTATCTCAAAACAAAACAAAACAAAACAAAAACAAATCCAAAAGTTATGGGTCCAAAAACCAACACATGACTACGTCTAGGCATCCTCTGCTATGGTCACCCATTGTCTGGATGGGAGTTAGACACACGACACAGCAGGTCAACCTGCTTCTGCAAAAGGTGCTCTCGATTCTTCTCTTACTGAATTTGAAGAGTCCATCCCAGGACCTGCAGAATTCCCGCCAGGGCTTTGGGATGAAGGGGCGAAGCCATCTGGGGATGGCGCCTGCATACATGGAGGTCTTGAACATGCTAAACATGAGCTCCAGGGCCTCGATGTATTCCACAGTCAGCTGTGGTATGCTGTTTTCCAGGCAGCCCAAACGACTCTCATAAAGGATGGTGGCCACTCCTAGACAGGAAAGAGAATTTGAAAACCCTCTTCTAGATTATTTACCATACCAACAGGCAATGCTGGGCCATAAATGCAACTTTCAAACGTGGTCCAAATGTCCCAAATGAGAGACATCGTCACTCTGAGGATGCCTCTGCGTCCTGAGCTGCAGGGTGCTGGCATTTAGGACTGACAGGTGGCGCTGTTGCTGCTTCGTCTAAGGAGCCCCACAGCCGCACAGATGAAGCCCACTCTCCGGAGGACACTCGAAGACTCCCAGAGTTTCAGTAGCTTGGCTAAGGCTGCAGAGGAGGGCCCGGGGATAGACCGGGGGCACGGTCTGAAATGATGAGCCCTAAGGAAGGGACAATCACTGAACATGTCGCTACTCTCCCCCAACACCCTCCTCTCAGGAAGGAGGTGGCAAACCCCATAGGGCCTCTTCCTGCCCCACATGGCCACTGGGGATCGTCTTCTAGCCACCTGCCCAACTCGAGGAATTGAGACTCTTCCTGGCCAAAACAGGGAGCCCAGGCCCGGAGAGCTAAAGGCCCAGTAGAAGTGGCCTGGATGAATCCGTGTTGGGCAGAGCTGTGAACCGTGTTTACCAATCACTTCTGGGACGATTTTATTATTAATTTTAGAGAAAATTAATATCAGAACTCTGCAAAGCTAACTTGAGTGAAGCTTGAAGTGAGGTGAGCTTTTTTAAAAAAGAAGATGAGAAAGCTGATAGAAAATCCTCCAAGATGCATTCTTTTTTTTTTTTTTTTTAACACACAGAAATCACCATGTTAGACCAAGATGCTTTTTTTTTTTTTTTTTTTTTTTTTTGAAATGGAGTTTCACTCCTGTCACCCACAGTGGAGTACAAATGGACGGTCTCGGCTCACTGCAACCTCCGCCTCTCAGGTTCAAGCAATTCTCCTGCCTCAGCCTCCCAAGTCCCTGGGATTACAGGTGCCCACCACAATGGCCCAGTTAATTTTTGTATTTTTAGTAGAGACAGCATTTCACCATGTTGGCCAGGTTGGTCTCGAACTCCTGATCTCAGGTGAACCACCCGCCTCAGCCTCCCAAAGTGCTGGGATTACAGGTGTGAGCCACCACGCCCAGCCCCAAGATGCATTCTTAAGTAAAGAGAAGGCATGGTGCAGAACAATATGTTTGGTGTACTACCGTTTATTGTTTAAAAATAAAAAGAGTATTCACATGCATTTTTGTGTATGTGCATACACCATCTCTTGACACATACATGAGAGACTAGTGACCTTGCTGCCTTCAGGAAAGAGGGAGACCTCCACTGACCCCCTTTTGGTATTGCTATTTGAACAGGAATGTACCACCCATTCAATATGACTGAAAGCTAGAACGAGTTCGAAGTAGATGCCCTCTCGACTTTACTCCTTTTTAAAAATTAGGCTCAAACAAAATGTGTAGTAATTAGGAACATGGCTTCTTGAGTTTAAAAGACCTGAATTTAAAACTAACTTAACATGGCTTCTTGAGTTTAAAAGACCTGAATTTAAAACTAACTTTCTGCCTCTAAAAAGAGGGATGGGGGTGTGGTATTGAGCAAGTTCTTTTTTAAGTCTCAGTTTTCAACTGGGTACGGTGGCTCACGCCTGTAATCCCAGCACTTTGGGAGGCCAAGGCGAGTGAATCACAAGGTCAGGAGTTCGAGACCAGCCTGGCCAACAAGGTGAAACACTGTCTCTACTAAAAATACAAAAAATTAGCCAGGCGTGGTGGCAGGTGCCTGTAATCCCAGCTACTCGGGAGGCTAAGGCAAGAGAATCGCTTGAACCCAGGAGGCAGAGGTTGCAGTGAACCAAGACCATGCCACAGCACTCCAGCCTGGGCAACAGAGCAAGACTCTGTCTCAGGAAAAAAAAAAAAAAAAGTCTCAGTTTCCTCATTGGTCAACAGTGGTTCACACCAGGTTCACGTAGCACCGTGCAGGTGACACGCATGTATGTCCCAGACTTAGCACACTGCCTGGGACCTAGGGAACGTTCCAAGATGACATCTGCGGGTTTGGGGCAAGCATCCACTCTTCCTTCCTTCCCACCTGCTGATTCCACCTCACCTTCCATTGAATATTTGAAGAAAAGGTCATTGACATTGGTCACGGTTTCTCCATCTTCTGCCTGGCTCCTGAGGAGGTAGATTCTTTTAATTAAGTCAGCAATAACTTGGTTGACTTCTCCAGAATAAATGGCCACATCTTTCGGTTTCAGAATTCTTTGTCTCAATACGCTTCTCATCTTGAGCCACTGTTCACCCTCCCTAGAAGAATCAAGTGAGTTTCAAATCATCTTACTTACACTGACATTCTGGGAAAGAATTCAAGGAACCTTTAGAAAAATTTTCAACCGTAAAGAATCAACAAGAGCTGCCAGTCAAAGTGGAATTAAGACAGGAAAAACTTTTTGCTGGGGAGAGAGGAGTTAATAACTGCAGCCCTGGAGCCTGTTAGAGCTTCTTACACTCTTGCCTTTGAAGCAAACTTTAAGGAAAAAATTACCAGTGGTAAGTAATCATCTTTAGTAAAAGTAATACCACTTCCTTTAAAAAATCTTGAAATAGTATTGTAATAAGCAAATGAGACTGCTAATTAGCAAAAGAGAAAAAAATGTATATATATATGTATGCATACATATGTATATATAAATGAAGTAAGTATTGATATTAAAAAAGAAAAAGAGGGCCAGGCATGGTGGCTCATGCCTGTAATCCCATCACTTTGGGATGCCGAGGTGGGCGGATCACCTGAGGTCAGGGATTCAAGACCAGCCTGGCCAACATGATGAAACCCCATTTCTACTAAAAATACAAAAATTTAGCTGGGTGTGGTGGCGGACACCTGTAATCCCAGCTACTTGGGAGGCTGAGGCAGAAGAATCACTTGAACCCGGGAGGCAGACGTCACGGTGAGCCGAGATCATGCCATTGCACTCCAGCCTGGGTGACAGAGTGAGACTCCATCTCAAAAACAAAAGAAAGAAAAGAAAGAAAGAGAGAGAGAGAGAAAAGAAAGAAAGAAAGAAAGAAAGAAAGAAAGAAAGAAAGAAAGAAAGAAAGAAAGAAAGAAAGAAAGAAAGAAAGAAAGAGAGAGAGAGAAAGAAAGAGAGAGAGAGAGAAAGAAAGAAAAAAGAAAGAAAGAAAGAAAGAAAAGAAAGAAAAGAAAAGAAAAAGGAAAGGAAGAGGAGAAGGACAGAAGGAAGGAAGGAGAGAGAAGAAAGAAAGAAAGAAAAAGAAAGAAAGAAAGAAAGAAAGAAAGAAAGAAAGAAAGAAAGAAAGAAAGAAAGAAAGAAAGAAAGAGGAAGGAAGGAAGAGAAGAAGGAGGAGAAGGAGAAGGGGAAGGAGAAGGAAGAGAAGGAGAAAAGAAAGGAAGGAGAAAGAGAGAGAGAGAAAGGAAGGAAGGAGTGAAGGAAGGAAGGAGGGAGGAAGGAAGGAGAAAGAAAAAGAAAGAGAGGAAGGAAGGAAGGAAGGAAGGAAGGAAGGAAGGAAGGAAGGAAGGAAGGAAGGAAGGAAGGGAGGGAGGGAGGGAGGGAGGGAGGGAGGGAGGGAGGGAGGGAGGGAGGGAGGGAAGAAAAGAGACTACAGCTTGTTAGTCTCTGTGGGGCCTTGGGGCTCCTGGCTGCACTCGGAGGGCGCTCAGGTAGCGGGCCCAGCACAGCCCTCCCAGTGAAGGCAGGACGCTGAAGGAACCCCTGGAGGTCTGAGGAGGGTTCTGCAGTTTCTCAGAGGGTGGTGACAGAACTGAGCCTCAAGTACCCACAAGCGTCACCCACACCTCCACACCTCTGCATGGCTTGCCTCCCACCGGTGCCCTGCCTCCCATTCCCAAGGAGACCGCTTGCACTCAAAGCCTGGCCTCCAGATGGGCTTTGGGGGACCCAAGCTAAGCCAGCCAGGCTCCTGGGCCTGGGCACTGCCCTTCCCTTTGCTGTCCACCGTGCTGAGGTCACCAGCACCGCCTCACTCCATCTCAGCGGAAGAGGGGTCCGGGCACCCACACGGGCTCCTGAGCCCGCAGCTAACCGGGCAGACAGCGGAGAGACTCTGCCTCAGCCTTCGGGCCCCTCCCTCTAGGCCTGAACATCCAGGAGGAGCTGTTTCATTATCCCCTCAGGATGGAAAGTGAGGGACCCTGGTGACATGTGGTCACGATCCTTATTTATCTTACTTGAGAAATTGGGGGCTGTATTTCTCCCCAATTTATGTATAAGGACATAGATATCCAAAGAGCTGCAAACAGAAGCCCCACTCCATGGGGATTTGGACCGGGGCATCCGCGGGCGCCCTGGGCCTCCCTGCCTGGCCGCGGGCCATGATCTCTTGGAAGGCACAGAGGTGTTGGTGACGCTGGTTCAAAATGAATAATCGCAGTCTGCTAAGAGACAGGAAAATCACCACGTGGCGACCAAGGCTGGAGGTTCTGAGCTCCTCCTCAGAGGGATTTTCCTGAAATAGTGGCTGACCACCTCCTTCCCCTGCGCACAGACAAGGGCGCTGTGAGCTTTTCTGCCTCGGTTATCACTGAATGGACACCACAAAGCACTGCCTCCAAAGAGCTCTGCCCACCACCGAGCCAGCTTCTCCCCTCCCGGCTCCTGACGGGGCAACTTGGCACGGAGGAGGAGCGAGAAAACCCAGCAGGGCTCCTGTGTCTGTGAGATCACACAAGCAGGCTGTCAGATATCATTCATGGGGGGTTCTGTGCTTTTCTAAGAGCTGGATTTTAGGAACCAGCTTTGGAGGAGGGGGCCTCCCCCTGAGCTCTCCCTCCAGCCCCTGGCTCAGCCCGGGCCCACATACTCACGCCGAGATGAGCCCGGTGGCTCTGCCCCGCAAGTCTCGGTACTCCCGCCAGGATTCCATGTTGGCTCTCTGGGGCGCAGCGCCCTCCGCCCGGAGCACCTGAGCCACCATATCGCGGTCTGCAATAGATACTACAAACTGAGGACCAAAGTGAGACTTGAAGATTTTTCCATATTCCTGTGTGTGCTTCTGCTGCAATACCATGGAGAAATCGAAAAAGGAAAAAATACATAGGTATGATATTCCTTTAACAGAAACATCCTTGTGTGCTACAGGAGCAGAAAATTGGGGCAGAGGGAAGTGCTGTCTAATACAGAACTGAATCAGAGCAGTAATTTACATATTGCTGAGATAAACATGTTTTCACACAACCATCTCTTTTTTGTTGTTTTTGTTTGTTTGTTTGTTTGTTTTTAGAGACATAGTCTAGCTCTGTTGCCCAGGCTGGAGTGCAGTGGCATGAACATAGCTCACTGCAGCCTCCAACTCCTAGGCCCTGGCGATCCTCCCACCTTGGCCTCCCAAGTAGCTAGGACTGCAGGTGCACACCTCCACGCCCAGCTAATTTTTTTTTTTTTTTTTTTTTTGAGACGGAGTCTCACTCTGTCACCCAGGCTGGAGTGCAATGGCCGGATCTTAGCTCACTGCAAGCTCTGCCTCCCAGGTTCACGCCATTCTCCTGCCTCCGCCTCCCGAGTAGCTGGGACTACAGGCGCCCGCCGCCTCGCCTGGCTAGTTTTTTGTAATTTTTTAGTAGAGACGGGGTTTCACCGGGTTAGCCAGGATGGTCTCAATCTCCTGACCTCGTGATCCGCCCGTCTCGGCCTCCCAAAGTGCTGGGATTACAGGCTTGAGCCACCGTGCCCGGCCGCTAATTTTTTATTTTTTGTAGAGACAGGGGTCTCTCAATGTTGCCAGGCTGGTCTCGAACTCTTGGCCTCAAGTGATCCTCCTGCCTCAGCCTCCCAAAGTCCTGGGATTACAGGCATGATCATGGAAGTTTTCTTATTCTTTAGGGATATGTTTTTAAAACTACCTTAGCTGTGTGAAGCAACAAGAGAGAAATGTCATTACAAAAGACAAATGTCCAGAGCAAACAGGGCCCTGTCTGCCAGCACCTTCCCATGGGCCCAACAGTTCTACCTAAGCAGTACCAAGCCAACTCTGCAGAGGAAGCCCTCTGTGGACAATCTGTAACGAGCCTCTAAACCGACTCCCAGCAAGAAAATGAAGGGAAAGTCATCTGGATTGGAAAGGAAAAACGCAGGCTATCTCTATTGGCAGAAGACATGATCTCACATATAGAAAATCCTAAGGAACCTACTAAAAAACTGTTAGAACTAATAAACAAGTTCAATAGGACACAATATCAATATACAAAAATCAGTTGCATTTCTATACATTAGCAGTGAACAATCCAAAATGAAATTTAAAAAGCAATTCAATTTACAATAGCATCAAAAAGAATAAAGTACTTAACCAGCTGCAGTGACTCATACCTGTCTATAATCCCAGCACTTTTGGGAGGCTTAGGTGGGTGGATTGCTTGAGCACAAGAGTTCGAGATCAGGTTGGGCAACATGGCAAAATTCTGTCTGTAAAAAAAATACATGGCTGGGTGCGGAGGCTCATGCCTGTACTCTCAGCACTTTGGGAGGCCAAGACCAGTGGATCACCTGAGGTCAAGAGTTTGAGACCAGCCTAGCTAACATGGTGAAACCCCATCTCTACAAAAAATACAAAAATTAGCCAGGCATCGTGGTGTGCGCCTGTAATCCCAGCTACTCGGGAGGCTGAGGCAGTAGAATCACTTGAACCCAGGAGGTGGAGGTTGCAGTGAGCCACAAGACCACACCATTGCACTCCACCCTGGGTGACATGAGCAAAACTCTATCTCAAAAAAAAACATATATATACAAAAATTAGTGAGACAGCAGTGTGAGCCTGTAGTCCCAACTGCTCAGGAGGCTGAGGTGGGAGGATCATGTGAGCTCAGGAGTTGGAGGTTGCAGTGAGTGAAGATTGTACCACTGCACTCGGGCCTGGGTGACAGAGCAAGACTGTCACAAAAAATAAATAAATAAATAAAATTATTAGAAATAAATTTAACAGAAGTGTAAAACCTATACTCTGAAAACTACAAAACACTGTCTGAAGGAATCTACAAAACATTATTTAAAGAAATCTATGAAACATTGTTTAAAGAAATCTACAAAACATTGTTTAAAGAAGTCTGAAAGAAATGGCAAGACATGAAACAAATGGCAAGACATCCCATGTTCATGGATTGGAAGACTTAATATTGTTGAAATAGAAATACACCTCAAAGTGTACATGGATTCAAAGCAATCCTTGTCATAATTCCAGTGCAAAATTTCTTCGTAGAAACTGATAAGCTGATCCTGAAATTCATATGAAAATGCAACAGACCTAGAATAGCCTAAACAATCTTGAAAAAAGAAAAAAGCTGGTGGACCTCCATTTTCCTGTTTCAAGACTTAGCACTATGGGAGAGGGGCCAAGATGGCCAACTAGAAGCAGTGATGCTCAGAGGCTCCCAAAAAAAACCTTAATAAGCATGTGAACCCTTCACTGGTAGCCAGGGTATCCAAGCTCTCTCATCAAAATTGACTAGAAGGCTGGCATAACCCACAAAGAGAAGGAAGAACAGTAGTGCGGTGGCCCACCCGAGAGCCACACGGGAAGGGAACCCCCTCCCCACAGCCAAGGGAAGTGGTGAGTGAGCGGGCTACCCAGCTGGGGAAACTGTGCTTTTTCCACAGAACTGTGCAACCCACAGATCGGAAGATCCCACTCTCGAACCCATGCCACCGGGGCCAAGCATCCCAACCCTGGTATGCACAGATTCCTACAGCCTCTCAGCTGGAATCTGCTTAAGCCTACTGAACTCCCGAGGGGAGGGGCGACCAGCACTGGCTGCAGCTGCCTGCTGTCTAAGCCATTTGAGCTCCTTGGGGGAGGGGCAGCAGCCTGCACTGGGACTCACAACTGCCTAACGCCTAAGCTCCCTGGGTGGGGGAAGGGCGGTGCCCATTTCTATAGCTCCAGGCTGCACTTTTCCCTTGCTGGAGCCAGGGAGGTTGAACAGCTTGGTCCCAAGACTTTTCCCCACAGTTCAACACACCAGCTGTGGCAGTCAGCAGCTAGAGCGCCTCTTCAAGTCTAACCCTGATCCATCCTTCTCCTCAGTGGTGGGGAATTCCAACAGGATCTCCAACAATTCCAGCCAAAGGCTCAGGGACAGAACCCTGATCTCCCTGGGCCTGAGCCCCTGGGGGAAGGGGTGGCCACAGTCTCTGCGGACCAGCAGACTTATCCTCTTCTCCAGGTAGTTCTGAGGAATCCAGGCAGCCCAGACTAGTGGGTTTCCCCCCAGCAAAACACACCCTCTCCACCAAGGGACAAAGTGCTTCATTAAATGGGTCCTGCTCCCCATGCCATCCAACTAGGTGAGAACCTCCAATAGGGGTTGTCAGACACCCTATACAGGAGCAATCCTACTGGTATCAGGTTGGTACCCCTTGAGGTCAGAGGTCCCAGAAGAAGGAACAGACACCCAGCATTGCTGCACTCCAGCCTCCTTGAGTGATATCTCCAGGCACAGGAGCAAATCAGATGAATAGGGCCTGAAGTGAATCCCCTGCAAACTGCAGCCGCCCTACAGAAGAGGGACCTGACTATTGAAAGAAAAACAAACAGAAAGCGACAACAACAGCATCGATAACAACAACAACAACAAAAAGGCCCCCACAAAACCCCCATCCAAGGGTCAGCAGCCTCAAAACTGAAACTAGACAAACTCACGGATATAAGAAAGAATCAACAAAAAAATGCTGAAAACCCAAAAGACCTCAGTGCCTCTTCTCCTCCAAATAATCACAATGTCTCTCCATCAAGAGCACAGAACTAGATGGAGGATCAGATGGATGAATTGACAGAAGTACACTTCAGAAGATGGGTACCACATAAACTCCTCAGCAAGTGCAAAAGAACTGAAATCATAACACTCTGACCACAACGCAATGAAATTCGATCTCAGGATTAAGAAACTCACTCAAAAGCACACGATTTCATGGAAATTGAACAACCTGCTCCTGAATGACTCCTGAGTAAATAATGAAATTAAGGCAGAATCAAGAAGCTCTTTGAAACCAATGAGAACGAAGAGACAACATACCAGAATACCTGGGACACAGCTAAAGCAGTGTTAAGAGGGAAATTTATAGCACTAAATGCCCAAATCAAAAAGCTAGAAAGACCTCAAATTGACACCCTAACATCACAATTAAAAGAGCTAAAGAGGCGAGAGCTAACTAATCCAAAAGCTAGCAGAAGACAAGAAATAACTAAGATCAGAGAAAAATTGAAGGACATAGAGACATGAACTACCCTCCAAAAAAATCAATGAATCTAGGAACCGGTTTTTGGAAAAAATTAACAAAATAGACTACTAGCTAGACTAATAAAGAAGGAAAGAGAGAAGAATCAAATAGATACAATAAAAAAATGATAAAGGGGGTATCACCACTGACCCCACAGAAACACAAACTACCATCAGAGAATACTATAAATACCTCTATGCAAATAAACTAGAAAATCTAGAAGAAATGGATAAGTTCCTGGATGCATACACCCCACCAAGACTAAACCAGGAAGAAATTTAATACCTGAATAGACCAATAGCAAGCTCTGACATTGAGGCATTAATTAATAGTCTACCAACCAAAAAAAGCCCAGGACTAGATGGATTCACAGCTAAATTCTACCAGAAATGCAAAGAGGAGCTGGTACCGTTCTTTCTGAAACTATTCCAAACAATTGAAAAGGAGGGACTCTTCCCTAACTCATTTTATGAAGCCAGAATCATCTTGACACCAAAACCAGGAAGAGACACAGCAAAAAAAGAAAACTTCAGGCCAATATCCCTGACGAAGATCGATGCAAAAGTCTTCAGTAAAATACTGGCAAACCGAATTCAGCAGCACATCAAAAATCTTATCCACCATGATCAAGTCAGCTTCATCCCTGGGATGCAAGGCTGGTTCAACATACACAAATCAATAAACGTAATCCATCACGTAAACAGAACCAAGGACAAAAATTACATAATTATCTCAATAGATGCGGAAAAGGCCTTTGATAAAATTCAACATCCCTTCACATTAAAAAATCTCAATAAACTAGGTACTGATGGAACATATCTCAATATAATAAGAGCTACTTATGATAAACCCACAGACAATATCATATTGAATGGACAAAAGCTGGAAGCATTCCCTCTGAAAACTGGTTCAAGACAAGGATGCCCTTTCTTACCACTCCTATTCAACATAGTATTGGAAGTTCTGACCAGGGCAATCAGACAAGAGAAAGAAATAAAGTGTATTCAAATAGGAAGAGAGGAAATCAAGTTATCTCTGTTTGCACATGACATTATTGTATATTTAGAAAACCCCATCATCTCAGCCCAAAAACTTCTTGAGCTGATAAGCAACTTCAGCAAAGTCTCAGTATACAAAATCAATGTGCAAAAATCACAAGCATTCCTTTACACCAACAATAGGCAAGCGGAGAGCCAAATCATGAATGAACTCCCATTCACAATCACTACAAAGAGAATAAAATATCTAGGAATACAACTAACAAGGAATGTGAAGGACCTCTTCAGGGAGAACCACAAATCACTGCTCAAGAAAATAAGAGAGGACACAAACAAATGGAAAAACATTCTATCCTTATGGAGAGGAAGAATCCATATCGTGAAAATGGCCATACTGCCTAAAGTAATTTATAGATTCAATGCTATTCCCATCAAACCACCACTGACATTCTTCACAGAATTAGAAAAAAATTCTTTAAATTTCATATGGAATCGAAGACCCCATATAGCCAAGACAATCCTAAGCAAAAAGAACAAAGCTGGAAGCATCATGATACCTGACTTTAAACTATACTACAAGGCTACAGTAACCAAAACAGCATAGTACTGGCACCAAAACAGACATATAGACCAATGGAGCAGAACAGAGACCTCAGAAATAACACCACACATCTACAACCATCTACGCTTTGACAAACCTGACAAAAACAAGCAATGGGAAAAGGAACTCCTATTTAGTATATGGTGCTGGGAAAACCAGCTAACCATATGCACAAAACTGAAACTGGACCCCTTCCCTACACCTTATACAAAAATTAACTCAAGATGAATTAAAGACTCAAGTATAAAACACCAAACCATAAAAACCCTAGAAGAAAACCTAGGCAACACCATTCACACATAGGCATCGGCAAAGATTTCATGACAAAGACACCAAAAGCAATTGCAACAAAAGCCAAAATGACAACTGGAATCTAATTAAAGAGCTCCTGCACAGCAAAAAAAAAAAAAAAAAAAAAAAAAAAACTATCATCAGAATGAACAGGCAACCTACAGAATGGGAGAAAGTTTTTGCAATCTACCCATCTGACAAAGGTCTAATAGCTGGAATTTACAAGGACATTGAACAAATTTACAGGAAAAAAACAGTCCCATCGAAAAGTGGGCAAAGGATATGAACAAACACTACTCAAAAGAAGACGTTTATGTACCCAACAAACATATGAAAAAAAGCTCAACATCACTGATCATCAGAGAAATGCAAATCAAAACCACAATGAGATACCATCTCACACCAGTCAGAATGGTGATTATTAAAAACTCAGGAATAGATGCTGGCAAGGTTGTGGAGAAACTGAAACACTTTTACACTGTTGTTGGGAATGTAAATTAGTTCAACCATTGTGGAAGACAGTATGGCAATTCCTCAAGGATCTAGAACCAGAAACACCATTTGACCCAGCAATCCCATTACTGGATATATACCCAAAGGAATATAAATCATTCTACTATAAAAACACATGCACACATATTTTTACAGCAGCACTATTTACAGTAGCAAAGATATGGAACCAACCCAAATGCCCATCAATGACAGACTGGATAAAGAAAATGTGGTACCTATACACCATGGAAAGCTATGTAGCCATAAAAAAGAATGAGATCATGTCCTTTGCAGGGACATGGATGAAGCTGGAAGCCATCATCCTCAGCAAACCAAACACTGCATGTTCTTACTCATAAGTGGGAGTGAATATTGAGAACACAAGAATACAGAGAGGGGAATAACACACACCAGGGCCTGTTGGGGTGGGGGTTGAGGGGAGGAAACTTAGATGGGTCAATAGGTGCAGCAAACCACCATGGTGCGTGTACACCTATGTAACAAACCTGCATTTTCTGCACATGTATCCTTTGTTTCGTTTTGGGTTTTTTTTAGAGGAAATAAAGAAAAAAAAGACTTAGTACAAAGCTACAGTAACCAAGACAGTGCAGTAATGGCATAATCATTGGCTTAGAATTAAGACCCAAATACCTATGGTCAACTGATTTTTATCAAGAGTACCAAGATAATTCAATAGGAAAAGGATTTAATAGTCTCTTAAACAAATGACACAGGGACAACTGAATAGCCACAAGCAAAGAATCAATTTATACCTTTTTCTCATACCATATAAAAAATTATCTCAAAGATCTAAATGTAAACGCTAAAACTATAGACTCTTAGAAGGAAACATAAGGGTAAATCTTCATGACCTTGGGTTTGGCATAATGTCTTAAGATATGATCCCTAAAGTACAAGTAACAAAAGAAAAAAATTGATAATTGGACTTCATCAAAATTTAAAACTTTTATGCTTCAAAGAACACTATTAAGAAAGTGAAAACAAGGCCAGGCACGATGGCTCATGCATGTAATCCTAGCACTCTAGGAGGCCAAGGCAGGTGGATTGCTTGAGCCCAGCCTGTGCCACATAGCAAGACCCTGTCTCATTAAAAACTAAAAATAAAATTTAAAAAAAGAAAGCAAAAACAACCCTTCAGATGGACAAAATATTTGCAGAGCACATATCTGATAAGCGACTTGTACCTAGAATATATAAAAACTTACAAATCAGTAGAGGAAGGAAGGAAGGGAGGGAGGAAAGAAGGAAGGAAGGAGAGAGAAAAGAATGCAATTAAAAACTGGGCAAAGGATTTCAATGGACATATCTCCAAAGAAGATATACAAATGGTAAATAAGCACATGAAAATATGCTCAACATCATTAGTCATCAGGGAGAGATAGCACTTCACACACACTAGAATGGCCGTAATCAAAAGGACAAGTAATAACAAATGTTGACAGGGATGTAGAAAAATCAGAATCCTCTTACAATACTGGTGGGGATGTAAAATGGTGCAGACACTCTGGAAAACAGTCTGGCAGTTCTTCAAAAGGTTAAATGTAGAATTACTATTTGACCCAACAGTTCCACTCCTAGATACATATCCAAGAGAAATGAAAACACATGTCTACACAAAACCTTACACACAAAAGTTCATAGCAGCATTATTCATTATGGCTAAAAGGTGGAAACAATCCAAATGTCTATGAATTGATGAATGGATAAGTAAAATGTGGTATAGTCATACACTGCAAAATTATTTGTCCATAAAAAGAATGAGGTACTGATACATGCTACAACATGGGTGAACCTTAAAAACATTATACTGAAATGTTTAAAGTGAAAGAAACCACCCATAAAATATCACATATTACATGATTCCATTTATATGACATGTCCAGAATAAACCACTCTATAGATACAGAAAGTAGCTTGATGGTTGCCTAAAGCAGGGGGAATAGGAGAGTTGGGGGTGATAGCTGATGGATATGGGATTTCTTTCTGAGGTCGTGAAAATGTTCTACAAGTTGACTGTGGTGATTTTTGCACACTTTAAATGAATGAATTATATGGTATGTTAATTATATCTTAAGAAAGCTGTTACCCCCTCCATAAAAAGAAATCACAATAAATGTAAATGGACTAAATTATTCAATTAAAACACAAAGCAATGAGCCTCTAACATGGCTCAGCATAACACAGACAAGGCTGGGCTGGGGAAAGTTACTAAGACTCTCTTGGCTATCAGCCCAGTTTTCTTTTTTTTTTTTTTTTTTTTTTTTTTTGAGACGGAGTCTCGCTCTGTCGCCCAGGCTGGAGTGCATGGCTGGATCTCAGCTCACTGCAAGCTCCGCCTCCCGGGTTCACGCCATTCTTCTGCCTCAGCCTCCCAAGTAGCTGGGAGTACAGGCGCCCGCCACCCTGCCCGGCTAGTTTTTTGTATTTTTTTTCTTACCACTCCAACTCTCAATCTCAGAAACAGCAGGCCAGGAGCACTGTCATTTCTCTACTCTTTTACTCACTCCTTCTGCAGACCTGAAAATGAAGACACTCAGACTAAACTGGAATGAGTCCATCTTCAAGGGGTCACTTCTGCCTAATAAATAAGTGACCCCCAAAGAGTTCAGGTCTCTAAAGGGGCCCACTGAAGGAATGACTGGTAACAAGAACTACTGGGAAATGGGCCACACCTCAAGCAAATCCAGCTACTGAATTGGGTACAATCAGCACAAGCGAACTGGAGGTAGAAATGATACAGTTTTCATCACTTTCTGGTGGTGGGTCATGGTACTAGTACTGGTGGGCACAGTACTTAGAGTTTGCTTGGATGTTAAGAGCACAGATTCTGGAGTTTGAATCTGGGCTCACAGTTTACTAGCTGAATAACCTTTAGAAGTTAGGTCCCACTATGCCTCAGTTTCCTCACCCAAAAAATGGAGAAATAAGTTTCATGTAAGACCTGAAACTGTGCCTGGCACATGAAAAGAATTCTAGAAATACTGATCGTTATTACGTGTTATTATTACAGTTTCATAACACTAAGCTTATTTGACCTTATCATAACCCACGAGAGGAATGGGGATTGCTAATCTCCTTTACAGATGAGAAAACTGAGGTGCAGAGAGAATAAGTGACTAGCCCAAGGCTCCACAGGTGGCTGCAGAGGGCCAGTATTGGAGGGCAGCACTCCTGGTATCAGCCATCCTGCCGCTCTACCACACCCTAAACAGCATCTAGTGACCCAGATTATGATTTCTACTCTGCCAATCACCAGCTGCCTGACTTTAGGCAAGTGGCTTAGGTAACCACCCAGGTTTTTCCCTCTGTAAAATGAGAGGTGAGCTATATAGGTGAATTCTAAGAGCCCTTGTTTAGCTAACGTTCTATGATTGCAAGGGGAGCGCACGTGAACTGGATGTGATGGGTCACAGAACAATGAGCAACCTGGAGAGCAGGAAGAGAGGGTTTTTCTAGAACCATGTGTTCCAAATTGGGATTCCTCAGAGGGGCTGCTGGAAGGTGAGAGTTCCCACAAGTACCCTATTTGAGGGTTGGGGTAGTGCCACTTGGAGAGTAAAGGAAAAGAACTTTTCCTTTATTTCCTTTAATCTCCAGGTCCTGTCTGCGAGTGGTGAGAAGGCACCAAGTGAGTCAGTTGTGACTCTCTGCTCTGTGCCCCAGGGCCCTGGGTGTGGTGAAGGAAGCTGTCTGAGCAGCGGGCAGGAGGGGCTGAGCTCAGGGTGAGGGCTGGTGGCAGGGCGGGTGAATGGAAAATACCCATCTAAACTGCCACACATCCTGACTGGGTACAGGCTTCAACAGGGTCCGTCTCAAAGAAACCTGTGCCCATCAAACAAACTCTGGGTGAGATGTGAGGATAAAAGCAGATGGCAGTAAGGGTGGATAAAAGAAAAATTAAATTACACTTCAGAAAGTAGGCTGTACTGAACTCATCAACAGCAAATAAGAAAACACTTTTTACTGTATTTGAAAGTTGCCATCCTCATATCTTATCAGATTCTACATAGAAGATCGTTTTTGAGCCCTCTGAGCATTGGGGTGGGGGCGGGGGTTTGGAATTGTGTAGGGTTGGTGTGCCGGACTTGAGGAGGGACGATTGGGACTTTCCGGCATTAAAATTAAATTAAATTTTAATTCCCGGCCGAATTAAAATTGCTCCACGCGCGCCCGTTTTTCCATTAATGAGGTGTGGGGCTTCTCCGTCCCGTTCATTGACTGAATGGCTGATGGAACGAAGGAAAGACTGAAACCCAGGTAGGTAGTTAGAAGAGGCTTCGATGGAGAAGGGTCTTGAAGGACCGGAACTCTGGGCAGAAGGACAGGGCTGGGTGGGAGCAGAAGGGGGCGTTCTCGGAAGACGCCAAAAGCCCCCATCCCAGAAATAACAGCGCGTGCTGGGCCGGGCACCTGGGGAGGCGGGTGATGGGCAAAGGCATCCGAGGGCGCCGCCGCGACTCGCGTTCCCGGCCCCTGCCACGAAGGGCGCAACGGAGGTGGGCGTGGGAAGGGCAGCACTCAGGCTCCGGGTGGGAAGCGCGCGGAATTCGTCGGCCCGAACGCCCTGGCGGGGGGCTGGGACCCCTGGGTTCCTCCCGCGTCCCTGCCTGCAGTCCCGGCGCGAACTCCAGGTGTCGACCCCAACTCCGGCTTAGAGTCTACGGAACCCCGAGCTCCGTCCCCTCTACCCCCGCCTTTACAAAACACAAAAAGGACTAGAAATGAATACAACACGGTCTCGGCTACGGAAGGACACCGAGCTCCCCAGAGCCCAGCGCTCCCCGCGGGCCGGCCCCGGGCCGCAGCCCCCTCGGCCCTAGCTCCGGGATCCCGCCCGCGCTCCACTCCCCGGCCCCGGCGGCGTCCACCAGGCGCCCGCTGCCCCTCCCCAAGTCTCCTGCTCCGGGTCCTCGGCCCTGGTGCCCTCCCCGCAGTCCCATTCGCGGCGCCCCCTCCCCAGGTTCCCCAACCAGGCAACCCCGGCCTGGGTCCCTCCCCGGGACCCGTCCCTGGAGACACTGCCCGCCGCCTCTCGGGCTACCACTCGCCGAAACCCCATCCCTGACACCCCTCCCCGCAACCTCCTCCCTAGGGATCCCTGCTGGGGCCCCTCCAGGGGACCCCTCCCAGCCGCCACCTCACGAGACACCCATTCCCCCTGCCTCTTCCCAGCCGTTCCTTTCTGGCCCCGTTCCTGAGCTCCCTCTGCCAGCTGCCTCTCTCTGGGGTCCCAGTTTCGGAGACCCCTCCCCAACGCCCCCGCCCCGCTCCCCGTTCCAGCCTCCTCCACCCCGGATCGCCTTCCCGGCGTCCTCTCCTTAGCGCCCCTTCCTGCGAACCTTAACCGGACAACCCCAGTCCAGTTCCCCCCACCCACCGCGGCGCCCCGTGCCCGGGGAGCGCTACCCGCCGCCCCTCCCTGGGACTCCCCCACCCCGCTCCCCTCCCTGGCGCCCTCCCGCCCGCGCCGTCAGCCCTCTGGGCAGCAGCCCCGGCTGGCTCCCTCCCGGCGCGGCGCGCGCTACCTGGATCTCGTGGATGCGGCTGAAGCCGTCCCTGTAGAAGAACTCCGCCAGGTTGGCGAGGGTCCGCGGCCCCGGCATGGCGGCGAGGCTCCGGGGACCCTCGGCCCGGCCCCCGGCCGGCTGCGCCCCCGGCCGCCCGGCGCCTTTGTCCTCGGCCCGCGCCCCCGCCGGGAGCCGTGCGCCTGCGGGTTGGGGCCGCCGCGGGGCCCCGCCACCCAGGAGCCCACCCCGCTCGGGCGCCGGCCGCAGCCCGGCTCTCAGGATCCGCGCCAGCAGGGCCATGGCGCTCGTCTGCATCGGCTTGTTTGAGCAACTCTGTTTCGGGGGCTGCCCTTTGGGTTACTGTTTCCTGCGTCTTAACTTGTCGGAGCAATGCTTCTCCACACTCCTGCTGCCTGGGCATCAGTTTACACAGACCCTTATTAAAGGCTCCCTCCCCTGGGGCTGGGGAAAAGGCTGTGATTAGACTGCAAGAGAATGAGGCTATTATTATTTCTTCACATCGTATTAATTCACACTTAAGCGTTGCTTGAAACCACCAAGTTTTAAGGTCAACCCCACTTCCAACCATGGCCAAAGAAAGAAAAGTCTACCGGGATTTTTTAAATTATTACCGTCCTTCGAAATGACTACTGAAGGTATACTAAATAAATCTTTGGTCTTTTTGGCATTTTAGAAGCAGTTCTTTATGGTTTCAACTTAAATTATTGTAACTCAGCGTTCAAAGGGGGGAACAAACGTGAGACGATTTTGCACGCAGTTCCTACTGTTGTAAAATGACCACATTATCATCTTGCCACAAGCTTTCATAAAGACAATCACGGTCGTTTACGATGGCTTTCCCTGGGCTCGTCGCTTTTATTCCGCACACCATGGGAAGCAGTGAGGACTAGGTGAGGGTGAGCGACTTTGAGCATGGGGCGTTTGTCTGGTCCCTCACAATGACGGGTCCTGTCGCACAAGGCTTGGAGAAGAGAAGCCACCTCCATGCCGAGGCGAGGAGAGGAGTCTGTCAACCTAGATTCAGAGCCCAGCGCCTCGCTGCACAAAGAAGTGGCCCGCACAGGGAGGGACAGAGCATGGGAAAGGCCAGAGGGGTGCCATGTGGTTTCAAGGAAGGGAACTTTTTCCTAGTCAGTAAACTGCTCACTGAGTTACATTATTTGAAGATTTCATACAGTTTGTACTCATGCATCTAAAGGTAAAAAATAAGATTTTTTTTAAGTTTAAGTTTACAAAGTATTGTTACTAAGCTCTTTTTTTTTTTTTTTTTTTTTTTTTTTTTTTTTTTTTTTGAGACAGAGTCTCACTCTGTCGCCCAGGCTGGAGTGCAATGGCGCGATCTCGGCTCAGCAACCTCCGCCCCCAGGGTTCTAGCGATTCTCTTACCTCAGCCTCCCGAGTAGCTGGGATTACAGGCGCCCGGCCAGCACTTTTTTTTTTTTTTTTTTTTTTTTTTTTTAAAGAGCAGAGAGGGAGACCGGGGCGGTGGCTCACGCCTGTAATCCCAGACTTTGAGAAGCCAAGGTGGGCGGATCACCTGAGGTCCGGAGTTCGAGACCAGCCTGGCCAAGATGGTGAAACTCCGTCTCTACTAAAAATATAAAAAATTAGTCAGGTATGGGGGCACGCGCCTGTAATCCCAGCTATTCGTGAGGCTGAGGCAGGAGAATCGTTTGAACCCAGGAAGTGGAGGTTGCAGTGAGCTGATCTCGCCATTGCACTCCAGCCTGGGTGACAGCAAGACTCCGTCTCAACAACACCACCACCACCACCAAAAAAATAAAAATAAAAATAAAAAAGAGCAGAGAGGGGTCTGGCAGTGCTGCCCAGGCTGGAGTGCAGTGGCTATACACAGGCACTATCACTGGGCACTATACCTTCCAACTCCTGGGGTCAAGCCGTCTCCAACCTCAGCCTCCCAAGGAGCTGGGAGTACGGACATGTGCCACCATGCTCAGATAAAAATATTTTATTTTTTTAGACACTGGGTCTCACTATGTTGCCCAGGCTGCCCTTGAACTCCTGGGCTCAAGCGATCCTCCCCCTAAGGAAATGGCATTACAGGCGCAGGCCACCACACTCAGCTAAATATTTTATTTTTAATGAGTAGTTTATACCTTTACAACTCTGTAAAATCTACATTGCATTTGAATAATTGAAATATCATGTAAGTGAAGCAAAGAAGACTATAGTTACTCAACTTACAGAATTTGATTAATAACACCAGGTGCTGTGGCTCATGCCTGTAATCCCAACAATATTGGAGGCCACAGCAGGAGGATTGCTTCAGCCCTGGAGTTCAAGACCAGCCTGGGCAACATAGCAAGACCTGGATACTACAAAAAAAAAAAAAAAAAAAAAAAAAAAAAATTAGCTGGGTGTGGTGGTGTGTGCGTATAGTCCCAGCTACTCGGGAGGCTGAGGCAGGAGGATTGCTTGAGCCCAGAAAGTCAAGACTTCAGTGAGCCATTATCATGCCACTGCACTCCAGTCTGGGAAACAGAGCAAGACCCTGTCTCTAAAAAAAAAGAAAATAATTTGATTAATAAGTACTCAGCAATTCTTATTTATTTATTTTGAGAGGGAGTCTGACTCTGTGCTCCGGCGGGAGTGTGGCGGAGCAATCTCGGCTCACTGCAAGCTCCGCCTCCTGGGTTCAGGCCATTCTCCTGCCTCAGCCTCCCGAGTAGCTGGGACTACAGGCGCCCGCCACCACGCCCGGCTAATTTTTTGTATTTTTAGTAGAGACGGGGTTTCACCGTGTTAGCCGGGATAGTCTCGATCTCCTGACCTCGTGATCCGCCTGCCTCGGCCTCTCAAAGTGTTGGAACTACAGCCGTGAGCCACCGCGCCCGGCCCTTGCAACTCTTATTTATAAGGCATGATAGCTGCAAAGTACTCAGAGTAAGACCTTGAACCCGCCTTTAGGAGGCCATAACCTATTTGAAGAATAAAACACATACACAAATACAAGCCACATTACTCTAAGTGTCACAAAACAGGTACTGAATATGATTGGAATCTGTGACAAGAAGCGATCCCATCTACTTGTAGAGTAGGATGGAGCAGTGCAAAAGAAAGGCCTCCGGAAGGAAGTAGCATTCAGGCAGGGACTGAGGAAAGGACCCGTTTAGAAGGCAGAAGTGGGTGGCAACGCGGCTAGCCAGCAGAGGCTGAAGACTGGCACAACCACCTTGCTCTAGGAGAGTCTTTTAAAGTTTTGTAGAGGGCTACTGGTCCTTAAGAAATCATGAAAGGACCACGTATGTAGAAGTCAATTCAGTCCATTCTGGACGTGAAACTATTCAATATAGATAAACAATGATTTTAGGTTGTTAAACAATCATATATTAAGCTGTTCAATATAGATAAATATAGATTTTAAAGGCAGCTGGCTCTCTATGAAGGCTAATTAAGGAAAAGACTGCAGTAAAGAAAGGAAGGAAGAAGAGAAGGAAGAATACAGAGAAAGACGGGGGAAGATTTAAACACACATGGAGACAGGCTTCTCTGGAGCTCCCTGCAGCTCCCCCACTCCCCTGTGTCTTAGGATTTCATCTCTGCTGATGTCTAAAGCTAGTTTCCATAATTAAATAAATAAACAAAGTTATCAGTTCTTGAAATTTGCCTCAAGCTCTAATGATATTAAGCCAAAAGCTTTTATTTATTTATTTATTATACTTTAAGTTCTGGGATACATGTGCAGAACGTGCAGGTTTGTTACATAGGTATACATGTGCCATGGTTGTTTGCCGCACCCATCAACTCATCATCTAGGTTTTCAGCCTCCGATGCATTAGGTATTTGTCCTAATGCTCTCATTCCGCTTGCCCCCCAACCCCCAACAGGCCCCCGTGTGTGATGTTCCCCTTCCTGTGTCCATGTGTTCTCATTGCTTAACTCCCACTTACAAGTGAGAACATGCAGTGTTTGGTTTTCTGTTCCCGTGTTAGTTTGCTGAGAATGATGGTTTCCAGCATCATCCATGTCCCTGCAAAGGACATGAACTCATTCTTTTTTATGGCTGCATAGTATTCCATGATGTGTAAGTGTCACATTTTCTTTATCCACCACGTCTATCATTGATGGGCATTTGGGTTGGTTCCAAGTCTTTGCTATTGTAAATAATACTGCAATAAATATATGTGTGCATGTGTCTTTATAATCCTTAAAACCAAAGGCTATTTTGGAGTCTCAGTGCATTGGTATAAGTGATCAGTCTGAAACTCTGCAATAGAGCAGTATGCTGCTTTCTTATTACTGTTTTGTAGGTAATTATTATTAGTGGAAAACATATAAACCCAGAAATAGAATAAGTCATCCTGATTGGAAGAATTTCTTTCACTCTAATATGTATACATAATGTTACGTTGGTTTCTGAGTTTTCTATAAAAATATTGCCTTTATAATAAAAATAAATAATAAAAGTAATAATAAAAAATAATAATAAAATAAAAAATAAAAGTAAATGATTGTCATAGTTGTGAGGGATTCAATGTGGGGGGAATAAAGGATCGAATGTTATAAGAAATCTTAAATATAAGTCAAAAATAACTGAAAAACTACTTTTCCAAAATAGGAAAACACTGTCCATTTATTTGTTCCTTTCCCTTCCAGTGAGCAAGAAAAACAGAAGTGAGATTCCGACCAGAGGGCACCACTTGTCCCTGTCTGACCTTCAACCAGGAGATTTGTACAGATGTGTTCCTGCAAGAAAACCAGCTTGCTGGCAGTAATAGAGAAGCAATGAGCTTCTCTCAACCACAGCCAACAAGAGCCAACGACAACAGCAAAATAGGAAAATGGGTTGCCCTCGAAAAGGTAAATAAACTCCATACACAATAAATGACCATCTGTGGAAGTAAAAGCGAGAGACGTCTTTAACGCCTCCCAGAACTCCAATCCAGATGACCACGGATAACTCTCTAGCCTGCGGAACAGAGATGTCAGGGCTGTTAGGTAAGCAGAGAGTAACGCAGAGTATATATTCCTGGAAGAGAACAGGGATAGTCAAACTGGATCTCAGAAAAGGGAGCTGCTGTACAAGACATTCTAGGAAGCAAGCCTCTGAATTCTGAAACCCAGACCTGCTGGTCACAGTGGGACAGGGGATGATCTTCCCAGCTTCCCTGCGGTCTGCATGAAATTCTCTCACCCACACCAGCTTCCTGTGCTCCAATTCCATGCCGCTGACTGGTTTCCACTCAAGAATTAATGGGTAAAAAGGAAAAAGAATTAGTAGTATGATCTTGTTGCTTCCCCAGAGTCATCAATAAAAAGGCAGAATGGAAAGAAAACAAAACAAAGTTATGCCAGGAGACAGAACCGGGAGATCTCAGATCGTCTTCTCTGTGACTCGGGTGTTGCTTCTGAAGCCATGATAATCCTGGTCACTGGAGGCAGAAAATAAACATTTCTTCCTACAAAGACTGTGGGCATTTTCCAGTGGGATTTGTCAGCCAGCAAAGACTCAGCAGCAGTTTTTTCACTGCCAAAAAGGGCTAACTTTCCACGATAAAAAACTATCGTTGTCATTGACCAGCTTTATGAAATATTGGTTTACATTGTAATCATCTGTTGAGCATCAGGCACTATCCTGGGCACCTGGGAATCCATTTGGTCCTCACAGCTACCCTATGACCTGGGCACATTATCTTCCTTCACCAATGAAGAAGCAAGTTAAAGAGGCGTTCCCAAAAGAGTTAAGTTAGGAGCAAAGTTAATACTTGAACCCAAATCTGCTTCCAGGGTTTTTATGCCTTTCACTACACCTGCTTTGCATGTAAGTGAGGAGAATTTGGAGTGGGCGCTGAGTAGGGGCGGTGCTGCACGGCACTCACTGTTTCTGAGATGCTATGATGGGACAGATAACTGAGAATGAGGCACTGGTGAATTCTGAAAGGAAGGTGTGCATCACCAAAGGCTGCAGGGGAAGAGTGGAGGTTTGCTCACTCACCTTTATTTGGAAAGCCTTCCTCCCACATTCCCTAGCAATGCTAGGCAGTCCCAGGGGTTTGGATGGGGCTGGCTGCCCGTGGCCCCTGACCCAGGGGTTGGGGGCATTGTTGGGAGCAGAGTCCTCCATGGGACTTCTGCTAGAGCAATCAGTGCAGACATGCTCTTGTTTGTGGAGTGCAATCTGAAGGCCCCTGGAAGCTTGGGACTGCAGGCAGCTATCTGTCCAGAGACTACCTGATCGAGAAACCTCTGACACCCTCATGGGAGATGCCTGCCATCCAGCTGTGCCTAGAGGAGATCTACCACCCGCTCTGTAACTTTCAGTTTTGTGAATCAGCACATTCATTCTCCGTCTCTCTCTCTCCAAAGTGGCATTTAGCTTGATGGCTCAGGGCGTGGTCCTCAATCTTGCAGATTCAGATTCAGTTCTGGGACAGCCTCACTAAATTGCCCTTTTCCAGCCTATTTCCTCCCTGTTGACATTGGCAGGGTGCCTGGCAAGCCCAGCCCAAGCTCTTGTCTGTGACAGGTCTGTCACCCTTTAACTCTTTCCCAGGCTTCCTTGTTTACATAACATGTTTCCAGCCAGAGGGGACAGCCGTAAACATCTTGAGGGCTGGGGTGGCGTCTGACTCATGGCTGGATTCCCCAAGCCAATGCAGAGCAGGAACCTAGTGACACTCAAACACGTTTAAGAGTAAATTTCTGTTTGAGTCACCAAAATAAAGAAATCCAGTCCCCAGTACCAAGAGAAATAAACCACAAAACACTTTGCCGAATGGAAACTTGTTCTGCAGTGGTAAAGCATGACTTTAACTTTAGCCAAATTACTTCCCAGGGGTTAAACTGATTCATGATCTCACTGTCCACTGAAAAAAACTCTTCTTAGTCTGTCTGAGCAGTTGTAATATAGACTAGGTGACTTGTACACAGCAGACATCTATTTATCCCGGGCCTGGAGGCTGGGCATCTGAGATCGGTACCAGCGTGGTTGCGTTCTGGTGCGTGCTCCCTTCCAGGCTGCAGACAGCTGTCTTCTCACTGTGTCCTCACATGGTGGGAGGGCAAGTGAGCTTTCTGAGCCTTTTTAACAAGGGCACTAATCCTACTCATGAGGGCACCACCCTCATGACCTAATCACCTCCTAAAGGACCCACCTCCTCATACCATCATCTTGGGAGTTAGGATTTTAACCAATTAAATTTGGGGGACACAAACATTCAGACCACAGCAGTTGTGGTGCAGACTTTTCCAAGGCCTAGTGCCTCCTTCTGTCATCGTGCAGGTGCAGCCCGGAGCGGCAGGAGCTGTGGCCTGGCCCCTGTCCTGAGGAGCTCCCGCTGGCCAGCCCCCCCCATTCCAGGTGGACCCTGATGCTTCACACAAGGTGCGCCGCACAGGACACGGGCACTTCATGGAGCAACGGACTTTTGTGTTAAAAAAAATTAATTCCCTTGTAACAAATAGTGCACAGAGGCTTTTGTGGATTAAATAATTTGTAGTTTTCTTATAATTATGGCTTCTAAATTACCTAAAATCATTCATTCAAGGCTTGATTTTAATTCTGTCTTGAGAGTGTCAACTCTTTGACTTGAGACACTGTAGGATGGGGTTTCATCTTGGGATTCTTTTCTTGGATATGTCATTTAAATTCTGATACTTATATTCCCTATTTGAAAACACATGATCAATGACAATACCAATACCTGATTTGTGTGCAATACTTATAATTTACAACATGCATTATTTTAACGTACATTCTTCTCATGCGACCCTCTCAGCAACCCTTTGACAAGGCAAGTCAGAGACTAATTACTAGAGATTATTCAAGCGACTTGCTCCAAGTCATACAGTAGGCAGGCAGCCAAGATGACGAGTTTTCCCAACTCCTAGTCCCACACTCTTTCCTCTCCCCTTACGTGTTCTGATAGAAATCAAACTTCGGTTTGAAAATATCTTATTGATGTATTTCAACACCCCAGAATTTGTTGAGACTGGAATCAATTTGCTGTGATCTGTGATTGTTGAGTTCTTTGTATGTGGAGGATACCAAGGTAAATTCACTAGAATGTGAGCTTGCCCACCCAGACACCAGTTCCCACGTCCTTTGTCTAGTGGTATAATTTCAAGTTCACTCTTTTTGGCGTACAGTTTTATGAGTTGTGAAAAACATATTCAATTGTGTATCCACCACTACAGTCAAGATATAGAACAGTTCCATCACCTCAAAAAATTTTTTCAGGCCAGGCGAGGTGGCTCACGCCTGTAATCCCAGCACTTTAGGAGATCAAGCTGGGCAGATCATGAGGTCAGGAGATCGAGACCATCCTGGCTAACACGGTGAAACCATGTCTCTACTAAAAATACAAAAAATTAGCCAGGCGTGGTGGCGGGTGCCTGTGGTCCCAGCTCCTTGGGAGGCTGAGGCAGGAGAACGGCGTGAACCCGGGAGGCGGAGCTTGCAGTGAGCTAAAATGGCACCACTGCACTCCAGTCTGGGTGACAGTGAGACTCCATCTCAAAAAAAAAAAAAAAAATTCATACTTTTTTGTCATCAACCCCAGCTAGGCCCCTATAGTTTTGCTTTTCCCAAAGTATCTTTTTTTTTTTTTTTTGAGACGGAGTCTTGCTCTGTCGCCCAGGCTGGGGTGCAGTGGCCGGATCTCAGCTCACTGCAAGCTCCGCCTCCCGGGTTTACGCCATTCTCCTGCCTCAGCCTCCCGAGTAGCTGGGACTACAGGCGCCCGCCACCTCGCCCGGCTAGTTTTTTGTATTTTTTTAGTAGAGATGGGGTTATGCATCGAATCATCAGGAGACAACCTCCTGAATCAGGCTTCTGGCTCTTGGCATAATGCATTTGGGATTTACCATGTTATTTCATTTATCAGGATCTTGTCCCTTTTCATTGCTGAGTAGTATTTCATTATAGTAATCGTTTGTGAATCATTCTGATCAACTCAGGACACTTGGATTGCTTCCAGTCTTGGCAACGATGAATAAAGTCCCTCTAAGCATTTATGTACAGGTTTTTGCATCACTAAAACACCTAGGAGTGAGAATGCTGGACTCATAGTATATTTTTATTCCCTCAACACTTTCCTGCCCCGTTTAGGACTGATTTCATCATGTTTTGATCTCATCTTAGTCAACTAACGTGTCAGCATTCAGCCCGCAGGAGGCTACGTGGCTTCCCGGTCAGGCGAGAGAAGACTGATGTCAGAACAGGGCGTGCACATTCCGGCTTCCAAGCCCTGCTGTCCCGTTCCTCATTACTCAAGTAATGTCTGCTGTCTTCTCTGCCTATTTAATGACTCCCATTACCGGGACAGGTCAAGCTCCACTCCTTCAGGGAAGCTCCTCCTGGCCACCTCACAGCACAGCACATGCCCTCTCTTTCCAAGTCACTTTGCGTCTGTCTTCTGCCATCCCACCTTGTGACATCTTTGAGACTGGTGTCTGTGTTTTTCTGCATTCAACCTTGAGGGCTTTGTAGGTACAGGGTTGGGATCCCCATTGCATAGATGTGAAAATTGAGGCCAGAGAAGCTAAGTGACTAAGAGAAGGTAGCATTTGCTGATCACCCACTACCATATGCCATCAGGCCTCCCTTTAACAGTCCGTAGTCCCCTCTTCTTTAGATGAGAACACGGATTTTCAGAGAGGTGCAGTTATTTGCCCAAGTCACACAGCGGGGCACTGAAAGCTGATTTTATTTGGCTTCAAAGTTAGATCTGTCTGTGGCATATCTGGATTTCAAACACGCTGTAGCATGAGACTCTAGTGCACTCGGCTTTAGAACGGACAGGGACCTGTCCTCCCACACGCTCCAGGCTGCACCATCTTTTGGTTTTTAGGCTAACTCCTGACCTGGGCCCTCCCCACCTTCTGGAGCAGAGAGTGTACCAGGCTGACTGATGTTCTAGGCAAGAACGTGGGGTGCCCAGGGATGACCATTGTGCTGGGTATGGGAGCCAGGGTTCCGCCATCCCTGACTGCTATGGTCTGAGTATTTCCCTCCAAATTCATGCATTGGAAACTTAATCCCCAGTGCAGCAGTATTGGGAGGTGGGGCTTAATGGGAGGTGTTTAGATCGTGAGGCCTCAGCCTCATGAATGAATTAATGCTGCTATAAAAAAAGGGTTTGTAGGCCAGGTACAGTGGCTCACGCCAGTAATTCCGGCACTTTGGCAGGCCAAAGCAGAAGAGTGGCTTGACGCCAGGAATTCTAGACCATCCTGGGCAACACAGTGAGACCTCATTAAAAAAAAAATTAGCCCAGCATGGTGGCACATGCCTGTAGTCCCAGCTACTCAGAAGGCTGAGGCAGGAGGATTGCTTCAGCCCAGGAGTTTGAGGCTGCAGTGAACCGTGATTGTGCCATTGCACGTCAGCCTGGGCAACAGAGCAAGACTCCATCTCTAAAAGTAAAAATAAAGTTTGAAAAAGAATTTGTGGGAGTGGTTTCACCTCTTCTGCCTTCCACCCTGTGAGTTCGCAGAAAGAAGGTCCTCCTCTGAGGCTGGTGCCTTAATCTTGGACTTCCCAGCCTCCAGAACTGTGAGAAGATAAATTTCTGTTCCTTAAAAAAATGACTCAGTCTGGCCTGTGGCGATGGCTCACACCTGTAATCACAGCACTTTGGGAGGCTGAGGCGGGTGGATCACGAGGTCAGGAGATCAAGACTGTCCTGGCTATCATGGTGAAACCCTGTCTCTACTAAAAAAAAAAAAAAAAAAAAAAAAAAAAAAAAAAAAAAAAAAAAAATTAGTCAGGCATGGTGGCGGGCGCCTGTAGTTCCAGCTACTCGGGAGACTGAAGCAGGAGAATGGCGTGAACCCTGGAGGCGGAGCTTGCAGTGAGCGGTGATCGCGCCACTGCACTCCAGCCTGGGCGACACAATGAGACTCCATCTCAAAAAAAAAAAAATGACTCAGTCTTTGATGTCCTGTTACAGCAGCACAAACACACTAAGCTAGTACCCTTTCCCTTCGCACATGCCCAGGGACAGGCTTCCAGAGGAGCCCGGCAGCAACCTGGGAGCCCCGGGGTTTGCAGTGTTGGGTGCTCCCAGGACAGCTGTGGCTGCAGGAAATTGGAGGAGGATAAAATATTCTGGATTACTCTCTATTCAGTCACCTTCTGCGGCTCAGGCCTTTGATGTCTACCATTGCATTGTTTTTCTTTTACCTATAACCTTTGTAAGGATCCACAGTCCCCCACCTAGAAGTGAGAATCAAAATCAATATCTCTCCATAAAATCACCTTGACTCTACGGCAGCCTGACATCTTCGTTAGGCCAGTGGGAAAAGCTACATAGGTTTCCACCATCCGTGAAAGTCTTCTCAGCCTTAGGCTGGGCCCTGAAGACAGGGAGTTAGGTGCTGAAATGTGCATAGATGAAGGTAAGCCACCAGCAGGGTGAGCCAGATCCACTAAAAACTCAACTGGCCTCCTTTGAACTAGGAAAGGAAAAGTGTTATAATAATAACTATCATTTATTGTGCATTTACGATACACCAGGCATTACACAAAACACTACAGTTTGTCAATTAATTCTCATAAAAGTCCTGTGAGGCAAATGTTCCTATTTTATTTTATGTTTTGTAGATGGAGAAAAATGACACAGAGGCTCATTAACCTGACCATGGCCCCCGGTCAATAAGCAGTACAGTCAAACTTCAAACCCAGGTCTCGGGCTCCAAGCCCAGACATTTAGTAAACACTGTGTGCTCACAGCTAAGCTTTCATGCCAGAGCCCTGGGGGCAACGTATGGGGAATAAATGGTCTCTTCAAAAATACCCTAGCGTTCTGTGATGCAATATTGTATGACTGAAAACAACAGTAGTGTAGGAATTGGAAGACTGGATCTTAGTTTGTGGCAGGGCTGTACCTTACTCTATGACCTTGGGAAGATCACCCAAACCCTTTTGCCTCCATTTCCTATTTGATTTCTCCATTATAAGGTCAGAGCACAAGGAAGATCCGAAGAACATATCTAAATTCCAAAATGAAATCCGAACATCTCTCTGAGAAAACCTTCTCTCTTTTTTTTTTTTTTGAGACAGAGTCTCGTTCTGTCACCCAGGCTGGAGTGCAGTGGCATGAACTCAGTTCACTGCAACCTCTGCCTCCCGGGTTCAAGCAATTCTCCTGCCTCAGCCTCCCGAGGAGCTGGGACTACAGGTGCCCGCCACCACGCCCGGCTAATTTTTGTATTTTTAGTAGAGACGGGGTTTCACCATATTGGCCAGGCTGGTCTCAAACTCCTGACCTCATGATCTGCCTGCCTCAGCCTCCTAAAGTGGTGGGATTACAGGTGTGAGCCACCGCGCCTGGCCGAAAACCTTTAAGATGAGAAATTTGTGAGGCAGTAGAACATCTCATCATTAATAAAGACTGACTGTGGAAATATTTTAAGAAAAAAAAAATCCAGATAAGAAACTGGAAGCAGCAAAAGATCATTTGTTTACACCCAACACATGACTTTCCTAGCTAGTACTCCTACCCGGGACAACCCCACACTCCGTGGAAGAGGCAGAAACACAGACAAGAGTGTGCCTCAAATGGCTCCGAATGCTGCCGGCATCCAGCAAATGCTGCTGCTGACAAAAGAGCAGAGAGGTGGGCTGCGGGGTAGGCCAACCACTGTCTTGGAGCAGGGGTCCTGGTGGGAGGTGGGCACGTTACTGGGATAGATGACTTCCAACGGCACCTGTAATACGGAGAAGCTCTGCCCTTTCAGCACTGAGCCCTCACTGTTCCCCATTTCTTCCTGGGCTCTCTCCTTGCTGGCCACTTCCAGGCAGAGGGGAAAAGCACCAAGAGCTTTTGAAAACCACACAAGAGATTCAAACCCTAAGCTTCTCAGTTACCAGCTATTGGGCTGGATACTTCAGTCGACCTCTCTGAGCCGCAGTCTCCTTGTGTGGCCCATGGAGATGGTAACAATTGAACGCTGGTAGAGGGCGCCCATAGACTCACAGAGTCATAGTTCATGATGAAGGACTGAAGGCTTCCCCAAGGCCAGGTGCAAGACAGGCACCTCTGCTGTTGCCATTTCTATGCAACATTGTACTGGGATCCTAGCCAGAGCGAGTACATGAGTAAAAGAAATAAAAGAAATTAGTGTTGAAAAGGAAGAATTAAAACTTCAGTTTTGCAAACAACGTAATCTTGTATGTATAAAATTGTAAGAACCACCCACAAACACACATAAAATGCTGTTAGAGCCAATAAACAAGTTCAGCAAAGCTGCAGGACACATGGTCGGTAAACAATGTTAGTTGTATTTCCACACACTAGCAATGAACAATCTGGAAATGAAATGAAGAAAATAACTTCACTTACAATAGCATCAAAAAATAAATAAAACACTTAAGAATAAATTTAACAAAAGAAGTACAAGACTTAGACTTTGAAAGCCACAAAACAATGCTGAAAGAAATATTTTAAGACCTGCATTAATGGAAAGATATCTCATTTAATACATGAATTGGGAGACCTAATCTTATTAATCTTACTAATGCTCCTCAAATTGATATACTCATTCAATGTAATCCCTATCACAATTCCAGCTGCCCTTTTTGCAGTAATTGGCAATTTGATTCTAAAATATGTGTGGCAATGTGAGGGACCCAGAATAGCCAAAAACATCCTTGAAAAGGAAGAACAAAGTTGAAGGACTCATACGTCCTCATTTCGAAACTTTGCATCATAGCTACAATTCTCCAGATGATGTGGTACTGGCATACATATAGACATCTACATCAGAGAAATAGAATTGAGAGTCCAGAATAACCCCATAGATGTATGATCAATTTCATTTATTTATTTATTTACTTTTTAGAGATGAGGTCTTGCTATGTTGACTAGGGTCATCTGGAACTCCTAGCCTCAAGCGATCCTCCCATCTTGGCCTCCCAAAGTGCTGGGATTACAGGTGTAAGCCACCACACCTGGCCCAATTTCATTTTTGACAAAGATGCCAACATAGTTAAATGGAGAAAGAATAGTCTTTTCAACAAATGGTACTGGGACGACTGGATATCCACACGCAAAAGAATGAGGTTGGGCTTCTACCTCATACTATATATAAAAGTTAACTCAAAATAGACCAAAGGCCTAAATGTAAGAGACAAAACTATAAAATCCTTAGAAGAAAATGTAAGACTAAATGTTTGTGACCTTGGCTTACACAATGGTTTCTTACGTAAAACACTTAATGCACACACAAGAAAAGAAAGGTAGGCACAGTGGCTCACACCTGTCATCTCAACAATTTGGGAGACCAAGGCGAGTGGATCACTTGAGGTCAGGAGTTCGAGACCAATCTGGCCAACATGGCGAAACGCCATCTCTACTAAAAATACAAAAATTAGCCAGGTGTGGTGGCGGGTGCCTATAATCCCAGCTACTGGAGAGGCTGAGGCACGAGAATTGCTTGAACCCAGAAGGCAGATGTTGCAGTGAGCTGAGATCGCACCACTGCACTCCAGCCTGGAAGACAGAGCAAGACTGTCTCAAAAAAAAAAAAAAAAAAAAGGAAAGAAAGAAAAGAAAAAGTAGATAAATTGGAGCTCACTACAATTTAAAACTTTTGTGCTTCTGGGCCGGGCGCAGTGCTTCATGCCTGTAATCCCAGCACTTTGGGAGGCCGAGGTTGGTGGATCACGAGGTCAGGAGTTCAAGACCAAATTGGCCAACATAGTGAAACCTTGTCTCCACTAAAAAAATACGAAAAATTAGCAGGGCATGGTGGCACGTGTCTGTAATCCCAACTACTCAGGAGGCTGAGGCAGGAGAATCATTTGAACACGGGAGGTGGAGGTTGCAGTAAGCAGAGATCGTGCCATGGCACTCCAGCCAGGGTGACAGTGCGAGACTCTGTCTAAGAAAGAAAGAGAAAAAGAGAGAGGGAGATAGGAAGGAAGGAAGACAGGAAAGAAGGAGGGAAGGAAGGAAGGAAGGAAGGAAGGAAGGAAGGAAGGAAGGAAGGAAGGAAGGAAGGAAGGAAGGAAGGAAGGAAGGAAGGAGAGAGAGAAAGAAAGAAGAATGAAAGAAAGAGAAAGAAGGAAAAAGAAAGAAAGAAAGAAGAGAGAGAGAGAGAAAGAAAGAAAGAAAGAACAAAGAAAGAAAGAAAGAAAGAAAGAAAGAAAGAAAGAAAGAAAGAAAGAAAGAAAGAAAGAAAGAAAGAAAGAAAGAAAGAAAGAAAGAAAGAAAGAAAGAAAGAAAAGAAAGAAAGAAAAAAAGGCAACCAGACTTCCAGTTTTCAGTCTGGCGTGTAAAAAGTTCAGAATTCATCATTCCCACCCTAACAACAAGAAAGAAGCTTGACAAGCTGAAAATCAACCACTCTTCTTAGATCCTGCAGATAATTGAGGTCATAGGGTAAATTACTGTCTTATAAATTGGAGAGACAGTGGCAGATGCAGAGAATCATGACTTGATTCACTACTTGAGTGGAAGCTCAAGAGCAGAAACCTTTATGGGAACTGTACCAGGGTAGGAAAACTGAAAGTGCAATTGCTGAATTGCTAGAGGCTCTGTTTGGACTGCTTGAGAGTTAAAAACTCCAGGGAGCCCAGTCTTAGGAGGGCCCCAACACTTTTCTGAGTTTTACCTCCAGAAGACTTACCAGGTCATCAAGGTGAAGAGAAAAATCGCTTCGTATTTCTGTCAGTGGGGAAGGTGAAATAAGCCAGGGGATTCTATTCTTAATAAGGCCTGCCCTCTAGAGAAATTATTTTACCAGAACTTAACTGAGGTTTTACTAATGCTAATTGTCCTGGGGAAAGGGAAATATCCTAGTCTAGTCCCTTCTAGCTATCCTGTCCCAACAAAGGGGGAGAAATGAGAAGTACTTGTGAAAGTCACAGCACAGGAACACAGGCTCATTAAAAGACTGAGACTTAATCAAAGAACTAGAGAAGGTTTCCTCTGCCCCCACATCTTACCAGCACATCAACAGGGCTTCTGTGCAACAGAGGAGACAAAACTAACATTAGAGGAACATTTAATACCTCTGATACAGCTACATCAAATAGTCAAAACAGCTTAACTCTTTGTCAAATACACATAAAGCATCATACCAAAGGCCTATTTACCTAGGTTCTTTTTCTTAGTACCTAATGTCTGGCTTCCAGCAAAAAATTACAAAGCATCTTCTAAGACAAAAAATATTTTAAAGAAACAAGGTAAGCGTCAAAACAAGATTCAGATATGGCAAAGATGTTGAGATTATCAGACTGTGAATTTAAAAGCACTATAATTAATATGCTAAGAGCTCTAATAGAAAAAATGAACCATATTCAATAAGAGATGGATACTGCAAGCATAGTGATGAAAACAATAAGGAAGAATCAAAAGGAAAGAAATGCTAGAAATAAAGAACACTGTAATGGAAATAATGCCTTTGATGGGCTTTTAAATAGACTGGACACATGGCAGGGTGCAGTGGCTCATGCCAGTAATCCCAGCACTTTGGGAGGCTGTGGCAGCCAGATTACCCGAGGTCAGGATTTTGATACCAGCCTGGCCAACATGTTGAAACCCCGCCTCTACCAAAAATACAAATATAAGCTGGACATGGTGGCACATGCCTGTAATCCCAGCTACTCAGGAGGCTGAGGCAGGAGAATCGCTTGAACCTGGGAGATGGAGGTTGCAGTGAACCGAGATCACGCTATTGCACTCCAGCCTGGGTGACAGAGCAAGATTCCATCTCAATAAATAAATAAATAAATAAAACTGGACACAGCCAAAGAAAGAATCAGTGAGCTTGAAGATATGTCAATAGAAACTTCTAAAACTAAATGGTAAGAGAAAAAATAATTTTAAAAAGCAGAACAGAGCATCCAATAACTGTGGGACAATTTTAAATGGTGTAACATATGCATAATGAATATGAAAACAATAAAACAAGGAACAGAAACAATATTTGAAGAAATAATGACTGAGAATTTTCCAAAATGAATGACAGACACCAAACCCCAGATTCAGGAAGCTCAGGAAATCAAAGAGGATAAAAAATTTACACCTAGATATAGTATATTCAAACCACAGAAAATCAAAGACAAAGAGACAATTTTGAATTAAGTCAAAGAGAAAAAAACACTGTACCTATGAAGGAGCAAGTATAATAATTAATCATACTTCTCTTCATAGGCCATGCAAGTAAGAAGAGCTTGGAGCAAAATATTTTCAGTGTTGACAGAAACAACAACAACCACCGCCACCAGAATTCTCTACCCAGAAATATTATCCTTGAAAAGTAAAAGAGAAATAAAGACTTTCACAGGCAAACAAAATTGAGAAAACTTGTCGCCAATTGACATACCTTGCAAGAAATGTTGAAACTCTTTAGAAAGAAAGAAAATATTATACATCAGTGACATGGTTAGGCTTTGTGTCCCCACCCAAATCTTATCTTGAATTGTAAGCCCCATTATCTCCACATGTCAAGGGAGAGACCAGGTGGCGATAAATGAATCATGGGGACAGTTTCCCCCATGCTATTGTCATGATACTTAGTGAATTCTCATGAAATCTGATAATTTTATAAGGGGTTCTTCCCTCTTTGCTCGGCACTTCTCCTTCCTACCTCCTTGTGAAGAAGGCACCTTGCTTCGCCTTTGCCTTCTGCCATGACTGTAAGTTTCCTGAAGCCTCCCCAACCGTGCTGAACTGTGGGTCAATTAAACCTCTTTCCTTTATAAATTACCCAGTCTTAAGCAGTTCTTTACAGCAGTTTAAAAGCAGACTAATACAGTAAATTGTTACCAGAAGTGGGGTGCTACTATAAAGATACCAAAAATATGGAAGCAACTTTGGAATTGGGTAACAGGCAGAGGTTGGAACAGTTAAGAGGGCTCAGAAGATGACAGGAGGATGTGGGAAACTTTAAAACTTCCTAGAGACTTACTAAATAGCTTTGACTAAAATGCTGATAGTGATATGGACAATGAAGTCCAGCCTGAGGTGGTCTCAGATGCAGATAAGGAACTTGTTGGGAACTAAAATAGAGGTGACTCTTGCTATGCTTTCGTGAAGAGACTGGTGGCATTTTGCCCCTGGCCTAGAGATCTGTGGAATTTTGAACTTGAGAGAGATGATTTAAGGTATCCAATGGAAGAAATTTCTAAGCAGCAAAGCATTCAAGAGGTAACCTGGGTGCTTTTAAAAGTGTTTGGTTTTATGCATTCCCAAAGAGATGGTTTGGAATTGGAACTTAATGTTTAAAAGGGAAGCAGAGCATAAACGTTTGGACAATTTGCAGACTGATGATGCAATAGAAAAAAAAAAAACCATTTTCTGAAGAGAAATTCAAACCGGCTTTGGAAGTATGCATAAGTGACAAGGAGCCAAATGTTAATTGCCAAGACAATGGGGAAAATGTCTCCAGGACATGTCAGAGGTCTTCACAGCAGACCCTCCCATCACAGGCCTAGAGGCCTAGGGGGAAAAAATGGTTTCATGGGCTGGGCCCAGAGCCTTGCTGCTTTATGCACTCCTGGGACTTTGTGCCCTGCATCCCAGCTGTGGCTAAAAGGGGCCAAGGCATAGCTTGGGCCATGGCTTCAGAGGATGCAAGCCCTAGGCCTTGGTGGCTTACATGTGTTGTTGGGCCTGCAGGTGCACAGAAGTCAAGAACTGAGGTTTGGGGCCAGGCACAGTGGTTTATTCCTATAATCCCAGCACTTTGGGAGGCCAAGGGGGGTGGATCACATGAGGTCAAAAGTTCGAGATCAGCCTGGCAAACACAGTGATACCCCATCTCTACTAAAAATACAAAAATTAGCTGGGTGTGGTGGTGTGTGCCTGTAGTCCCAGCTACTTTGCGGGCTATGATGGAAGAATCACTTGAACCTGGGAAGTGGAGGTCGCAGTGAGCCAAGATTGCACCACTGCATTCCAGCCTGGGCAACAGAGTGAGACTCTGTCTCAAAAACAAAAACAAAAATTGAGGTTTGGAAGCCTCTACCTAAATTTTAGAGGATGTATTGAAATGCCTGGATGACCAGGTAGAAGTTTGCTGCAGGGGCAAGGCCTTCATGGAGAACCTCTGCTAGGGCAGGGCAAAAGGGAAATATAGGGTCAGACCCCTGACAGATTCCCCACTGGGGCACTGCCTAATGGAGCTGTGAGAAGAGGGCCACCATCCTCCAGACCCCAGAATAGTAGCTGCACTGACAGCTTGCACCACGTACCCAGAAAAGCCACAGACACTCCATGCCAGCCCAAGAAAGCAGCTGGGAAGAGGCCTGTTGCATCAGCATAACCTGGATGTGAGACATGGAGTCAAAGGAGGACATTTCAGAGCTTTAAGGTTTGACTGCCCTGCTGGATTTCAGACCTGCATGGGGCCTGTAGTCCCTTTGTGTTGGCCAAAAGGAAAGTATAATGGGTGTATTTACCCAATGCCTGTACCCACATTATGTCTATGAAGTACCTAATTTGCTTTTGACTTTACAGGCTCATAAGCAGAAGGGACTCCCCTTGTCTCAGATGAGACTTTGAAGTTGGACTTTTGGGTGAATCCTAGAATGAAGGAAGACTTTGGAGGACTGTTTGGAAGGCATGATTGGCTTTGAAGTGTGAAAGGGACATGAGATTTGGGAGGGACCAGGGGCAAAATGATATGATTAGGCTTTCTGTCCCCCCAACTCAAATCTGATAGTGAATTGTAATCCCCATAATCCCTACATGTCAAGGGAGAGACCCGGTGGAGATAATTGAATCATGGGAGCTGTTTCCCCCATGTTGTTCTCAAGATAGCGAGTGAGTTCTCATGAGATCTGATGGTTTTATAATGGGTTCTTCCCCCTTTGCTTGGCACTTCTACTTCCTGCCGCCTTGTGAAGAAGGTGCCTTGCTTCCCTCTTTGCCATCTGGCATGATTATAAGTTTTCTGATGCCTACCCAGTCATGCTGAACTGTGAGTCAATTAAACCTCTTTCCTTTATAAATTACCCAGTGTTTGGCACTTCTTTATAGCAGTATGAAAATGGACTAATACAATCAGACACTCAGATCTACATAAATAATGAGTATTACAGAAGGAACATATGAAGATAAGGTAAAAATCTCTTATATTTCTTATTCTTAATTGATCTAACATAACAGTTTGCTCAAAACAAAAAGCAACAAAGTATCCAATGATTGGAGCTTATGGATAAGTGAAATTAATGACAGCAATGTTATAAGATGTGAAAGAAAAGAATTATGAATATTCAGTGGTTAGGTACTTGCACTACCTGTGAAGGGGTAGAGTATTATTTGAAAGAAGATTTGGATTCATTGTAAATGTGTGTTGCAATCTCAAGGGCAGCCACTAAAAAGGCAAACAAAAAAACATAATTTGGCCAGGTGTGGTGGCTTATGCTTGCAATCCCAGCACCTTAGGAGGCCAAGGTAGGCAGATCACCTGAGGTCAGGAGTTCGAGACCAGCCTGACCATCGTGGTGAAACCCTGTCTCTACTAAAAATGCAAAAATTAGCCAGGCATGGTGCAGCACCTGTAATCGCAGCTACTTGGCAGGCTGAGGCAGGAGAACTGCTTGAGCCCAGGAAGGAGAGGTTGTAGTGAGACAAGATTGTGCCACTACAGCCTAGATGATAGAGCAAGACTCTGTCTCAAAAAGGAAAGTATAATTTATATACTAAGAGGGAGAGAAAATGGAATTATATAACACTCAATTAAAACCAGAGAAGGAGTTGGGGGTGGTAGCAACACCTGTAATCCCAGCACTTTTGGAGAACAAGGCAGGAGGATCACTTGAGGCCAAGAGTTTGAGATCAGCCTGAGCTCATTCAACAAAGTGAGACCCTATCTCTACAAAAAATTAAAAAGCCACACATGCACATACATACAAACACACACACACGCAGAGAGAGAGAGAGAGAGAGAGAAGTCAGAAAAAGAGTGGAACAACAACAAAAAGAAAGAACAGGGCCAACAAATAGAAAATAGTAACAAATTATATTAGTCTGTTCTCCTGCTGCTATAGGACATACCCAGAACTGGTTAATTTATGAAGGAAAGAGGCTTAATTGGCTCATAGTTCTGCAGGGCTGGGGAGGCCTCAGGAAAATTACAATCATGGCAGAAAGGAAAGCAAACACATCCTTCTTCACATGGCAGCAGGAAGGAGAAGTGCAGAGCAAAGTGGAGGAAGTCCCTTATAAAATCATCAGATCTCATGAGAACTCACTCACTATCACAGGACCAGCATGGAGGTAACTTCCCCATGATTCAATTACCTCCCACTGGGTCCCTCCCATGACACATGGTTTTATGGGAGCTAGAGTTCAAGATGAGATTTGGGTGGGGACACAGCCAAATCATATCATTCTGTCCCTGGCTCTTCCCAAATCTCATGTCCTCACATTTCAAAACACAATAATGCCCATCCAACTGTCCCCTTAAGTCTTAGCTCATCCCAGCATTAACCCAAAAGTCCAAGTCCAAAGTCTCATCTGAGACAAGACAAGTCCCTTCTGCTTCTGAGCCTAAATTGAAAGCAAGTTAGTTGCTTCCTAGGTAAAATGGGGATACAGGCAATGGGTAAATACACTTGTACCAAATGGGAGAAATTGGCCAATACATAGGGGCCACAGGCCCCATGCAAATCCGAAATCCAATAGGGCTGTCATTAAACCTTAAAGTTCCAAAATGATCTTCTTTGACTCCAAGTTTCACATCCAGCTCACGCTGATGCAAGTGGTGGGCTCCCGTCTCCTTGGGCAACTCTGTCCCCAGGATTTTGCTGGGTACAGCCTCCCTTCCAGCTGCCTTCAGGGGCTGGTGTTGAGTGTCTGCAGCTTTTCCAAACACAGAGTGCAAGCTGTCAGTGGATCTACCATTCTGGGTTCTGGAGTATGGTAGCACTCTTCTCACAGTTCGACTAGGCAGTGCCCCAGTGGGGACTCTGTGTGGGGGCTCTGACCCCACATTTCCCTTCCACACTCTCCTAGCAGAGGTTCTCCATGAGGGCTCTGCCCTGCAGCAAACTTCTGACTGGACATCCAGGTGTTTCCATACATTCTCACAAATCTAGGCAGAGGTTCCTGTATTAGTCTTTTTTTATGCTGCTGATAAAGACATACCACAGACTGAGTAATTTATAAAGAAAAAAGGTTTAATGGATTCACAGTTCCACGTGGCTGGGGAGGCCTCACAATAGTGGCAGAAGGCAAAAGGCACCACCTTACATGGTGGTGGCAAGGGAGAAGATGACAGCCAAGAGAAAAGGGAAACTCTTTATGAAACCATCAGATTTAGTGAGACTTATTCACTAACACGAGAACATTATGGGGGAAACCGCCCCCATGATTCAGTTATCTCCCACTGTGTCCCTCCCATAACATGTGGAAATTATGAGAGCTACAATTCAAGATGAAATTTGGGTGGGAACACAGCCAAACCATATCAGTTCCCAAACCTCAATTCTTGACTTCTGTGTACCCACAGGCTCATCACCATGTGGAAGCTGCCAAGGCTTGCGGTTTGCACCCTTTGAAGCCACAGACCAAGCTGTACCTTCACCCCTCTTAGCCATGGCTGGGATGCAGGGCACCAAGTCCCAAGACTGCACAAAGCAGCAAGGCCTTGGGCCCGGCCCATGAAACCATTTTTTTTCCTCCTTGATCTCCAGGTCTGATGGAAGGGGCTGCCATGAATACCTCTGACATGCCCTTGAGACATTTTCCCCATTGTCTTGGTGATTAACACTTGACTCGTTGTTATTTATGCAAATATCTGCAGCCAGCTTGAATTTCTCCCCAGAAAATGCATTTTTCTTTTCTATTGCATCATTGGATAGCAAATTTTCCAATCTTTTATGTTCTGTTTCCTGTTGAATGCTTTGCTGCTTAGAAATTTATTCTGCCAGATACTCTAAATCATTTCTCTCAAGTTCAAAGTTCCACAGATCTCTAGGGCAGGGGCAAAATGCTGCCAGTCTCTTTGCATAGCAAGATTGACCTTTACTCCAGTTCCCAGAAAGTTTTTCATCTCCATCTGAGATCACCTCAGCCTGAACTTCATTGTCCATATCATTATCAGCATTTTGGTCAAAGCCATTCAACAAGTGTCTAGGGAGTTCCAAACTTTCCTACCTCTTCGTGTCTTCTGAGCCCTCCAAGTCTCTAGGAAGTTCCAAACTTTCCCACATTTTTCTCTCTTCTTCTGAGCCCTCCAAACTGTTCCAATCTCTGCCTGTTACCCAGTTCCAAAGTTTCCACATTTTCAGGTATCTTTATAGCAGCATCCCACTCCTGGTACCAATTTATTGTATTAGTTTGTTCTCATGCTGCTATAAGGACATACCTGAGACTAAGTAATTTCTGAAGGAGAGAGATTTAATTGACTGATACTTCCACAGGGTTGGGGAGGCCTCAGGAAACTTACAATCATGGTGGAAGGGGAAGCAATCATGTCCTTCTTCACATGGCAGCAGGAAGGAGAAGTGTAGAGTGAAGGCAGGGAAGCCCCTTTTAACACCATCATATCTTGTGAGAACTCACTCACAATGACAAGGACAACATGGAGGTAACCGCCACCATGATTCAATTACCTCCCACCAGATCCCTCACACAACATATGGAGATTATGGCAACTACAGCTCAATATGAGATCTTGGAGGGGACACAAAGCCAAACCATATCACAAATGTAGTAAGATATTAATAGAACCATGTAAGTAATCATAGTAGGCCAGGCATGGTGGCTCATGCCTGAAAACCAGCACTTTGAGAGACCAAGGCAGGTGGATTGTTCGAGCTCAGGAGTTTGAGACCAGCCTGGGCAACAGGGTGTCTCTACAAAAAATACAAAAAAACTAGTTGGTGTTAGTTTGCATGGTGGTGCATGCCTGTAGTCCCAGCTACTTCAGAGGCTGAGGTAGGAGGATTGCTTGAGCCCGGGAGATTGAGGCTGCAGTGAGCCGAGACTGTACCACTACACTCCAGCCTGGGTGATAGAGTGAGACCTTGCCTCAAAAAATCATCATCATCATCATCATCATGTTCAACATCATGTTCAAGGGGAACATCAATGGTCTAAACATACCAATTAAAGGACAGACACTCTCAGAGTGAATAAAACACAAGACCCAACTATATGCTGCCTACAAAAAATCATCTTTAAATATAAAGACAGAGATAGATTAAAAGTAAAAGGATGGAGAAAGACATCTGATGCTAATGCTAATAAAAAATGCTGCAGTAGCTATATTACTAATTTCAGACAAAATGGACTTTGGAGAAAGGAAATTTTTTTGGCAATAAGGAAGGCCATTACGTGCTTGCTTCGGCAGCACATATACTAAAAATAGGAAGGCCATTACATAATGAGAAAGGAGTCAGTTCTCCAAGATAGCATAACAATGCTTAACATATATGCACCTAACAACAGAGTGTCAAAATACATGAGGCAAAAACTGAAAGAACTGCAAGGAAAAATAGATAAATCTATTATCATAGTTGCAGACTTCAACATCCCTCTATTGGTAATCAGTGGATCTAGCCAGCAGTAAATTGGCAAGGACATAGTTCAACTGAACCATCAATTAACTGGATCTAACTGACATCTACAGGCTACTTTATCCAACAGCAGAATACACATTCTTCTCAAGCTCACACAGAACATGCACTAATATAGACCACATTCTTGTATGTAAAGCACATATTAACACACTTAAAAGAATAGAAATCATACAAAGTACATGCATGCCTTGGTCCATTTTCTGTTGCCTATACCAGAATACCTGAAACTGGGCAGTTATTTCTTACAGTTATGGAAGCTGAGAAGGCCAAGATCAAGGGAATGCATCTGGTGAGAGTCTTCTGACTAGTGGGGGCTCTGCAGAGTCCCAAGACAGTGCAAGGTATCATACAGCAAGGGGGCTTAGCATGCTAACATACTAAATCAAGTCTCTCCCATCTGATAAAGCCACCAGTTCCACTCCAATGATAACCCATTAATCCATTAACCCATGAATGGATTAATCCATGTGTAAGAGCAGAGCCCTCATGATCCAACGACCTCTTAAAGGCCTCAGCTTTCAATACTGCTACACTAGAAATGAAATCCCCAACACATAAAATTTGGGGGACACATTCAAACTATAGAAGTATGCTATCAGATGACAACAGAATGAAACTAGGAATCAATAACACAAAAATAGCTAGAAAACTCCTAAATATTTGAAGATTACCACAATATACTTCTCAATAACTCATGGATCAAAGAATTTCTCAAGATGAATCTTTAAATATTTCAAATTAAACAAAAATGAAAATATAGGTTATCAAAATTTGTGGGATGCAGAAAAAGTAGTGCTTACGAGGAAATTTATAGCATTGAGTGTACATATCAGAAAAGAATGAAGACCTAAAGTCAATAATCTAAGTTTCCATCTTAGGAAACTAAAAAAGAAGAGCAAATTAAATCCAAAGTAGTAAAGAAAATAGTTATAAAGGCTAGAGATAGAAAATAATAAAAAATGAAAGCAGAAATTAATGAGATAAAGAATTTTAAAATAATAGATCCAATTAAAATCTGTAATTTGGGGGGAAAATAACAAAATAGACAAATTATGACCTATATTTACTCAAGAAAAAGTACAAATGCACAAAATAAGAAATATCAAATGGGGAAATAACCATTGAAACAGAAGATATTTTTCAAAACCTAAGGGACTACTTTTCAGACCTTTGTGAAAAATACTGATGATCTATATGAAGTGGATAACTTTAAGGGAAATAGAATGTATTAAAATAGAATGACCCCATTTAGAGACAAACAGTTTAAACAGACTAATTTACTTGGAAGAAACAGAGATAATTATCAAGGTACTTCCATATTAAAAGAAAAAAAAAAAAAAGAAATCCTCATGGTTTCACAAGTTTATTCTGCCAAACCTTCAAAGACCAGGCAGTCACAGTACTTCCCAAGTTTTTCCAGATCACTGGGAATGAAGGAACATTCCTGAACTGTTTTTATAAAATAAGTATAGCATTAACACCTAAACTTGACAAAAACAGCAAAAAAAGAAAACTACAGATATCACTTATGAATATTGATGCAAAAGTTCTAAATAAAACACTACTTAGCAGAATACAACACCACACTATGAAAATGATATAATGAAGTGGGATTTATTCCTGGAATACACACTGACTTGACTAAATATTAATAAGTGAACTAACACACTGTATTTACAGATCTAAGGAGAAAGATCTTATATTTATTTCCATAGATGCTTTTAAAAAGCCTTTTCAAATTCCTTACCTACTCCTGTTTAAAAAAACTCAAGAGTGTGGAATTTTTTGTTTTTTAGTAGAGAGAGGGTTTCACCATGTTGCCCAGGCTGGTCTGGACCTCCTGGACTCAAGTGATCCACCTGCCTCAGCCTCCCAAAATCCTGGTGTTACAGGTGTGAGCCACACCCCCTATCTACTAAAATATATATATAAATAAAAAATAAAAATATTAGCCAGGACTACAGAAGGTGTGCACCTATAGTCCCAGCTACTCAGGAGGTGGAGGCTGCAGTGAGCCATGACTGTGCCAATCACTCTAGCCTGGGTGACAGAGTGAGACCTTGTCTCAAGAAAAAGAAAAAGAAAATAAAATTTTAAAACTCAAGAAATGGCTGGGAATGGTGGCTCGTGCCTGTAATCCCAGCACTTTGAGAGGCCAAGGCGGGTGGATCACTTGAGGTCAGGAGTTCAAAACCAGCCTGGCCAACATGGCGAAACCCAGTCTCTGCTAAAAATATAAAAATTAGTCAGGTGTGGTGGAGCGCACGTGTGGTCCCAGCTACTCTGGAGGCTGAGGCAGGAGAAGAGCTCGAACCTGGGAGGCGGAGGTTGCAGTGAGCCAAGATGGCACCACTGCACTCCAGCCTGGGTGACAGAGTGAGACTGTCTCAAAAAAATAAAAGTAAAAATAAAAAACCCTCAAGAAGATAGGAAGTTATATTAGAGTATTTTTAGAGACAGGGTCTCACTCCGTTGCCGAGGCTGGAGTGCGGTGCTGTCAGCATAGTTCACCGAAATCTCCAGATCCTGGGTTTAACCAATCCTCCCACTTAGGCCTCTCGAGTAAATGGGACAACAGACACACACCACCACACTCAGTAATTTTATTTTTAATGTTTTTGTAGAGACAGGGTCTCGCTATGTGGCCCAGGCTACTCTTAAAATTCTGGCGTCAAGCGATCTTCCCACCATGACCTCCAAAAGTGCTGGTATTACAGGCATGAGCCACCACCCTTGACCTATCCTTTATTAACATGTAAATACACATATGTGCGCTTTCATAGACACACACTCCCACCCCCACACATACACTTTTAGTGAAAAAGCCACCAACGCTTTAATGGGGAAGCCCCAGAAACTTTCCACTAAGATCGAGAACAAGATGAATTTGCCCACCGTCTCCACTACTAATCAACATTATACTAGAGATATAAGCTCCATGCAATTAGACAAGAAGAATCAATAAGATGCATGAGATTTGAAAAAGTAAAACTATATCTAGCAGAGGATATGAGTGTACATACAAAACAAAACCCTAGAATATCAATAAAACTAACAATTCGATAAGGTAAAATTCTCATATAGAACTTGATAGCCTTCATATACACATATGATAACCAGTTAGAGTATATAATGGCACAGAAAATGCCATTTATATGGCAACAAAGAAGATAAAGTATTTAGGAATAAGTACTAATAGGAAATGTACATAATCCACATGAAGAAAACTTTAAAAACATGAAAGTGTACTTGAACAAATTGAAAGACATTTGTTGTTCTTAGACTGATTCAACATAATAAAAATGTCAGGTCTCCCTAAGTTAACTTATAACTTTAATGTAATCCCAATAAAAAACACCAACAAGCTTTTTGAAAAAATGGAACTAGACAAGTTGATGCTAAACTTCACGTGGAAAAATAAACATGTAACTTAAGAATAGCCAGGAGATCACTAAAAAGGAAAAGCGATGAAGGTGACTAGCCCAATCAGACGCTGAAGCATACTATAAAACCTCTATAATTAAAACAATGTAGTACTAGCCCTTGAACAGGTTCGCAAGCCTATTATAGTTTGTCAAGTCTGTCACAGAAAAACCAGAAATAATTTTAAATACATATGGAACTTTAGTGTACGATAAAGGTAGCAACTCAAATCACTAGGGCAAAATGATGCTGGGACAATTGGTTTGCCATTTGGGGGAAAAGATGAAATTGAGTTCCACCTCATCACACCTATTGAAAAATAAACTCCAGATGATCAGGGATCTAAATGGAAAATACATCCCCACATGTATTAGGAGAACGAGGTGAATTTCTCTTTAAGAGGGAAATTCATATAGGAAAAGACATTCTAATTATGACTCAAAATCCAGATTCACTAAATGCACTAAAAACATTGATAAAACTGATTAAATTAAAACAAAAAACAAGGGTTTTCGGCAGAGCAAATACCACCATAAGCAAAGTAAAAAGACAGCCAACACACTGGGAGAAAATATTTACAATATATATTACCCCTGAAAGCCAATGGAGAGAGGCTGGGTACTGTGGCTCACACCTGTAGTACTCAGCACTCTGGGAGGCTGAGGCAGGTGGATCTCTTGAGCCCAGGAGTTCGAGATCAGCCTGGGCAACATGATGAGAACTTGTCTCTACAAATATATATATATATATATATAAATAATTAGCCAGGCATGGTGGCACACATCTATGGTTCAAGCTACATGGGAGGCTGCTGTGGGAGGATCGCCTGAGCCCAGGAGATGGAGGCTGCAGTGAGCTGTGATAGCGCCACTGCACATCAGCCTTGGTGACAGAGACCCTGTCTCAAAATAAATACATAAATGAATAAAGATTTATTTTTTAAACATTTTTATTTACTTACATTTTGTTTTTCATTTTTAGAGATGAGGGTCTCGCTATGTTGCCCAGGCTGGAGTCCTATGGCTACTCACAGGTGCCATCTCACCGTCTTTGAGCACTACAGCCTCAAACTCCTGACCCAGGCAATCCTCCCATCTCCCAAGTCGCTGAGACCACAGACATGTGCCACTGCGCTCAGCTTAGATTTTTTTAACCCGATAGAAAAAAATGGCAAAAGATAAGAATGGTGAATTTATACACAGACACACACACACACACACACACACACATACATACACACACATATGAAAGATTTCTCAATCTAATTCCTAAAAGAAATGTCGGCCGTGGGCAGTGGCTCAAGCCTGTAATCCCAGCACTTTGGGAGACCAAGACGGACGGATCACGAGGTCAGGAGATCGAGACCATCCTGGCTAACACGGTGAAACCCTGTCTCTACTAAAAAAAATACAAAAACTAGCCGGGCGAGGTGGCGGCGCCTGTAGTCCCAGCTACTCCGGAGGCTGAGGCAGGAGAATGGCGTGAACCCGGGAGGCGGAACTTGCAGTGAGCTGAGATCCGGCCACTGCCCTCCAGCCTGGGCCACAGAGCGAGACTCCGTCTCAAAAAAAAAAAAAAAAAAAAAAAAAAAAAAAAGAAATGTCAGTTAAAACTACACTAAAATACCATTTCTCATCTGTAATATTTTCTTTTATTTTGTTTTTTAAGACAGAGACTCACTCTGTCACCCAGGCCAGAGTGCAGCAGTGCAATCATGGTTTGTGCCACAACGCCTTGCTAACGTTTTGTCTTTTTGTAGAGATGAGGTTTAACTATGTTGCCCAGGCTGGTCTGGAATTCCTCAAGTGATCCACTCGCCTTAGCTGCACAGTGCTAGGACTGTAGGCGTGAGCCACCACACCCAACCAATATCTTCAGAATTTAAAAAATGTAACAATACATTCTGATGGTAATGCAGTGGATAGACAAGCCTCTCATGCATGGCTAGGGGACATGTGAATAAGTACAACTCTGTAAAGGGTAATGTGGCAGCATTTCACAAAATTGCATATGCGGGAAGGGGGCGAGGTTTCAAGATGGCAGTGGCTGAGGAGTTGGTTGACCAAGAGACCCTTACAAAGTGAAAGTTCAAGACCAGGAATCGCCACCTCCCCACTTCTCGCAGTCCTGGGAGCATAGCAGAAGTCTGTCTCTCTCTCTCTTTCTTTCTTTCTTTCTTTCTTTCTTTCTTTCTTTCTTTCTTTCTTTCTTTCTTTCTTTCTTTCTTTCTTTCTTTCTTTCTTTCTTTCTTTCTTTCTCTCTCTCTCTCTCTTCCTTCCTTCCTTCCTTCCTTTCTTTCTTTCCTTTCTTTCTTTCTTTCTTTTTTTCTTTCTTTCTTCTTTCTTTCTTTCTTTTCTTTTCTTTTCTTTCTTTTCTTTCTTTTTCTTTCTTTCTTTCTTTCTTCTTTCTTTCCTTTCTTTCCTTTCTCTCTCTTCCTTTCTATCCTTCCTTCCTTCCTTCCTTTCTTTCTTTCTTTCTTTCTTTCTTTCTTTCTTTCTTTCTTTCTTTCTTTTCTTTCTTTCTTTCTTTCTTTTTCTTTCTTTCCTTCCTTCTTTCCTTCCTTCTTTCTTTCTTCCTTCCTTCCCTTCTTTCCTTTCTTTCCTTCCTTCTTTCCTTTCTTTCTTTCTTTCCTTCTTTCTTTATTTCTTTCCTTCTTTCTTTCTTTCTTTTTTTCTTCTTTCTTCTTTCTTTCTTTCTTCTTTCTTTCTTTTCTTTCTTTTTTTAAAAAATGAACAGTAAACCATACAAATTGTCCACATGGAATGGAGACTTACATCATCCACCAAGAGTGGAAAATGTATGAACCCCACAGACCAAGTCCAAAAGGAATCCCAGAAGAGAATTAAAGAACGAAAAACAGCACATGATGGTTCGAGCTGCAGTGCTTGTTGTTGTTGTTGTTGTTTTGGTTTGGTTTGGTTTGGTTTTGGTATTTTTGAGATGGAGTTTTTTGCTCTTGTCACCCAGGCTGGAGTGCAGTGGCTCACTGCAACCTCCACCTCCTGCCTCAGGCTCCCGAGTAGCTGGGATTACAGGCATGCACCACCACACCTGGTTAATTTTTGTATTTTTAGTAGAGATGAGGTTTCACCATGTTGGCCAGGCTGGTCTTGAACTCCTGACCTCAGGTGATCTGCCCGCCTTGGCCTCCCAAAGTGCTGGGATTACAGGTGTGAGCCACTGCGCCCAGCCAGAGCTGCAGTTTTTAAAATGAAGGATCCCAAACAGATCATCTGGGGCATGGATAAATTGGATGACATGGAGTTGAACCCGCTGCAACAGCCACAATTAAATGAGAAAGTACTGAAAAACAAGCTCAAAAACCTGCGTGAAACCTTTGAACATATTTTACAACTCTATAAAAAAGAAAATCCAGATATTTGCAAGGACTTGAGAAAGCTGGAAGTGGAGTATGAACAGAAGAGGGCTCAACTTAGCCAACAGGGTGATGCTGTCGAGAATGCTCAGCACGCAGAAGTGGAGAGCGTTCCTTTGAAAGATACGCGGCATGCTCCTTCCAACATTTTGATCCAGGACATTCCACTCCCTGGTCCCAGACACTCTCCATCCTTAAGAAAACCTCAGCCTATGGGCCTCCATATCCTGGGTCCAACTCGGGCAGTTTCTATCCTTCCTCTTCTTGGGCATAATGTTCCACATTTGCCCCCTGGCAGAAAACCTCCTGGCCCCCCCCAGCCCACCTCCTCCTCAAGTCGTGCACATGTATAGCTGTAAAGTGGGTTTGCCCTGGATCTTCCCCCTCGTAGGTGAGATGAAGAAGACGTGTTAATAGTCCTGAACTTGCCCGGCAAGGTCATGATGATGCTGTGTCTAGCACCAGTGAAGATGATGGCCCTTCTAAGGACAAGCACCCACATAAGCATGGTAACAATACTGATGATGGTGACACCAACAGATCAGATGGAGAAAGTGGGGGAATGAATTGTGCACCGTGATGATGGGGAGAGAGACGGCAGTGAAGAAAAGAACTCAGGTCTGAGTGTACAGTTCGCAGATATGCCTGGAAAATCAAGAAAAAGAAGAACATGAAGGAATTAACTGTTCTTCAAGCCATGATGCTTCCTATGGCAGGTCAAGAAATTCCTGAGGAGGGACCAGAAGTAGAGGAATTTTCAGTGGACGATGACGAAGATGATTCTGATAACTCTGAATCAGAAAAACAATCACAAGAACGGCGTAAAGAAGAATCTCACTCTGATGGCACATCCACTGCTTCTTCACAGCGGCAGGCTCCGCCCCCGTCTGTTCCTCCGTCTCAGATACAAATACATCCCATGCCAGGACCACCATCTCTTGGACACTACCTGCTCCACCATTACGGCCTCCTGGGCCACCTCCTCCATTCCTGAGATCACCTGGAATGCCAGGATTCCAAGGGCCTTTACCCAACTTCTACCTCCAGGACCAACCCTAGCTCGACCCTCTGGCCCTCCCCCAGGTCCACCTCCAGGTCTGCCTCCCGGTCCCCCTCCTAGGGAACTCCCACCAAAAGTACCTCACCCCGCACCTCTGGGTGTTCCTCCACCTCGTCCTGGCATGATGCGCTCACCTTTGGTGCCTCCGCTTGGACCTGGCCCCTCTGGGCTTTTCCCACCAGCTCCCTGGCCAAACCCTGGGGTTTCAAGTGCTCCACCCAACTTGATTCAATGGCCCAAGACAGATGATAAGAGTGCAGCCACCACTGAGAAGAAGTCACAGCAGCCATCAGTGTCAAGCCACAGATCACTAATCCCAAGGCAGAGATTACTCAGTTTGTGCCCACTGCACTGAGAGTACGTCCGGAGAATAAAGGGGCTACTGCTGCCCTCCAGAGAAAGTCAGAGGGGCCGGGCGCGGTGGCTCACGCCTGTAATCTCAACACTTTGGGAGGCCAAGGTGGGGGGATCACTTGAGGTCAGGAGTTTGAGACCAACCTGGCCAACATGGCAAAACCCCGTCTCTACTAAAAGTACAAAAATTAGCCAGGCATGGTGACGCACACCTGTAATCCCAGCTACTCAGGAGGCTGAGGCAAGAGAATGGCTTGAACCCAGAAGGTGGAGGTTGCAGTGAGCCAAGATTGCAACACTGCACTGCAGTCTGGGCAACAGAGTGAGACTTTGTCTCAAAAAAAAAAAAAAATGGCCGGGCGCGGTGGCTCACGCCTGTAATCCCAGCACTTTGGGAGGCCGAGACGGGAGGATCACAAGGTCAGAAGATCGAGACCATCCTGGCTAACCCGGTGAAACCCCGTCTCTACTAAATATTACAAAAAACTAGCCGGGCGAGGTGGCGGCGCCTGTAGTCCCAGCTACTCGGGAGGCTGAGGCAGGAGAATGGCGTGAACCCGGGAGGCGGAGCTTGCAGTGAGCTGAGATCCGGCCACTGCACTCCAGCCCGGGCTACAGAGCGAGACTCCGTCTCAAAAAAAAAAAAAAAAAGGGAAGTGATTCTGCTGTGCCTCTTTCCAAAGCAGCACCCAAATCTGGTCCTTCTGTTCCTGTTTCGGTACAAACTAAGGATGATGTCTAAGAGGCTTTCTTGAAAGAGATGCAAGGGCTACTGTGACAGCTTCTGATGCCCGAACAGGCTTCTGTTCACAACAATGGCCCATGGAGAAAGAGGCTCCTATTAAACTTAGATGAAAGAACTGCTTCCATTGTCAGGGTGTTTTCTAATTTCAGTTCAAGGAATATCCTAAAATACAGCCTTGTTCAGAATTTACTGCGCAGAAAAGAGGGTATTTCATTCAGAATAGATCGGTTATTGAAGCAGTGCTGCTAAGATCCGTTCCCTTTCACACCACGATTTTCACCGTTTCTTTCCCTTCTCCAGTTCTTTGGAAATTTGTGATCTGAGGATCTTAGTTATTTAATTGTTTTGACTCTCTTCTTGTGTGCTATGGGCATTGGAGTAGAGATTTCTGAAAAACCAGTTTACTTCATCTTGCCTTTTGTGTTTCAGTTATTTTTAATATTTTCCTGTAAGTATTTTGTAATATTTTACTTATAGTGAAATGGATCACAGTGTAATTTCCTAATACAAAGCAGGATATGTGGGAAGAAAATGTACAATTCTTTGATTAAAATTATTTCCCACTGAACTAAATTTTGATTCATACGAAAAATAAATAAATGTTCTACACCAAGAAAAAAAAAACTACACATGCATTCACCATTTTTGTTTTGTTTATTTTTTTGTTTTGTTTTGAGACGGAGTTTTGTTCTTGTTGCCCAGGCTGGAGTGTAGTGGCGTGATCTCAGCTCACTGCAACCTCTGCCTCCCAGGTTCAAGTGATTCTCCTGCCTCAGCCTCCTGAGTAGTTGGGATTACAGGCACCTGCCACCGTGCCTGGTTAATTTTTGTATTTTTAGTAGAGACGGGGTTTTCCATGTTGGCCAGGCTGGTCTCGAACTCCTGATCTCAGGTGATTCACCTGCCTCGGCCTCCCAAGTGCTGGGATTACAGGCGTAAGGCACCACATCTGGACTGCTGGGTTTTGTTTGTTTATTTGTTTGTTTTATTTTTTTTAAGATGGAGTCTTGCTCTGTTGTCCAGGATGGAGTGCAGTGGCAAGATCTTGGCTCACTGCAACCTCTGCCTCCTGGGCTCAAGGGATTCTCCTGCCTCAGCCTCCCAAGTAGCTGGGACTACAGGCATGTGCTTGGCTAAGTTTTGTATTTTTAGTAGAGATGGGGTTTCACCATGTTGGCCAGGCTGGTTTGGAACTCCTGACCTCAAGTGATCCTCCTGCCTCGGTCTCCCAAAGTGCTGGGATTATAGGCATGAGCCACTGAGCCTGTCCCTGCATTTACCTTTGAATCAGCAATCCTACTTTTAGGAATTCACCCTGAAGATATACTTCCAACAATAAGAAAACCCATTTGCACAAGGTTTATTATTGAAGCATTGTTTGCAATTGCAGAATAATTTAAACAACTTAAATGCCACACATCTAACAGTGCTTAAATGAACTATGGTACATTCGCACAATGGACTACTATGAGGTTGTAAAGAATGAGGAAGACCTCAATGAATTGATACAATTTCCAGAATTTATTAAGTTAAAGTAAGACAAAGTGCAAAAGATTATCTACAGTATAATATCTATTATGTAAGAAAGAAGAAAAAATAAGAAAGAAGGAAAAATAAGAAAATACTCATTTATCTGCTCATTTCAGCTAGAAAGAAACATAGGCAAGATAAACCAGAAACTGAAATTAGATACCTACAGGGAATGTCAAGAAAGGGATGAAAAACACAAAGGAAACAGGGATAAGAGAAAGGCACTTTCCTAAATATAACTTTTTGTGTAGTCTAGACTTTGGAATCATGTTAGTGTTTTACATGCTCAAAACAGAAAAATAAATAAAATCAGCCGGGCGTGGTGGCTCACACCTGTAATCCCAGCACTTTGGGAGGCCAAGATGGGAGGATCACAAGGTCAGGAGATAGAGACCAGCCTGGCCAATGTGGTGAAACCCCGCCTCTACTAAAACTACAAAAATTAGCTGGGCATGGTGGTGTGTGCCTGTAATCTCTTCTACTCGGGAGGCTGAGGTAGGAGAATTGCTTGAACCTGGGAGTCGGAGGTTGCAGTGAGCTGAGATCGCGCCACTACACTCCAGCCTGAGAGCAAGACTCCATCTCAAATAAATAAATAAATAATCAACAAGGATAAGGACAATCTTATATAAATGAAAGTTTGATACAAAAAGCTCCCAAATGAATGAAACTGCTCATGAAATGAATGACATAACCACACTGAAGGACGGTGGGGGGAAAACACAAGCAACACAAGATTAAGACCCTGTGCCCTCAGGTTACAAACCCAAACGTCCCTAACAAACAATTAACTCGAATTAAAATTAGAGTTAAATGAAAATTAGAGTCATCTAATTAGAACTCAAATTAAAATTAAAATATGATTTTCACAGAGGCATAAATTAACAGATCTGAAATGACTTTCGTACATTCTGCAAGGGAGCAAGTAAGAAAATAATATATTGTGTAAAATGGGAGTCAGTTTGCTCATTGTCAAAGAAGGAAGTTGTGAACATAAAATACAGGATAAAATAAACCCTGTGGGCTGGACACAGTGGCTCACATCTGTAATCCCAGCACTTTGGGAGGCCAAGACGGGTGGATCACTTGAGATCAGGAGTTCGAGACTAGCCTGGCCAACACAGTGAAACCCCCATCTCTACTAAAAGTACAAAAAATTAGCTGGTCGTGGTGGTGGGCACCTGTAATCCCAGCTACTCAGGAGGCTGAGGCAGGAGAATCACTTGAACCCGGGAGGCAGAGGTTGCAGTGAGCCGAGATTACACCGTTGCTCTCCAGCCTGGGCAACAAGAGCGAAACTCCATCTCAAAATAAATAAACAAACCCTGTGTAGAAATTTTAGTGCGAACTCATGGGGGTAGATAGAAAGATACTGTTGGGATGGATATAGATGAAGGAGGATGTGTAGGTGTGTGTATACAAACTTATATAATGCTACCACTATCACAGATCAAGTTCTCAATAATATTTTTCTAGGCTCTGTATTCCATTCCACTGGTATATTTTTCTGTGCCTACTGCACTGTCCTTATAAATTCTCTTCGATATTTTTATTTCTTTGTTCTTTGACATTTATTTTACCATTAGTCTGTAAGTTTCCATGACAAATCTGGTTAAGAATTTGATTTAAAATTTGTTAAACTGGCCAGGTGCTATGGCTCATGTTTGTAATCCCAGCACTTTGGGAAGCCAAGGCAGGAGGATCACTTGAGCCCAGGAGTTCAAGACCATGCTGTGCAACGTAGTAAGACCCTGTCTCTACAAAAAATTAAAAAAAAAAAAAAATTAGCCGGGTATGATGGCACATGCCTGTAGTCCCAGCTACTGGGTTGGACTGGGGTGCTGAGGCAGGAGACTCGCTTGAGCCCAGGAGGCCAAGGCTGAAGTGAGCTTTGATTGCACCACTGATCTGGCCTGGGTGACAGAGTGAGACCCTGTTTCAAAAAAAGATTACATTAATAGGCTAATACAGGCAGAATTGACATATTTCATAAGATAATCCCTAAGCATTGCATATTTTTTATGCTATTGTAAATAGTATTTTTTGTTTCAACTTCCAAATGTTTATCGCTGAGTATACAAAAAGATTTCCTTTTTTTTTTGAGACGGAGTTTTGCTCTTGTCGCCCAGGCTGGAGTGCAGTAGTGCAATCTCAGTTTACTGCAACCTCCACCTCCTGGGTTCAAGAGATTCTTCCACATTAGCCTCCTGAGTAGCTGGGATTACAGGGGCTCACCACCACACCCAGCGATTTTTTTTGTATTTTTAGTAGAGATGAGGTTTCACCACGTTGGCCAGGCTGGTCTCAAACTCCTGACCTTAGGTGATCTACCTGCCTCGGCCTCTCAAAGTGCTGGGATTACAGGCGTGGTGAGCCACCACGCCCGGCCAATTGCATTTTTTAATATATCAATATTGTATTCTGCAGTTTGTATTTACCCTTCCTCCACCCTTTTGCTCTATCTGGTGGTCCCTTGATGGATATATGAGGCCCACCCACGTTGGTGGGGGTGGATCTGCTTAATTCAGTCTACAGCTTCAAATACTCCTCGTTCCTGGAAACACCCCTACAGACACACCCAAAAATGCTTAACCAGTAAGCTGTCATCCCTTAACTCAGCTGAAACCTAAAATTAACCACTACCTTTTCCAAATATTTGAGGGTTTCCCAGACTCTTTTTCTATTGATTTTTAACTTAATCCCACTGTGGGCACAGATTACGGCTTGTATGGGTTAAATACTTTCCAATATATTAGGACTTGTAGGACCTGACATGGATTCTATCTTGGCAAGTGGTGTGTGTATTTGAAAAGAATGCTTACACTGCTGTTACTCGGCAGAGTATTCTGTAAACGTCAATTATGTCAAGTTGGTTAATAGTATTGTTCAAGTCTTCTATATCTTCACTGATTTTAGCTGAATTATTCTAGAGATTTACAGAAAAATTTCCTAGAACTGAGTTTAGCATGACTGCATGACTGAGAAATGATATATAAAAACTGATATATAAAAATGAATTGTATTTTTATGTATTACCAATGACATTTGGACATTTAGATAAAAACTTGTTACATGACGTCAAATAAAAAATCTGGAGCTTAAGTTCACAGAACAGACAATGTTAAGAAAAATAAGAAGAAAAAATCTGGACTTGGTAAAGGGAGACTTTATTTGAAAGGATTGTTGCAAAGTGGTGGGGAGGGGCGTACTACTGCAGCAGGCAGAATGCACTGAACATAAGATCTGTTCGTCTCAGGGTTAGGCAAAAGGGGTTTTCTTTTATAGGGAGGGAAAGTAAGTAAAAGAAGTGGGATGAAGGGGAGTGGCATGGTGGGACAGTAGATCCAATCAGTGACTTACCCTGAGTCTAGTCTATTCTCTCCAGGGGTGGAAGGGAGGGTGAGCCAAAGTTCAGGGGTCTGGGGATAGAAGAGAATCTAAACCAAAGTCTGGTTCACAAGCATTTTGTTCCCATTGATCACTAGGGACAAGCAGTTTAGCTAATTTATGAGGCAAAGAATGGGAATTTGGAAGGCCTGTGTCTGGCCTCGACTGGGGTCTTCAAGGGCAGCATTCATGAGTCATACCAGGAAGGATGGTTCTCTGCAGTAAACTATTTTCCAGAACACCGAGGACAAGGGATTCCTTTAAATGTGTCTATTTCCTAGGATCACAGGGTTCAGGTAAAATTCAACGTTGACAATAGACAAGAAAACGGGGGCCAGAAATGTGAGAATACAGGAAGTGCTCAGTATTGAGGATCTCAAGTGTAAAGGCATGACAGGAGGCGAGACTGAAAAGAGTAATGGTTACAGTCGAGTTTGAACATTTGAGTGCCAACCCATCTGGGTTACATGACAGGCGAGTCTGTGGGCTCAAGTGTGCACCTCAACAGGGCGGCTCAGGCCCTCTCCTCCTAGTGAGGGCCCTGGTACTGGTTCCTGGGGTTTGCCCTGATAGAGTGGCTAGATGCCTGGCAGCACCAGCTGCTGACTAGACTATGAAAGAGTTTGTCACCAAAAGGTCAGCTCAGAGAGGTGGAACGTGCGGCAGGTGGCTCTTGTTTCAAAGCCCCCTGATGAAAGAGGTATTAGGTTGGTGCAAAGGTAATTCTGTTTCTGCCATTAAAAGTAATGGCAGCCGGATGCAGTGGCTCACGCCTGTAATTCCAGCATTTTGGGAGTCCGACGCAGGCGGATCACAAGGTCAGGAGTTTGAGACCAGCCTGGCCAATATGGTGAAACCCTGTCTCTACTAAAAATACAAAAAGTTAGCCGGGTATGGTGGTGGGGGCCTGTGGTCCCAGCTGCTTGGGAGGCTGAGGCAGGAGAATCGCTTGAACCTGGGAGGCAGAGGTTGCAGTGAGCCGAAATCGCACCACTGCACTCCAGCCTGGGCAACAAAGCGAGACTCTGTCAAAAAAAAAAAAGTAATGGCAAAAGCCGCAGTTACCTTTGCACCAACCTAATACTTTCTTCTCCTCAGACAGTCTGTGGCTGCATCACAGACAGCAGCCCAGCTGTGTTGGAGCTGAGTACAGGAAGCTGCTGCCGAGTACAGGAAGCTGTACAGTGAAGTACAGGGACTTCACTCGGAAGCCGTATGTAGCCAGGGTTTCAACACTCACTCCCCAAGTGTGAGCGCTGTTTCCTGTTCCAGGGAGTGAGCCTCCTCCTCAGAATCACAGGTCTTTCTGCAAGGCGGATATGCCTCATGGGTGCCTGCCTTTCAAGGAGCAATCCTGCCTGGACTGTCTTTTCCTCAACACCTTTGCTTTCATACCAGGAACGGAAGAGAAAAGCCCATTAAAAATAAAGTAGCAATGAAAACACCCAAGGGCACTAAACTGCTATTAGAAGAGGAATCTAGCCCCTCAGCAATATCTAAAAACGTACTTTGAGGGAGAAACAACAAGTCACTCTTTCAGAGAAGATGAGCCACCAGGAGCCAACCTGGAAGGCCTTCATGATGTAGGTGTCTACCTTGAACAAAGCTGTAGGAACAGCTGTAACGACCAGAACAGCAGGAAGCTGTGCGGTTGCAGCCCCAGTCTGAATCCACCAGGCTAAGCTGTGAGCAGGGACCACAGTCAACTGCCCAGGCTCTTCCCTCCAGCTGGATCACCCTCCCCATTCCCCAGGTCTTTCCTGCTGGCGCTTCTTCTATCTCAGGGTACATCTCCCTGGTAGCTCCCTGGGGAGGGGCTCCATCTTACTCATCTGTGCTGGCTACATAGTAGGGCCTTGATGGAGGCTGGTCATCCAGACATAACCCATGCCCAGGACGAAGCATAAAAACACTTGTACAATGAAGAGTGGTTCAATGGTCCATTCTGTTTATTCAGAACAGTAAGATAAATACACCTTAAATATTAAAATTTTTTATATACAGAAATGACCCCACTCCCCAAAAAGTTTGAAAAAATATTGTCTCCTCCTAGATGATAAAGGCAAGAGGAGACAATAAACCCTAGATGACCCATGAAGGCAGAGCCAAGCCCTTGAGGCAGTTTCCTCAGCACAGTTTGGCCAACGCTGGAGGGAAGGTCAAGGAGGTCGAAGGAAAACGTTACGCTGAAAATCCCTTTCCAACGAGGGTACCAAGCGCCGGTCTTGAACGAAGTACTCTGCCTCAGCATCATTTCCTGAAGCGCTTGAAGAGAGGGTGCACATGTTTGCTGGGCGCCTTGCTCCGTGATGAATGGTACTCCATGTACACAGTGTCGTCAGCCCCGGACATAGAGCTCATGGTGCCAAAGCGCCGAGATGCCTGCCGGGAAGAGGGGACCAGCCCATGTTAGTCTCCAGAAGAAAAGACACTCCTTTTATAATATTTATAATCACAGCAAATTTTATAAGACTTACATAAATTTAATACATCATTTTAAATAATGTTTACAGATTGCTTACTGTGTCTCAGGCATTGTTCTAAGCATTTGACATGCATTATCTCCTCTAATCCTCAAAACTATTATAATCCACACCTTAAAGAAGAGGAAACTGAGACACAGAGAGATTAAGTAACCTCGCCAAGATCACACAGCTCTTAAGGAGATGGGGCTTGAACCCAGGTAGCCGGGCTTCAGACTGTTCTTAACCATAAGGCACACTGCCTCACCTAACAACAGCTTCTGAACAATATTTTTTTTTTTTTTAAGAGAGAAACAGGGTCTCCATATGTTGACCATGTTGGTCTCAAACTCCTGGACTCAACTGATCCTCCCGCCTCGGCCTCCCAAAGTGCTGGGATTACAGACATGAGCCACTGTGCCTGTTCTGAACAGAATTTTTTAACAGTTAGGGCAGAAGTCCCTTAAAATCTCCTGAGACACCACCATGAGGCTTTGAATCAAGTGGAAGGACAGAAAGCTCTGGGCTTGACTCTTGGCTGCACCTGTCCCTGAGTAACCCTGGGGCAAGTAATTAATATCTGCACCTCACCTCAATGACCTCACCTGTAAAATGGGGATAACCATATCCATCCTGACATTTCTATCCTGTGAGGAGAATGAACCAGGCACCTCCTCACAACCAGTGAGAGCGGTGAGAGCACTCTCCTGGGTTCCCATGGAGAGAGCTCCCTAGTCGGGGAGAAAAGCCTTAGGCTCAAGGGAGGGCGGCCCCTCCGCAGGGATAGCTGCTTCCTCGGTCCAGCAGTTGCTCACCTTCCGGCTCTAATGGCAACTGAATTTCAAATGCATCTGACTGAAGTGCACTTCTCCCCTTGGAGCCTGATAATTCTCCATAATGCTCTCACTAATTAGACCATATATTTGCTTGGCCTAGAGCAGACAGATTTGTAGAATAAATGAAAGGCTGAGTATTTTCACAGAACTCTACATTTTTCAAAGTTAAGTATTGAAGCTACCACAAGAGTTGACCTCAGAGCTGTCTTAGGGGCTAGAGGGCTCAGCTTTATCACTGAGGAGGACCCAGAGGAGAACTGGTGCCCACGACCAGGAATGGCAGCCCTGGGTGGGGAACTACGTGCCCCGGTCCATCACGCTCCCTCCAGTCGCCACCAAGGTAAGCTGGGGTCACCTGCTTGCCATCTGGGCTTCAACATCAAGATCTAACGAATACTCGTGTGAGTAAAGCAGGAGACCAGTCACAGCCGCCGCGAGCTCAGCTGTATGCAACAGGACCAGGGGCACACACCAAAAGGGCAACAAGGGTTGTTTCTATTCATCTCTTCCGTGTTTTCCAACATTTCCAAAAAAATCCCATGGGCCCATCCAGGGGCCCACAGACTACATGTCTGTGTCTACAAACGCTGCCCTGTGGGAACACTGACACCTGGACCCTCCTCACCCATTTACTCACCTGGCTGGATCTGGAGCCAAACTCCCCAGCCACCACCTCCTCCTCGGCATCCAGGTCAGTGGCTGCCAGGACCTTCTGTAGGAGCTGCTGCTGCTCTTCTTTTGTCGAAAACGCCAAGTCTTCCTCCTCCATGCCAGCAAGCTTCGTGATCACCTGCAAAGCCCAAGCCAGCAGACATGCTCCCTTCTGCTCTCTCTCCCCAACCCTCCTCTGCCTTCTCCTGGGTCCACCTGCTCTGTTCACTTCCCTCCCCAGGCCCAGCCACCGTGGTGGCCAACAATGGAGAGCTTCTCCCTAGAATTCCAGAGACCAGCATCAGGAGCTGCTTTTAACACGGAGCTTGACTAATGACCGGAGGGACACAGGAATTTCAGAGAAATCTGCCCCCAACACATAGCATCTAAATGATCATGTATGGAAGATTAACAGGAAGAATCTTAGTGAGTTTAAAAGGCTCCTTCGGGTAGCCTTCACATATTGGAGCAGGCAAAGGAGGAAGGGACAAGAGACTGGAAGGCGCATGCTGTGGCCCTTTAAGAAGGTCCCTGGCATCTGCTGTGCCCAGCAACTGGGGCTTCCAGCAGGAATGAGCACATGAAAATCAAAATGATAGGATATCAGGAAGATATTTACAGGACTTCTCTGAAAGAGTAAGAACAGCATGGTGGAGACTGGGTTTTCATTTCTATGGGGATAACTTACTACAAGGGCTCCCTATCCCTGCAGAAAACTTGGGTTGATTCTGTAAAGGGAACTCTCCTTCCCTCCAATTCTCATAACATTAATTAAAGGAAAATTCCTAGAAGTAAGGATCTGAGTCCTTCTGGGCAGGGATCCAGAGTATAGACGATGTGCACGTCTGCCCAGGGCCCAACCCCTCCAGGTCATGACTCTGGGAACTCCAACGACTGCTCCTCAACAGGCAGCACCGAAGACACAGCTCCAACCAACACAAACTACTAAGGTATGGTATGGTGCCTTTTTGTCGAGGTCACCTTTCGAAGAATTCAGAGCAGCTCCTTCTGACTTGGTGCTCCTCTTACCCTCACAGCTCGGCAGGAATCAGGAGGTAGGAATGCTATTACCAGCAGGGATTTTCATGGATGGATAAAACGGTCACAATGCAAATCTTCCAAAAAACTGGGCTCGAAACCCGAGCATCTTGTCCTCTAGGCCAGCACGAGGTCTGAAAAGTGTCACTGCCTCTAGCTAAAAGAGGGGAGGCGAGACAACCCCGTCCTCCTAAGGCCAATAATGGGAATTCTCACCAATGCATAAAGAGATACATTAAAAATGTATCTAAAAGGCAGCCTGGATTGCAGTCTTTTGCAATCAAGAACCTGGGAATCTGATGTTCTAGGGATGTCCTTTTAGTGGACCATAGCGGTAATTTAATTCCCCTACTTCTAGAACCCTCCATCTATCCCCAAAATATAAAGCCCTTCTGGACACCAAATACTGACATAAAAAATAATATTTGTGTAACAGGAAAGAAAGCAAATGCCTCAGGCAATGAAAGTCAGCCAAAGCTTTAGAATTTCCCAATTATTAAAATACCCAATTTGTAGTACAGGGATGACTCTGATGTCTGGGAGGCAAACTGACGCACACTAAGGCCTGGAGCTTACCAGCTGATGAAAGGAAGGGCTCTCCTAGCTACCTGGAGAGGCATCACTGAGAAAGCAACCCTGTGGGGCTCAGACACACAGTGCTGGCCATAGTGCCGTGGCACCTCAGTCCTGCCAGGACGGCACACTTCCCGCCAACAGCTGCCCTCAGTGGTTCATGCAGTGATAAAGGGAGTTTGAGGCAAGGCCTCTAATCCCCTAATGCTTGGTGCCTGCCTGCTGACAGTGGTCCTCACTTCTCCTGGAGGCCAGGGTACCAAGAAGGCCTTGGTCCTAGTCTAACCAGAGGCCAAATGGATATGTACCTTGAAGCTATAACCTTGATCTACCAAGAATCTCTGCCGCTTGGTTGAGTAAGCCATTTCCTGTGTGTCCTGGGATACCAGTGAATAGAAAAACGCATTGTACTCCTCTGCAACCATCCCTGCGGGAAAAAAATGAGAAAAGGAAAGAAAGAAGACAACATTAGCCATTAGAATGCCAAGAGCTCAGGGTCCCAGGTTCAAAAGCAAGCACTGCAGTGGAAAAGCCCTGCACTCGGGGTTACCACCTGAACTTGGCATGGGATTGTATCAAAATTTAGAAGTCTTTTATGCTTCCAAGGACACCATCAAGAAAGTGAAAAAACAATCCACAGAACAAAAAAATATGTGGAAAGCATGTATCTGATAAGGGATTTGTATCTAGGTTATATAAAAAACTATTGAAACTCAACAAGACAAATTAATTATAAAATGGGCAAAGAATATGAACAGATTATTTCTCCAAAAACAATATAACAATAGCCAATAAGCACAGGAAAAGATGCTCTACACCATCAATCACCACAGAAATGCAACTCAAAACCAAAACGAGATTATCACCTCACCCCTACGAGGGTGGCTAGAATCAAAAAGGCAGATAACTGCCACTGTTGTCAAAGATGTGGAAAACTAGAACCCTCATGCATTGCTGCTGAGAACACAAATGATGCAGCTGCTTTGGAAAATAGTCTGGCAGTTCATCAAAATGTTAAACACAATGTTAGAACCACGTGACCTGGCAATTCCACTTCTAGGCATAAATCCAAGAGAAATGAAACTAGATCCACACAAAAATTTGTACATGAATTTCACAGCAGAATTCTTCTAAAAGCCAAAAAGTGGAAACAGTCCAAATGTCCATCAACAGATGTGTGGATAAATAAAATGTGGTATGTCCATGGAATCGAATATTATTTAGCAATAAAAAAGAATGAAATACTGACAGATGCTACAATATGGATAATTTTTTGAAAACATTATGCTGCTGGGTGTGGTGGCTCAGACCTGTAATCCCAGCACGTTGGGAGGCCGAGGTAGGCGTGGATCACTCGATATCAGGAGTTTGAGACCAGCCTGGCCAACATGGTGAAACTCTGTCTCTACTAAAAATACAAAAATTAGCCAGGCATGGTGGCTCATGCCTATAATTCCAGCTACGTGGGAGGCTGAGGCAGGAGAATCCCTTGAACCTGTGAGGCAGTGGTTGCAGTGAGCCAAGTACTCCAGTCTGGGCAACAGAGCGAGATTCCATCTCAAAAAAAAAAAAAGAAAACAAAAAAAGAAAACATTATGCTAAGTGAAAAGAAACCAGTCACAGAAGGCCCTAAATGGTTTGATTCCATTTACATGAAATGTCCAGAAAAGGCCTACAGACATGAAAGTAGATTAGGGGCTGCCTAGGGCTGGGGGTAGGGAACAAGAGGAAATTAGGAGTGGCTGTGCATGGATAAGGGTTTCTTTGGGGAGCTCATGAGAATATTCTAAACATGAATTGTTGTGATAGCTGCACAACTTTGTGAACATGGTATTTCCTAGGTTTTCTTCGAGGATCCTTATAGTTTGAGGTCTTACATTTACGTCTTTAATCCATTATGAGTTGATTTTTATATGTGGTGATAGGCAGGGGTCCAGTTTCATCCTTTTGCATACAGTTAGTCAGTTTCCCCAGCACCATTTATTGAATAAGGAGTACCTTCCCCACTGCCTATTTTTGCCAATTTTGTTGAATTGGCAAAAATATGCAGTGGGGAAGGTACTCCTTATACTTAGTTGGCTGCAAGTACATGACATTATTTCTGGGTTCTCTATTCTGTTCCATTGGTCTATGTGTCTGTTCTGTACCAGGACCATGCTGTTTTGGTTACTGCAAGCCCCTGTAGCATAGTTTGAAGTTGGATACTTTGGCTTTGTTCCTTTTGCTTAGGCTTGCTTTGGCTATTCAGGTGCTTTTGTGGTTCCAAATGAATTTTATAAGTTTTTTCTAATTTTGTGAAAAATGATGTTGGCAATTTGATAGAATAGTGTTGAATCTGTAGATTGTTTTGGGCAGCTTGGCAATTTTAATGACATTGTTTCTTCCAATCCTCCAGCATAGAATGTTTTTCCATTTGTTTCTGTCACCTATGATTTATTTCAGGAGTGTTCTGTAGTTATTCCTAGGTTTTCTCTTTTGTTTTCACAGCTATTATAAATTGGATTGTGTTCTTGATTTGGCTCTCAGCTTGAATGTTACTGGTATATAGAAATGCTACTGATTTTTGTACACTGATTTTGAATTCTAAAACCTTACTCAGTTGCCTATCAGGTCTAGGAGCCTTTTGGTGGAGTCTTTAGGGTTTTCTAGGTATAGAATCATCTCATTAGGAAGACAGATAATTTAACTTCCTTTTTTCCTATCTGGATGCCTTTTATTTCTTTATCTTGCTAGATCGGTCTGGGTAGAACTTTTAGTACTATGTTGAACAGGAGTGGTAAGGGTGGGCTCTGTCTTGTTCCAGTTCTTTTTTTTTTTTTTTTTGGGACGGAGTCTCACTCTGTCGCCCAGACTGGAGTGCAGTGGCGTGATCTCGGCTCGCTGGAAGCTCTGCCTCCCAGGTTCACGCCATTCTCCTGCCTCAGCCTCCCGAGTAGCTGGGACTACAGGTACCCGCCACCATGCCCGGCTAATTCTTTGTATTTTTAGTAGGGATGGGGTTTCACCATGTTAGTCAAGATGGTCTCAATCTCATGACCTCGTGATCTACCCACCTCGGCCTCCCAAAGTGCTGGGATTACAGGCGTGAGCCACGCGCCCGGCTGTCTTGTTCCAGTTCTTAAAGGGAATGCTTCCAGCTTTTGCTTGTTTAGTATGATGTTGGCTGTGAGTTTGTCATAGATGGTTTTTATTATTGTGAGATATGTTCCTTCGATGCCATTTGTTGAGGGTTTTTATCATGAAGGAATGTTGAATTTTATCAAAAGCTTTTCTAGGCCGGGCATGGTGGCTCATGCCTGTAATCCCAGCACTTTGGGAGGCTGAGGTGGGTGGATCACCTGAGGTCAGGCCTTGTAGACCAGCACTGCCAACATGGCAAAACCCTGTCTCTACTAAAAATACAAAATTAGCTGGGCATGGTGGTACATTCCTATAGTCCCAGCTACTTGGGAGGCTGAGGCAGGAGAATAGTTTCAATCTGGGAGGTGGAGGTTGCAGTGAGCCAAGATTGCACCATTGCACCACTTCAGCCTGGACAACAAGAGCGAGACTCCATGTCAAAAACAAACAAACAAACAAACAAACAAACAAACAAACAAAAAACCAGAAAAACCAAAAAAAACACCTTTTCCTGTATCTGTTGGGATGATTATATGCTTTTCATTTTTAATTCTGTTTATGTATGTGGTGAATCACATTTATTGATTTCCACATGTTGAACCAACCTTGCATTCCAGAAATAAAGCCTATTTGTGGTGAATTAACTTTTTGATATGCCACTGGATTTGCTTTGTCAGCATTTTGTTACAGATTTTTGCATCTATGTTCATCAGGAATATTGGCCTGTAGTTTTATTTTTTCACTGTGTCTTTGCCAGATTTTGGTATCAGGATGATACTGGTTTCACAGTATGAGTTAGGGAGAAGTCCCTCAATTTTTTTTGAATAGTTTCAGTAGAACTGCATACATCTGGTTCAGGACTTTTTAAGTTGGTAGAATTTTTTTTTTTTTTTTTTTTTTTGAGGTGGAGTCTCACTCTGTTGCCCAGGCTGGAGTGCAGTGGCACCATCTCAGATCACTGCAACCTCTACCTCCTGGGTTTAAGCAATTCTCCTGCCTCAGCCTCCCATGTGGCTGGGATTACAGGCACACACCACCAAACCCAGCTAGTTTTGTATTTTCAGTAGAGACGAGGTTTCACCATGTTGGTCAGACTGGTCTGGAACTCCTGACCTCAGGTGATCCACCTGCCTCAGCCTCCCAAAGTGCTGGGATTAGAGGCATGAGCCACCATGCCTGGGCCATACTTTTTAAAAATTACTGATTCAATTTTTCCTTATTGATCTGTTCAGGGTTTCAATTAATTCCTGATTCAATCTTGGCAAGTTGCATGTTTCCAGGAATTTATCTATTTCCTCTAGATTTACTAGTTTGTGTGCACAGAGGTATTTATAAGTCTCTGAGAATCTTTTGTATTTCTGGGGATCAGCTTTGTCTGATCCCCAGATCAGACAAATGTCACCTTTGTCATTTCTGATTGTGCTTATTTGCATTCTTCTCTTTTTTGTTAATCTAACTAGCAGTCCATCAATCTTATCTTCTTTTTTTTTTGAGACAGAGTCTCGCTCTGTCACCCAGGCTGGAGTTCAGTGGCGTGATCTTGGCTCCCTGCAAGCTCCGCCTCCCCAGGTTCAAGCAATTCTCCTGCCTCAGCCTCCTGAGTAGCTGGGATTACAAGCATGCGCCACCACATTCAGCTAAGTTTTGTATTTTTAGTAGAGATGGGGTTTCTCCATGTTGGTCAGGCTAGTCCTATGATCTGCCTCGGCCTCCCGAAGTGCTGGGACTACAGGCGTGAGTCGCTGCACCTGGCCTTATTTATCTTTTCAAAGAACCAGCTTTTTGTTTCACTGATCCTTTGTATTGTTTTTGGGTCTGAATTTCGTTTAGTTCTGCTCTGATTTTAGTTATTTCTTTTCTTCGGCTAGTTTGGGGGGTTAGCTTTTTTTTAAATTTTTCTAATTCCTTCAGGTGAAATGCCAAATTCATTTGAGATCTTTCTATCTTCTCGATGTAGGTGTTCATTGCTATAAACTTTCCTAACATTACCTTTGCTGTACCCCAGATATTTGGTATGTTGTATCTGTTTTCATTTGTTTCAAATAATTTTTGATTCCTGCTTTGTTTATCCAAAAATCATGCAGGAGCAAGTTGTTTAGTTTCCATGTAATTGTGTGGGTTTTTTTTTTCTTTTTTCTTTTTAGAGATGGGGTCTCTCTATGTTGCCCAGAATGGTCTTGAACTCCTGAGTTCAAATCATCCTCCCACTTTGGCCTCCCAAAGTGCTGGGATTACAGGCATGCACCACTGTGCCTGGCCAACTGTGTGGTTTTGAGAGTTCCTCCTGGGACTGATGTCTACTTTTATTCCACTGTGATCCAAGAATATGCTTGGTATGATTTCGACTTTTTTGAATTTATTGAGACTTTAATAAAGTCGAGCCTAAAGTCTCACATTGCTTTGTGGCCAAACACATGATCAACCTTTTTTTTTTTTTTTTCCTAATTGTGACAGAGTCTTGCTCTGTTGCCCAGGCTGGAGTGCAGTGGCATGATGTCAGCTCACTGCAACCTCTGCCTCCCGGCTTCAAGCCAGTTCTCCTGCCTCAGCCTCCCAAGTAGCTGGGACTACAGGCGCACGCTGCCACACCCGGCTAATTTTTGTATTTTAGTAGAGATGGGGTTTCACCGTGTTGCCCAGGCTGGTTGCAAACTCCTGAGCTCAGGCAATCTGCCGGCCTCAGCCTCCCAAAGTGCTGGGATTACAGGCATGGGCCACCGCACCCGCCCACGTGATCAATCTTAAGAGTATATTCTGGGGGCAGATGAGAATATATATTCTGAGGTTGTTGGTTAGAGTATTATGTACATGCCTATTAGGTCCAATTGTTCAAGTCCAGAATGTGTCAGTTTTCTGCCTCTATAATCTGTCTAATGCTGTCAGTGGGGTGTCAAAATCTCCTACCACTATTGTGTGGCTGTCTAAGCCTTTTCCTAGCTCTAGAAGTACTTGTTTTATGAATCTGGGTGCTCCAATGTTGGGTGCATATATATTCAGGATAGTTAAGTCTTCTTGTTGAATTGAACCATTTATCATCGTGTAATGACCTTTTTGTCCTTTTTTAATGTGGTTGGTTTAAAGTCTGTTTTATCTGATGTAAGAATAGTGACCCCCTGCCCCACTCTTTTTTTTCATTTGTGTGATAGATTTTTCTCTATCCCTTTACTTTGAGCCTATGGGTCCTGTTACATGTGAGACAGGTGTCTTGAAGACAGCAGAAGGCTGGGTCTTGTTTTTAACCCAATTTGCCACTCCATGTCTTTTAGGTAGGGTGTTTAGGTTGTTTACATTCAAGATTAATATTGATACATGAGGCTTTATTCCTATCATGGTGTCACTAGCTGGTTGCCCTGTAGTTTTGATTGTGTAGTTGCTTTACAGGGTCTGTGGGCTATGTGCTTACGTGTATTTCTGTGGTAGCAGGTGTCACCATTCTTTCATTTCCATGTTTAAAACTCTCAAGCATCTCTTGTAGGGCCAGTCTGGTGGTAACAAATTCTTTTAGCAATTGCTTGTCTGGGAAAGATTTTATTTCTTCTTTGCTTATGAAGCTTAGTTTGGCAGGATATGAAATTCTTGGTTAGGATTTCTTTTCCTTTTTTATTTTTTTCTTAAAGAGACTGGGTCTCATTATGGTTTTTCGGTTTTTGTTTTTCTGTTTTGAGATGGAGTCTTACTGTTGTTGCCGAGGCTGGAGTGCAATGGCACGATCTCAGCTCACTGAAACCTTTGCCTCCTGGGTTCCAGCAATTCTCCTGCCTCAGCCTCCTAAGTAGCTGAGATTATAGGTGCCTGCTACCATGCCCGGCTAATTTTTGTATTTTTAGTGGAGACGGAGTTTCACCATGTTGGCCAGACTGGTCTCGAACTCCTGGCTTCAGGTGATCCACCTGCCTCGGCTTCCCAAAATGCTGGGATTATAGGTGTGAGCCACTGCGCCTGGCCTGCTTTTTTTTTCTTTTAAACAGGGTCTTGTTCTGTTGCCTAAGCTGGAGTGCCGTGGTGGGATGTTAGATCACTGCAACCTCTGCCTCCCAGACTAAAGTGATTCTCTTGCCTCAGCCTCCCGAGTGGCTGGGACTACAGGCGCACACCACCACACCCGACTAATTGTATTTTTTGTAGGAACAAGGTTTCGTCATGTTGCCCAGACTGGTCTCAAACTCCTGAGTTCAAGCAATCTGCCTACCTTGGCCTCCCAAAGTGCTGGGATTACAGGTGTGAACCACCGTGCCTGGCCAGGATTTCTTTTCTTTTCTTTAAGAATGCTAAAAACAGTCCCCCAATCTCTTCTGACTTGTAAAGTTTCTGCTAAGAAGTCTGCTGTTAGAATGGTAAGTTATATGACCCTTTTCTCTAGCTGTCTTTAAGATTCTTTCTTTTGTATTGACCTTGGAAAGTCTGATGGCTATGTGCTCTGGGGATGATCATCTTGTACAGTAAGAAGATTCATTCTCACCATAGATCTTAGCAACCTTACCATAAGATTTTTATTCCCTTTCTTAAATAACTTTTACCTTTTCACTTTAAGAAAGCACTTTACAGCTTCTCTTTGGCATATCTGAATCGCTAGCATCGTTACACTTGTGCTTTGGGGCCATTAGTAAGATAAGGGTTACCTGAAAACAAGCATTGAGACACAGTGACAATCCATGACAACTGAGATGGCTACTAAGTGACTAATGGGTGGGGAGAATTTAAGCATGAATATGCTGCACAAAGCAAGAATTCACATCCTGGATGCTACTCAGAATAGTGTGTAATTTAAAGCTTATGAACTATTTCTGGAATTTTCCGTTTAATATTTTTAGACTACAGTTGACCATGGGTAATTGAATGTGGAAACGAAAACTGCAGATATGGGGGGACTACTGTTTTAAGAAACTAGGACAGAAAATTTTGTGGCCTGAAAGACTTGATCCTTCAGGAAAATCTGAACATTTCTGCTTTGTAGTTCAAATGTCAGTAGGTTAAGCATACTGCTATTGAATGTAATTGTTTCTCAGTCTTAGAAGAGCTCAGACATGCAAAGACAAGAGCCAAGTGTCTTATGTTAAAGAGTGTTTTGAGTAAGAAAACAATTCTATTCACTTTTTTTTTTTTTTTTTTTTTTGAGACAGTCTCGCTCTGTCGCCCAGGTTGGAGTGCAATGGTGTGATCTCGGATCACCGCAAGCCCCACCTCCCGGGTTCATGCCATTCTCCTGCCTCAGCCTCCCGAGTAGCTGGGACCACAGGCATCCGCCACCACGCCCGGCTAGTTTTTTGTATTTTTAGTAGAGACAGGGTTTCACCATGTTAGCCAGCATGGTCCCGATCTCCTGACCTCGTGATCCGCCTGCCTCAGCCTCCGAGGATTACAGGCGTGAGCCACCGTGCCCGGCCTTCTATTCACATTTAAAGGAGTTTTTAAGGCTGGGCACGGTGGCTCACACCAGTAATCCCGGCACTTTGGGAGGCCAAGGTGGGTGGATCACTAGAGACAAGCCTGGCCAAAATGGTGAAACCCCATCTTTACTAAAAATACAAAAAAATTAGCTGGACATGGTGGTGCATGCCTGTAGTCCCAGTTATTCGGGAGGCTGAGGCAGGTGAATCACACTTGAACCCAGTAGATAGAGGTTGCAGTGAGTCAAGACTGTGCCACTGCACTCCAGCCTGGGTGACAGAATGAGACTGTCTCAATCAATGACTCAATCAATCAATAAAGGAGTTTTCAAATTAGAGTAAGGAATAAGTAATGAATTACGTTCACATTTACTAGCAGATCATATTCCTGTCAGTTTATAAAAGCTACTGTATCAGCCTCCCAAGTAGCTGGAACCACAGGCACACACCACCACACTCAGCTAGTTTTATTTTTTGTAGAGATGGGGTCCCACTACATTGCCCAAGATGGTCTCAAACTCCTGGGCTCAAGCTGTCCTCCTGCCTTGGCCTCCCAAAGTGCTGGGATTATAGGTGTGAGCCACTGTGTCCAGCCAGTCCACTACATTTTATGATTTATAAGCTCAATCCTCACAGCAGTCTTGGCAAGACAGGATTGTCACCCCCACTTTGGATGGGAAAACCAAGGCTCAGAGGAGCAAATAATTCGCCCAAGGTGACACAGCTGGTCTGGTGCCCGAGTCCATGCTATTTCTAGTCCATGCTATCTGCCTCATCTCCATTTTAAATACAAGCTACTAGATGCTTCTTAAACACATTTGAATGCAATGCAATTCCAACATATGCCCACTAATCTTGTCATTTTCAAACATCCCAGCAGTCCAGATGCCTCCTTGAATAAGCAAATTCCTTGAGGACAGGGCCTGTGTCCTTGTCTCAGGATGTGCCCCGGTCCCAGTAAGACAGATATGGCCACCTCTTAGCAAGAGCGTCAGTCCCTGCCATGCCCACAATGACGGTCTGGGCCCTTTTACTGCAGGAAGCAAGCACAGGGGTGCCACGCCTCCTCAGAAAAAGTCTTAGGAATGCGGATTCGCACCTCCTCACTCACTGTGCTTGCCCTGCCCCTGCTGCAAGCTGCCACCAGGGCAGCACTCTGCACAGGTCATGAATGATGTGTCCATTGTGTGTCTGCCCAAGCTGCTCCTAGCAAACCTTTCCCTGCCTCCTGTTCAAGTTCCAGAAGCAGCTTCCAGCTCCTCCACTTACACTGCTGGCCCAGCTCTGTTTTCTCCCTTCCACATCTAGCCCATAAGCACTGCCTTGCCTTGGCTCCCTCTTACCATCCACCAACACAGCTGCACAGTGTACAGAGCACATCTGTGTGGATTCCATGCCACTGTCAGGGAAAACACCCGCATATTCACCCCCAAGGCATGAAAAATAATGATGGGCATAAGGAGCTAGGTCTTTGCTTTGGGATCCCCTCCCTCCAGAGTCTATTTAGCCCCAGGGCACATGGCAGCTCTCACCCCTATTGTCTTCCTAACTAAAGTGGTTTAAGAGGAGTGACCTCCTGCAACAGAAGATGAAAGGCCACTTTACCTTTTTTAGCTCGAAGCACCCGCCCTAGCCTTTGGGCTTCCTGACGCCTGGAGCCACCATGGGATGAGATCTGAATGAGGACATTTGCTTCTGGCAGATCAAATGATGTGTCACCTACCTACAGAAACAAATCAGAAGATTTTTATATATGAGGAAAAAAAAATCAACTCAAACCATCCCTGAGCTGGGCCTGCGCCAGTCGGTGCTGACACCCACCCCCATCATCAAGGGACACCAGGAACCAGGACAAAGGCTGCCGTGACACACAGGATCCAAAATTTAAATAAGTTCTGTAGATAATTTTGAAACATAATCACTCTTTTATCCTCTTTGTACCAGGGTCTATCTGATACAGGCAGAGAGGTAAAGCAATAAACCTCAGAAAGGCACCTCAGGGTCTCTAGGACCCTGTGTGAGTTCTCCTAAGAGTCATCCTAAAGAATTAATCCCAGGCATCAGTCACATTCAGAGTGCTGGGTGCCAGGAGCCCAGAGATGAAAGGGCCCTTCAACAGAGACTGACTTTGAGTCATTCATTTTTTTGGCTACAGAAATATGTCTCCACAAAACCATCCATCTCTTACCTGATGGCCACTGACACCAGTAGCACACATGGGATGTGACCTGGGAGGAACAATTGCCCCATATGGGATTCTAACCGTAGGTGGATTCCTCAGTTCTGGGGCTCCAAACATCGAGGTTCCCAGCCACAGACATGAAGGTTTGGTGCTTATGTGCCCAGCCACAATCACGTAAAATCTCATTTCTTTTTTTTTTGAGACGGAGTCTCGCTCTTGTTGCCTAGGCTGGAGTGCAATGGCACAATCTCGGCTCCACTGCAACCTCCACCTCCTGGGTTCAAGCGACTGAACCCTCCTGCCTCAGCCTCCTAAGTAGCTGGGATTACAGACATCTGCCACCACACCCGGCTAAGTTTTGTATTTTTAGTAGAGATGGTTTCTCCATGTTGGCCAGGCTGGTCTCGAACTCCTGACCTCAGGTGATCCACCTGCCTCAGCCTCCCAAAGTGCTGGGATTACACCCATGAGCCACCCTACCCAGCTGTAAAATCTCATTTATTTTGGGCTTTGGGTCTGTCTTAATCTGAGTGACTATTCTAAACTGTGGGGCTACAGCTTCTGATTTCAGAGTAAACCATCCCTGAGCTGGGCCTGCAGAAGTCTGCGCTGACATCCACCACCCATCAAGGGACACCAGGAACCAGCGCAAAGGCTGCCGCGACACACAGGACCTCCAACTTGTAAAGAGAACTTCATCTGAATGCCTACTTGTGCCAGAGTGGGAAATGAAATTTTTTTCCTTTTATAAACAAGGAAATACAACTTAAAACTCCTACATCCCAAAAAGAATTGGAAAAAACCTCAAAGAGCCTTTATAGATTACCCATGATGCATGCAAACCCTCGATCTGCTCCTTCCACTAATGCCAGGCAGTATCCCCTATCCCTGGACACATTGGAAATGAAAACATACATGAGAAGTTCCTTCAGCAGACGTGAATTCGCTGTCCAGGAATCAGAGTGTACCCCCCAGGTCCCCAGAGTGCTAGGGGCCTCACCTCCACCCCATATGCCACACAAACCTTGGATATGAAGATGGTGTTAATTTTGGGGTTGTGCTTGAAATTCTGGAGAATTTGCATCCTTTCCCCCTGAGACGTAGGTCCGTAGATATAGGGTCTAGAAAAGAACAAAGTTGTGTTAGACCACAGAGTCATGCCTCAGTTGTCTTGAAAACACATCAGAGGGAAAAAGGAGCTCAGGCAAGCTATTCTCAAGTAGAAAGCCCTCTGTCATGGAGGAATATCGTTACACCCACAAAAGTGACTGGCTACAGACGCACCCCCGAGCCTTCCCCACTGATTCTAGGTGTAGGCCCACCATTGTCTTCGGGATTCCCTCCTTTCCATTTTTCGTTTTCCTTTTGGACTATGCTTTTTCCTGCTTCAGCATCTCTCACTCTTGGCACAGATTCTATACAAGGAGAATCTCCAGATTTCATGAAGCCCAAAGAGAGTGACGAAGAAAGCACTGCTATTTCCAAAAAAAGGCTGGAAGCAACTGTCTGCCAAGACACAAGCATGCTCCAAGAGATAAGCAGAAATGAGAAAAGTGCCCTTCAGCCATCTTTGTGCTGATTTCCCATAACACTGAGTTTTAAAAACTTCTAATTTCCAGCTTCCTGCCAGGGGCGGTGGTTCACGCCTGTAATCCCAACACTTTGGGAAGCCAAGGCAGGTGGATCACCTGAGGTTGGGAGTTCGTGACCAGCCTGACCAACATGGAGAAACCCGTCTCTACTAAAAATACAAAACTAGCTGGGCATGGTGGTGCACGCCTGTAATCCCAGCTACTCAGGAGGCTGAGGCAGGAGAATCACTTGAACCCAGGAGGTAGAGGTTGTGGTGAGCCGAGATCACACCATTGCACTTCAGCCTGGGCAACAAGAGTGAAAACTCTGTCTCAAAAAAAAAAAAAAAAGAAAAGAAATTTTCCAGCTCCCTGCCAAAGGGCACACCTCTATCAATGAACTCAATGGTTATCACCCCATAGCACTGGGAATGTCACACTCCTTCCTTCTGTCTTGGAATGTGATGGTGGACAGTTTTTGTAGCTTCCCAAGAATCATAACAACAGTGATGGTGATGATGACAACAACAAAGACAATGAGGACAAAGTACAGGTAGGCAGGACCTACCAACACCAGGCACCAAGCTGAGTACTACATTTAAAAAAAAAAAAAAAAAAAAAATCCAGCCAGGTGCAGTGGCTCACACCTGTAATTCCAGCACTTTGGGAGGCCGAGGTGGGTGGATCACCTGAGGTCAGGAGTTCGAGGCCAGCCTGGCCAACATGGTGAGACCCCATCTCTACTAAAAATAAAAAAAACTAGCTGGGTGTGGTGGCATGCACCTATAATCCCAGCTACTCAGGAAGCTGAGGCGGGAGAATCACTTGAACCTGGGAGGTGGAGGGTGCAGTGAGCCGAGATCGCACCACTGTACTCCAGCCTGGGCAACACAGTGAGACTACATCTCAAAAAAAAGAAAAGAGAAGAGAAGAGAAAAGAAAAAATCCAGCCAGTCCTGCCAAGACTCCTAGGCACTATAAAAGACAGGCTTCATGTTCCCCAGTTTACATGTGGGAAACCAAGGGTCAGGAGCCTGAGCAGGTGGAACCTGGGAGTGGCTGCTCCACTGCCCAGGTCCATTAGCACCCAGAGCAGTGCCTGTTAACGGGTGTGCCTCAGAGAGCAAACCCCTCGCCTGTGGGGAAGCTGGATAGGGTCTGGGGCAGCTGCATACCCAGGCTGATGGCCTCTGGTTAGCCCAGTCACAAGCTGCCCGGCCTGGAGTGTCCCGGCCACCACAGACTTTTATCATTTTCTGTGCATGTCATGAGGTGAAAAAGGTTAGAAGGCCGGGCGCGGTGGCTCAAGCCTGTAATCCCAGCACTGTGGGAGGCCGAGACGGGCGGATCACGAGGTCAGGAGATCGAGACCATCCTGGCTAACACGGTGAAACCCCGTCTCTACTAAAAATACAAAAAACTAGCCGGGCGAGGTGGCGGGCGCCTGTAGTCCCAGCTACTCCGGAGGCTGAGGCAGGAGAATGGCGTAAACCCGGGAGGCGGAGCTTGCAGTGAGCTGAGATCTGGCCACTGCACTCCAGCCTGGGCGACAGAGCGAGACTCCATCTCAAAAAAAAAAAAAAAAAAAAAAAAAAAAAGAAAAAGGTTAGAAGTCCCACTCATCAGAGCAGCCTGACTCTTGATACCCAGGGTTTTAGGTGGTTTTCTCCCCCCCCATCACCAGGAAACACTACTCGCACAGTGGGGAGCCTTCGGTTTCTGAAGGTTCCCCATACAGATGAAATAGAAGGATGAGCACCCTCCAAGTGGAGAACTTCACATTTACTGAACACTTACAAGCTGCCAGGCACAAGAATCCACTCCCCACCATCAAGGGACACCAGGACCCAGGACACACTGGGTGGCAGTAGCTCCATGTGACCGAAGTACAAAAGGAGTTCAGAGGTAAACGACTTCCCCACATCCAGTCTGATCCCAAAAACGATGCTCTGCCCATGGCCCCACACTGCCACATAACCCCTCAGTCTCTCTTGCAAAGTGCTTTGGTGACACCAGTGCCTTTCTTATGAAGGCTGGGAGGAGCCAAAAGCTTGGAGAATCCCCACCACACACGACCTAAGAATGGAGCAATGCCCAGGAGTCACAGGATCACTTTTTTTTTTTAAAGGACGGGGTCTCACTATATTGCCCAGGTTGGTCTTGAACTCCTGGGCTCAAGCCCCCAAAGTGCTGGGATTATAGGCGTGAGGCACTGCGCCTGGCCCACAAGATGTTTTTTTATTTTATATTTTATTTATTCTATTCTATTCTATTCTATTTATTTTAGAGACGGAGTCTCGCTCTGTCGCCCAGGCTAGAGTGCAGTGGTGCGATCTCAGCTCACTGCAAGCTTCACCACCCGGGTTCACGCCATTCTCGTGCCTCAGCCTCCCAAGTAGCTGGGACTACAGGCGCCCGCCACCACGCCCGGCTAATTTCTTGTATTTTTAGTAGACAGGGGTTTCACCATGTTGGCCAGGATGGTCTCGATCTCCTGACCTCGTGATCTGCCCGCCTTGGCCTACTAAAGTGCTGGGATTACAGGTGTAAGCCACTGCACCCAGACACAGGATTATTTTAGAAGCGAGAAAACCAAGAAGAAAAAAAACTACTTCATACATTTAAAGGCCAGAGGCACAAAAAAAGGTACGAAGTACACATTGTAATGATCATTCCAGTACACAGGAGACAGCCACAATCTGCTGCCCTTCACTGTGCCAGACTGGTTCGGAGTCGACAGTGCCAGGCAAATTAACGTCCCTGCCCAAGCAGATGCTCGGGAGGCTACGGCTAAGGCACCAGCCTCAGGAGTGCTGCAAATGTAGGTGGGGGAGGCCCCTGGAGTGAGGCTCCAGAAGACTCTGGAGGAGCACTGCTGTGGGAGGAAGGATGGGGAGGGAAGATAGTTCTTAAATACGGCACAGTAAATATAGGAACTGTCTCATTGCCCTGCTCAGATTGGCACTAATGTGACAGTACACAAACCCACAAAGAAAACAGGAGAAGAAATAACAGCAGATGAGAGAAGTGGGTAACATTTCAGAAGCTGAAAAGCAGAGAGATGCAGGCACAGTACCTGAGCTAACAGACTAGAGAAAGCAGAAGCTGGAGCCGGCAGGAGGGAAGACCGATACAAAACCCGCCGCCTCTGTGTCCTCTGCGGCATGCAGGAGGGCTGAGGAACTAGTCACCAGCTGCCTGAGAAGGTGGGGGCGTACACAGGAGGCCTGGCAGCGTGTGAGTGTGAGGAGCAGTCGGGTCTGGCCGGCAGCAGGGAGGCCACCTCCACTGGTGGGGCACTGGAGACTTACCCTCCAGGGATGCCTGGCAGAGCTGAGGGCAAAGGCGAGACTGAATGCAAAGATTCCACAAACCCTCCTCTTCCCCTAACACACGGTGGTGCCCAGGAGACTGGAAAATTCCTCACTGAAGAAACCGTCCAGCCCAAGAGAAAAGTCCTAGAGATACTGGCATTTGGCAATCTCCTGAAGAAATAGCCAGGCCCTGCCCAGCCACTCTGGTGAGGTCCACAAGCTGGCAAACCCACTAAGCCATACAGAAAGGCCTGCCAGCTTTTCAGTGACTGACTTTAAACAAGAAAATACAGTCAAGGATTACCAAAACTCAGAAAGACTCAAAAGACAGGTAAAAACAGGACAAAAAAATGAAGAAAAGAGACATGGCAGGAAACAGAAGGAAGCTTCAAAAGCTTTCACAGCCTCTGAGAAGACACTCTATTCACAAACAAAACAACATTATCAGGAAAGAACTCTCGGAAATTTAACAAGTCTTAATAGAAGGGTTAGAAGACAAAGTTATAAGAAGTGGAAAAAAGATACGCAGACTGCAGAAGCTCTTCAGAGGATCTAACAGCTGACGAGTCAAGACTCCAAGAAGGGAATACACAGAGAAGGTGATCAACAACAAAAAATAGAAATTCTCAGAACCGAAGGACACGAGTTTCCAGACGGAAAGGATACACTGAGTGCCACAATGAAAGAAAAACATTAAGAATATCACTTCGAAATTTCCAAAAAGGGAGAAGATCCTACCAGTTTTCAAGGGAAGGAAAACACAGCCACCACGGCGACAACACACTGAGAGGCAGCAAAGGGCCTCAGACTGCTGAGCAGCTGCACTGGAAGCTCCGAAGTTAGTTCTAGGACCCGGCCAAACTACTGATCAAGTGTAAAGTCAAATAAAGACATCTGCAAACACGCGAAGTCTCCAAAGCTTCCCCTCCTACATCCCTTCTCTCAGGAACCTACTGGAACATGTGCTCCATCAAAATGAGTAACCAAGAGGGTGGAGACTTGAGGGTGGGAAATGCAACAAAGAGGCCCAGGAAATTCATGGGATGGTGCAAGGGAAACCCCATGATAACAGCTGGTGGCATCTCTAGTCCTAGACAGCAAGCAGGTCAGAACAGAGTAGGGGGATGGAGTGCTGGTGGGGATCCCACTGGGGAAACAGAAAAATAGAACTGAGAAATTACCTGACCCTACTGAGTTTATGGTTATGTGAAGAGTTTGGAGAGGAATAATTAAATGTACAGAAAACCAAGCAAAAACAATGACAAGGCAATTATTAACTCCAAGGCAAACAAATATTCACAAAAAAGAAAATGTAGGGCCAGGCATGGTGGCTCATGCCTGTAATCCCAGCACTTTGGAAGGCTGATCATGAGGTCAAGAGATCGAGACCATCCTGGCCAATATGGTGAAACTCCGTCTCTACTAAAAATACAAAAATTATCCAGGCCGTGGTGGCGGGTGCCTGTAGTCCCAGCTACTCGGGAAGCTGAGGCAGGAGAATCACTTGAACCCAGGAGGCGGAGGTTGCAGCGAGCCAAGATAGCACCACTGCACTTCAGCCTGGAGAAAGAGCAAGACTCCATCTCAAAAAAAAAAAAAAAAAAAAAGTAAGAGTACTCTACACCTCCGCCTGAACAATGACACTATATGGCTCTCTCTAAACATACTTACACAGTCAAAACAATGTAACAGTGAATATTAATGTAACTCCCAACTTGTGCTATTCCCATATTGGGAGAACGGTAGGAGAGAAAACAGGAGTGGGGAGAGTGGTGTATGTAAGAAAGCTAAACCCTCAACTCCTACAGCAGGAAGTTAATGGGCAATTTCTGTAACTGATCATCAAGAAATTACTACATAAGCTATTGCTTAGAAAGATGAAGGTAGGCCAGGTGTGGTGGCTCACGACTGTAATCCCAGCATTTTAGGAGGCCAAGGCAGGAGGACTGCTTGAGCTTAGGAGTTTGAGACCAGCCTGGGCAACATAGGAAAACCCCATCTCTACAAAACATACAAAAATTAGCTGGGTGTGGTGCTGCGTGTCTGTAGACCCAGCTACTCCAGAGGCTGAGGTAGAAGGATTGATTGAGCCCAGGAGGTCAAGGCTGCCGTGAGCCGTGATTATGCCACTGCACTACAGCCTGGGTGACACAGTGAGACCCTAACTCCAAGAAAAAAAACAAAAAGAAAGAGAGAAAGAAAGAAAGAGCGAAAGAAAAAGAAAGAAAGAAAGATGAAGGTAAACAACAAAAAAGAGTCAAAAGTGGCTGTCTTCAAGGAATAGAATTGTGGGTGGGAAAATAGAAGCAGGGAATTGCTGTTTTTCATAATAATCTCAATGTTGACTTGGATTAAAACATCTTTCTAAATTAAATAAAGGTATAATTTTAGAAACTTGAGAAACTTAATCTTTCTATGCCTTTGTTTTCCCTTCCATAAAATGGGAACAACATCTTCTATGGCTGAAGTGAGGATTAAATAAAATGTATGTATAGTAAGCACACAGCTTGACCACTCTCCACAGAGGGCCTGGCCTTCTGCAACACTTACGGCACCTGAAGTCCTGTATCACTGTGGGAGCAAGTGCAGGCCTCTGCTTCCTTACCTGGCAGAGCTTTACAAGAGCCGGGTTTTAAGCACAGATATTTGGCTGGAGCTATGGGTTGATGAGGATACTGCATGGGCGTTTCTAAGAAGCTCCTTCCAGATGCCAGTCTGTACGTGGGATGCCAGCCCAGCCCGTCTTGCCCTCCCAGCCCCTAGGCCATCCAGTCTGGCCTCCTCTCCACCCACAGAGCTCCCACAGTCCAAAGCTCCAAATGCCAACTCCCACCCACATTTGGAGCCCAGATCTTCCAGGGGGCCCCACCCAGCTCAGTCCAAGTCTCTGCTCCCTGTTCTTTGGGCTCCAGTGACCAGCCCCCTTTTCTCTATGCTCTAACCTCTGACTCCAACCACCTACTTCTAAGTCTTCCTTGGTTTACTGAGACTAGGGCCATAGAACAAGATCTTTGGATCCCAAGAGGTTCCTGAGAGGAAAAACAAAAAAACAAACAAAAAAACCCAAAACAACAGCCACCTTCTGCACTCTCAATGGGGAAGAGAAACTGGCCTGGAGGAAGCTCCAAGTTTTCAGTTCTTACTTGTTCAGCCGAATGGCATATTCCTTCAGGGCAAACACATTGTCAGCAAAGACAATAATCTTGTCATTCCTCCTTTCATGAAACTTGATCAGAAACTGGCAAGCTCTAAATTTGTTGGGGTTCATGGTATACAGCAAGATTCGTTTCTTGGTTTTGATTGCTACATATTCCCGGTAAAATTCAGGAGACATAGGGCACCAAACCTGTGATGCAGTAAGAACCAGGGGTCATTTTACAAGTTTAAACATCACATAATTTAAAACTTTTGAAGACCTTTCTCTAGCAGAATTAGCTTTAAAACAAAACCACACCGGGCGTGGTGGCTCAAGCCTGTAATCCCAGCACTTTGGGAGGCCGAGACGGGCGGATCACGATGTCAGGAGATCCAGACCATCCTGGCTAACACGGTGAAACCCTGTCTCTACTAAAAAATACAAAAAACTAGCCGGGCGAGGTGGCGAGCGCCTGTAGTCCCAGCTACTCAGGAGGCTGAGGCATGAGAATGGCGTAAACCTGGGAGGCGGAGCTTGCAGTGAGCTGAGATCCGGCCACCGCACTCCAGCCTGGGCGACAGAGCGAGACTCCGTCTCAAAAAAAAGAAACAACAACAAAACAAAACCAGTCAAGTGCAGTGGCTCATGTCTATAATGCCAGCACTTTGGGAGGCTGAGGCAGGCAGATCACTTGAGACCAGGAGTTTAAGACCAGCCTGGCCAACATGGTGAAACCCAGTCTCTAGTAAAAATACAAAAATTAGCTGGGTGTGGTGGTACACATCTGTAATTCCAGCTATGCGGGAGGCTAAGGCAGGAGAACCACTTGCCCAGGAGGCGGAGGTTGCAGTGAGCCAAGATCACGCCACTGCACACCAGCCTGGGTGACAGAGACCCTGTTTAAAAAAAAAAAGCAAAAAAAAACACAAAAAACAAACAAACAAAAAAAACCAATGGTATGTGAATTAGAAATCAATACAACTGAAAATAAATGCACGCACAAAACTAAACCCAACCTAATACCTCCTGTTGAACTGGATGCTTTCACATGTCAACCACTTAGAAGATGTGTAAATGCAATCATATCCCAGGAGTTATTTTCACACCAGCTGCGAGTGAGGGAAATCAGCTTCTCAGCCGGTAGCACCAGCAATTCCTCCACACACAGAAGTCAGCACTGCTGCTGAGTACTGCCACCTATTTACACACCTCCCAGCAGGGCCGGGAGCATGTCAGTTAGGCCCTTGGGCCCATCAGAGCAAAACCCTTTGCTGCCAGGCTCCCAGGCAGCACTGTGGTATTGGGGGCCTTCACTGTTCCCTGTGCCCTGAACGCTAATCCTCACCCACAGAAATCCATGACTGGTAAACCCCGTGGTTAGGAAAAAGAATCATCACAAATTCAGGGGTATGTGAGATATGTGACAAGGCAGAAGATATGCGGCCAAGTGGGTCTAGTACCAACCACTCACAGGGTGACTGAGGATCCTGCATGAGGTGGCAGCAGGTAGGCCTAAGTCCTGACCTGTGTCTGCCCATGAGGAATCGATCTGATCACTCCCCGGCCCACAGCGGGAGGCCCTATCCCAGACACCCCCAGCCCAGGCCCAGCTACCTCAGCACACTGGACTTTGGCGATGTAGCCATTATTCTGCAGCTCCATCCAGTTGGCTTCGTAGAGCTTAGGCCCAATCAGAAAATTTAAGTCCACAATCTTGTCATCTTCCCGGACGAGGGTTGCAGTCAAACCCAGCTTACAGTGGGCCTGCACGATGGTGAGCACCCTTCGAAACATCTTGGCTGAGGAAACAATGGGAGCGTTCACACTGTCACTTTTCTTTCTTATTTTTTATTTTTTAATATTTTTTGTAGAGATGGGGTTTCATTATGTTGCCCAGACTGGTCTTGAACTCCTGGTCTCAACCAATCCCCCTGCCTTGGCCTCCCAAAGTGCCAGGATTACAGGCGTGAGCCACTGCACGCAGCCCACACTGTCACTTTTTCAAATGCTCATAGCTGTGCAATTTAACACTGGCTTATGACACCACCTGAGCTAACTCTCGGGTTTCAGGACCGCAGAAGCTGGTTCTAGACAAGAATGACTAGGCAAACGCTTCACCATCACTTTTAGATCTGTACAAAAGAAAATGAAAAGGAGAATAAGAGGGTGAAATGAGCTTAAGGAATCTCCAAGTTAATGGGCCCAGCATTTCCCTCACAACAGTTATCAGTAGAAGTGCAGATGGCAATTTGAAATACAACCTGCAATACTTAGTATTAATACCATTAAGCTCTAAATTATGCAAGGAATTTTTCCCTAAAACTTGTACCCAGGTTACTGAAAAGGCAGTTGGTGATCTGGGGGAGGAAGAAATGAAAGAAGCCAGCTCTGCTCAGCTGGCTTCTTTCCCACCATTTTCCCAGAAACCGGGAAGAAAGGCAAGCCCACGTGAGGGATGAAACTCCAGGCACCGTTCGCCCAAGCACTCCTGCCTGCCTTAGGAAACTCCCCTCTCCAAACTTCACCAGTTCAATCACTTTAGTCAACCAGCAACTTCCTTTTCCTTCCTTTCTTTTGAACATTATAATTCTCTCTGGTTTATCAAATAAAACAAATCCATAAATGGGTATGAGATATTCTTTTTTAAAAAACCTAATTTATGGATTTCCATGGGCTTGCCTTTTAAAAATTCTAATACTCTGAAGGAAGGTTAAAATGTTGGAATCATGCTTATCTTACAATATAATTGAAAGTAGGGCTAATATTTCATAAATAAATGGACACAAAAATCTAAGGAAAAAGAGGCCTGAATGCACCAAAACACAAAGATGTTCACAGTGAAATAACAGAGGGTTGCCTGACTCTAAGGAAATGTTTAGTTTTTACATCTACATGGTTTGTACACACCACCACATGCAAACACACACACACAAACACTACACAGAAAACAAAATCAGCTCATGCTTATCTCTAAGGAAAGACTGTGCTGGCTCTAAAATACAGTAGCCAAGACCCTCAGACCAAGCTCCCCATGTTACAGGGAAATGGTAGTCAAGGCAATGGCAACACCAACCCAGTGTGGGCCCCAGGGAGGGGACACTAGGACACAAGGCAAGGACAAGGCAGGCAGGACTCTGCCTGGACACCCATGACCGCATCACACCCCTCTATTACACTCTCCTACAGCCCTGACAGCTGTCACAGGTGAATACCTCACAGCGTACTACTCAATACATTTTTACAGACACGCAGCTGTGGAACCACCTAGATCAGAATATGGAGCATCAGGCACCCAGAGGTCTCTCCTCTGACCCCTCCTGTCAATAACTAGCAATCTCCCTCGAGGGAACCACTCTGACTTCTGAGAGGGCTCTGCCTCCTTTCTGAACTTTGCACGAATGAAATCATAGTATGCGCTTTTGTGTGTGGCTTGTGTCACTCAACATTATGTCATGGTTGTCATTTAGCATTTATTTGTGTGGTTACTTGGCTGTCCCTTCCACTCTGTCTCCAGCGCCAAGTTCAGTGCCTGAACTTAGTAGGTTCTCAATAAATACCTGTAGAAATAATGAAACAGGCACAGTACCTAGCACACAGAAGGCACTTAATATAGACAAGTACCATAATATGAATCTCTCATTAATAAAAAGACATAATAGGCTCCTTTTGAAAAATCTGTAGAACAGCACAGCAATCTTTATCCTTCGAGATAAATCTCAAAGATTGATCACTCCACCTAACCCAACACAGCAGACACTGGACAGTCAGGAGACTTATTCTAATTTCCCAGCATTCCCTTATTTAACATTTGCTCCCTGGGACAATGAGCATGGCCGGGCCACCGGGCTTATGGGGCCTGTACTTAAAAATCCCTTAGAGCTCGTTGGTTTCACTCCACAACTCGACCAAAGTCTAATTCATCCAGTGAACTAGACGAGAGAGAGACAAACTCACAGACATATGTGAGTGTGAGGTGCACCTTTTTGTATTTGTTCATCAGATAACCAATCTCAAACCTGTGCTGCTGCCCCCTGGAACCTGGGACCTGGGGCTTGGGCTAAAGAAAAACATGAACGTGTACCAAACATACAGTCAGACAGAATGCCTCAAGCCCTGAACACAGCTTCCAACAAACTACTACAGAACAATTCCAAACTCCTTTGTGGGTAGTGATTCTCTGTATCATCCATTTTCAATCCTAACAGACCCAATACCCTACCCTTCCACCTTATTTCTTTTGAGTTTTTAAATTCTCACAGTAAAACTGACTTGGGGTGGGGCAGGGGGGCAGTTCTATGCATTTTAACACATTTACATTTTTGTAACCAGCACCACAATCAGGGTACAGATAAACATAGCACTCCCCTAAATTCCCCTATGCTCTCCTTTACAATCATCCATCTCTGACCCCCCACCTCTGGCAACCACTGATCTGCTGGCCACCACTATACTGTGACTGTTGTATGCATGAAATCACACACTATGGAAGCTTTTGAGGCTGACTTCCTTCACTCAGCACCATGCTTTTGAGATTCATCCAGGTTGCAACACGCAGCAAGTTTGTTCTTTTTCACTACTGAGTAGTGTTCCAGTGTATGGATGTACCACAGCTTGTTTATCCAGACACGCACTGACGAGCACTTGGGTTTGGATATTATGAGCGGAGCTGCCATAAACATTGGTGTACGGGATTTTGTGTAAACCTATTTTCATGTATCTAGGATACCCAGGAATGGGACTGACGGGTCATGTGGTAGTTCTGTAATACACGGACAAGCTGTTTTCCACAGTGACCACAGGCTTCGCAATCCATCCCGCCAGGAATGTGTGACAGTTCAGTTGCTGTGACCTCATCAGCACTGGCACATCAGTATTTTTTATTTTGGCCACTCTAACTGGCATATGGGAGCATCTGTGGTGGGTTTAATCTGCAGTTCCCTGATAACTAATGAGGTTGAACCCTTTTTCAAATGCTTCTTTGCCATATGTATATGCTTTTTTGGTGAAATGTCTATCAATTTCTTTGGCCCATTTCTTGACCTTTTTGCCACTGACCAAATGCCTAACAGGAAACTCAAATTTGCATATCTAAAGCCCAACTCCCGATAGTCACCTTCCAGACCAGCTCCTTTGATAGCGTTCCCCATCTCAATTAATGCCCACTCTATCCTCCCTTTGTTCAAGTCAAAAATCTTAGTGTCATTCTTGATTTCTCCCTCTGATCCCACATTTGACCTGTCAGTTAAAGCTTCACAACATATCCAGAGTCGGATCACACCTTCATCATTACTGGTTCACACTTCTTGTTGGGATTCCACAAACTCAACTCACCGCTTCTGTCTCGCTTCCTCCAGCAGCCAGGGCGGCATTTTTACAGTGTCAAGTCAGCTCATGCCATGCTCTGCTCAAATCCCTCGGACGGCTTCACACTAAGAGTACAAGCCAAAGTTCTTGCCGGGACCTACAAGGTCCTGCAAGAGCCCCAATACCGCTATCCTTCCTCAGCCTTGACTACCGTTCCTATGCTCTCCTCTGGCCGCATGGCCATCGTGTGCTGTCTCACGATGCCGAGTGCTTCCCCACAGCAGGACCCACGCCAGAAAGACCGCCGACCCCTCCCTGGCCAGCTGTGAACATCTCCAGGTATCTCCAGAAACCCATCAGGACTGCAGAGCTCTCATTGCACAGAAAGAACCAGATGCTGGGGCCATTTTGACAACCTTTTGAACACTACCTGTGAAAATGCCTCAGATTTCATTTTGTTCATAGTAACCTCTACTTTAGACTTCTTAATCTACCCTAATCTCTTCATCTTTTTTTTTTTTTGAGACAGGGTCTCACACTCTGTCACCCATGCTGGAGTACAGTTGCACAATCATGGTTCACTGCAGCCTCAACCTCCCAGGTTCAAGTGATCCTCCCACCTCAGCCCCCTCAGCAGCTGAGACCACAGGTGCACATCACCACACTTGGCTAATTAAAAAAGTTTTTTTGTAGAGACATGTCGCACTATGTTACCCAGGCTAATCTTAAACTCCTGGGTTCAAGCAATCCTCCTGCCTCGGCCACCCAAAGTGCTAGAGTACAGGTGTCAGCCACTATGCCCACCCCAATCTGTTAATCTTAATCCCTTAATCTGTTTTTACCAAAACAGATTTGGCCAAAAAACTATACAGCAATAAAAGGAACAAATTACTGATAAATGCTAGGGCACAGATTAACCATTATGTGAAGTGAAAGAAGCCAGACATAAGAAAATATATATTGTATGATTGTGTTTGTATAAATTTTCCATAAAAAGCAAATCTATAATGACGGAAAGCAGTTCAATGGTCGTCTGAAGCTAGACAGAGAAACAAAGATTGACTGCAAATGAGTACAAAGGAAATCTAAAACTGGATCAATGGTGGCTGAATGCAATGGCTCACGTCTATAATCCCAGTACTTTGGGAGGCCCAGGCAGGCAGATCACTTGAGGTCTAGAGTTCAATACCAGCCTGGCCAACATGGAGAAACCCTGCCTCTACTGAAAATATAAAATTAGCCGGGTGTGGTGGCGCATGCCTGTAATCCTAGCTACTTGGGAGGCTGAGGCAGGAGAATTGCCTGAACCCAGGAGGCAGAGGTTGCGGTGAGCCGAGTTTGCGCTCCTGTACTCTAGCCTGGCCAACAAGAGCGAAACTCTGTCTCAAATTAAAAAAATTAGCCGGGTGTGGTGGCACACACCTGTAGTCCCAGCTACTTGGGAGGTTGAGGCAGGGGAATCAGTTGAACCCAAGAGGTGGAGGCTGCAGTGAGCCAAGATCACACCAGTGCACTCCAGCCTGGAAAACAAAGGGAGACGCCATCTTAAAAAAAAAAAAGAAAGAAAAGAAAACTTGGATCACGGTCATGGTTGCACTGGCCCACAAATTTACTAAAACTCATTGGATTATATACTTACAAGGGGTGATTTTATGGTATAAAAATTAAATCAATAGAGCAGCTTTAAAAAAAGGTTTGCCCATGATACCGGGAGAAGTAGGGCTTCTATTACATATTGACTAAGGATCAATATTCCAGGCTTCGAATAAAACACATCGTCCCCATCACGGGAAGGGTTTTTCAGTGCCCCTAACCCAGGTCTTAGAGGGCCATTAAGACACGGATTAAGCTGAGCAGCACAAGAAAGATGGAGGGAAGAAAATATCATTTTCTAAATGACTATTGAGCCAGTGATGAAGCAAGCTATGAATGTGAACACTCCTGTCTGCATCCCACTTAAGAATTATTGGCCGGGCGCGGCGGCTCAGGCCTGTAATCCCAGCACTTTGGGAGCCCGAGGTGGGCGGATCGCAAGGTTAGGAGTTCAAGACCAGCCTGGCCAAGATGGTGAAACCCTGTCTCTACAAAAAGTACAAAAATTAGCCTGGAGTGGTGGCAGGCGCCTGTAATCCCCCCTACTTAGGAGGCTGAGGCAGAGAACTGCTTGAACCCAGGAGGTGGAGGTTGCAGTGAGCTGAGATCACGCCACTGCACTCCAGCCTGGGTGACAGAGTGAGACTCTCTCTAAAAAAAAAAAAAAAAAAAAGAATTATTAAAAGCTTTACCCAGCAAGGTAGCCAGTTGGGTGGGCTACACAGCAGTCCCTCTCCCAACCTAACAACTGGAAATTGGTTTGTCTGTTCAGCAAGCAGACAGCTCAGCTCCAGCCTGCTTACCTGGTATGGTGTGCACTTCGTCCAGGATCATGAGGCCCCACTCCTGGGTCTTGAGCCACTCCATGACTCGCTCGGCCTCCCAGGACCGTTTGGTGGTGTGGCCCAGCATGGAGTAGGTGCTAATGGCAACGGAGCAGCCAATGGGCTTGTCCTTGGCATCAGAGGTGAACCGGCAGATCTGGCTGTCGTCAATGGTGGACCACATCTTGAACTGGGCTTTCCACTGCTCCACTGAAACGGCTGAGTTGCCCAGCACCAGACAGCGTTTTCTGACAGTGCATGCAGCAGTCACACCAACCAGGGACTTCCCAGCACCTACAAGAAATAAGAGTGCACCCAAGGACAGGTTGAAATGAAGGACAGGGACAGGCAGAATGACTCACAAGTACAGCAATCTAGGAAAATGCCTTGCAATAGTCCACACAGCTGACATCTGTGTGACACACCCTGCTCCAGCCTGTTTTCTTCTTTATAATGAGACACGCTCACTTCACACACACGTGTGAGAATTAGCAGGTGCTGGGGCCTACTGTAGCACTTTACATGCATCTCATTTAAATGTCAAATTCTCAAAACAAACTGGTGAGAAGAGAAATGCCTGTTACTGTCATTTTAAAGATAGAAAAACCTGGCTGAGCCACCTTGGCACGGTGACTCACGCCTGTAATCCCAGCACTTTGGGAGGCTGAGGTGGGTGGATCACTTGAGGTCAAGAATTCAAGACCAGCCTGGCCAACATGGTGAAACCCTGTCTTTACTAAAGATACAAAAAATTAGCCAGGCGTGGTGGCAGGCGCCTATAATCCCGGTTACTTGGGAGGCTGAAGCAGGAAAATAGCTTGAACCCAGTAGGCAGAGGTTGTAGTGAGCTGAGACGGCGCCACTGCACTCCAGCCTGGGTGACAGAGCAAGACTCTGTCTCAAAAAGAAAAGAGACAGACTGAAAAACTAAAGCAGAGGAGTACTTTGCCTTGCCCACAGTCACGGGACAGTGACACTGCTGGGGCCCAGCATGCCTGGCCCACAGAAGGAGGGACTTGGCAAAAGAGCACTATTATTATTACACAGCGAACGGGGCTGAGACTTCAGGGATGCGCTACGTGTGTACAGAGAAGATGAAATTCCAGGAGCTTCTGAGTTTACTACCATCCACCATTTAAAGATCAAGAGAAAAATCAAGCTTTTCCATTAAACAGAGATCCTTCCTTTATTATAAAAATACATTCTGTTAAGTTACCAGGAGTAAATGCAAATAAAAAAATTTGCAAAGTGAAATAAAAAAGAAAAACACCATCAAAAAATCCTTGGAGTTTTGGAAAAAAAGAACCTCCCCTTCCCTGAAGACCTTGCCTCTGTAAGTCCTCAGTGGGGTCCCAAGGTGAGTCTGCTGTGGCCTCTGGCCAAGAAGCTAGGCTAGGACCTGACATTACTGAGGACAAGTGGTCAAACAGGTGCCCAGGGGGCCACTCCTGCCTTTCCCTGGACTTGCCAACACCATCCTAGTCATCCAGGAACACCGACGTTTCTGTGCTAGGGAGTCTCCAAATACACAACCCCTAAGGCTGATTCAAGAACAAGAACCTAACGCCACCATGTGCAACAGCCCCTTGCCATTATTACAATCTCACCCCTTATCTGCTCTAATTTTTCTTCACTGCCTCTAGCACCACCCAAGATTGTACACATCTGCTTACCATCTGTCTCTTCCCCAGAAGAATGAGCTCCATGAGGTCAGAAGTGTTGTTCTAGCCACCATAATACTCCCAGTGTCCAGGCCAAGGCCCATGCACAGCAAGCACTCGAATACTTGTCAAGTCATGAATCAGGGAGTCACCTGATCCTGGCTTTTTAGCAAGGTGTGATTTAGTGACATGTGCAGAGAGAAAGCGAGAGGCAGCTGGCAGATCCAGACACAGCAGCCTGGCCACCTTCTTAACTCCAGTACCACCTACCGCAGGGAAGAACAATGACACCCGAACGTGCACGCCCGTTTCCAAACATCTTTCTCAAGCTCTTCTCCTGATAGGGTCTGAGGACAGCTGTGGGCTTTAGGTCAATGTTGATATCAGGGTTGACAGAATCATTCCGGAAGTCGTATTCTGCCAAGAGAGGGTACTCCAGGTGGATGCAACGTTTCTGGAGTTCCTCAATCATTTCCTGGAAAGTAGGCACAAAAAGGGTTTTAAAATCTTAACTCCAAAGTGTGCTCAAAAACATCACATCTTCTAAGAGGTCTAATGGTCAAACAAGTGGCATTCTGTCTAAACTTCTACAATTTTAGACCTTGCTCAGTTAACAACTGGGATAAAGCACAGAAAAGCAACCCAAACTAATAACACTTTCAAAATGAAATCTAATCAGCAGGCAAAATTGACGTTCAGGCACTGTTTCTCACATCTCCTCAGCAACTTGTGAAGACTAGCCTACCAGCCTAAAAAAGAGGACACTGGGACTTTAAATCCATCAAGAGGAATGATGCCATGGCCCACAGATAATGAAAAGTAGAAAGCAATGCAGGGACCAACAGGGATTCCTTTCTTTCACACAGACTACAGGCAGAGTTGACACAGGGCTGGACTAACTTCTAACAGCAACTCAGTGAGGGAACCAGGAGGAAGGTCCATTCACTAACCTGCTTGACTTCAAAAGATACCGTCTGTGTCTCTTCTTCTTCTTCCTCATCCTTGTCCATTTGCTCATAGAAGTCAAACAGGTCCATGGGGATGTCAGATTTACCCTGTGGATCTGTCACTCGGGAAGTGGAGGGCCCACCACTGCCTTCAGCAGTCTTAGAAATCTGTGAGAGAGGTAGGTGCTGAATGTGCACACATCATTTAATTCTGCTGGTATCAAGCAAAGGGTGAAGTTGTAAAGGGAAGAAACCAGCAGGGCTCCCAGGTTGTAAGTGCTGGGTAAAAGACACCTGAGAACTGAAACCCTAAATGCCTGCCCCCACCCAAGGGTGGCCCAGGAGTCCACGTACGGCAGATTTGCTTGTGAAAGTCTCTGTGATGAGCTCAGTGGCCTCCCCTTCAGAGTTCCTTAAGCGGCATTCTCGGATGACCGGGTCCTGGAGAAGATGCTGGATTACATCAGGGTGGGAGCTTTCAACGAAGTATCTGCAAGCAGGAGAGGAAGAAGCGGTCTGCTGACCAGCAGGTACCTCCTCATGCCACTGCTCATTCAATCAGACGGTCTGGAAATACTAGCCTCAAGACTCTCCCCGCAACCCTTCGCCCAATCTGTACTATCAGCTGCTGGCCATGATTTAACATATGAGGGTTGTGGGCAAAGCCCCACTTTGAGGTCAAGTAAGCGGGGGCCTGAGCCCAGCTCCATTGCTAGAGGAAATACAGTGGCCAGTGGACGAGTTTCCCGTCTGGGCCACACCTCGTTCCTCTTCTCTTATCTGTGCTTCAGAAGAGTGTGGTATTGGCACAGAGCAGACAGCATAAACATCAGGTCCTTCCCATATCCCTTTATTCCTGCTGGTGCGCAGACAGTGACCATGCCTCGGGACAGGCCTGTCACGGAATCTCTTACCTGTTGTGCTTCAAGACCAGCTTGACTTTTCCATAGCTGACAGTACACAACTGCAAATAGAGATAACACCCAATAGGTAAATGTGCAGCTAACTCAGAACACATTCACTACTGGTCACAGCTTACCCCAACCAACCAAGTGAAAAGTTCATTTTACTTTAGGGCAATCCTAACGGGTTCAGACCTGCCTAAACTGAGCTTTTCCCATTAGCCTCTGCTTTCTGAGAACAAAATCTTCCTCTTGCCTGGCTAATTCTGATGCATATCCATTCAGTTATAAAACGCTGCTTAAAATCTCCTTGCAAAGGCCGGGCGCGGTGGCTCAAGCCTGTAATCCCAGCACTTTGGGAGGCCGAGGTGGGCGGATCACAAGGTCAGGAGATCGAGACCATTCTGGCTAACACAGTGAAACCCCGTCTCTACTAAAAAAATACAAAAAACTAGCCAGGCGTGGTGGCGGGCGCCTGTAGTCCCAGCTACTCGGGAGGCTGAGGCAGGAGAATGGCGTGAACCCGGGGGGTGGAGCTTGCAGTGAGCCGATATCGCGCCACTGCACTCCAGCCTGGGGCACAGAGCAAGACTCCGTCTCAAAAAAAAAAAAAAAAAAAAAAAAAAAAAAATCTCCTTGCATTGTGTCTGTCCTCTCTATTCCCACAGCCCCCACCCTAGCCTGAAGACCATACCAGTATTACTACAACTCTTTGCACAGAGTATGTGCACAGTAATTGCTGCTTAAACAAAATGCAAAGCCTCTTCACCAATGCTCCTATTTCCCCAAATAGAATGTAAGCATCTTGATGGCAGAGAATACAGCTTAAATCCTCCCAGGTTCCCAACCACCTTTAGGAAGGAATACAGTAGAGGCTGTGTGGCAACAATAAAAATTTGCCACTGAGGCCAGGTGCAGTGGCTCACGCCTATAATCCCAGCACTTTGGGAGGCCGAGGCAGGTAGATCACCTGAGGTCAGGAGTTCGAGACCAGTCTGGCCAACATGGTGAAACCCCATCTCTACCAAAAATATAAAAATTAGCTGGGTGTAGTGGTGGGCGCCTGTAATCCCAGCTACTTGGGAGGCTGAGGCAGGAGAATCGCCTGAGCCTGGGAGGCAGAGGTTGCAGTGAGCCAAGATCGTGCCACTGCTATCCAGCCTGGGCGACAGAGCAAGACTCCGTCTCAAAAAAAAGAAAAAAAAAAATCTGCCAGACTTTTAAGTGGCTGCCTGTCCCCGCTGTTGTCCCTGATCCACCACTGCAGTGTGCCAACACCTACATCCCTGCAGGCAATTCGCAGCCAAGACTGAGCATAGCCACAATGTTGGTACAAGGTCCTCTCCTTGGGCACACTTTCTTTTTTGTTGTTGTTTTGAGGTGGAGTCTCGCTCTGTTGCCCAGGCTGGAGTGCAATGGTGAGATCTCAGCTCACTTCAACCTCTGCCGCCCGGGTTCAAGTGATTGTCTTGCCTCAACCTCCTGAGTAGCTGGGATTACAGGCGCCCACCACCATGCCCAGCTAATTTTTGTTATTTTTAGTAGAGACGGGAATTTCGCCATGTTGGCCAGGCTGGTCTTGAACTCCTGACCTCAGGTGATCCACTCGCCTCGGCCTCCCAAAGTGCTGGAGTTACAGGAGTGAGCCACTGCGCCTGGCCGGGCATACTTTCACATCACAGGAAAAGAGAGCTCTCTCCAGGACACCTGCAGCTTCTCTGGGACTGCTTGCGGTGCCATACTGAATTCCTGCGGTACTCTTCTGCCACTCCAGATCCCAAGGTCTGAATCTGACTCCCTTTGGATCAGCCAAAGGCAATGAAAGCCACTGTCCATCTCTTTTAAATGGCATTCACCCATCTCTCAGAAGAAACCCAGCATGTTCAACTATTAATCACATGGAACCCTCTTTGTTCTGTCAAAAACAACACCTGAAGTTGTTTTTGACTTTCCCTCATGGAACCTGTTGACTGTTGGTCTCTTGCAGATACTTAGCTTTAGACAGAGTTTACCACCTGTGTTAGCCAGCTTGGGTTGCCATAACAAAATTCCACAGACTGGGTGGCTTCAACGTTAGAACTGTATTTTCTCAGTGCTGTGGAGGTTGAAAGTCCATGATCAAGGTACCAGCCGATTCAGTTTCTGGTGAAGGCTCTTGTCCATGGACCACCTTCCCATTGTGTACTCACATGACAAGGAGGGCAAGTGAGAGAAAGCATGCTCCGGTGTCTCTTCTTACAAGGACGCTAATCATATCGGACGACCTCATTTAGTCTTAACTACTTTCTTACTCCAATTACATTACCATTGGGTATTAGGTTTTGAAGACAGAATTTGAGGGGAACACACCCAATTCCCAAATTCTCCCTGGCTACAATGGGCCTGAATTAGTAGCCCCTCTGTGTTAATACCCATGACTGAGAGCAGCTCATGAGAAGCGTGGCCTCACCCAGAACACAATGCTGGATCCAGAGAGTAGCGGCTGGGGTAATCGGTCGTTATGCTCCCCACAGGAAATCTGAATGGCATATTCTCATGGCTGCCACAGGCTGACAATATGGAGCACCTATGCCCATTGTTACACTAGCAGGGCAGGTGGAATTGCTGACCTCAGCTGCCACTTGCCTTAATAAACTGCATAATTCCATCAGGGACTCCAGTCTTGCTGAGCTTCCTGAGGTACTCCGTGATGTCACTGGTTTGCAGCCCAACGCTGACGGCTGCATACAAGGAGTAGGCAGTTAGTTTGTACTCATGCACATGGGTTGGTCGGCACACTGGCTCTGCGATAGCCACCAAGAAGTCTTGGGCGTATTTGTAAACTGGAGAGAAGGCTTCCAAGAAGATATGGCCATCAGGAGCCTGAGACACACCAAATGGACAAAATGGACAAGGAAACATGAGTTGCAGAGACGACTGGACTCTTGCCCGTATCATTATCAAGAAAGAATAAGCTGCCCACCACCACAGATATTCTTGCAAGCACTCCTTCAGAAAACCGTGGGGCCTGTTACTTTAATCACATAGGGAAGAGCAAAGAAAAATAGAAGAAAATGTTTCCAAAGTCAACAGCTGTTTCCCACTATTCTGCACACAGAAAGCCCATCTTACTGGCTATCCTCAAGTTACCTTTCAGCTACATTTCAACTAAATGTGGAACATTAATTATTTTAAGTAGAGCAAAAGCTTGCTACCGAACATGTCTTCCATTATTTGAGAAAACAAATTGTTACATGATACATGCTATTGATTCGGCAGATGAAAGGATTTACTGCATGGGGTAGGGCTGGGGAAGCAGTGAGAGTAAACCGAGGGGTTAGAGGCCGAGGAAGCCCAGGCCCGGCCGGCACACGTGTGAGCAACTGCTGGGCCGTTCCCCCGAGTGGATGAAAGCTCTCTCCCGGCCGATTCTAGGGGCGGTAGCCTGAATGTCAGTTTTGACTCTGAGAATGCCCAAGATTTAGCCGCTGCTCCGCACACTCCCGGGCCCTGCCCAAGCTAAGGGCATGCTTACCACCCAGAGGGGCCTGGAGGTGTGGTCGTCCTTGAGCGGCATCTGCAGCCTGTAGTCCTTGGCTCCATACTCATCCACTTTGGTGCCGGACTCATCCACCTGCTTCCCCGCTGCCGAGGGAACCGCTTCCTGAGGGTCGTTCCCAGGGGCGTCCTCTTCATCATCCTCTTCATCCTCATAGTGCCGCTTCCTGGATTTCTTCTTGTCTGCAAGATACCGACATACAAATAAGCCCAGCAGGAGTCTCGGGTTCCCTCCGCACCGCTGGGCAGCATTTCACCGGTGCCGCCGCCGCAAACTCCTAGCTAAGAGCCACCAGCATCCCACGGGCGTTGCGCCCCTCACCCGCCTCCCCCAGGCCGAGTTCGCCGGGCTGCGCCCAGGTCCAGCATCTCTCCCGCCCAAAGGCCTGTCCCGACGGGGTGCGCGCGGGAGGGCCGGCAGGGTCGGCCGGCGCGGAGGAGCCGGGAGCAGCTCCGAGGCAGAGCGTGGGGCAGGGCCGGCGAGCGCAGTCATGGCTGAGCGTGCCCGCGCCACGTCTCACCGCGGTCCGCCCGGTCTCTTTTGCCCATGGCAGCTACAGCAGCAGAGAAGGCCCAAGCTCCCACAGGCTCGCCGCGGCATCCACTGTCGGGGACTTCCGGCTCAATCCGGAAGCTCCTTGTTGTCCACACAGGGCGTCCCGCCTCTGGGCGCCGTGATGGCGGGGGCTGGAAGAGAGGGAGCTAGCGGCGGCAGAGCTGTTAGTTCGTGCGACCCAGCCGCAGGCGTCCTCCGCCGTTCGTTTCTTTACAACTGAAGGAAAATACTGTGTGTTGAGCACCTGCGTAGTGCGCGAATGAAAGGCCTTATCCTCCCGGAACTTAAATTTTAATGAAGCGATGTGGGCAATAAACAAATTTGATAGAGACAAAGAGAGAGAATGTGACATGAGTAAGGACGGATTTTTTTTTTTTAAGTAAAAAAAAATTTGGCTGAGCACAGTGGCTCACGCCTGTAATTCCAGCACTTTGGGAGGCTGAAGTGGGTGGCTCACTTGAGATCAGGAGTTCAAGGCCAGCCTGGCCAACATGGTGAAACCCCATCTCTACAAAAAAAAAAAAAAAAAAAAAAAAAAAAGTAGCCAGGCATGTGGCACACGCCTGTAGTCTAAGCTACTTGGGAGGCTGAGGTGGGAGAATCACTTGAACCCAGGAGTTAAAGGCTGCATTGAGCTGAGATTGCACCACTGCACTCCAGCCTGGGCAACTTTTTTTTTTTTTTTTTTTTTTGAGACGGAGTCTCGCTCTATTGCCCAGGCTGGAGTGCAGTGGCACGATCTCGGCTCACTGCAAGCTCTGCCTCCCAGGTTCATGCCATTCTCCTGGCTCAGCCTAAATAAAGCAGGTTACCCTCAATAATGTGGGTTGGCCTCATCCAAATCAGTTGAAGGCCTTAAGAGCAAAGACAGGTTTCTCAAGGAAAAAGGAATTTTGCCTCCAGACTGCAACATAGAAAGTTCTGAGTTTCCAGCCTTTGGACTCAAGACTACAACATCAACTCTTACCTGAATTCCCAACTTGCCATCCCCCACAATTGCGTGAGCCATTTCTTTAAAAATAAATGTCTCTCGCTCGTTTGCTCAGTGGGCCTCCTGTTTCTGTTTCTCTGGAGAACATAACACAGATTTTTGGTATGGAAAATAGGGTACTGCTGTAACAAATACCTAACAATGGGAAAGTGGTTTTCGAATTGGGTAATTGATAGAGGCTGAAAGAATTTTGAGGCGCATGATAGAAAAGGTTCTATTGTCTTGATGAGCCTTGGTAGAAATATGGACATTAAAGGTGATTCTGGTGACGGCTCGATGGAAAGGAGAAATACGTTATTGAAACTGGAAGCAAGTGATAGAGAACTTGCCTGAATTGTATTCTGTTGGGTGGAAAGTAGAGCTTGTAAGTGATAAGCTAGGACATTTTAACCATTTTCTACGTAATGGTTAAAAGTGAGGCCTGGGCCGGGCGCGGTGGCTCATTCCTGTAATCCCAGCACTTTGGGAGTCCGAGGTGGAGGATCATGAGGTCAGGAGTTCAATACCAGCCTGGCCAATATGATGAATCCCTGTGTCTACTAAAAATACAAAAATTAGCTGGGCGTGATGTCGTGGGCGCCTGTAGTCTCAGCTGCTCAGGGGGCCGAGGCAGGAGAATCTCTTGAACCCAGGAGGCAGAGGTTGCACTGAGCAGAGATCATGCCACTGCACTCCAGCCTCAGCGACAGAGTAAGACTCCATCTCAAAAAAAAAAAAAAAAAAAGCCTGCTTTCTCTTTACTGCTTATAGTGAAATGTGAGAAGAGATACACTGAAGGTGGAATTGTTCAACAAAAGGAACCAGAACTTGAAGATTTGGATCATTCTTAGCATACGCACATTGTTTTAAAAAAAAAAAAGAGAGAGAGAGAGAAAGTATGCTCTGGAGAAACACTAAGGATGTGGACAACCATTTATTTGCAAGAGATTAGGTGCGTGGCTTATAGACCCAATCACCCATCTCCACAGAAACCTGGACAGTTTTGACTGGGGTACATAGATGGGATGAAATGAAGGAAGGCTGTTGGACTTCCAGGATTCCACAGGTAGGAAAAGGATTGGCAGGGGCAGTTCAGAGGCCAGTGAGCCTGCTTCCACCACCATGCGACTGAAGGGGACAGGCTTGGGTTTGAACCCACTGCCACCACCTCCTCAGTTCTGAGGGTGTAGGACTGCAGCCCCAGTGGGTCCTGAGGAACAGAGCATCAAGCCATTGAGGATTATTCTCAAGCCTTAAAATCCTATCTCATTGGCCCTGTTAGGTGTCAGACTTGCTTGGCGCCTTCAAGTCTTTTTCCTTCCCATTTCTCCCTTTTGGAATGGAATGTGTGTATCCTCTGCCTATCCCATTGTAATTTGGAAGCAGATAACTTACTGCTGTCATGGGTTCATAGATAGAAAGGAAATTTGCTCCACCAGGAAACCTTACCCAGAGTCAATTGATTTGGATGATTTCAGTGATAAGATTTGAACTGGTATTTAGATGATATTGGACTTGGAGTTGATGCTGGAATGGCTGACTTTTGTTGATGACGAGATGGGGTGAATATACTTTGCATGTGGGAAGGATATGAAGTTTTAGGGGCCAGAGGACAGACTATGGGTTGAATTGTGTCCCCCACCCCTCAAAAAGTTATTTTTTGTTTTTGAGACAAGGTCTTGCTATTGCCCAGACTGGAGTGCAGTGGTGCAATCTGGGCTCACTGCAGCCTCGACCTCCTGGGCTCAAGTGATCCTCCTTCCTAGTCTCCCAAGTAGCTGGGACTACAGGCATGCCACCATGCCTGACTCTTTGTATTTTTTTTTGAACAGATGGGGTTTCGCCATGTTGCCCAGGCTGGTCTTGAACTGCTGGACTTAAGCTGTCCATTGCCTTGGCCCCCCAAGTGCTGATATTAGAGGTGTGAGCCACTGCACCTGACCCAAAAAGATATTTTGAAGTCCTAACCCCTACCACCTCTTAATATGGCCTTATTTGGAAACAGGGTCTTTATAGAGGTAATCAAGTTAAAATCAGGTCATTAGGGTGGGCCTTAATCCAGTAACTGGTCCCCTTATAAAAAGGGGAGCACACACATTTGTGTCGATAGACAAAGAGCACCACGTGCTGATGGAAGCAGAGACTGGAGTTATGCTGCCACAAAACCAAGGGATGCTATCAGAAGTTGGAAGAGGCAGCTGGACACAACGCCGTGGAGCACATGTAGTCCCAGCTACTCGGGAGGCTGAGGTGGGAGCCCAGAAGTTTGAGGCCAGCCTGGGCAACATAGTGAGACCCAATTTCTAAACTATAAAAACTAAGTTGGAAGAGGCAAGGAAGGATTCCCTTACAGGTTGCAGGAGCATGGTCCTACTCACACCTTGATTTCAGACTTCTAGCCTCCATAACTGTGAGACAATAAATGTTTTATGACAAGCCACCCAGTTTGTGGTACTTTGTTACAATAGCCCCTATTGTTGGACAGAGTTTTCAAGTTTGGAATTTATAGATGCAACTTAAAACACTCACAGTCTATTTCCACAGGTTAATTCCTAGATATAAATTGCTGGATCAGAGGATATTCAAGATTGTGAAGTTTAAGACAGGGTCTGGTTCTGCCATGAAGCCTGCAGCAGAGTGGTGTGCTCTCAGCTCACTGCAAGCTCTCCCCCAGGCTGAAGCGACCTGCCCACCTCAGCCTCCTGGGTAGCTGGGACCACAGGCATGCACCACCACACCTGGATGATCTTTGTAGTATGTGTAGAAATGGGGTTTTACCATGTTGCCCGGGCTGGTCTCAAATTCCTGAGCTCAAGCGGTCCGCCTACCTCGGCCTCCCAAAGTGCTGGGATCACCATACCCGGTCTATTCTGAGGTTTCTGATTCTGATTTTGAGATTTCAATTCTGAGGTTGTGTTAAGTTGCCCTCTATAGCAAAGTGTTAAATTATCTCCACCGGGCGCGGTGGCTCACACCTGTAATCCCAACACTTTGGGAGGCCCAGGCAGATGGATCACGAGGTCAGGAGATGGAGACCATCCTAGCTAGTATGGTGAAACCCGGTGCCTACTAAACATACAAAAATTTAGCTGGACGTGGTGGCGGGCGCCCGTAGTCCCGGCTACTCGGGAGGCTGAGGCAGGAGAATGGCGGGAACCTGGGAGGCAGAGCTTGCAGTGAGCTGAGATGGCGTGACTACACTCCAGCCTGGGCGACAGAGCAAGACTCTGTCTCAAATAAATAAATAAATAAATAATCTCCAACACCATGTGAGAGACCGTTCCTTAAACTCAGTAGGTTTGATAGTAGGGTTTGTGTTTGTTTTTAATTATCATTAGTTCTGATTTAGGAAATCAAGATGTCCAGCCAAAGATACACTACAAGTTGGTGGAACATTATAGACTTAGATACTGGAAAGATTTAGTTTAGTTTCATTGTTTTTAGATTTGTCTGTGCTCGGTCTCCTAGAGAGTGCTCAACTCAAGCAAGGAGGGAATAACTGTAAATAAAATGTGTCCAAGAATAGATCTGGAAAAACCAATCACAGTGGAAATAAATATTAGCTTTATTAACACTCAAAGTGCCATTCATTTATATTCATTCCATAAGTCCAGAAGGTTACTTAGAGTAAGCCTTTGCACCACAATCTTTCAAAAAAATGAACATGTAAGAAAAAGCAATTTTCATTGTGCTAATTATTGCAGGCCTTCATGCATGTAAACCTAAACAAAATGTGTGCCAACGATATACAAATTTCCATATAAACAAAGTCATTGATCACTAACAAAATATAAACATGGTTTCTTTTATATTAGATTTTTTAAAAAAGCTATTTACCAGCAAGAAAAAACAAGTACCTAGAAATTATAAAACTCAGAAATAGTATACATTTTTACAAGCACAATTTTGAATGACAACACAAAATCAAAATGTGCATGAAATGTGGCACGTACCACACTATATCTGGCTTCTGGTAGGTTTTCCTAATCACACCGGTTCCTTTTAACATCATAAACTTAGTGACATTCGACTTCAACAGTGGACTTTATTCCTAACATGAGTAATTTTACATGGTACCGCATATTTAAAACAAAGTTTTCTTTAATACAACATTGTCTGATTGGAAATTTCATTTCCAATTCTTTTTCTGCCGGTTAGTTAAAACACACAGTACAATATAAAGACACGATGAATGTTTGGACATTTCAAAACCAATTTATAGTCAATTACAAAGAATCACAATATGCCAATATACTGTTTTATAAACCCAATCTGACCTTGCCCAGTGATAGAAGAACTAAAAGTTGAAATATTTGGGGGTAGAATACAGGAAATATTCAAAGACAACAGTAGGACAGGCCAACAGCAACTGGAGATAGAAAAATCTTGACATCTTGAGACAATTTAGTTTCTCACATTTTTCCATAGCTCTGAGAATTCAAAGGCCATTTTTAGCGGTGCGTTTTTGCTACTGCTTAAAACCTATTTTTCCCTTAATTTGCTTTTCACAGAATTCTCTTAAAGAGATTTAATGCTTTTTCTTGCAAGAGTATTTTAATTGGGCTCTAAGTATGATTTGCATTCAATTCTGAAAATACAAATACATTTTGAATGGTTAAAAACAAAATTTAAAAAATACTTTTGATCAGCCAGCTGAAAATATATTCATATAGTAAATAATCTCTCAGAAAGCTTTTATATATATTTAATTATCACAACTAAATAGTACCCTTATAAAACAAGTTCATAAAAATGTAGAAATGAAATGAAAGTAAGAACTTACTGGGATATATACATGTGCCTACAGACAGAAAAAAAATCTCCACACAAACATACATCCCCTGATACACAGAGCATACTTTCAACTTAGTAATGGATTATAATACATTATAAAATTTTCTAATTTCTATTAATGTTGAACTCCTGAGTTCTTCAACAAAGAACCATAGATAAGTATAGTCTGTAAAAGCAAAAAGGTCCATTTAAGTCAGTAATAGCAGTGCAGTAACTGATGGCTACATCTTGAAAGAAGTTAAAACATAAAGACACAGACAGTAGTTCAATGCACGCATTCATGATGCTCATACACTCATCAACAATTATTGGTCAGAGTAGTAAATCAGTGTACAAATTAAACATTTCCAAAAATGTGCAAAAATGTCAATCTTAATAGGAAAAAAACCCTTTGTACATAATTATAAACTGCCCAGCATTCAACTGAGATTAGAAACATTTACAGAGAGAAACCAATAGGTTAAATATAGAGATTTTAATGGCTACATTTAAAAATGTACATTATTATGTCAAAGGGTAAATTTACAAATTGATAATCATAGTTTGCAACAACTCAAAGTTTATTCTCAAATTTATCCAAGTTTACTTTTATTTACAATGAATAAAAAGAACCATGTGAAATGTAAGAGATGTCAGACATTAAAAGTATTTTTGGTATTAACTCTTATAATATTTCAGAATTCAGGGTAGCAAAATTTTAAAACCAATAACAATAGAAAAAATGTAAACCATTTACTAATTAAGATTGCATTAAAACAACTGTTGGTTTTTAAAGAAGTATTTTTATCCTTAGACACTGTACTTTCAATTGAATAGCGTGTATTGCAAGAGTTTGGCACACTTCCTTTTGCCCATAAGCCTCTCCAGCTCAGATGTTTCAACTAATCCTCTTATTCCAGATGGAAAAAATTCTTTGGAAAAGTAAGAATACATCAAATCCATTTTGTATCTATCTAATAGAGTTTAAGATGTAATTTTGTTACTTCTCTCCTCCAAGTAAAGCTAATGCTAAAATCATCACTAGTTACATATGCTTTTGAAAAATAAATTCTAAAAGAATATTTAAAAATAAGTGAACTTAAAAGTGCTTTTTGGTATGGTCATGAATTTTACTGTTCTCAACTGCATTAAGGGATTCAGAAATTAGCTGGGGACAAGTCCTGCACATATAGTAGAAGCAGACACTTCCTTATGTTCCAAAATGTCTATGGCACAAAGCAGACATCAGTCCGGAACTTACTTTTCCTCACAGCTTTGCTGAAATGCCCCTCAAGTCAAACCCAAGTTCATAAATGTTAAGACGCTAGGAAGAAAGTACGCCATCAACCTGAGGCATCAGACGTTAATGTCTGTCTATGTGCATTGGTGGTCAAGTGACATTAACCAGACTGGCACATGTACAAGCTTAAATTCATGTCTACATAGTTCCTCAAAAGTGGAAGTAACTTCTGCATGTCTAAATGCAAACACTGATCACCTGTCCTTTTCCTTGGAAGATATACCAGAATACAAATTCTACTTGTATCTGCTTTATGATTTTTACACTATTAGCTTACAAGTGGACAGAAGTAACAGTGCTAATTATTTTGGCTATGTGTACAGGGAATATAAAAGCTTTGGTTTAAAGTGATTCTGATAATACAGATTGTGTTACAAACAAGAAGTCATCAGGCAGAAGGAACAATGGTACCGATTTAATGCCTTTGCTGTTATTAACAAAAATACCATATGACTGTCAATTAAAATGCACAGTTATAAAAAAATATGAAGAATTCTATGAGACTGTATACAGGCAACAGATAAAATGTATTCTTTTCTTTACTGTAGCTATGACTCCTCCCTCATCTTTCTGAAGCTCAACCTTGAATGCTTACATGACCATTGAAAAAAGAATCTCTAGGCTCCCCCAAGAGCTCATGTCCATCAACAGCTCTGGAAGGTGAGTATGGGGAGATGGGAGGCCAGTACTTCCCACACCTACCATGGGATCCCCTCCAAACCATGGCAGAAGTCAAAGCCAAGCCAAAGACAACTATGAAGCAGGAACAACTGCTTCATAGCATGCTTCCCCTAGCCAACCAAAAAGAGGTATAAGAGAATTTCCTTGTGAATACTTGGTAAGCTAAGGAAGCTTATTTTGATAATATTTGGCAGAATTTCAGCTCCAAAAAGTTCAGGAAGAACTATGTAAAATCAATTACTTTCTATTTAAGAATTATATATAAGATTATTATACATATACACAAATTGAGTTTTAATCTACTTTTAGCAACCAGGAGTATGGCAATTTATAATCAATATCATTATTATACAATCATTTATACTAGCTACTTGTGGAAAATGTACTGGTGTTCCTACCCAAGGATGACTACACTCACTGTATGTCATCAGTAGGTCATACATTTGAGTTGTTCTTCCAAAACCAGAAACTGAGCTAAATCGAACACTCATACCTTTCCCCTTCTTCCTTCCTACCCCTGCCTCCAACTCACCACCACACACACACACACACACACACACACACACACATACAGGCGCACATGCACACACTTCACAGAAAAGTAACTTAGACTATTAGCGAAAATGTTAGCTAAGCATTAAGGACTAGAATCTGCTATCCCTGGATTTCCTACTCACTGTCCTGTCTCATTGCCTTAACATTTGTAAACCATGTGAATGACTTCCTTAGGGCAAAAACAAGTACTGTAACTCTACCATGAAAATCATAACTGAACAATAATAATATACCAAGAACTTGGACAATGCCAATGTGACTGAAAATCAAGTATTCAACCCAGAAAACATTTACATGTCTCTTTAGAACGAGAATACCTCTTTCTACGCTTATTGGGAATTCATGTCTAGTGGAAGCTGCACCGTATCCATCACAGACAAATCCTAATGTTTCTCTCCTAACATTTATTATTTATTTTAAAAAAAAGGAGGTAGAAAAGGGTAGGAGGAGGCAGGCATTAAGAAACATTTAAGGACCAATACACAGTCTAAGGCCAAATGAACTTGTGAAGCCTACTGATTTTGGAAAAAATCTTCATTTTGGTGGGTAACTTGAATTATTAATATAAAATAAAATTAAGGCATACAGAGAAAAGGCACTACTAAAAATTAACAATTGGATTGCTTTTCATTAACATTTAACCAATCTTAAAATTCAAATAAATATGAACATTACATTTGTAAAACAAAGGCCAAACTTAGTAATAAAACAATATGATCTCAAGAAACTGTCCTCTTAGTAATAAAACAATATGATCTCAAGAAACTGTCCTGATCTTAGTATAAATAACATCTTTGACAGAGTTCGATTTCTATCAAATGTTTTGGGTATTTTCACAATTTAGACCAAAATAAAGTATGTTTTCTTTAAAAGAGACACTGGGAGAAAAAAACGAACAAAAAAACACTATTATGGAATAAATGCTCCCCATCACCGGAACTGTTGAGTAGAGGCTGGGTTTTGCAGTAAGAGGGGGTCCTGAGAGAGATGCTCTGTGACCTGGTTGGGGAGGTGATCCCTCCAGTTTGGGGACACTTTTACTCTAATCCCTGTTGTCAATGACATTTCAGTTTATAACAGCCAATGATTACCTAAAATTGCTTTTCCCTTACTTAATAAAAAATAACATTTTAAAACATCATTGCTGAACTTTCAGAGTTAGCATATGCCATAAAGTAAGTAACTGCTTGCCCATGTTCCTCCTAGAGTGTGACCTCCTTAATAAGGATGTTAATTTAGTACCTGACATAGTTACAATTATTGAATAAACAAATGAAGAAGATTCGTTCTATTAAAAAAGACAGATTTGTATATTTAATTGACACCAGGTGATTTTATATCAAGCTATCAGTTCCCAGACTCCAAATAAAATCACTGGCACAGAACCTTGCCATAGACCAAGGAGTCTACATTTGGCTTGGTCATCCTGCTAAACTATTCACATCTGATTTTATTTTCTAAGTGATTTCACATATCTTGTAACAGCTCCATCAGAAATACTACAGAGCAGATCTGACATATATAAGAACTGGAGTAGCAGAAACTGAATCGAAAGAAATAGTTTCATCTTTTTAATGCAGTTTCTATTGGGAATAAGGTAAAGACTCTCAAGTGAAAGCCAATTCAATTTACTCTGAAATTAAGGTTTAAAATTTTCTTTTATAATTCAGCAAATGCATTAATATTTTAATTCCTTATATATATTATATAAAGGTAACTGTGCCTTTTAAAACTTTCTAAGGCAATAGTCATTTTTTTAAGTTAGAAAGATGTTTTGTAAACAAGGAAAAGTGCTGAAAATTTTCAAGATATTCATACTGAAATTTTCAGTCTGTATAATTTTAAATACATTTTAAATAATTACCAACCCATCAAAATTTCCATTAGTCATTATAATATTTTTTAACCCTTTTATTCAATACAACACTTTGTTTGCAATGTAAAAGATCTTATATTTGGTCCAAGCCTAAGTTATGCCACTTTGAATCTCTCAAGGCCTTAAGTAGAAAGATATTTCCTGAAAAGCACATATAAGACTGCTAGTGAATCTTCTCCAGCACCAAAAGTCTGCCACTGTCAAAGCAGAATGCATTTTAAAGGCACAAAGTCAGCAGTCTGACCATTTTCCAGCGTCAGCAAAGAAGCATTACAGTATAGAAGAATCAATTGTGCATTTAAGAAACAAAACACATGTAGAGTTATCTTAAAAAGTTCAAATTGCATTTGTTGATCCATACCATTATTAGAAAGAAGAAAAAAAAAAACGGAGTGTTATATTTAACTTCCCCAATGAAGCTGTTTCCTTTCAAAACTTTCTTTTTTAAATTTACTTTTGGTCTTCCATACCCTCCACCCCCACACCTTCAAGCTTTTTTGTTCTAGTAGTTTTTATATATATTAACTTTTATTGTGGTTTTTGGTATCTTCACAACTTGTTTGAAATAAATTCACATCATATTTTATATAATAACTCTGTAAACTATTTGTCTATTTTTAAGTCTTTACATAAAGAACATTACTTTCCCATAGCTAATAATATTTGTCTTGTAAAGCAAAGGCCTTCCGCAGCAGTGTTAAAGTAGTAGTTTCTTTTCAGGTGCCTTTATTTTCTATAGCATTTAGAAAAGAAAACAGAGACTGAAAAAAAACAGTTTTGCTCTGGGTTCTACAGTCTCACCGGATTTCTCGCTAAAGAGCATTTGTCTTATACTCTGCACTGCTGGTTACCCTGACAGACCAAAAATGAGCCAAAGGAAAAGCACAACTACACAAGACAGGTATGAAGGAAAAGCCCACTGGTCCAGAGACCATGATCTTGCTCAAGTAGAAAAGATGCCCTCATTCATAAAAGATAAAGAAATTATAATAGATCCACACACTTGGGGATTGTTTCTAGAACAAGATTTGGCAGTTGCTTTACCAAGGCAGGGGCACCTCATTCTTGTTCTTCCCTGCAAACTGCTTCAATTTTAAGAGTATGAGAGAAGCATTGACAACTAATTTTGTGCTTTGACTTCTTAGACTAGCTAGTGGAATTTCAAATATTCCTACAGGGAATGCTAGGTAGGACCTTGGCACAGTAAACCAAGACCTACCTAACTTCAGAAACAAAGTATCTTAAAAGAGTCCCTAAATAAGCACATCTTTTGGCAGAAAAGAAGAATACCTGAGTCCCTTATGAATCCCATGAAAGGGATTTTGGGGCCTCCAGGAAGACTATTGTTTTATAGACCTTTAAAAATAAAGTACTTAGCACTTGCTTTAACATGCTGAAAAAAACTGCAAGTGGCCAAATTACTGATATCTTCATGTTTTATAGTAGCACAATTCTATTAAGAGATAGTGGGGCCTTTCCCAGCTGTCTTGTTCCATTTAATAATGTCCTTGCTCTTAGTAGATACATTGTACTAGAAATACCTGGCAGCTTTTTAACCTTCCCATTACTAGTTAAAACTTTGTTTTGATAAGCTTTTTTTTTTTTTTTTTTTTTTTTTCCCCAAAACTATGAATTTTAAGGAAAGAATATATAGAGATGGCTAAGTTCAAAAGGCTTGGTGTTCCAATTCAGTTTGTTCCTAAAAGGAAGAGTTACCTAGGTGGGTGCAATATGCAGCTGGTAAAGTGATTGCTATTTGCTGCTTGTTGAGATCATTCACCCTTGACTTAAGCAGCAGTAGCTGATCTTGTAAAACCCTCAATTTGCATTACATCACTTTCTCTTTGAAATTTCCTTTCCTTTCTTGCATTTACTGCTTTGTAAATAGCTGTTTTCAGTTTGTAACTGGGACTGATCTTTACATCAGGGTTTCTCAACCTCAGCACTTCTGACATTTTGGGCAGGGTAATTCTTTGAGGGGTGAGGTTGCTTTCCTTGTGTATTATAGTCTATTTAGCAGCATCCCTGGCTTCTCCCAATTCATGCCACTAGTATCCTTCCAGTTGTGACAACCAAAAATGTCTGTAAGAATTGCCAAATGCCTAGTGAAATTATCCTCGCTCCACTTTTGGCAACCACTGTTTCACATGATACCTGTTTTTTTGGAGGTGCTTTAGTATTCTGTGATCCTAAGAACAGAGGTTTCATCTCCCGACATAACACATAAATATTACTAATTGAACTCTTCGTTCCTAAGGAATGTTATCTATGGGGAATCAGGAGCTAGAAATAGAAGATGGTATACATGATTTTGATTATTTCTCCATTCCTTTAATTTTGGGACGTCCCCCTCAAGTAAAACAAGTTTAAAATACACTAAACACCTAATTTTTTTCATTATTTCTACTGACCGGCAAATGTAGTCTCTTCTACTGCTCACACATTTGATAAGAGCGATCTCCTTTTGTCTTTTATTTCGATTTGCTCACGACTTGACTTTAAAATAAAAGGTTTTCCGTGTGTGTGTGTGTGTCTGTGTGTTTAAGCAGAAAGCTATCCCTCAAGTTTACAGATTCCAGTAACATGGATCTATTATAGTGTATTTGCTTATTATACTGGTTAGGATTAACAAATAAACATACCTCTCAGAGATGCATATCTTCTATCAAGACTCCTACTGAGCAAAAAGGTTGGTAGACAGAGGTTAGGATCTAAAGAATACAGATATAAGAAGAAACCTATATTCTTTAAGTTGAGTACCTACCCTAAACTAAAGTTTAGGGCTCAACCCCACAAATGAGGATATATTTTAAATACTATCACTAAAAACTACAAATTATACATCATTTTCTTCTCCTTGTTTTCCATGTCTTCCCATCGCCACTGATATGTCAGTGATGAGGGAATGACTCTACAATCTTTAGGTATTCCAAATGATTTGTTTGTACTAAAAAGAGTGACTATGTACTAAAGTGCTTTATCTCTCTGAACCACATCAGTACATTATAAAAATTAAAAAAAAAAGTTTCAAGTTCTTGTAAGGGAAAAAAAGATTAAATATAAAAAATTTAGGTTATTATTATTATTAAACAAATTTAACCAAGAATCAAGAGAAATACTTTCCCTCTTGTCTTTTTTTCTCCCCCATCTCTCTTTTTTTATAAAAAAGAAAAGTGCAGTCAGAGAGAAGGTGAATGAATAGATGGGAGCTAGGTAGAGGCACAGGAGAGGTTACTGGCTGCTAGTGATAATGCACAAACATGTGCCTTAAGAGTTCATCAGCTGAAGGTCTCAGTTTGGCCTCTACAAAAATCCGTTTGAGGAAATCTCGAGTATAGTCTGAGACATGAGGTGGCAGCTTTGGGTTTGTTGGCTGAGTGGCAATTTTAAAGATGGCAGCCATTGCTTCAAATTCAGCCCAAGGCGGCTTTTCAGTTAGCATTTCTACCACAGTACATGCAACACTCCTGAAAAGAAACAAAAAGAAATACATTACACAAACAATAACATGAAAGAAAGCCAGTTAGCTAGAAAATGAGAAACAGGCATTAAGTCCATGTATATTTAAATATGACTTAACTTCAAATTCAAAGCTTCATTAAAAAGTTCTGATTTTGTAAAACTGTAATTTAAACATAAAAATCAATTTAAAACAACAATTTAATGACTATCACTTAATTCAAACGGTTGGGCAAAGAACATTATTCATCTTATTATTTTTGTTTTACATAATTTCTAACCTGACATTAAAAATAATTTTTGTCTTTATCTTACAAAGAATATAAGCATTAGAAATCAATTGCCTTCCGGTGCCTAATGAACGTCTGTTAAAGTCTTTTCTGGGTGGGAAGCAGAAAATGGTCATTTCATGATCTAACTTAAAATTATAAAAGAATTAAAGATTAAATGAATTATAAGACACTGACAACAAAGATGAAGTACTTTTAAAGGTCTTTAGACAAACAAAGTATTTATTTACTTCTGTAATAGCAAAAAGCTTTTTAATGCTGAGGTTTGCTCACGACAAAATCCTTCCTGAAGAATGGAGGACAGGTTCAAGGATTCTAAATATTTAATCAATTATAAGCCTCAATAAGGCATAATTAATACAGTGTTAATCTCTGCAATTCTTACATCCTATTTTGGAAGTACAAAAGATCATTTACATCTGCCTCAGTAATTCAATCCCAGGTGGAAATACATAAGGCAGCAGATGGTTTTCAAGCAAACTTCACATCAAAACCTACCAGATGTCCGCTTTTCTTCCATAGCCTTCTCCACTGATGACTTCAGGGCTCATCCAGTATGGTGTGCCCGTGACAGACTTCATTCCTGTCCCTGAGAGACAGATGGTCTGAAGCCGTTTGCTGGCCCCAAAATCTCCTAGTTTGACATTGCCTGTTGAATCTCTCAGGATATTTGCCCCTAAAAACAAGAAATTGCCTCATTTCATTAATTTTATTGGCTGTCTGGAATACAGTATAAAAGAACAATGGCACAGAATTACTTCATAGACTCTTCTATTTGTCCCCAAAGTTAGGCTGCTTTTCATCTTCTGGCAGTAGCTGGCATAATGCTAGTCACACAGGTGGTGCTCATTAAGGATTTGCTGCAAGAACACTACATTTTTAGGTCAGCTGTGTGTTTAGGACTTAGGACATTTCTACTGAAAAGGACTGGTGCAGGTTGGAGGTGAGGGTGATGAGGAGGAGAAAGGCGAAAAGGGCTAAGAATGAAGCTCAGTGAAGGACCAAGAACGCCCCCAGTTTCTCTGTCAGAAAGCAGGAAGCCCATGGCTGAAACTTATTTCCCTGAGAAGCCAGCCTTTTCTCAGAAACCTCCTTAGGGTGCTTCATAATCAAAAGCATTTCTCCCTCTATTACTTAAATTTAGTTACCTTGTATTTTAGAGTTTTCTTAATATTGAATCTTGCTTTATATTAATTTTACATCTCAATTTTTAATATTTTAAATGTCAGATAGGCAGGCTTTGAGCTTTTCATTTAAAATTTCATTAGCTTTTATAATAAACTTTTTAGATAGCTTCAGATTTACAGAATTATTGCAAAGATAGTATAGAGAGTTCCCATATAACCCCACACCCAGTTTCTCTATTACTAATAGTATGGTACATTTGCCACAATTAATAAACCAATACTGAAATATTATTAACCAAGTTCATACTTTGCTTAGATTTCCTCAGTTTTTCCCTAATACCCTTTTTCTGGATCCAGGATCCTAACCAGGATCCCAAGCCATATTTAGTCATCATGTCCCCTCAGGCTCCTCTTAGGGGGGATACTTTCTCAAATTTTCCTTGTTTTTGATGACACGTGTTTTTCTGAGGCGTACTGGGGTCAGGTTTTCCCTAATTGAGGGACCAGTAGAATGTCCCTCAATTAGGATTTGTCCCATGTTCTCATAATGGGGTTGTAAGTTTTTTGGGGGAAGACCACAGGTAAACTGCCATTCTCATCATATGATATTAAAGGCACATACTGTCAACACCATTGTTGATGCTGACCTTGATCACCTGGCTTGAGATAGTGTTTGTCAGGTTCTCCACTGTGAAGTCATTGTCCCCCACCCTTTCCATACTTTGGAAGACATTTGCCACACACAGCCCACAATTAAGGAGTAAAGAGTTATGCTCCAGGCTGAGTAGCTACATAAATTTGGAGTTATGCTGCAGAAGAGATTTGTCTCCCCTCTCCCACATATTTATTAAATCATTCATTTACATCACTATGAACATGGATATTTGTTTTATACACTGGGTTAAAATCCAGTACTGCTTTATTCTCCTGCTATTTATCAGTTTCAGCCACTGGAGCTTCTTTCCACTGGCTCTGTGTCCCTTTGCCATACCCCCATCATTGTATTCTTGCTTTTGTTTTTGAGCACTTTCTTGCTTTCTGGCACTCAAAGATGCTCCAGGCTCATCTTGTATATTTCCTGCACCAGTCCTAAAATCAGCCATTTCTCAAGGAGGCCTAGTTCCTTTCAGTGGAGAATAGTATAAAAAAACAAGATCATCGGCCAGGTGCAGTGGCACACACATGTAATCCTAGCACTTTGGGAGGCAAAGGCGGGTGGATTGCATGAGCTCAGGAATTCGAGGTCAGCCTAAGCAATGTGGTGAAACCTCATCTCTACAAAAAATACAAAAAAATTAGCTGGGCATGGTAGTGTGAGCCTGCAGTCCCAGCTACTTGGGGGCTGAGGCTAAAGGATCACTTGAGCCCAGAGAGCTGAGGCTGCAGTGAACTGAGTTCATGCCACTGCACTCCCACCTGGGTGATAAAGTGAGACTCTGTCTCAAAAAAACAAAAACAAAAACAAAAAACCAGAACAAAACAAAACAAAAAAACCAAGCTATGGGCACTAGGCTAATTTGTTTTTTATTCTCTATTTTCACTCTTATCATTTTAAAAACTCTATTTTTTCTGGGATTATAAATCTAGTTTCTGTCTTTTATAAATCATTTCGCTTCTAATTTTTCTCCACATAACCTTCGTTACTTTGGACCTTCCCATTTTTAACTTTTTCTTTACCTATTCTTAAATAAGCCATTTATTTTATTATCTAATTTTAATTATTTTAATTTTAAAATTTTACTTCATTTCTTATTTTTAAGTCTTCCATAACCTTAACCATATTTTATATTACAAACATACTCATTTTCTTGGTTCTCTTACCCTTTTCTGAAAAAATGATCTCTAAGAAGGAGAGTGAATAATGGAGAAAAGCTACTTTACGGACTGGAGAGGATAAAGAGACCCCACCCCTATCATGGGGCTTCTGTACCTGTCTTTCTGTTCTCCCAGCAAATTCCCCAGTCTAGTCAATGATGGTTCCCTAAAGCCTCTCTCCAGAGGACAGTCCAGAGTTCATTCTCTGCACACTTTAAGTGTAAACATGCCATGACATTAGTGATCTTCTAAAAGAGCACTGTCTAACATTTCCTACCATCCAATACTTTAAGAAAGACTGTCAAAAAAGCCACCATCTCTAGAATACGTAACCAGTGGAAGGACAACAAAGCCCATTTTTTACTGGCTACAAGCAGGGCTCTGATTGGGGAAGGAACAGTCCAAGGCAGGTCACAGACAGGGGAAGCTGTCTCTGGGGAGGAATCACCAATGTAGAACCAATGCTTACCCAGAAGAAGGGCTGAAGAGAAAATGGGTAGCCAGGCTCCAGCATAAGTTTCTAAAAACTTATTTTGGATGTGTCAAAAGTAAGTTATTAAGGAGACTTTTCAGACATACACAAAGGTAGAGCAGCATGCTCAGCCACCACCCAGCCTCAACATCCATCTGGACGACCCTGCCCCAGCCACACTGCCAACCACTCCTCCTCCCCTCTCTAGGATTTGAAGCATATTCAAGATGTCATGATAAACAACTGGTTCAGTACATATCTTTCAAAGATAAGGGCTCTTATCACACCCAAGAGGATGAACAATAACTTCTTAATATTATCAAATATATAGTCAGTATTCAATTTGTTACATTAAAAAAACTAGAATCCAAATGAAGTCCATATATTGGGAGTCACTGATACATCTTCTAAGTCTTTCCTAAAGTTCCCTCCAATCTCCTTTTCTTTTTTCTTTGCAACTTATGAAGAAACTAAGTTGTCTGCCTATAGCTTTCTCATGGTCTAGATTTTGCTGACTGCATCCCAAAGAATCATTTTAACACGCTCATCTGTCCTATATGTATATTACAGAATTCCGTAACCGAATTTGGAGGCTTGATCAGATTCAGGTTCAATTTCTGGGGAACTGAGGAACAAAACTAGATAGATAATGTTGTATTCTAGACAATCTCTATTTAAGTGATATCAGCAGCTATTAATGTTTAATGCCAATATCTGTTCATTATTCTTTCTTCGCTTCTTAGCCAAAATACTTCTATGAAGATAAGTTTCCTTTCATCCATTATTTGGTCTTCAGTGGTCTAGTTTGTAATACAAACACAACAAAAACAAAGGCAGAAGAGAGCAACTAGTTTTTGAAATAGTGAGTTGGTTCCCTAGCAACATAATCAATTCATTTTCATCCTAGGTTTCATTATGACTTCATGGGTCTAAACTGAAAACCAATCATCTTCCTTTTCTGTTACGATTTAAAAGTTGCTCATGGAAATTTGAGAAATACAGAAAAAGTATATAGGAGCCTGGCAACATAGCAATACCCTATCTCTACAAAAAAAAAAAGAAAAAATTTTTATTAACTGGGCATGGTGGTGTGTGCCTGTAGTCTCAGCTACTCGGGAGGCTGAGGTGAGAGGATTGGCTTGAACTCAAGAGGTTGAAGCTTCAGTGAGCCATGATAGCACCACTTCACTCTAGCCTGGGTGGCAGACGGAGACCCTGACTCAAAAAAAAAAAAAAAAAAAAAAACAAACAAAGGTGGGGCGCGGTGGCTCACACCTGTAATCCCAGCACTTTGGGAGGCCAAGGCGGGCGGATCACCTGAGGTCGTCAGTTTGAGACCAGCCTGACCAACATGGAGAAACCCCATCTCTACTAAAAATACAAAATGAGCCGGGTGTGATGGCTCATGCCAGTAATCCCAGCTACTAGCGAGGCTGAGGCAAGAGAATCGCTTGAACCCGCGGTGAAGGCGGAGGTTGCAGTGAGCCGAGATCGCACCACTGCACTCCAGCCCTGGGCAACAAGAGCAAAACTTCATCTAATAAAAAAAAAAAAAAAAAGACCATCACTCATCCTGCCACTTGATGATAACCACCATCAATCATATGGAAATCTTCCTTCTAGGTCATACTTGAATTTTACAAACTTAAGATCATATTGCACACATCCAATTTTATATTTTATTTATTCTCTTATCAATACATTTGCCCTGTGCTTTAAAATCAGCTTACTTCCAACCTCCTCATTTGACCAGGATGGCTCCTCACTTCTGGCAAAGTTTGAAGAAGATCCACTCAGTGGGTAGCTCCGTCAGCTCCTTTGCCTTGCCTCATTGTGAGGGCTAACGAGAAGCTGGCTTGAATGGACATTATTCATAACTGAATAACCTCTCTATGAGGTTCTTTAAGCTATCAGGTTTCATACTTAACGACTGAGGTCTGCCTAAGATGCGTAGATCATGAGCAATGTACCCATCTTTTCAGACTTACTCTAAGTCCCATTCTAGCATATGTGATCTGGCTTAGGCATTCTGCATTCGACTCCATCACCAGAACTGGTTAGGAATGTTCTCGTTGGTCTGAATATGGCCATAATTAGGATGTGCCACACCTCAAAGGGGAAGTGAAAGCCTGGGAGCTCATCAGAGTCCCCAGCAAGATCAATGAATGGTATCTTTATACACGCAAATACAAATGTGTACACATACATATTTACAGTAATGCATTGCTTAATGATAGGGATGCATTCTGAAAAATGCATTGTTAGGCAATTTTGTCATTATGCAAACATCATAGTGTTTTTACACAAACCTAAATGGTATAACCTACTACACACCTAGTCTATATGGTATAGCCACTGTTGTATATCTGGTCCATAATGACGTGGAAACATCATTATGTGGCACATTACTGTTTATTAACAAATGGGATCTCACTACATTAGGCCGGACTTGAACTCCTGGGTTCAAGCGATCCTCCTGCCTCAGCCTCCCAGGTAGCTGGGACTACAGTCATGCACCATCATGCCGCTATTCATTATTTTTATTTGTATTGATTGTTTATAAAGTGATGTCTAAATTTGGGGCTACAACCTACCTTTACAGGACCAAACTTCCAGGTATGTTTTGTAGTATAGATTTTGAAGCATTCTTAAATTGTACTTATCCCCACCACTTGCTTTTGTGTGACTTCACGCATCTACCTACATCCTTTATCCCTGAAAACGGTTGAGTTTTTGAGTTTTAATGTCAGTTTGACATAGTTGGAGTTCATCAGAGCTCAGTTTGGGGTTCTTTTCTCCCCCACTCTTCCTTCTTTTCCTAGCTAGTGACATCCATTCCTCCTAGCTTAAATTTGATCTCAAGATAAAGTATGTCATCATAGCTAACTTTTAAGAGCTTTTTAGGTATCAGGCACTACTTTAAGCATATTGCATGCATTAACTCATTTACTCCTTTAGAGAATCCTATGAGCTGGATACTATTATCTCCATCATTTAAGAAAGAGGAACTGAGAGACAGTAACTTGTCCAAGGTCACACAGTGTGGATAAAGCCCAAATCTGAATCAGGCCACCTGGCGGCAGGGCTCCTACTCTTGGCCAGCCTATCCTAATGCCTATGTAACATGTATGAAACATGATCTCACTTGTATGGTCTCTTAAACTTTACTGATTCTGTGAGCCCCCACAGTAGAGCTACCCATTTGGGGAGACAGGACTGGTGTGATAAAACACTGATGCAGTTCACAAGAAAGCAAGAGAACTGTTTCCCTGTTTCAGAGATAGATGAATTAATGTTAAATGTCTTATCCACATCACTTGTTTCATTCACATTCACAAAGAACTGTCTATTTAAAATAGAAAATACCTCATTACTTACCTTTGATATCTCTATGGACAATCATATTACTATGCAAATAATGGACACCCTCCAGAATCTGACGGGTGTATTTCCTAGTCACATTCTCAGTAAGAGCGCCATATGCTTTTAATTGGTCCTTAATTGAACCCTAGGAGAAAACAACAACAAAAACTACTGTATATGGTTTGAAATGAAAACTGCTATTAAATCTTTATTGGTAAAGAGGGCAGGAATTCTCATCTCACTCGTCTAAGCATGTCCTACTTGAATTTTATTTATTTTGTTCTTATTCTGTTTTTAAAGTATTTTATTGACATCTGCTGATTTTCTCAGGAAAAGGAATGGGTATAACTAGAAAGAACATATATGAGATTTTAAAGTTTTTTCTTTATATAAGAAAAAACTCAACACTCAAGTTCGAAACATGAGAACATACACAAAAGGAGAACTTCAGATTTTCTCAAGTGTTGTTTAGGGCAGGATAAGGTGCCATCTCTGAGAAAGCTGAATCAGCCTGAAGTGAGGCATAGGTATTTGAATTTTGAAAAAGCTTCCCTAGTGATTCCAATGTACAAGTTTGATTAATCATCCCTTTAAAAGACAGAAATAAAATGCTTCCTGAGGGACAAATCTCTTTTTTGATAGGAAAATACATCCGAATGTTTCTGCCTTTCCTTGAATTTTGGTAAACGGTGTACTCTGTCATATGAAAGTAAATCCTTGGATTTTACAGATTTAACCATTTGTCCTTTCCACTGTTTATGAGCCATCCTTGGAGGGAGAGCATTTTGCAATTCTGTGGACCCAAACTTGTAAATCACACATATGGAAAGGAGCAAGGGTGCCCAGTCAACTACTGACACCTACAGTTTAGCATGGCTTGTTTGTTCAGTCTACTGTGTCTCTACCTGTAGGATTATACAGAAGAGGCCAGGCACAGTAGCTTATGCCTATAATCCCAGCACTTTGGGAGGCTGAGGAAGGCAGATCACCTGAGGTCAGGAGTTCAAGACCAGCCTGGCCAACAGGGTGAAACCTCATGTCTATTAAAAATACAAAAATTACACAGGTATCGGCCGGGCATTGTGACTCATGCTTGTAATCCCATCACTTTGGGAGGCTGAGGCAGGTGGATCACCTGAGGTCAGGAGTTCAAGACCAGCCTGGCCAACAGGGTGAAACCCCGTCTCTACTAAAAATACAAAAAATTAGCTGGGCGTGGTGGCGGGTGCCTGTAACCCAGCTACTCAGGAGGCTGAGGCAGGAGAAATGATTTAATTCGGGAGGCAGAGGTTAAAGTGAGTCGAGATCGCACCACTACACTCCAGCCTAGGCAACAAAGCGAGACTCCATCTCAAAAAATAAAAATTATGGCTGGGAGCAGTGGTTCATGCCTGTAATCCCAGCACTTTGGGAGGCTGAAGCAGGTGCATCACCTGAGGTCAGCAGTTTGAAACCAGCCTGGCCAACACGGTGAAACCCCATCTTTACTAAAAATACAAAAATTAGCTGGGTGTGCTGGTGTGCACCTGTAATCCCAGCTACACGGGAGGCTGAGGCAGGAGAATTGCTTGAACTGGGAGGCAGAGGTTGCAGTGAGCTGAGATCATGCCATTGCCCAGCCTGGGCAACAAGAGCAAAACTCCATCTCAAAAATAAATAAATAAAATAAAAATTATGGAAATACATGTATTTTTAAACGAGTAAACATATCAATCACCACCTTGAAAATCATTAATACTAGATGTACTCTATTAAAAAAATAAAATATACATAATGACAGATGTCACAAATCACATTTTATAACTCCTAATGAAATTATAGACTCTAGTGATGACTATCAGTGCTAAAAACATTAGGTGGATGGTTGAAAAGGAACGGGCTATTCATATGTGCCACTGCTATATCTCATATTACTTTCTGGTCTGCAGGAAAAAACAAAACTTTACAGTGCAGGAATCAATATGTCAATCACCCTCATCTAATGATTGGTCTTTGCATTGCTACAGTGGAATAACCAGAATAATCAGAAACTGGCTCCTGATAGGATGCATAGCTTCATCTATGATGTATCAAATTTGAATGTGAATCTAATTTAGACCTTAGATCTAACTTGGAGTTTATAATAAAAAAAGGGATAAAAGGACAAATTAAAATCCACATGCTCATTTCGGCAGCACATACACTAAAATTAGAATGATACAGAGAAGATTAGCACAGCCCCTGCGCAAGGATGACATGGAAATTTGTGAAGCATTCCATATAACTAAAAACATAAAAAATTTAAAACAAAAAAACAAAATCCACAAGAATGCAATTAGAGAAATCCATGAGTTTTTTGGGTTTTTTTTTTGCAAATTCTTCCAGATCCTGAGAGTGAAGACTCTTAATAGGCTATCTTCCTCTCTTTGTCAAATCTGTATCATGTACAAACTGACTGCTCTAGATAGTAATCCTAGCACTTTGGGAGGCCAAGGCAGAAGAATCACTGAGTTTGAAACCAGCCTAGGTAGCAGAGTCAGACCTTGCCTCTCTTTCTTTTTAAGAATTATAAAAAATTGTTTAAAAAGACAGAGATAATTAAGGAGCATACAATTAAATGTAATGTATCATCCTAGACTGAAACTTGGTGTGAATATATCAGCTATAATGGGCATTTTAGGGCATTTAAGGAAATCTCAAGATAGACTGTTAAGATGTCTGTAACCTACTTTAGAATACTTTAGCATTAATGAGTTAAAAAATACAAAGACAGATGAAGAGGACAGAAAATATAACCCAGCTCTAAATTAAAACGCTTTCAAAATGTCTTTAACTAGGGTTAACATTTTATAATCTACGTTTTTTTGTCTTTCTTTTATTAACTATAATTTTAAATGGAATGTGCATTTTCAAAAAGATGTACTAACTTACCCCTGGCATATATTCCATAAATATGGAAAGCGTTTTCTCCTGGGGATCCCTCAAACAGCCATAATACTGAACAATTCGCTCATGCAGCAAGTTTTTCAGCAACTGAATTTCACATTCAAGTGCGTTTACTTCCTGAAAGAGAGAATTCATTGTTAAGTCTTCAACAATGTCAGTAAAAGCAAAAAATTCTAACTTCATGGACCATTAAGGTGATTTCATTCTGAAAATTTTAGTTCCCAGTAACAAATATCTGAAAGTCTCTAACCAATAACTTTTTAAACAGTCCTTGATGATATGCTAAAGCAACACTGAATCAGATTAATATTATAACTGAAGTACTAAAAAAGAAAAATACATATTAAAAAGTAGATAAATATTATCTAATCTGTTTTACAAATAATTTATACTAAAGAAAACTGTACTTTTTTGTAAAAATGCTTCTTATTTAGAATGGAAGGGGCTTAATGTTAAAAGAATAATAATAAATAAAGTTTCTTATAATGTGACAAAGTAAATGTGTGCAGTGATTTTTACCTTGCTGGTCTCAGGACTATCAGGATCAAACTGAACTTGCTTAACAGCCAATTCTCTTCCTGTATCAACATCATAACAGAGGTAGACCCTTCCAAAGGCTCCTTGGCCAAGCAGTTTTCCCAATCTCCAGTTGGTTGGAGCCCGAGGTGCTGAAAAAGAACACTTTCTTAAAGTGAAATATCAAACAGCACACAAATGGTTAATAACTAAATGAACATACTGCATTAGTGACATCCTCCATTGAATGTGCTTGGATATAAGGGAAAATTACGATTATCCAAATTCACATAGGTACCGTCTTTCAAAATTTTCTCTTTCATCCGTTTTCTACAAATCCTAAACCAAAAAAAGATTCATATCCCAAGAGTCATTTTTTTCTGAAATTGTTTTCCTAATGACACGTGACAGCATCTTTCTTTCATTCAATCTAAGATGCCAAAGACTGTAAGATACACCATTTCTAATCTTCACTGCAGTAATATTTGTACTTAGTTTTTCAGCCTCCACCTACAATGTAGAAAGCTGGAAAAAGTATCAATCCCATACAAACAAGAGAAATCCGGGTAATCTACAAAATTTAACTTTTATTGAACACATATCAAAAAGCTAAGATTGCAGGGCAACCAACTAACCTGAAATCGAAGGAAAAAGTGGCATCTCCAAGGAGAGACAGAACAGAAGCACTGACGCACTTATGGCAAAGCACAGAGAAAGACCCACACAAGCAGGGAAGAATTCACCTCCATTTTAAACAAATGTGGGCTGGCATAAGAGTACTGAACCCGGGCCGGGCGCGGTGGCTCAAGCCTGTAATCCCAGCACTTTGGGAGGCCGAGATGGGAGGATCACGAGGTCAGGAGATCAAGACCATCCTGGCTAACACGCTGAAACCCCGTCTCCACTAAAAAATACAAAAAAAAATTAGCCGGGCGAAGTGGTGGGCGCCTGTAGTCCCAGCTACTCGGGAGGCTGAGGCAGGAGAATGGCGTGAATCCAGGAGGCAGAGCTTGCAGTGAGCTGAGATCCGGCCACTGCACTCCAGCCTGGGCGACAGAGCGAGACTCCGTCTCAAAAAAAAAAAAAAAAAAAAAAAAAAAAAAGAGTATTGAACGCTTGGGAGATCCAGACACAGGTGAGCTCACACCTGCTCAAAGTCTTTTCTGTGGAACTCTACCATGCACTCACAGGGGCAGGAGACACCAGGGAAAGCCTCCCTTGGTAGTCAAGGCCTGGAGAAGGGGAATGGCCCACTGCTGTGAGAAATGCAGAAAGCCCTTCCACACCCCTCTCCCCTAAGAAACAAGAGCCTTCAGCTGCTGGAGAAAGCCAGAAAACCCTGTCACCCCTGCGTTACAGGTAAAGACCTACTAAGACTAGGGAAACGAGAAAGAAAGAAAACAAACAAACAAACTCTACCCCTGACAGAGAAGCTGGAAACCTTCTGTGACCCTGACCATTAGAGCACTCCTACTCCTGGAAGATGGGTAAGCCCATATCTGAGAACAGAGGAGATAAAGCCTGCCTAAGACTGAAGCTGGATAGGACAACACAGAACCCTCTATTCTGCCTCCCCATCCTAGGCTTGCAAGTAGCAGCAATCCACTACTGAGAGCACAAGGCCATAGAAAGATCCTCGCTCTCTGAGAAGTAGGGACAAAAGGAAGGTCAAGGCCGGGTGCAGTGACCCACACCTGTAATCCCAGCACTTTGGGAGGCCAAAGCAGGCGGATTACCTGAGGTCAGGAGTTCAAGACCAGCCTGGCCAATGTGGCAAAACCCCATTTCTACTATTAAAAAAAAAAAAAAAAAAAAAGCCAGGTGTGGTGGCGGACACCTGTAATTGCAGCTACTTGGGAGGCTGATGCAGGAGAATCGCTTGAACCCGGGAGGGGGAGGTTGCAGTGAGCCAGTATCGCGCCAGTGCACTCCAACCTGGGCAACTCCATCTTAAAAAAAAAAAAAAAAGCTGATGGAGCAGGACGGCTGAGAAAATCCCTTTAGGAAACCAATACAAAGTAATCTGAAGAATTTAAAGTCAGTGGTGCACAGGGACCACGGCAACAACAAAATCCAAACCCAGCTCAACTCCTGACTAGACTGACTCAGCTTCTCATAGTTATGGCCTAGCAGAAGAAGAGTTGTGCCTATTTCCAGGCATACATTCTATTCACCTCCTCCTTTATCCTATACATGATATCTGGCATTCACTGTAAAATGATGACACAAAAAAGCAACCCTTCCAAAGAAAATCAAGAGAGAAAGCAATTAATACAACCAGACTCAGAAGGTTCAGACGGGAAATTTAAAATAACTATGACTAACATGTTAAAGGTTCTAATGGAAAAGGTAGACAACAGGCATGAACAGATGGTGAACAGAGCAATGGAAACTACAGGAATGAGTCACATGAAAATGCATGAAATAAAGAACAATGACAGAAATTAAGAATTCCTTCAACAGGATCATAAATAGATGCAACAAGGCTAAGGAAAGAATCAGTGAACCTGAAAATAGATCAATGGGGCCAGAGAGAGGGGGCGGGGAGGGAGAGAGAGAGTGTGTGTGTGGGAGAGGGAGAAAAAACAGAGGTATGAGACAGTATCAAATAGTCTAGTGTACAGGTAATAGGAATCCCAAAAGAAAAAGGAAGAATGAGACAGAAAAAATACTTGGAGAGGTAACAACTGAGAACTTTTCACAAACTATAAATATAATAAACTGAAAGAACACCAGCTGGGAACCCTACACAAATATACCTAGACACATCATATTCACACTGTAGAAAATCAAAGACAAAATCTTGAAAATAGCTGGGACAGCTGCGGGGGAAGAAAGCATATTACATATCGAGGAACAAAGATAAGAATTATAGCAGATTTCTCTTCAGGAAGTATGTACGCCAGAAGACAATGGGACAATAGCTTTAAAGTGCTAGAAAGGCCAGGTGCAGTGGCTCACACTGTAATTCCAGCACTTTGGGAGGTTGTGGCCGGTGCATCAGCTTAAGCCCAAGAGTTCAAGACCAGCCTGGGCAACACAGCAAAACCCTGTCTCCACAAAAAATACAAAAATTATCTGGGCATGGTGGTGCATGCCTATAGTGCCAGATACTTGAGAGTCTGAGGTGGGAGAATTGCTTGAGCCCAGGAGGCAGAGGTTGCAATGAGTTGAGATTGCACCACGGCCTGAGAGACAGAGTGAGATCCTGTTGCAAAAATGAAGGAGAAATAAAGACTTTTTTCAAACAAACAAAAGCTGAATGAACTTACTACCAGCAAGTCTATTTTACAAGAAAGGTTAAAATGCAGTTTTTCAGACAGAAGGAATTTGATACCCAATAGATCTCAGATCTGTCTTTGTTTATATAGATTTTGGATCTATACAAAGATCTATAAAAATGAATATACTGAAAATATATATACAAGACATTTTTCTCTTATCTTTAATCACTTCAAAAGATAGCTGTCTAAAGCAAAAATAACAGCAATATAGCATGGGGTCAATATGGATAGAAAAGTAAACTATGACACACTAGCACAAAAAAGGAATTCAGAGTATGTAAATAGTGCTGCAACAAACATCTTCGAGCATGAATCTTTGTATGCACTGATTAGATAATAAGGTCTAAATGCTTTGCAATCCGGCCTGAGTTACCACTGTAGGCCTATTCCCACTATTTCAAGTAAGATACCCCTACATCAGCCAAAAATGGAACTATTCACCATTTTTAGATGATGTTATGGCCTCCTGCACATTATCTCCTCAGCTGGTGATTTCTACTCACATTTAAATGCTATACAATTATTTCTCCATATATCATCTACCCCATTAGATTATGTCTTAAGAGATTATGTTTGAAATCTCAGTGGCAGGCATTCAACAAGGATATGTGAAATGAATGGATAAAAAATGACTAGTTGGTAATAGTTTTCCTAATACAAGTGAAGAACAGAATTATCTAAGGTAATTAACAGTGATACCATGCTTATACCTGACATTCCAACTACCTTTAGAAACACATTACCTTTTTTGAGTAGTTCATCTGACCCCAAAAACTCACTTAGGATTTATTCCTTTTAATACTATAAAATTCTGCAAAGGTTCTGCTCTACATTTCACCATGCCAAGTTCTATTACTTACAACGGCTGGGTGGGCTGATGTCCATTACGGTCAAAGTAGGATTGTCTATGTCACTTCCCCTTCTTCTTATTCGACTATCATCATACTCTGGGGTAAAGATACTGCTTCCACTACTGGTGCTTAAGGAGTGATCAGTAGGACTGAAACTCACAGGAGACCGGAAGCTGGTCCCCTGGGTCCTTCTAGCTCTTGGAAAAGTTTTACGACCTACAAAATGAAAAGAGAATGACCTTATACCTTTTATTAATATGTTGTACAATACCTTTTATTAATATGTTGTACTTTTAAAGTATTTAAAATTTGTAACGTAGAGAATAGAAATCTGTCCTGTGACTAGGCTAAGAAACTGAAATAGCAATGATTGGGTGGGAAAAAATAAACAGAACCTGAATATGAATTCAAATAATCTCTTATGATAAAACATGTATGAGTGTGCTCACACACACATACACACACAAATCATAAAAAGGAACCTCCTCGCTTCTGGAGAAAAAGGAGAAAAAAAATTTACTCTCATTTCCAACAATGATTTTAAAATCTAAAACAAAGATTCAAAAGTTCATAGGTAGTAATTTCTTTCTTTTCTTTTTGAGACGGAGTTTCACTCTTGTTGCCCAGGCTGGAGTGCAGTGGTAAAATCTTGGCTCACTGCAACTTCCACCTCCCAGGTTCAAGTGATTCTCCTGTCTCAGCCTCCCAAGTAGCTGGGATTACAGGCGCCCACCACCATGCCCAGCTAATTTTTCATATTTTCAGTAGAGACGGGGTTTCATCATGTTGGCCAGGCTGGTCTCAAACTCCTGACCTCAGGTGATCCACTCACCTCGGCCTCCCAAAGGGCTGGGATTACAGGCATGAGCCACCACACCTGGCAAGTAATTTTTTTTCTTAAAGGGATGATGTAAGTATCAATCTCATCATCAAGGAGTAATTTTCTAATATCATTTAAAAATTACTTCTTTTGGATGGGTGCAGTGGCTCATGCCTGTAATTCCAGCAATTTGGGAGGCAAAGGCAGGCAGATCACCTGAGCCCAGGAGTTTGAGACCAGTCTGGGCAACATGGCGAAACCCCATCTCTACTAAAAATATAAAAATTAGGCTGGGCACAGTGGCTCACGCCTGTAATCCTAGCACTCTGGGAGGCCGAGGCGGGTGAATCACTGAAGATCAGGAGTTTTGAGACCAGCCTGGCCAACATGGCAAAATCCCGTCTAGACTAAAAATACAAAAATTAGCCACATGTGGTGGCGGGCACCTGTAATCCCAGCTACTTGGGAGGCTGAGGCAGGAGAATCCCTTCAACCCAGGAGGCAGAGGCTGCAGTGAGCTGAGATCGTGCCACTGCACTCTGGCCTGGGAGAAAGAGCAAGACTCCACCTCAAAAAAAAAAAAATTAGCCAGGCATGGTGGCATGCACCTATAATCCCAGCTACTTGGGAGGCTGAGGCAGGAGAATCACTTGAACCCAGGAGGTGGAGGGTGCAGTGAGCAGAGATCATGCCACTGCACTCCAGCCTGGGTGACAGAGTGAGACTCTGTCTAGGGGGGAAAAAAAAGAAAGAAAATTACTCCATTTTGGCCAGGTGCAGTGGCTCACACCTGTAATCCCAGCACTTTGGGAGGCTGAGGCAGGAGGACTGCTTGAGCCCAAGACTTCAAGACCAGCCTGGGCAACATGGTGGGACACTCTCTGCACAAAAGAAATGTTTAATTAGCTGGGTGTGATGGCAAATGCCTGTAACGGCACACATCTGAACTCAGGAAGCCAAGGCAGGAAGACCACTTGAGCCCAGGAATTTGAAGTTACAGTGAGCGGAGATCATGCTGCAGCACTCCTGACTGGGCAGCAAAACTTTGGCTCTTAAAACAAAGAAGTATTTCTTTTCTTTAAGGTACAGCCAAGTCTTATAAGTTGACATAAAGCCAAAATGCCCATTATATTTTTGTTATAACACAATTTCCTCATATTTTTCTAATGGTATTACACAAATATGAGGTTTAAAAAAATTTTTTTTGTATTTATTTTTGTTGTTGAGATTTTTAACTGTTCTTGTGGTCTAATTGCCAGAAACTTACCATCATTATACTCTTGATGATGATATGAAACATGATACCTTCTTGGATATGTTCCTCCTTTTCCAAATTTCTCAAAGATAGGGTTATCATAGTCTGTTAAGACATACAAGATGGTTATCTTTTATTTTAAAAAATAGTTAAATATTTCTAATGATGAAAAGCACATTTATAAATTTTTATTTGACTTTTCAAAAATCTCCCCTCTCCTTCCCAGCCAAAACATTATCCAATGACATAAACATTTAAACATTTAGAATTTATAAAGTCTAACCTGAAAATTCCTGATGATTATCTGGGTAGCTCTGTGCTCTAGGCATTCGTGATTTTGGATAGCTCTCTCTATAAAGAAAAAAATGTCACATTAAGTTTACAGTAAGTACGTAAGACATTAAAAAAAATCTTTAAGCAATATCTATATCTGTGCCTCTCTGTATGGGTGTGTGTAAAGGAGCTCACTTTGAAAGGTTAGCGTAACTAAAAAAGAAAAACTACACTAACTTGGTACATGTAGGCAAAGAGCCTGGCTTTAAAAATTAACCTTACAGTACAGTGGAAGAATGATGTATTTTGGAATCATTGGTGTTTCTAAGCACTGTGTTTCAATCCAAGCTCTGCCGCTTAAGTATGTAACTGTGGCAAATCACCCTTCTGCATCAACAAAAGAGATAATTTCCAACTAATCAAGTGTATACAAGTAAGGTGTCCAGGATAGGTTTTTGCAAATGGTGAGTACTCAAATATATAGCTTTCTCATTACTACTTCCGTGAATTTCTTAAATGTCTACCTTGAGGTAGACATTGACACATACAGAAATTTCATATACATGGACAAAAGAAACTTAAATGTGCATTCCCATACAATATTAGTTATTTTTTCAGAATTTGCTTTCATAAAGCAATTCCAGAGAGGATTACCAAGAATACTGTCCTACTGAGACCAGAAGGGGGAGCACTTGTAACAAAAAATTCACATTTTGCAACTTCATCCTCATATTCCTGAACAGCTTTTTCACAAAAGTACTTAAATGTTTGCCTACACGTACCAACATGGCACAGTGGGCTACAATTACCAATAATTTAAATTATTTCTAATCTGGTGCCAGAATGAAAATAATCCTGAACAGGTGAAATAACTTAGGAAATCTCCAAAAACAAACATATTAATGTAAAAGTTGATAGCACTTTCACAAACACAGTTTTAAAAGTAAATGTACATAAATTCTAAATTTGATTTGCCTTCAAACACACAATTTTGACATGCAGGAATACTCAAACTATTATAATCAGGTATCATTTTTAATAACAAAGATACTGAATTCCATGAGGTAAAGGGATTTATACACACTGTGCAAAAATTAATCTGCCATCATTATATACAAGTACCAATTATATTCCTCTGAATGTAACACAAAAAAGTTACTGATAATTCAACATGCTATCTGTATGAATATTTACCCATATCTATTAAAAAAGAAAAACTACTATAAACTGAGCATGGTGGTTCATGTGTGTAATCCCAGCGCTTTAGGAGGCCAAGGCAGGAGGTTTGCTTGAGCCCAGGAGTTCGAGATCAGCCTGGGTAACAAAGTGAAACCCCCATCTCTACAAATAATACAAACAACTTAGCCAGATGTGGTATTAATAGCAAATGCCTTTGGTCCTAGCTCCTCAGGGGTCGGAGGTGGGAGGACTGATAGAGCCCAGGAGGTCAAGGCTGCAGTAAGCTGCATTCAAGCCACTGCACTCCAGCCTGGGTGACAGCAAAACTCTGTCTCAAATAAACAAACCATCCAAAAACTACGATAAATATTACCCATCCAAAGGACTATCAAGTGATGGACAACTTCCTGAGCCAGAATTTTCAGGGCTGCTTAAAGATAACGGATCCAGCATCTAGGAAAAAAAAGCAGTTCCACCATGATTCAATTAGATATAACCAAAAGTTGCTTATTAAAAAAAACCTTCCTTAATGAGACATACTTCATGTAACATAAAATTCACCCATTTAAAGTATACAAGTCAAGGCTTTTAGAATACTGAGAGCTGTGTAACCCTCACTCACCACAATTTTAGAATAATTCCATACTCAATAGTGGTCACTCTCCAGAGTTACTCATTTTCAAATGTCCCTTGTAAGCAAGCCACGACTTCAAAATTTCCTAAGAGAAAAATATTCTTTCTCTATAGACTATTGACTAAATAATTAAAAGCTACAACATTTCACACTATTTTGCTTACTGAAAACTGAACAATGGCCCCACCCAAACTGAGACTAATGACACTATGACGGTTACATTATTAGAAAATGTGAACTACTATAATAGTGTGAACATATAATGCAATGCAATGCAATGTTAAGGGAATAATAGCAACTCCATGAAAACATTTTAATACTATAAAACTGAAGTATTTTTTAAATGTTTCCGAAAGTTCACAAACCTCAGTTTCATGAAGTTAAATATCTGTAGTTTCATTCTATCTTTCAAATGTTTAAAAAAAAACAATCTGGCTATTAATTCCAGGATTACAAAGCAAATGCATTATCATTCACTCACATTCATTCACTTACTGAGCAATAAAAAACCAGCTGTATTCCAGCTTTCTTTACACAGGCACAAGTAAATTAACAGGCATTTTCCTATATTTTTTCTATTTTGTTCAGTTAAGAAGATATGTAATTAGAAAAGAGATCACACACACACACACACACACACACACACACACCCAGTTACCTGCCAAATCACACTGACCCTGACAACATCTCTTTAAATTAAATTTAAAAACTCAAACTTTTGCTTACTTGGTCCATGCTCTCTGGAATGAATTCTCCTTCACTGTTGATACTAGTGAATGACCCATTTCGGGCAACCTGGTGTAATTCATCTGGAATGTATCCTGGGGGAGGAGAACTTCTATCTCTACTAGTAGGACCTCAAGGAAGAAAAATAATGTAATTTATAATTATAGGCAAGGGAATCAAGTTTTGTTTTAAATAGGCTATATTTCTGAATTATATCAATAATACTTTCAGCAAAAGAAAATTCAGTTTTTATTAAAACCTGTCAGAACACCCATTTGTAAAACTTCAAATGGTTTTATAACCTTTGTAAATTCCCACCCTATCATAATTATTAACCTCACCATACTACTACATTTATACTCACTAGGTAGTATCGTATTCTGACTGCTAATGGGATGATAATACAATATAGATTTCCGGCATGAAGACAGTTTAAGTAATCACATTTCTTATGAGACAATAACCCACTTTATTTTACTCAGTTCTGTGGAAATCATGCTATATTTATTAGTACAGTGTCTCACCTTTCCTCATAGTTTTTTGAAATTATAAGACAGATATGGGGAAGTTATGTGAGCATTTAAGTTCTGGTCCAATTTAAAGCAAAAAAGGTTTCAGCTTTATGTAAAGGAGTCATTGTGAGTATATGCAAGCATCTCTTAGTGAGACAGGGAGAAAGGAGAGAGCAAAATGATTACCAAGACATGTGCATAAAAGAGAATACTGTCTACACTTGTCTGTAAAATGATTAGGAGCTCAATTTGAGTCAGGATTGATTTAGGCTTCATAACATCTGTAGCCACAATAATACTGGTCCCTAATATTTTTATTCCTTCCATATCCCCGTGCTTACAAAAGAAGATCAATATAGTCAATTACTAAAAGGAGACAGAACTAAAAAAAAAAAAAAAAAAGGCTATGAAAATTTTGTCTCCCTATTTGACAACCCATTTTTCACAGTAATGCATATGCCAATGCACTCTTGGTTGAGACCTGTTTATCAGCATACACTCCTAACCTAAAGGAGTTTTTCCTCTATCTCCCTTTTATAAAAACAATTAAAGAAAATAACTGCCAACATATAAGAAAAATAATTAATGGTCATATCTAGCAAAGCCATTCAAAGTTTAAAGCAGTGCCAATAAAAGACCACTAATTCTATACTTCACGATTTCCAGTTTCTTCTTATGCTGGCACTGACGTCAAGAATATTTATTAGAATAAGATTGAGGTATTCAGTGTAATTTTAATTCAAAATATATTTAAAATGTCAATTTAATTAGTGCATTTAGCTTACTCTGTCTAATGCAACTAAAGTGAATTAGAGCTGGGCACCGTGGCTCACGCCTGTAATGCCAGCACTTTGGGAGGCCGAGGTGGATGGATCACATGAGCTCAGGAGTTCGAGACTAGCCTGGTCAACATGCTGAAACTCCATCTCTACTAAAAATATAAAAATTAGCCAGGCATGGTGGCAGGTGCCTGTAATCTTAGTTATAAAGTGAATTAGCAATTTTTAAATAAAATGACAAGTACCGTAATGTGATAAGAAATGGAGATAAAGAAAGAAATGTACAATGAACATCTGAGCTTTGTACAATGTACAACTGTACAATGAGCTTTCTAGTTTGAAAAGTAAAATGTACAAGTGTTCTCTCGATTTAATGCTACAACAATCCCATGACTTAAAGAAGAAGACACATTTACTGGTCTCAGGTTCATTAGAGAGCTGGAATTTGAATTTGGCTATTTCAAATGTTCTTTCACCAAATTTTAAAACTGTATCGAAATACATCTGAACGAAAAGGACAAGCCATTTGTATTTTGCTTGTGTATCACCTCTGCTGCTCGCATTTCTGCATTCCTGAAACCCAAAGTAGGACTTATGTAAGACAGACACTTAGAAGAAAATGGTCATAAAATAGCTTCTTCTGGGGACCAAAAGAGAACACGAATAATGTCTATTTTTTCAGTGGTTCACAGGCCAATTCAATTTTTTCTTTGATTATCAACAATCCTCTTCTGTTACCAATCTCTTTCAGATTCCCAACCACATTTATTTTGACCCACTCTCCTGCGTCCTCCTATTCATCTGTTTTTCCTCCTCTTTAACTTTTCTCTTTTAAATCTGCCCCTCATACATGTTTTCATGCCATCTTTAATGGCCATACTCACTGCCCTCTCTGTAAGAACATTTATACCAGCGGTTTTTTGAAACAATGTAATGCTTTTATCAAATAAAAATGTAGATTATCAATGTTTTATAAAAATTGAAGAACAGACAGAATGGGGAGTTCAGAGTATCTATGTCCAACTCATGTTGCAAAAATAAAGCCGCCTTAAAAACACAGCAAGCAAAATCTTTATTTCTTTATATCATAATCTTAATTTTAACAATAAATGGCAAATGAAAACAAATAATAATAAAGTAATAATAAATCATAATATAAAAATTCTTAGTATCTTTATTTTGACAGCATTCTTGGCAATCACTAAAACCCTAGAGAAAGACTTGTGAATTTACAGTCTATTAATTTTAATATATTATAATTACTTCCTTTAATTTTTTTCCTCCATTCTATTTGTATGATTAAAACTTTTTTTTTTTTGAGATGGCATCTCGCTTTGTCACCACGCTGGAGTGCAATGGCACAATCTTGGTTCACTGCAACCTCTACCTCCTGGGTTCAAGCAATCCTCTTGCCTCAGCCTCCTGAGTAGCTGGGACTACAGGCATGTGCCACCATGCCCAGCTAATTTTTGTAATTTTAGTAGAAATGGGGTTTCACCATGTTGGCCAGGATGGTCTTGATCTCTTGACCTTGTGATCTGCCCGCCTTGGCCTCCCAAAGTGCTGGGATTACAGGCATGAGCTACCGCACCCAGCCTAAAACCTCTTTAAAGTTTTATTTGAATTTGTTGACATTAAAATACCCTGAATATATAAACAAAGAATTTAAATTGGAGATTACTAATCCTGTAAACTTGAATTTCCAAGGGACATCAAATAAATAATGTATTTAACTTAAATTACAGGAAGTAGAGAAATAGGATATTAGTTATCAGGAGTATGTTTAGGTGCTGCACTACATTAAAGGATGGAGAAGAAATTGAGAAATCATTCATTTCGTAATTCAGACACCAGCTTTCTTACCTATTATAGAAAGCCGTTTTTTCCTCTCTGCTCCAAATACTGTATTATCCAAATCTTCTAGTGATGGCAATGGTTCTAAATTAGTAGCCTACAAAGGAGAAAAGACAATTAATGCTATTCTTCCTCCTTGGGGCTTTAAACAGAATCCTCTCCCCTACCAAGTACAAACCATTTTATACAGTTTGTGAGCCTTAATCAAATCCTCTTTTTGAAATTTTAATTCTAACATAATTCTTTCTAAGTTGTCAGTTTCTATTAGCTTCATATGTACAACATATTTTAGTTATGTATAACTATGACTGTGGTTTTGAGGAGCAAGGATATTAATGTATAGTAATTAAAGGATGTAAGTTTACATTTGATCATAATGAAAATATTGCAATGATTATAGAATATAATTATGTTTCATATATTAACTTTTACAAGTCTAAGTCCTATAATTCTTACTGAAAAAAATATCCCAAGTCATACCTGTGTACTTCCATTTATTACAAGTAATATCTTGAGGCTCTTCATATGAATACTACGATCCAGCAGTTCCACAGCTTTGTCCAAGTCATCTTGAGTAGTTAATGGAATTACCAACTAAAAACAAACATAAGGAATCATGCAGTTATCTCACCAGGTCAAGTCTTCCATGAGCATCTCCACTACTAAGGAATTACAAATGTCCAAATGCCTTGCTCTGTGATTTGTTCCTATGATGAAAGTCTGAATGTGTACGTGTAGATTGTTTTGCCCTCCTCATTCTACCACCACTAAAATCTTAGAATGAACATAGATGTTTTTAAGTTTGTCTTAATTAATCATTACATTATTTTAGAAAATAACATTTAAAGATTAATTTTCTAGGATATTTCCATAATGTTGCTAAATTTAAGTTATAGTATGTTTGCCCCCAAAAAGCATGAAGGAGTACAGACAAAGACCATATGAAATAAAGGTACTACTTTTCTTCTGCATAGATGAAACTCAGTTCTTTTTTCAGTAGTAACCACAAATTTGTCCTCTCAGCTGGTGTGCTCTTCAACATACCAACATCCTGAGTACCTGCCATGGAGGACAGCTGCCATGGAGGGGTACCACTAGTAACATATCTGCAATCTACAGCCCACCTAGAGTTCTTCTCTCTGAGCCTGGTGACCTGACCACTATACACTAAAACAAATAAGCTAATGAGTTAACTATTCCATAGTAAACCCTCAATGTGGAATCTGCTTTCATTAGTCTTCTCATGCAGCAGATGTTATAGAGGACAAAAGCACCTAAGAGGTCTATGAGAAAAAGCATAATTCATACAATTTAAGAAAATAAAAATTCCTTCTTTTTTTTTTAAAAAAAAGTCAATTTAGTAACTTAAGAAGACTCTGTCAAGAATGTCAAAGTATACTCCATTTCATTGAAAGAGGAACAGAATAAAAACAAGTGAACATATTCTGCACTAGTTAACCTGCTCTACTTAGCACAATACACGAGCCATTCAAATGCAAGGCTGAGTTAATTTGGAGTCTCTACAGTACAAATTCTTTGAGGACAAGGACCCCCATACCAGCAGTGAGCAAAGAGCAGACAACCTGGTAAATGCTGTTTAATAAATATCACAGTGGTAAAAGCTCAATCTGAACCCAACCCACTAGCTGGTATGGTGTGTGTTCATTCTGCAGACTTCTTTATGAAAAAAGTCCTTGAGGTTTTTGATTTTTTGTTTTGAGATGGAGTCTCACTGTCACTCAGGCTAGAGTACAGTGGCAATCTCAGCTCACTGCAACCTGACTCCTGGGTTCAAGTGATTCTCCAGCCTCAGCCTCCCCAGTAGCTGGGTTTACAGGCATGCACCACCACGTGTGGCTAATTTTTGTATTTTTAGTGGAGACAGGGTTTCACCATGTTGGCCAGGCTGGTCTCAAACTCCTGACCTCAAATGATCTGCCCACCTGGGCCTTCTCAAGTGCTGGGATTACAGGCGTGAGCCACCGTGCCCAGCCAAAAAAGTCCTTGTTATAAGAAACGCTGCCAGACACAAAAATAAAGAAGGATTCATGTGAATTCCCTCAATCTGCTTGCACTTACTTACTCTGTTCTTAAAATATAATCCCAATTTCTGTTTGTAGCTAATTTTGTATTACTGTAAGTGACCAACTAACTGGGCTCTTTTTGCTCTATGAGAATTTTTTTCTAATAAAATACAATTATCAACTGTTTGGTATCATAGAACAAGCTTCATCTACTGATCTACTTAAATACATTTCTATTTCCCACCAATTATGAAACATATTGGTATATCTTGCTTCTATCTTCAATAGTCTATTACTTTTTAAGCACTGGAAAACATTTTAAAGCAATAATAATGACTGTTCTGCCGATTTTTCATTTGAGGGGAAAATCTGAATACTTACTTTTACTATACATTTATAACTGGATTGTTTACTTCTCCAAGATACTGCTACTTTTGGGGGAAAAAAACACTAAATCAAATGACAGAAAAAAAATATGAACATAAATGATTCTGCTCTTCTTCAGTCTGCTGCTGTAAAATGTGAACATCCTGGAGAAGTGCCTGGTGCAGCAGCTTAGGCACTGCCTACAGACCTAATGTGATCCTGCCTGTGTTCTAAGGTTACCTATTACAAACTGTAAAATGAGGATTAAGAGTCAAGAACACAAGTCCCAGGTTATCTACACTATACTAAATCAATCAGAGAATGTTTTCTTGCTTGGTGAATTCATTTCAGTCTCATTCATGAAATCTAACACCCTCTGGCCTATTTTTGATAAATCAGTTGTTTGTTGACATAAATCCTTTCTAGAAAGGAAACTTAAAATTGAGTTTGAGAACCATTAAATAGAACTGAAATCTGAAAGAACTGAATTATCTTCCTGACTTTACACAGTGAAGTATCAAGACAGCCATTAAAAGGTTCTCTAGGCTGGACGCAGTGGCTCACGCCTGTAATCGCAGCACTTTAGGAGGCTGAGGTATGCGGATTGCTTGAGCCCAGGAGTTTGAGACCAGCCTGGGCAACATGGTGAAACCACATCTCAACAAAAAATACAAAAATTAACAAGGTATAGTAGTGCATGCCTGTAATCTCAGCTACTTAGGAGGCTGAGGGGGGAGGACTGATTGAGCTGGGGAGGTCAAGGCTGCAGTGAGCCATGACTGTGCCACCGTACTCCAGCCTGGGTGATGGGGAGATGCTGTATCAAAAAAAAAAAAAAAAAATTTTTTTTCCTGCTCTACTCATCTAAAATGGAAGTGATCTTAGAAAATCCTTACTTGGCTTGAACACCTCCACATTCAACCCCCATGACACTGACACACACACACACACCCCCTCTGAACACCTCCACACCCAACCCTCATAACACACACACACACGCACCCCCACACGCACCTTATTAAAGAGAAGCCAAACTAACAAATCCAAACAACCCCAGCTTATATTTCTGCTTAAAGTTCCTTAAAGTTTCAGTTCTAGCCAACTGGAAGTTTATAGAGTAATAGTTCATTCTGAACAGAGAAATTAATATTACACTAGAAAAAATATTTATAGAAGTGGAATGACAGGCAGTATAAATGAATTTTTTGCTTGTCCAAATGTCCACAAAACTAGTAAGATTTTCCTACCCCCAATGTCCAAGATGATGCATTTGGCTTGGGACAATATGTCAAGATATGAGACAGGACACGGCCCACTCACAGAATCTCAGGGTTGCAAGAAATCTTAAATGTAATCTTATCCTAATGCCACCTCTACCACATTCCTGCCAAGAGGCCACCAAAATGTAATGGTAGAACCACTCACAGAAATCCTTCAGAAAGCATGAGAAAAATAAACTAAAAATGGAGCAATTTTCCAATTTTTAGAAAATGGGAAAGGGTTCTTAAAAATACAGATCAGGCCAGGCACAGCGGCTCACGCCTGTAATCCCAGCACTTTGGGGAGGCCCAGGCAGGTGGATCGCTTGAGCTCAGGAGTTTGAGACCAGCCTGGGCAACATGGTGAAACCCTGTCTCTACCAAAAATACAAAAATTATCTGGGTGCAGTGGTGCCCGCCTGTGGTCCCAGCTACTCAGGAGGCTGAGGTAGGAGTATCGCTTGAGCCCTGGGAGGCAAAGGTTGCAGTGAGGTGAAATCGGGCCACTGCACTCCAACCTGGGTGACAGAGTGAAACCTTGTCTCAAAAAAAAAAATAATAATAATAATAATAAGTTAGCTTGATGTCAATCCTCAAGAAAACCACAGAAAAAAATTACATAGTAATTTTTTTAAAAAATTTTCTAAAAAATTACATAGCAAACTGGGAAAAGTCATTTAAAAAAAAAAACAAAAACAAAAACAGCAGTTCTTACAAGCTGGCACAAGTATAATATGGACAAATCATGTCATGCTAACCTCACTGTTCTTGATAGACTTACTAGGCTAGTAGATAAAGACAATACTGTAGTCTTAATGTATCTTGGCATTTGAAAGTTTTCCATAATACAATTTTAGAAAAAAGAAAAAAAGATATGTCTAGGTTCCCCTGTAATCATCCTATGGGATAATGACACAAGTTCAAGACATTTTTTTAAAAATTATTCTTTTTTGTTCAGACAACTCTGTCACACAGGCTGGAGTGTAGTGGTGCAACTCTAGCTCACTGTACCCTCAAATTCCTGGGCTCAAGCTATCCTTCCACCTCAGATTCCCCTGCCTCAGCCTCCCGAACAGCTGGGACTACAGGTGAATGCCATCACACTCAGATAATTTTACTATTTTTTAGAGATGGGGTCTTGCGATATTGCCCAGGTTAGTCTTGAACTCCTGGCCTCAGGTGATCTTCCTGCCTTGGCCTCCCCAAGTGCTGGGATTATAGGCATGAGCCACTGTGCTCTGCCCTTTATTCTTCATCACAATACTTTATGCATTTTTTTTTTTTTTTTTTTTTGAGACAGAGTCTTGCTCTGTCACCAGGCTGGAGTACAGTGACGCGATCTCAGCTAACTCCAACCTCCGCCTCCCGGGTTCAAGCGATTCTCCTGCCTCAGTCTCCCAAATAGCTGGGATTACAGGTGTGCGTCACCATGCCTGGCTAATTTTTGTATTTTTAGTAGAGATGGGGTTTTACCATGTTGGCCAGGATGGTCTCGATCTCTTGACCTCGTGATCCGCCCGCCTCGGCCTCCCGAAGTAGTGGGATTACACGTGTGAGCAACCATGCCTGGCCTACTTTATGCATTTCTTTCAAAGAACTTCATATATTGAAATAGCTCATTTATTAATGGCTTGCTTGTACCACAAGTCTATAAGGTCTACTCCATCAGGCGCTGCAACTTATAAATTATAGCATGATGCCTGAAAAATTAATAAATGCTTTCTGAATATAAAAACCAAATTCACCTAATTACTAACCATAATACAATTATTAACTAAATTGTCCTATAAATTTTAAGATCACAAGATCCTGATATCTCACAGAATCCTAAGAACTAAAAGAAACTTCAAAGATCATTGAATCCAATCCTAAGGGGATTAAAAAGGGGTGTCGTCTCCACAACACAGAGCTCCTCATTGCTAAAGCAAGCCCCTTAAGATCATATGTACTGATTCCGAAACATAATAATCTAATTGAGCCCTGACCAACACTAAAACAATCCTTTAACTCAATTGTTTAACTACCAAAGCTCTGCCATCTGTAGCCAAGTGTAGAGTATGACAGGAAAACACAGTTCATCAATAAAGTACATAGAATAAAAACAAAACCATAAATAAGCAGCAAAATTCCAATACATGTATTTTGCCCTATAATATGCCCTCATTCAATTATTTGCATAGTAGCACCCTCTATTATTTTCCACAATGAAAAAAATCCATTTTAGTCAGTTAAAATTTACTTAGGTTTTATTCTTCTGACATACCATATATTTATCAATCCCTAAATAAAAACACAAGTCTTAAAAGCGGTCTCTTAAACGAACACATTACTTTTCAAGATAAGATCTACTAAAGTTAAACTGTATGTGTTTACCTCATTATTGGTATAATGTAGATCCATAGACTGTCCAAAGGCAATTTTAGCTTTAGATCTCAGATCTTCCAGTTTAACTGGTCTGGGAAACTGAAGGATTCTATATAACACAATTTTAAGATTTTATTTTCTTAGGCAAAGTTAAATAATAAACTTGCAACAGTTATCTCCTTTTAGAGAGATACAAAATTAATTTAAAATTATGTAAATATTCACTTTACTTAAACACTACAACAGCACATTTTTTATCACAGGCACAAATTTTCAACCCAAAATTCAAAAACTCTGAAGTCTGTTTTATCCTAATACAAATCTTAAAAAAGAAATTCTCAAAATTTTCTGCAGCTTTTAATTTGCACTGAAACTACCATATGAATGTTAAACAGCAATACAAAATGTTTATTGAGGAAAGTGATTAAACTTAACTATGTGACATCTTTATGACAGAATGAAATGAAACTGTTAAAAAGAATAAAGTTGTTCTCCAGGGATTCAAATTTTGATTTCTGTATCCTTATCAACTCAACATTTTGGGGTACATGTATCATGTAGGCATACTTCCAAAATAAATATTTTAAAAAGATTAAAATTCTAGTGTTTTCTTTCTATTTCCCAAAGGATTGGCCTGTGCTGCCCTTTGAGAGCATGCACCTAAAGCTTGAAGACCACCAATACCACACTATAAGACCCATAAGGAAAGAGGCTATGTCTGCTTTGCTCCCTTTATTCCTCTAGGGCCTAGCATATATATACTAAGTACTCAACAAATAATGCTGAATGAATGAAAAATTGGGAAAATATCCATAAATAGGAAAATAGATTGGAGAGTTCCATGGTTTATCTGATATATTCCAGTTTTAAACATTTCTATGTAAAATACGCTTATATGATTTGTGAGCCACTTTAAAATCCTTAAAACTGTTAGGCTTTTCACTACATTATTTCATGAGACACTACTAGCAGATATGAAATTCCATCGTCAGGCCAGGCACAGTGGCTCATGCCTGTAATCCCAGTACTTTGGGAGGCTGAGGCAGGTGGATCATCTGAGGTCGGGAGTTCAAGACCAGCCTGGCCAATATGGTGAAACCCCATCTCGACTAAAAAATACAAAAATTAGTCGAGCATGGTGGCAGTCGCCTGTAATCCCAGTTACTCGGGAGGCTGAGGCAGGAGAATCGCTTGAACCCAGGAGGTGGAGGTTGCACTGAGCCAAAATCACGCCATTGCACTCCAGCCTAGGCAACAGAGTAAGACCCCATCTCAAAAAAAAAAAAAAATTCCATCGGCCTTAATTCCTATTAGGTCTTGTCAGCAATTTTGTTGTCAACTACCATCCTATAATTTGTGCACTGAGATACGGATACCAAGTAGAAGGCTAGGTTTACATCTCTGCTAAATAATTTACAGCCACTAGTCCAATTCACTTTCCTTAACATTGCTAATGACATACACGTCATAGCACTGAGGTCTCTTGAGAATAATCAGAATTGTGAGTGTTAAGCTCAGGTATATAAATGCTATATAGTATCTGCGGGATGAAACAATTACAAGGAAAAATATACTTAATTTCCCTCAAGTAAAAATAAAAGGAAATGACAATATTTAAAGTCTGTACTAAGCAGTGATCTTATTTATCTCTGAAAATTGCAAACACATTAATCATTTCTAATGTTTAGCCTGAATTTTGACATATGTTATCTATCTTAAGTCTAAACACATTACACATTCCCAAGGACTACTCTATTCTCAATTTGTAAACCATGAAACTTCATTCAAATCTGAAAAGAACCTTTCAACAGCTTAATTAGAATACACATTTGATTAAATCAATTAATTAACACGTAATGTTTCTTTCCTTACCTTTTTTCTCCCCTATGTTCAAATTTGACTCGGACATCATTCTGTAATGAAATGACAATTGAGTCTTTCAGAGATCAGACAAATCATTCAGAGATTAGATAAAACTCCTACAATTTCTAAATCATATTGTTTTTTAGCCATTCATTTAAAATAGACCAGACGAGGAAGGAAGTTTGAATTTCTGTACCAGCTCCAAACAACTGATAGTGTCTGCTAAAAAGTTGAGAATTATGTTGCTGAATCTGGGCTCAATAGGAAAGAACACCAAGATCTACTAGTGAAGGTACCAGGAGTATGAGACATTTGCTGATCCTGTTATGGGAAATACAGAATATTATATTTTTGTATGTCATGCTGAGTATCCCAAACTAATCTGATTTATCAAAATCAAAATCATCCTCATTTCTAAAAATCCAGAGTAGACTATTTGAAGAACAAAACAAAACAAAAAACAATTCGCTTAAGTGTTTGAAAAATGGATGAAATGTCAGCTTTGGAAAACAGTTACCACATTAAATGAAATGCTACCTTATTTTTTCTGGGAAGGGGTCAACCTTGGCTGCAGAATGCTACCATTCTTTATGAACGCATACTTTAAAAAAATTTTTTTTTAACTTTTAAGTTCAGGGGTACATGAGCACATTTCTTATACAGGTAAACTCATGTCATGGGGGGTTGTTTGTACAGATTAGTCATCCAGGTATTAAGCCTCGTACCCATTAGTTATTGTTCCTGATCCTCTCCCTCCTCCCGCCCTCAACCCTCCGGTAGGTGCCAGTGTCTACTGCTCCCCTCTATGTCTCCATGTGTTCTCATTATTTACCTTCCACTTATAAGTGAGAATATGTGGTATTTGGTTTTCTGTTCCTGCATTAGTTTGCTAAGGATAATTGCCTCCAGCTCCATCCATGTTCCCGAAAGGACATGATCTCGTTCTTTTTTATGGCCACATAGAATTCCATGGTGTATATGTACCACATTTCCTCTATCCAGTTTACCACTGATGGGCATTGAGATTGATTGCATGTCTTTGCTATTGTTAACAGATGAACACACACTCTTATGGGAAAATGTATAACAAACACTAACAAAATACTTGATTCGAAAGTGTAAAAGCTAAACACATTAAACAAGTCCTCCATAAGATTAGTGTATTAACGGAAAGTAATTCATATAAAAACAAAATATACTTATTAAAATAAACACCTGTTTTTTTGGTGATGAAGATTTTGCTTTCCTGGTTTCCTGCAAGGATAATGCTGGTCGACTGGCCTTATGAAGGACAGCCAAATCTTGCATGATTGAGTTCAAAGCTTGCTGATCATCTAGGTAATTTTGAAATAAAACACATATATAGAATTGTAATTGTGACATATATATCAACATGTATAGACATCACACAAAATTTATAATAAAATTTAAAGTAGAGAATGTATTAATTTCATATAAAAATCCATCTAAAACATTTTTAATGCCTATCCTTTTGGTAAAATAAAATTGCAATAGACTCAAGCTCTACCATTAGTCCACACATGTGACACTAATAGACAAGATGAAGTCATTCCGATTCTTCCACTGATTTAATATCCTAGAATAAGGTCAAAACTGCCCTGTTAAAACGAATTCTTTTCTATGTCTCCTAAACAAAACATCAAGATATCTAAAATCTTTTAAAAAGTAGAGGAAAAAAAATAAACAACTTTGTATAAATATTATTACTTAGCACTTATGTCCAAAGTACAGACTTAATTTTGGAAGTTTTTTTTTTTTTTTTTTTTTTTTTCCTTTCATCAATACTTAAGAGTCAGTAACAAAGAAAAGCTTCACCTGTGAATACTGGCCTACTGTATTTGGAAATGCTCTTTCAAACTTCTTCACCATAAGGTTTGACAAGACTAAAAACAGACTATTTAAAGATCATGGTCAGTAACAATGTAAGAAAATTCCTTTCTTTAGAAAAAGTACCAAGTCCATAAAACTGAGAGAAAGGATCATGAACATGAACTTTTAGACTCTTCTAAATATACCAATTGTTTCTTTCTGAGACTAAAAGCATGTGCCTGCCAGTAATGCCAATTATAAGCTCTCTGGAAGACGTCAGGGACAACTTAATTTCTTTTCACTAGTAAATCAATTCTACTAACGATAATCACAAATGGTAAATAAAGGAATCAAGAGACTTTACAGTTTATATTTTAAAATGTAACCATTTTGGTGAGCAGTACCTTATGTTCTTGGAGTAGTAAAAAAACATGTCATATCCTACAAGGGGAATCACTAAAAATATTCTGACAATTCAATAGCCCTAATAGTCTCTCAAACACACAAATAGCTGACTTCTGTAATTTACTAATTTTTAGTAACATTTCATATATTCTATTTTGTAGTGAAATTATTTGCATATTAAAATTTAAAAGTAATGGTTATAAGGTTTTATTATTGGTTTAATTTATTAATATTTCCAGGTTAAGAGAAAATTTTATAATTCTTCACCAAGTATTTTTTATAAAATAAAGTTTTATCATAATGTTAGTTTTGCCAAATAGGTAACCAAGCCACAGACAGGTACAATATAATCACAATAGATGCACCCATCAATAAGCTCAGAACGATCTCAACTGGAATAAAAGCATTTGATGTGACCTTCTTTAAGAAGGTTAAATCCTTGGCCAGGCGCAATGGCTCACGCCTGTAATCCCAGCACTTTGGGAGGCCAAGGGGGGCAGATCACAAGGTCAGGAGTTCAAGACCAGCCTGGCCAATATGGTGAAACCCTACTTTTAGTCTCTACTAAAAATACAAAACTTAGCCGGGCATGGTGGCAGGCACCTGTAGTCCCAGCTACTCAGGAGGCTAAGGCAGGATAATCACTTGAACCCAGAAGGCGGAGGTTGCAGTGAGCTGAGATCATGCCACTGCACTCCACCCTGAGCAATAGAGTGAGAATCCGTCCCAAAAAAAAAAAAAAGTAAATCCTTAATTCTACACTAGGGACAGAAGAACTGTAATTCTTTTTTTATTTTTTTTTGTAGAAATGGAGTCTCACTATATTGCCCAGGCTGGTCTTAAACTCCTGGGCTCAAGTGATCCTCCCACCTTGGCCTCCCAAAGTGGTAACTCTAATTCTTACTCTATCTATGTTGTTCTAATTTTTATTAGAAGAAACCTAAACATTTGAATTTAAACAATTTTATATGCTTAATATTACAATGTCAAAAGCCTTGGGGGAGGACCTTTGGCTAAAATTGATTATCACATTTATATATACTTATTTCTTTTTTCTTTTTCTTTTTTTTTTTTTTTTGAGATGGAGTCTCACTCTGTTGCCCAGGCTGGAGTGCAGTGGCGTGATCTCGGCTCACTGCAAGCTCTGCCTCCCAGGTTCATGCCATTCTCCTGCCTCAGCCTCCCGAGTAGCTGGGACTCCCGGCGCCCACCACCATGCCCAGCTAATTTTTTGTATTTTTAGTAGAGACACGGTTTCACTTATGTACTTATGGGTAAGTACAATGGGTTTCTGACACATGTTGGAAGGACATTCAATTAAGCATAAAACCAAAAAATATTTGGAAAATAATTTTTTCAAAAATCTTTTATCAGAAATGCTGAATTAAATACCTTATATGCTTATTCATGATATTTGAAAAATAAGTAACAGAAGAACATCCTCAATCAAAAATTCAAACATCTGTCATGGTGTTCTGTGACTACCTTTATACATGTTTTTAAGCAATGATTGTTGCTCTTCTATACAGCAGTATTATTTGAGGCTGACGAAAATAAATTTGATCGATACACAGAGTACAAGTGACAGCAGCCAAAATGGAAAGTTGAAAGGAGTTCAGTAAAAGTACATCCAATTTGGAGCTGAAAGTAAGGCTAACTAGAGTAGACAATTTGGGCTACAAGAGGGCACTGATACTCATGACTACAGAAGAGGAAGTGGAAGAAAAAAATTTTTTTTTTTTTTTTTTTTTTTTTTGAGACGGAGTCTTGCTCTGTCGCCCAGGCTGGAGTGCAGTGGCCAGATCTCGGCTCACTGCAAGCTCCGCCTCCCGGGTTCACGCCATTCTCCTGCCTCAGCCTCCCGAGTAGCTGGGACTACAGGCGCCGCCACCTCGCCCGGCTAGTTTTTTGTAATATTTAGTAGAGACGGGGTTTCACCGTGTTAGCCAGGATGGTCTCGATCTCCTGACCTCGTGATCCACCCGTCTCCGCCTCCCAAAGTGCTGGGATTACAGGCTTGAGCCACCGCGCCCGGCAAGAAAAAATTTTAAAGTAGGAAGGTGAAGTCTAAGCTTACAAACTTGCTACAATGACACACAGTGAAAGTGTCCCAGCCCCCACTTTCACCACATGGGCAAATATAAGTTCTTCATGAGGGGGGTGTGTGTGTGTGTGTGCGCGTGCGTGTATTTGTTTTGTTAAGCAAGAAGTAGAAAATGTGTGATAAAGGCAAACTCTGGCAAGTAAATGTCAGAATTAAATCCCAGGATCAGTCTAAGTTTCAAAATTCAGCATCTAACTACTCAGTCCCATTTTTCTTGATTTAGGATAGGGTAGGCCATTCATGACTCCATTTCCTTCTAGTGCCTTCCTGTGTAATCCCTGCCTCATGCTGGAACCCTTAACACAAAGGAGAAAAGGAAAAAACAAAAAGGAGGTAAAGAGGAAAACAAAATGATACGTAAACTGAACATAAACAATCCATTCCCATACTTTAGTCTCTTTAAACTAACATTATACCACAATATACAACCAAGAGTTGTATAACATATCATCCCTGAGCACCAATGATTTGCTGCTCTATGAATCATAAAATAAAATCTTATGATTCCTCTCTTGCCATCAGACTTTAAGCAAATCACAACACATCTTAACAGTTTATTTTGAATGTCCCTACTGTGTTATGCATAAAATGATCACTCTAAAACTATAGCAACACAAAAAGTACTTTAATTAAGTCTATTAAGTAAATATAAAACATTTCATAAATCTGCTATATCATAAAATTTATTTATAAAAAGGTTTATAATAGCACATAATAGAGACAGTTTTTTCACTTCCATTCTATTCTTTAATTATAGCTGAAATACGCTTTTAGTTTGAACTCACCCATCATGGCAAACAGCTCAACAATTTGAAAATCAGGAAAATGGTTCTCCCATCAGCATTGCCTTAGAAGATAAAACAGATTAACATATTAATAAAAAGAAACAGAAAACGAGCCACGAAAAGAAAAAAAAACAGTATAAATAATACTAATGAGAAATATACAATATGAATACTTTACACATTTCGCTGGGGGGAGGTGTTTTATATTGAAGGGTGATCATGTAGGCACCCCCTCGCCTAACACATAGCAAAATTCCAGACTCCCAGAAGAAAAGCAGGTATTCAGCATAAACCATAGTGTCTGTACAAACCATTATCAGTTAGAGGCAGGAACCCTCCTGAAATCCAAGTTCTCAGGCGTCAGCCAAAGACTGACTCCTAAGCAGGCCTTCTAAAAATAAGCAATCAGGCCCCTACATTAACTCTTTTTCTATATAAGCAGCAATAGGAAACTAATACATTGGTTTAAAAAGAAAAAACCTACATAAAGCAATCATTATAACTGTGTTGCTGGGTATACAATACATAATAATATAATTCATATAATATTTACAGTACACAGGAAAGGGAAAGGATACAGTTACATAAAAGAAAGGTGTTTATGGCCAGGCACAGTAGCTCACACCCCCAGCACTCTGGGAGGCCTAGGCAGGCGGACTCCTTGAGCCCAAGAGTTCGAGACCAGCCTGTCCAACATGGCGAAATCCCACCTATACAAAAAATAAAAAAATTAGCCAGGTGCAGTAGTGCATGCCTGCAGTCCTAGCTACTTGGGAGGTTGAGGTGGGAGGATCACTTGGGCCTGGGAGGTTGAGGTTGCAGTGAGCTGTGGCACTCCAGTCTGGGCAATACAGTCAGACTGCCTAAAAAAAAAAAAAAAATTCTTAAAAAAAAAAAAAAACTGTTTGTATACCATTGCAATTAAGTTGATATTAACTCAAACTATGTTATTACAAGATGTTAACTGTAATCCCCAGGTCAACTAGAAAATAAGATGAAAAATATACGATGAGTGCCAACATGATACTATGAATGGAAAATTCCACAAACCTGACCTCATGTGGTAAGTCACAGTCAAAAGGCAGATACACAACTCACAGTTTATTCAGCATCCCCCAGGAGAAGAAAGACCCTCCCAGCCCCTTCCACTGCAATATTATCTTTTCCATGCATGCCCAAATTCCCCCATGCAAGAGGCCTACAAGGGTAATAAAATAGAAACTTTGTTTCAGACACAAAATTACTTAAGATATTGTTGGCTAGTGCAGTGGCTCACACTTATAATACTAGCAATTTGGGGGAGCCAAGGTGGGAGGATCACGAGAGCCCAGGAGTTTGAGACCAGCTTGGGCAACACAGGGAGACTCCCATTTCTACCAAAAAAAAAAAAAGAATTAGAAAAAAAAGCCAGGTGTGGTGGTGCATGCCTATAGTTCCAGGTAATTGGAAGGCTAAAGTGTGAGGACTGCTTGAGCCAGGGAGGTCAAGGCTGCAGTGAACTATGACTGTACCACTGCACTCCAGCCTGTGTGACACAGCGAGACCCTGTCTCAAAAACAATTTAAAAATTACATAAAATTACCTTTAGCTATATGAGTAAGATATATATGAAACATAAGAATTTCATGTTTAGACTTGGGTCCCATTCCCAAGATACCTCACTATGTATATGCAAATATTACAAAATATGAAAAAATCCAAAAAACTTCTGGTCCCAAACATTTTGACCCGAATATGTTGTGAACAACAGACACGCTTTTCTCTCTCTCTCTCTCTCTCTCTCTCTCTCTCTCTCTCTCTCTCTCTCTGTTTCTCTCTCTTTCTCTCTTTCTTCTTTTGGCAGGGTCTTGCTCTCTTTCCCAGGCTGAGGTGCACTGGCATGATCACAGCTCACTGCAGCCTTTATCTGCCAGGTTCCAGCAATCCTCCCACCTCAGCACCCCCGATTACATAGGACCACAGGTGCACACTATCACACCCAGCTGATTTTTTAAAAAAGATTTGTACAGATTACCTAGGCTGGTCTCGAGCTTGTGGGCTAAACTGATCCTCCCAGTTTGGCCTCCCTAAGTGCTGGGACTATGAACCACAATGCCTGGTCCACACTTTAAATCCAAAGACAAAATAGGTTGACAGCAAAAGGATAGAAAAAGATATACCATGCAAACAGTAGTCAAAACAGACCTGCAGTGGCTATACCACTATCAGGCAAAACACATTATGACACAAAAATTGTTGTGACAAAGGGCATTTTATAATAAAAGATAGCCAATACATCAAAAACATACAGCAATTATAAACTTATATGCACCTAACAACATAATCGCAAAATACACAAAACAAAAAAGTATAAAATTCAAGGAAGAAACACACAATTCAAAAATAAAAGTTGGAGATTTCGATGCCCTGCTATTCAATAACGGATAAAATAAGTAGACAGAAAATCAATGAGGAAATACAAGACTTGTACAACACTATAAAACTACTAGGCTTAACAGACACCTACAGGAAAATCAACCTCAAAACAGCAGAATATACATTCTTCTCAAATACATATAGAACATTTCCAAGACAGACCAAATAGTAGGTAATAAAACAAATCTCAGTAACTATACGGACTGAAATCACAAAGTGTGTTTCCTGACAACAATGCAATGAAATCAGAAATTGGTAACATAAGGAAATCTGGAAAATTCACAAATATGTGAAAATTAAAAAACATACTCAAAAATAATCAGTGGGTCAACAGAAGGCATAAGGAAAATTAGAAAATACTTTGAGATAAATGAAAATGAAAACACAATAAACCAAAACTTACTGGATGCATCGAAAGATAAAATTTATAACTGTAAATATTTATATTGACAAACCAGAAAGATGTCAAATCAATAACCTAACCTTTGACCTTAAAATACTAGAAGATGATGAACAATTTAAATCTGAAACAAGCTAAAGGAATAGGGAGTAGAAAATAAAAACACCACTGAAATTTTAAAAAATCAATAAAACAAAAATTGGCCCTTTGGAAAGATCAACAAAACTAATAAACTTTTAGCTAGACTAATCAAAAGCAGCAGCAGCAAAACACAAATAATCAAATTCAAGAATTAAAAAGGGAGCATTACACCAACCTTTCAGAAATAAAAAGGATAAGGGAATACTATTAACAATTGTACATCAACAAATTGGATGACTTAGATGACACAGACAAATTTGGTAGAAAGAAACTACCAAAACTGACTCATCAAGAAGAAATTAAGAATTTGAACAGACCTATAAAAAGACTAAACGAGAAATGAAAAATTTCTCACAAATAAAAGCCCTGGACCACATCGCTTCAAACATTTACAGAATTTACAAAAATGGTTCCACAAAAAAAAAGGAACACTTTCCAATTCATTGTGAAGCCAGTATTACTCCAATACCAAAACCAGACAAAGCTATCACAAGATGAGAAAACTAAAGATCAATATCTCACAAATAGATGCAAAAATCTCAATAAAATACTAGCAAACCTAACCGAGAACATTAAAAAACAAAATTATATAACATGCACATTTGGGATATATCCAACAAAATCAAGGTTGGTTCAGCATCTAAAATCCATCTCACTGTGTTTGCCCAGGCTGGTTTCAAACTCCTGGGCTCAAGCAATCCTCCCGCCTTGGCCTCTCAAAGTGTTAGGATTACAGGTGTGAGCCACCCAGCCCGGCCTTGAGAAAGTGCTCCATTCCTCATGCCAATCAGTCCCATTTCAAGGGCAAGCACTATATTACCTCAGTTTTTAGGACTTTTAATCAAGACAAATATAAGACTAAATTTTAAACAGCTGAGAAGAAAACATCTAGTCTAAATATCTTATTTTAAAATCTGATGGCCAAAAAGATAATATAACTTATAAAGTTGGACAAAGCTAAGACTTGAATACCTGTTTCTTATTTCTTACTCAAGTAAACTTTCCATAATACCGTATCACTCCAATTTACCTTTTGAGGAAACAGTGAGCTGGAATAGGAAATTCTCTGACCATACATATGCACATAGAGAAAGTCACAAACTGGTTGTGGAAGTTTTATCTAGTATATTCTCTTTCAATAAAAATTTAAATTCTCAACCAAATTTTTCAGGTGATTTTGTTTTGTCTTTTGAGACGCGGTCTTGCACTGTCACCCCGGCTGATGTGCAGTGGTACTATCACGGCTCACTGCAGCCTCAACCTCCCGGGCTTAAGCAATTCTTCCACCTCAGCCTATAGTGTTTGCTACCATGCCCAGCTAATTTTCTGTAGAGATGGAGTTTTGCCTTGCTGCCCAGATGTCTGTAAGTACCAATCCCCAATGGATGGCAGAGGAACCAGAATATGGCTGAGATATAGCTGATTTACAGGAGGTAATTGCAAAATGAGCCTAAAACATCTCACTGAACCAGAAAGAAAGTACATAAAGACTATGGGGACATGTCAAAAGGCCACAGGCACAGCTTGAAAGGGATTCCACTAACCAAATATGGGACAATTTGAACATCAAAATAAAAATGTTGGATTACGGGCCCACTGAATAAAAAACAATGAAACAGTGAAGTTGGGCACAATAGCTGTAATCTCAGCTACTCAGGAGACTGAGGCAAGAGGATCACTTCAGCCCTGGAGTTTGTAGCCCACCAGGACAACATAGCAAGATCCCATCTCCTGAAACCAAAAAAAAAAAAAAAGAAAAGAAAACCGTGAGTCCATAAAAACAAAGATAAACAAATAAATCAACAATGGGAGGAAGAGAAAGCTTTTTCTTATGGTAGAATGTCAACTAATGAATGTAATAAAATTAGAAAGCCCACCATTCAGCAATCATCAATAGAAATAATCAAGTAATAATTCAACCAAGAAAAATCAACGAATGCTAAAACTAGTGGATGAAAAGTGTGATGAGGAATGAGTTACTCAATTTTAACATACCATCTCCAAAAAATAATCATTTCCACACATTTTTCAAAGGAAAAAAAAGAGTACCTTTTTTAGTGTAGAAACCCAGCAGACAAAAAAAGAAAAAAAAAAAAAAGCTTAGTCAAGTGATCCACGTTAAGATCACCAGTAACAGGCAAATTAAAATCATGTACCTAACTGGCCTGACTTCCTCAATTTTTAAAAATTAAAAAAAAGTGCCACCTGGTAAGATACACTGAGAATACCACATCACCTCTGTGATATTGCTGCCAAAAACTGATAACCTGAATTGATTCATAGGGAAGCATTAGACAAATACCAATTGAGGAACAGTCTAAGAATCAACTGCTCTGTAAACCTCAAAACTGTCGAGATCATGGAAGTCAAGGAAACGTTATGGCTGTTCTGGATTGAAATGCATCAAAAAGACACAACAACTAAATGCAAATTATAATCCTGATTGAATTATTTTCCTAAAATGAGCATTATTGGGACTACTGGCAAAACTTGAATGGTTTCTGTGGATTAGATGATATAATTCTATCAGGGTTAACCTCCTGATTTTGACAGTTGGATTCTGGATATGTAGGAAAATGTCCTTATTGATAGCAATTACAAACTAAAATGTTCAGGGGTGATGGAGTCTCATGTTAGCAAGTTACTCTCAAATAATCAAAACAAATTTCTTTATACTTGTTTTGCAACTTCTGGAACTTAAAATTATTTCAGAAGAAAAAAATTTAAAAAACAATATATTTTTAAAAAATCTATTCTTCTCTAGTCTTCTCTATCAAGAAGCATCTCTATTTTTCCAATTGCTCAAAACAAAAATTTTGGGATAGCTTGGATTCCTCCCATGCTCTCACCTTATATTCCAATCCACCAGCAAATCCCATTAGCTTTTCCTTAAAATATGTATCACTACTCCAAGCCATAATCATCTCTTGCATGGATTACTGAAATAGTTTCATATCTGATGAACTTGATTTTACTCCAAACTCTAATATAACTCATTTTCCATACAGCAATAAGGATTATCCTTTTAAAAAGTAAGAGAATGTTAATGCTCTCTGTCAGAAAGTACTGGTAGTTTCTTGTAACACTTTGAATAAATTCCAAAGTCCCTGCCATGGCTTACTTCATATAATCTTGACTTCCCTACTTCTTGTTTTTTTATTTTCTTTTTTGAGACAGGGTCTTGCTTTGTCACCCAGGCTGGAATGCAGTGGCACAATCACGGCTCACTGCAGCCTTGACCTCCTGGGCTCAAGTGATACTCCCACCTCAGCCCCCCAAGTGCTGGTACTATAGTTACCCACCACCATAGACAGCTCATTTTTGTATTTTCTGTAGAGACAGGGTTTTGCTATGTTGCCCAGGTTGGTCTTGAACTTTTGGGCTCAAGCAATCCACCTGCCTTGGCCTCCTAAAGTGCTGGGATTATAGGCGTGAGCCACCATGCCCAGCCAACTTCCCTACTTCTTGATGTCATATTCTACTATAGCAAAGGTTATACTACAGAACGCTGCTGCTTCCACCAAGACTAACACAATGGATGATGCCATCCCCACCACTACAAAAAACAAACAACCAACAACAGCAAAAAAGAAGGCTGTTTAAGTACTGGTAGGCTAAAAACATAAATATCCATTACAGCTTCCATGGCAATGCACTCTCACGATTCTCCATTCTCCACCCCACTTCCCACATCTCACCTGAGTGGGCTTCAGAATCTCTTTTTCCTTGCCTGGCTAGTAAATGCTTGGGCCATTTGAAGTTTCATTCTTGCACTACTGCTCTTTTCATTCTATTGAGTCTGTTGAAGAAATATCACCTATAAACTAACCCTCAAATCTGTATCTCCAATCTAGACAGAGCTAAGCTTCAAATTCCCAATTACATAAAACTATTTGTTAGATATTTTAATCCTTGGCCACATGCTTAGGATGGCAAAGCAGTAAGTTAAAATAGAGTACATGATGACTACCTCAAGTCTTCAGAATGATTATAAGATAAAAGCAAATCCCTCATTTGGTAACCCCTTGGATTTATTACACATAGCCAAATATACCTCCTGATTTAGTGAGATAATTGAGGTAAGGATCTGGCAAGGACTCTCTGATTTTGTCTCTTTCACATACAAATTTCATCATGATTGTCAGACTGTCAGACTGGAAAACCTCAAAATTCACAGGACACTGGGTAGTGTACTCACAAAGGTGTGGTCTCAAAAGTAGAAAAAATTTATGCTAAACTAAATGCTGCTCTGGTTCTACCTAATGAAACTTAAGAGCAAGACGCAAAGGATCTGTTTCCAAGTAATTCAACTGCCTCCCAAAACATGTAAGAATGCAAAAATGTCCAGTGCCCAACAAGGTAGAACCCATAATACATGGTATTGAATCAAAAAGTACCACATATGAAGAGAGGCAGGAAAATGTGAGCCAGTCAACTAATAATAACAGACCCAGATAAGACACAAATGATAGAATCAGTACAACTGTCACAGCTATATTCCGTATGTTCAGGCAGATAGACAGAAGATGTTTTGTACAGGCATGGAAGATGTTTTTTAAATGAAATTTTTACAGATAAAAAAATACAATGCCTAAGATGAAAATTACACTGAATGAAATAAACAACAGTAAATCAGATATTGGAGAACAAAGATTAGTAAACACAATAATAAAAATGACAAAAAATCAAACAAATAAACAACTACAAAAAAAATGAACAGAGCCTAAGTGGGCATTAAGACAAGCTGAAAGGAACCCAATATACATTCAGCTGAAGTCCCCAAATGACAGCAGGGTAAGATAGAATATATACTTGAAGAAATGCCATAACTGTTTGAAATTTGACAGAAACTATAAACCCAAAGATCCAAAACTCTCTATGAACCCAAGGCACAAAAAACTTGAAAAACACTTTACCAAGGTACATCACAAACTGCTGAAAAGACAATAGCAATAGGATGACAACAGACTTTCTCATCAGGAGTAATGCAAGCCAGAAGACAGAAATCATCATCATTAAAGGTATACCTCAGAGATACTGCAGGTTCAGTTACAGATGATGGCAATAAGCAAACATCATGATAAAGTGAATTTTGTTTCCCAATGCGTATAAAAGTTATGTTTACAATAATGTGCAGTCTGTTAAGTGTGCAATGGCATTATGTCTAAAAAAACCAATGTACATACCTTAATTAAAAATTACTTATTGCTAAAAGAATGCTAAAGAACATCTGAGCCTTCAGAGTTGTAATCTTTCTGCCACTAGAGGGCCTCCATGTTGATGGCTCCTGACTGATAAGGGTGGTGGTGGTTGCTGAAGGTTGGGGTGACTAAGGCAATTTCTTAAAATAAGACAACAGTGAAGTTTGCTGTGTTAATTGACTCTTCTTCACATGAAAGATTTTGTTCTAGCATTCGATGCTGTTTGACAACATTTTACCCACCACAGAACCTTTTTCAAAATTGGAATCAATCTTCTCAAACCCTTTATCAACTGAGTTGCTTATTGCTGCTTTACCAACTAAGTTTATGTAACATTCTAAATCTTTTGTTGTCATTTCAACCATGTTCACAGCATCTTCACCAGGAGTAGATTCCACCTCAAGAAGTCACTTTGTTTGCTTACCCATAAGTAGCAACTTCGCATGCACTCCAGTTTTATGAGATTGCAGCAATTCAGTCACATCTTCAGGCTCCACTTGTAATTCTAGCTCTTTTTCTGTTTCTGCCAAATCTGTAGCTCCTCCCTCCACTGAAGTCTTGAACCCCTTCAAAGTTGTCTATGAGGGCTGGAATGAGCTTCTTTCAAACTCCTGTTAACGATAATTTTTTGACCTCCTCCCATGAATCACCAATGTTCTTAATGGCACCTAGAATGATGAATCCTTTCCAGAAGGTTTTTGTTGCAGGAAGTCAGGGACCCCGAACAGAGGGACCGGCTGAAGCCGCGGCAGAAGAACATAAATTGTGAAGATTTCATGGACATTTATTAGTTCCCCAAATTAATACTTATATAATTTCTTACGCCTGTCTTTACCGTAATCTCTGCACATAAATTGTGAAGATTTCATGGACACTTATCACTTCCCCAATCGATACCCTTGTGATTTCCTATGCCTGTCTTTACTTTAATCTCTTAACCCCGTCATCTTCTTTGTAAGCTGAGGAGGATATATGTCGCCTCAGGACCCTGTGATGATTGTGTCAACTGCACAAATCGTTTGTAGAGCATGTGTGTTTGAACAATATGAAATCTGGACATCTTGAAAAAACAGGATAACAGCAATGTTCAGGGAACACCAGAGATAAGACTTCTGACCACCGGTGAGCCAGACGGAACAGAGCCATATTTCTCCTCTTTCAAAAGCAAATAGGAGAAATATCACTGAATTCTTTTTCTCTGCAAGAAACATCCCTGAGGAAGAAAATGAGCCCTGAAGGTAGGCCTATAAACGGCCCCGTTAGAAGCATGCATCTTTTATGGTCCAAGCCAAAGGGATGAAATAAGCCCTGGTCTCCTGTAGGCTCCTGGGCGTTATTAGGATGAGGAAATTCCCACCTAATAAATTTTGGTCAGACAGGTTATCTGCTCTCAAACCCTGTTTCCTGATAAGATGTTATCAACAACAATGCATGCCCGAAACTTCATTAGCAATTTTAATTTCGCCTCATCCAGTGGGTCCTGTGATCTCGCCCTGCCTCCATTTATTTGGTTTGTGATATTTTATTGATTTGTGAAGTATGTGATCTCTGTGATCAACACCCTATTCATGCACTCCCTCCCCTTTTGAAAATCGCTAATAAAAACTTGCTGGTTTTACGGCTCGAGGAACATCACGGATCCTGCCTACATGTGATGTCTCCCCCGACACCCAGCTTTAAATTTCTCTCTCTTGTGCTCATTCCCTTTATTTCTCAAACCAGCCGAGACACTTAGCAAATAGAAAGAACCCACAGAACCACTGGGAGCGGGTCCTCCCGATAGCTTTTCAGTTTACTTTTTTCCGATAGATCAGAAGAATCTGATCACAGCTATAGCCTTACAAAATGCATTTCTTGGCCGGGCGCGATGGCTCAAGCCTGTAATCCCAGCACTTTGGGAGGCCGAGACGGGTGGATCACGAGGTCAGGAGATCAAGACCATCCTGGCTAACACGGTGAAACCCCGTCTCTACTAAAAAATCCAAAAAACTAGCTGGGCGAGGTGGCGGGCGCCTGTAGTCCCAGCTACTGGGGAGGCTGAGGCAGGAGAATGGCCTAAACCTGGGAGGCGGAGCTTGCAGTGAGCTGAGATCCAGCCACTGTACCCCAGCCTGGGGCAACAGAGCGAGACTCCGTCTCAAAAAAAAAAAAAAAAACAAACAAAAAAAATGCATTTCTTTTTCTTTTTTTAGTTTCGCAGTGCATATAAAGCTATGTTTACAATATACTGTAGTCTATTAAGTGTGCAATGGCATTATGTCTAAAAAATGTATAAACCTTAATTTTAAAATTATTTATGGCTAAAAAAAATGCTAAAGAACATGTGAGCCTGGCTGAGGCTAATTTTTTATTAGTCTAACTTTTTATTTTTAGTTTTAAAGACAGCATATCACTGTTGCTCAGGCTGGTTGCAAACTCTTGGCCTCAGGTGATCCTCCCACTTTGGCCTCTCAAAGTGTTGGGATTACAGGCGTGTCATTTTTCAATCATGGTGTTGGGAAAATTGGACTATCACGTGCAGATGAATGAAACTGAGTCATTATGTCTCACCGTATACAAAACTTAACTCCAGATGGATTAAGAACCTAAATGTGGCCGGGCGCGGTGGCTCACGCCTGTAATCCCAGCACTCTGGGAGGTTGAGGCGGGCGGATCATGAGGTCAGGAGATCAAGACCATCCTGGCGAACACGGTGAAACCCCCGTCTCTACTAAAAATACAAAAATAATTTGCCGGGCGTGGTGGCGGGCACCTGTAGTCCCAGTTTCTCGGGAGGCTGAGGCAGGAGAATGGCGTGAACACGGGAGGCGGCGGAGCTTGGAGTAAGCTGAGATCGCGCCACCGCACTCCAGCCTGGGCGACAGAGCGAGACTCCATCTCAGGAAAAAAAAAAAAAAAAAAAAAAAGAACCTAAATGTAAGGTGTGAAATTATCAAATTACTAAAAGAAAACCTAGGGAAAATTCTTTTGGACATTGGTCTAGGCAAATAATTTGTGACTAAAACCTCAAAAGCATAGGCAACAAAAACAAAAATAGAGGAATGGGACTCAGTTGAACTAAAAAGCTTCTACACAAAAGAAATAATCGACATAGTAAACAGACAACGTACAGAGTAGGGAAAAATATTAGCAAACTATACATCCAATGGGGACTAATATCCAGAACCCAAAAGGAATTCAGAAAACTTCACACACACACAAATAATAATCCCATTAAAACATGGGCAAAGGACGTGAACAGACATTTTTCAAAAGAAGTTTGACAAAAGAACGGCAAGATCTTTAACTGAAAGACTAGAAAACAATGCTAAGAGAAATCAAAGACCTATAAATTGAACAAAATGCCATGTTCATGGATCAGAAGACTCAGTGTTGTTACAATGGTAATTCACTCCATATTGATAAACAGATTCAATGAAATCTCAAATACTCCTGGCAGGCAATACTGTGAAAACTGAAAAGCTGATTGTAAAATTTACATTGACAGTCTGGACAACATAGCAAGAACTCATATCGACAAAAAAATTAAAATTAAAAAATATACTGATATTGAAATCAATATTTTGTACATGACAACATGGTGGCATATTCCTGTAGTCCCAATTACTCAGGAAGCTGAAGCAGGAGGACCCCTGAGCCCAGGAGTTCGAGGCTGCAGTGAGCAAAGATCGCGCCACTGCACACCAGGCTGGGCGAGGGAGGGAGACCCTCCTGAATATAGAAGAATAGAACAGGACAGAATAAGAAATGTGAAGGACCTAGAAATTCTAAAACAAGTTTGAAAAAGAAGAAAGAGAACTTAAATTATGTAACTTCAAGACTTGTTATAAAGCTATAATAATCAAGACAGTGTGTTATTGGCATACAGGTAGATAAATGGTTAATGAAACGGATTATCTAGAAACAGACCCATATATACATGGCCAGTTAATGTTTTTAAAGGGCTATGGCTATTCAATGGCAAAAGGATCTTTTCTATACATTGTGGTACAACAGCTCAATAACTCAGCTCTTACCTCATCACATACAAAAACTAACTCAGAATAGATCATGAACCTACATATAAGGGCTAAAACTATAAAACTTGTAGAAAAAAATATGATGATCTTGACTTTGGCAAAGATTTCTTTGCATTTTTTAATGGTGTCTTTCGAAGAGCAAAAAGTACAGTACTTATCTTAAAAGAATAAAATGCATTGAACTTCAAAAATATGTTTACCCTTCAAAAAATACCATTAAAAAAATAAAAACACAAGCCACAGACTAGGAGAAAACATGTACTAAACACACACCTGACAAAATATTTGTATCTAGAATGTGTAAAGTACTCTTACAACCCAACAAAAAAAGACAAACAAACAAACATAACAGTAGGACACACACTTCACCAAAAAGACATAAGGACGGCAAATTAAGCCATGCTCAGTAAGATAGGATGCTCAATATCATAAGTCATCATGAAAATGCAAATCGAAACCACAAGATTACAAAAGACTAGCCATCCAAAGTGTCGGCAAGGATACCGTGCAACTAAAATGCTCAGGCACTACTGTTGAGAATGTCAAATGGTACAACCGCTTTGGAAAACAGTTTGGCAGTTTCTTACAAAACTAAACGTACTCTTACCATATGAACCAGTAATCATGCTTGATATTTACCAAAATGAGTAAAAAACTTGTATGTACACAAAAACCTGTGCATGAGTTTTATTAGCAGCTTTATTCATAATTGCCAAAACTTGGAAACAAGATGTCCTTAAGAAAGTGAGCAGAGAAAGTGTGGTATATCCATATGACAGAATATTAAGAACTATCAAGTCACAGAAAAGACATAAAGGAATCTTTAATGCTTATTACTAAGTGAAAGAATCCAATCTGAGGCTGGGCACAGTAGCTTACACCTGTAATCCCAGCATTTTGGGAGGCCAAGGCAGGCAGATCACCAGCCTGGCCAATACGACAAAACCTGTCTTTACTAAAAATATAGTTCCAGCTACTTGGGTGGCTGAGACAGAAGAATCACCTGAACCTGGGAAGCAGAGGTTGCAGTGAGCCAAGATTCCACCACTGCACTCCAGCCTGTCTTTAAAAAAAAAAAAAAAAAAAAAAAAAGTCTACGTACTATTGATTCCAACTATATAACACTTCAGAAAAGGCAAAACTATGGAGACAGTAAAAAGATCAGTGGCTGCCAGGCATTCAGGAGGAGGGGAACAGGGATGAACAGGTGGACCACAGAGGATTTTTTAGGGCAGTGAAATCCTTCTGTATGATATTGTAATAGCAGATATACATCATTATACTTCATCTGTCAAAACCCACAGAAGGTACAACAGAGTTAATTACAATGTAAGCTATGGACTTTAGTTTACAATAATGCCTCATTATTGGCTCATCACCAATTAACAAATGTATGACACTCATGCAAGATGTTAATAACGGGAAACTAGGAGGGGAGTTACAAGGCTGACAGTATATATGAGAACTCCCTACTTTCCACTCAATTTTTCCATAAACCTAAAACTGCTCAAAAAAATAAACTTCCCTTCTTTTCACTTTCAAAAAGAGAAAGAAACAAAACTAGACTTGAAAAGACTGGTCATCTGAAGTGTTGGCAAGGATGCTGTACAACTAAAACATCATACACTGCTTGGTGAGTGTCAAGTGGTACAATCACTTTAGAAATGTTTGGTAATTTTTTACAAAGGTAAACATACAGCTACTGACATGGTTTAAATCTGTGTCTCCACCGAAATCTCATGTTGAAATGTAAGCCCCAATATGCTGCAGCCTGGTGAGAGGTGACTGAATCATGCGGGTGGTTTCTAATGGTTTAGCACCATCCCTCTAGTGCTGTTCTCCTGAGAGTGTTCCTGAGATCTGGATAGGTAAGGGGCACCACCCCGTCTCTCTTCCTCCCGCTCTGGCCATGTGAAGTGCTGGCTCCCCCTTCACCTTCCACCATGATTTTGGTTTCCTGAGGCCTCCTCAGAAGCTGAGCAGATGCCAAAATCATGCTTCCTATAAAGTCTGCAGAAACCGTGAGCCAATTAAACCTCTTTTCTTTACAAATTATCTAGTCGCAGGTATTTCTTTACAGCAGTGTGAAAATGGACTGATACACCTACCATATGACCCACCCATTCATGCCTAGGTATTTACTCAAGAAAAAGAAAGCATACGTCCACATGAATATACTAGTACACAAATATTCTTAGCAGATTTATTTGTAATAGCACAAAAGTGGAAAGCCAAATGTCCATCACCAGGTAAATGGTTAAAGAAATTGTGGTACAGCCATACAGTGGAATAAACAATATTCAGTAATAAACAGAAATAAACTATTGATACATGCAATAATATGGATGAATCTCAAAAATAATTATGCTGAAAGAAGCCAGACTCTTCCCCACTTCAAAAACAGTGCACATATACACTGCATGACCCCATTTATATACAATTCTAGAAAAGACAAACTAATTTATGGTAACAGAAAGCAGACCACTGGTGTAAAAAGAAAAAAAAAAAAAAAAAATAGATCATTGGTTATCTAGGAACAATGGATAGAGGCAACATAGTGATTAATTACAAAACAGACTGAACAAACTTTCAGAGATGATGAATATGTTCGCTATCCTAACTACCAAAACTAGAGGTGACAGTTTGACAGTTATATACATATGTCAAAATTTACTATAATTATATACTTCAGATGTGCAGTTTATTGTATGTTAATTATCTCAATCAACTTATTTTTTTAAATGATTCTGTAACGCTACTACCTCTGCAACTCTGATCATTGATTTTAGGCCAATTTATGAATCATACCACGAATCTCATTACCCTGCAGACATCTTTGCTTTCAATTTTTAAAAACAGTATTACTTAAACCGGTGATTCCTTTATTTGCCAGACTGTAAATGAACTGACTTTTTAAAAAATAAAGTCAAATCTGTCATCATTGGTTACATATATCCTAATTGCAAGTATTCAAAAGTTCTGAAGATAATTTCAAAGAAGTATTTGCCACATAACATTGGTCACCTCTGAGAAACACTGGGTGATTGCAGGTAAAAGGAAGAGAGGAGAGGGTTCTGAGACCTTTCACTGTGTATCTTTTCAAACATTTTGAACTTTGTACCTTATTATTTACTCAAAACCTTATAAAATTCAAATTTAGGCCGGGCGCAGTGGCTCAAGCCTGTAATCCCAGCACTCTGGGAGGCCAAGGTGGGCGGATCACAAGGTCAGGAGATCGAGACCATCCTGGCTAACATGGTAAAACCCCATCTCTACTAAAAATACAAAAAATTAGCTGGGCAAGGTGGCGGGCACCTGTAGTCCCAGCTACTCAGGAGGCTGAGGCAGGAGAATCTCTTGAACCTGGGAGGCAGAGGTTGCAGTGCGTGGAGATTGCACCACTGCGCTCCAGCCTGGGCAACAGACAGAGCGAGACTCCGTCTCAAAAAAAAACCAAAAATCAAATTTAAAGGGAATTTTAAAAGTGTTCTCCCAACATTTTAAAGTAATATAAGAGCAACAATATAGAGCCTCCTAGAATGAATAAAGGAAATAATACTTCCATAGATGCAATAAATTTGGTTACGTTTTAATAACTTAACAGCCATACCACATATGTAATCTCAAATTGGTTGAATGATCACACGCCACATAAAGTGGCAGTCATCTGTAAACAGGCCTGCACATCCTCAGAAAGGCAGAGAAAAATCTAATTTTCATCTAGTGGTCCCTGTGGTCCTAGTAATTATCACATTTGGGATGTATTTGCTTCCTTTCTCTTATCAAGTTTTTAAAGGTCTTTTAGTTGATCAAATGTTTTATCATTTCTTGCATATTTCAAAAGACTGTGTAGTTTATCTGGCAAATAAATTTGAGTTTTTAATATTTCCTTAGGACACAAAGTATTGTTGCAGAATGTTTTAGAGTCACACAGGGACCTGGGTTCAAAACTTAGCGGTAGTTACAGGTGACTCTCAGCTATTACAAACCCATGTCCTTGTTTGTGAAATGAAAATAGAAGAGACTATCTGACAGGTTTGCTTTAAGTGCTGAATAAGATAATATATAACACCTAACATCTTATTTAACAGATGTCAGCTTTCTTCTCTTCCTCCAAACAGTCGGAGTTAAAGGCAATATTCAACTCTAAGCAGCAGACTGATTTTTCTCCTCTTTAAGGTATTACACAGACAACATATTTGTAATTTTTAACAGATCCCTTCTTACTCATCCATACTTTCTCTCTCAATGGGTCACGTTACCTACAAAAATAAAGACAGCAAGGAGAGCTCAGACGTTGGAACCAGACTGCTTGGGACTGAAATCGGCATTTGCCGCTTACCAGGTGTGTGACCTCGGGCAAATGACTTAATCTTTCTTTGCCTTGATTTCCTTACTTGTAATATGGAGATTTATGGCATAATAGCATCTCAAGATTGCTATGGAAGTTAAACGTTTAAGTTTTTTTTTTTTTATGAATAATGCAACAGTGAATATTCTTTTTTTTTCCTTTTTTTTAATTATTATTATACTTTAAGTTCTAGGGTACATGTGCATAACGTGTAGGTTTGTTACATATGTATACTTGTGCCATGCTGCTGTGCTGCACCCATCAACTCATCAGCACCCATCAACTCGTCATTTACATCAGGTATAACTCCCAATGCAATCCCTCCCCCCCCCCCGCCCCCCGCCCCATGATAGGCCCCGATGTGTGATGTTCCCCTTCCCGAGTCCAAGTGATCTCATTGTTCAGTTCCCACCTATGAGTGAGAACATGCAGTGTTTGGTTTTCTGTTCTTGTGATAGTTTGCTAAGAATGATGGTTTCCAGCTGCATCCATGTCCCTACAAAGGACACAAACTCATCCTTTTTATGGCTGCATAGTATTCCATGGTGTATACTGGTACCAAAACAGAGATACAGACCAATGGAACAGAACAGAGTCCTCAGAAATAATACCACACATCTACAGCCATCTGATCTTTGACAAACCTGAGAGAAACAAGAAATGGGGAAAGGATTCCCTATTTAATAAATGGTGCTGGGAAAATTGGCTAGCCATAAGTAGAAAGCTGAAACTGGATCCTTTCCTTACTCCTTATACGAAAATTAATTCAAGATGGATTAGAGACTTAAATGTTAGACCTAATACCATAAAAACCCTAGAGGACATAGGCATGGGCAAAGACTTCATGTCTAAAACACCAAAAGCAACGGCAGCAAAAGCCAAAATTGACAAATGGGATCTCATTAAACTAAAGAGCTTCTGCACAGCAAAAGAAACTACCATCAGAGTGAACAGGCAACCTACAGAATGGGAGAAAATTTTTGCAATCTACTCATCTGACAAAGGGCTAATATCCAGAACCTACAAAGAACTCAAACGTTTAAGTTAATGTAAAGTGCTTAGAAAGAGGCCGGCATATAGTAGTAATTATGCAAATGTTTGTTAAACAAAATTGAGTTGATACACACTTACGGGTTTCCGCCACCCCACTTAGTACCAATACTGAGAATGCAGGGGAATTTGTTTTAAATGCTTACAAATGTTCACACATCTTAATGTTTTCTATATTAGATTATTTTAAAGAAGAAAGAAGGTAGCTCTTAGAACAAATTCAGACTTAAAAAAAATTCTCAAATCTGTACCCTAACTGTTGTCCCTGATACTGTTATCAGGCACTAGAAAAAAAGCAACAACCCATAACTGGTTTACCAAAAACATCACTCAACTGTTTATGGACGGTAATTAGCAATAAGGCTCTCAGTACCACGTTTCCGCTGTAAAAACTGAGACAACTGTATCTACTTTATCTGATTGTTACAAACATTGAATATTATTTGTAAAGCAATTAGAACAACACCAGAGCAGGGTGAACATTTAAAAAACAGCTAACATTCATTAAGTTCAGGAGTTGAGCCCAATTCTGGGCAGAATCCACTTCTACACACTACAGTTGGCCCTTCCTATCTGCACATTCCGCATGTGTGGATTCAACCAACTGGAGATCGAAAACAAATTTAATTTAAAATAATGCAACAATAAAAAAACAAAAAATGCAGTGTAACAATCATTTACACAGCACTTACACTGTGTTACATATTACAAGTAATCAAGAGACAATTTAAAATATACAGAAGGATGTGTGTAGATTGCATTCAAATATTACTCCATTTTATATGAGAGATGTTGAGCGTCTGGGGATTCTGGTATCTGTGGGAGTCGAGGTTCTGGAACCAATCCCCCACAGGTACCAAGGGACAACTGTATTACACTGCCTCTCATTGTTTATTTTTTTCAATCAACATTTAACACATGCTTACTGTGTGCCAATATGCTCTCACCAATCTTGATTCTAAAAATGACAAAATGCTAATAACATCCTCTAAAAATTAGAAACCCTTCCAAAACAAGCAGAATTTGCACCTTAATACTGTATTAATATAATAAAACCATGACCAAGGCTTCAGTCAAAATCAGTTCATATTGAACAAAATATTCATATTTTGCTGATGGGAGTTTAACACTTTCTATTGCAAAATTCCCCAATGATATCAAACATAGTACTCCTCAGTCAGAATTCTGAAGTCAGCACATGTTGCCCGAACCTCAAACTCCAACACAAAAACCCAAGACTAGCCAATTCTCTTCAAATCAATTCCTGTAATCCCCTTCATTCTATGCTTTGTAAAAATGTTACTTGTGTCTCCTTATACAGGACGATCCTTAAGGACAGGAAACATTACCTTTTAAAAATGTATTTACTTACTTATTTTAGAGAGAGAGTCTCACTCTGTCACCTAACCTGGCTCAAGCAATCCTCCTACCTCAGCCTCCTGCGTAGCTAGGACTACAGGCACATGCCACAATGCCCGGCTAATTTTTCAATTTTTAGTAGAGATGGGGTCTTGCTGTTTCCCAGGCTGGTCTTGAGCCCCTGACCTCAAGTGATCCTCCTGCCTCAGTCTCCAAGGTACTGAGATTATATGCATGAGCCACCGAGCCCAGTCGGAAACATTATTTAGGTATCTTTCTATCTCCCACAGCACCTAACAGTACTTTGCACATAGCTAGCCTATTACCAAACATCTTAAATAAATCGTAAATTTGACTCTCCTTACAACCATAACATAACATAGCACACATATGTTTCAGTCAATCTAACCTATCTGCTTTTCTCAAACGACTTGCTATTAATAGAGCCCCCTTCCTGGTCCTCGATTTCTGCTCATCTCTTGAATACCTATCTCCCCCTCCTCTATAGTAAATCTTACTACTAATTTGCATCTCAAAACAATTTACCAAGGAAACCATTCGGATAACCAAAAGCAGCAAACAGATAATCAAAAAAAGCAAAGAGTAGGGGTCAATAGGTTCTGAGCTATACCAGGAAGTGTTCCATGTGCCTTATTGATAGCTACTTTTTGTCTCTGGGCTGTCTGAAATGCTTCCTTCTTTTCTACTTGTCCAAACCATCTTTTAAGGGCCCAGCTTAAGCCCTCCCTGTCCTCTTAACCTGGTCATCTTTCCATGTATAAATGACAATGGAAAAGAATTATCATCCGTGGACCGTCTGTCGATGTGCTAGGCATTTCATATACATTACCACCTGGCTACACTGGAATGACAGCACTTGCCATCTCTCCACTCATCACACAGTCACCTTTCTGAAAGGATATTACCTCACAGAAGAGTTTCCTAACTATTCCATACTTTTACATGTGCTCTCTGCCACTAGACTACAATAACCTCAAATACAGGAACTATGTCTTCTACTTTATTCTGCTCTCCTCTTCTCTTTTCCCTCCATCTTTCCCTCATCTTTAAAAATATACCCTTCATATTTCTCAATCTCTTCTCATTACCACTGCAATGACTACTAATAAAAGCTACTATTGACCAGGCACAGTGGCTCACGCCTGTAATCCCAGCACTTTGGGAGGCCAAGGCGGGCGGATCACCTGACGTCAGGAGTTTGAGATCAGCCTGGCCAACATGGCGAAACCCTGTCTCTACTAAAAATATAAAAATTAGCCAGGCTTGGTGGCACGTGTCTGTAATCGCTGCTACTTGGGAGGCTGAGGCTGCAGTGAGCCGAGATTGTGCCATTGCACTCCAGCCTGGATGACAGAGTGAGACTCTACCTCAAAAAAAAAAAAAAAAAAAAAGAAAAAGCTACTATTTATAATGACTTGCACTGAGCAGACACTTTAAGTGTTTTACAAACATTTCATTTAATCCTTACAACAATCCCATAAGGTAGCTATCATTTCCCTGTTTCACAGAGGAGGAAGCGGGCTTAGGGAGCTTAAGCAACTTGCTCTCTCGCATTTGTATGAGCCTTGATCTATAAAACATCACTGTGGACTTTCACAACTTTAACATCCCCCCTGTGGTTTTTTCATCCTTAACTGCTGTACAGTTTATACTGTGTCAACCTGGTTACATCCAACTACGTTTCCCAGAATCCTCCTTCCATAGGGTAGGTGGCCCAAACAGCAAAAGACTTTCTGAAGAGTATGGTTAGAGCTGAAGTTGCCAGCAGACTGTGCCATGTCTCAGCTATCCTCTGCTCTGTATACAGCTCCTCTTCTTGACTGCCAACCCTGCTGACCAAACAGCAACCCCAGGTTCACCACCAGAAGCTTGACTGAGGACCACAAAAGAGGCAGCTATGCAGAGGTGACAACTCTCCACAGACTTTTCACCAGCTCCACTGTGTGGTCCCACTCCAGCAGCTGGGCGTACCTGGCTTCTCAGAGTCACCTGTAAACGCTGAGTTGACCACTGCACAACTGCTTCAGAGAGGCTGAATAGTAGCTATTCTCTGACCTTCCCTCCAGACTCTGACTTCTGGAGTTTCTCCCACAGCTGTATGAAGTCCTATTCGTTTCCTAAATCCTTTATTCCATAGTATCATAGTAGCTCTGCTTTCTTGATTGAGTCCTTAAATGATGCAAGTAATCAAGCTTCCTCCCAATCTACTGACCAAGAAATCTCTGCAGCTTTCCCTCTGAGATCTTCTTGCATACATAACAAAATCTACATCACTTGGTCTCCAATTTGATTGTTTCCAAACAAACCTTATTTTTATCAGTTCTGCACTCTTCTTCTTTGCTTCCAAGGAACAAGTAACCCTCATTCCAAAAAAGCCGTATCTCACTACTTGATCCTCACATTTGGAAAGAGCGCGATTTAATGGAGAGAATACTAGAGTGGGTATCAGATTAACAAACGTCAATACCAATTTTTAACTAAGAACAAGATTAGCTAAAAACATTCCAGGGTTAGCCAGGTGTGGTCATGTATGCCTGCAGCCCCAGCTACTCAGGAGGCTGAGGTGGGAGGATCCCTTGAGCCCTGGAGTTTGAGTCCAGCCTGGGCAACATAAAAAGACCCCATCTCTGAAAAAAAACCAGCAAAACAAAACAAAAAGAATACTCAGAGGATATGTGTATGCCTTAGTTAGAGATGTGAAGATGGAGAAAGGAGGAAAAAGAAATAAAAAATTCTGAGAAGAAAAATATTTGCTGATGAAAAATACAGTTCGTCCCAAATGTGTTTTCCCCCCACTGGAAGTAAGGAAGCTTCACTTTTTTACGTAATCATTTTGGGCTTATCCAAATGTCTCCCTGAATTATTTTTCAGTTGCTACTGGGCATAAAGGAAGACCGTACGTACAATTTTTCCAATACTCTTTTTTCTTCTCCAAAAAGATCTTCACCCCACTCCCTACCTTTTTAGCTAAAGTATTTCCAAAAATGTATTTTATTAGTCTTGGTTCTCCATTCATAACATGAGAATAATTCTGTTCTCTGTTATTTTCTAGGGCTCAATGCTTACTATTCTGGAGTTCATGACGAAGCTGTCCCACAGGTGATTCTGATTTCTATCTTAGTCACTCTTTCAACAAGTATTTACTGAGAGCCTACTATAAATCAAGCACAGGTCAATGCAAACCATCTGGCTATAAAATACCTTTAAGTAAGAGATCTCATTAGGATCAACTAATCACATTGAACAGAGCTACTTAATTAACTTCCTTCCAAATGCTGTCCTGTAACAAATGTTCTCCAGACTGCTGCCATGTTAACAACCTTCTAAGCAAGAAAACGTTTAAGTCTCTTCTGCCTCTTTACCATTTTCTGGTAAGTTGTGAACCTCACAGAATCACAGGCTAGACAGGTCCTTAAGAGGCAACAAATCCGAGGGTAGCATCACTTTTAAGATATTACTAACTTTACAAAGGAGTTAACAGGTTACTCTACATGAAACATAATATTGATCTCTCTCTCCTTAAACTGAATCAGGAAATATTTGGTCTCATTTCCTTATCACATTAAAAAAGAAAAACAAAATACTTTGGATTAAAACTCCAGGCGGAGTACTAGGGCTCACACCCATAATCCCAGCACTCTGGGAGGCTGAAGCAGGCATATTACCTGAGGTCAGGAGTTTGAGACCAGCCTGGCCAACATAGTGAAACCCCATCTCCACTAAAAATGCAAAAATTAGCCAGGCGTGGCGGCACATGCCTGTAATCCCAGCTACTTCGGAGGTTGAGGCACGAGAATGGCTTGAACACAGGAGGCAGAGGTTGTGGTGAGCCAAGATCACACCACTGCACTCCAGCTGGGTGACAGAGTGAGACTCTCCCAAAACAAAACAAAACTTCCATGATACCATTAAAATGTAACAAAGCCAGTCAAACTTACAGTAATTAGAAACTCTCAAATAATGATAATGAAACACGTCTAAACACGTCTAAGTCACAAATCTAAAATAAAATATGACTTAGGAGCATCCAACTACAGTCATCCCTCAGTATCCACAGGGGACTTGTCCCAGGACCCCACAGATATCAAAATCTGCAAATGCTCAAGTCCCTCATATAAAATGGCAAGTACTGGCCAGGCATGATGGTTCACGCCTGTAATCCCAGCACTTTGGGAGGCCGAGGCCGGTGGATCACTTGAGGTCAGGAGTTTGAGGCCAGCCTGGCCAACATGGTGAAGCCCTGTCTCTACAACAAATAGGAAAATTAACCTGGTGTGATAGTGTGCACCTGTAGTCCCAGGTACTTGGGAGGCTGAGGCACAAGAATCACTTGAACCCAGGAGGCAGAGGTTGCAGTGAGCCAAGATCACACCACTGCACTCCAGCCTGGGTGACAGAACAAGACCCTGTCTCAAAAAAATAAAAATAAAAAGGCAGCCAGGCGTGGTGGCTCACGTCTGTAATCCCAGCACTTTGGGAGGCTGAAGCGGGTGGATCACGAGGTCTGGAGTTTGAGACCATCCTGGCCAACATGGTGAAACCCTGTCTCTACTAAAAATACAAAAAATTAGCTGGACATGGTGGTGGGCGCCTGTAAGCCCCAGATACTCAGGAGGCTGAGGCAGGAGAATCACTTGAACCAGGGAGGCAGAGGTTGCAGCAAGCCCAGATCGCACCACTACACTCCAGCCTGGCAACAGAGTGAGACTCTATCTCAAAAAGAAAAATAAATGAATAAATAAATATAAATAAAAAGGCAAAGTATTTATATATAAACTATGCACATCCTCTCATATACTTTAAATCATCTCTAGATTATTTTTAATACCTAATACAATATAACTGCTACGTAAATAGTTGTTATAAGGTATTTTTTAAATTTGTATTTTTTTTTTCTTTTTGAGACGGGGTCTTGCAATGTTGCCCAGGTTGGCCTCGACCTCCTGGGCTTAAACAAACCTCCCACCGCAGCCTCCAAAGTAGCTGGTACTACAGGCGTTTGCCACTGCACCTGGTTTGTTGAATTACGACTAGTATTATTATTCTCAAATATTTTATTTATTTTATTTTTATTTTTTGGGGACAGAGTCTCACTCTGTCACCCAGGTTGGAGTGCAGTGGTGCAATCTCGGCTCACTGCAACCTCCGACTCCCTGGTTCATGCGATTCTCCTGCCTCAGCCTCCCGAGCAACTGGGATTACAGGCACACACCACCACGCTCAGCTGATTTTTTTGTATTTTTAGTAGAGACGAGGTTTCACCATATTGGCCAGGCTGGTCTTGAACTCCTGACCTTGTGATCTACCCACCTTGGCTTCCCAAAGTGCTGGGACTACAGGTGTGAGCCACCACACCCAGCCATTCTCAAATATTTTCTATCTGTGGTTGGTTGAATCCACACATGCAGCACCTGCAGATACAGAGGACTGACTGTATTATTACAAAATAGCAAAGAAACAAGTAAAAACTGACTTCATCTTAGATTGGAGATCTCTTCCGAAAAACTAACAAGAAATAGTACTGACTCACATTTTTCCCACTGGCTTCCACTTAATGATTTTCAAAATAAATTTTCAGAAACTTTTTTGGCCAGGCGCGGTGGCTCATGCCTGTAATCCCAGCACTCTGGGAGGTTGAGGCGGGAGAATCACGAGGTCAGGAGATCGAGACCATCCTGGCTAACACGGTGAAACCCCGTCTCTACTAAAAATATACAAAAAATTAGCCGGGCGTGGTGGTGGGCGCCTGTCGCCCCAGCTACTCGGGAGGCTGAGGCAGGAGAATGGCGAGAACTCGCGAGGCAGAGCTTGCAGTGAGCCAAGATCGTGCCACTGCACTCCAGCCTGGGCGACAGAGCGAGACTCCGTCTCAAAAAAAAAAAAAAAAAAAAAACTTTTCCACAAAAAACACTGTCTCCGTGAGAGGGCTGTTCAAAAATACTTGTTTTTACCCTTCTGGGCATATGGAAAGATTGAATTTCCCCATCCTGTTTATATCCCAAGTACAGTCAAGAGTCTTCCTTTGGCCAGAGCTGGTGGGTGGAAGTGGTGAATGTTTCTAGGTAAAAGCTTTAAAAGCCAGAGTGTAGTCTGATATGGTCTCTTTGCCCTTGGAACTAATTTAATACCAGTAACGTTCGGTATAGGAGATCAGTCAGGGAGGTGGAAAAATTGTAGAAAGATGCAAACCTTCTTAGAAGGCACCTTCCAAAAAGATTCGCCTGAAGGCAGCCAGATTCTCTTACCCGGTGCCTGAAAGTTTAGGTTAGATAACAAGGGGATGTAAAGAAACCTATCTAGATAAGTTAGTTTACTTAGACTGAGGAACCTGGCCTTTAATCATCTGCATGCAGACTACTGGAGGGGGGGGGCCCGATCATGTGAATTCCCCACAAGTGTGTTGACACAAGACCTTTGTCATTACATCTACACTGAATAAATGCCCACAGCACCGGCTTATCAGGGCCTCAGTCGCTGACTCTTTATAGCACCCTCTTCGGTGTCTGTGGGTGGCCCAGTCCCTTAGCCCGCTCTTTCACTGGATTCCTGGGTCTGAGTGCATTTGTTCATCCATCATTCAGCGAGGGTCTGCGGGTCAGACCCGGCAGGTGGCGCCCTGTGTGAGGAATGCTGCAACAGATCACAACAGAACCCTTGAAAACGAAGGTGAAAAAACTACAGTCAGTAAGTCATTGTTGCCTGCTCGGAATTTCCAAGTTCGAGGGAATTGTTCAGGCTAGGGTTTCATCAAGGGACAACAGTTGCCAGCTCAACAGAAACAGTATATAAAAGTAGTGAAACGGCTGCTTAAAGCTAGTGGAGCCTGGGTTTCACAGGCTCAATTAAGGGACCTAATGCAAACTGTTGTATCCCATAACCCATGGTTCCTGGAAGAAGGTACGCTAGCCGTAGAGCTCTAGGAACAAGTGGGGAGAAATTTCTGAACATCATGCACAAGGACAACAGGTCCCAGTAACACTATGGGCTTTAGTTAGGGCAGCTCTGGCCCCGTTATATACAGAAGAGCCTAAAAAGGGGAGGGAGGAAGAACCATCACCTACTTTACTGTCTCCTTATCCCTCAGCCCCACTACCACCGGGCCAAAATAACAAAGAGGAAACGGAGGTTTTCCTGAGCCCCCTCCTCCGATAAACTGGAAAAAAACACAAGGGATATGCTACAGCTAGGGGACCCTGTCTTAAGCAAGCAGCATTAGAAGGGGAGCTCTTAGCCTTCCCGGTAATACACGAACGACAAGGCAATCAGGTACATGAACCCATTTCTTTTAACGCTTATAAAAAGCTAAGAAAAAGCATTAAAGAAAACAGAGCCGCTAGCCCATTTCCTTACGAAAGGAATGATTGAAGCCTTGGCAGACAACTTACGTATGACCGCACGGGACTGGTCAGTGTTAGCTAAAACAATTTTGGACCCCAGCCAGTACCTCCTCTGGAGGGCAGAATACAATGAGTTGTGTGAACAACAAGCTAACCAGAATCAGGTGGCCGGGCAAGACATAATAGCTGCTCTGCTCCAGGGGAGGGATCCCCATGTCAATGTACAAACAACAACTAACTTTTGATCCCCAAGCCTATGCACAGATGTCTGTGTGTGCTCTCGGGGCTTGGGACAGAATTCCCAAAAGCAGAGTTCAACAGGGATCTTTTATAAATGTTTGACAACGGCCTCAGGAGCCATTTACTGTCTGTTATCAATCGTTTAACCCAGGCAAATTAAGAGACAAATCAGTCACGCCCAGGCCTCTGATAACTTATTGTTACAACTGGCTTATGAAAACGCTAATGTGGATCGCCAACAAGCAATGCAGGCAATCAGGAAAGGCAGCCACAGTCAGGGAACTTACATGAGCATGTCAACTGGTGGGGACTGAAACACACAAAGCCAAAATATTGGCTATGGCATTAAGGCCTCCTGAAGTGAAAAGGGAGGGAAACCCAAATTGTTTTCTATGCGGAGAGCCAGGTCATATGAAGAGGGAATGCTCCAATAATAGAGACCAGGGTAACTCAGGAAAAGAACCTCCTTCTATATGCCCCTGCTGTAAAAAGGGGAAACACTGGGCGAATCAATGCAGGTCCAAATTTGATAAAAACGACAACCCGTAAGTAACCAGGCGGGAAACTTCATAAGGGGCTGACCCCAGGCCCCGCTGCAAACTGGGGCAATGCCAGCGGCTTTCCTCGGTCAGAGAGAAAGCCCACAGTCCTCTCTCTCAGAGCAGCCACCACTGGGAGCAGTGGTGGAGTGGGACTGGACTTACTCTGCCCCGATGAATTAGTGCTAAAAGAAGGAAAAGGCCCTAAAAGGTTTGCAACCGGGATCCGGGGCCCACTGCCTCTGGGAACTGTGGGATTAGTCCTAGGGCAATCCAGCCTATCCAGTAAAGGAATTAATGTGCTCACCAAGGTAACTGATAGTGATTATCAAGGTGAGATATTAGTTACGATGGAATGTAAAGGTCTGCATATTCTTCCCCCGCCGGATCAAAGATAGCTCTGTTACTGCTTTTACCATACTGGGTCCCCAATGCCCACAGAAAGAAAGGGGGAAACGGACGTTTTATACTAGCATCAATTAATCACTAACCAGAAACCCATGATCACCTTAAAAATTGGAAATAAGAACTTTACTGGACACAGGGGTGGATATTTCAATCACTAGTGATCAAAACTAGCCAGAAACTTGGCCCTGAGTCACTCAGAAACAAAAAATTGTTGGCATCAGGGAAGCGCACACAGCCAAGCAGAGCACGTGCCCACTAACCTGTTGCGATTCAGAGGGAAGAAAGGCAGTTATACAACCTTTATTCATGCCCATCCCTGTTAATCTTTGGGGACAGGATCTATTAGCCCAATGGGGGGGTCACTCTGCAGACCTCTTTCTAATAATGGCCACAGTTATTCCTCCCCTACCCTTGAAGTGGCTCTCTCAAAATCCTATTTATGTAGAACAGTGACTTTTAAAGGGAGAGAAATTACAAAAAGCCCATGAATTAGTTGAGGAGCAATTAAAAACCAGCCATATAGAACCGTCAAACAGCCCTCGGAATTCGTCCATTTTCTTCATTCCCAAAAGGTCTGGTAAATGGAGACTTCTGCATGACTTATGTGCTATAAATGCTAATTTGCAACCTATGGGGCCCCTTCAGCAGGGGCTCCCCTCCCCCACGGCTATTCGAGATTGGCCTGTAATCGGTACTGACTTAAAAGACTGCTTTTATATTATTCCCCTAGCAGAACTGGACAGTGGAACATTTGCATTTACAATACTAGTAATCAATAATGAAAGGCCAGCTCACTGATTTCAATGGAAAGTGCTTCCCCAAGGAATGCTGAAGAGTCCTACCATGTGTCAGTATCACGTAAATCAGGATTTCTCCCCAGTAGAAAAGAATTTCCTAATTGCAACATTACTCATTTTATGGATGATATTTTACTAGCAGCCCCAACAGAGCCAGTGCTTTTAAGATTATATACCTCTGTAGTAAAGAATACACAGTTAAGAGATTTAATCATAGCACCTAAAAAAGCACAGATGTCTTCTTGGAAATATCTTGGATACACATTAACTTCTCGGTAAGACTTCAAAAGCTTAAATTAGATACTACCAACTTACACATCTTAAATGATTATCAGAAATCACTAGGTGATATTAACTGGCTTCGCCCCACCTTAGGCATAACTACTGATAAGTTACAAAACTTATCTTCTATCTTAAAAGGCAATGCTGCCCTAGACTCTCCTAGGTATTTAACTCCTATAGCACAAAGGGAAATTGAAGAAGTAGCGCAAGCTCTCTCTCAAAGGCAATTAGATCGCATAGATCCACGATATTCACTTCAGCTGTTTGTTTTTCCCACTAAACACTCCCCTACAGGGTTAACAGGACAGATGGGCCCAAAGCTATACTTTATAGAATGGGTTTTTTGCTCACATACCAGGACAAAAACACTCTCTCCCTATATCCAGTTAGTCAGTAAAGTCATCTATTCAGGCCTCAGATGATGCAATCAGTTGCTAGGTTATGACCCTGATATCATCAGGACTCCTTTAAGTAAAAAGCAATTTGAAGCAGTACTGCCCTTATCTATGGACCTGCAAATAGCACTCTCTGATTACACAGGCCATATAGGGCATACCCTTCCTGCTGACAAACTCCTTCAGTTCTTATCTCCTACTTCTGTGGTTTTGCCTACTAAAAAGTTCAATCCCCCATACCTAATGCTTTAACATTGTTTACTGATGGTTCTGGTAAACATGGAAACGGGCTGTCTGGAGGAGACCACGTAATTCCTTCACTCATTCTGGATTTACTAGCACTCAGAGAGCTGAGGTTGGAGCTTTAATATTAGCCTTAGAAACGTTTTTCGCTCAGCCCATCGATATTGTTAGTGACTCTGCTTACTGTTTATTGTGGAACCTTGAGACAGCCCTCATTAAGTCCACTCTGGAGCCCACCCTGTGTGCACTTTTTCTACAACTTCAGCAATTGATAGATCAACGTATACATCTTATTTTTATTACACACATTTGGGTCCACAGCTCACTGCCTGGCCCATTGGCTTAGGGCAATGATCAAGCAGACCTACAGGTTATGACATCACTGCTTGACCAAGCCATCCAACTGAATCAATTTTTCCACCAATCTAAACAATTTCAACTTACCCAGAGACTAGCTAAACAAATTATCCTACAATGCCCATATTGCCAGTTCACAGGCACATCCCCTCCTTCAACAGGTGTTAACCCTAGAGGACTAGAACCTCATCAGTTATGATAAACGGATGTTACACACGTCCCTGAATTTGGAAAACTTAGACATGTACATGTATCCATTGATACCAATTCTCATTTAATTAGCACTCATGCTCTTCCTGGAGAGTCCACCTGATATGTCATGAAACATCTTCTTTTAACTTTTGCATTTATGGGACGGCCCACAAAAATTAAAACTGATAATGGTCTGGCTTATGCCAGCTCACATTTCAACAATTTTGTCACACATGGAACATCCAACAGTCCACAGGCATCCCATATAACCCCCAAGGATAGGCCATAGTAGAACGTACCCAATCCACCCTTAAAAATATGCTCAGAAAACAGAAAAGGGGGAATATGAGTAAGGACCCTGCCACACTACTAGCACAAGCCTTATTTACCGTTAGTTTTTTAAACTTAAATAAATTTCAATCAGCTGTTTAAAAGCACTTTGCTAAAACCTCTCAAGAAATAAAACCTGTAGTTTTACGAAAAGATGTAAACAGTAATGTATGCTGTGTTCCAAATGAATTGTTAACGTCAGGCAGGGGATATGCTTGTGTTCACACCCCCTCAGGTCCTCTTTGGATTCCAGCACAACGCATCAAACCATACCATGGTGTGGCTAGGACCCAACACGGTACCAGAAATAAAGAAAACAACCCTACAGGACCCATAGCCCCAGACAGTGAGGCTTCCTCGGACAACACAGGCCCCAGACAGGATGCTGAAGAAGACAAGGCAGAAGACTGAGTAAATCCTGCTCTGGACACAGACACCATTCACTCCGGATAATGTGTTCCTTGCTATGCTTTATTAATTTTTTCTTTTTTTTTTTTTTTCTTGAGACAGTCTCACTCTGTCACCAAGCTGGAGTGCAGTGGTGCAATCTGGGCTCAGCTCACTGCAACCTCCGCCTCCCAGGTTCAAGTGATTCTCCTGCCTCAGCTTTCCGAGTAGCTGGGACCACAGGCGTGTGCCACCATACCCAGCTAATTTTTGTACTTTTAGTAGAGACGGGGTTTCACCATGTTAGCCAGGATGGTCTCAAACTCTTGACCTCGTGATCCACCCGCCTCAGCCTCCCAAAGTGCTGGGATTAATTCTCTCATTCTGACTGCAACCAGTACCTGCTATACTCTATTGGGCTCATCTTCTAAATCCACCTTTCTTCTGCCCTTTGACGTAGACAAACACACCCCCTTCCCAGCTTCTAACAACTGGCCTGCTTGGCTGAGAGAGATTAACATACCACCAGTGGGGTTCCTTAGTAACAGCACACAATGAACTTATGTGCCAAGTAACACTACAGGTCATTCCTTGATTGGAAAAAAAAAATGTTGCTAATTATACTCGTTTGTTTTATGTTATTTACTAATTCTAGGATGCAAAGCCGGAATATGAGCAGTTACCACCATGCCTGACAAACCTGCTGCACACATCTGTACTCTCCTATCAACAAAATCTGATGCTAAAAACAGAAAAGGTAGAGATTGGTCAGGGTGGTGGGAAAAATTATAGAAAGATGCAAACCTTCTTGGAAGGCCAGAAAGTTTTACAAAAGCTTTGGAAAAAGATTTGGCTGAAGGCAGCCAGATTCTCTTATCTGGTGCCTGAAAGTTTAGGTTAGGTAACAAGGAATGTAAAGAAACTGATCTGGATAAGTTTACTCAGACCTTGGAACCTGGCCTTTAATCCTCCGCATGCAGGACTGCTGGGGCGGGAGGGGGGGGGGGCGTGACCATGTGACCTGCCCACAAGTGTGCTGACTCAAGGCCTTTGTCATTAAATCTATACTGAATAAATGCCTGCAGGGCCGGCTTGTCAGGGCCGCAGCTGCTGACTCTTTACAGCACCCTCCTCGGTATCTGCGGGCGCCCAGTCCCCTAGCCCGCTCTTTCACGGGATTCCTGTGTCTGAGTGCATTTGTGCATCTGTCATTCAGCCAGGGTCTGCAGGCTGGACCCGGCAGTTCCGTACAGTGGCTGCTCCCACGTGAGGTCCTAAAGTGGGACCCAAAGTAAGCATGACAAAAATGTTGAGCTGAGCTGCCAGCTGACCCTCAATGAATACATGATATGAGCAAAACAAACACCTTTTGTTGTTTTAAGCCACTGAGATATTGGGGGTTTTGTTCATAGCCTACTCAGAATAATAGTCTACAACTAGTTAAAAATCATGCTGATGCTGTGCACGGTGGCTTCCGCCTATAATCCCAATACTTTGGGAGTCTGAGACAGGAGGATTGCATGAGCCCAGGAGTTCAAGACCAGGCTGAGCAATACAGAGATCCTGCCTCTACAAAAACTTAAAAATTAGTCGGGTATAATCATGTGCCTGTAGTCCCAGCTACTCAGGAAGCTGAGGTGCGAGGATTGCTGGAGCCTCGGAGGTCGAGGCTGCAGTGAGCAGTGATCCTGACACTGCACTCCAGCCTGAATGATACAGCAAGATCCTGTCTCAAAAAAAAAAAAAAAGAAAGAAAGAAATCAAAACATACCATGGAAATATAGTATGAAAATACCCAATGTTAACTCTATTCATTTCAAGAAATTAAAATAAATCCTTTAACTATGGACATTAAACTCTCCCATATTACTTCTCCTAGAGATCAGAAAAATGAACCTACTTCCCATAAAAGGTATTTAAAATAGATGAGTTTATTGTCACCCCACTGAAAAGCATATGTAATACAAATAAAGAAATAATTCTAGTTTACCCAAATATTTACCAGAACTCTGACTTAGCAATTATAAAAGACGTAGGCAATTATAAAAGCTATTTAGAATAGCATCTAAATTTGAGTGGTTTTTTTTTTTTTTTAAACTACATTGGCTCTATCCCCAGAAGATTCCAGTGCACACATTCATCACAGAGAATATATATATTTCAGTGCATGTATTTATCATAGAGAATGATGAATATAATGAGAATATGAGCAATGTGGAAGCAGCAGGAATGTCAGGAATCTTTGCTTTAACTGGAAGAGCCACACAAAATCCCAACTGCACTCACTATGTGACTCTGAGTCTTACCTGTAAAATCAGGAAAATAAGATATACCATAGTTACTAAGAAGTTTAAAAATGTAATGTAAATTTTCTGGCACGTAGTAGACAATCAAATATTACCTCTGCTTCCTAAGATACAGTCTGAAATTTGTAGAAAATTATATGATAGCTTCAATGCCAGAAGACTTGTCTTTATAAAACAGGAAGAGAAAGCTAAACAGGAGACTAGGCTGAGATGCAAAACAAAAACAACATGAAAAAGGAAATGGATGAGATCTAGGACTGCCAAGATAATACAGATTCAACTGGCAGAGGCTGCGGTGAGCTGAGAACACACCACTGCCTTCCAGCCTGGACAACAGAGACAGACCTTGTCTCAAAACAAACAAACAAACAACAACCATAAAAACTGTGAGACAAAAAATATTTTTAATAGATACTGGAGGGTATAAAGAAAAGAACTATTGATGTGGCTACAGAGGTCAAACCTAAGAAGCTTTACTAGAATGCAAAGATACTGAGAGAAGGTGACAAACATGGAAAATGGAGATCTTAAAAAACTACACATCCTCAAGGTACCAGAATACAAAGAAAAACCAAAGGCACAAATTTTAAAAACTTGAAAGAGCTGAAACAAAACTGACATATTATTATTATGTAGTGCTGAATCCTTTTTTAAATATCTGTATAATACTTTCTCAATTACTCAGAGATACTAGAAGGCAAGGCAACAATATTTTCTCTTATCCAACATCCTTAACAAACTAATTTGGCAAATTAACCAACACTTTCCATTCTCTCCAATAAATTACTGAACATTCACCACTAGTTAAGCTTACTTTTTATCAGACCAGTACATTTATGTTCCCATCAACTTACCAAGAATTAGTTATATTTGTCATCATAATTTACAGTTTATAACACATAGTTTGTGATAAAATAACATTAAGTTTAAATACTAAATAAAATCAGTAAAATTGTAAATATGAAGAGTTGATTCTTTAAAAATGAAGCTGAATTTTAGAAAGACTCAACAGCTAATTATAAAAAAAAAACTGTTAAATCAGGTATAGGTGAGTCAACTGTAAAAGGAGGAAAAATCACACGTCTGTAGATGGATCATATACTCAGACTGCTTTACATCTATATGGGTTTTTTTGTTTGTTTTCTGGGTTTTTCTGTTTTTGAGATGGGGTCTCACTCTGTTACCCAGACTGGAAAGCAGTGGCATGATCACTTCTCACTGTAGCCTCGACCTCCCGGGCTCAAGCAATCCTCCCACCTCAGACTTTTGAGTAGCTGGAACTACCAGTGTGTTTGCTATCATGTCTGCCTAATTTTGTGTTTGTTTGTTTGTTTGGAGAGACAGGGTTTCCTCATGTTGCCTAGGCTGGTCTCAAACTCCTGGGCTCAAGTGACCCACCCACCTTGGCCTCCCAAAGGTTGGGAATACAGGCATGAGCCACAGTGCCTGGCCTCTATGTTTTCTTAAAACAAAATAAATATTTAAGGTAGGATGTATCATTTTTATTCCCCTTACATTAATAACTTTTTAAAATTTAATAAATACTACCTCCCAATCACATTAAATAAGAGAGCTTCTTTGTACACCAAAATAGACATAATATATGTGGATTATGAGAAATTTTTACAATAACTGATAATATATTTGGAACACTTATTATATGCTAGGCATTGTCCTAAACATATTACCTCATTTAAACCTCATTTTTAAACCCTATGAATTAGACACTATACCCCAATTTTACAGAGAAGTGAGGCTTAGAGAGTGGAACTGAGACTCACACTCAGGTCTAAATCCCAAGCTCATAGTCTCAGCCATTCACTACCTTTATTTTATCTTTTCTATACTTTTAAGTTTTTTCAATACACATTATAAGCACACTCGGTTAACGTATAAGGTTTGTTAACTTAGTTCAACTGTTGACGACTCTTCAAGGCCTTCTGGAAATACCATCCTCACTCTGGTACATAGCAGGTACTCAATGAATTAAATAGCATAATATAAATGTCAAAGAATGTTTTCATACTGATTGATGAAAGATACATTACAAATCCAATTTTCTCATTGCCCTGATAAAGCAAGAAAAGCAGCATGTTAGAAGCACATATTCTAGAGCCATGCTGCCTGAGTTCAAGTCCTAGTTCCACCACAGACAAGATGTGGGAACCTAAGCAAGTTGCTTATTGTCCCTGTGCTTCAGTTTCCTCATCTGCACTACGGATATAATAACAGTAACTAATTCACTGGGTTGTTGTAGGAATTAAATGAATTAAAATCTTACAAGTATATTGAAATCAGTGCCTAGAACATAGAAAATTACATTTAACTAAAGTAAAACCAGTATCATGTGGGAGAAAAAAAGAAACAAAGGAAACTCAACCAGTAAATTCAAAACAAAACTTCTGTAAATCATCAACGATTTTGGGAGGCATCACCTTTTAAGTAATCTTACAGCACTGCAAAAGGAGATCCCTGCTGTCTGCACTGTGCTAGGCACCGGAGTACCAACCAATAAAACGCTGCCTCTGTTCTTGATGAACTAACTTACCACTGAAGGACACAGCGATGATTATAGTGCAGTGTGGCAAGTACAATGGTAGAGGCAAGTGTGCACGGAGTGCTCTAGGAACATTCTCAGTGACAATAAAGGGACCTAATTTGAGAATGATACAAAGAATACTGATAAAATATATTCAACTATTCTTTTGTCATTATTAACTATTAAAGTCCGCACTAAATGACTAACCACACAAATGGAAAAAATTCCAAAGTTTATAAACCTCATAGTGCTTTTTAAATTTATGGTACTATGAATCTCAAACAAATAACTGTTGAGCACTTGTAAGAAAAGCAGTATGCTAGTGACCGGGGGAATCTAAAGATGCTATCCCTATCCTCCTATCAGTTGGGAAGGCAAGGCATAAACAACAACAACAAATTAAGAGTTAAGACCTAATCTTAACTCTTTAACCTAAGAGTTAAGTAATAATAAAGGCAGCAATACAAAAGATACTACAAAGCAACTATGTGATTAACTACCAAGAGAAATATAGTCAACCAATGTTCCAAATAAATCCCAGGAATATTCAAGACAAAGACAAAATTAACATTTCAAATTTGTTAAGTATGTGTAGATATAGATATATATATATACACATCTCACACAACACTTTGAGAATAAGAGGAAAAGGGCCGGGCGCGGTGGCTCAAGCTTGTAATCCCAGCACTTTGGGAGGCCGAGACAGGCGGATCACGAGGTCAGGAGATCGAGATCATCCTGGCTAACACGGTGAAACCTACTAAAAAATACAAAAAACTAGCCGGGCGCGGTGGCGGGCGCCTGTAGTCCCAGCTACTCGGGAGGCTGAGGCAGGAGAATGGCGTGAACCCGGGAGGTGGAGCTTGCAGTGAGCCGAGATCCGGCCACTGCACTCCAGCCTGGGCGACAGAGCGAGACTCCGTCCCAAAAAAAAAAGAAAAAAAAAAAAAGAGAATGAGAGGAAAGGTTTTTTTAAGTTCAATTTTGTATTACAATATATTTGATTTACTTATAACTGGCTTCATAAAAATGAGGTTCACTTCTAAATGTAACAAACATACCTCATTAACAGAAATTCATTGTTTACTCATAAATGTTTACTAAAGTGCATACAACAAAAGTTGTATGTACTAAAGCAATCACTATGAAATAAGAACATGCAGTAAAGTTTAAAAATTTATCATTCTTTTTTTCCTGATTTTTGATACAGGGTCTTGCTATGTTGCCCAGGATGCCCTCCAACTCCTGGGCTCAAGGGATTCTTCTGCCTCAACCTCCTGAGTAGCTGAGGCGTGCACCACACAGCCCAGCTCAAAAATTTATAATTCTTGAACTTCATATAATGGTAAGAATAATCTGATTCTCAATCCAGTGATCCTCCCATTACATCAGAAAAGAGACAATTTCTCAAAACATATTTTAGTAGATCCACCCTTCCTTTATATTGTATTTCTGGCTATTCTTGTGCAGTAGATGTTGTCTAAGAAAAATTTAAATGCACTTCTTGAGAGTATGGAAGACCAGCATTGAGTTATTCCCATTTTTTTCAAGCCAGGTTTCTTATAAAATTCGTAACAAAGGATACTTTGAATTCTTTGTTAAAATCTTTAAAATCCACAAAATCAGATTCTGATTAACCTAACTGGATATTTTTTAGTTCCTGTGATTTGTTTCCATCTATAGACCAACAAACATTTATTAACACTGAAATTTAAAAGTTAGCCTGACAAGGATCTGCAAAAGATACCACAACTAGAGAACAGGCTAGCACTACAGTGCTAATTTATCATGCCACAGATTACTTGCTGACTGCAGTGATACCTCACCTTACTCCTCTCAACCAAGCAATCAAACTTAGTATCACATATAATGGGACTGCACAGTGTACATCTCCTAATGGGAGGCATATAAAATATATTAAATCACTTATTAGGTATTCTTGCCCAAAATGTTTAAATTAAAACTAATCGACCCTTTAAACCTAGTTTACACTTAACAACTAGTATAGAGGGAATACAGGAACAAGCTAAACAATGCTATAAGGGGGGAAAACTGACAAATCGAGAATATGAGTCACTTTATAAGACAACTGTCTTGATCTCTTAAAAAAACTAATTATCATTTTTAAAGGGGGTAAGAGGTAAGACTACTCTAGATTAGAAGAGATCAAAAAGACTTAACAACAAATGCAACGAATAAACTTTGATGGAATCCTGATTTGGTGGGGATGGGTGCACAAACCACAAATTACAATTCAGTACGAATGAGATGTAAATATGGATATATATTAGAGTATATTAAAGAATTATCACACCTAAGAAAAGTAACAATAATGGTATTTTGGCTATGTAAAAAAATGTCCTTAACTTTAAGGGAGGCATGTGACATATTGAGGGGTAAAATGTCATAATGTCCATAGCTTAGTTTCAAACAGTTCAGCTGGAAATAATATACAAATATATCTCATTTTATTGAGCTTCATTTTATTCTGCTTCATAGTTATTTTTTTAAATATCTGGAAAAGTTTATTTCTCCTTTATTTTTTAAATATATAGTTCCAGGGTCTAGAATTCTAGTTTGATAGTTTTTTTCTTTCAGTAGAAGCATACCTTGTTTTATTTCACTTTTCATTGTGCTTCACAGATAATAATGTGCTTTCTTACAAATTGAAAGTTTGTGACACCCTGCATCATCCAAGTCTATTGGTACCATTTTTCAAACAGCACTCTGTGCTCACTTTGTGTATCTGTACCATACTTTGGTAAGTCTTGCAATATTTCAGCCTTTTTCATTGTTATTATATCTGCTACAGTGATCTGTGATCAGTGATTTGTGATGTTACTATTGTAATTGCTTTGGGGCGCCACAAATCATGTCAGTATAAGACAATGAACTGAATAAATGTTGGGTGTGTTCTGACTGCTCCACCATCCGGTCCTCATCCCCCTCTCTTTCCCTCTCCTTGGGCCTCCCTATTTCCTGAAACACAATCATTATCATTATTAAATGAAATTAGGCCAATTAATAACCTTACAGTGGCCTCTGAGTGTTCAAGTGAAAGGAAGACTCACACAACTCCCACTTTAAATCAAAAGCGAGAAATGATTGAGATTAGTGGGGAAGGCACGTCAAATGATAGGAAAGCAAAACAGCCTTATTAGCTGACACACACAGTTTTACTAGTCTGGATAGATCAAACTAACCACATTTCCTTATACCAAAGTCCAGTCTAGAGCAAGGCCTTAACTCCAATTCTATGAAAGCTGAGGGAAGTGAGGAAACTGCAGAAGAAAAGTCGGATGCTAGCAGAGGACAGCTCAGGAAGTTAAAGAAAGCCACCTCCATAACATAAAAGTGCATGGTGAAGCAGCAAGTGCTAAAGTGGAAGGTGCAGCAAGTTATCCAGAAGATCTAGCTGATGAAGGTGTCTACACTCAACATCAGGTTTTCAGGGGCAACGAAACAGCCTTCTATTGGAAGAAGATGGCATGTGGGACTTTCACAGCTGGAGAAGAGAAATCAATGCCTGGCTTCAAAGCTTCAAAGGATGGCCTGATTCTCTTAAGGGTAATGCAGCTGATGACTTTAAGCTGAACCCAGTGCTCATTTACCACTCTGAAAGTCTTAGGGTCTTTAAAAATTATGCCAAATCTACTCTGCCTGTACTGTGGCAATCAAACAAAACCTGGATGACTGACAGTATATCTGTTTATAGCATGCTTTAATGAATATTTTAAGCCCACTGTTGAGACCTACTGCTCAGAAATAAGGATTCCTTTTGCTTACTGACAGTGCATCTAGTCACCCAAGAGCTCTGATGAAGATGTACAAGACTAATGTTGTCTCCACACCTTCTAACACAACATTCATACTGCAGTCCATGGATGAAGGAGTCACTTCAACTTTCAAGTCTTTGTGTACAAACATGTATCTTAAAGTCCTAAGAACAGTGACATTCCAACAGCCACCCCAGCACACCCACTGTTCTGTTAAAAAAGTATATCCGGCTGGGTACAGTGTCTCACACCTGTAATCCCAGCACTTTGGGAGGCCGAGGTGGGCAGATCATCTGAGGTTAGGAGTTCAAGACCAGCCTGACCAACATGGTGAAACCCCCATCTCTACTAAAAATACAAAATTAGCTGGGTGTGGTGGCGCATGCCTGTAATTCCAGCTACTCATGAGGCTGAGGAGAACCCAGGAGGCGGAGGTTGCAATGGGCTGAGATTGTGCAATTGCACTCCAGCCTGGGTGACAGAGTGAAACTCCGTCTCAAAAAAGAAAAAAAGAAAAATTATTTCCATTTGTATTTGTATACATTTATTGAGTGCAAGTATAATTTTGTTACATGCATAGATTGTATAGTGGTGAAGTTAGGGCTTTTAGGGTATCCATCAGCCAAATAAAGTACATTATACCCATTAAGTAATTTCTCATCATCCACCCACTCCCACCCCACAACTTTTCTGAGTCCCAATTATCTATCATTCCACACTCTATGTGCCTGCATACACATCATTTAGCTCCCACTTAGAAGTGAGAATATGAGGTATTTATTTTCCTGTGTCTGATTTGTTTCACATAAGATAATGTCCTCCAGTTCCATCTGTGTTGCTACAAAAGACATGACTGTATTCTTTTTCATGGCTGAATAGTATTCCATTGTGTATATATACCACATTTACTTTATCCAGCCATCTGCCGATAGACAATTAGGTTGATTCCATATCTTTGCTACTGTGAATAGTGCTGTGATAAACACAGAACTGCAGGTATCTTTTTGATATAATGATTTCTTTGGCTTTGAGCAGATACCTAGTACTAGGATTGCTGGATGGAATGGTAGTTTTATCTTCAGTTCTTTGAGAACTCACCACACTGTTTTCCCTAGAGGCTGAACTAATTTACATTCCCACCACCAGTGTATTATAGTTCCTTTTTCTCTGCATCCTTGCCAACATGTTTTTTTTGTTTGTTTGTTTGTTTTTTGTCTTTTTAATAGTAGTCATTCCAATTGGAGTAACTCCGTGTGATTTTAACTCACATTTCTCTGATTAATAATGTTGAGCATTTTTTCAAGTGCCTACTGGCCATTTGTATGTCTTCTTTTGAAAAACGTCTATTCATGTCCTTTGCTCATGTTTTAATGGGATTATTTATCTTTTTTTTTTTAATTGTCTGAGTTCCTTGTAAATTCTGGATGTTAGTTCCCATTGGATGTATAGTCTGCAAATATTTTCTCCCACTCTGCAGGCCGTCTACTTACTCTGTTCTTTCTTTCACTGTGCAGAAGCTTTTTAGTTCAACTAAGTCCCGTTTGTCTATTTTTGTTTTTGTTGCCTGTGCTTTTGAGGTTTTAGTCACAAATTTTTTGCCTAGACCAATGGCCAGAAGTTTTCCCTAGGCTTTCTTTTAGTAGTTTGATAACTTCACATCTTACATTTAAGTCCTGAATCCATCTGGAGTTGATTTTTGAGACGAAAGGGTTCTGTTTCATTATTCTACATGTGGCGATCGATTTTCCCAGCACCATAATTGAAGGAAGGCATCCTTTCCCCAGTCTGTGTTCTTGTCAACTTTGTCAAAGATCAGTTAACTGTAAATATGTGGCTTTATTTCTAGGTTCTCCATTCTGTTCCACCGATGGACGTGGCTGTTTTTCTATCAGTACCATGCTGTTTTGGTTATTACAGGCTTGCAGTGTAAGCTGATGTCAGGTAATGTGGTGCCTACAGCTTTGTTCCTTTTGCTTAGGATTGCTTTGGGTATTCGGACTTTTTGGTTTCACATGAATTTTAGAATTGTTTTTGCCAGTTCTGTGAAGAATGTTCGTTTTGTTTTGTTTTGTTTTTGAGACAGAGACTCACTCCACTGCCCAGGATGAAGTGCAGCAGCACGACTTTGGCTTACTGCAGCCTCCATCTCTTGGGTTCAAGCGATTCTCCTGCCTCAGCCTCCCAAGTAGCTGGGACTACTGCCACCACATCCCACTAATTTTTGTATTTTTAGTACAGACAGGGTTTCACCATGTTGGCCAGGCTGGTCTCGAACTCCTGACCTCAGGTGATCCACCTGCCTTTGCCTCCCAAAGTGCTGGCATTACAGGCATGAGCCACTCCACCCAACTGATGTTGGTATTTTGATAGGGATTGCCTTCAATCTGTAGATTGCTTTGGGTAGTGTATTAGGCTATTCTTGCACTGCTCTAAAGAAATACCTCAGGCTGGGTAATTTACAAAGAACAGAGGTTTAATTGGCTCACAGTTCTGCAGGCTGTACAGGAAGCATGATGCTAGCACCTGCTTGGCCTCTAGCGAGGCCTCATGACGTAAGGCAAAGCAGGAGCAAGAACATCACCTGGCAAGAGCAGGAGCAAGAGAGAGAGTGGAGAGATGTCACACATTTTTAAACAACCAGATCTCACATGAACTTGCTCATCATCAAGGGGATGGTGCTAAGCCATTCAGGAGGGACCCACCCCCATGATCCAGTCCCCTCCCACCAGGCCCCACTTCCAACACTGGCGATTGCATTTCAACATGAGATTTGGAGGAGACAAACAATCCACATCAGGTTGTATGGTCATTTTGACAAAACTGATTCTTCCAATCAATGAGCATGGGATGTTCTTCCATTTGTCTGTGTCATCTACAATTTCTTACATCAAGGCTTTGTAGTTCTCCTTATAGAGATCTGCCACCTCCTTGGTTAAATACATTTCTAGGTGGATTTTTTCTTTTTTTGAAGATAGCTTTCTTGATTTGGTTTTCAGTTGGATCATTATTGGTGTATGGAAATGCTCCTCATTTTTGTACATTGATTTTGTATTGACACTTTACTGGATTATTTGTCAAATTTAAGAGGTTTCTGGTGGCATCTTTAGGTTTTTCTAAAAATAAGAGAGATCATGTCACCAGGTAATAGGGTATTTTGACTTTTCCAATTTGGATGCTTCCATCAAGTTTCATTAATTTAAGAAATACAGCCAGGCACAATGGCTCATGCCTGTAATCTCGACATTTTGGGAGGCCCAGGTGGGAGGACCATCTGAGGTCAAGACTTTGCAACCAGCCTGAGCAATATAGTGAGATGCTAACTCTAAAAATAAAAATAAAAAATTAGGCTAGCCTGAGCCAGGCTCAGATGTTCTTTCAGCATTTCTTGGCAACAAATAATTTTTAATTAAGATGTATACATTGCTTTTTTACAATGTCATTGCACACTTAACGACTACAGTATATTGTAAACATAACTTTATATGCACTGTGAAACTAAAAAAAGAAAAACAAAAGAAATACATTTTGTAAGGCTATAACTACCATAGACAGTGATCAGATTCTTCTGATAGATCTGAGCAAAGTAAATTGAAAACCTTCTGGAAAGGATTCATCATTCTAGATGCCATTAAGAAGACTGATGATTCATGGGAGGACGTCAAAATACCAACATTAACAGGAATGTGGAAGAAGCCGATTCCAGCCCCCATGGATGACTTTGAGGGGTTCAAGACTTCAGTGGAGGAACTAACTGCAGATGTGATAGAAACAGCAAGAGAACTACAATTAGAAGTGGAGCTAAAACTTGAATGGATGAAAAGTTGCTTCTTATGGATGAGGAAACGAAGTGGCTTTTTATTATTATTTTTTTTTGAGACAGGGTCTTGCTCTGTTGCACAGGCTGGTGTGCAGTGTCACAGCTCACTGAAGCCCTGACCTCCCCGACTCCAGCAATCCTCCTGCTTCAGCTTCCCAAATCACCACGCCCGGCCAACCTTTATATTTTTTTAAGGAGATTTTGCCATGTTGCCAACGCTGTTCTTGAATTCCTTGGTGCAAGCAATCCTCCTGCTTCAGCCTCCCAAACTGCTGGGATTATAAGCGTGACCCCGTTACACCTGGACAGAAAGTGGCTTCTTGAGACGGATCTACTCCTAGTGAACATGATGTGAATATTATTGAAGTGGCAACAAAGGACTCAGAATATTACAAAAACTTAGTTGATAAAGCAATGATAAGCAACTTAGATGATAGTTGATAAGGAATTAGTTGATAAAGGGTTTGAAACGACTGACTCCAATTTTGAAAAATGTACTAAGGTGACCAAAATGTTATCAAATAGTATCACATGCTGAAGTGAAATCTTTCATGAAAGGAAGAGTCCATCGATGTGGCAAACTTCACTCATGTCTTATTTTAAGAAATTGCCTCAGCCATCCCAAACTTCACCAACCAACCCTTATCAACCACCCTTACTAGTCAGCAGCCATCAACATGGAGGCAAGACCCTCCACCAGCAAAAAGATTACAACTCTCTAAAGGCTCAAATGTTCTGTAGCAATTTTTAGTAATAAATAATTTTTAAATTAAGGTATATACATTTTTTAGACATAATGCCATTGCACACAATAGACTACAGTATATCGCAAACATAACTTTATATGCACTGTGAAACTAAAAAATTTATGTGACTCACTTATTTCACTTTATTGTAGTGGTCTAGAACCAAAGCCACAATCTCTAAGGTATGTCTGTACATGTATTTATAGATAAAGCAAATATGGCAAGATACCAACAAACGTTTTATCTACAGGATCATGATACAAGTGGTTTACTACTACCAGATTTTCTGCATGCTCGAAATTGTTTGATAATAAAAAGTGGGAGGTGGGGGGAAATAGCTCCAATTCTATAGGGAAAGAGAAAATCAACCTGAAACCAACGCTGTAAGAAATGCAGAGTATCAAACATGACTTTATTTTAATACAGCACCTATTAGTTTACCCCTTTGGTACCAATAAAGTAAACGAGAAACAAAAATTCCACCTAAAACATTGCTTAAAAGATTCAATCTCTAATGCAATCCAATTATTTAAGATAAGTCTTTAAGAGCTAGTTTCTCAAAACAGGCACATGGATAACCATTCTATAATGATATCAGATACAACATAATTCAATAAGATTCAACATGTTTATATTTTAACCAAACAACAAATCAATCTGTAAACCATCCACGTTAACTTTGTAATTTCACCTTTTCTCCACAGAGATTGCAAGATCACAAATTTTCTTCAATCTGATAATATACTAGGAAAATTACAGACTAATATAATTGGGCATCAATAGATTTGTTAAACATTTGCAATTATGCACAAAGCTTCAATTACTCAAGGAAATGTATCGACTTTTTTTCAGTACAGATCTCTGGCTCCTTATTTTTTCCTCTCACCATAGTTTAAAAAAATACAAAACTCATGCTAAAATGAGAATTTTCAGTTAGCTTATAAACACTGATTAGCAGCACTCCATACAAATGAAAAAAGAATCACACCATCAAACTTTCTACGATATTAAAGTTTGACATCAAACTAAAAAACATTGCATAACACAACTAACAAATCACTAAATTGCCACATAATCCAGCAACAAATTTTGCAACAAGGAAATCTCAAGCAAATAACCCAACTGTGAGTTCCCTTTGGGCATCAAGGTCAAACTACAAAAGTAAATTTGTAACTTTTCAAGATCTATGCTGTTTTACCAAATGTATTTCTTTTTTGTAAGAGAGTAATTTTTTCTGTCCAGTACTAGTACGCAAAAAGTAAAGGTATCTGAAGCCATCCTTTAAATTTTTTTTTTTAAAGCCAAGAAAATGGTTTGGCAAAAGACATCGAAGATCTTAACGAAAACTAAACTGTGTCTATGTGTTTGGAATTTGTCCCATTAAAGAAACTGCCCAGTTAGTCTCATTTTCTCAACGTATTTATTTTTGCAAGAAATACTGTCTTACAAAAAGACATCTGCATATTCGAACCAAGCCTTCCTGGATTACTAGCTTCATGACCTTGGACAAATGCCTTAATCTCTCTGGGCCTCAAGTTTTCATCTGTAAAATGGGGCGATATACCCACTTCACTGGGCTGGGAAGATGAAGAGAAATAAGACATGACAATTGCCGGGCGCAGACTAAGGGCACCGTAAGTGCTACCTAAATATTCCGTGAAAAGGGGGAAACAACATTACATCAAAAGATTACCACACTGTGACAGTTCAAAGACAAGCACTTTTTCGTTCACTGCATGTACCATTTCTGCTTCATCGCAAGACCAGCTGCAACTTTCCTTCTAAAATCTCTGCAGGGTACGTGTCTGACAGCTAACAGCCCAGCAGCCTATTTCGCGCAGACCTGGGCTTCACGACCGGATGCAGGGGGCCCAAGGTCCGCCCTCCCTCAGTTAGGCAATCACCCAGCGAAATCTCCGCCCCTGGAGCTGCGCTTAGGCCGCCGCCAGCCCCCTCCCGGCGCCCAGCCCGCGGCCCCCGACACACACACGCGCGCACAAACACGCACAAACACACACACACACACACACACGCACACACGCGCGCGCGCACGCACACACCCACGTACCGGCAGCTCCGCAGGGACGTAGAGAGCCGCAGGCCCAAGGAGGGGCCGCCCCCGCCGAGCCCGCCCCTCCGCCCCAGCGCGGCCTGTCACCGCGGCCCCCGGTCGGGGGCGGCCGCGGGGCCCCCGGGGGCCGGAGGGGCGCGCGAGGAGTCGGGCGCGGGCCTCGGGGCCAGGCCCGTCCCTCTTTCACATGAAGCCCGGGCCGGGCGGGGTGGCGGGCGCGTCAATCCTCGCGGCCGGCCGGGTCCTCCTGGCGCTCCTCGGTGCTTCTCGCCGCTGCAACCCCGAGGCCCACGGGGAGTCGGGCAGGAAAGGGGGAAGCCGCGGGCCCGCGTCGCCAGAGACCGGAGAAGAGGCGGGAGTGGCGACTCCGCGGACAGGGGAGCCGAGCTTCCTGGTCGTAGTCTTCGTCGCCGCCGCGGGCCGTGCAATCCCCGAACGCTGCGCCCAACGGCCGCGGCACCCTCGTCAGGGGCCGCCGCTGAGGGCAGGCAGCCCGGCCGCCACTACACACGGACTCGTGACGTCGGGCGTAGCGCGGCGCACGTCACGGCCGCTCGCTCGTGCGCGCGCACCCCTCCGCCCGCCTGTAGCGGAACCCGTCGCGGGCGCGCGCCCGGCTTTGGGGAGTGGGTCGGCGCCTGCGCAGAGGCCCGCCACGCCCACGCACACGCCCGGCCCCCAGCGGCCTGACGGCGCGGGGATTCCCAGTCCTGGCTCCGCCCCGGCCTCGGCCCCGCCCCATGGCCTCGGGCAGCCTGCGCTGTTTCGTGTGCGCGGCGCAGACGCACCTGGGTTGTCTCGATCCCAGATCCGAGTAGATGCTGTGAAAGGTCTCCCACGTGGGTTGCAGACGGGGCCCAAGGGTAGCAGAGCTAGCAGAGGCAGTGACGGACTGAGTCTGTGGCAGGTCGTTTGCAAAGAGAAAAGCCATCTGCCTCTTCATTTATGGCTCAAGTTTCAGAATTTTATTCCCAAGGGACTTTAGAAATTACTTCAGGCTTGCCACCTAACCTTAAACCACCCCCTTGGAGACCAGCTAAGTGTTATTTGTGTTTTCTGTTTAGTTTTTATCACCATCGATACTTGGTTGTAACAATGGTTGTGTACATTGGTTGGCCCAGCAAGTATTACTTCTCCAGCTCAACAGATGTGGAAACTTCAGCCCAGAGACATGAGTTGACACCCCACCCCCAAAGCTAGAGTCTAAAACCCTTTCCTTCGCTCCTCATCGCCCACAGGATAAAATGCAAATTAATCAGACTAGCGGTGAGGCCCTCCGTGGTGTGCCTAACCTGCATCCCGAGGTTTTCACCCTACTTTGATCCGGAAAGCATCCTTCCTCCCCCTCTCTTCTCCCTTCCTTAAATACCCCTTACAACTTCCTGTACCATTCCTCCCTGTTTAGCTTCTACTTGGTTTCTTGGTCCATGCTGGATCCACCCCTTTCATGCATATTCCAGACCATATTTCCACTGCAGCATTTGAGATGAGAGAGATGGGAATGGGACTCACCGACCCAGAGGTAAGGAGCTATCCCAACTTGGGTTCTGAGGGTCAAGGGAGCTGGCACTTGTGCGGCAGAGACTGAGGGAGAAGCTGTTGTGCAGTGTCAAAATATCTCTGCGTTTCCTCCAGGAATCTTTATTACAGATTCATTAACAGAGGTGTCAAAGGCACAGGAACAAGGATGTGCACCTCAGAAACACAGAGCTCAGTGGAAAATCAGTGTGCTTCTATTTGTTTAAAAAATGGAGGACTTTTATGCATGAATCTAAGACCTTCTTGAATCTAACATTCAAAGATCTGTATGCCACAGAAAGGAGGGTCTCGGAATGCCTGAGGATAGTATTTAAATCTGAAACATCGATATTGTTTGCCACAGTTACAGGGTCACCACAAACCAAGCATTCAATAAAAACATGTTTGTTTGCTAAGTAATCCAGAGATAAATTTTTTCCCCTCATAGTTCTGCTCATTTCTCCACTTCCTTCCCTCATTTACCACCCCTGGGGACTTCATTCACCTCTGGGTTCCTCAGAAACATCCCATGCGTATAGTTATAATAGCTATTCTTTCTTTTTTGCCATTCTCTTTTATCTTGGTGACTTTTCCTCTTGCTTAGATGTTAAATCTCTTAGATGTCAGAGATTTAATTTTATATACTTCATTATTTTAGTATATATGATTACAAATTAGTGATCTTGGGATTTTTTTCTTGATGAAACCATCATTCAATGAATAATTTTTCGCCTACCTACTCTGTACCTGAGATTACAGTGGTAAAATTATATAGTCCCCACTGCCCAGGAACTCAGAATCCTGTGAGGAAGGCAGACAGGTAAATGGAAAATGATAACACACTGTGACCTGCATCATGGGAGGGATGTGTATCAGGTGCCACAGCGGCAAGAGGAAGATGTCACAGGTGTGCCTGGGGAAGTGAGAGATGACTTCAGAGAGGAGATGTGGCGTGTTCCTTTTCTGTTGCTGCATAACAGCAAACCGCCACAGACTTAGTGACTTAAAACAGTGTCAGTTTATTAGCTCCCAGTTATACGGATCAGAAGTTTGCACAGGGGCAAGGTTGAGTTCTCTACTCAGGGTATATCGCAAGGCTGAAATCAAGGTATCAGCTCGGCTGACTTCTTGCAAAGATCTTCCAAGCTCATTCTTCTTTTGGGCACAATTCAGTTTCCTATGGTTGTAGGATTGACATCCCCATTTCCTGAGCCTGCCTACAGTTCCTAGAGGTCATGGGCTTTCCTTCCATCCTTCCACATGACCCCTTCCATCCTGAAAGCCAGCAACAGAGACCTTCTTGCGTGCCAAACATCCTCCTACATCAGATCTCTGTGTAACTTCCTCTTTTGCTCCCAGCCAGAGAAAACTCTGCTTTTATTTTTATTTTATTTTATTTTATTTATTTATTTATTTTTTTGAGATAGGGTCTCACTCTGTCGCCCAGGCTGGAGTGCCATGGTGCAATCTCGGCTCATTGCAATCTCCATCTCCCGAGTTCAAGCAATTCTCCTGCCTCAGCCTCCTGAGTAGCTGGGATTACAGGCGTGCGCCACCACACCACCTAAGTTTTGTATTTTTATTTTTTTATTTTTATTTTTATTTTATTTTATTTTTTTTTTTGAGACGGAGTCTCGCTCTGTCACCCAGGCTGGAGTGCAGTGGCCGGATCTCAGCTCACTGCAAGCTCCGCCCCCCGGGTTCCCGCCATTCTCCCGCCTCAGCCTCCCGAGTAGCTGGGACTACAGGCGCCCGCCACCACGCCCGGCTAATTTTTGTATTTTTAGTAGAGGCGGGGTTTCACCGTGTTAGCCAGGATGGTCTCGATCTCTTGACCTCGTGATCCGCCCGTCTCGGCCTCCCAAAGTGCTGGGATTACAGGCTTGAGCCACCGCGCCCGGCTTTGAAAGAGGGCATGTGATTAGATCAGGCACACTGACATAATCTGTTCTTAACATCAACATTGTCACATAACATAACCTGATCATAGGTGTATAATTCATTATATTCACAGTACTGAGGGTTCTGCAGGCTATGTACACCAGCCGTCACGGATCTGCAGGGACATCTTAGAATCTTGCTGGCCACATATTGTGCCATGACTGGCAACTGAAACTTGAATGGGGGTAGTTATTTGCTGGAAGAAATAAGGATGGAGGAGTCTGCATTCCAGGCAGAGGGAATCCTGTGTGTCCAAGCTTGGAATTATGAGGGAACATGCCCTGCCTAGGAATGGCAAGAGTTGCTGGCCACTGGGTGTTGGGAGAAATGCAGGCAGGGGTGAAGCTAGAGAAGGAAGAGAGCTGCCAGGAGATTGGGAAGGAAGAATAGTAGAGTGGGCCAAACTGCTAGGAAGGGAGATGAAGGTCTAAAGGTCTGAACCACAGCTGTGGCCGTGAAAATGATACGAGTACTATTCATTGGGATGCATTCAACGGCAATGAACAAGACACCTGGCCCAAAACAGCTTAAACCGTGAGATTAATTTTATCACATAACAAAAATCCAGTAGAGGGGTCCAAGGTTGGTTAGGGCTGTGAACAGGCATATTGAGAATCAAAAGATGGCCATCTCAGCTCCAAACATCATGACCTCCTACACAGAAAAGAAGGGGGAACCGTCCCTCTCTTTCTTTCCCTCACTCTTTTTTAAAATAAATTTTTTGTTTTAGAATGTTGGCGAAAGAGTCAAACTCTGTAATTGAAAAGATTTGTTCTGAGCCAAGTATGAGTGACCATGGCTGTGATACAGCCTTCAGGAGATCCTGAGAACATGTGCCCAAGGTAGCCAGATTACAGCTTGGTTTTATACATTTTATGGAGACATAAAGCACCAAGCAATACATGTAAGGTGTACATTGGTTCAGAAAGTCAGGACAACTGGAAGTGGGGACTTCCAAGTCATAGATGGATTCAAAGATTTTCTGATTGGCAATTGGTTGAAAGAGTTACTATCAATAGAAGATAATGTCTGGGTTATGGTAAGGGGTTGTAGAGACTGAGGTTTTGTCATGTGGATGAAGCCTCCCGATAGCAGGCTTCAGAAAGAATAGATCGTATGTGTTTCTTATCGGACTTAAAAGAGTCTGTTCTATCAGGAATTCCAAAAGGGAAGAGGGTAGAATGAGGCATGTCCGGCTACCCATTTCCATCACAGCCTGAACTAGTTTTTTCAGGTTAACATTGGAGTGCCCTTGGCCAAGAGGAAGGGTCTATTCAGGTGGTTGGGGGGCCTTAGAATTTTATTTTTTGTTTAGAGGAACAGTTTTAGATTTAGAGAAAAAGTGAGACGATAGTACAGAGACTTCTCCTATACCCACATTCAGCGTTCATTTTCTCCTATTGATATGGTTTGGCTTTGTATCATCACCCAAATCTCATGTCAAATTGTAATTCCCAGTGGTGGAGGAGGGGCCTTGGTGGAGGTGATTGCCTCATGGGGTGGATTTCCCCCTTGCTCTTCTTGTGATAGCAAGTGAATTCTCACAAGATCTGGTTGTTTAAAAGTGTGTAGCCCTTCCCCCTTTGATGTTTCTCTCTTCTGCTCTGCCACGGTAAGATGTGCCTGCTTCCCCTCTACTTTCCGCCATGATTTAAGGGTCCTGAGGCCTCCCAGCCTTGCTTTCTGTATAGCCTGTGTAACTGTGAGTCAATTAAACCTCTTTTCTTCATAAATTACCCAGTCTCAGGTAGTCCTTCATAGCAGTGTGAGAACAGACTAACACACCGCTTATTGCAAACTTGTATTAGTACAGTACATTTGTCATAACTAGTGAACCAATATTGATGCATTATCATTAACTGAAGTCCCTACTTTATTTAGATGTCCTCAGTTTTTTCCTAATGCCCTTTTTCTGTTCCAGGATCTCATCCAGGAGACCGCACTATGCTTAGTCATCATGTCTCCTTAGGCTTCTCTTGGCTGTGAGTTCCCCTTGTTTCTGATGGCCTTCACAGTGCTGAGGAGTACTGGTTAGGTGTTTGGTAGAATAGTCTTCAATTGTGAATCATCTAATGTTTTTCTCATGATGACACTGAGGTTATGAGTTCTGGGGAAGGAGACCACTGAATTAAAGTGCCATCTTTATCACATCCTATCAAAGGTAGTCCATTGTCTTAGTCCATTTTGTGCCACTATAACAAAATACCACAGACTGGGTAATGTGTAATGAACAGAAATTTATTTCTCACAGTTCTGAAGGCTGGGAAGTCCAAGATCGAGGGACCGACGTCTGGCAAGAACCTTCTTGCTGTGTCATCCTAGGGGGAAAGGGCAAAGAAAAGATGAGAGAAAGAGGAAGAAGAGTCAAACTCATCCTTTTATAAGGTACCCATTCCCTAGATAATGACATTAATCCATTCATGAGGGCTCTGCCCTCGTAACTTAATCATAACTTCAATACCTCTTAAAGGTCCCACCTCCTAACACTGTTGCATTGGGGATCAACTTTCCAAAACATAACCTTTGGGGGACATATTGAAACCATAGCAGGTATATACTGTCAGTATGATTTATGACTTGGTGTTGAGCTTGATCACCTGCCTGATATAGTGTTTGTCAGGTTTTTTCCCCGTAAAACTACTCTCTCTTCACCTATTTCCATACTATACTCTTTGCAAGGAAGTCACTATGCCCAGCCCACACCTAAGGAGTGGGGAGCTATGCTCCACCTCCTTGAGTTCAAAGTATCTGCACAAATTACTAGAAATTCTTCTGCATGTGAGGTTTGTCTCTTCTCCCCTGTTTACTTATTATGTAATCTTTTATTTATATTAATATAGACTTGTGGATATATATTTTATGCTCTGGGTTATAATCTAATACTAACATTACTTATTTTGTTGCTCTAATTATTCTGGGTTTGGCCATTGGGAGCACTTTGATTTGTCTCCTGTGTCCCTTCGATACACCTCATTATGTTTTTTTTGTGTGTGTGTTTTTGTTTGTTTGTTCATTTGTTTTTTTACTTTTCAGCACTTCTTTGCTTTCTGGCACTGCCAGCGCTCCAAGATCATCTTGAATATTTCCTGTCCCAGTCTAAAATCAGCCATTTTTCCAAAGGACCTTAGTTTCTTTTGTTGCAGAATGGTGTTAGAGACCAATATCTGGTGCTGGGTGTGCAAAGGATTCTCTTTTCATTATGGATAGTATTTCCCATCAGCCTCCCAGCAGACTACTCATTTTGTTTTTGCAGCAATGTCTGCTAACTATGCCCCCAAGTTTATTCTCCTCTTCCCATTGTAATCAAATTTTATCTGAGCATATAGGACTCCTATAATACGGAGTTCATTCCCTAGCTCCCTTGCGACTAAATGTGACCAAGTGACTAAGTACTGGCAAAAGGGAAGTCAACTGAAGTGTGTCCATCCAGAGACCTTCATTGAGAGTCCCTTTCTTAAGAGACTACTGCTTTTACGTCTTTCCTCGTCCCTTCCTCCCGCACTGGAGTACTTGCAGGCCATCTTGGAGACTCAGGACATGGGGCCATACACAGGAATGGTGGCTCTGGGAGCAGAATCCCCTCCCTAATCTGGACCACAGGGCTGTGTACTTTCTCATGGGAGGTGTAAATGACTGTCCCGGTAGCTGAGCCGACTGCTAATAGTATTTTGTTGGCTGAGAATTGGGTCACATGGCTATGACATAGAAGTCAGGATCACCATGATGGGTTCAGCCCACCCGAGGTCCACCTGGGGCTGGGCACACTGCCTGGCTATATCTAAGCAGAAGCCAGGTTAGGTTACAAGGGAGCTGAGAGATGGATGGTTGTTGCCTAGCAGCCAACTGTGTTGGCCCTGAGAAGCTCGTGGAGAGGCAAGACTTGGGGGACCAGAGTGGATTGTAGGGCCTACCCCATATGTAAATGATCTTCCGAAAATCTATTATGATTATCCACAGGGCCACTTCACTGTTACAAGAAGCAGAACATTAGTAAATCTGATTTTTAAAAGTTCACAGTGCTGCCACAGCCAAACAAAAGTTATTTCTGGGATTTCTGCATGTGGAATGCCCACAAAATTTTCTAAGTGTGGAAAGAGGCAATGTGACAAGGTTTCTAACAGACAGTTGTCTTGAATTCTCTGTAATCTTGATCAGCTCTAATTCTTTTATCCATCAGTTGCTAGTACATTAACTTCTTACTTTAACATTATGTTTGTTATATATTTTCCATTGGTATATATATTTATAATAGAAAATATGGAAAACACAAGAAAAAGAAAAAACTCATTCCTTCTATAGTTCTCTTTCTATTCAGTTTTTCTCTATTCATAAATCTTTCTTGTGCTGGTATTTTTTTATTTTTAGATACATTTTTAAATAGTTATTAGGTATGAATAGTTGTGATCTGTCCTATACATGCAATTTTGTATCTTACTGTTTTCACTTAACATGGCATAAGGAGTTTCTTTCTTCTTTTTTTTTTTTTTTTTTTTTTGAGACAGGGTGTCACTTTGTCACCCAGCCTGGAGTGCAATAGCATCATCTCAGCTCACTGCAACCTTCACCTCCCAGGTTCAAATGATTCTGTCACCTTAGCCTCCCAGGTAGCTGGGATTACAGGTGTGTGCCACCATGCCTGGCTAATTTTTGTGGGTTTTGTTGTTGTTGTTTGAGATGGAATCTCGCTCTGTCACCTAGGCTGGAGTGCAATGGTGTGATTTCAGCTCACTGCAACCCCCACCTCCCAGGTTCAAGCAATTTTCCTGCCTCAGCCTCCTGAGTAGCTGGGATACAGGTGCATGCCACCACACTCGACTGATTTTTTTTGTATTTTAGTAGAGACGGGGTTTCACCATGTTGGCCAGGCTGGTCTCAAACTCCTGACCTCAAGTGATCCACCCACCTCAGCCTCCCAGAGTGCTGGGATTACAGGCGTGGGCCACCACACCCAGCTAGCATAAGTAGTTTCACTTATTTTCTCTTATACTTACAAACATAATTTTCAGTATCTGGAAGTATATTTAAAAATTTAACTTTATTCTAGTTTTTTTAATGAAAGATGTTCATGCAACGGACATAGTGCTCTTGATAACTTCTTGGCTGCTGGAAAACGCAATGGCGAGAGAGTGGTTTTTGCCCTTAGTGCTTGAGGTAGAGTGAGCGAGCCCACCGGAGTACCTGTGCTAACTTCAACTCTGAGACGTGAAACTCACACACTTGCCACGGAATGGCTGTCCCTTTCTTGTTCCTTTAGCACTTGTCACAGCTTACCTAATTTTGCTCACTTTACCAATACAATGCAAAGGAATGTTATGGATTGCTGTTGGGGGAGAGCTTCCATTTAAGAAAAGGACCCAACGGTCCTTCAATCACATGAGCTATCTGAGTTAGTGCATTCTGAGTGATTATAGTAGAAGATAGGCTTTTAAAACATCAGATTTCTCAGGCAACAAAAACAAAAATAGACAAATGGAACTTAGTAAAACTAAAAAGCTTTTGCACAGCAATGGAAACAACAGAATGAACAGACAACCTGTTGAATGGGAAAAAATATTTGCAAACTATTCATCCAACAAGGGGCTAATATCCAGAATATACAAGGAACTTGAACAATTCAATAGCAAAAAATGAATAATCCCATTAAAAAGTGGGCAAGAAACATAAATAAATAGACATTTCTCATAAGAAGACATATAAATAAATGGCCAATGGTATAGAAAAAAAATGCTTAACATCACTAATCATCCGGAAAAATGCATCAAAACCACAGTGAGTTCTGTATCAAAACAGGTTCACTTAAAAAAAATTTTAAATACAGTGAAATATCATCTTACCTATTATAATGTCTCTTGTTTAAAAGTCAAAAAATAACATGCTGGCCAGGATGTGGGGAAAAGGAAACTCTTTTTTTCTTTTCTTTTCTTTTTTTTTTTTTCTTCAGATGGAGTCTCGCTCTGTTGCCAGGCTGGAGTGCAGTGGTGCAATCTCGGTTCACTGCAACCTCTGACTCCCTAGTTCAAGCGATTCTCCTGCCTCAGCTTCCTGAGTAGCTGGGATTACAGGCACATTGTAATCCCACGTCCAGCTAATTTTTGTAATTTTAGTAGAGACGGGGTTTCACCATGTTGGCCGGGATGGTCTCAATCTCCTGACCTCATGATCCACCCGCCTCAGCCTCCCAAAGTGCTGGGATTACAGGCGTGAGCCACCGCGCCCGGCTGGAAAAGGAAACTCTTATACACTGTTGGTAGAAATGTAAATTAGTACAGCCACTATGGAAAACAGTATGGAGATTTCTCAAAAGACTCAAAATAGGACTACCATATGATCCAGCAATCTCACTACTATAATCTCACTACTGGGTATTTATCCAAAATAAAGGAAATCAGTATATCAAAGGGATAGCTGCATTCCCATGTTTATTGCAGGACTATTCACAATAGCCAAGATATGGGATCACCCAAGTGTTCATCAACAGTTGAATGAGTAAAGAAAATGTGGCATATATACACAATGCAATACTATGAAGCCACTGAAAAGAATGAAATCTTGTTATTTGTAGCAACGTAGATGATCATTATGTTATGTGAAATACTCGAGGCACAGAAGGAAAAATATTATATGTTCTCATATGTGGAGCTAAAACATTTGATCACATAGAGGTAGAGAGTAGAATGATAGTTACCAGAGGCTGGGAAGGGTGAGCGGTGAGGAGGAGGAGGAAAGAAAGAGAGGTTGGTTAATGGGTACAAACATACAATTAAATAGAAGGAATAAGTCCTGGTGTTTGATAGCACAGTAGGGTGACTATAATTAACAATAATATATATTTTGGAATGGTTAGAATAAAAGATTTGAAAAGTTTCTAACATAAACGATAAATGTTCAAAGCAGTAGATATCCTAAATACCCTGATTTGGTCATTGCACATTGTATGCACGTATCAAAATATCACATGTACATGATAAATATGTACAATTATTATGTATCCTCTGGGCACAGTGGCTCGTGCCTGTAATTCCAGCACTTTGGGAGGCCGAGGCGGGCAGATTGCTTAAGCTAGAGAGTTGGAGACCAGCCTGGGCAACATGGTAAAACCCTGTCTCTACAAAAAAAAAAAAAAAAGCTTGGGCCTGGGAGGCAGAGGTTGCAGTGAGCTGTGATTGTGCCACTGTACTCCAGTCTGGGCACCAAAGTGAGACTCTCAAAATAAAAAAAAATTACTATTTATTGATAAATTTTTTAAAAAAATATACCACATTGCTAACAAGGATAACCCATTTTTCAGAAGTTGGCTATTTGCTGGGAGCCTACTTATGTTCTTCACCACTGCAGCACCCCCCTGACGGTCTGATGGTCCACTCCTTACTTCCAGTGTCTTTGTCTTGACAGCAAGAGGAGAATTGTCTGTTTCTTCCCCTCCTCCTGTTTAATTACCTTATTGTTTTCCTGTAATTTTCAATTCACATATAAGGAAAAAGCGGCAGAGAAAGGTCAGGTGGCTGTCACCAGACCCCAAGGACACTAAATGGAGCAGCCAGAGAGGACCTCAGAGCCACCTGACAGGCTCTCCCTCACTCCGTTCCATGGTACCTCCCAAATGCCCATCCCAGAGCCCCTCCCCATTGCCTAATGCACCAGGGCACCACTCCCTGTGTTGCCAACTTCAACTGCCCCTCCCAGCATCTGGGCCTCTGCCTCCAAGATCCGCCTTGCCATCCTTGACACCACAGGCTGCCTTCATCCAAGCCCTCCGAGCCCTTCTGTGGGCGGTTTGGAGGATGCTAAGCCCTCTCAGTGCACCATCCAGGGGGTCCACGTTGCAGAAATGAGTGAGGAGGTACTTATCGTCATCCCCACAGCTCAGCATACGCCTCGACCCAGTGCAATGTAGGCTCTTCCCCAACTGCTTCCTGCAAGTCAAGTCACAAAGGTTGGCTTTGGTTCTTCACCATGGGCTAGCCTGGCCGAAGCTCAGCTGTGCAGAGTCTGTCCTGAGAAGCAGCAATGCCGCTGTCCCCGGGCCCTCCAGACTGCCAAGGCTGCTCAGTTTGAGAGAGCAGGCTCCCTGTGGCCTCACATGCCGGCTGCCGGCTGGGCCAGGCAGCTCTGGCCAGGCTGCACTGTGAAGAACGCGAGAGTCGGCAGAGACCTGTGCCTGCTCTTCTCAGCCTCAGCGTCTGGAAGACAGAAAAAGGCATCCTGCTTCCGAGATTATGGTGGAGGCCTGCAGGGTGACACACACGAAAGCCACTGGAGATATATGGCACTTGTTCCCACCCATTGCCCACAACAGGCCCAAGACTGCCTCAGCCCCGGTGGACCCCAGAGCCAGCAGGCCCTTCAGAATGCAGGGCGCCAGACACTATTGGAAGGCGTGGTTCTTTTCAGAGAACCGGACTCTGAGACTGTGGCCTCCCACTATGAGTCACCACCTCTGATTCCTGAAGTCCCCTCCAGGCATTGGCTGTCTCCCAAGCCAGCCAGCTGATCAGCCTTGAGGACAGCAGAGAGTCTGCCAGGAGAGATCTGTGAAGTTTCCCATCACCGTGGCAGTCCACCTTGTGGAGCCCCTGAGGCCACCATTCTCCGTGTGTCCCCCACACTGTCCCTGACGTTCCCACCATCCTGGAAAACCAGCCTCCCAGGTCCTCTATCATGGAAGTAATTTACAGCAAGGCAAAAAGAGCTGAAAGATTTATAAATGTGTAAAATTTACAAAAGTCGTTCTTTATTTCTTTCTTTTTTTTTTTTTTTGGAGGCAGAGTATCACTCTGATGACCAGGCTGCAGTGCAGTGGCACAATTTTGGCTCACTGCAACCTCCACCTCCCGGGTTCAAGCGATTCTCCTGCCTCAGTCTCCCAAGTAGCTGGGATTACAGGTGCCTGCCACCACACCCGGCTAATTTTTGTATTTTTAGTAGCGACAGAGTTTTGCCATGTTGGCCAGGCTGGTTTCGAACTCCTGACCTCAGGTGATCTGCCTACCTCGGCCTCCCAAAGTGCTGGGATTACAGGCGTGAGTCACCCTGCCCGGCCTACAGAGGTGTTTCTGAGTGGAGAAACCACTGCCTGGTTGGACTGACTGCCCAGTTCCACCACCCTGTGAGCCCATGACTGAGCTCGCTGCACTTGTTATAGACATCCTACCACCAGCAGCCTGATTTTGCTGAGTCCGTAGCTTACAAGTTCAATCTCATGGCCCCGCCTTTCACCTCACTTGCTGCCTTAAAAACCTGCAGACTGAGGTGGCCTAGAAGCTGTGACATCCCAGTACCCAGAAGTTCATCTCACACCCTGATCTTGGTTTCTAAATGTCATTCGCTACTAAAAGGGACCAGGGCTGGTACAGGAGAAGAGCAGGAGCTTGGAATATCTTATACCTGAGAGTAAGGAAGTGCTCAGAGAATCACAGGAGCATGTTAAAAGGACATAGAAGTCAGTTTAATGAGACTGCTTTTGGCCAAAGTTGGAACACATCAAACATTAAAACAATGATAGTAATGGATTAGATTCCATAGAATAAAATCCTTGAGGATATAGTGATGTAAACGTAACTGAGGAAGAAGGAAAAGCTCTCCCTAACAGAATAATACAACTAGCAAATGGGAAAGGAATGGAGTTAGGAATTCCTGGTGGGTATTCAGACTAGCGGGTGAAAGCTTGATAAATCGGATTCTTAGTCTCAATAACTCTCCTTTCAGTTTAGTAATTATAGTGGAGTAATCGTGACTTTCCAGTGGAGAACCCTGGCCAACACCACCTTCACAAAACTAACAAAATCCTTGCAGACCTGCAGCTTAAGTTCCCAGAAGTCAGCTGCTGAAATGCCTTCAAAGAGTGACCTCTCAGTGTGCGGTGCTCAGCAACTTGGGCTCAGTGTCAGTCTGTTTCTGCAAGCTACAAACCTGAATACAGTGGAATTCAGCCCATATGTGGGAATTTATCTACCAGTCAAGGACCTTTGACTCCAAAAATTACCTCTTTTGTACAAGTGACCACCTGGTGTACAGCTCAGACATGGCTTTGAATTTTTGCCATGCTGTGTGAGCTTAGGCAAGCTGCTTCACCTCTCTGAGCTTCAGTCTTTTATCTATAAAATGGGAATGATAACAATATCTTAATTAATGAAGCAGCAATTCCAGTGTTAGGTATTTCCTCAGGAGAAATGAAAACATGTCCACACAAATAATTGTACATGTATGTTTCTACATGCTTTATTCATGATAGTCATAAACAACCTAAATATTCATCAACTGGTTAGCAAAGAAAGGAACAAACCACTGATGACATGAACGAATTTCAAAAGCATTTGTGCTCAGTGAAAGAAGCCAGACAAAAATTACATCTTACATAAATTTCATTTATACGAAATTCTAATAAAGGCAAAACATATAGCCAGGGGCCAAGAGTGGAGGATGGTCTGCAAAGAGGCAGGAACTTCCTGGGTTGATGGGAATACTCTGTGTCATGAACATCGTGACCTGGGCAGGACAACTCTGCAGACAGCAGACCCAGCCAGGGAGCAAGCTGGCAAGGTGTTCTGCAGCTAAGGTGAGTACCAGGTGACGCAAGGTGGAATAAGAAAAGTGCCCTTTAGAGGAGTCACTTATGAGGGGAATGGGGAGCAGGGCAGCAGGCCCCGTCTGCTGCTGGGAACCAGGCGCACTCCCGCCAGTCGCAGGAGCTGGGTCTGCCCACCCCTTCTGATCCAGTGTCCGGCCGTCATGCCCGCTCCACCGCCCTCCCCTAGCCCCCGCGGGTGGTAAACATGTCCAGTCCAGCAGCGTGCCCCTGCTTCCTTCTACACCCCTGGCCTGCCCAGCGCAGCTACGCCCAGCCCGCGTCCGTCCATCCAGGACTGTCCTTGTGAAGGCAGTGCCCTGGCACGCAGGGCTGGGAGCTCTTAGCTGAGGATCGAGCTGACTGCACCAGGAGACGCTGGGAGGAAGGCCGAGGGGCGCAGAGGAGAGGCGAGGAAAAGACAGCAGCCCAAGAATCAGGCCTCCCTGTTACAGCAGGAGTCGCATCTATTTATATATGTTATGTCTTATTGCTCAGCAACCAGCTCTCGGCCCGGGCGTGGGCAGGGAGGAGGGGGTCTCCTGGTGCAGCGGGTTGGCGTGACTCATCCGCTGTGCACTCTGGCCTCCGGGCCTAGGTTAACAGACTCCCGGGTTTCAGGCTGGGCCCAGACGGCCAGGCCCTCCCTGCTGAGGAATCTGGGTTGGGGCAGTGCCAGCTCCCTGCTTCTCACCTGGCCCCAGAAGGGGTAGCGGGAGGAGTGTGGGTTCATAGAGGCAGGTGGACCACCTCTTGGCTCCTGGCTCTGCCACCTGTCCACTGTGTAGCCCTGGGCGAGTCACAGCCTCTGACATCAGCCTGCTGCTACTGGAAAAGGAGAGTGTGAGATCATGTTGGAGGAGACTGTACGGTGAAATCTAAATGCATTTGAACTCTTCACACACCCTCTCCCATGCATTTGACAGTGAGGAAACTGCAGCCCAGGGCAAAGTTGACTGACTTCCCAAAGTCAACTAATTTGTACTCGGAGGAAGCAGGATTTGAACCAGGGCCTCTGTGGTTTAGAGCCCTGTGTATCTTATCACTGTAACGCCTACTTCATGCCCTCAAAATGCCTACCCATCCGAGGGGTGCAGAACTTGTAGGTTACTGGGCTCACCCAGGGGATTCTCTAGAGTCAGCCCCTCCAAGGATGGGGGAGTACAGTATTCTCTCTGGTGTCAGGGTTGTGTGTCTCAGTCAGAAAAGCCCTGCCCTGGATGGTCTCAGGAATGAGGTACAGCTGTCTGCCCACCTCAGCCTGCCTTCCCTTGCCCTCAGCCATTCACTTGAGACACTAACCCCGTTATATACCTGAGTCACCTAATAGGGTGTCTTCCAAGCACTGCACAGTGTCCGATTTTGACTACCAGCTTTCTTATGGCTACAGAAATCCCTTGTTTGAGTCAGTGTGGTGGATCCAGATCTGGCCATGTCACTCCTCCACTCACAGCATTTCAATGGCCCCCCTTGCTCACAGGGCTAAATTTAAACTCCAGTATGTGGCAAGCACACAAGGGCCTCCATCATGGCCTCTGCATCTCCAGCCCTCCTTGTCATTGTCATCAGCCACTCTTCTCCAGCCCCCAAATTCTCAGGAGCTCCTTGGACCCGCCCATCCTGCAGGCCTCCATACCAAGCTCTCCTAAGACCCTCCTGGCCTTACCAGGCTGGCATGAGCCTTCCTTCCCCAACAGTGGCACAGCACTGTGCCAGCAGGTTCTCAGAGCTTATTACAACTCGGGGAGGCAGGTCCCACCCCCATTTTATGGGGAAGGAAACTGAAGCTCAGGAAGGTAACCTTCCAAAGGTCACGTTCCCGCTTGCCTCAGCACCTCTCCTGCCCACCCTGTGCACATCTCCATTACTGCCAGGTCCTGCCCAGGCGGTGGCTGTTTGTATGTCTCTGTCTCTGGGAGGTTGATGTCCCTTCCCCTTGCGTGCCTGCTCTCCACCTACTACTATCTAAGGACATTTGCTGAGTAAGTGGATGAATGAACAGATTATGGACAAAACATTTATTTTAAAGAGCTTAAGGCCTCCATAATAAGGAATTTGGGGCTTTTGAATAAAGGCAGGAAATCTCTGGTTTAAGACCCGTAGGCTAATTTCATCCAGCTCTTGACACTTAAATAGAAAGTCTACCCTTATTATTCAGACCCATTTCTCTCCATAGCTATAAAAATGTAGCACTGTTTGACAGGCCCTTAGTAAATGCATCCTGAAAAGCTGCAGTCTTTGGGCACTCATTCCCCTTTTTAAGGCCTCACTTTCCCATTTGCATAATAAGAGTATGGCAAACTAGCAGGAAATAACCTGCATAAAATAGACAATTGAGTATGTCGCACATAACAAGAGTGAATACTGTGCCATAAAATTTTGAATGTATGGTAGGTCATGGTATAAAATAGACTTTTTCTTTGCTGTGGGTGGCAATCAGGAGAGTTTGAAAGCCCCAGCCTAAGATGGTCTCTGCAGCCCCCCCTGGCTCTGAGCCTTAAGGATGTCATGATTGGGATCTGGAGTGCAGCTGGATCCCTGCACAAAGACCCACCACACCAGTGAGTGTGGCGCAGTGAGAGCCCATGTTATTTGACAGTCCATCTGCTTCTGCTCCACTGTTCTTCAGTTTGAGAAAAGGAAACAAAAATTGTACACATGGTCAAAAAAATAGAAAAGCAGACCTTTTCTGCTTTTATTATTATAATTTTAAAAGTATTAATAATAGATGCCCATGATTTTTAAAAAGTAAAAGTTTTTCCTCTCCCTCCCAACTGCAGCCTCCAGGTGTACAGTCCTAGAGGCAAGCTCTGCCAGTGCTGAATCCACAGGCCGTGCTCCCGACAGGGGCTCCCAGCCAAGGACTGAGCGGCCAAGCTGCCCTCCCTCTCACAGTCTGTCTGTCCCGCTGCCCCTCGCCTGGGCCCTGCAGTCCGACCACTCCTTCCCACACTGTCCTGCCTGTCAGCACAGTTCTGCATTTGCATTTGACCAAGTTAAATGTGACTGGTGCCCAGATCTCACTTTCTCAATACCATCCTCCAGCAAAACAAGTCAGGGCTCTTAGAGAAACAGTTGATTCCATGGCTGGGACAGGGAGAGTACCAGATGAGCCTGGAGCATCTTGTGCCAGAATGTAAGGAAGGGATCAAGGAACGATGGGGCGTGTCCGAGGACATAGGAGCGCACAGGAGTCAACGAAGGAGATCCCAATATCGGGTACAGATCCCAGATCTGGTACAATTTGAGTAAAAATAATTGCAATGAATTATAACCCATAGAATAAGACAAATATCCAAGAGCTCATACAGATACAAAAATAATGGAATAAATACACATGGGGGAAAGAGTTCTTTTTTACAGTAGAATTCCAATTAATAAATATAGAAAAAGCGATGTACAAAGAAAATCACCATTTGCCAAAAACTATGGTAATAACTGTTGCAGCCAGGAATCATCAACTGATGCTAAAATTAGTAGGCAAAAATATGATGAGAAACAGGATATTTACATACTCATAAAGCATCTCCCCCACAGGATATTTATTAATTACAAAGGGAAAATAGCAACTTTCCAGTGGAGAAACTTCAGAGAGATGCCACTTTAACCAAGTGATCAGAGCTACCATGACCAGTCATGAGATATATCATCACCCCTCCCCTGACAGAGGGTCCTGAGAGGCGCACAGCATCACTTCAATGGCATTGGTGCCAAAAAATGCATATCCTCAATCTAATACTGAGAAAACATCAGACAAATCCAAAGCGAGAAATGTCCTATAAAATAGCTGGCCAGTGTCACAGTGACAAAGAAAGATGAGGGAACGGCCCCAAATGGCAGGAAACAAGTGCCATGTTGGATTCTGAAGGAGATCCTGGACTGGAAACAGAACACCAGCAGGACCCAGGGGCAATGGCAGGCAGAGATGCAGGACCCAGCTGGGACAGCTGGGACATCTGGTTTCGGGAATCTGCTTTCGTCCCCAGCGGCAATCCAAGATGCACCCCTCTGCCAACCACAGGAGTATGTGATTAGATGCAATGGAGGCTTCAGGATCAGAATGATCCAGCAACCTGACTCTGTTTCTCTCTGATTTCTTTAACTACACCATCTTCTGGGGCTGTCTTTGTTATCAGGCTGACTTCTTCCTGATGGCCAAATGGTTCTAGAAGTTTCAGATCCCATGCCTGCTTGCCACTCTGGAGGAGACTGGGGGCTCTTGTGGTAGTTCTCTCCTTAAAGAACAGGAGCACGTTTCTTCCCCAGGAGTCTCCAAACTTACCTTCATATTCCACTGGGCTGAATTTGATTACAAGCCCATTCCTGAAGTAAACCTTGGGCCAGGAAATGTTATGCGCAGGTTGGCAAATACAATGAGATCACTCTCTGAAAAATTAGCGTCCACAGCCCCAACTCAGGAGCTGCGGGCAAGGGGCTGAGCAAGGGCCAGCTTTCCCTGAAGCACATGTGGACAGGCAGATACCTGAACAAAACTGGGGTGCTGTTAGGAAGGAAGGGGAGAATAGAAGCTGGGCGGGCAACAGCGTCCACAACTCCAAGCAGTGTTCTCTTCTGTAATAACTGCCTTCCCTGGTGGAGTTTCCTGTGGAGCCAGGAGTGTGCCTGCAGCAGGCACGGACTTTCTGGTTTTCCTGACGGCTGTATTTCTTACTCCCAGTGAGCCAAAGGGCACTTTCTCCTTTAATACAGCAGGCTCTCAAGAGTTGATTTAGAACAAGCCAGATCAAATGTGGCGGCCTAGGCAATGTCAGGTTTCTCTGTCCTGGAGAGAGGGATTCACAGTGGCAACCACCAGCTAGGAGATTTTTCAGGTCCCATGTCCTAGAGGAGGTTCCTCCAGGGCCTTCCAAGCCCAAACAGTCCCAAAGGCCAACTTCATTAACCACCTACACCCAACACATAAGCAATCTGATTTGTGCTGCTTTGTATTGTTCTCCAACTACGTTAGAATCTTCTCCAGGCCAGAGTCCAAGTCCCATCTTAATTACTCTTGGTTTTTGGTATATCTCCCCAAAAAGACCCTAAATGCTCTGGGGGATAGGGACTGAAGAGGTGTTGAAAGGTAACTGCATACCTCGCACTTCTCAGGAACTGCCAGTTCCCTGGGCAGAGCCAGGACCTGGGACAGACCTGCCTGCTGATGAGATGGCTCCAGATCACCTGCAGGCCAGATTTGGTGCTGTGGACAATGTCAGAGGGGACAGTCTACAGGACAGCAAACAGCTTTCAACAATTTTGACACGATCAATCGGTGAGACTACTCAGAAGACTGTGTTAGAATTCTGAATTGGGGCCGAGCAAAGTGGCTCATGTCTGTAATCCCAGCACTTTGGGAGGCCAAGGTAGGTGGATTGCTTGAACCTGAGAGTTCGAGACCAACCTGGGCAACATGGAGAAACCCTATCTCTACTAAAAATAGAAAAATCAGCTGGGTATGGTGGTGTGCGCCACTCAGGAGGCTGAGGTGGGAGGATCACCTGAGCCTGGGATTCAGAGGTTGCAGTGAGCTGAGATTGTGCCACTGCACACCAGCCTGGGCCACAGAGTGAGACCCTTCCTCAAAAAAAAAAAAAAAAAAGGCCGGGCGCGGTGGCTCAAGCCTGTAATCCCAGCACTTTGGGAGGCCGAGACGGGCGGATCACGAGGTCAGGAGATCGAGACCATCCTGGCTAACACAGTGAAACCCCGTCTCTACTAAAAAATACAAAACACCAGCCGGGCGAGGTGGCGGCGCCTGTAGTCCCAGCTACTCGGGAGGCTGAGACAGGAGAATGGCGGGAACCCGGGAGGCGGAGCTTGCAGTGAGCTGAGATCCGGCCACTGCACTCCAGCCTGGGCGGCAGAGCAAGACTCCGTCTCAAAAAAAAAAAAAAAAAAAAAAGAAAAGATTTTGAACTGGGTACTAGGCATAGTACCTGAGTGATGAAATAATCTGCACAATAAACCCCCATGATACAAGTTTACCTATATAACAAACCTGCACATGCACCCTGAACCTAAAATAAAAGTTTACCGAAAAAAGAAAGAAAGAAAAAGAAAAGAAAAGAAAAATTTCAAGACCTAGGATCAGAAATCAGCTCCTTGGCCAGGCGTAGTGGCTCATGCTTGACCAAGGCAGGAGGATTGCTTGAGCCCAGGAATTTGAGACCAGCCTGCGACTTCGTCTCAGAAAAAAAATTATATATAAAATAAAGCATTCTGAGGCTTCATCCACTCCTCACTCCTCAGAGAAGTACTGAAGCTAGCTAGAGATTTCTGCAGGGTGTGGAATGGGGAGAACGGCAGCGTGACTGTGTGTCACATTTGTTTCTGACACCTTTTTGTAGGCTTGAAATGCTTTTAAATGGCCGGGCGCGGTGGCTCAAGCCTGTAATCCCAGCACTTTGGGAGGCCGAGACGGGCGGATCACGAGGTCAGGAGATCGAGACCATCCTGGCTAACACGGTGAAACCCCGTCTCTACTTAAAAAATACAAAAAAATAGCCGGGCGAGGTGGCGGGCGCCTGTAGTCCCAGCTACTCAGGAGGCTGAGGCAGGAGAATGGCGTGAACCCGGGAGGCGGAGCTTGCAATGAGCTGAGATCCGGCCACTGCACTCCAGCCCGGGCGACAGAGCCAGACTCCGTCTCAAAAAAAAAAAAAAAAGAAAAAAGAAAAAGAAAAAGAAAAAAGAGAAATGCTTTTAAATAAAGATTTTTAAGTAATATATGTGACAAAAATTCAACCAGCAGCGAAGTAGAGCGAAAAGTCCTCCTCTCATCCCTAGTGCCCTCCCACCCCAGGTAATCCCAGTTACCAGGATTCAGTGCACATCCAAACACAAACAACATAAACAAACACAAACCGTGGTGTGTTTCTTGCCTATGGAGGCTCTGTCTCAGGTCCATGGGAATCCGTGGGAGTTGTGGGTCCCAGCTCTTTGGGAGGCTGAGGCAGGAGGATCGCTTGAGCCCAGGAGTTTTTTGAGACCAGCTTGAACAACATAGTGAGACCCCATCTCTACAAAAAAAATTTAAAAATTAGCCAGGTGTGGTGGTCCACGCCTGTAGTCCCAGCTACTTGGGAGGCTGAGGCAGGAGGATCACTTGTGCCCGGGACGTTGAGGCTGCAGTGAGGCGTGTTCGCGCCACTGCACTCCAGCTTGGGTGACAAAGCAAGACTCTGTCTCAAAAAAAGTAGTCATGGAAGCTGAGAGCAGGAAGCCTCTGGCCAGCAGGTGAGCAGGCCCTTTCCCGCTGCTGTGCATTGTATTTAAAAGACAAAAGACAGATATGCCTGATACTTTCAAAGGTGTTCTTTATACAGCAGGTTGCAACCTATTAATAGATCATAAAATCAGTTTAGTGTTTCATCACTGTCATCATCAAAAACGACCACCACCAACAACAAAAAAAACCCAGAATACATAGTGTAAAGAGTGCATCCCTGCAGTCCTGTATAGGGAGAAATACGGTTTTGTGGAACTTGGTTGCGATGTAAAATGTACTTCTTAAGAGAAATACAGGGTTGAGGTTTTTGAAATAAAGTTTGAATAGGACCACCTTAAGCCACAGTGTAGACTTTCCATAGGCCAAAACCTGGATCACCAAGACAGTGTGCCCCGGGCTGCAGGCCACACTCCTGGGAGCCTCAGGTAACCTTGTGCAGGCCTGACTTGGAGACACTCTGAGGATGAGCTGGTTCCTGGGTAGCCTCCCCTCTCCCTCTCCCCGCGTGCCCTCCCTCCCTCTTTCTGCTCCGCTCTCTCCTCATCCCCTCTCCGAATTGCTGCCTCCTCCTCCTCCCCCCCACCCTCCGAGTTGCCTGCCCCGCCCCCTCCTCCTCCCCCAGCCCCGCTCCGCGTCCTTCCCGCCTTCCCACTCCGTGTCTCCCCCTCTCCCCGCCCGCGCCGTCGGCGTCCCTCCCGGCCCAGACGCGGCGCGGTCAGGGGGCGCTGACTCACAGGCTGACTCAGCTGCAGGCGCGCCGCCAGGCGACGCAGCGGGCGGGTGGCCGGGCGCCGGCGGGCTCGCAGCCGGGCCGCTGGCAACGGTGCTGGCGGAGGTGGGGGCGCGGCGCGGGATGGGCCGCGCGGGCCCTGCTGTGGCACCGCCCGGCAGCAGCCGCCCCGCGGCTGGGGCGCCCTGGAGGCTCCTGGCCCTCCGTGGGGCCGTGACACCGGCGCTGCGGGGCGCGGTGGTCTCGCCAGAAGCTGAGCCCGGGAGGACGGCGGCCCCGGGTAAAGGACGGTGCCCTGGAAACGCGGGTCTCCCGGGAGCAGGGGACAGGAGGGAGACCCCGGCTCTCCCAGTCCTGCTGCCCCGGGGCCTTCAGACTGCCAGACTCTCCCCGCCAGCGGCCTGGAGGGGGACGCGCAGACCCCAGCTGGGAGGGGGCGCTGGCTGCGTAGATCCGTTTGGGCCGCCTGCCTGGAAAGGCCCAGGTCCGGGCCTCCCCTCCTCTTCACTCTGCCCCGAAACTCCAACTGCCCTCACCCTCGCCCCCACCACCACCACCACCCCCAGCTCCTCCTGGGCGCCTGCGGTCCAGCTGAGGCCTGCCTCCTCCAGGAAGGCTTCCTGGAGAGCCCGTCCTGGGTTAGGCCCGCCCAGGCACACCTGGGGCGACTTATTTAATGTCACCTTCCGCCTTGCTCTCTGGTTTTTTTGTGTGTGTCTGGTTTCACCACCAAACTGAGCCCCTTGGGGGCAGCGACCGGGTCTTAGGTCTTAGTTGGCCCTTAAGCGCTAGGGCTTAGAGAAGACCCAGGCGGACAGGAGATGGGACGTGTATTCAACGACACACTTCAGAGATCCATCCCGGAACAGGCGCGGTGGCTCACTCCTGTAATCCCAGCACTTTGGGAGGCCGAGGCGGGTGGATCACCTGAGGTTGGGAGTTCAAGACCAGCCTGACCAACACGGAGAAACCCCGTCTCTACTAAAAATACAAAATTAGCCAGGCATGGTGGTGCATGCCTGTAATCCCAGCTACTCAGGAGGCTGAGGCAGGAGAATTGCTTGAACCCAGGAGGTGGAGGTTGTGGTGAGCTGAGATCGTGCCATTGCACTCCAGCCTGGGCAAAAAGAGCGAAACTCCGTCTCAAAAAAAAAAAAAAAAAAAAAAAAAATCAACATAATATAGTATGTTAAAAATTATTGTAGGCCGGCGCGGTGGCAGACGCCTGTAATCCCAGCACTTTAGGAGGCTGAGGCGGGAGGATCACTTGAGCTTAGGAGTTTGAGACCAGCCTGGGCAACCAATATAGTGAGACTCCGTCTGTACAAAAATGAAAAAAAAATAGCCGTGGTGGCCTGCACCTGTAGTCCCAGCTACCTGGGGAGGCTGAGGAGGGAGGACCCTTTGAGCTCAACAGGTCCAGGCTTCAGTGAGCTGTGATGGTGCTACTGCACTCCAGCCTGTAACACAAAGGGAGAGACCCTGTCTCTAAAAAATAAAAAATAAATAGTATACACATATGGTGCTTATTCGAAATATACATATTGTGTATTTTTTACCTTTCTTCTGTATAAATGCTATTATTTAAAGAAAACGATATGATTAGTTCACAGTGGCTATTAGTAATAATAGGACTAATAACAACATGTGTGAGAAAAATATAAAAATAGTTTTATAATGTTTCTTCCTGTCTGGTGATTTAGCAATTTATTTTAACTTATTATTAGACACTTAAATTTTGTACCAAAATACATAAATGTAAGACTTTAAAAATGGTGAATATAATATAATAGGAGTATTTAAAAAGATATTACTAATATTTAATCAAAAATAACAATGATGGGCTGGGCGTGGTGGCTCATGCCTGTAATCCTAACACTTTGGGAGGCCGAGGCGAGCCGATCACTTGAGATCGGGGGTTTGAGACCAGCCTGGCCAACATGGTGAAACCCTGTCTCTACTAAAAAAACAAAAATTAGTCGCCCGTGGTGGCACCCGCCTGTAGTCCCAGCTACTCAGCAGGCTGAGGCAAGAGGACTGCTTGAACCTGGGAGGTGGAGGTTGCAGTGAGACAAGATCACGCCACTGCACTCCAGCCTGGGCAAGAGTGAGACTCCATCTACAGAAAGAAAGGAAAGGAAAGGAAAGGAGAGGGGAGAGGAGCGGAGGGGAGGGGAGGGGAGGGGAGGGGAGGGGAGGGGAGGGGAAGGGAGGGGAGGGGAGGGGACGGGAGGAAGAAGGAAAGAAGGAAAGAAAGAAATTTTGGTCCTACGATACAGTAGGATATTTTGACTCTTGATTTCCTTGCCTGCAGCCTTTAGTAGGAAGTTCTTCCTTGATGTAGTGATGAAACTGAACATAGTTAAATGGAAAATCCTTTGACTTGTAGCTCTGCTGTTAGAGCGTCCACAGTACACTGACTCATGAGGTCAGGCCAGTGTGAAGGCCTCAAGCTGTTATCTCAACAAAAGCGTTTGAGAATGAAATACTTAGGATTGTACCTACCAGCAACAGCAGGGTTTTAGATTTGTAGGGGTTCGTTTCCAGCTGTCCAAAGATGTCCATTCACTTTGCATCTGCAGGCTGGTTTAGGTAAACCAGCAGTTTGTCATCTTTTGCATCTATCATGTAGGATATCCATGGCTAAGATATCCATCCTTTTTGAACTGTTTTTTTTTTTGAGATGGAGTCTTACTCTGTTGCTTTGACTAGTGTACAGTGGTGCAATCTCAGTTCACTACAACCTCAACCTCTCAGGTTCAAGTGATCCTCCGGCCTCAGCCTCCCAAGTAGCTGGGAGTACAGGCGTGCGCCACCATCCCCGGCTAATTTTTGTATTTTTAGTAGAGACGGGGTTCACCATGTTGGCCAGGTTGGTCTCAACCTCCTAACCTTAGGTGATCTGCCCACCTTGGCCTCCCAAAGTGCTGGCGTGAGCAACCATGCCCGGCCCTTTTTGAACATTTCTGAGCACACTGCATGTCATTGGAAGTTAAACCTCTCTGTCTCTCTCCCTGTCTGTGTGTCTCTCAGGAAAAATAGTTTTAAAGCACGGAGATACTTTGAACTTGAATTCCAAATAAGTTACAGTTTTAGTAAAGAAGTGAGAAAGTCTTGTTTAAATTGGCTGTCCTTTTCTGGTGACATTTTGGTTTCGTTTCCAAAAAATGAGTCATTTTTCATTATATGAGCTTTGTCACTACCTACCTATAACATCGACAACTCAGAGTTCATGCTTTTCCACAGCCCTTATGGGCTCCTCAAAGATCATCAGGCAGTTTTGGAGGAACAACTTATAAGTTTCAGTTTGACTGTTTAACTATAATCGTTTTCTCTATTTTCATTCTTAATATATTTCCAAATTAGACAAGGACATTCTTCTTGTCCCATACTTTGAAAATACGGTTGTATGGCAGGCTGCCTTTTTACCCTGGCAACAGTGACAGCCCTCTTGTAGGCACATGTCCAAAGGAGGCCATCTCCTTCCATTTCTGGAATGTGAAAAATCTCATTAAGTGCTTTTTCATGCTTTGAAGGAACTGAAAAGCAAATCAAAGCTTTCATTTGGAAAGCATCAATATCGCAGGGAAGCAAACTCCACCCGCTTTTACTGATGTGTACAAAGTGTGCAGGACACTTAGTGGCTAACATTTTTAACTTTTCTTTGGTAAAGAGTTCATAGACTGCATGGAATTTGCAAAAATTTACATTTGCACCGTCTGCCAAATAGGCAGATGGGCAAAGTCATGTTTGTATTTGGACAAGATAGCATCAACATTCTTTTTTTTTTTTCTGCAGGTGGATTAAAATCTTCATAGAAATAAAAAGGATGATTTGAAACTCCTTTTTTTCAAATCAAAGTGTTTACAAGTAAGGAGAACTGTTTTTCATTGCCATGATTGGATGCAGCACTTGGTTACTGTAGAAAGCATAACCGTTGGTGGAGTCTGGCAGAATCCACTGCATGTTGTAAAGGGCCAATACAGCTGCCATCAACACTTCTCCCTTTGTTCCCCCACATGATAGTTCAGTTACAGCCTGTGAATGAGGAAATGTGCCTCTGCTCAGTTTCGAAAAACAATCAAAGGAGCAGCACAATCACACAAATTCATTTTTGTAGTATGCCCTAGCTAATTCAGCAGCCACTATTTTCAATTGATATCTTTTGGGGAGACAAAAGCCTTTTTGGTTAATTTGGACATACTTGCCTATCTCACTGGGGACTTATGAGGCAGTCTCGACAGTCCCTTCTTCCACCATGCCAACCCCGAATTCTCTCTGCTTGTTGTGCAGTATCCCTTGTTTTGATTCTTTACCTCCCTCATCCAGTTGTCTGTGTCACTCCACCTGTCATTAAAATAACAAGGTCATTTGGGTCACATTGGCATTGATATTGCAATACCATTTCCTCATTTTCATCACCTGAATGCTTAAGAAAACATGGCCCCAGTATTCACCATGCTAAAACTAAACTAGCAGTGTCTCAGTACAAAGCACAACAATTAATCCACAGGCAAAGTGGATGGTCACATTCAAGATTACAGTGCGCTTAAGTTACATCACAAGGAGTGACATAATAATGGATGATCCTCTATGGTGTACTGCAAATCATGGTGGTTGTCCTTAGCAACAGAGACTAAGGAAGGTGATGTGTCCATTTGACACTAAAACCCATGTTGCCTTCAGCCTCTGTTTCTGGGGTTGCCATGTGGGTTTTGTACTTTTCCCCTAATCTCTTGTATCAATAACTGAAAACCTCAACTTTTCTCTTCCCAAGGGAGAGTTTACTTTTAACTTTTTGGCTTCTTCTTTAGGACTTTTAGTGTTAAAAATGGTACAGTCCCAGACCAATGGGATAGTTGATCAACTTACCATGTATATAGAATCAGGAAATAATGTCTCAATTTAAAAAGTCAATTGTATTTATAAATACTAGCAACAAACAATTATAAGTTCAAATTTTTAAAATGCCACTTACAATAACATTTTTAAAACATGAAATAAGTAGGGATAAATTTAACAAAATATGTTCAAGACCTATACCTGAAAACAATTAAACATTGGAGAGAGAAATTAACAAAGAGGTAAATAAATGTAGAGAAATACCATGCTAGTAAATCAGAACACTCACTATTAAGATGTATTTTATTCCTAAATTGTTCTATAGATTCAACTCAATCCAAATCAAAATTCCACCAGGAATTTTTTTTTTAGAAATTGAGAAATTGGTTCTAAAATTTATATAGAAGTAGAAAGGACATAGAATAGCCAAAACAATTTTGAAAAATAAGAACAAAGTTGGAGGACTTACACTACTTGATTTCATTACTTACTTGAATCTTGTAATAGCAATTAACACATTATAATGTTGGCATAAGAATGAAAGATAGATTAACAGAACAAAATAGAGTCCAGAAGTAGATGTATGCATATATGGTCAATTGATTTCAACAAAGCACCAAAGCAATTCAATGGGAGAAAGGATAGTGATTGCAAGAAATGGGACCGTGACAACTAGATCTCCATATATTTTAAAGAATGATTCTTGGCCCCTACCTCACACCATATACCAAAATTAACAAATTCAAAATGGGTCAGAGATATAAATGTAAGAGTGAAAACCATAAATCTTCTGGAAGAAAACATAAGAGAAAGCCTTTGTGACCTTGAATGAGGCAGTGTTCTTTGGTAGGACACAAAAACAAGAACCATAGAAGAAAATGTTGATAATTGGACTTCATCAAAATTACAAACATCTGTTCATTAAAAGACACTGTTAAGTATAAAAGACAAGTCACAGACTGGGAGGAAATTTTTGCAACATACTTAGCTGACAAAGGGCTTGTTACTAGGATACATACAAATTCTAAAAACTCAATTTAAAAAACCCTCAAAAACAAAGAAACAAAAAACAGCCCAAAGATTTAAACAGGCACTTCACCAAAGAAGATATAAATAGCAAATTAGCACAGGAAAAGATGCTCAAAATCATCAGAGAAGAGGGAAATGAAAATTAAAGCTATAATGAGATACCAGTACACATCTATTAAGAAGGCTAAAAATTAAAATTAAAAAACAACCGACAACACCAAATGCTGGTGAGGACGCAGAGTAACAGGAACACTCAGACATTGCTTGGTGGGAATGCAAAATGCCACCACCGCTCTGGAAAAGTTTGACTTTATTTTCTTTTTTCCCAAAAGTAAACATGTACTCACCACATGACTCAGTAATCTCATTCCTAGATATTACCCAAGAGAAATGAAAACATATGCCCACACAAGGACCTGTACATAAATGTTCTAGCAGCTTCATCTAATGATAGCCAAGAACTGGCAAATGGATAACAGATTGTGGTACATCTATATAATGGAGCCCAGTCAGCAATAAAAAGAAATAAAGTACATCCACACTGAATGAATCTCAAAAGCTTTATACTGAGTGAAAGAAGGCAGTCTTAAAAAGCTATGTACTGGCTGGGCACAGTGGCTCACGCCTATAATCCAGCACTTTGGGAGGCTGAGGTGGGTGGATCACTTGAGGTCAGGAATTCAAGACCAGCCTGGCCAACATGGTGAAACTAAAAAATACAAAAAGTTTAGCCGGGTGTGGTGGCATGTGCCTGTAATTCCAGCTACTCAGGAGGCTGAGGCAGGAGAATCGCTTGAACCCAGGAGGTGGAGATTGCAGTGAGCCAAAATCACACCAGTGCACTCTGGCCTGGGCAACAGAGCAAGACTCCAACTCAAAAAAAAAAAAAAAAAGATATGTGCTGTGTAGGATTCCCTTTATATGCTATTCTGGAAAATGCAGATTATAGAGATGAAATCCAATCAGTGGTTACCAAGAGTTGGGGTGGAACACGGAACTTCTGAGGGTGATGAAAATGTCCTATATTGATGTGGTGGTGGCCGCACTATAGCATACATTTGTCAAAACAAGCAGAACTGTACATTTTTAAAGTGTGAGTTTCCCTGTATGTAAATTATACCACAATAACCTGACAACAACAGAAAGAGAAAGACGTTGGACTGCATCCATCCAACGCCACTTCTTACCAAGGAGCTCCCGGGAGCCTCTCTAGTGTCTCCCCTCCCTGCCCTGCTTGGGCTGGGCTGAGCAGCACAGCGTCCCTGCAGAGAGAATGGAGAATGGGCAGTGCCCACACAGGGGCGTGGCATGGGGTGAGAAGGAACCTTAGTCCAGTCAGCCCTGACCACCAGCCCATCTCTCATCACTATTCAGCAGAGGGAACTCAAGTTGAGTTTCTGGCACCTATCGGCAGAGCCAGGGCCAAAACACAACGGGTGGGGAGTGTTGTACAGATTACGGCTGCCTGAATGATCGGCCCTGATCTGTACAACAGATCCGTGCAGTCTGAGCTTCCACACAGCAGCAGCTGTCCTTGACCCCTTCCCTTCCTAGTCGGCCCCTCCCTGACCTTCCCAGGCCTGTGGGAAGGGCAACGCGCGTTATCACCTGGCTTTGATCCCCACAAAGCTTCGTGTGGTACCTGACTTTTCTCTCCAGGATATTTGGGGAGCTGAGAGAGGAAATTATTGTTGAGTGATCAACTGTTAAGTCCCAGGCCATGTCCGCTTTGTATAAAATACGTAAAAATAAGACCAGGCACAGTGGCTCCCGCTGTAATCTCAGCACTTTGGGAGGCTGAGGAGGGAGGGTTACTTGAGGTCAGGAGTTCTAGAGGAACACAGCAAGACCTCCTCTCTCCTAAAAATTTTTTAAAATTAGCTGGGCCTGGCGGCATGGGCCTGCGACCCCAGCTACTGAGGAGGCTGAAACCCAAGAATCGCTTGAGCCCAGGAAGTCTAGGCTGCAGAGAGCTGCGATCCCGCCACTGCACTCCAGCCTGGGTGACAGAGCCAGAGTGACCCTGTCTCAAAGAAGTTTTTTTAATTAAAAAATTAATAAACTATTTAACGTGACCCTTGTAACAGTCACCTGAGTTGGACGCTGACCCCGTTTTACAAATGTGGACATTGAGACGCAGGGAAGTTAAATCCCCCTGTCAGAAAAAGGCTAGCGGAGGTTTACGGCCGTGTGAACCTGACTTCAGAGCTGAAGTCTTTGGAACACCATTAGTTGTGGCTGGCCTTGCCCCACCTGCATTTGGTTCTTACTCCTTTGCTTGGGTCTTCATCTAGGCAGCGAATTTCTCAGCCACAGACGTCCCTCTGCTGTCTAACACAGCAATCTTGCTGCTCAAAGTCCTGCTCTGGCTTCCTGGATGCAGCTGACCGCGTTCGGGCCCACGTGGGGCGGCTCACACCTGGCAAGTCAAGCGCGTGAGCCGCGCCTGTGAAGGGCGCCTGGTTCCTCCGCAGGAGCGGGGTGGCGCGGCGCCGCCGGCTGGAACCCGGGGTAACTGCAGAGACCACTGGGATCACAGGAATGGCTGGCGGCAGGACCGTCCCTGCCTCGAGGAGGTGACGGGGTTTCCTGCGCTGCAGGCCGAAGAGGAGTCCGACAGGCGTGCAGAGCTCTGCAGAGGACCCTCCCGCCCTCTGGGCAGCCTCCCAAGCCGTGGCACCCCCAACCCCCAGCACTGGGCACCTGGGAGCACTGCAGCCGTCCTGGCTCGTACCAGTGCCCGTGCTTTGGGCATCTGGGCTGGTTTGGACATGGGTGCCCGGGCAGAGTCCATTATGCGGGTCAGAATCAGTGTGTGGAGCCTGCATAGACTTGCCCTGGAGCTGCTGCCTGTGCCGGGTGGGGAGGAGTGGAGGGCGAGAAGTCGGTGGGGAAGGAAAGCGGCGCCAAAAGAATACCCACAACATCTTGCGCCTGGAAGGCAAAGCAGACGGCAGTGATCCCTGCAGACTTGCGGGGGCGACGCCTGGAGCAAGAACGGGGACATACAAGCTGGTGCTTTGTGTGGTTGTGTATGGGGTCTTCATGCTTCCTGCCTGAGTTCCCAGGAGCTTGTCTCTGCTTCTCTAGGCAGCTACCACAGCCTGTCACAAACAGCTCCTGGCTCTCCACTTCTCATAGTCTCAATTCCAAAATCCATTGCCTCACCCTGCACCTCCTCTCCACCTCCACCTCCTCTCTACCTCCGCCCCTCCCAGCACCTCCCAGCTGCTTGTGTTCTGTGTCTCCCCATTCTCTCCTGGCCTGGGGTGGGGCGGGACGGGGGTCTTTCCTCCTGTCTGTCCTTTGATGTCCAGCTGAAGTGTCACCTCCTACAGGCAGCCTCCCCTGGCTATGCCAGTTTGTAGTGATTGCCCTCTCCTCTGAATTCTGTAAGCATTTCCCTTGTGTACCTGCCCCTGCGCCCTGCAAGGTGGGCCTGGCTTGTTAGAGTTTTACTAGGAGGGCCTGGTACCACCACAGCCCAGCATGGTGTGGTGCCTCAGCAGGAGGCATCTGGTTACAATCAACCCAAGCTGTTCCAGCCAATTTGAAGAAACTTCAGGAGGAAGAGGGTGTTAGGAGGGCATGGGGACCCTCCTGCACCTGAAGCCAGGAAGTGCCACCAATCATAAGGAGGTAGGGGCCTCTTTCCGCTGCTCCCTGGGACTCTCCAGGTGTACGCGGCCTCAGCCTCCCTCTGCACACCTGCATCTTTCTTCTCATCAGCTTCCTCTGCTTTAAGCGTAAACATGGATGCCCAGGATCTGGCCTCAATCTTCTGAGTCTGGTGCCTACAGTGTACTGACGGTGTGAGACCCTAGTCCTGGAGGATGGGGGACAGAATCTGATCGATCCCCTGGGTTGATGACTTCCCTGTGCAATCAACGGAAGCCAGCGGGGCAGGGTCACACGCCCCGTTTAGAGGTGCAGACTTTGAGGAGGGATGTGGGCAAGTCTTCCCAGGAACAGGTGGGGCAGGGAGGAAAGGGGGGCATCTCTGGTGCAGCCTGGTTCGGAGCAGGAAGACACTTAGTAAATGCTGATAGACTGCAGGACAAAGGCAAAGGTGCTGAGCTGGACCCTTGATTTCTGCCCTTCTCCCTTCTGGCACCCCAGCCAGGAAATGGCTGCAGCCTTCTGGAATCCCGTTCGTTTTTCTTACTGGTTCACAAAAGGGGCCAAATGGAAGCAGCAAGACCTGGGTTTAAATTAAATCTGTCAACTACCAGCTCAGTGAATCTGGGCGAGTAACGCAAGACTTGAGTGTCCTTACCTGAAAAGTAGAGGTTAGAGGGATGCTACGTGCAGTTGTGTGTGTGAGGAGAGGGGAGGTGGGGGGACTCGTGAGCAATTGAAGGTGAGGGTGGAGCCCTGTGCCCAGCACCCATGCACTGGGGACCCTAAAAGGAGCATCTTCTCATGGTTTTACATATCAGAAATTGGGATGGCATGTCACTGGGACAGTGTCTTTTTTTCTTGTATGGTGGCACATAAATAGGTGCTTCTTATAATTAATGGCATCTTAGAGTTGATGAAATATGGAATATTACCTGTTGTGCTGATCTTGGGCAGACTACAATATCTCTGGGTAAAAATGTCCCCATCTGAAAAACAGGGACAACGTTCCTCCCTCGGCCAGTCACTATGGGGCTAAAATGAGACCACATCTGTCAAGGGTTTTGCCCTCACCTCGTTCCCTGCTGGACGGCATCCTTGGTGGGCAGAGGTGGGCTTCAGGTAGACCAAGCCGTGCTAAGCTAGGACCAGGAGTGCTAGTGCCACTGTTTGTCTGCGGAGAGGGAGGCCTCAGTGCTGAGGGCCAAGCAAATATTTGTGGTTATGGATTAACTCGAACTCCAGGCTGTCATGGCGGCAGGACGGCGAACTTGCGGTATCTCCACGACCCGCCCCTGTGAGTCCCCCTCCAGGCAGGTCTATGAGGGGTGTGGAGGGAGGGCTGCCCCCTGGGAGAAGAGAGCTAGGTGGTGATGAGGGCTGAATCCTCCAGCCAGGGTGTTCAACAAGCCTGAGCTTGGAGTAAAAGGACACAAGGCCCTTCACAGGCCAGGCCTGGCAGCCACAGTCCCAGATCCCTTTGCCATGCGCCTCCCTCCTTCCAGGCCGAGGGTCTCCAGGGCCCAGGGCCATTCCGACAGACAGTTTGCCGCCCAGGACCCTCCATTCTCCCCGCCCCACTTCCACCTTTGGGGGTGTCGGATTTGAACAAATCTCAGAAGCAGCCTCAGAGGGAGTCAGCCAGAATGGCGAGCAGGGTCCGGCAGGGTGTGCAGAGGGCCAGGGGGCCTATCCACTGGGGAGGGCTCCTTGCTCTCTGGCCACCAGGGCTATCTCTGTGGCCTTGTGGGGCACCGGGTGGTTTGGGGCAGGGGTTGAGGTTCCAGGCCTAAAACCACACAGTCCTGGCCTTGAGTCCTGGCTCTGAGAGTAACACACAGATGTAAACATGGATGCCCAGGACCTGGCCTCAATCTTCTGGTGCCTACAGTGTACTGACGGTGTGAGACCCTAGTCCTGGCGGATGAGGGACAGAATCTGATCGATCCCCTGGGTTGGTGACTTTCCTGTGCAATCAATGGAAGCCAGTGAGGGTTGGATTTTTAATAAACCACTTAACTCCTCCGAGTCTCAGTTTCCCCCTTTATGAAATGGCATTGACAGCATTAATAGCTACCTCTTGGGTGGTTGTGAACCTTAACTGATGTCATATCTCATGTTTACTGAGCATGAGCTGCGTGTAAAGCCTGTTTAATTCTTACAACACACTTTAAGGCAGAAATACAACACGTTATTCCATCCATTTTACAAATGAGGAAACTGAGGCATGGAGCAGTTTAAGCATCTTGCCCAACATTGCCCTCCAGTAAGTGCTGGAGGTAGAAATCGCACCGTGCAGTCTGGCTTCATGACCTGCCCTCTGAATCCTGTAAAAGTTGTTTGAAGGACACCATGAGTGTCCAATCAACATTAGCTAATATTCTCAGCCCAGTCATCAGACTGGTAGAGGCAGCCTCCCCACTGTCCCCGAGGAGGGCACAAACATCCTGGCGCCCTCTCCACCGCATTTTGGAGCTGCTTTCTGGGCAGGCAGTGTGACCTCAGCCCCACGTAGAGCGGGCGGCCGAGGCCTTCTGAGGGTGACTATATGTCTAACGAACAAGGACCCTCAATCCCAGCTTCCGCCCTGACAGCCAGCACCCAGGGACAGCTTTTCATTCCGCTTCCACCTGGGGGTGCAGGCAGAGCAGCAGCGGGGGTGGGCACTGCCCGGAGCTCAGAAGTCCTCCTCAGACAGGTGCCAGCGCCTCCGGAATGTGGCGGCTCACAAGCCTTCTGCTGTTCGTGGCCACCTGGGGAATTTCCAGCACACCAGCTCCTCTCGGTAAGGCCACCCTACCCCTACCCCAGGATGCTTGTGGCCTCTACAAGGCCCTGGTGGGCATCTGCCCAGGCCTTCACGGCTTCCACCATCTCTCTGAGCCCTGGGTGAGGTGAGGGGCAGATGGGAATGGCAGGAATTGACTGACAGGTCCCAGGTAGGCCAGCTGCCAGAGTGTCACACGGGGGCTGTCAGGGCAGGTACACGTGATGGCAGGGAGCCCTGCGATGACCTCCTAAAGCTCCCTCCTCCACACGGGGATGGTCCCAGAGTCCCCTGGGCCTTCCCTCTCCACCCACTCCCTCCCTCAACTGTGAAGGCCCCAGGCCCAGGCTGCCACCCGCACCGTCCAGCACAGCCTGTCCTGCGCACACGCACACCGTCCAGCACAGCCTGTCCTGCGCACATGCACACCGGCCTCAAGGCTGCGCTGCCCCAACCCCTTTCCCGGTCTCCACAGCCAACGGGAGGAGGCCGTGATTCTCGGGGAGGTCTGCAGGACACATGGGCCCCTAGAGCCACACCAGGCTGTTGGTTTCATTTGTGCCTTTGTTGAGCTGCTTGTCTGCCTGGGACCCGCACGCCCACCCTTTCCCGCGGTGTCCTCAGCTCAGGCATACCCTTCTCTAGGATACCTTTCCCTCCATCCCCTCTTGCTCACACCCCCAACTTGATCCTTCCCTCCTGACTGTGCCCTGCACTCAAGACAAACACTTTGTGGAGCCCAGGGGACACTTGGGGACCCTCCCTGGGTGACAGGTCTGTCTATCCTCCAGGTGTCCCTGCCCAAGGGGAGGAGCATGGGGAATACTTGGTCGGGGGAGGAGAGGAAGACGGACGGGATGTGTCAAGATGGGGCTGCACACGGTGTACTGAGGGGACAGTGAGAGGATTTAAGTTGGCAGCCTTTACAGCAGTAGCCAGGGCTTGAGTGCTGATCTCTGGGCCAGGGACTGTATTGGATGTTTTATGTGACGGTCTTATTCCCATGTTTTTGGATGAGTAAATTGAACCTTAGAAAGGTAAAGACGCTGGCTCAAGGTCACACAGAGGTCGGGGTGGGGTTCACAGGGAGGCCTATCCATCTCAGAGCAAGGCTTCCTCCTCCAGCTGCCATCTGCTTCCTGGGGAGGAAAAGAGCAGAGAGGCCCTGGGCAGAGCCATGACCTAGAATTAGAATGAGTCTTGAGGGGGCCGGAGACAAGACCTTCCCAGGCTCTCCCAGCTCTGCTTCCTCAGACCTTCTCATGGCCTTAGCCCCTCTTAGGCCCCTCCACCAAGGTGAGCTCCCCCTCCCTCCAAAACCAGACTCAGTGTTCTCCAGCAGCGAGCGTGCCCACCAGGTGCTGCGGATCCGCAAACGCGCCAACTCCTTTCTGGAGGAGCTCCGTCCCAGCAGCCTGGAGCGGGAGTGCGTAGAGGAGATCTGTGACTTCGAGGAGGCCAAGGAAATTTTCCAAAATGTGGATGACACAGTAAGGCCACCATGGGTCCAGAGGATGAGGCTCAGGGGTGAGCTGGTGACCAGCAGGGGCCGAGAGGAGCAGGTGGGGACTCAATGCTGAGGCCCTCTTGGGAGCTGTGGGGGTGGCTGAGTGGAGCGATTAGGATACTGGTCCTACGGTGTTGGCCAGGCACATGTGACCGCAAGAAACAGAATTCAGGAAGAAGCTCCAGGAAAGAGTGTGGGGCAACCCTAGGCGGTGACTCCCACCAACCACAGTGCAGGTGGTTCAGTCCACCCTCCGGCCACCACTGAGTACCACTGCCTCCCTGTCCCGTCTCACAGAGGGGACCGAAAGGCCATCCTGCTTCCACGCACGCCTCTGCTGATCCGGGTGTGTGTAACCAAGACTCACCTCTGTCCACATGAAATCGCTCCCTCTGTGCCTCACATCAAAGGGAGAAAATCTGATTGCTCAGGGGGTCAGAAGACAGGGTCTGTGTCCTATTTGTCTAAGGGTCAGAGTCCTTTGGAGCCCCCAGAGTCCTGTGGAGGTGGCCCTAGGTAGCAGGGTGAGCTTGGTAGCAGGGCTGGCTCCCCGAGACAAGGCTCAGACCCGCTCTGTTCCTGGGGATCGCTTCAGCCACTAGGACCTGAAAGTTGTGCATGGCTTGGGCCCCCTTCCAAGGCATCCAGGGATGCTTTCCAGTGGAGGCTTTCAAGGCAGGAGACCCTCTGGCCTGCACCCACTTGCCCTCAGCCTCCACCTCCTTGATTGGGCCCCCATCTGCTCCCCTCCATCCCCACCACCTCTTTCCGCAATGGCCTCCCTGGCAGACACCACAGTGATTTTCTGCAGGCACATATCTGATCACATCAAGTCCCCACCGTGCTCCCAGCCTCCCTGATGGAGCAGCCAATCAGGCACAGGCCCTGGGTCTCAGCGTGGGGTGGGTGGTCCCAGATTGCCGCAGCAGCAACCCTGGTGCCTGGTTAGGAAGGCAGACCCTCTGCCCCCATCCCCCCAACTCTGAAGAACACTGGCTTAGGGAAAGGCGAGATGCTCAGGGGTCCTCCAAAGCCCTCGGGCAGAGGGAGTGAGGGGGCTGGAAGGAGGCCGAGTGACTTGGCGAGGGATTCGGGTCCCTTGCGTGGCAGAGGCTGCTGTGGGAGCGGACAGTCGCGAGAGCAGCGCTGCAGCTGCCTGGGGAGAGGGTGTTGCTCCAGGGACGTGGGATGGAGGCTGGGCTGGGGAGGAGCAGGGAGCACCAGCTCCTAGCGGGCCGAGGACCATCTGGCGTTGATCCCTGTTTGTCTGGAAGCCCTCGCCTCCCCTGCCCGCTCACCGCTGCCCTGCCCCAGCCGGGCGCGCCCCCTCTGCACACCGGCTGCAGGCACCTCACGCTGCCCGCTCTCTCTGCAGCTGGCCTTCTGGTCCAAGCACGTCGGTGAGTGCGTTCTAGACCCCCGGCTGGACTACCGGCGCCCGTGCCACTCGGGGTCTCTGGCCGCTGACCCCCTACCCCGCCTTGTGTCGCAGACGGTGACCAGTGCTTGGTCTTGCCCTTGGAGCACCCGTGCAGCAGCCTGTGCTGCGGGCACGGCACGTGCATCGATGGCATCGGCAGCTTCAGCTGCGACTGCCGCAGCGGCTGGGAGGGCCGCTTCTGCCAGCGCGGTGAGGGGGAGAGGGGGTGCGGGCGGGCGGTGGGGCGAGGCTGGGCCGGGTGGGGGGCGCGGCGCCAGCGCCAGCTGCCCGCGCCCTGCCCTGCCCGCAGAGGTGAGCTTCCTCAACTGCTCGCTGGACAACGGCGGCTGCACACACTACTGCCTAGAGGAGGTGGGCTGGCGGCGCTGCAGCTGCGCGCCCGGTTACAAGCTGGGGGACGACCTCCTGCAGTGCCAGCCCTCAGGTGAGAGGCCCCCGTTACATCGCCCAGGAATCACGCCGGGTGCCCGCGCGCGGGGTGGGCAGGCCCCCTGACGGGGCGCGGCGCGGGGGGCTCAGGAGGCTTCTACAGAGTTGAGCCTTGGGGCAGCGGCAGACGCACCCCAACACCGGGGCCGCTGTTAGCGCAGTCGGCCCGGGAGCGGGGCGCGCCCTCCGCTTTCCCTGCTTCCTTTCTTCTGGCTCCCCGCCTTCCTCCGGCGCCCCTGCGCACCTGGGGCCACCTCCCGGAGCGCGAGCCCAGGGGTGGCGCCGCTCCCCAGTGTGAGCGGATCTGGGGCCAGGCCTGCAGCGTCCTCCTCCACGTAGCCTTGGCTGCGTTTATTTTCCCTGACGTTGTCCGGCGTGCATCGCATTTCCCTCTCTACCCGCTTGCTTCCCTGAGGAGAGAACAGAACCCTGATTCTGCTTTCTTTTATATTTTCCTTTTTATGCGTTTTAATCAAATTTATATATGTACGAAACTTTAAAAGTCAGAGTTTTACAACTCTTACATTTCAGCATGCTGTTCCTTGGCGTGGGTCATTTTTTCATTCATTTTCATTAAAAGGTGGACCCTTTTAATGCGGAAATTCCTATCTTCTACCTCTAGGGACACTTGTTACTTATTTCTTCTATAATCTCCCCTTTACTTCCTCTGTTTTGTCTTTCTGGACCTCCCATTATTCAGACCTCTTTCCTCTAGTTTTACTGTCTCTTCTATTTCCCATCTCTTTGACTTTGTGTTTTCTTTCAGGGAACTTTCTTTTTTAATTTTTTTTTTTTTTTTTTTTTTTTTGAGATGGAGTTTCACTCTTGTTGTCCAGGCTGGAGTGCAATGGTGCGATCTCGGCTCACCACAATCTCTGCCTCCCAGGTTCAAGCGATTCTCCTGCCTCAGCCTCTCGAGTAGTTGGGATTACAGGCATGCCCCACCACGCCCAGCTAATTTTGTATTTTTAATAGAAACGGGGTTTCTCCATGTTGGTCAAGCTGGTCTTGAACTCCCGACCTCAGGTGATCCGCCCACCTTGGCCTCTCAAAGTGCTCGGATTACAGGCCTGCCCACCCCGTGCACGAGCCCCCTCGCCCAGACTCTTTCAGGGAACTTTCTAAACTTTATAATTCAATTCTTCTGCAGAAAAAAATGTTTGGCCAGGCTCAGTAGCTCAGACCTCTAATTCCAGCACTTTGAGAGGCTGAGGTGGGAGAATTGCTTGAGCTTGGGAGTTTGAGACCAGCCTGGGCAACACAGTGAGACCCTGTCTCTATTTTTTTTTAAAGTAAAAAAAAGATTTAAAAATTTAACTTTTTTATTTTGAAATAATTAGAGATTTCCAGGAAGCTGCAAAGAAATGCCTGGTGGGCCTGTTGGCCTGTGGGTTTCCTGCAAGGTGGTGGGAAGGCCCTGTCATTGGCAGAACCCCCGATCGTGAGGACTTTCCTTTTTTTTTTTTTGAGACGGAGTCTCGCTGTGTCCCCCCGGCTGGAGTGCAGTGGCCGGATCTCAGCTCACTGCAAGCTCCGCCTCCCAGGTTTACGCCATTCTCCTGCCTCGGTCTTCCCAGTAGCTGGGACTACAGGCGCCCGCCACCATGCCCAGCTAATTTTTTGTATTTTTTTAGTAGAGACGGGGTTTCACCGTGTTAGCCAGGATGGTCTCGATCTCCTGACCTCGTGATCCGCCCGTCTCGGCCTCCCAAAGTGCTGGGATTACGGGCTTGAGCCACTGCACCCGGCCGAGGGCTTTCCTTTTAGGCTGCTTTCCAAGAGGATCCCTCCAAGCTCTCGAAGGATGGGGGATTGCTCACCCATGCTGTTCGGCCCCTCGGAGCAGGGTGGGGCAGGGGAGCTGGCGCCTGTGCAGGCTGTGAACATTTGCGTGACTCCCTGTGGTCAGCCAAGAGCCGCACTCCTTCCTGAGGGGGGGCCTGGAGTCCCTAGTCAGAGTTACTGGCAGAGGGGAGTCAAGCCAGTGAGGAGGGCTCTGAATTTCTCTTACAAACTCTCAACATGCCCTCCCACCTGTACTGCTTTCCTGGCAGCCCCACAGCCTCCTGTGGTTCTCTCAGCCCATCATGGGCTGAGATTTTTGCTTTCCAGTCTGCCAAGTCAGTGACTGCATCCATCTCTCTGCTGTCAGCTTCTGGAATCGTGTTGCTGCTGTGTCCTCTCCATTCTCTTGTCATTATGCAGCTCCCCTGCTGACGGCATCCCATTGCCCCTTTAAGTCTAGATATCTGGACTTGGCATTCAAGGCCCATTTTGAGCAGAGTCGGGCCTACCTTCCAGCCCTCAGTTCTCCATGGTGTGTGTGCTCTCTTCTTGGCAGGGAGGCTTCACAAACATGCCCAGCCTATTGTAAGGGCTCTCCAAGAATGCTCACCTCCTTCTCCCTATAATTCCTTTCCTCTGTGAGGAGCTCAGCAGCATCCCAGCATAAAGCCTTACTAATCCCAGGGACCACCCCCAACAGCCCTGGGGTACAATGAGCCTTCAAGAATTTTAACCACCTATGTAAGGAGACACAGCCAGTGGGTGATGCTGCCTGGCCTGACTCTTGCCATTGGGCGGTAATGTTTGTTGACTGACTGACTGACTGACTGGAGGGGGTTTGTAGTTTGCATCTCAGGGATCACCCCCAACAGCCCTGGGGTACAATGAGCCTTCAAGAAGTTTAATGACCTATGTAAGGACACACAGCCGGTGGGTGATGCTGCCTGGTCTGACTCTTGCCATTCGGTGGCACTGTTTGTTGACTGACTGACTGACTGACTGGAGGGGGTTTATAGCTAATATTAATGGAGTAGTCTAAGTGTCATTGGTTCCTTGAACCCTGCACTGTGGCAAAGTGGCCTGCAGGCAGGAGGAGGACCAAGACAGGAGGGCAATCTCGGGAGGAGTGCCTCGCAGGCCCCTCACCGCCTCCGCCTGCCTCAGTGAAGTTCCCTTGCGGGAGGCCATGGAGGCGGATAGAGAAGAAGCGCAGTCACCTGAAACGACGAGACACGGAAGACCAAGAAGACCAAGTAGATCCGCGGCTCATTGATGGGAAGATGACCAGGCGGGGAGACAGCCCCTGGCAGGTGGGAGGCGAGGCAGTACTGGCTGCTTACGCACTGGGTCCGGGGTCACTAAGCCCATCCTGGCAGCTGTGCAGAGACCGGGAGGGAAGCACTGCAGTTGCTTGCAGGGGATGATAAAGGTGGGGGATACTTCAGGGAAAGATGGATGCAACCTGAGGGGAGAGGAGCAGCCAGGGCGGGTGAGGGGAGGGGCATGGAGGGGTCTGCAGGAGGGAGGGTTACCATTTCTAAAAGGAGCTGGAAAGACGCTGCTCTGCTGGTGGGATTTTAGGCAGGAGCCCTGCTGATGGGAGAGGGCTGGAGGAAGGACTGGGCCTGAGTACACCTCCAGTTCCACATGGGAACTGACACTTACTGGGTTCCCCTCTCTGCCAGGCATGGGGGAGATGGAAACCAACAAATGGGGGTATTGGCCCTGGGGACTCAGACGCTGCGAGGGTCAGGACCCCCAAGACCGGGCAGCCCAGTGGGACCAGAGCCAGGACGGCCCTTCGAGACAGGGGCTGAGGGTGGCCCAAGGGGAACATCCAGGCAACCTGGGGACCACAAAGTCTTCCTGGAAGACACACAAAGCCTGGCCAAGCCTCTCAGGATGCGAGGAGCTCGCTGGGCGATGTTGGATGTGGCTCAGGGTGACTGGAACAGTATGAACAGTACAGGAACAGCACGGGCAAAGTCAGGAAGACACCCTGGGACAGGCTAACTCTGTAAAACGGGCAAAAATAGAAAATACCAGAAAGGGCCTAAGCCTGTGCCCATGTGACCAGGGAACCCAGGAAAGGGCATATGAGACCCAGGAGCCCTGGCCTGGAGGCTGTCAGGAGGTAGCCCTGTGACGTCATTATCCCACCCCATTCCAGGTGGTCCTGCTGGACTCAAAGAAGAAGCTGGCCTGCGGGGCAGTGCTCATCCACCCGTCCTGGGTGCTGACAGCGGCCCACTGCATGGAGGAGTCCAAGAAGCTCCTTGTCAGACTTGGTATGGGCTGGAGCCAGGCAGGAGGGGGCTGCCAGAGGCCTGGGTAGGGGGACCAGGCAGGCTGTTCAGATTTGGGGGACCCTGCTCCCCAGGTGCTTAAGCAAGAGGCTTCTTGAGCTCCACAGAAGGTGTTTGGGGGGAAGAGGCCTGGGTGCCCCCACCCTGCCCACCCCTGTGACAGCTGGTATTTTGCAGTAGGGGGTTCTCTGGTGCCTAGCGTCTGCCAAAGCCACAGGCTGCTTCCCTAGCAGGCTGGGGGCACCTATGCATTGGCCCTGATCTATGGCAGTTTCTTCGGCGGGGGAGGGATCTGGCTCAACTCTTATGCCAAAAAGAAGAAAAAGCATATTGAGAAAGACCAAATTCACATTTCCTACAGCATAATCTATGGCCAGTGGCCCCCCGTGGGGCTTGGCTTAGAATTCCCAGGTGCTCTTCCCCAGGAACCATCGGTCTGGACTGAGAGGACCTTCTCTCCCAGGTGGGACCCGGCCCTATCCTCCCTGGCAGTGCCGTGTTCTGGGGGTCCTCCTCTCTGGGTCTCACTGCCCCTGGGATCTCTCCAGCTACCTTTGCTCCACGTTCCTTTGTGGCTCTGGTCTGTGTCCGTGGTTTCCAGGGGCCTCGGGCTTCCCTGCTCCCATTCCTTCTCTGGTCTCATGGCTCCATGACTCCCGAAAACGGACCAGCCTCCTGCCACTTTGGGATTGACATCCGTTGGCCACTCCTTCTGGCAGGAAAAGTCACCGTTGATAGGGATCCATGGCATAGACAGGTGGCTCCCCGACAGCACCTGGGACGTGTGGGTGCAGAGTCTCCAGGTGGACCTTCTTCAGGCCCTCTGCCCAGGCCTGCATGGGCACAGCAGTGGGTGGGCCTCGGGAAAGTGCCGCTGGGGAGAGGTTCCCCGCAGCCCGTTCTGACTGGGTCCTCTGCCCTGCAGGAGAGTATGACCTGCGGCGCTGGGAGAAGTGGGAGCTGGACCTGAACATCGAGGAGGTCTTCATCCACCCCAACTACACCAAGAGCACCACCGACAATGACATCGCGCTACTGCGCCTGGCCCAGCCCGCCACGCTCTCGCAGACCATTGTGCCCATCTGTCTCCCGGACAGCGGCCTTGCAGAGCGCGAGCTCACTCAGGCCGGCCAGGAGACCCTCGTGACGGGCTGGGGCTACCACAGCAGCCGAGAGAAGGAGGCCAAGAGAAATCGCACCTTCGTCCTCAACTTCATCAAAATTCCCGTGGTCCCGCGCAATGAGTGCAGCGAGGTCATGAGCAACATGGTGTCTGAGAACATGCTGTGTGCGGGCATCCTCGGGGACCGGAGGGACGCCTGCGAGGGCGACAGTGGGGGGCCCATGGTCGCCTCCTTCCATGGCACCTGGTTCCTGGTGGGCCTGGTGAGCTGGGGTGAGGGCTGTGGGCTCCTTCACAACTACGGCGTTTACACCAAAGTCAGCCGCTACCTGGACTGGATCCACGGGCACATCAGAGACGAGGAAGCCCTCGCCAAGAGCCGGGCACCTTAGCGACCCTCCCTGCGGGGCTGGGCTTTTGCATGGCGATGGATGGGACATTAAAGGGTCATGTAACAAGCATACCGCCTGCTGTTCTGTCTGTCCTTCCATCCCTCTTCTGGGTGCTTCTGGAGGGAAGTACCATTTATTGAGCACCTATTGTATGTCACATGCCTTATAAATAGAATCTTAACTCCCAGAGCAACTCTGTGGGGTGGGGAGGAGCAGATCCAAGTTTGGCAGGGTCTAAAGCTGTGTGTGTTGGTGGGGGGATACTCTGTTTATGAAAAAGAACAAAAAACACAACCACGAAGCCACTGGAGCCTTTCACAGGGCTTTGGGAAGAGCCGGTGCAAGCTGGGGATGCTGAAGGTGAGGCTTGACCAGCTTTCCAGCAAGCCCAGCTATGAGGTAGATACGTTTAGCTCATATCACAGAGGAGGAAACTGAGGGGTCTGAAAGGTTTACATGGTGGAGCCAGAATTTAAATCTAGGTCTGACTCCAAAACCGAGGTGCTTTTTTCTGTTCTCCACTGTCCTGGAGGACAGCGGTTTCCACGGTGCTCGGTGCGGAGGCCACCATTAGCTCTGTGGGGAAGCAGCCGGAGACCCAGGAAGCGTTGGTTCAGCCCAGAATGAGCGCACAGTGTCGCGGGGGGAAGCCGTTTCAGAGCAATGTTACACCATCAGGAACAGCAGTAAGAAAGAGGCTCTGGCTTAACCTGGCCTCACGGGCCTCATTGGATGAGACAGAAATAAGTCAAGGATGCTCTGATTTGAAATCATGAAGTACCTGATGAAAATGAATGGTGGAGAGATAAAGCTGAGAAAATTCATCTAAAGCCCACCATCAGCCTAGCTCTCTGTGTGGTCTCAGGCAAGTCTCTTCTCGTCTCTGGGTGTGACGGTTAATTTTAGGTGTTGATTTGACTGGATGAAGAGATACCCAGATGGCCGGCGAAGCACGATTTCTGGGCGTGTCTGTGAGATGTTCTGGAGGAGATGGGTCACTGAGTGGGTGGACTGTGTGGGGAAGGTCCGCCCTCAGTGTGGGCAGGCACGACCCAATCAGCTGGGGACCCAGATGGAATAAAATGGCAGAGGACAGATGAATTCTGTCTCTCCTGGAGCTGGGACACCCTTCTCCTGCCCTTGGACATCAGTTCCAGGTTCTCAGGCCTTTGGACTCTGAGACTGACATCAGTGGCCCTCCAGATTCTCGGGCCATTAGCCCTGTACTGAGGATCCCGCCATCAGCTTCCCTGGTTCTGAGGCCTTGAGACCTGGACTGAGCCAGGCCGGCTTCCCTTCTCAGCTTGCAGGTCTGCCATGGGACTCCTCAGCCTTGATGACCACAAAAGCCAAATCCTTAGGAAGCCCCTTCTCATCTCTCTGTATCTATATACACATCCTATTAGTTCTGTCTCTGGAGAACCCTGATTAACCCAGGGGATATCAGTAAACTGAAGGGATTGGATGAGAGCAGTGGTTCTACACCCTGACTGCACATTTGCATCTCATGGGGAGCCTTTTTTTTGTTTTTTTTTTTTTTTTTTTTTTTTTAATTCTTTTTTTTTGAGACGGAGTCTCGCTCTGTCGCCCAGGCTGGAGTGCAGTGGCCGGATCTCGGCTCACAGCAAGCTCCGCCTCCCGGGTTCACGCCATTCTCCTGCCTTAGCCTCCCGATTAGCTGGGACTACAGACGCCCGCCACCTCGCCCGGCTAGTTTTTTGTATTTTTTAGTAGAGACGGAGTTTCACCGTGTTAGCCAGGATGGTCTCGATCTCCTGACCTCGTGATCCGCCCGTCTCGGCCTCCCAAAGTGCTGGGATTACAGGCTTGAGCCACCGCGCCCGGCCTGTTTTTTTTTTTTTTTTTGAGATGGAGTCTCACTCTGTCTTCCAGGCTGGAGTGCAATGGCACGATCTTGGCTCACTGTAACCTCCGCCTCCCAGGTTCCAGTGGTTCTCCAGCCTCAGCCTCCCGAGTAGCTGGGATTACAGGTGCACACTAGTAGAGACGGGGTTTCACCATGTCGGCCAGGCTGGTCTCGAACTCCTGACTGACCTCATGATCCGCCTGCCTCAGCCTCCCAAAATGCTGGGATTACAGGCGTGAGCCACCATGCCCGGCCCTGGAGAGCTTTTAAAAACACTGATGGCCAGTCCCACCCCCAGAAATGCTAATTTAACTGACTGGACCGGGGGAGTGGGGACCCAGACATTGATATTTTTACAACTCTCCATTTCAGTTTAATGTGTTCACTGGGGTTGAAAACGACTGGGCTAGGCCGGGTGCTGTGGCTCATACTGGTAATCCTGGCACTTTGGGAACCTCAGGCAGGAGGATTGCTTGAGCCCAGGAGTTCGAGGCCAGCCTGGGCAACATAGGGAGAACTTGTCTCTATTTAAAATAATAATAAATTAATAAAAATTGACGAAATGGTCTTTAAGGGCCTTTCTTCTCAGGTAAACTCTAGTTCTAAGACTCTCCAAGTTAACGAGGATAAAGCCAGTTATCTGAGAAAGCAGTTGCGGCCAGACCAGAGGGGACACCAGGATCCACAGAGTTAGTTATCTGTGTGTGGCCACAAGAAAAGAGACCTGCCCGAGTTGGCGCCTGCGGGATTCTCCTCCTTACTGACCTGGGGGAGGAATAGGTGGGGCTGCCTGGAAATGGGAGCTAACTGCGCCCGGGCCTGGAAGCAACTACCAAATGGCACAGGGCCAGTGCCCACCACAGTCTCAGTGGAGGTGACGGACTGAGAGAATGACAGAGGGCTGGAAGGCTTCGCCTCTGCTGAAGATTGCCAGGTGAGCTGCTGTCAGGGCAGTGACCCTGCATGGCCTAGACACTTCTGGCACCGACCTACCGCCTGGGGAAACTGGGGAAATTAGAAAAGCAAACAAACATTTCAAGTCTTGGAAATGGCTCTGAGGGCAAGCAAAACAAGAACAAAAACACAACTTTTAAACCAACAGAAGAAAACTGGATGTGCCCAACAGAAAGCAAAGGAGAGAATGAAAATAAGCAAGAAGCACGTAGACATCAACTGCATTTCTCTACACGAGCACTAACATGTGGAAACCCAGGTTCAAAGCGCACCACCACCCCAGTCACTTTAAGGAAAGAAAGTACTTCGATATACTTTTAGCAAAACGTGTACCAGGTCTGTGTGACAAAATTTACAAAATGCCGGGAATCTCCGTTCTCCCAAAACTGATCTACAGATGTAATGTAATTCCTATCTAAATCCCAGTATGTCTTTTTGTGGACATAAACAAGGTACTCTATGTGTGTGTATGTGTGTAAAGGGCCTCAGATGACTAGAATGTTTTGGAGAAAAGACGTAGGAGAAATCACTGTAGCCGGCGTCATGGCTTGTTGAAAAGGTACAGTCATCAAGACTACGTGGTGCTCATGGAGGAGGAGACACACGGAGGGAGCGAAATGGAGACTCTGGAGCGAGACCCACACAGCTACAGCCTTTTGATTTTTAATAAAGATATAAAAGCAATTCAGTGGAGGAAGGAGAGGCTCTTCAACAAAGGGTGCTGGCACAGTGGGGCCTCAATAGGCAAAAAAGTGAACCTCAGCCTGTATCTCTCACCTCATACAAAAATTAACTCAGCACTGAACGTAGGCCGGGCGCAGTGGCTCACACCTATAATCCCAGCACTTTGGGAGGCTGACGCAAGTGGATCCCCTGAGGTCAGGAGTTTGAGACCAGCCTGGCCAACATGAAGAAACCCTGTCTCTACTAAAAATACAAAAATTAGCTGGGCATGGTGGCACACACCTGTAATCCCAGCTACTCAGGAGGCTGAGGCAGGAGAATTGCTTGAACCCAGGAGGCGGAGGTTGCAGTGAGCTAAGACGGTGCCACTGCATTCTAGCCTGGGCGACAGAGTGGGACTCCATCTCAAAAAGAAAAAAAGAAAAAAGAGAGAATGGAACTTAGGTGTAATATAAAACTGTGAAACAAAACAAAAGAAAGTACAGTTGATGGAAACCGAAATAAGATGAAAATAATAACAATAAATGTAATTAGGTCAAGCTTAGCAATTAAAAAGATAAATCTAAGAATTAAAAATCCAATGAGACAATATAATGATTTGAGACAACTTAAAAAGCACCAAAAGACTGAAAATAAAGAACGCTAGAAATACCATGTAACTTTGAATGAAAAGAAAGCTAAGATAGTGATTCTAGTAACGAATACAATGGAAATTAAGAAAAAAATACCATAAAGAACAATGATGGACATTATATACAGAAAAACTCACGCACATGTAAAGATCTAATTATTATAAAACAATATGTGTCCCTGCAACGTAACCTCCACATACTGCACACAGTGTGACATTTGACAGAAGGGAGGAATAAACAACTTTTACTTGTATTTGGAGAGTTTTTTAAAAAAATTCTCTTATAAACCAATAAATCAAACAGATTTTTACAAAGTGGGTATGTAGATGATCTGAACAGTAAAATTAACAAGCTTGAGTGATTCTTTTTTTGTGTGTGACAGAGTCTTGCTCTGTCGCCCAGGGTGGACTACAGTGGTGCAATCTTGGCTCACTGCAATTTCTGCCTCCCGGGTTCAAGCAATTCTCCTGCCTCAGCCTCCTGAGTAGCTGGGACTACAGGTGCCCACCACCATGCCTGGCTAGTTTTTGTATTTTTAGTAGAGATGGAGTCTCGTCATGTTTGTCAGGCTGGTCTTGAATTCCAACCTCAGGTAATCCACCCACCTCGGCCTCCCAAAGTACTTGGATTACAGGCGTGAGCCACTGTGCCTGGCCGAGCGATTCTGTGTGAGCACACCAGGAACATTTACAAAACTCTACTGGACCATGAAGAAAGCCCCAATAAATTCCAAGGGATCAATATAATACAGAACATGTCCTCTAGCTAAAAGGCAATAAAAGTAGAAATTTCTGATGAAAAACTTTAAAAATGCCATGTTTGCAAACTAATTAACATATTAGCAGGCAATCATAAGATAAATTAAGAAATTGTAAGAATTGAATGTTAATTTGCGTTTCACAGCTACAGCAACACCAGAAGGGAAATTAAATATACTTATCCAGGCTGGGCGCGGTGTCTCACGCCTGTAATCCCAGCACTTTGGGAGCCCAAGATAGGTGGGTCACCTGAGGTCAGGAGTTCAAGACTAACCTGGCCAACATGGTGAAATTCCATCTCTACTAAAAATACAAAACTTAGCTGGGCATACTGGTGGGCGCCTGTAATCCCAGCTACTTGGGAGGCTGAGGCAGGAGGATCACTGAAACCCGGGGAGTGGATGTTGTGGTGAGTTGACACTGCGCCATTGCCCTCCAGCCTGTGCAACAAGAACGAAACTCCGTCTCAAAATAAATAAGTAACTATTCTTATCCAGAAACAAAAAGTGAAAAGCAAATACATGTTATTCAGGGTTCTCCAGGGAAATGAGACTGACTGGATAGAGAGAGATTTATTTCAAGGAAACGGCTCACATAATTGTGAAGGCTGGTAAGTCTAAAATCTGCAGGGTGGGCCTGCCGCCTGGAGACTTAGGGAACACTCACAGTGCGAGTCTGAGGGCAGTGTGCTGGCAGAATTCCTTCTTTCTTGGGGAGAGTCAGCCTTTATTAAGACCTTCAACGGATTGGATGCGGCCCACCTGCGTTATGGAGGACGACCTGCTTTACTCACAGTCCACTGGTTGAAGTGTTACTCTCATCCAAAAAAACACCTGCCCAGAAAACATTCGAAATGATGTTTGACCAAATAGATGGACACTGTGGCCTGGCCAAGATGACACATAAAATTAACCATCATGAAGAGTCACGGGTTGAACTGTGTCCTCCCAAAATTCATACACTGAAGCCCCAACCTCCAAAAACTCAGAATGTGACCTTATTTGGAAATGGGGTTGCTGAGGATGTAATTAGTTAAGACAAGGTCAATACAAAGGTTAGCTGGGTGTGGTGGCGCGGGCCTGTAGTCCCAGCTACGTGGGAGGCTGAGGCAGGAGAATCGCTTGAACCCAGGAGATGGAGGTTGCAGCGAGCTGAGATCGAGCTACCGCACTCCAGCCTGGGCGACGGGGCGAGACGCTGTCTAAAAAATAAATAAATAAATACATAAATAAAAAGACAAGGTCATTCTGGAATAGGGTGGACCCCTAAAATGACTGGTATTCTTATGAAAAGGAGAAATTGGGGCACAGACATGAACAGAGGGAAGACAATGTGAACACACGGGGAGAATACCACATGAAGATGAAGGCGGAGGTCAGGGCCACTCGTCTCCAAGCCAAGGGCTCCCAAGACAGCCCGCAACCTCCAGAAGCTGGGAGAGCAGCCTTGACCAACTTCCCCCTTGCAGCCCTCAGAAGGCAGCAACCCTGCTGACACCTCAGTCTTGAACTTCTAGCGTCCAAAACTGTGAAACAATGGATTTCTGTTATTTAGGCCACCCAGTCTGTGGTACTTTATTACAACAGCCCTTGCAATCTTAATACAGCAGGTGACATGAAATCCTTACTTAAGAAGCTGGAAAAATACCAGATGCAGGATCGCACCTGTAATCACAGCACTTTGGGAGGCTGAGGAGGGAGGACCACTTGAGCTCAGGAGTCCAACACCAGCCTGGGCAACAAAGTGACCTTCTCTCTACAAAAAATCAAAAGGTTAGCCAGGCATGGTGGCAAATACCTATGGTCCCAGCTACTCAGGAGGCTGAGGCAGGAGGATCTCTTGAGCCCAAGAGGTTGAGGCTGCAGTGAGTTGTGAGTGTGCCATTGCACTCCAGCTGGGGCAACAGAGTGAGACCCTGTTTCGATAATTACATACATACATACATACGAAACTGGGAAGAGAGCAAGTGACATAAAAACCTTACTTAAGAAGCTGGAAAGAGAGTAACATAAACCCAACGAAACAAGAAGGAGGGAAATATAAAGATAAGGAGGCGGAAATCAGTGTAAGAGAGATGCAAATGATGAAATGAACACAAAAAATAACATCAAAAGCAGAGCTTCGAAAAGACTGAGAGGTAGATCTATGAAAAATGCAGATTAGAAAGAGTGAAGGGGCGTAGAAATGATTTTTTACTATGAGCTAATACATTTGAAAGCCTAGGTGAAATACACACGTTCCTGAACAAATATAAAATACTAACACTGGTGCAAGAAGAAAACTGCAGTGCTGGTAAAAGCCATTCCACTCCCCTTCAAAAGCCTCTGTCTCATGCTGCTTTGTGTGTGAGTTCTGTCAGAGTTTTAAAGAACAGTTAGTTCCCATCTTAAACAAGTTTCCTCCCCAAATGGAAAAAGAACAAAACCCACCCAACTCATTTTATGATATTTTGTGCCACGCAGCCAGGCTAGAACTTCTGTATCTCCTGGAGGGGAGTGCCCACGTCCCTCGGCTCCTGAGTGTGGACAGCTCTGTCCTCTGGCTCTGGGAAAGCAGCTGTCTCCAGACAGACTGGGGTCCAAGGCAGCTCCTTGCAAGGTCAGCAGGGAGAGCATGCCCCATCCGCCCCTGTCTTTTGAAACATCCCTTTTCACCATATTGAATGATTCAATAACTGATTGAGACAGAGTCTCACTCTGTCACTCAGACTGGACGGAGTGCAGTGGCAAGATCTCAGCTCACTGCAACTTCTGCCTTCCTGGTCCAAGTGATTCTCCTGCCTCAGCCTCCCAAGTAGCTGGGGTTACAGGCACTCGCCACAACGCCCAGCTAATTTTTGTATTTTTAGTAGAGACACGGTTTCACCATGTTGGCTAGGCTGGTCTTGAACTCCTGACCTCATGTGATCCACCACTTCGGCCTCCTAAAGTGCTGGGATTACAGGCATGAGCCACTGCGCCTGGCTCCCCATCTTTGATTTGTACATGTTTTCTATTTTTGCAGATTTAGGGGTGTGAGTATAGATTTCTTGCATGGATGTATTATGTAGTGGTGGAGTCTGGGCTTCTAGTGGAGCCATCACCCAAACAGTGAGCACTGTACCCAAATAGGTGATTTTCAACCCTTGCCCCTTCCCTTCCACCTTTTGCAGTCTCCCATGTCTAGGATTCCACTCTGTATGTCTATGACAACACCCATCTTTAGAGTGCATGGCTGAGGCCACAGCCGAGGAGGAGACACCCTCCCCCAGGGGGCACATGCTGGGCCTTCTGGAGGCAGATAAGGGAGAGTCTCTTGGGAGGCTGCAGGTCTGGCGTGCGTGGGGGTGTGTCACGAAGGAGGTGAGCAGTGTCGAGGGCAGGCTGGGTTAAGCGCTTATCCACTGACCTTATCTATTGAGTGCCACCTCTGGGCCCAGAGCTGAGCCCAGACAGGCGCGTGGGTCAGACAAGGTCCAGGGACACACAAATTGTACAAGAGAAGCTTTCTACAAACTTGCTTTGACAGTGCCTTTCCATTGACAAAAATAAAAGGACTTGAAAAGAAATGTAAGACTCAGTGGGCTGGAGAGTGATCTCTTATTACCGCAACATTTGAGAGCTGATGGCAGATGGCAGCCTGGCTGCAGAGAAGGTACCCAGGCCCTGGGCTCAGTGGCCCTTCCCCAGCTGGCGCCCCTAGCCTTGCTGCCTGGCCCTCCTGCACCTTCTTTTCCTTGTTTAAGAACTGGGCTCATCCCCCTCTATCTCCAGTGGTTGTGGGGATGAAAGGAAGGCCAACCCCTGCAAGGCCTGGTGCCTGGAACTGGCCCTGGGTAGATGCCTCTCTCCCCTTCTTCCTGAGCCCTTCACGCAGAGCCCAGGACCTGATGGTCACAATTGCTGAATCTCTTTGGAGAAGGGAGAGATGAGTGCAGGCTAAAGCCATTGGTGAGCGTGGAAGAATTCAGTTCTCCAGCAGAAGGTGGCAATGTGCAGACAGCCCTGTGATGGGACTGCTGGAGCCGAGGCCTGGGGGTTCAGTTCCCTGAGAATCCCCCAGCAGCTTAGCCTAGGGGATGAGCTACGGGAAGGATAGACGAGAAACTGCTAACTAAACAAGGCCAGAAGCACCAGGGCAAGCTGGGGGAGACCATTGAGGTGGTGGAAGGAAGAGGCAGGCTAAGCCTCAGGGGAGGCCAAGAGAGGCTGAGCAGGGAGCCAGGTCCTAGGAAAGAGGTGGCACCCAGCTCTAGGGCCACGTCTGGGAAGCTGTGGGTGGAGGGCTGGGGCACCAGGCCATATTGAGAACGTTCGCTGCAGGCCCACGCCAGGCACCTGACCCATGGTGACCGGGGGCTTCACAGAGAAACCGAGGCAGGAACTGCGGACTCCATTATGATGAAGGGAAAAGCGCCTCTGGGGGGTTCCCTATGTCACTGCTATTGGAGGAGCCTGGGTCGGAATGTGGCAGGCTCCAGAGTCCCTGCGGTGTCCCATGGGATGTGGAGCCAGGTGGCGGGTAGGGGAGAAGACTGGTGCGTGGTTGGGCAGTGGCAGGACCTAGGCTCTGTCAATATTTGGGGTGGGTCAATCATTAGCCAACCTCAGCCTTGTTCCCCGACAGGTTCCCCAGGTAGGTTCTGGGCTAGGCCCTGCCCTGCTGGGGGCCCCACACGGCTTGGCCTAGATTAGATGAGTGGGGTGGGCAGCCACCGACCTCTCCACTCAGGAGACTCCCCGCCCACAGGGCTGCAGTCCTGCCTCAGGCCTGAGCAAGCAAACAGTTGAAAAAATGAGTTTTAAAACCATCTGTCAAGAAAAAAGATGTCAAAGTAGTCATTATGGGAAAAGTCAGACTTTTGATGGACTTCATTGCACTTATTCTGTGGCTATTATTTTAATTTTAAATTATGTATGTGGGGGAGGGGAGCACACCATAATCTTTCTAGTGCCCTGAGGCGGTTAAACGAGGCTCTGTTCACCTAGGCCTGTGTCCATAGGTGGGGGACTGCTCTAGACCCTTTATATGCATTGTTTGATTTAATCCTGTAAGTGATTTTTTTTTTTTTTTTTTTTTTTTTTTTGAGACAGAGTCTCACTCTGTTGCCCAGGCTGGGGTGCAGTGGTGTGATCTCAGCTCACTGCAACCTCTGCCTTCCAGGTTCAAGCGATTCTCATACCTCAGCCTCCTGAATAGCTGGGACTACAGGCATGCACCATCATGCCCAGCTAATTTTTGTATTTTTAGTAGAGATGGGGTTTTGTCATGTTGGCCAGGCTGTCTCTAACTCCTGGCCTCAGGTGATCTGCCTGCTTCGGCCTCCCGGAGTGCTGGGATTACCGGTGCGAGCCACCGTGCTGGGCCCTCTAAGTGATCTGAAGAGATACATGCTCTTGCCCTCCCATTTTAGCCCCCAGTGTAACTGGCTCAGAGATGTACACAGCAAGTACAGACAGAATGGGGATGTGCCCCCAAATCTGCCTGACTCCAGGTGGGGTCCCTTTAGTTAACATTGGTCCTGGAGAGACCTCAGTGGAGTGAGGAACTGGGCAGGAGTCTAGCGGGGCTGAGGCGGAAGGCAGGCTCCCTGCTGGTTCTGGCAGAGGTTGGGGCTGAGTGGGGTGGGCCATGGGCCAGCAGGGTCTCCACGGCTGGCTGTAGATGGGGTTCTAGGTCTATTATCAGGGTGGTAGACGAGGGAGGGACAACAGCTCTCTGGAATTAGGTATGTGTGCTGTAACATGGGCTCTGGGCCTCCTGGCTCCAGAGAAGCTATGCTGTTTTGGGGGGGTGTCACCTCACCCCACAATTGGCCTCACATTCATCAGCTGTCCCTCATTTGGGCAAGAAAACCCAGGTCACACACGAGTTGGTGGGAGAGCTAGGGCTAAAACCAGGTCCCCTGGCTTGGTGTCCAGTGTTCTTTTCTGTGCACCTGTCCCACCACCCTGGACAATAAGTGTGAGGGCCAGAGTGTGGACCCTGAGGCCCCAGGAGCCTTTAGCAGGCCACAGCACACACACATGCTAAAAAAAAGTTATACATGCATGTGGTAAAAAGATCAAATAGGACAGAGGACTTCATGTGAGTGGTTGTACTTGGCCATCCCATCCCTCCTTACCTTTACTCTTTTTGCTCTCTGTATGCTATAATTTGAATACTTTCTATTATCTTTCTTCAAGTTCATTAATTCTGTCTTCTCGTGTGTCCAAACCCTGTGAAACTTGGCCAATCAGCTAATAATTTCAGATGCTAAACCTTTCAATTCTAGAATGTCCACTTGATTCCTCTCTACAGATTCCATTTCTCTGTAAAAATTCTCCATCGTCTCACCTATTTTCCCTATTTTTCTTCTATCTTCTTTAATATATTGCTATAGTTATTATTTTATCCAATATTTGGATCATCTGTGGGTCTATGTCTATTGGCTTTTTTTCTCTTGACTGTTGGTTCTACTTTCCTTTTATTTGCCTGTCTTGTAATTTCCACAGCATGCAGAAGACTATAAAGGAACTATAGCAACCAAATATTATATTATTTCCTTGTCAGGAAAGTCTACCCTTTCAGGTTTAATTAACAACAAAACTGGGATGAAGCTGGGCTGTAGCTTTAGTTATAATCAGTCCATATCAGGTTTCAAAGGCTTGATGGGACAGCCTGAGTGCCTGGTAAGTCTGTCTTGTCAATCCCAAAGATGTAGGAGTCATTCTTCCCTTTGGCAGTTTTAAACTCTGCTCCTTAGTTCCCCGTCCCCTGCTGCTTCCAAATTTGGCAAATGCCTTGAGAAGGAGACTGGCAGTTTGTTCAAGACAGTCCCCCTTCCTGGGGAGGACTTTGCTTCCCAAATATCCAAGACTAAAGGAGATTAGGCTCTAGTTTAAAAACTCCCTAGGAGCCTGTGAAGCTTCCAGATGCAACGAATCAGCAAATGAACTGGGGGAAGGAGGGTGGCATGGCTGCCACACTTCAAAAAAATTAACAGATTTTAGGCCGGGTGTGGTGGCTCACGCCTGTAATCCCAGCACTTTGGGAGGCTGAGGCATGTGAATCACTTGAGGTCAGGAGCTCAAGACCAGCTTGGCCAACATGGTGAAACCCCGTCTCTACTAAAAATACAAAAATCAGCCGGGTGTGGTGGCATACTCCTGTGATCCCAGCTACTCGGGAGGCTGAGGCAGGAGAATCACTGGAACCCAGGAGGTGGAGGCTGCAGTGAGCCAAGATTGTACCACTGCACTCCAGCCTGGGCAACAGAGCAAGACTCCATCTCAAAAAACAAAACAAAACAAAAAATTAACATATTAACATATTTTATTTTTCAGAGCAGTTTTAGGTTTATAGAAAAGTGAATAGGTGGCTGGGCACAGTGGCTCATGCCTATAATCCCAGCACTTTGAGAGGCCGAGGTGGGTGAATCACGAGGTCAGCAGTTTGAGATCAGCCTGGCCAACATGGTGAAAACCCTGTCTCTACTAAAAATACAAAAAATTAGGTGGGCGTAGTGGGGGGCGCCTGTAATCCCAGCTACTCAGGAGGTTGAGGCAGGAGAATCGCTTGAACCCAGAGGTGGAGGTTGCAGTGAGCCGAGTTCGCACCACTGCACTCTAGCCTGGGTGACAGAATGAGAATTCATTTAAAGAAAAAAGAAAGAAAAAGCGAGAGGAAGGTACAGAGAGTTCCCATGTGCCTTCCTAACCCCAACAGAGTTTCTCCTATTATTAACATCTTGTATTAGTGTGGTACATTTGTTATAAGTGATGAGACAGTATTGATATATTATTAACTAAAATCCATAGTTTACATCAGAGCCCAGTCTGTGTTGCCCATTGTATAGGTCTTGACAAACGTATGACATGTATCCACTATCACAGCATCAGAAAGAACAATTTCACTGTCCTAAAAATATCTTGTTCTCTCCACCTATTTATCCCTCCCTTCCTTCCTGCCTCCACCCCAATCTCTGGCAACCTCTGACCTTTTTTTTTTTTTTTTTTTTTTTTTTGAGATGGAGTCTCGCTCTGTTACCCAGGCTGGCGTACAGTGGCACAATCTCGACTCACTGCAACCTCTGCTTTCTGGGTTCAAGCAATTCTCTGCCTCAGCCTCCTGAGTAGCTGGGATTACAGGTGCCCACCATCACGCCTGGCATTTTTGTATTTTTAGTAGAGAGGGGGTTTCACCATTTTGGCCAGGCTGGTCTTGAACTCCTGACCTTGTGATCCACCGTCTCAGCCTCCCAAAGTGCTGGGATTATAGGCATGAGCCATTGCGCCCGGCCTGATCTTTTTACTATCTCCATAGTTTTGCCTTTTCCAGAATGTCATGTAGTTGGAATCACACAATAGGTAGCCTTTTCAGATTGGCTTCTCTCACTTGGCAATGAGCATTTAAGGTTCTTTCATGTCTTTTAGTGGCTTGATAGCTCATTAATTTTATTGCGGAATAAAATTCCATTGTTTTGATGTACCCTAGTTTATTCAACTACTGAAGGACATCCTAGTTGCTCGCAACTTGTGGCAATATGAATAAAGCTGCTCTAAATACCTGTGTGGGTGCAGGTTCTTATATTAACACAAGTTTTCAACTCATTTGGATACAAACCAAGGAGTATGATTGCCACATTTTATGGTAAAAGCATGTGTAGTTCTTTTGTTTTTGTAAAGATGGGGTTTTTTATGCTACCCAGGAGGGTCTTGAACTCCTAGCTCAAGTGATCCTCCTGCCTCAGCCTCCCAAAGCACTGGGATTAAAGGTGGGAGCCACCACGCCTGGCCTATGTTCACTTTGGTAAGAAACTACCTTCCAAAGTGGCTGTGTTCTATTTTGCATTCCCACCAGCAATGAATGAGAGATCGTGTTGCTCCCCATCTTGCCCAAATTTGATGTGGTCGGTGTTTTAGATTTTTGTCATTCTAATAGGTGTTAGTGGCATCTCATTGTTTTAATTTGTAATTTCCTAGTGCCATCTGATGTTGGATATCTTATGTTTATTTGCCATCTGTATATCTTATTTGATGAGATGTCTGTTCAGATATTTTGCCTCTTTTAAATTTTGGATTTTATGTCTTCTTACTGTTGAGTTGTAAGATTTTGTGTGTGTATCTATATGTTTTGGATGCCCATCCAAATATATAGGTATTTTGCAAAGATTTTCTCCCAGTCTATGGCATGTCTTTACATTTTTCAAACAGTATCTTTTGCAGAGCATGTGTTTTTAATTTTAATGAAGTCCAGCTTATCAATATTTTCTTCCATAGATTGTGCCTTTGGTGTTGTATCTAAAAAGTCACTCCCAAATCCAAAGTTATCTAGATTTTCTCCTATATTTTCTAGAAGTTATAGTTTTGCATTTTTCCTTTAGGTCTATGATCCATTTTGAGTTAATTTTTGTAACAGGTGTAAGGTCTGTGTATGGATTTTTCTTTTTCTTTTTTTTTTTGAGACAAGGTCTGGCTCTGTCCCCCAGGCTAGAGTGGAGTGGAGTGGTGTGCTCTCAGCTCACTGCAACCTCTGGGCTCAAGCCATCCTCCCACCTCAGCCTCCTGAATAGCTGGGACTATGGGTGCATACCACTATGCCCAGCTAATTTTTGTAGTTTTTGTAGAGAAGGGGTTTTGGCATGTTGCCCGGGCTGCTCTCGAACTCGTGAACTCAAGCGATCGGCCCTCCTTGGCCTCCTGAAGTGCTGAGATTACAGGTGTGAGCCACCATACCCAGCATGGATTCATTTTTGCATGTGGATATCCAGCGGTTCTAGCACTATTTGTTGAAATGACTGTCCTTTCTCCATTGGATTGCTTTCGCTCCTTTGACAAAGATCAGCAAACTTTATTTGTGTGGGTCTATTTCTGGGCTCTCTTTTCTGTTCCATTGATCTATTTGTCAGTTCTTTCACCAGTACCACACTGTTTTAATTACTGTAGCTTTACAGTAAGGCTTGACGTCAGTATCAGTTCTTCAATTTGTTCTTTTCCTTCAATATTGTGTTGGCTATCCTGGCACCTTTGCCTTTTCATATAAACTTTAGAATTGCTGGACGCAGTGGCTCACGCCTGTAATCCTAGCACCTTGGGAGGCTGAAATGGGCTGATCACTTGAGGCCAGTGTTCGAGACCAGCATGGCCAACACAGCAAAACTCGTCTCTACTAAAAATACAGAAAGCCAGGTGTGGTGGTGTGCACCTGTAATTCCAGCTACTCAGGAGGCTGAGGCCAGAGAATGGCTTGAACCTGGAAGGCAGAGGTTGCAGTGAGCCGAGCTCGCCCCACTGCACTCCAGCCTGGGTGACTTCATAAATAAGACTCTGTCTCAAAAAATAAAAAGTAAACTTTAGAATCAGTTTTCCAATATCTATAAAATAACTTGCTGGGATTTGGGGGTTACACGGAACCAATCAAATTGCAGAAGAAACGTTTTGACAACCCTGAGTCAAGATCTCTGTGATGGGATGGATATCTCTCCATTGATTCAGATCTTTGACTTCTTTCATTAAAGTGTTGTCGTTTTCCTCATATAGATCTTTTACTTATTTTGTTCGACGTATACCTAAGTATTTCATTTTGGGGGGTGCTAATGTAATGGTATTATGTTTTGTTTTTTTTTTCTTTTTGAGATGGAGTTTTGCTCTTGTTGCCCAGGCTGGAGTGTAATGGCACAATCTCAGCTCACCACTATCTCTGCCTCCTGTGTTCCAGCAATTCTCCTGCCTCAGCTTCCCAAGTAGCTGGGATTACAGGCATGTGCTACCACGCCCGGCTAATTTTGTATTTTTAGTAGAGATGGGGTTTCTCCATGTTGGTCAGGCTGGTCTTGAACTCCTGACCTCAGGTGATCTGCCCGCCTTGGCCTCCCAAAGTGCTGAGATTACAGGCATGAGCCACTGAATAAAAGTTATTGCATACTCCACATAGAAAAGATCTAGCTGAGGCCGAGCGCAGTGGCTCAAAGTGCTGGGATTACAGGTGTGAGCCACTGTGCCTGGTCTATGTTTTATTTCAAATTTGACTTGTTTATTGTTGGTACATAAGAAAGCAATTGACTTTTGCATATTATCCTTGTGAGTAATATGCAACCTTGCTATAATCACTTATTTCAACTAAATGAAAATGAAAATTGCAATGCAAGATTGCAAGCTGACTATAATAACTTACTCATTCCAGGAGGTTTTTGTTTTTAATTCTTCAGGATTTTCTACGTAGACAATCACGTTATCTGTGCACAAAAACAGTTTTAGCTCTTCCTTCTCAATCTGTATGCTTTTCATTTCCTTTTCTTGTCTTAGTGTATTAACTAGCACTTCCAGTGCAATTCCAAATAGTAGTTCTGAGAAAGGTCATCCTTACCTTGTTCCTGATCTTGGTGGGAAAACATCTAATATCTCACAATTAAGTATGATGTTCACTGTAGGGTTTTTGTAGATGTTCTTTATTCAAATTCAAGTTCAGAGAACTATACCTAGTTCTCTGAGAGTTTCTATTATAAATGGGTGTTGGATTTTGTCAAATGCTGCTTCTGCATTTATTGATATGATCATGTGGGTTTTCTTTTTTAGCCTGTTAATATAATGGATTACATTAATTGATTTTCAAATGTTGAACCAGACTTGCATATCTGGAATCAATCCTTTTTGGTCATGGTATATAATTGCCCTTATGCATTATGCACTGTTGGATTTGATTTGCGTATATATGTGTATGTATATATATAAATGTGTGTGTGTGTGTATATATATATACACACACACATTTTTTTTTTTTAGATGGCCTCTCTCTCTGTCGCCCAGGCTGGAGTGCAGTGGTGTGATCTCAGCTCATTGCATCCTCCACCTCCCAAGTTTCAAGCAATTCTGCTTCAGCCTTCCAAGTAGCTGGGATTACAGGCACACACCACCACACCCAGATTTTGTGTGCGTGTGTGTGTATTTTTAGTAGAGACAGCGTTTCACCATGTTGGCCAGGCTGGTCTCAACCTCCTGACCTCAAGCAATCCGACTGCCTAGGCCTCCCAAAGTGCTGGGATGACAGGCATAAGTCACAGCACTCAGCTTGATTCACTAATATTTTATTGATGATTTTTGCATCTACGTTCATGAGAGGTATCAGTCTGCAGTTTCCCATTCTTGTAATGTCTTTATCTGCTTTTGGTATTAGGCTAATGCTCTCTTCATAAAATGAGTTCAGAAGTATTCCTTCTGCTTCTTTTCTCTGGAAGATGTGTTTGTTGTTGTTGTTTTTGCTTTTTGAGACGGAGTCTCACTCTGTCACCCAGGCTGGAGTGCAATGACACGATCTCAGCTCACTGTAACCTCCGCCTCCCGGGTTCAAGGGATTCTCCTGCCTCAGCCTCCTGAGTAGTGGGATTACAGGCGCCCCCCACCATGCCTGGGTAGCTTTTTTTTTTTTTGAGAGGGAGTCTTGCTCTATGGCCCAGGCTGGAGTGCAGTGGTGTGATCTCGGCTCACTGCAAGCTCCGCCTCCCAGGTTCATGCCATTCTCCTGCTTCAGCCTCCCAAGTAGCTGGGACTACAGGCACCCACCACCATGCCCAGCTAATGTATTTTAGTAGACACGGGGTTTCACCGTGTTAGCCAGGATGGTCTCGATCTCCTGATCCCATGATCTGCCCACCTTGGCCTCCCGAAGTGCTGGGATTACAGGTGTGAGCCACCACACCCAGTCCTAGTTTTTGTATTTTTTAGTAGAGATGGGGTTTCACCATGTTGGCCAGGCTGGTCTTGAACTCCTGACCTCAGGTGATCTTCCTGCCTTGGCCTCCCAAAGTGCTGGGATTATAGGTGTGAGCCACCATGCCCAGTCTTGGAAGAAGTTTTAAGATAATTTGTATAAATTATTCCTTAAATGTTTGGTAAAATTCTCCAGCGAACCCATCTGGTCTGGTGCTATCCATTTTGAAACGTTATTATTTTAAAAAATTATATATTGAAAATTATAGTTGTAGATGCTATTATTGATTCAATTTATTTTAGTTATAGGCCTATTCAGATGACATATTTTTCCTTATGTGAGTTTTGTCCGACTGTGTCTTTCAGGAGATTGTCCAGTTTCATGTACGTTGTCAAATTTGCAGACATGGAGGTGTTCAGAATATTTTTCTTTTTTTTGAGACAGAGCCTCTTGTCTCAACAAGAGCACTCACTCAACAGAGCCTCTTGCTCTGTTGCCCAGAATGGGGAGCAGTGGCCCCATCTCAGCTCACTGTAACCCCTGCCTCCCAGGTTTAAGCAATTCTCCTGCCTCAGCCTCCCAAGTAGCTGGGACTACAGGTGCACACCACTATACCCAGCTAATTTTTTGTATTTTTAGTAGAGATGGGGTTTCACCATGTTGGCTAGGTTGGTCTCGAACTCCTGACCTCAGGTGATCTGCCTGCCTCCGCCTCCCAAAGTGTGGAATTACAGCCGTGAGCCACCGCACCCGGCCAGCATATTCACTATCCTTCAATGTCTTTGGAATCAGTAGTGATGATTTCTTTTTCACTTCTGATATTAGTGATTTGAGTCTCTCTTTTTTTTCATAGTTAACCTGGATAGAGTTTTATCCCTTTTGTGAACCTTTTTAAGAACTAGCTTTCGGTTTTGTTGATTTTTCTCTATTGATTTCCTGTTTTCAATTTCAGTGATTTCTCCTCTAATTTTTATTATCTTTTTCTCCTCCCTACTTTCGTTTTACTTTGCTCTTCTTTATCTAGTTTTCTAAAGTGGAAGCTTAGATTACTGATTTTAGATATTTCTCATTTTCTAATATACGTATTCAGTGATCTAAATTTCATCCCACAAATTTCGATAAGTTGTATTTTCATTTTCATTTAGTTGAAAATATTTTAAAATTTACCTTGAGACTTCTTCTTGTCCCAACACGTCATAAGTGTGTTGCCTAATCTCCAAATATTTTGGGGTTTTCTAGTTATCTGTTACTGATTTATAGTTGAATTCTATTGTGGTCTGAGAGCATATTTTGTATAATTTCTGTTCTTTTAAATTTATTAAGGTGCACTTCATGGCTGAGAATGTGGCCTATCCTGGTGAGTGAGAGCTCCACGTGAGCTTGACAATGTGTATTCTGCTGTCATTGGATGAAGCAGTCTATAGATGTCAATTAGATCCAGCTGATTGATGATGCTGTTGAGTTCAACTACGTCTTTGCTAGTTTTCTGCCAGTTGGATCTGTTAAATAGAGGGGTACTGAAGTCTCCAACATAAAAATGAGTTTATTTCTCCGTGCAGTTCTATCAGTTCTTGCCTTGTCTTGGGACACTGTGTTGCTAGGTGCACACACTTTAAACACTGTTATATCATCTTTGAGAACTGACCCCTTTAGGGCTATGCAATGCTCCTCTTCATCCCTGATAACATTCCTTGCTCTGAGGAAGTCTACTTTGCCTAAAATTAACACAGCCACTCCAGCTGTCTTTTGATTAGTGCTAACAGAGTACACTATCTCCATCCCTTTACTTGTAATCTATTTCTTTATATTTAAAGTATATTTCTTCCATTTCTATTCATTGCCCTTGATTTGTTTTGTTCTTCCTAGCCTTTTCAGGTTGTGTGTGCGTGTGCGTGTTTTGCTTTCTCAGGTTTTATTCGAGCATTTTATATTATTCCCTTTTTACTCCTCTCTTATCATATACATTATACTTGTGGGGCTTTTTAATGTGTGTGGTTTCCCTTGAGTTTGTAGTAAATATTTACATCTAATTCAAGTCTTCTTTCATAAATCACTTTACCACTTCATGGGTAGTGCAAATACCTTATGAAAAAGTATTCTCAATTCCTCTCTTCCATCTTTATAACACTGCTGTCGTTCATTTCATTTATCCATAAGCTCTAATTACTACTATTAACCGAAAAAAAACTTTACCTGTTAGATCAGTTAAAAAGAGAAAGCTAAATTTTTATTTTGCCTTCATTTATTTTTTCTCTAACACTCTTGCTTTCTTTATGTAGATCTGAGTTTCTGACCTACATAATTTCCCTTTCTTTCTGAAGAATTTAACACTTCTTGCGAGGCAGGTCTTCTGGTGACAAATTCTCTCAATTTTTGATTGTCTGATAAAGTCTTTACTTCTCCTTCACTTAAAAAAAAAAAAATCCTTGATTGTATTTCTAGTATCTCCTTCACTTTTGAAGGATAATTTGGTGAATAAAGAATTCTAGGTGGATGGGGTTTTTTTTCTTTCAATGCTTTAAATCCCATAAAGCACTCTCTTCTTGGGTGTAGTTTCTGATGTGAAGCATGATATAATTCTTACCATTGTTCCTCTACAAATAAGATGTTTTTCCCCTCTGGCTTCTTTCTATATTCTTCCTATGTCTTTGGTTTTTGCAGTTTGAATACGATATTCTTAGGTGTAGAGTTTTTGGGGTATTCATCCTGCTTGTTGTTCTCTAGGCTTCCTTCATCTGTGGTTTGGTGTCTGTCATTAATTTTGGAAAGTTCTGTCATTACTTCAAGTATTTCTTCTGTTTCTTTCTTCTCTGTGTGGTATTCCCATTACGCATACATTATCCTTTTATATCTTTGGTATTTGTCTCACAGTTCTTGAATATTCCGTTCCATCTTTTCCATTATTTCTTCCTCTCTGCATTTCAGTTTTGGGAGTTTCTATTGACATTCCTTGAAGCTCACTGATTCATTCCTTGGCTATGTCTTATGTATTGATGACTCCACTAAAAGCATTCTTCACTTCAGTTATAGTGTTTTTATTTATTTTTATTTCTAGCATTCTGTTTTGCTTCTTTCCTTCTTTCTTTTTTATAGAGACAAGGTCTCACTATGTTGCCCACACTTGTCTCGAACTCCTGGGCTCAAGCGATCCTCCTCAGCCTCCTAAAGTGCTGGGATTACAGACGTGAGTCACCGCACCTGGCCTGTTTGATTCTTTCTTAGGTGTTTCCATCTCTCTACTAACATTACTTCTCTGTTCTTGCATGTTAGCCACTTTTCTTATTAGAGTCCTTAGCATATTAATCAATTATTTTAAATTTTCTGATAATTCAAGCATCTCTGCCATATCTGAGTCTTATTCTGATGTTTGTTCTGTCTGTTCAAAGTGTGTTTGTCTCTTAGTATATATAAAACATGATGTGTTGGGCAAAAGAAACTGAGGTAAACAAACCTTTTGTGAGGCTTTTTGTACTTTACTTCTCCTTCACTTAAAAAAAAAAAACAAACCAAACTTGACTGTATTTCCAGTATCTCCTTCACTTTTGAAGGATAATTTGGTGAATACAGAATTCTTTCTGGCTTGGAGTTGGCCTATGTTTACCGTTGGCTCTAGCTGTAGGTGTCAGAGGGGCTGTGTTTACCGTTGACTGTAGCTGTAGGAGTCAGAGGGGCTGTGTTTACCGTTGGCTCTAGCTGTAGGAGTCAGAGGGGCTGTGTTTACCGTTGGCTCTAGCTGTAGGAGTCAGAGGGGCTGTGTTTACCGTTGGCTCTAGCTGTAGGAGTCAGAGGGGCTGTGTTTACCGTTGGTTGTAGATGTAGGAGTCAGAGGGTAACATTCACTTTGGCTATCTGGCTTGGAGTTGGGCTGTATTTACCGTTGGCTGTAGCTGTGGGTGTCAGAGGATAACATTCACTTTGGCTATCTGGCTTGGAGTTGGGCTGTGTTTACCGTTGGCTGTAGCTGTGGGTGTCAGAGGATAACATTCACTTTCTATCTGGCTTGGAGTTGGGCTGTGTTTACCGTTGGCTGTAGCTGTGGGTGTCAGAGGATAACATTCACTTTCTATCTGGCTTGGAGTTGGGCTGTGTTTACCGTTGGCTGTAGCTGTGGGTGTCAGAGGATAACATTCACTTTCTATCTGGCTTGGAGTTGGGCTGTGTTTACCGTTGGCTGTAGCTGTGGGTGTCAGAGGATAACATTCACTTTCTATCTGGCTTGGAGTTGGGCTGTGTTTACCGTTGGCTGTAGCTGTGGGTGTCAGAGGATAACATTCACTTTCTATCTGGCTTGGAGTTGGGCTGTGTTTACAGTTTGCTCCAGCTGTAGAAGTCAGAGGATAACATTTACTTTGGTGTTCTTGTCTGCGGCTTCCCTGTTGTCTTTGGGTTTCCCTAGAGTCTTCTTCATAACTCAGGTCTGAGATGTGCAGTTCAGTTGTACTCTCGTTATTACAGGAGCCCTGTTGATGTGGTAGTGAGGCGTGGAGGGGAAGCATTCTATAGGTCTCGGTCTTTTAATGAACCTCTGCTGGGGCTGTGACCAGCACAAGTGCTTCTCATTTGTTTTTCCCGGCTGGAGGTGGGCAGGAAGCCTAGAGGAGGCTGCGGTTGGGTATTTCTCTTCCCACATGTCAGGCCCTGGTAAAACGGTTTCTCCTGAGCACAGACCTTGTTAAGAAGAGAATGCTCTGGGTTACCTTTTCTTTTCCTCTACCAGAAGCACCAGGGAATTTTTCTCTGATCTTTACTGTGACAACTTGGTAAAGCAAAACAAAGCAAAAAACTGAGTGGGACCCCATAAGACTGGCTCTGCTGGTATTTTTAACTCTCTCATGGAGCGCCCAGCAAATCATCAACTAAGTTCTAGGTTTCCCTACCCCAGTACTGGTTCCTGCAGAGTTTTCTACTCCGAGCTTCTGCTCCAGTAAGTTCTGGTTCTCTGTATGTGCTTCTCTGTCTCTCCATTTTGAGGGCAGCAGTTTGCCCCGTGGCCTCAAATCTCTGGTGGATCGAGAAAAGTTGATTTTCAGTCTGTTCCGCATTTTTCTTGTTGTGAGGTTGGGGGTGATGACTGCTAAGCTCCTTATATGCCAACTGAAAACAGTGTCTTTTGAAGAGTGAAAGTTTTTAATTTTGAAGAAGTCTAATTTATTGATTTTTTTCCTTTGTAGGTTTTTTTGTGTCATATTTAAAAACCCCTGTCAAATTCAAAGTCACGAAGATTTTTTCCTAGTAGTGTCACGGTTTTAGCGCTAACATTTAGGTCTGTGATCCATTTATTTCTTTGTGTGTGGTGTGAGCTAAGGTCAGAGGTTTAATTTTTTACATATCCAGTTGTAAAGATTTCTTGTGAATATTATCCTTTCTTCACTGAATTGCCTTGGCATCTCTAGCAAAAGTCATATGTACATGAGTCTTATCTGGACACCCTATCTGCTCCATTGATTTCTTTGTCTCTATGCCAATGTCACATTGTTTTCACTGCTGAAGCTTTACAAATCTTTAAATGATGTAATTCATCCAGCTTTTAAACTTATTTTTCAAAGTTATCTTGGCTAGTCTAGATTTTTTTTTGCATTTCCATATACATTTTAGAATCAGCTTATCAAATTTTACAAAAAAAGCCTGCTAGTACTTTGGTTGGTATTACAGTAAATTTATAGATCAGTTTGGGAGAAATGATATCTTAGCAATATTGAGTCTTCTGAAACATGAACATAGCATCCCTCTCAATTGATTTAGGTCTTTAATTTCTCACAGTAACTGTATCTTTCAATGCACAGGACTTACACATCTTTTGCCAAAGTTATTCATAAACATTTCAAAATTCTGATGCATTTTATATATTTAAAACTTTTTCTTCAGCCTCTCTCCTTGCTGAGATGCTATTTTTTAAACATTTAATTTCCAATTGCTTGTAGCTAGTTCACAGACATATGACTGAATTTTGCTATTGATAATGTATCCTGCAACGATGCTAAACTAACTTATTAGTTCTAAGAATTCTTCTGCAGGTTCCATGAAATTTTCTACATAATCATGTTGTTTGTGAATAAAGACTGGTTTATTCCTCATTTCCAAACCATATGACTTCCTTAAATGTTTAGAATTCTCTAGTAAAGACATCTTGGTTTGTAGTTTTCTTTGTGGGAAGGTTTTTAGCTACAAATTCAGTTTTTAAAAATACATATATAGGCATATTCAGGCTATTTCTTCTTGAGTTAGCTTTAGTAGTTTGTGTTTTATAAGGAATTTGTTTAGGTTGTCAAATTTATTGGCATAAAGTTGTTCATAATATTTTTTGTCCTTCTAATGTCTACAACATAGTGATATTCCTTCTCTCATTCCTGATACTGTTTTGTTCTGTTTTGTTTTGAGATGGAGTCTCGCTCTGTCGCCCAGGCTGGAGTGCAGTGGTGCAATCTCAGCTCACTGCAACCTCTGCCTCCTGGATTCAAGTGATTCTCCTGCCTCAGCCTCTTGAGTAGCTGGGACTACAGGTGCACACCACCACATCCAACTAATTTTTGTATTTTTAGTAGAGACAGGGTTTCACCACGTTGGCCAGGATGATCCATCTCTGGACCTCGTGATCTAGCCACCTAGGCCTCCCAAAGTGTTAGTATTACAGGCATATGCCACCATGACCAGCTAATTTTTGTATTTTTAGTAGAAACAGGGTTTTACCATGTTGACCAGGATGGTCATGATCTCTTGACCTCGTGATCTGCCCGCCTCAGCCTCCCACAGTGCTGGGATGCAGGCATGAGCCACTGTGCCTGGCCTCCTGATATTGTTAATCTGGGTCCTCTGTTTTCTGATCAGGCAGTGCTGTATTAATGCGTCAGATAGCTTCTCTGTGTTGTCCCTCTATTGTTTACTTCTTCAGGGCGGATTTCAAAAATCCACAGGCACCAAACTCAAAGTTTGACCCATCTAGTAGCTTCAAACATAGCCCATAGAAACTTATTTTTAGCCATTTAGAGCCTGTCTGCTTTGCATGCCCCATGAAACTACACCCATCTGCTGGCCACAGACAAAATAAACCTGGTAGTACAAGACTCCAAGCCACAGCTGCCCTTCAGAAATCAGATCCAGATACAACGTGCTGCTGAGTAGCGTCATCCGACACATAAGCCCCTGGCAGTCCCCTCCTCCTTGAGTACCCTACCCTCCTGCACTTCTGCGTGGCTGTCCCGGGGCTGTCGCCTCTGGACAGCCTCATCCCATCAGGGACTTCCCTCACATGCCACCCTGTCAAAGTGTTGCCAAATAAAGCTCATCGTGTGCTATTGCTAAGTAATGGTCAGATCTTTTTTTCTTGGTCAGTCCTGAAATCCCCCTGTTGTTTCTGAGACAGAGTCTCACTCTGTTGCCCAGGCTGGAGTGCCGTGGCATGATCTCAGCTCGCTGCAACCTCCACTTCCCGGGTTCGAGCAATTCTCCTGCCTCAGCCTCCCGAGCAGCTGGGATTACAGGTGTACACCACCACACCTGGCTAATTTTTGTATTTTTGGTAGAGACGGGTTTCACCATGTTGGCCAGGCTGGTCTTGAACTCCTGACCTCAAGTGATCCTCCTGCCTTGGCCTCCCAAAGTACTGGGATTACAGGTGTGAGCCACTGTGTCCAGCCAGTCCCGAAATCCCATGAACTCACTACAAATGGTGGTGAAGAAAGGGGAGGATTTTGGAAACGGTTAAGAAATTGATATGGGGTCCGCCCAGCCAGTAGGACAATCAATTGGCAAAAGGATCCTGGATAGTCCCAAGTGGTTGGGACTCAAAATTTGGAAGCCTTCCCCTCAGTGTGTATAGCATTGCCGTGTGCTGCTCCCCTCAGTGTGTATAGCATTGCCGTGTGCTGCTTCCCCTCAGTGTGTGTAGCATTGCCATGTGCCACCTTCCCCTCAGTGTGTATAGCATTGCCGTGTGCCGCCTTCCCCTCAGTGTGTATAGCATTGCCGTGTGCCGCCTTCCCCTCAGTGTGTATAGCATTGCCGTGTGCCGCCTTCCCCTCAGTGTGTATAGCATTGCCGTGTGCCGCCTTCCCCTCAGTGTGTATAGCATTGCCGTGTGCCGCCTTCCCCTCAGTGTGTATAGCATTGCCGTGTGCCGCCTTCCCCTCAGTGTGTATAGTATTGCCGTGTGCCGCCTTCCCCTCAGTGTGTATAGTATTGCCGTGTGCCGCCTTCCCTCAGTGTGTATAGCATTGCCGTGTGCTGCTTCCCCTCAGTGTGTATAGCATTGCCGTGTGCTGCTTCCCCTCAGTGTGTATAGCATTGCCGTGTGCTGCTTCCCCTCAGTGTGTATAGCATTGCCGTGTGCCGCCTTCCCCTCAGTGTGTATAGCATTGCCGTGTGCTGCTTCCCCTCAGTGTGTATAGCATTGCCGTGTGCCGCCTTCCCCTCAGTGTGTATAGCATTGCCGTGTGCTGCTTCCCCTCAGTGTGTATAGCATTGCCGTGTGCCGCCTTCCCCTCAGTGTGTATAGTATTGCCGTGTGCCGCCTTCCCCTCAGTGTGTATAGTATTGCCGTGTGCCGCCTTCCCTCAGTGTGTATAGCATTGCCGTGTGCTGCTTCCCCTCAGTGTGTATAGCATTGCCGCGTGCTGCTTCCCCTCAGTGTGTATAGCATTGCCGTGTGCTGCTTCCCCTCAGTGTGTATAGCATTGCCGTGTGCTGCTTCCCCTCAGTGTGTATAGCATTGCCGTGTGCTGCTTCCCCTCAGTGTGTATAGCATTGCCGTGTGCTGCTTCCCCTCAGTGTGTATAGCATTGCTGTGTGCTGTATGGCGCTCTACATTTTTGTTGGTTTACCGCAGACACTCGTTAACTTGGGCAAGTGGTAGCACCAGTACTTGAATGAACCCACACCACTGGAACTGACTTTTGGGGCCTGAGGTTTGGGGTTGCCCAGGAGCGAGGTCGGTCCACCCGCCTGAGTCCTCCAGTAGGCAGTTGCTGGACATTATAAGACATCTGGGCCTGAATAATGAAAGGGGAGGATGGCATGTACCTGGACTGAGAACAGGCTACCCCTGACTTCCTAACAGTGTCCTGGTGATTTAGGGAACTCTTAGAGAAGAGGATGCTCTCGTCCCTGGAGACTGCAATGGCGGTGAATGAACTGATAAGGCAGAGACATCAGGCCAAGGCTGGTCTCCTAAGCACAGTTGGAGCAATACCTCTGCTACTGGGACCTGCTGTGCCCAACCCTTGTGCTAAGTCAGCTAAAGCATTACTTAAAGTGACTAAAGGCAAGGAAGCTATATCCCGGCCCCTCCCAGGACTCTGAAGGTGGTGGCTGTCCTAATGAACAGGTGTTCCAAACCACGAAACATGGGTCAAGCTCTACTGCTTCCCACAGGATGCTGCTGGATAGGAGGCAGGGGTTGAACTCCCAGGAAAGAAGAGCCTGAGGGTAGGACCCTGTGGAAAAGGACTGGTGTCCTCTAGAGGAAAAGGCAGCATGACACCACCACGACAGTGATGAGTGGCAATCAATCACCTTCTGCTTTGCTGGTGACCACAGCAAAGTAATAAAAATGGAGAAGACAAAAAGGGAGGACCAAGAAGGAGGGGACAGCTCTTGCCTGGAAGAGAAAACGTCTTCTCTCTTGCCCTGTGGCCCTGTCTCTCCTAACCCAGGAACCAAGGAAAAGGGGCTGGCTGGCTGTCTAGAGTGTTCTGGTGGGGCGGGAGCTCCATCGAAAGGGCTGAAACTCCATGGCTGGCTGCCCCAGTATGGGATGGAAAAATGGTGTCCCTCAACAGCATCCTGCACATCAGTGAGGAAGGTGGGAATGACCCCCAGAGACGGCTGTGGTCCGTGGTCCACAGATACCTTGTTGACAGGGATTTTTAGGGCTTGGAAGGCTGCTGACCTTACGTTAGGTCCCTTAAGGGTCTGGGCAGACTGTCAATGGAAAATGTTAGCCGAGGCCAAAGGTCTTGGTCAGCTGGGGATGTAGGAGTGGGCTTATCAGGCTACAGGCTGAATGCAACACGATGGTGTGCAAGCCTTGAGCCGCTCAAGGGAGTCCTGACTCCATCTGTTTCTTTCTCAGGAGAGCTTCTGACAAAGTCCTCTTCAGGGGCAAAGATGCTAATAATAAAACAATTCAAGGGGCCATAGTTGCCTGGACTTACTGGAAACTTAGAAAAGACAAACTCAGAGTGCTGCCCATGAATTCTACAAACAACACCCCACCTGACCTAAATCCAAATTACTATGAACAGTAAGATTTCCCCTCTCCTAAGCCAGACAAGCTTCCGACAGCCAGGCATCTCCTTAAGTGTGAACCCTGCAATGAACAAGAGAGGTTACTTTGGATCCTAAGGAGAGGGGGTGCTCAAGATTGGATGATCTCTAGTAAATTGGTTTAACAGTTCCAATAATTACTAGGGTTGGATGACAATTCTCAGCAAGTGTCTCCTCTGGAAACAGCCCCTCCTTCACATCTGGCCGTGCCCCCCATACAGATCCAGTGGTCCATGTTCATGGAAAACAGACCCTTCTGGTAGACAATCTCCCTTATTACCTTTCTCCAAGTTAATAGTTATCTGGGCAGGGTGCGGCGGCTCACGCCTGTAATCTCAGCACTTTGCGAGGCCGAGGCAGGTGGATCACTGGAGGTCAGGAGTTTGACACCAGAATCATGGTGAACAACATGGTGAATCCCCATCTCTACTAAAAATACAAAAATTAGCTGGGTGTGGTGGCGGGAGCCGGTAATCCCAGCTACTCAGGAGGCTGAGGCAGGAGAATCGCTTGAACCCAAGAGTGGAGGGTGCAGTGAGCCGAGATCACATGCCATCGCACTCCAGCCTGGGCGACAAGAGCAGGACTCCATCTCAAAAAAAAAATAGTAATGTGAACTCCAAAAAATAAACCACACTGGGTGACGAAATCTCATATTCCAGGAAATGCTCATGCTTTAAAAGGACCTGTGGACTTTGCACCCTGGCTTGAACTAAGTCAGCGTGACAGGCTGTAATACTTCCAAGGGGAATAGTTTGGGAAGACTAATTAAAGGGATAATTACCCACTTAACTGATAGTATTGGCCTGGTTTTGCTACAATGTGCATCCCATTATTGGAATGGATCTCCTCAGTCGCTATGTAACTCATGGAACAAGCCCAAGTCTTTCCTACCTTTTTTGTGGGTGCCGGGGGTGAACTTACCCTCGTGGTGCAGGTGGTAAACATGCTACCTTACCGCTGAGGTGGGGCATGGAAGGAGTACCGCCTGTCACAGCTGACTTAGTTCAAGCAGGGGTGCGAAGTCCACAGGCTCACCCCCACCCTTTCTCAGAGAGCTGGTTTCATACGGTTAGATTCATTTGTCACTGTCTGCATTTCATCCTAGGATTGTCCTGATTCCCTAAATGAATTTTATATTTTTTGAGACAGGGTCTGGCAGCCTCGAACCCCTGGGCTTAGGTGATCCTCCCACCTCAGCCTCCCAAGTAGCTGGGACCACAGGCACGTGCCACCAGGTCCAGTTAATTTTTCCTTTTTTTTTTTTTTTTTGTAGAGATCAACCTATGTTTCCCAGGCTGGTCTCAAACTCCTGGCCTCAAGCAATCCCCGTGCCTTAGCCTCCAAAAGTGCTGGGATTACAGGCATGAGCAACTGCATCCAGCTAAACAACCTCTCTTCTTGCAACACTGTTTCCTTGTGGGTTCATTAACATGCTAATTACCAGATAACACAGGAAGATGGATTACAGAGCAATAAGACAGGCTGGGTTCACCCTGGAACATGACCAGTAGTGACAGCCTCTATAACAATGGCACAGGTGGGGACCACCATGGGAAGACGGAGGTTCTGGGGAACTGCTACCAGCTGCAGGGCTGAGAGCAACATATATGACATTTGTTCATTGTTCATCTATTCATACAGTCATTCGTGCATGAATTTACTGGACACCTGCTGTGAGCAGGCACTGAGTGGCACAAAAATTCCCAGAGCAGTCTCATCAGAGAAAAGACACACACAGAAAGAGAAATTATACTACGATGCAGTTATGGAAACTCATTCAACAAAACTTTACTGAATGCTTACTATTTGTCCAGGTAATGTTATTGATGCTGGAAAAAAGAGAAAAGGACATCATTTTGCCCTCAGGGAGCTGACAGTCTAATGGCGAGAGAGACATGTGAATAACGACAACTTCTATGGTATAAGAAAACACTAAACTGGAGACACGTTCAAAGTAGTGCAGGGGCGGGAGCGGCATGAGACTTCCTGGGGTTATCCAGAAGGGCTTCTCGGCAGGTAAGCTGCGGCTGACCCACACAGATGTTAATTACAGCAAGAAAAGATCTTTCACAGTGTTCCCTGTGCGTCAGGCAGGTTACAGGTCATGTCAAAAGTATGGCATATGTATCACGTGCAAAATGATTTGAAGTAGAATGTGGACCAATTTTTAATTTTTTACTTATGCATCTAAATGTGCACTACAAAAAAATATAATAAAGAAGCCAAACTTTCACCGATACGATTGCTCAGAGTGAGGCTAAAGGAAAGAGTTTTAAAACGGGTTTGAATTACAAATAGTGCATAGATGTGGAGAGCATCTTAAATGTGGCTTGCCAGTTACTGGATTTTGGAAAGCACCGATATATGCATCTTTTTTTTTTTCTTTTTCTTTTTTTTTTTTTTGAGATGGAGTCTCACTGTCGCCAGGCTGGAGTGCGGTGGTGTGATATCAGCTCACTGCAATCTCCACCTCCCGGGTTCAAGTGATTCCCCTGCCTCAGCCTCCCCGAGTAGCTGGGACTACAAGCACGCACCACTATGCCCGGCTAATTTTTTTGTATTTTAGTAGAGACAGGGTTTCACCATGATGACCAGGAAGGTCTCGATCTCCTAACCTCATGATCTGCCGCCTCAGCCTCCCGAAGCGCTGGGATTACAGGCGTGAACCACCGCGCCTGGCCATATGCATCTTATTTTAGTGAGATGAGATGTGGAAGTTAGCGAGGTAGGGAAAGGGAAGAATACTGGACACAAGGAACATCAACTCAAGGCACACAGGAGAGAGCGCACGGGCTGCCCAAGAACAGGTGGTGGGGAAGCGCAGTGGGCTGCGGGGCACACGGAGGGCTGGACGAGCGTGCGGGAGCAGAACCCCTGCTTCTCTCTTCCACTGTCTGTGTAAACTTCTCAGATCGGTTCCCACGGTCATGTCTCTCCAGGAAGCTTCTCAATGGCACATACCATGTTACCCTCCCCTATGTCAAGCTTGTCCAACCCGTGGCCCAGGACGGCTTTGAACGCAGCCCAACACAGATTTGTAAACTTTCTTAAAACATTATGAGTAAACCCGGGAGGCGGAGCTTGCAGTGAGCTGAGATCCGGCCACTGCACTCCACCCTGGGCGACAGAGCCAGACTCCGTCTCAAAAAAAAAAAAAAAAAAAAAAATTATGAGATTTTTTTTTTTTTTTAGCTCATCAGCTATCATTAGTATATTTTATGTATAGCCCAAGACAATTCTTCTTCTAACGTGGCCCAGGGAAGCCAAAAGATTGGACCTCCCCGCTTTAAGATGAGCGGTTGTTGACTTTAAGACAAAAAAAGGACACTTTATAATGACAAAAAAATCAATCCATCAGTAATATTCACCATTCTAAACATAACGTACCAAACAACTGAGCACAAAAACACATGAAGCAAAAACTGATAACACTGAAGGCAGGAACAGACAACTTAACAGAAGTAGTTGAAGACGTCAACACCCAGCTTTCAATAATGGATGGGACAGCGAGGCAGAAGAGCAGCAAGGAAACAGAAGGCCAAGCAACACTCCAAACCAGCTAAGCCTACAGACATCTGCACAACACCCAATCACAGAACACACCGTCTTCTGAAGAGCGTGTGAAACATTTGCAGGACACATCAAATGCTAACCCATAAAACAAGCCTCCATATAATTAAAAGGACTGATATCACACAAAGTGGATGTTCTGTGATCAAAATGGAATGAAATTAGAAATCGATAATAGAAGGCAATTTGAGAAATTCATAAATATGTGGAAATTAAACAACTCCTAAATACCAATGGATCAAAGAAGAAATCAGAAGGAAAATTTAACAGTACTTGAAATAAATGAAAATGAAAACACAATATACAGAAATTTACGGGATGCAGTGAAAATAGTACTTAGAGGGAAATGTACAGCTGTAAACACCTATATTAGCCAGACATAGTGGCTCATGCCTGTAGTCGCAGCTACTTGGAAAGCTGAGGCAGGAGGATCATCTGAGCCCAGAAGTTTGAGACCAGCTTGGACAACACAGCAAGACTCATTTCAAAACAAAAACAAAAAACCCCACCTATATTTAAAAAGAAGGATCTCAAATCAAGAATTGAAACTCCCACTTAAGAAACAGAAAAAAAAAAAAAAAAAAAAAAAAGAGCAAGCAAAATCCAAAGTAAGCAGAAAGGAAATAAAAAAGATTAAAGCAGAAATAAATAAAACAGAATAGAAAAACAATCAAGGAAAATCAATAAAAGTAAAAACAGACTATTTTAAAAGATCAACCACATTTCTAAACCTTTAGCTAGACTGACCAATAAAAAAGAGAGAAGACAAATTACTAAAGTCAAGAATAAAATCGAGAGGCCAGGTACAGTGGCTCATACCTGTAATCCCAGCGCTTTGGAAGGCTGAGGCAGGAGGATGGAGACCAGCTTGGGCAAGATAGCAAGACTCCATCTCTTAAAAAAAAAAAAAAAAAAAAAAAATTGATAATTAGCCAGGCCTGGCTAAGCGTGGTGGCTCATGCCTGTAATCCCAACACTCTGGGAAGCTAAGGTGGGAGGATCACTTGAGGCCAGGAGTTCAGACCAGTGTGGGCAACATAGTGAGATTGCTCTCTACAAAACAAAACACAAAAAAAAACAAAAAACAAAAAAACTTAGCCAGGTGTGGTGGTGCACACCTACAGTTCCAGCTACTCAGGAGGCTGAGGTGGGAGGATTGCCTGAGCCTAGGAGGTCAAGGCTGCAGTCAAGCTATGACTGCACCACTGCACTCCACCCAGAATGACAGTGAGATTCTGTCTCGGAAAAAAGAAAGCGGGGAAGGGAGGCCAAGGCAGGAGGATTACAAGGCCAGGAGCTCGAGACCAGGCTGGGAAACATAGTGAGACCCTAGCCCTACAAAAAAGTGAAAAAAGGCCGGGCGCGGTGGCGCAAGCCTGTAATCCCAGCACTTTGGGAGGCCGAGACGGGCGGATCACGAGGTCAGGAGATCGAGACCATCCTGGCTAACACGGTGAAACCCCGTCTCTACTAAAAAATACAAAAAACTAGCCGGGCGAGGTGGCGGCGCCTGTAGTCCCAGCTACTCGGGAGGCTGAGGCAGGAGAATGGCGTGAACCCGGGGGGCGGAGCTTGCAGTGAGCCGAGATCGCGCCACTGCACTCCAACCTGGGCGACAGAGCGAGACTCCGTCTCCAAAAAAAAAAAAAAAAAAAAAAAAAAAAAAAAAAAAAGTGAAAAAAAAATTAGCCGGGCGTGGTGGCTTATGCCTGCAGTCCCAGCTACTCAGGAGGCTGAGGCGGGAGGATCGCTTGAGCCCAGGAATTCGGGGCTACAGTGAGCCATGATCAAGTCACCGATTTCTAGCCTGGGTGACAGAGCAAGACCCTGTCTGTATAAAATAAAAATTAAGAAATAATAAAAGAGGGGAAATCAATGCTGACCTTACAATAATAAAAGGGATAACAGGGGAATCGTTTAAACTGTATGCCAACAAATCCAATAACTAAGATGAGATGGAGAAATTCCTACAAATAAACAAGCTATCAAAAAACTTTCCACAAAGAAAATGCCAGACCCAGATGGTTTCAATTGTAATTCCACCAAATGTTTAAAGAATTAATACAAATTCTTCACCAACTTTTCCAAAAAATAGAAGATGGAACATTTCTAACTCATTCTGTCAGGGGCCAATATATTCTGATGTTAAAACCAGACAAAGACATCACAAGAAAACCACAGATCAATAGCCCCTAAAAAATAAAGATGAAAAAATCCTAACAGAGTACTAGCAATCTAATTCCAGCAACTTTTTTGAGATGGAGTCTCGTTCTGTCGCCAGGCTGGAGTGCAGTGGCACAATCTCGGCTCACTGCAACCTCTGCCTTCTGGGTTCAAGTGATTCTCCTGCCTCAGCCTCCCGAGTAGCTGGGACTACAGGTGCACACCACCACACCCAGCTAATCTTTTGTATTTTTAGTAGAGATGGGGTTTCACCATCTTGGCCAGGAGGGTCTCGATCTCTTGACCTTGTGATCTGTCCACCTCAGCCTCCCAAAGTGCTGGGATTATAGGCACGTGCCACCGACCCTGGTCAGCAACTTATTTTTAAAAAGATTATGCACTGTAACCAAACAGAATTTACCCCAGGAATGCAAAGTTGGCGTAACACTAAAAATAATCAATTAACGTAACATGTCAATACAATAGGATAAAAACCACATGATCATCTCAATAGATGCAAAGTACTTGACAAAATTCAATACCGCTTCATGATAAAATAACTCAGACTAGGAATAAAAGGCAACTCCTCAACCTGATAAAGGGTATCTATGAAAAATATCACAGCCAACATCATCCCTACTAGTGAAATACTGACGGCTTTCCTCTTAACTTCAGGAAAAAGATGACAATGAATGTATGTGCTTGTTATTTCTGTTCATTGCTATACTGAAGGTTCCAGTCAACTAGGCAAGGAAAAGAAATAAATTCATCCAGATTGGAAAGGAAGAAGTAAATTTATTTATATTTGCAGAGGATATGATCTTGCATATAGAAAAGCCTAAAGAATCCACTAAAAAAAAATTAAAATTAATAAACAAGTTCAGGCCAGGTGCAGTGGCTCACACCTATCATCCCAGCACTTTAGGAGGCCAAGGTGGGTGGATCACTTGAGGCCAGGAGTTGGAGACCAGCCTGGGCAACATGGTGAAACCTTGTCTCTATTAAAAATACAAAAATTAGCTGAGCGTGGTGGTGCGTGCCTGTAATCCCAGCTACTTGGGAGGCTGAGGCAGGAGAATCACTTGAACCTGGGAGGCGGAGGTTGCAGTGAGACGAGACTGCGCCACTGCACTCCAGCATGGGTGACAATGTGAGACTCCATCTCAAAAAAAAAAAAAAAAAAATTAATAAACAAGTTCAGCAAGGGAGCAGGAAACAAGATCAATACAGAAAAACCAACAGTATTTTTATACATTAATATTGAACAATCTAAAAATGGAATTAAGAAACAACATTTACGATAGCATCAGAAAGAATACTTAAGAATAAACTTAACAAAAAATGCAAAACTTGTACTCTGAAAACTACAATAATTGTTGAACAAAATTAAATAAAATCTAAACAAAATGGAACGACATTCCATATTCGTGAGTCTGTAGACTTAACAGTCAAGATGGTGTTGGGCGTGGGGGCATGCACCTATACAGTCCCAGCTACTCAGGAAGCTGAGGAGAGGATCACTTGAGCCCAGGAGTTCATGGCTGCAGTGAGCTATGATCACACGACTATACTCAGCCTGGCAACAGAGCAAGGCCTCATCTCGAAAAATAAAAGTATATATTGTCAAGATGGCAACATGCCCCAAACCCAAACTGATCTATAGATGCAATGTAATCCCTATCAAAATCCCAGTTGGCTTCTTTGCAGATATCAACAAGATGACCCTACAATTCATATAGAACTTTGGGGGACTCAGAATAGCCAAAACAATCTGAAAAAGAACAAAGTTGAAGGATTTATACTTCCTGATTTCAAATCTTCTTACAGTGCTATAATAATCAAGAGAGCATGGTACTGGCAAAAGGACAGACATACAGATAAATGGAATAGAATGGAAAGTCCAGAAATAAACCCTTACATATATATGTTCAATTTATTTTTAAAAGTTAAACAGACTATTTTTAAAGCAATTTTAGGCTTACAGAAAAATTGATGACTGGACAAGGTGGCTCACACCTGTAATCCCAGCACTTTGGGAGGCTGAGGTAACAGGATCTCCTGAGGCCAGGAGTTTGAGACCAGCCCAGTCAACATAGTGAAACCCTGTCTCCATCTCTACAAAAAATGGAAATAATTAGCCAGGCATGGTGATGTGTGCCTGTAGTCCCAGCTACTTGGGAGGCTGAAGTGGGAGGATTGCTTGAGCCCAGGAATTCGAGGCTGGAGTGAGCTGTGATTGTGCCACCATACTTCAACCTGGGTAACAGAATGAGACCCTGTCTCAAAAATAAAGATAAAATGAAATAAAATAAAAATTGAGCAGGAAGTACAGAGAATTTCCATATGTCCCCCTCCCCATGCACAGTTTCCTATAGTATTAACATCTTGCACTAGTGTGGTACATTTGTTACAATCAATAAACCAATACTGACACATTGTTATTGTATCAAAGTTCAACTAAGTTTTGACAAGGGTGCCGAGACCATTCAATGAAGGAAAGAGTTTTTTCAATAAATGAAGTTGGAACAACTGTATAGTCACATACAAAATAATGATTTTGGACCCCTACCTCATGCCAGATACAAAAATTAATTAACGCAATAGTGCTGTAAATATCTTAGAAGAAACACAGGAATAAATCTTGCATTAGGCAATGGATTCCTAGTTATTACACCAAAAACACAGGCAACATAAGAAAAAAATAGATACACTGAACTCCATAAGAATTAAAAACTTTTGTGCTTCAAAGGATACTATGAAGAAAGTAAAAAGACAATCCATAGCGGCCGGGCACGGTGGCTCATGCCTATAATCCCAGCACTTTGGGAGGCCGAGGCAGGCGGATCACAAGGTCAGGAGGTCGAGACCATGGTGAAATCCCGTCTCTACTAAAAATACAAAAAATTAGCTGGGCGTGGTGATGGGCACCTGTAGTCCCAGCTACTCAGGAGGCTGAGGCTGGAGAATGGTGTGAACCCAGGAGGCGAAGCTTGCAGTGAGCCGAGATCGCGCCACTGTACTCCAGCCTGGGGGACACAGCGAGACTCCGTCTCAAAAAAAAAAAAAAAAAGACAATCCATAGAATGGGAGAACATTTTTGCAAATCATTTATCTAAGGCGCTTGTATACAGAATTGATAAAGAACTCCTATGCTCCACAAGAAAAAAGCAAATAACCCAATGTTTTACATGGGCAAAGAATCTGAATAGACATTTGTCCAAAGAAGAGATACAAATGGCCAAAAAGCACATGAAAAGATGCCCAACATCATTAGCCATCAGGGAAATGTCAAACCCACAATGAGATGCTACCTCACATCTACTGCAAGGCCTAAAACAACAATAACAGAAAACAAACCGACAGAAAAAGAAGTGTGAGGATGTGGAGAAATGGGAATCCTCAAACGTTGGCTGGTGGAAATGTAAAACAGGGCAGCTGCCTTGGAAAACAGTTTGGTGGTTCATCAGAAGGTTAAAAATGCAGTTACCATATGATCTGGCAATTCCATTCTTAGTTATAAACCCGAGAGAACTGAAAACATGTTCACACAAACACTTGTAAGTGAATGTTCATAGCAGCGCTACCGATCATAGCCAAAAAAGTGTAAACACAAATGTTTATCAACTAATGAATGAATAAGCACCATGTGACATAGCCATAAAATGAATATTATTCAGTCATTGCAAGAAATGCTACAATATGGATGACCTTAGCAAACCTTACACAAAGGGAAAGAAGCTGGACACAAAAGGTGACACACTGTAGGATTCCATTTATATAAAGTGTCAAGAATAATCAGATCCATGAAGTAGATCAGTGGTTGCTGAGGACTGGTAGGAGGGGAAATGGGGAGTGCTATGGGACTTCTTTTTGGGGTGATAAGAATATCTGAACAAAGATTATGGCCGGGCGCGGTGGCTCACGCCTGTAATCCCAGCACTTTGGGAGGCCAAGGCGGGCGGATCACGAGGTCAGGAGATCGAGACCATCCTGGCTAACACAGTGAAACCCCGTCTCTACTAAAAATACAAAAAACTAGCTGGGCGAGGTGGCGGCGCCTGTAGTCCCAGCTACTCGGAGGCTGAGGCAGGAGAATGGCGTGAACCCGGGAGGCGGAGCTTGCAGTGAGCCGAGATCGCGCCACTGCACTCCAGCCTAGGCGACAAAGCGAGACTCCGTCTCAAAAAATAAAAAAAAAAAAAAACAAAGATTGTGGGGATGGTTATATAACTGTGAATACCCGAAAAAAAAAACCGTTGACTTGCCACTTTAAAATGACTTTGTAGCATGTGAATTAAATCTCAGCAAAGTTGTTACATTAAAAGAAAAAGCTAAAGTAAAAACAGTATCTTTCAAGAATTGCATTGCAATCACATTAGACCACGTGATGAAATCCTCAAAAGCGTGGGGCAGGTGGTAAATCCTGGCCAAGGCTCCTCGGGCGGGCGGGCTGGGAGTGCTGCATCGCGCTGAAGGCGCTGAGGTTGCAGCGGATGCATTCCGGGCCAGTGATATGATGTGGACAGGAAAAGCCTTTTGCTCTGGGAAAAATGGAGGATTGAAACCTCTTCATGTCTTTTTCCTAGGTCCTGATTTGGGAAGACCAAAACAGGGACTTCTACAGTAGTGACTTAATCAGCAGATGCTGGGCGGTCGCCTCCGCACATGGCCTGGTGGGCGGGACGCCTTGCCTTGTCACGCGGGGTGGGTGGGCCTGTGCCTGGCCTCTCTCCAGCTGTGGCTGACAGTACTCATTCAGCCCAGGCTTCCAGGCCCTCCTGGGCCCTCCTATCCATTGAAGGAAATGGGAGATGACTGGGCAATGGAAAAGCCTTTGGAGTCAGAGGTAAATCCGTGACTTGACTTATTGCTGTGAGACCCTGGACAGCCGGATCTAGAGCTCTTGTTCTAGCACTGGACCTGGGAATCCCCAGAACCGGGCCCCTTACCCACACCATTGCCTCTAATCCACAAACCCATGAGGTAGGAGTGGCTTTCTTTCCCAGACCCGCCCTTTCCCTGCGTCCTAGAGGCACTGGGCAAACTCGGTGCCCGCTGCCATCCAGGCAGTCGGTCTCAACTTGGTTCTGTTGTTTTGACAGTTGTCATTTTTGCCGTGACCCTTGTAATGTAATAGGTTTGTTTTCTTTTTTCCTTTTTTTCCCCCCCTATTTTTTTTCTCTCCTTCTCTGTCTCCTGCCTTCCTTTCACCCTCCAAAAGAAGTCTAACTATTAGAGTTGGCAGCAAAATTTAAAGAAAGTGGTTTAAAACTCAGAGAGCCAGGGATGGGCGTAGTGGCTCACGCCTGTAATTCCAGCAGTTTGGGAGGCTGAGGCGGGTGGATCACCTGAGGTCAGGAGTTCAAGAGCAGCCTGGTCAACACTGAAACTCTGTCTCTACTAAAAATATAAAAATTAGCCGGGCATGGTGGCGCGTGCGTGTAATCCTAGCTACTCAGGAGGCTGAGGCAGGAGAGTCACTTGAACCCGGGAAGTGGAGATTGCAGTGAGTGGAGGTCAGGCCATTGCACTCCAGCCTGGGCGACAGAGAGAGTCTCAAAAAAATGAAAACAAAACAGAACAAGTCAGAGAGTCAGAAAATAGGAATTTTAGAGTAAGGAGCTGGGGCAATTACATGCTCTGGTAGCGTTTGAGAATCTGGGGGCCCCAAAGCTTCCCCCCGGGCATTTCTTGGGTACTGTGTGCCTCTCTGTGGGGGCAGTGCTTCAAAGCCCCCAGCTCAGATCTTTGCCAGCAGTGTGGTGAGTAAGACGAGAAAGGCGCACAGCAGTGTGCGTGCCAGGCCCCATATGCTTTTTAAAAGGGACTTTCTGCAGCTAGGGACACTCCGATAAGAGAGTGGAAACTGGTTTCCTCCCTGTGGTAGGGAGATTTTTCTTACCCTTTTGAACTGTTTCTTTTTTTAACCATGAGGAGGCTACTTTCCATCTAAAATGTAATAATGTAAAAACCACACGGGGGTGAATGGTCTAGAGCCGAGAAGTGCCTGCCTCCGGAGGCTGCAGGCTCGGGCCCCTGGAGCAGAGCTGCTGCCCACTCTGTGGGAGGCCTCTTCTGGGTGCATCTTCATGGATTATAAGAAGCACATTACTTTGACCCCAAAGGTAATTATCTTGACTCACTAACTACCTGAATCAGCATATCTGGCTTGGAATCACACAGCTATGACTCCAAACCTGCTCTTTCTTAAAAGAGCAAAGGTGTTTGGTTGGTTGGTTGTTTTACCATTTACAGACATTCAAAGGACTCTTAAGGCAATGTTAAGACTTGTTAACTGGCTGGGTGTGGTGGCTCATGCCTGTAATCCCAGCACTTTGGGAGGCCAAGGCTGGAGGAGCGTTGCTTGAGCCCAGAAGTTGGTGACCAACCTGGGCCATCCTAGTGAGACTACCTTTGTTTCTACTAAAAAAGAAAAGAAAAGAAAAAAAAAATTAGCCAGGCGTGGTGGCGCACATCTGTAGTCCAAGCTACTCAGGATGGTGAATTGGGAACTTAAGCCCAGGAGTTCAAGGCTGCAGTGAGCTATGACTGTGCCACTGCACTCCAGCCTGGGCAACAGAGTGAGGCCCTGTCTAAAAGAAAAGAAAAAAAAAAAAAGACTTGCTGATATGGTTTGGCTGTGTCCCCAACCAAATCTCATCTTGAGTTGTATCTCCCACAACTCCCACGTGTCATGGGAGGAGCCCGGTGGGAGGTGACGGAATTGTAGGGGCGGGTCTTTCCTGCACTGTTCTCGCGGTAGTGAATGAGTCTCGTGAGATCTGATGGTTTTAAAAACGGGAGTTTTCCTGCGCAAGCTCTCTTTGCCTGCCGCCATGCATGTAAGACATGACTCGCCGCTCTCGCCTTCTGCCATGGTTGTGAGGCCTCCCCAGCGATGTGGAACTGGAAGTCTTTAAACCTTTTTCCTGTATAAATTACCCAGTCTCGGGTACGTCTTTATCAGCAGTATGAAAATGGACTAATCCACTTGTTACACATTTTGAGCCATGGAAAGTGCTCAATTTGGAGTACTTGAAAATTGCCACCCTTGGAGTACTTGAAAATTTTTGTATTTTTAGTAGGGACAGTTTCAGTGTTGACCAGGCTGCTCTTGAACTCCTGACCTCAGGTGATCAACCCGCCTCAGCCTCCCAAACTGCTGGAATTACAGGCGTGAGCCACGACGCCCAGCCCTGGCTCTCTGAGTTTTAAACCACTTTCTTTAAATTTTGCTGCCAACTCTGTTAGACTTCTTTTGGAGGGTGAAAGGAAGGCAGGAGACAGAGAAGGAGAGAAAAAAAAATAGGGGGGGGGGGGAAGAAAAAAGGAAAAAAGAAAACAAACCTATTATATTACAAGGGTAATGTATACCACAATATTTGAATGTTTTCCGTATGCCAAACAGTAGCCACACATAGTGTCTTATTTTCTTCTAACAACACCTCTATAAGGTAAGTACTATTATTACTCCCACAGAGACCAATTAGGGAAGTGACTTATTCAAAGTCAAAGAGTTAGGAAACTATTGGAGCCAGGATCTGAGGCGAGGTCTGGTCAAACTCCAGAGCCCGAGCACATAATCCTTACACTACTGTGAACTGTGGGCAAGGAAATACGAGTTCACACATCACCAAATCCAGTGCCAAATTAAGCAGATCAAAAACATAATAGTCACTTGGAGGATAACCACAATGAGGTAGCCCTATCTATTAGGCACCTACTAGATGCTGGGCATCCTGCTGGGCACATCCATCCCCATGGCCTCTCTGTGCACTGACATCTGACGTCTTTCTCAGAGAGGAAGAAACTGAAGCTCACGGGGTGAAGTGACTTTTGCCCTAGGCCAGATAGCCCATAGGCACAGAAAGGAGATAAGACTCAGGGTCACATGACCTCAAAGCACCCTCTCTTGCCACTTCTATTCTTGCTCCTGTTCTCCACTCTAAGTGATCTGGATGGACCCCTGCATGAGCAGATAAAGAGACCACCCTGAAGAGTGTTCATTCCTTCCCCACTGCAGTACTGCCATGGCCCTGCTTGGCCCGAGATGGGGTGTGGTTTGGAGCAAACGTGTTCTTCCCCACCCTTCCCAAACCAGAAGCAGGGACCATACTGACATAGAAGGGGAGGACGAGGACAGTGAGTCGCTGGGGCGCTTTCTCTTACCTCTGCCCTGTTTCCTGGTTCCTCCAGGAACCTCACTGACGGCAAGCTTTGTGCTGGCTTCCATTGCGAAGTGGAGGCTCCTGGCTGGGTGTTGCCTGGACACTTTGTTCCTGGTGGGCACTGTGCACTCAGAAGAAGGCTGGGCCAAAATGTGTCTGCACTCAAGTTTCCAGTGGTATTTCATCAATAAGGAAGATCACTGAGGCTGTGACTCCAGACAGCGTTGCGAAAACAACTAGGAAATGAAAAAAGTAGCTGGATCAAAGGTTACAAAGGGTTGGCTACATTGGCTCACACTTGTAATCCCAGCACTTTGGGAGGCTGAAGTGGAGGATCACTTGAGGCCAGGAGTTTGAGACTAGCCTGGGCAACACAGCGAGATTCCATCTCTCCAAAAAAAAAAAAAGAAAAGAAAAGAAAAATTAACAAAACTATATTTTAAAAAATGCAATCAAGGTATTGACTGGGGGGAAAGAAAGGAGGAAAGGAAGAAAGGAAGGAGGGAGGGAGGGAGGGAGTCAGGAAGGGAGGGAGCGAGGGAGGGAGGGAGAAAGAAAGAAAAAGGGTTACAGAGAACCCTGCTTGACTGAAGGAGCTTTATACACTGCCATTTTACCTACACACTGATAGAAGAAAATGCTTCAAGGAGACCTCAGTTGCCCAGATAACTTCCTTTAATTAATAAATTTCAAAAAATTCCCTGAATGGTCTAGGTAATACGTTTGTCCAATCATGACCACAAGGCGTCTGAAGCAATGGAGTTCTGGTCCAGAGCTGTCAGTGCCAAGGAGATTCCCAGTGTCCACAGCTGCGGCTCCCAAGCTCACTGCTGGTCTTTCTCTGGACTCTCTTCCTGGGCAATAACTTGAAAGAAGTTGAAGTTTGTTATCTCCGTGACTCTACCTGGAGCTCCAGCCTTACACATCCCAATCAGGATGGGGCATCTCCCTGGCTTGACCAGCCACAGGGGCTCCAAATCTTCCTGACGTTTCATCTCCCACTCCCATGGAACGTTCTCATACACGGTGTTTTGTTATGGGCACTGTTGCTGTACCACTCACCCAGGCCTAGCCTCCTGCCTCTCTAACAGCCAATGTGACCAAGTCCTAGCAGTCCTGTCTCTGAAGGTCCTCCCTATCTGGCATCTCCCCTTCATTTTCCCAGTTACTCCAGTTACTGTCCTACTCAAGGAGCCCCCTCCCATCTGGGCTACTACAACCACATGGCCCATCCCTTGCTTCAATCATAGAATTCTTTCTTCACATCAAAGCATATTCAGACACCCGATAATGGTAACAAAAGCAAGCTATCCTGGAAGGAGGAAGGAATCAGGAGGCAGAGGGATGAAATACCTATAGCCTAAATCTCACCTTCTGAGTGAGGTGGACTCCTGCCTCATCTCTTCCCTGGAATTCCTGCGGTTCCCTGAAATACCTGTGGCCTATATCTCACCTTCTGAGTGAGGTAGACTCCTGCCTCATCTCTTCCCTGGACTTCCTGCGGTTCCCTGAATACACACCATGAAGTTTCCATTTTTGAGATGGATTATTTCTTCTGCTCTGATTTCCTTTCTTGTCTGCCCAGCACATGGTTAAAGCATGAGATGTGAAACCAGGAAGAACCAGGTCTGAATCTTAGCTCCACCAGTGGTAGCTCCAAACCTTGGTCCTTTCTGAGCCTGCTTCTTCAACCCTAAGGTAAACGTAATATCAGTACTTACGTTATACACCTGTTCACGGCGTTAAATAAGGCTATATTTAAGTTGCTTAGCAGAGAGATGGTAAGCACTCAATAAATGTTCAGCCATCATAATTTTCCTCACCCTTCATGAGTCAACTTGACAGCACCTCCTCCACGAAGCTTTCCCCGATCTCCTCCAGCTGTGTCCGCAGTGAAATCTACCACACTGCATTGATAGTTAGGCACCATTCTGCCTCCCTCCTCACACTGTGACCTTCTTAAGGGCAGAGGTTATCTTGTTCATCTTCGGTTCTCTGCTATTCAGTAGCATCCATCACTTAGCAGAGCTCACTGTTCACTGAATTAATTCACAAAAAAGGGAGGAAGTATGATCATTCATTAATGAAATGCACTGAACGTGTGCTGTGTGACAGACAATATTCTGGCTGCTGGGGCTACATCTGTGAATAAACAGAGGGAGTTCTTGCGCTCATGGAGCTCCCATTCTAATGAGGAGGATACACTCAATAAACAACTACATGGATAGTATACTAGAGAATGCAAAGTGCTTTGGGAAAAAATAAACCAGATAAGGGGTAACAAGGCAAGAAGCAGTTGCTGCCTTTTTTTTTTTTTTTTTTTTTTTTTTTTGAGATGGAGTCTGACGTTGTCACCCAGGCTGGAGTGTGATGGTGCAATCTCAGCTCACTCCAACCTTTGCCTCAGGTTCGAGTGATTCTCTGGCCTCAGCCTCCCAAGTAGCTGGGACTGCAGGTGCCCGCCACTATACCCGGCTAATTTTTTTGGTATTTTTATTAGAGATGGGGTTTTGCCATGTTGGCCAGGCTGGTCTCGAACTCCTGACCTCAGGTGATCCACCTTCCTTGGCCTCCCAAAGTGCTGGGGTTACAGGCGTGAACCACTGCACCTGACCTGGTTGCTGTTTATGTTAGGTCAGGGAAGGCCTCACAGAAAAGGTGACGTCTGAACAGAGAGCTGAAGAAAGTGAGGGAGAAGGCGCATGGACATTAGAGGGTGGGAAGATAGGGAAGAGCACAACCCAAATCAAGGGAGAAGCCAAGTGTAGAAGCCCTGAGGGGAGAGCGTGCTGCATGGGAGGCCAGCCAGCCAGCGGGCACCCTGGCTGGTGTGCTAGGAGAATGAGGTCGGAGAGGCAGTGGGGTGGGGTCCTGTGGGGTGTGGACCGTGGGTCATGTGGGGCTCCACCATTCCTTCTTGAAGATGCGCATGATTACTGCTTGATTACCTTCCTGGACATCTTGAAAATCCTGTCCTCCTACCTATGTCAAAATGCAGCAGAAAGGAAAAGCCCTAGTCTTACCAGTCTTAACGAGTACAAATGAAGTTGTTGTACATTAATATCTAAATCTCAATGGTTTGAGTTCTCACCTGTGCAAAGGTAGAAAGCCCCAGTTCCAGGAAAATCCTTTTCCCCCTAGTATTTCTAGGAATCCTAGGGGCATGTACATGGTTGTATGATCCTACACCAGTTGCCGGGGTTGGTCAAGTCATGCCTTGGCAGCTTCAGGCTCCAGTGGTCCCACAGGCACACCACAGCAGGGCGCTCCACTCACCTAACCAGCCCCTAGGTCATCCAGAGGATTTATCATTATTCTGAGACTCCACGGGGCCTTGCCTGTGGATCCAGAAGGGTACCACTGTGCCTCAATACAAGACACTACTCCTGGGAGGTGAGAACATGCCCTCCGGGTTCAGATGAGAGGGGCTGTTCCACAGCAACATTTTTTGAACTCCAGCGTTACAGTGTCTATGGACACAGCTTTTAGCTCATACCTATAGCCCTTCTCTCCCCAGGGAGCCAACTTACCTTTAAGTTGGACAGCAGCTTGTCTCAGAAGCTGGGCTTGCTGTCAGACTGGTCCTTCTCTTATGGCAGATTTTCTCTTGAGGCTCCCATAGTCTCTGAAAGTGGGCCTCTGCCTCGGCCACTCCAGCACATCAGGCCTGTCAGTAGTCAAAGCCAAGAGTGACAAAGTTCCCGACTTTCTCCCAGGATTCCCAGCGCCAATAAAAATCAGCGAATGTGATGCCTGAGGAGGATTATTGCCTCACTATGTACCAGTACTGCTGAATCCCATCTCCCACTCAGCTGGGACCCGCTGCAGTTCTTCTGCAGGATATTAGCTTTATCAACATCCCAAGGTTTTCCATTTCTTCTTCGAGGTGTGATTACATTGAGCAGTAACAGCAAAACCTGAAAGAGAATGGATACAGGTGTTCATTTCAGATGGTACAAGTTTAACAAGTCCAAGAGCAACTTAAGGTTCAACACAAAACTTCTAAGAATATATTTAAATCTTAGTACTTCATCCAGAAAACACCACAGCATAACTGAGAGCACTGGAGGCAGAAATAAATTAGTTTAGATCCATGGATTGCTTGCTATTTACTGTGTGACTCTGGGTAGCCATTTACTTTAAACCTATTTTTCCCACTTATAAAAAGGTAATGATGACCACTTGTTGGAAAACTTGAGGGTAATACTTGTAAAGGTCAGAGTAAGACCCAACACCTAGGACCCAGCACCTGGTAGGCACAAAGTCAGTTCTGCTTCCTTTCCCTTTCTGTAGAGAAATGCACAGGATATTCCTTATATGCCACTTATGCTATAGGATTGACATAGGTTTGGTCCCTTATGCTATTGATTAGGTTTTGCTCTAAAAAGCTTTAAAAAAGAAAATTCATTACTACAAGATAAATTCGATTCCAAATTAATCTTGTAGTAACGCTAAGGTATGATTATGCTGCAATTCTAGTGTAGTTGGTTCTTATTTCATATTGAACATCATTATAGTCTCAATAAACCCTTAGCAGGCTTTGACTATCTCATAGCTTTCTCTCTGATTTCCTCAATAAAAACAAAATAGCAACAGTTAGGAAAAATCAGAAAATGAAAGCCAAGGAATGAAAAATCTGAATAAAAGCTATTGCATACTCCACATAGAAAAGATCTAGCTGAGGCCGGGCACGGCGGCTCACGCCTGTAATCCCAGCACTTTGGGAGGCCGAGGCGGGCGGATCACCTGAGGTCAGGAGTTCGAGACCAGCCTGACCAATATGGAGAAATCCCGTCTCTACTAAAAATACAAAATTAGCCAGGTGTGGTGGCGCATGCCTGTAATCCCAGCTACTCGGGAGGCTGAGGCAGCAGAATTGCTTGAACCCGGGAGGCGGAGGTTGCGGTGAGCCGAGATTGCGCCATTGCACTCCAGCCTGGGCAACAAGAGTGAAACTCCATCTCAAAAAAAAGAAAAGAAAAGATCTGGCTGATACAGTGGTCAAGAAGGCACACGGGATCTGGAATCAGGAGACCTGAGCTTGAATTCTGGCTCAGCCACTTAGTAGATGGGAGGCATGTTGGTCTCTCTGGGCCATTTTCCTCATCTAAGATGCAAGTATCTCACAGAATTATAATTGATGTTAAATGACAAGTGCTATATGTTAGTTCAGTTCAATAAGCCGAATAGAGACAATCAGACAGACCTGGTCCCTGCCCCTGGGAGCTCACAGTCTCTTTGACCTGGGCCCTACTTTTTCCCTGATGTGGTTTTTAGTAGAGGCCAGCTTGGAATTGCTACTCATGACTTCATTGATTGACTTCCAGGAGAGCCCTTCGAAACACCAGTGCTCACTGACCTAACCTCCTCTGCTGGTCTTACATAGAACTGGTCTGGGGAACTCACTCTATTTCCATGCTATCTCTAGCCAAAATACTTAACTTCTTGCACAAACATCATAAAATAAAGAATTACAAATAAATCACTCCCCCTGCAAACTCAAAGACCAGGCTCATCCCCTCTCCTGACTGTGTGGCAATATCATCCGTTGCCCGAAAGAAATCCTCATACTGGAGACCAAACTCCAGGTCCCTTTATTGCCAATCCTGTGCCTTTACATGCCATCATAATAAAATTTACAAAGTGTTTTCCCTAAAGCCTTGCCCACTGCTACCCAGTCAAGTAGAACCAAAGGATATCTAGCTGTCTGTCCTTGGGACTGACACGCCCTGAATCTCTCCTCTCGCATTTTTAAGCAGTTATGCCACAGAAAGAACCTTTGGGCCCAGGACCCTGGGTTTTGTAAGAATCAGTCTTTGGGAGAACAGACCCAAACCCTCTTCTTCTAACGTGAGTGGTGTTTTTGCTAGTTGCTTCTTCAAACTTTGTAATTCGAGTCCTTCTTTAAAGTAACAAAAATGCTTTTAAAGTCTTCTGCTGAATCTCCTACCAAACAATAACCTTCAAGTTTTGGTGACACCATGACTTTTATGTGTTGAGCTTGCTTAAAACAAGGCACACAGGTAATCCTGCGACACACTCCACTTTCTTCAAAAACTGATGAACGAGCTTTGCGCAGTGGCAGTATCATAGACAATGAGGTGTACTCAAGGAGTGATTATTGCTAACTGAAAAACTGATGAACATAGGAAGTGCATGTCTGTAGCTTAATAGTACAGTCAGCCAACTTGAGACCTTGGCTCAGGTATTTTTGCAACATTTCTAGCACATGACAACACTGGGTAATCCTACGTCTTAGAACTTATCAAACATCTCTCTAATCGTTTAATATACAAGTAATAGACATCTACATCACTTGAAACTACACTCTACCTGCTTCAGGAGGAATCTTACGTCAAGAGGACTTCTGCTGCTGTGATAGGGGAAGATCACAGAGACAGTATGGAGTTTGATTCAGTAATTTCTGCCTGTCTGAGAGGAACAGTACACAGGCAGATGGGGAAGAGTTGGTTTATAGACAGTGGTTACCAATGCCTTCCAAAAAACTACAGTACTTTACTAGTAGTCTCTCTCTACCCACCAGGACAATCTCCGCAGAAACTCTGCAGTTAGAAGGCAATAGGATGATATATTTAAAGTGATGAAAGAAAAACCTGTAAACCAAGATTGTTTTTTTTTTTTTTTTTTGAGACAGGGTCTCCCTCTGTCACCCAGGATAGAGTACAGTGGTGTGATTTCAGCCCACTGCAGCTTCAACCTTCTGTAGTCAAGGGATCCTCCCACCTCAGCCTCCTGAGCAGCTGGGACTACAGGCATGAGCCACCACATTCAGCTCATTTTTCTACTTTTTTGTAAAAATGGAGTTTTGCCATGTTGCCCAGGCTGGTCTCGAACTCCTGAGCTCAAGCGATCAGCTTGTCTCAGGCTCCCAGAGTGCTGGGATTACAGGTGTGAGCCACCGCGCCCAGCCAAGAATTCTGTATCTGGTAAAACTATCCTTCAAAATCAAGGGAGAAACTAAGATATCCCTAAATAAACAAAAGCTGAAGGAATTAATTACCACTAGACCTACCCTGCAAGAAATGTTAAAGGGAGTCCTTCCTTCAGGTTGTAAGGAAACAACACTAGACAGTAACTCAACGACTATATAAAAATATACATTTTTCCTTTCAAGGTAAACACATAGACAAATATAAAAACCAGTATTATTGCAATTTTGGTTTGTAACTCCCCTAATTATTTTACAGGACCTAAAATAGAAAAGCATAAAAAACTATAAATCTTTGCTAGTGGATACACAATATATAAAGATGTAATTTGTGACAGCAATAACATAAAGAAGAGATGGAGCTGTAAAGGACGTCTTTCATATGCAATTAAAGTTAGCAGTTTAAAACAGATTGTTATAACAGTAGGATGTTTTAGTAAGTCTCACGGTAACACAAAGGAAATAGCTACAGAATATACACAAAAGGAAGTGAGAAGGGAACTAAACATGCCACTATAAAAAATCAACTGAACTCACTGGGCGCAGTGGTTCACACCTGTAATCCCAGCACTTCAGGAGGTTGAGGCGGGCGATCACAAGGTCAGGAGTTCGAGACCAGCCTGGCCAATATGGTGAAACAAAAATTAGCCAGGCGGGCGTGGTGGTGCGTGCCTGTAGTCCCAGCTACTCAGGAGGCTAAGGCAGAGGAATTGCTTGAACCTGGGAGGCAGAGGTTGCAGTGAGCCGAGATTGCACCACTGCACTCCAGCCTGGGTGACACAGTGAGACTCCATCTCAAAAAAAAAAAAAAAAAAAGAAAAAAGAAAAAATCAACTGAACTCAAAGAAAGACAGTAAGGGAGTAAATGAGGGACAAAAAAGAGCCTATAAGAGATACAGAAAACAACAAAATGGCCAATAGTAAGTCCTTCCCCATCAGTAATTACTTTAAATGTAAATTAACTCCCAAATCAAGACAGATTGACAGAATGAATTAAAAAAAAAAAGAATCCATCTATACACTGTCTACAAGAGACTCACTTTAGATCTAAGCGCACACAGGTTGACAAAGGACAGAAAGATATTCCATGCAAATAGTGATGAAGAGAGTAGGGGTGGCTATACTAATATCAGATAAAATAGACTTTAAGTCAAAAACCAGTACAAAAGACAAAGAACATTATATATTTTAAAAAGGGTCAATTCACCAATTAGATATAACAATTACATATATATACACACACACACACACACACACACCCCAAACATAACAGCTCCTAACTATATGAACAAACACTGACAGAACTGAAGGGAGAAATAGATGACTCTGTAACAGTAGGCTTCAACATCCCACTTTCAATAACTGATAGAAAAGCAAGAGACAAGATCAAAAAAGAAACAGAGGCTGGGCGCTGTGGCTCACACTTGTAATCTCAGCACTGTGGGAGGCTAAGACGGGTAGATTGCTTGAGTCTAGGAGTTCAAGATCAGCCTGGGCAACATGGTAAAACCACCCCCATCTCTACTAAAAATACAAAAAATTAGGCAGGCACAGTGGCGCACGCCTATAGTCCCAGCTACTTGAAAGGCTAAGGCAGGAGAATCACTTGAGCCTGGGAGGCGGAGGTTGCAGTGAGCCAAGATCGCACCACTTCACTCCACTCTGGGTGACAGAAGTGAAACCGTCTCAAAAAGAGGACTTGAACAACATGATAGGCCATTTGGACCTAACAGATACACAAAAAGCATACCACCCAACAATAAGCAGAATACACATATTCCTCAAGAGTATATGGAACATTCTCTGGGACAGGCTATTAGGCCACAAGTAAGTCTTAAAACATTTGAAAAGACTGAAATTATATAAAGTATCTTTCTAATCACAACGGAATAAAATTAGAAATCCATAGCAGAAAGAAAACTGTAAAATCTACAAATACGTGGAAATCAAATGGTACATTCTCAAACAACCAATGGGTCAAGGAAGAAGTCACAAGGGAAATTAGAAAATAACTTGAGACAAATGAAGATAAAAACACCAAAGCTTATGGGATGAAGCAAAAGCAATGCTGAAAGAAATTTGTATCTACAAATGCTCAAATTTTAAGATCTCAAATCAGCAACCTAATTTTATATCTTAAAGAACAAGAACAAACCAAACACAAAGCAAGCAAAAGGAAATAAATAATAAAGATTAGAGCAGAGATAAACATAACAGAGAATACAAAAAAGAGGGAAAAAAAACCCAAAGAAACCAAGAGTTGGTTCTTCAAAAAGATCAACGAAATTGACCAACTTTTAGCTAGGTGAAGAAAAAGAGAAGACTCAAATGGGGGGACATTATGACCCATTTTACAGAAACAAAAAGGATTATAAAACAGTACTATGAACAACTGTAAGCCATCAAATTGGATAACCTAGACAAAACAGACAAATTAAATTCCTGGAAACACAACCTACCAACTCTGAATCATGAAAAAATAAAAATCTGAACAGATCTGTAACTAGTAAGGAAACTCCCAATGAACAAAAGTTCAGGACCAGATGGTCTTATTGGTGAGCTCCACCAAACATTTAAAAAACAACAAATACCAATCTTCCTCATACTTCAAAAAATTGAAGAGAAACACTTTCAAACTCCAAACTATGAAGTCAGTATTACCCTGATACCAAAACCAAAGGCACTAAAACTCAAGACCAATATCCCTAATAAATATGTTGCAAAAATCCTCAACAAAATACTAGCAAACAAAATTCAAGAGCACACTAAAATAATTATACACCATGACCATGAAGGATTTATTCCCAAAATGCAAGGATGGTTCAACAACAACAAATATAAATCAATCAATATAATACACCACATTAACAGAATGAAGAAAACAACTCATGATCATCTCAATTGATGCAGAAAAGGCATTTGACAAAATTCAACACCATTTCATGATTTAAAAAAAAACAAAACTCTACAAACAAGGGACAGAAGGAAGCTCAACATAATAAATGTCATACATGAAAAGCCCACAGCTAATATCATACTCAATGGTGAAAGACTGAAAGCTTTTTATCAGAAACAAGACAAGAATGCCCACTTTTACCACATCTATTCAACATAGTACTGGAAATCTTAGCTGGAACAATTAGGCATAAAAAAGAAATTAAAAAGGCATCCAAACTGGAAGGAAATTAAATTATCTGTTTGCAGACAACATGGTATTACATGAGCCCAGAGAGTACACAAAACACCTCCAAAACCAGACAAAACTGTTAGAATAAACAAATTCAGAAAAGCTGCAGGATACAAAAATCAATACAAAAATCAGTTGCATTTTTACATGTTAACAATGAGCAATCCTAAAAGGAACTTATGAAAACAATTCAATTTATGACAGCATCAATTAGAATAAAATACTTAGGAATATAGCTAATCAAAGAGGCGAAAGACTTGTACATTGAAAACTACAGTCCATGCATGGTGGCTCACATCTGCAATCCTAGCACTTTGGAGGCCTAAGCAGGAGGATCGCTTGAGGCCAGGAGTTGAAGAGCAGCCTGGGCAACATAGCAAGACCTCAACTCTACAAAAAAAATTATCTGGGCATGGTGGCACACACCTGTAGTCCTAGCTACTTGGAAAGCTGAGGTGGGAAGATTGCTTGAAGCCAGGAGTTTGAGACAAGCCTGGACAACAAAGTGAGAATCTAAATCAAAAAGAAGAATGAAAAGAAAGTAAAGAAAGAAAAAGAAAAGGAAAAAAGGAAAAGAAGACTACAAAACATTAAGGAAATTAAAGAAGACACCAGTAAATGAAGATATTCTATGTTCATGATTCAAAGACTTAATATTGTTAAGTCAGTACTACCCAGAGCACCTCTACAGATTCAGTGCAATTCCTAACAAAATACCAATTATGTTTACTGCATATATAGAAAAATCCATTTAAAAATTCACATGAAATCTCAAATAACCAAAACAATCTTGAAAAACAACAAAGTTGGAAGACTCACACGTCCTGACTTCAGAATTTACTACAAAGCTACAGTAATCAAAACAGCGTCATAGTGGGGACAGATACACAGACAGTTCTATATTGCAACATACAGACAAATGGAAAAGAACAAAGTCCAGAAATCAACTCTTACACATGTGGTCAAATGATTTTTGACAAGACGGCCAAGACTATTCCATGGGGAAAGTAAGTTTTTTGTTTTCAGTAAATGTTGCTAGGGAAACCTGATATCTATATGCAAATGGATAAAATTGGAACCTTATTTTACACAATATACAAAAAAAATTAATTAGAAATGGATGAGAGACCTAAACATAAGAGCTAAAGTTACAAAATTATAGGGTAAAAGCTTCGTAATATTGAATTTGGCAATAATTTTTTTGATATGACACCAAAAACACAGGCAATAAAAGAAAAAAGATACAGCAAAATTTAAATAATGTGTGCATCAAAGAACACAATCAACAGAGTGAAAAGGCAATCTAAAGAATGAAATAAAATATTTGCAAATCATATAGCTGATAAAGCATTAACACCAATACACAAAGCACTCCTACAACTCACACCAAACAACCCAATCTAAAACTGGGCAAATGACTTGAATAGACGTTTCTCCAAGGAAGATATATAAATGGTCAAAAAGCACATTAAAAGATGCTCTACATCACTATCATTAGGGAAATACAAACTAAAATCGCAAGATACCACCTCACATCACTTAAGTTGGCTACCATCAAAAAATAAAAATAAAGTGTCAGCAAGCATATGGAGAAATTGGAACTCTTGTGTATTACTGATGTGAATATAAAATTGTGCAGCCCCTATGGAAAGTATATGTATGGCACTTTCTAAAAAAATTTAAAATGGAATTACCATATAATCTAGCAATTCTACTTCTAGGTATATAACCAAAAGAATTGAAAAAAAAAAAAAAAAGGGTTCTTTTTTAATAGTTTCTAGAAGTGAAGAAAAAAAGGTCTTGAGCAAATACTTGTACACCCATGATCACAGCAGCATTATTTACAATGGCCAAAGGTGGAGGCAACCCAAGTGTCCACTGACAGATGAATGGACAAACAGCATGTAGTATATACACACACTGGAATATTATTCAACCTTAAAATGCAAGGAAATTTGGACACATGGACAAACCTTGAGGACATTATACCAAGTGAAATAAGACAGTTGCAAAAAGAAAAATGTATGATTCCACTTATATGAGGTACCTAGAACAGACAACTCGTCAGAGACAGAAAGTAGAATGTTGGTTGCCAAGAGCTTGGGGGAGGAAGAAAGGGGAGTTCTTTGATGGGTAGAGTTAAAATTTTGCAAGATGAAAAGATTTCTGAAGATGAATGGTGGTGATGGTTGTACACTGTGAACATATTCAATGCCACTGAGCAGTAAAACTGTTTAAGATAGTAAATCTTAAAACCAGAAGAGGAAGAAGAGGAAGAAGAGGAGGAAGAAGAGGAAGAGGAAGGAAAGGAAGAGGAAGAGGAAGGAGAGGAAGAGGAAGAAGAGGAAGAGGAAGAAGAGAAAGGAAGAGGAAGAAGAGAAAGGAAGAGGAGGAAGAGGAAGAGGAAGAAGAAAAGCCAAGCATGACAGTGCGTGCCTACAGTCCCAGCCACTTGGGAGGAGACTGAGGCAGGAGGATTGCTTGAGCCTGGGAGTTCAAGGCTGCAGGGAACTATGATCACACCACTGCACTTCAGCCTGGCCAACATAGCAAGAACCCATCTCTTAACCAACCAACCAACCCCTTCACATTATACCCAAGTTGTCAAAATTAGTATCATCAATTCTGGGACAAAACTAAAGTCTATGTTCTTGGAAGAAATATGCTTAAGTATTTGGGGCTCAAGGGACAAGTTGTCAGCAAGTTACTCTCATGAGTCTGCAAAAATAGTTCTATGTATATACAAGATGATAGAGTCAATGATGTGGCAAAACGTTAACACTTGGTAAATATGAGTATAGCGGAGTTTATTTACTATTTTTGCAACTACTGTAAATTGGAAATATTTTCAAAATTTAAAGTTTTTCTGGCCAGCAAGGTTTGAGCTGCCATAAAACCAACACCAAGGATCATTTATATAGAAACTTTTTCCTTCAAACACAGTACAGGAGAATCTCCTACTATCTTGAATTCCCCAGGTATGGTTTAAAACGTTATTACTTGTCAACATTGTAAGTTTTACCCTGTAATAGTGAAATTTTCAGGTAATTGGAGCTGACCCCATTAAATGACAAAATCATATAAATAACTTACAAATCTTCCTTAAATACAACCTTCGTCTTTGTTTCAAATTTGATTTTTAATGATCAATGTAAGGCTTCACTAGATGTCTGTGCTTTTTCCTTCTCAAGTGTTTTTGAGGGTATTTGTATAAATCACTGCAGAAAAGCTGAAGGTTTTTGTCTCCATCTAGTGGTTAGCTATTACCTTCTAAAGGCTTTATGTACCTGCTTTTTACAAAGCACTACATCCTACTGTGCTTCTGCGTTTGTTGAAAGTAAAGTTTGAGTTTCTTGTGAGCAGTGTTTTAGTACATACACTTCATTATTTTAGCTGTTCAAAAGTCTTTGTGGCCAAAAGTAGTTTTATGTGTTTCTGAAGATCAAGGTGCCAATCGGTATGAGAGTAGGATTTCTGTAATTAAAATCATCTAGTTGATAAAATGTTCTTAGGCCTCATCATCTTGACCTTAAGAGACCTCTCATAATTAAGTCTATAGAGACTATTAAAATAGTGAGAGTATCACAAAAATAGAGCGACAAGAAACAGCCACAAGCTGTGATTTTTCTCTCTCCCCTAATTGCTCAACTGCTCTTAAGCTTTTGGCATAGTGATTTTCAGTTATGTCCGTATTTCCTTGAGACAGTAGTATTTCTTTTTTATTTTTTATTTTTTTTGAGACGGAGTCTCGCTCTGTAGCCCGGGCTGGAGTGCAGTGGCCGGATCTCAGCTCACTGCAAGCTCTGCCTCCCGGGTTCACGCCATTCTCCTGCCTCAGCCTCCCGAGTATCTGGGACTACAGGCGCCCGCCACCTCGCCAGGGTAGTTTTTTGCATTTTTTAGTAGAGACGGGGTTTCACCGTGTTAGCCAGGATGGTCTCGATCTCCTGACCTCGTGATCCGCCCGTCTCAGCCTCCAAAGTGCTGGGATTACGGGCGTGAGCCACCGCGCCCAGCGACAGTAGTATTTCTTGATCTTTTCTGTTATAAGCCCCCATCCCAGAGAAAAATGAAAATCAAAATAATTATCCCAAGAGAAACACATTAATAAGATTTTGTTGGCATTCCATTTCCACCCCAACTGAGGTACTGCAATTCAATTCTGATACGAAACGCCCAGAGCTGGCATCAGACTGCACAGGTTTAATGCATCAATCCTCCACAATACTGCCCTCACTTCAGATGCAAGCCACAAGTGGGGTATCCAGGCTACTGTCACTTCTGACCAGCTACAAATTTGGGGTTCCCATAAACCTCTCGGGTTTAAGAACTTGCTAAAATGACTGACAGAACTCAGGAAAGCACTATGCTTCCCTAGAAAACACTATGATTAGTTTTACTATAGAAGATATGAATTAGGAGGGCCAAATGAAGGGATACATCGGGGAAGGTCTGGGAGGGAAGGCACAGCTTCTGTGCCCGTCCCCATAGAGGGGAATCTTTTCCCTCCCAGCACACCAATGCCTTCACCAACCAAGAAGCTTCATTGAGCTGTGGTGTCCAGAGCTCTTCATCAAGTCCCATTTTGCAGGCATGGGTGACTACATCAAACAGGTCACTGACTGTGTCTCAATCTCTCAGGTCCCTCTGTAGTAGGTTTCTGGTTACCAGCCTCTATCCAAAAACCCACCACACAGTCACCTCATTAGCATAACAGAGACACTCTATCACTCAGGAAACCACAAGGGTTTTAGACATTCCTTGCCAGCAACCAGGGGCAAAGGCCAGATAAATTCCTCATTATACCACGATCAGGCAGGATTGAACCGCTAAAGGTCACAAACCTCTGTAATATCGTAAGATTTGTTCCCACACAATGAGAAACAATCTTTGCCCCATTAAGAATGCATCCTCTTAAGAAATGAAGAGACAGCCCCCCGAAATCAGAATGAAATTTTATTGTGTAAAGTTTATAGAAGTATGACTAGTATTCCTCTGTACAAAGTACACAACAAACAGTTTTAAATATAACTGAGAGAAATGCGAGTCCTATGACAACATCTGATACACACGGAACCATTGACAGACACACTAAAAATGTTTTAAAATATCTTCTTTCTCCAAAGAGTCCATTGCGCATTTCTCAGAGTAGAGACGGGGACACATTCCAGGCAAGGTCACAACGGCATTTTGTTGCCCTCAATGCTGATTTTCACTGCGTGGGCAGATCTGCTTTTTTTCCTGATATCTGTGAACTTTCTCATCTGTTTATCCAGTCGACTGATACCCTTCTTGGAGGTCGCCTGAAACTAAGAGTGAGGGAAAAATTAAAGAGCAAACTACTGAAATACATAAGTCTAGTTTTGTCTTTCATCTTCTTATAACTGAAAGTTAGCAACCAGAAGAGCTCCTAGCTCTAGAATAACCAGAACGTGTGTTGATGACCTCAAGAACAGAGCATCCAGACTGTTCTAACAGTATAATAAGAAACGCATATTAAACTCTCTCAACGAAGAATAATTCTGTTGTCTGTGCTTTATTTTTAATTTTGCTGCAGTCCATGGAGGTCTCCTAGATGGGAGAAAGGGGGGGGAAACCGAAACTATGATTCTCCGTATTCCATCATGTACATTACATTTTAACTGCATGCTTCTCCCTTTCGAAGACCAAATGTGGAGCTAATCACTTGACATACACTTTCAAACAGTGCTGGCATAGAAAAGAGTGACCTAAAACAAAGTCAAGTCAGCTGAGAAAAAGCCTTAAGCGTAATAAATGAGGTTAGATGATTAGTAAAGTGAACCCTTAAGTGCGGGAGCTCTTCAGTTTTTAGACTTGGGGTGAATCCCTGCTCTGATGCAGTGACTTCTGTGACCCTGGGCAAAGCACACCCATGGTAGGTCCTCTTTCCAGAACTGCTGAGAGAAGGAAATGAGATAGTGATGTCAGATCCAAGCACAGAGGCTGAGCACATATAGTCAGTGCACAAAATAATAGGAGCTATTACTATTTTACTACTTCACAAGCAACTAGATTTACATTAAGTATACTTGACACAAAAAGAATCTTAAGTCTTGACCCACTTGCCCTTTATGTTTAAAGGTTTGGTTTGGGGGCTATTTTATATTGAAAATACTGTCTTGCAAAGATATGGTCTCCAAGAAACTGCCACCTTTTAGAAATGCTAGAAAGGTTTGCCGACTCTGTTGTAAAACAATTTAGATGTTTAAGAATGGTGAGTGCTTAAAAAGAGATGGGTTTTTCTAATTCTTCTCCCCATACGTTTACTACTGAATCACCTCTGAAACTCAATTCAAAAGAATGCTAAAATAAGGTGGGGCCTGGGAGACACTCTGGGGTCAATACCAGTCTGGTGAGCTTCTTTTCTGTCCAGTAGCCTTCCGAATCTTATCCTACCTCTGGACCCAGCCTCAACCCCAACACGAAGCCAGCTGAGCACTAGGCAAGGAACTCGAAGTCATTCTTGATCAAGAGCCATGTTGACCTATCTTTCTAGAAATATCTCAATTCAAATATTACTCTGTATCAGTCTCAATACTTGGTATTAGTACTCTGAGTAAGCATAAAAAGTGTCAGATGAGAAAGAGCTATGCCACCATCACACTATCTCCCAGACCTCCTGGACAGTCCCATATATCTGACTTCCTTTCAGAGGATGTGCCGTGATCTTAGTACTTGTACTCGGTCCACATCGGAAGCTTTACCTGCTCAAATCTCTGCCAACTACACAATTCCCAGCAGCTCCACACACTAACTGGACTCCCCTTCGCCTACTCCCAGGACCCTCACTAACTGTCTAAGCCCTGATGGATCCGTCTAGCCTCAGCAATCAGGACACACCTGGACTAGTGGGTTACAAAATATATGACTGGTAGTTGCAGATGCCTAGTTACCCCAAGTTTGAAAAGACAGACCATAGTACCTCACACACGGAGTTCAATGATCTCCCTCCAGATTCATCAAGGGAACACTACACTTCCTTAGAAAGTCAGTGTGTGTGCTACACTGCTTCACCAGAACAAGACCAAAAGCAGCTTCAATTATGGCACACTGTGTGAAGACACAATGCGAAATCACTCAAGAATGCTCACTCAAATGGATTTTTACCATGGTAAAAAAAAAAACCCAACAAGGTATAAAAGAATATGATCACAATGTCTCTTGAAAAAAAAAAAAAAAAAACAACCAGTAATATTGTCTATGCATACATATAAAAAAAAAAAAGACATAATCTAAAATGTTAACATTAAGTTGAAGTGGGATTACACATGGCACTAATTTTGTCTATGTTTTCTGTATTTTTAAAAGTTCATGAAAAAATAGGCATTGCTTTTGTCATTTTACTGTTATTTAAAAAGTATTCCATGGAGTAAATGAACATATAAAAAATACAATGTAGCACAGGTTACTACATTATTTAGGAGTAAAAAATCAGAAACCATAAAGGAATGAATAAACACATTATATTCATGGCCAGGCGTGGTGGCTCCCGCCTGTAAGGCCAGAGGATCGTTTGAGAGCAGCTTGAGCAAGATGGTGAGACCATCTCTACAAAGAAATAAAATACGTAATAAAAAAAAAGCAAACTATAATTTGGTCATTTTCTGTGGGTGTGTACGTGTGTGTGTGTGTGTATTTTTTTTTTCTTTCTAGAGATAGGGTCTCATTCTGTTGCCCAGGCTGGAGTGCAATGGCAGGATTCTAGCTCACTGCAGCCTCAAACTCCTGGGCTCAAGTGATTCTCCCACCTCACCCTCCCAAGAAGCTAGGACTACAGGTGCATGCCACCATGCCTGGCTAATTTTTTAATTTTTTGGTAGAGATGGAGTCTTGCTATGTTGTCCAGGCTGATATTTAGTATAATTTTAATTAATGTCATCAGTAGAAAAAAAGACAACAAATAGGTCAAACTGCTTTTGAATGCTAGGACCGTGAATAATTTTTCTCTTTGTACCTAAAAATTTTCTATAATTATAAAAACTAAGTTCAAGGCATATCTGGAAATACATTTAAAACCTCAAATTGTTGGCCAAGCACGGTGGCTCACGCCTTAATCCCAGCACTTTGGGAGGCCGAGGCAGGCAGATCACTAGGTCAGGAGATTGAGACCATCCTAACACAGTGAAACCCCATCTCTACCAAAAATACAAAAAATTAGCTGGGCATGGTGGCGGGCCAGCTGCTTGGGAGGCTGAGGCAGAAGAATGGTGTGAACCCAGGAGGCGGAGCTTGCAGTGAGCAGAAATCGCGCCACTGCACTCCAGCCTGGGCGACAGAGCAAGACTTGTCTCGAAAAAGGAAAGAAGGGCAAAAAAGAAATGGGTGCAGGGGACATGGAGAGGTGGTCAGGGACATGGATATGGGCACAAGTAAGAAAGAAGAAAAGGAGAGAGACGAGGAAGTTCTTGGCACAGAACTAGTCCTTCTCTACCCTTGATTTATTCTCAAGAAATAAGAAAGTACATTTTGTTTTGATAGTCACTTAACAGCAACATGAACTGGCAGGTAGGAGAGTGGAGTCAGTGGAAACAGCTGCCAAATCAGGGGTCATGGAGAAGCACAAAAGGCAGGCAACACACAGACTCTATGTACTCCACAACAAAGGTGCCACTATTAATCTCAAAGCGGATCAGTGAGTCGGGCTTATGAACGTTCCAAAGTCTTTTTCATTTCTGACCACATTGTGAGTATGGGTTAACCAAATTCATCTCCTAAATATTTAGTGTAAGGCTTTATGCAATGAGTCCTCAAATGCATGTTGCTGAGCCACTGACAGCAGGAAAACAAGCTACTTCCCACCGAGAAGCCGCTAACCAGTTTACAGCCTGTAACACATATCACTATAATTCTGGGTCCTAATAAAAACCTTTTTCAAAAAAATGGGTACCAGTCAGGAAGACCCAAATGCATATTAGGGAAGTAATTATCTATTAGTCTCTAGGATACTGATAAAGAAAGGGGCTTCCATGTCAATTTCTAAATATTCAAGAGGCCTTGAATAGCCCAAGGTGCCTGTTAGGGTCATTATTTCGAAACTAAAAGCAGACGCGGCCTCTTCTGATTCGGAAAGCACACACACACACGTTTCACTCTGACTGCTGACAATTCAAGCCCATGCACAGTACATGCTTCCTTGGGAATACCTCTCGTGTACACAGTCTGGCAGGGCCAGGCCTACAGGGGCATCCTGTTGCCTTCAATGCTGAACTTGACAGCACGATGCACTTTGCTGAGTCGCTTCTGTTCTGCAAATCGCCTCTTATGCTTTTCCAATCGGCTTAGGCCCTTTTTAAGAATACCAGGCTAGAAGCAGTAGTTTGATTGGAGAATAAAAAGAGATTACGGAGGAACACTGAAGATCTACTGAGCAGTATTTACAGTGATAACAGAGTAAGCGTCTACCCTAATTATTGCCAACGGAATTGCTTAAACTGTCTAAGAGAAAGGGAGAGGTAGGTCTGCTGAAGCATGTAAGCTCTGTTTCTCATGGTTATTAAAAAAAAAAAAAAAAATCACTGTATCAGAATACACCAGGTTTCAATTTCAAGCCTCACTTGAAGGGATTAATAAAAACAAACTTCCCTACCTGATAATGTTGCATTAGGTCTGAAGAAAAGTTCATCAGCAATAAACTTTAATCCTGGGTAAGACTTTTCCTTTCTCTATTGCTCAATTTGTGGTTTGGCTAGATAAGCGACCAGAAAAGAGTCCTCTCTGAATCAGACAAGTCTTAAGAGCTACAAGGGTTATTAACGCATGAAGTAAAGAGTAAAATAGTAATCTGCAGGTGAGATCCACCTTGCCGATCCTCCACTTGCTTACCCTGGATGACTCCATTTCCACATTCCATTTGGGCCTGACCACATAGTCCTTGTTTGAGGGCATTGGGACCCTTGCCCGGGCACAGAATCCAGGATCTCCAGGTCTAAGAGCCCTGAAAAAGGGAAGAGGAAGAGCATGTTGCTTATGTGGCCAACCACAGTGGGGCACACAGGCCATTGCACACTACTGTTTCTACATCCACCCATTCAGCTGCAATGTTCGAAACTCCTCTGCTCCCCACCTCAGGTCACCCAATCCACCCTCCTGCCGCCTCTCAGCTAGCCTGTCACCACACACACTCCAGTGTGCATTCCTTGCTTCTCTTCCAAAGCCAACTTGCTCTGCATCTGCATGAATCATTTTCTCCTCTCCTCAGCTTCAGATATACTCATGCCCCTCTGCCTTCCAAGGCTAGTCCCACCAGCATGAATCCCCTTTTCTCTTGTCTAGTGGAGTCACTCATGAGTTCACTTGTGAGACGAGGAACTGTGAAGAACTGAGTCGTCAAATGACCCCCCAAAACTCTCAGTATGTCCATAAAGTAGTTTTTCAATATACAACTCATACAGTAATTTTTAATGTTTATTTTTGTAAAAATCTTTTGAAGATAATTAGATTCAAATGAAGTTGTAAGAAATGATACAGAGAGAGATCCAACGTCTCTCCCAATAGTAACAACTTGCAAATCTACAGCATAGTATCACAACCAGGATACTGATGTTGATACAGTACACAGATCTGATTTACACTTCCCCAGTTTCACTTGCACTCATTTATGTGTATGTATTTAGTTCTATGCAAATCCGTGGGCAACCATACTAGACTAAAGTAAGATTACTAACCTTCCAAAGTAAAGCCTATCTACAGATGCCTGGGCATCCAAACCACTCAGCCTCTAGGTAACTAGTAAAGAGCGGATCTGTGTGTGTCTGTTGGGGATGGGGCGAGAAGGGTAAAAAATTCTCAATTGTTTCTATTCTCTTGTACAGTTTATTCCATTTTTAACCTTAGACTTTTTGTTGTTGTTGTTGTTGAGACAAGAGTCTCGCTCTGTTGCCCAGGCTAGAGTGCAGTGGCATGATCTCAGCTCATGCAAGCTCCATCTCCCGGGTTTGTGCCATTCTCCTGCCTCAGCCTCCCAAGTAGCTGGGACTACAGATGCCTGCCACCACACCCAGCTAATTTTTTGTATTTTTAGTACAGATGGGGTTTCTCCATGTTAGCCAGGATGGTCTCGATCTCCTGACCTCCTGATCCGCCTGCCTCAGCCTCCCAAAGTGTTGGGATTATAGGCGTGAGCCACCGTGCCCAGCCAACCTTAAACTTTTATAACCTTCATATACGTATGAACAGGTTAATTGGCTTGCCAAGAAAATTCCCTGTAACTCTTACTTTCCTTCTGAAGCACAGTCTCATCATCAACTTCCTTCTTAAACAAACTTGCTTCCTCTAGCTCATCCCCTATTCTCCTCTTGCAATCTGGATGCTGCCTGACTCCCAACTCACCTGCACAAAGCCCTCCGCAGCACCTGCCACTGGCCCATGCTTTTGCCACTGCCACCTCCGGCTCAGCCTCATTCCCCTCCAGGCTCTGCTCCAACACACAGGACCACAGCTGCTCATTCACCTTCACTGGCTACTCTGCCTGGCTACGCCCCCTTTCAAAATGGTTTAGTTCATTTCTTACTCTATACTTTCTTGACTGAACAATCTTTTCTATGGAGAGAACCATCAAATCTAGGTCTCTAGCCCAAACATCTCTTTACAAGTTCTAGACCCATAATATTTATAGGACTATCTCATTAGGCATCTCACATTTAATATGCTCAAAAGAGAACTTGCCTGTTTCCTCAAATCCACTTCTCCCTCCATTTTGGTGAAAGGTAATGACACTTTCTCAGCACTTAGGTTAAAATTTTGGCTGAAGTCTTTAACTCTAGACATGTTCTCTCCCACTAAGTCACCAACATATGACAGCTTTGCCTCTGCAATATCTTCTCACCCCTCTGTTCCCCCACCACCACCTCTGTTTAGCTGTACCACTGCCTCAGTCCCACTGCCCTCCAACCCATCCTACACGATGCCATTGGCATCAGCATCCTAAATCAAATCAAACCAGACGGCTTCACATCCAGTCTCAAAAAACTTTCTGTGGAATCACAAGGCATGCAAAAATTCCTCATCTTGATTCAAAGCCCTTCACTGGTCTATTATTTCCAACCTTATCAGGCCCCATACTACTGTCCAACCCCTTCAGTCTACTTGCCATTCCAAACACAGACCTGGCACACTTACCCCATGGCTTTACCAAAGACCTCCCTTTGCCTATCATCCTTGTAAAGACTTATACTTTCTGAGAGCATAGACTATTTTTAATTTGTTTTTAAATTCTCAGATCACAACAAGGAATCTAGCACTCAGCAAGCAGCAAAAAATCTTTGAATGAAGTATTTTCTCAATTTTCCTTACATCCCCAGAGTACCCAATACAATGCTTTGTAGATACTAAACGTTAAAATGAAAGTCACCTCCCGTAAATGAGAATCATTTCATTTACTACTTTTCTTAAAGCAGCAAACGGAAATTCTCTACATAGTCTAGGAAGAAAACTTAACATTAAAACCTTACTTCTCCTCTCCTGTCAGCACCTTTTCCAGGTCTCTTCTGGGTGTCTGACCACCAGTGCTGGAAAAAAAGTAAACAAGGAGATACCAGGAATATTAGAACCTAATAACTCAGAAAAGGAGCAAACTAAAATATCAAACTTAGACCATAACTATTAATAGCTCTTTTACAATGGATCAGGGAAAATAACTCCTAATCTTTAAAAAGTACTACTCATTTTAGTATTCATCTGCATAACAGGTTTCCTTGTGGGTGAGCCGTAATTGCCATATTTGTAACTAATGACCCTGTCCTCCTAGATGCAACTGTATGTCCACTATATTGATACAAACCAAACCTATAACATTTTTTATTCTAGGAACTCAGAAATGGGACCCAGAAAGTTGTTTTTTGCAAGTGGCTGGAACAACACAAGCAATCAGTATCGTGAAAGAGGCTCTGTTCCAACAAACTGACCCAGAAAGGTCTGGTTAGGGGGACAGGACCCTGACTATACACTATCACATTTAAACTAAAAGGATATTGTGAATTATGTAGCTATATCAAGCTGAGAGGAAAGGAAATTCTATCATCTTGCAGGTTTCCTACTGATCTTACTTAAAACTGAGTTACTACAACAATAACATGTATTCCACTTACTCATACCTGTTCCCTCATACCTGTTCATTCTTCGTCGTTGAGGCATCTGTTCTAGATCTCTCTGTTCCCTTTCTTCTCTTGTCATTCCTTTGTAGTTGGAGGTAAGACCAAATATAGGCCTAGACCACTCATCTGTAGTAAGAAAAAAATCAATTATTTTGTCCATAAAATTGCATTTCCCCTACCATTTTTTTCAAATAATTGCACCCTAGTGTGAGGGGATATTCTAGACATTTAGAATATTCTTTCCTTGAAGAGCCCATTATTTCAGAAGAATTTATAGGATAAACAAAGCAAAATGCCAGTATTGTGACTAACTCTGGCTGATTCAGAAAATTTAATGTAAAAGATCACCACAGAGAATTAAAGAAAGTAACACGTGACACACTTTGATAGTCAACAATTAGCTGGACTGACATTTCATAAAAGACATTTATTTAAAATTTTTATTTATTTTAAAAGGTAAACTAATTTCTAAGTTTACTGGAAATACAAAGTCTTGAAATTCTGCTTTCTTCTCCTAACCCAAAACAAGCTCCCTCACCACTACCTTACAAAATGGTCTATATCTGTAAAAACTACAGTTTAACAGTATGGATAGAGACTCTGTACTTCATTAAGTCTAATATAGCTGCTACAATGACCATGAAAGAAAGTACATGCCACCGTTCAGTCAGTCAAAGTCCAGGAGCCAACTGATGCCTTTGTTCTGAGACATAATGTAGCTTACCGCTACATTTAATACAATATACAAATAAGAAAGGACCTTTATAGACCGAACATGGGTGCTGTCACACAAAGGAAGCAGGGGTTCTCAGGGGGTCTACAATTTTAAAAAATTGCCCCATTGACCCCACTTATGGATTCAGAATCACTGCTGTAGTAAGTCATGGACACCAGTAGGGATATTCTGCTTTTCTCAGTCTGGGGCAAAAAAAGAAAGTCGCGAACCCACTGCATAAAAGCACCAAAAGTTTATCACTTAATAGGCAGTAAACTGCAGATTACTAACAAGATCAAAGACAGCAGTATCTCTGTTTTATAGAAGAAATTTACATTTCTCTAAAAGCTTCTGACAAACTTAGCAATTCAAAAGAAAAATAATTATTATATTCAAATGTAGTAGTTACTTTTTCAATCTAGCCTTGAAGTTCTTAAAATTCCTTTTCAACATGGAGCACAGAAGAGTTAAGAAGGATAACAAAAATGAACACGGGTTTCATCCTTAAAACTGAATAATTTCACAAACAACACGCTTGATCACATAAATTTTGGTTTAGACGTCTCTGGATTTCTCTGGCATCATTAAATAAGAACATGCAAAAAGGTTTTGGAGACCAATGTGCAAACAACAACAACAACAACAGGGGCTGTTTCTTGAGTACTTACTATGTGCTAGGCACCACGCTTTAGACACAACCTCTCATTTAATCTTTAAAGTCACCCAGAAGAAAACACATAATTATCTCAATTTTACAGAGCACAAATCGCTCGCTAAGGAAATGCAGTAAGGTAGGTGGTGGATTCATGATCTGAATCCCGGTAATATCAACACCACAGCCTGCAATCTAACCCCTCTCTCCATGCTCTCAACCCATGACTAGAAAACGCATACTTTTTACTTGCAATTTTTTTTTTTTTTTGAGACTGAGTCTCACTCTTGTTGCCCAGGCTGGAGTGCAGTGGCACAATCTTGGCTCACTGCAAGCTCTGCCTCCCGGGTTCCAGCGATTCTCCTGCCTCAGCCTCCCAAGTAGCTGGGACTACAGGTGTATGCCACCATGCCCGGCTAATTTTTTGTATTTTTAGTAGAGACAGGGTTTCACCATGTTAGCCAGGATGGTCTTGATCCCCTGACCTTGTGATCTGCCCACCTCAGCCTCCAAAGTGCTGGGATTACAGGCATTAAGACACTGCACCCACTTGCTATTTTTAATAATGAATAGTATACTTAATTACACTGAGGTTTGTTTTGTTTTGTTTTTTTAAAGTCTAAGAGAAAAAGCTGGTACCTGTAAGAAGCTATTCAAAAATTTCTATTCCACTTTACTGACTCATTCAAAACAAATACTGGTAAAAATACAGCTTTTATATATACGCATCTCTCTCTTATCTACAGACATAAACACAACAAACGAAAAGGAAAATTTACATACTGATTAATTTCCCTGCCATGTCCTTGTTGGACCTTGATTCCTTGGGGTGTTTATAGAGATACATCACTGCTCGTCCAATCCCACTATGCTTCAGGGTCTCCTGGCTCACACTAGGCAGCTGGGGAACATAAACACATACACACACATTAATCACTCAGAAGCTGGGGGTCTTGCTAATCTATACTAGAGACCTGGCGCCTTTACAATAGTACAAATAAAAAATTCCATTTTCAGGATCTACAGAAATAGAGCACAAAGATACTTTGTGTCCACATCAAAAGTTCAGGGTTCAGGCCGGGCATGGTGGCTATCGCTTGTAATCCCAGCACTTTGGGAGGCTGAGGCAGGTGGATCACCTGAGGTCAGGAGTTCAAGACCAGCCTGGCCAACATGTGGTGAAACCCCATCTCTACTAAAAATACAAAAAGTAGCCGGGTGTGGTGGTGGCTGCCTGTAATCCCAGCTACTCGGGAGGCCGAGGCAGGAGAATCGCTTGAACCCAGGAGGCGGAGGTTGCAGTGAGCCGAGATCGTGCCACTGTACTCCAGCCTGGGCACCAGAAGCGAAACTCTGTCTCAAAAACAAAACAAAACAAAACAAAAACGAACCAAAAAAAATGGTGAGAGTTCAGTATTACAGCTGAGTTGAAGTAAAACCTAACAATGTGAGAAAGTATGAACTAAGCATACTTAGAGGTTAGCAGTTTAATACAGGAGCCAACATAGGCCTCAGAATCCAACAGACCTAAGACTGAACCCAAACACAGCCACCTTCTAGCTATGTAACCTTGACAAGTCATTTAACTTCTCTGAATCTAATTCCCTCATCTGTAAAATGGAAATAATACACCTACCTTGTCAGTTTACTGTGAGGAAGAAATGAACCGATACATATATAAAGCACCTGGCACAGTGTGTGGCATAGGAGACTCCTTGGGAATTGCTTCAGAAGTTAAATAGCTTAACCAAGGTGTCACAACTACGTAAGGTGGCCCAGCTCAAGATTCAAATGCAGGTTCCTGTGACTCTGAATTTGGTGTTCATTCTACGTCACATCTCCCCAGAACTTGCCCACTACTGTACTACTCTTCTCAGACACATCACAGCTGCTCTAAGATCTTTCCCCTTCAATGCAATAGTTATATGAAGTTTTATATGGTCTTCCCTTTCACGCTCATTTTACTAGATATGTTCCTTTTTTCCAACCCCTCTTCTGGAAGGCTGTAGCAGAGAGAACATATACAAACACTGTAAACTACACAGGTTATGATCACACAGACCACAATAGATAATTACTAAAGAACAGTCAGATTATCTGCCTCTAACCTCTTGCAGGATCTTCAGCAGCTCCTCCCGGATCTTGAGTGCAGGCAAACTCCTGTCTGGTAGAGGTGAGAGCCATTCTTTGATGGCAGACATCACACCGCTGTCAATGAATGTTTCTTTAAGGTCCTGCCTGCAGTAATAATAATAAGTTTTAAAAATTCCGTGAACCTTGGTTCTACTGTATCTTCTGACTTTTCTTACACATTTAGTGATGTTTCTAAAAGCTGCTTTAAAAAAGTTATTCATATACATTTGGTATTTACTGAACACCATTCTGGTTTCAAAAGCAGTATGACATTTAGTTCTTATCTTCCAGAAATGCATATACCTGACAAAAAATGATTTGCTGAAAACAAAACAAACTCAAGTTACACAAGATAAATTAATGCTGATATGAATGGTACAGACAGTAAGAACAATTAACTCCAATCATTTCAACTAAAAAAAAAATAACGTTAAATCTATCAAAATAGTGATTATTAAAAAATTTTACATGGTGGTGAACCCAGAATTGCTATTCTCTGCAGGACACCAACGAGACTAGCACTCTCCTGGCAGGACAAAAAACAAACAAACAAACAAAAAACACCTTCAATAAAATAATACTTAAATTCCATTTTATGTACTACAATCAGTTATGTTAATAGAAAACAAGACATTATATACATAAAACCCGCCACAGATCGTTTTCCCTGTTAGAACAGAGGGAGAAATTTTCTAGTTACAGACGCTCTAGGCCATGCTGGTGGTGGCTTACTGATGCGCCAATACATTTCCTCAGTCATCAAAAGTAGGCTATGGCTTAGTTCAAAGGGAAAGCAAGGTTGCTCAGAAATATGAGCAAATCAGGGCCCGGCGTGGTGGCTCACACCTGTAATCCCATTCCAGTACTTTGTGTAATCCCATTCCAGTACTTTGACTTTCGGGTGTAGAGACGGGAAGATTGCCTGAGCCCAGGAGTTTGAGACCAGCCTGGGCAACACAGCAAGATCCTGTCTCTAATTAAAAAAAAAAAAAAAAAAAAAAGCAAATCAATGAAAAAAGTTAGAAACAAGGATCTACTCAAAAAGGGCATCATTACTTCAGAAGGACCAATAATTGTGACCCATTAGAGTCATATAAGCCTTGGACAATGCAGCCTTCAGGTAGGGTCTTCCAAGATTTTCTGTTTTCCATCACACGGAGAAAACAAATGTAATTTTACCAGACCAAAAACTGTCTATAAAGAACAAAATTAGGGGCCAGGTGCAGTGGCTCATGTCTGTAATTCCAGCACTTTGAGAGGATGAGGTGGGAGGATTACTTAAGCCCAGGAGTTCAAGACAAGCCTGGGCAACATAGCAAGATCCTGTCTCTACCAAAAAAGCAAAAACAAAAACACACAAAATTAGTAGTTTCCAAGTTTTTCTTTCATTAGTATCAATTTTTTATTTGTTCTGTTTGCACCAGGCATCAAGGTTTAATAAAAGTTTATGAAGAAATATAATTCAGGAAATTTTATTCATTATCTTTCTGTGAACTGATAGAAGGCTATCATTATTTAGTATTCCTAGAACACCAGTACATCATTTGAATTATCATTCCATGAAAAGGAAAAAGACATTTTAAAGAAAACAAAACACTTACTTCTTAAGGTGCATAACTACAGTAGGCAGTAAAGTTAATTTTTTCAGTGCCGGCTTTTTTTGATTGTTCAACTGTCTGTCTTCCTATTCAGAAAAAAACAAAGATTTTTTTTTAAAACAGTACTCATTGTTAATATTGAATTCACTGTAATTCTGAACCTTAAAATAAAATAACAGTTTTTCAAAGAAACAATTTTTCCTACAAGAAAGAGTAACTTAAGAATGGATCTTTTGCAGAGCACCAAGCTCTGTATCTATGTCAGTCAAACCCACAAAACTATTAGAATTGCCTTTAACAACGACAAGTTGAGAGAAACCATTTTAAGTTAGAATATTAGCATGACTGTCAAGTTTTCAGAGTTCATCACAGGTACAAATTACAACTGGGAAATTTTGGTTTATGATATTAGGGACAATTTTCCAGGTGTGAGGTTATATGATATTGGAATATACTATATCAAAAAAGAGTTTCAGTATTTACTTGGGCAGTTTTTTCTATTTTTTTTTTAATTAGGAAAAATTTCAAATTTTACAAATACAGAATGTAGAATAATATGCCTGTTGCATACATTTCAACAATTAAATACACACAGCTAGTCTTCTTTTAGCTACTTTCCTCCATTCTTGAATTGTTTTGAAAGAAATGCTAGACACAGATCATTGAATCCACTGCTGAACTCTAAGTGTCTCCAAAAGATCTGAACTTGTTTTTTAAACATACTACTGGGCCAATTTTTATAAGTTGAGCAGATTTTTACAATGCAATAGAAGAAGCCATGTCTTGATCAGGAGCAAGAGAACAACACATGAATTTGTAACACCTTTAATATATGAAGAATTATAAACTTTGTGGTGAACTAGCCAAATCTGAGAACAAAACCATGCCCCATGAAACTAGCAAAGCCATTCACCTAAAACGTTTCATTTTACTGAATATTTCATCTTTTCACTTTTTCTAAACACGTGACTAAAAAATTAAAATATTTCCATGATTAAAATTTAGAACAGTAAATGCTTTACTACAAAAAGCAAAGCATCTTAACTGTCGTTTAAGGGTTAAGCATCAAAAAAAGGGCATCCAATAAACTCAGTGGGAGGAAAAGAAGGTGAACCTAGAAGCAACACAACTCACCTCAGCAGCTTCATTCATCTTGACGATCATGGCGCTCACGACGTCGTCTGCGTCACTAATAAAGGTGCCACCATCACGGTTCCGCCTGCGCTTGCCACTCATGCTCTTTTTTCGCTGCAACATCATCTCAAAATCCGACAGAAAGTCCATACTAAAGCAGTAAACAAAAGCAAGTGAAATACAAGTTGTCTTTTAAATACACATTTACTTTCACCACAATTAAGAACACCAAATTCCTTAATTCTAACTCAATGAAGTGCTACCTTCTTTTAAAAGTGCAAGTACAGTCATGCGCCGCATAACGATGTTTCGGTCAATGACGAACTGCGAATACGACGGTGGCCATCCAGTAAGCTAAGGTTAACTTTTTATTGAAGAAAAAAAATATTTTTTGTAAATTTAGTGTAGCCTAAGTGTACAGTGTTTATAAAGCCTATAGTAGTGTACAGTAATGTCCCAGGCCTTCACATTCACTCACCACTCACCCAGACCAAATTCCAGTCCTGCTTTCATTCGTGGCAAGTACTTTAAACAGGTGTACCATATTTTATCTCACACACACACACATATATTTTAAAGAGTTGGGGTGTTGCTCTGTCACCCAGGCTGGAGTGCAGTGGCACAATCCTAGTTTACCATAGCCTCAAATGCCTGGGCTCATCCTTCTACCTTAGCCTCCTGAATAGTTGAGACTACAGGCCCATACCACCATGCCTGGTTAATTTTTTAAATGTTTTGTAGAGACAGGGACTCACTATATGTCACCCAGGCTTGTCTTGAACTCCTGACCTCAAGTGATCCTCCTGCCTCAGCCTCCCAAAATGTTGAGATTACAGGCATAAGCCACCACGCCCAACTATACTGTATTTTAACTGTACCTTTTCTATGTTTAGATACACAAATACCATCATGTTACCACTGCCTACAGCATTCAGTACAGTAACATGCTGCACAGGTTTGTACCCTCGGAGCAACAGGCCTAGGAGCAATAGGCTTTACCATACAGCCGAGGTGGGTAGCAGGCAACACCATGTAGGTTTGTGTAATACTATGATGTTCATACAACAACAAAATCACCTAATGACACACTTTTCAGAATATATCCTGTTAAGCGACGCATGACTGTACTTACAACTTGCTATTAAAAGAACAGTTGATCCTAGACTTTATGTTCAATTCCTGTACTACCCTGTTATATATACACATGTAAATCACTAATAGCCCGGAACTTCTCATGCACTATATCCACACTGGCATCTATCAGTTTGAGAAAGTACATTTTAAGTGCCAATTGAGGGGACTCATTCAGCTTTAGTGGCACTGCCCTTTCTTGGACTAGGAAGGTGTTCATTATCTGAATGCTGTTGTCTTATACAGCATGAGCAGAAAAAATGAAAAATAAGCTGCTGCTTTTCAGTGATAAGAAGTATAACTCTCAAAACATAATAAGAGATACACATGGAAATCTATAGGCTTGCTAAGCGCCTCAAACCTTTATGGCTTTCTTCAGAATCATTACACTTAAAAAAGAGGAAGTTATTCTCTGCCACTATCATATCAATTCAATTTCCAGAAGTACTGCCAGACTCATTCGGTTTAATTACTGCATGCCACTAGGAATTCAAAATGAAACTACTTTTTAAAAACATCTTTACAACTGGAAAGAGTAACTAATCCTTCTATTACTGTATAACATCTTTTAAGATACCAGATTTTTCTGAACATAGATTCCAACTAGCTCAACAAAAGTAAGTGAAATATGGTCAAGTAATATTTTGTAGTTAAGATGTTAGACTTACTTCCCCTGCCCCATAAAGCCCCATCAGCTTTTCTCTCAAAAAGGTATTTTTAAAATTAGGTTATTTTTCATAAGAGTTTATTTGGTGAACCATAAATTAAGTCTGGTGCCATATAAATACAACTCCACAAAGAAAGACATCTAAGCACAGGGTAAATGAAAACAAGTAACAGCAGCAGGTAATTCACTGACAACAACGTAAATGGAGAAAAACAGGAATAGATTCACTCCTAAACTTAACCAGGAACCAAAATGAAAATTTAATAGTCTCTACCTTGATTTTTTAACTTCTCTTTAACAAATTCCTTAAAAACAAACTTACTGTTTTCCTCTCTTTATGTTATCATCAGAATCTGAATCTTCTGCTTCTTTTACCTGAGTTTCACTTTTTTCTTCTTCCAGATCTTCTTGGTTAAAACCCTAAATGCAAAATTATCACAACCTCCTTACAGATTTTCTTCTGTATTAAGTGTTCTTAGTATTTTGCATTTTTAAATTAATTCATTCACAAAGAACAAAAATTCAATAGATATCAAAAGGTACATAACAAAGGTCCCTCTCCAGCCACTAGTGTTACTAGGTTTCTTGCATTTCCTTCCAGAAACAATGTACGTTTATATAAGCACTTCTACACATACTTCGCATCCTCTCTTATTATACAAATGGAAGCATACTATTCAGAGTGGGTACGGATAATGCTCTGCATGTTCCAAATTTAAGAAAAGAATCTAGAGGCCAATGCATGTTAGTATTAAGTCCTGTCATTTTTTTCAAGGCTTTAGACTATTTCACAATATGTCTGTAACCATGATTTGTTCATTTATTTGCCTAGTCACATTTAGTTTTGCGTATTTGAAATTGCGAAATACTTGCCAAACTGTATTCCACAGAGGTTATACCAATTATCTCGCCAGCAAGCATGAGGACTCCTGTTCCCCTACGTCCTCACTACTATAGCAGGCTATCAAACACTGATATCCACTGATCTCTGGACGGAAAACAAATCTCAGGGTAGTTTCATTTGCATTTTCTTACTATGGGGGTAACGTTGGGCATTTTTTCACGTTTACAAAGCCATGAGTCATATTCTTTCCCTGTGAACTCTGAATATCCTATGCGCATTTTTTGCTGGACTGTTCATCTTTTTATCACTATGTAAAATCTCTTTGAAAATTAGATATAGCCCTCTACAAGTGACAAGAACTGTACAATCCCCACATTTGTACAGTTTTTGTTTATGCTAATATTTGTCAGGCATAACTTTTCATTTTTATGTAAATGAAACGGCCAGTCTTTTCTTTATGGCGTCTACCTTTTGTGTTACACTTAGAGGCTTTCTCAGTGGTTCACCTAGTATATTGTTTTTCTCACTGAACTGAAACTATAACCAAGTTGATGTTAAGTCTCCAAAATAGGTAAGTATACCTTATTCTTACAAAATGGTGCTTAACTAAGTCTGAGCTGCATGAAGGCAGTGTCCAAGCAGTCTCTGAAACATTGGTTGAATCAATTCTTCCTTTATATTTTCCTTAGGTTTACTTTCTTATTTCACTATTGTCCTGAATTTGATTCTAAATTCATCTACCTTCACTCTCTATTGCATTGGTTAAAAATAAGTATTGCTTTTTTAACCCAAGAACTATTTAAGCAGGCTTTCAGTTTCTGAGTGGCAAACAGATTGGAAAATATATACAGACACTTGATATATGACAAAGACGGCACTGCAGAATAGTAGGAAAGGATGATCTTTTCAATAAATGGTGCTGGGTCAACTGGATACTCCAAATAAGGAAAAAAATCTTAACTTTCACCTCATATCACATACGAAACCAATTTTAGGTGAATTATACAATTAAATGTGAAAGACTGAATAATCAAGCTTCTAGAAGATAACTTGTATCTTCATGACCTTGGGGACAGGCAAAAATTCTTAGGCAGAATTCAGTTTTCACCATAAAGAAAAAGATTGGTAAATTTGATCCTATGTTAAAATTAAGCACTTTTGTTCATCAGAAGACTCCATGTTAAAGGAATGAATTTAAGATATTCTAAAAAAATTTAAAAGTTAAAAATTTTTTTTAAAAAACACTCCATTAAGAAAGTGAAAAAGAAGTAACAAAATGAAAGGTATTTTTAACATTCATAACTGCCAAAAATGACTATATCCGGATTATATAGAGACTCGTCCCTGTTTTTTTCGGTCTGCTTCCTCTGTCAGTTACATTTCTCTTAGATTATGGATTTTTGTCCATTTCTCTTTTCAGTTCTATCAATTTTTGATTTTTATGTGTGCATATATATATAAAGTCATGTTATTAGGTGCAAACAATTTTAAAATCTTTTTATCGATATAAAGTGACCTCTTTATCTCAAGTACTTTTTTTTTTTTTTTAACCTTAATGTCTACCTCCCTCTTTTATAATATTATAGATACCACATCAGTTTTCTTTTGGTCCATGTTTACATGAAGTCCCTTTTCATATACCTTTATTTTCAGCTTTACCTTCTGTTTCAGACAAATCTCTTGAAAACAGTATATGGCTGGTTTTTAAGATCCTGTCTGACAATTGTTGTCCTTTAACTGGAACATTCAGTATTTACATTTAATTTAATTTCTGATATTATCAAAATTTAAATCTACTGTTTTACCATGTAATACTTTCTACTTTCTAACTGTCCCTTGTCCTAGCGTTCTTTTTCTTTTCCTGCTCATTTTCGACTGATTAGCTCTAGTTGTTCCATTTTCTCCCCCCTCTATTAGTTTAGAAATTACGCATTCCATTTTAGTCTTTTTAGTGGTCACTCTAGAGACTACAACACGCACCCTAACTTATCAGTTTACTAATGTACATTCATAGACATTCGCAAAGGCCTGCGAGCACTTCAATTCCACGTATGCTCCCAATTCACTGCTGTCATGTTTTCATTTTATATATATTCCACATTAAACACATTTCATTTTGTATAGTCAATACTCATTTAGACTTATACACATACTTTTGTTGCTCTTTTCTCCCTCCTGCATCTCTAACCTTCCATCTGAGATCATTCTTTCTTGCATTTCTTTCCTTCTGTATTTCCTTCAGCTGGTACATTGTTAATTAATTCCCTCCTTATTTCATCTTCATTCCTGGAAAGTATTTTGGCTAAATTTAACGAAATTCTGGGTTTGCCATTAGTAGATTCTATTGTTTCTGTTGTGAAGTCAGCTGTTAGTCTAATCGTTACTTTTCTGAATGTATTTTTTTTCCTGTGGCTTTTACACTTTCCTATTTTCGTTGGTTTCTTGCAGTTTTATTATGATGTAGTTAGGTGTAGATTTCTTTATCTTCCTTGCAATGTGTAGAACTTCTAGAATCTATGGTTTAGGTATCATTTCTTTTTAAAATACTGCTTCTGCTATACATGTAATTTTCCCTCTCCTTTCATTATTCCAATTTTTGTGAAAACTTTTCATATATAGTCTATGTCTTTTACTTTCTTCTATAACAGTATATTTCAAAGCTTCATTCTAGACCCCTCCTTCTAACCTATCTTCCAGTTCACTAATTTTCTTTTCAAGTATGTCTAATCTGTTGTTAAACTCAACCACTAAGTTTACTGTTTTTTTTTCTTCCCTCCTGCCCTGTTTTTCTTTTCAAACAGGACCTCACTATTTTGCCCTGGCTGGTTTCGAACTTCTGGGCTCCAACTACCCTCCCAGTTACCCCTGAGTAACTGGGACTACCAGCTACTTGCACCTACCTGTCCACCAAAGTTTTTAATTTCAGTTACTGTATTTTTATAGTTCTAAATTTCTACTTGGTTCTTTTCCAAATTTGCCTTCTCCTTTTTAAATTGTTTGCTCTGACATCTTTAATCTTGTTTCTTATCTCCCTGAACATATTTAAGGTGATATCTAAAATTCCTATATCTAGAGCTCTAAGTCTATTTCTATTGTCTGTCATTGCTAGTTTCCTTTTAATGTTATTTTTGTATATTGTACTGTATATACGAAAAACTTAAACCACTGTCATCTTATTTCTGAGACTGAGGTTCTCTAGTCTGCCAGAAGATTCAAAGATGGCCTAAAATCTGAGCAAAGGCTATTTTACTTCCCCCTGAACCCAATGGTGCTGCTCTCTGAAGTCTCAATCCAGAGTATGGGGTTTACAAAGCCCCCTAACCACAATAGGCCCCGAACTCTAAATTTTGTCCCCAAGTCTTGAGGCTGTCAAAAATATGAGTAGCCTCTTGGTCTGACAGGTAAACACCCCCACAGAAAAAGCACTTCTAAACACTGAGTTACCACTTCAGGTTTCTCTTGGCTTAGTAATTCTTTGCTACTTTGTTCCTAGATAATGAGCAGATTTCTATATATTTTGTCTAGCTTTTCTAGTTGTGCTTGGCAGAAGGGTTAGCCCAATCACCCAGAATGCCGTTGTGAAAATCGGAAGTTCCCCAATTACTGTGAATCTTGCCCTTTAGCATTATTAAGTGCCTTTCTTTGTCTCAATGTGTCCCTTCCCCCTTAATTCAATTTTGCCCACTAGCTTCCTTTTATGCCTTTGTATATACCCGCTCATTTTACTTCCTGAATCCCTCCTTCTAGATTTTTCTCCTGAATACATCACAAAGATGTTTTTCTCTTGAATATATCCTACTTATTAGAATAATCTATAATTACATCACTGCCATAAAAACAACAAAAAAAGCACAGCCAAGGAGGAAATATTTCCATCTTATACTTACTGTAAATTCTTCTTCCTCTTCATCACCAGATTCTCCAAATATGTCTGCAATAAGATTTCTAGAAAGTAGACAAATATAAAAACATTCATTTGCTTTCTTCTCATTTGCATAGGAACCATTTTTTAAAAGACAGAATTTACATACAATAAAATGTGCAGATCTTCAGTGTCCAGTTCAATGAGTTTTAACAAACGTATACACTCATGTAACCAGCACCCTATACACTCATGTAGCCTCCCGAGAAAGTTCTCTCATGGCCCCTTCTAGCTGGTCCCCTAATTTCAACATCCTAGAGACAACTGCCACCTTGACTTCCAACACCACAGATAAATTTTGCCTACTGAACTTCATGTAAATGGAATCACATATGTTCTCTTTGCTTTCTTTCACTTAACATGTTAATTCTGAGATGAATTCTGAGATTCACCCACATTGTAGTGTGTTCAGTTCAGGAACTAAAATACTAAATCCCCAAAGACATGCAATTAGGCAGGACATATTGTATTACAACACAGACCCCTCTGTACTGCCTAGTTAAGAACCCCTGAAAACTCATGTTACACTGTCACTTACTCTTCTTCATTGCCTGACTCACTGTCACTCCCAAACAGATCCTTCTCTTCATTTTTCTTATCAGACAATTCTTTCCCAGCTTCTTCCTCACTGTCAGATGCTATGGTCTTCTCTCTTTTGCCTGACTTGTCTGATACAGCATCACTGTCAGAGTCATCTGCATCAGAGACAACACGGCTCTTCTTTGCTGCTGTTGAAAAGAAAATCATCATTAATTTTATTTTATCATGGTCATTGTATTACCAAGCATAATAGATGCTTTAAAATGGCAGTATGCAGCAAAAAATCAATCAAAGGGCCTCCTGACACATGGTTTAGAGTTTTTAAAATAACTAAATGGCTCATTGAGAGTCATCTTACAAATTTTCTGTTATTTTGCTTAAGAAAAAATGGCCAAAAGATGAAGAAAGATATCAATACAAAAGCAGTCACCTTTCCTTTTGGGGAATCGAGAAAATTAAAACTAGATTGATGGGCAAAATTGGCATCCTTTCTATGCTGCCTAGTAGTAACTGAACTAAAAAGGACTACATATTTCTTTCTAGGAATAGTCTCCACGTTCCTCTATCATTGCTGGTCAGTTTGAAATTTCTCATCTTCCTTAACAAATTGGCAACATGTCTGGTACCTTTTCCTTCTCCTATAAGAACTGTCGGGTTATAATGAAATATGTCTTTTCCAAAGATAAGTTTCATAAAAAAGTAAACAAGTAAAACCTACTATCTGTGAAAATGGAGTCTTAGGTAGCAGAGACTGAAACACTCCGGAGAGAGATGGTGTCTCTAAATGGAATCCCCTCAAAGTTTCCCTGTATCTGAATATTCGACAATGTTTAACAACCGTGGGAGCTCAGTTACTGATTGGATGGGATCAGTGAACTAAGTGTCAAAGAGACCCGCAGCTAACACTGAATACAGTTAGGGGTTTTCATGTAAACATTTTTCTTTGAAACATTACCTCTTCCAGTTTAAAACAAAAAAGTCTGAGTATTTTATATTCCTATTGACATGTGGTTTATCACTTTGAGGCAGTCAGAGATTAATACATGCTAACAGAACTCAAAGGAAACTTACTATTAAGCTTAGCTAATGATAACCAGGGGAAATGAGTGTCCTAGTGATATTTCAGAATATTAAGCTGAGTAACAGAATACAGATCTGACATACCAAGAGGATACACCGTTCCACAGTTACCAGTTCACACAATGAATAAAGCCATTGATAAACAGCCCAAGGTAGTTCCTTACATGCTTTCTCTCCATCTTCACTATCGGAAAGCACCGCCGCCTTTCTCTTCGCTACTTTCTCCTCCTCACCCTCTTTCTCATCTTCATCACTGTCCAGTTTTTGCTTTTTGGGTTCTTCCTCCTCACTATCAGAACTGTGAAACTTTTTTCTGTCTGTATGGCTGTCTGAGAGGAAGGAATCATTCTGCATTTCTGTATCCTCTCCCTTATTCTCCCTGTCGCTGTCATCATCTGACTCTGGCTTCTGTTTGTGTCTGGACGCATCCTCAGTTTCTGAGTCACTGGCAGGTCCCTTCCGAGGCCCCTCACTCTCAGAGTCACTGACTCGGGGTTTGGGTAGCTCCTCGTTTTCAGAATCACTGGCCTGGTTCCTTGGGGGATCCTCACTTTCCGAATCACTGATTCGGGGTTTGGGAAGCTCTTCATTTTCTGAGTCACTGGCCTGGTGCCTTGGAGGGTCCTCACTTTCGGAGTCACTGATACGAGGTTTGGGAAGCTCCTCGTTTTCAGAGTCACTGGCCTGGTGCCTTGGGGGTTCCTCACTTTCCGAATCACTGACCTGAGGTTTAGGAAGCTCCTCACTTTCAGAATCACTCATTCGAGGTTTGGGAGGCTCCTCATTTTCGGAGTCACTGGCTTGGTGCCTTGGGGGTTCCTCACTCTCAGAGTCACTGATTTGAGGTTTCAGAGCATCTTCTGTTTCAGAGTCACTAGCAGGACTCTTCTGGAGCTCCTCAATCTCAGAATCACTGGCGGGATGCTTCCCAACATCTTCGTTTTCTGAGTCACTTGCATGCCCATTAAGAAGTTCCTCATTTTCAGAGTCACTCCCAGGTAATTTCCTGGTCTCTTCACTCTCAGAGTCGCTCCCGTGCTGATTGACATCCTCATTTTCAGAATCGCTTGCAGGAGGCTCTGCACGTTCCTCAGATTCAGAGTCACTGTCCTTTTGCCTATGAAGCTCCTCACTTTCAGAGTCACTAGCATTAAGATTTATGGGCTCATCATTCTCAGAGTCTGTCACATGATGTCCTTTGGTGAGGCCATCTTCTCGATCACTAGGTTCATTCTGAAAAATAAAGTGAAAAAAAATTAGGAAAGTGCAAATAAAAAACCCTTTAATAGTAAAACATTAAATTTTTTTCAGTGATTTTGTTGTTGTTGTTGTTGAGACGGAGTCTTGCTCTATTGCTCAGGCTGGAGTGCAGTGGCGCGGTCTTGGCTCACTGCAAGCTCTGCCTCCCGGGTTCACACCATTCTACTGCCTCAGCCTCCCAAGTGGCTGGGACTACAGGCAACCACCACCACGCCTGGCTAATTTTTTATATTTTTAGTAGAGATGGGGTTTCACCATGGTCTCGATCGCCTGACCTCATGATCCACCCGCCTTGGCCTCCCGAAGTGCTGGGATTACAGGCACGAGCCAACGCATCCGGCCAATTTTTTAAAATATGAGAATATGTGCACCTAAATGGAGAATTCTTGTCCTATACCTATATAGAAATACCCCCACAGAAAGCCAATCTGTGAAATGGTTTTATCTGGATCCCCGAATGGGGAAATATAACCAGCCTTCATTAAAACAACGTTGTAAAGCATGCTCTCAGATTACTATAGAAAACTGACTGCGAAGAGCCAGACTTTTTTTATTTAAAAAAAGGCGAAATTTCTCATACATACTTCTGTTTTGTAAAAATATAACTAGGCCAGACGTGGTGGCTCACACCTGTAATCTCAGCACTTTGGGAGGCCGAGGTGGTGGATCACCTGAGGTCAAGAGTTCGAGACCAGCCCGGCCAACATGGCGAAACTCTGTCTCTATTAAAAATACAAAAATTAGCTGAGCACGGTGGTGGGCACCTGTAATCCCAGCTACTAAGGAGGCTGAGGCAAGGAGAATTGCTTGAACCTGGGAGGCAGAGGTTGCAGTGAGCTGAGATTGTGCCATTGCACTCCAGTCTGGGTGACAGAGTGAGACTCTGTCAAAAATAAAAATAAAAATAAATAAATAACTCCATTTTTCAAAGAAATACTTGCAAACATGTAACCAAGTTCTTTTACATAGGAACATTCTTGGGTTTTATAAGGTTAAAATTTTTTTTTTTATTTTTTATTTTTTTTTGAGACAGAGTCTTGCTCTGTCGCCCAGGCTGGAGTGCAGTGGCCAGATCTCAGCTCACTGCAAGCTCCGCCTCCCGGGTTTACACCATTCTCCTGCCTCAGCCTCCCGAGTAGCTGGGACTACAGGCGCCCGCCACCTGGCCCGGCTAGTTTTTTGTATTTTTTAGTAGAGATGGGGTTTCACCGTGTCAGCCAGGCTGGTCTCGATCTCCTGACCTCGTGATCCGCCCGTCTCGGCCTCCCAAAGTGCTGGGATTACAGGCTTGAGCCACCGCACCCGGCCAAGGTTAAAATTATTTAAGGGAAAAGAAACTATAAAATTTAATTTTATTTAAAGGGTCAAATAACATATTGGCACCTTCTCCCAAGATAATTTAAGCAAACAAAGAAAGGAGGAGTTAACATTTCCTAAGTACCCACTAAGAGCCAATACCACAATAGACTCTCTCCTGTTAGTTCATTTACTCCTCATAATGGTACTTCTCATGATAACAAAATTGAGGCTTACAGCAGTCATGGTCCTGTGTTTAGTAGCCCTAGAAATAAGAAAGCTTAAGTTTTAGGGAGAACATGATTCATCTAACTACACCAACACATAACGTTACTTGAAATAATTACTCTGAAAATATGCTCTGGGGCACAAACTTGATATGTGCATATTATAGCTATGATTTTTAAAATGCAGAGGAAAAATATACAAAATTAAACATGCCAAAATACTAACAAGTGTTTTAGGATCCGGTGAATTTTTTCTCCCATCTGGTAGCTCAACTTTAAATAAAATGGCAATAATATTCTAGCTTAAAAAGTGGAAGTATTTCCATGTTTGAGTATTCCCTCTTAAAAATTTACTGAGCCAAATATTTGTTAGATACATGACTGAAGCTATGGGAACCTACCACAGACCAATTTTCAAGGGACCAAAGAGCCTTTAAATAATACCTATGGCCAACATCATGCTATGAAACCGTTAAGTGACAAGATAATTCTTGTCAATGACAGGATAAATGGCATGAAAATGTTCTCATAAAACCTATACTTTTACTAACCCAAGTATGCTGTGTCTACAAATTCAAAAATAATATGAAAAAATATAAAATAAGCCTACAAGGCAAATGTTTGAAGAGTTTTTAAAATATTTTATCACCATTATGACAGCACAGCATTGCAAAGAAAGAGATATTGCTATACACAGTCACTGAAATATAGCACATTCAGGAACGTTTCCAAAACCATAACCTTTTCAAAATCCCTCAATACAATTTTCTTGAGTTCTCACCGGGCACTCAGCACAGTACTGTATTGGATTCCTTGTCAGTCACAAGCTCTATTATCCCACTGAAACAGGCACTTATCTATTAAAACGGTATTAGGACTCGAGAGATATCATAGAATCTTACAATTACAGTACAATACTCCGTATGTTGCCTAAAGTTTACTTTAGCCATACTTCATAATTTAAAAGAATGCAGATGGAAAATTTAACTATCTAGATTGTAAGCTCTAGGAAGGCAGACATATTTTGGTTTGTTTTCCTGAGGCATCCTCAGAGTGCAGAATGTTCTCTAGTACATACACACACTAGGTAGAGTTTGAGCATTCCTAATCTGAAAATTCAGACAACTCTAAAATCTGAAATTTTTGAGCACTGACATGACATCACAAGTGGAAAATTCCAAACATAAGCACCTAATACAAACTTTGTTTCATGTGAAAAATTATTTAATATAATGTATAAAATTATCTTCGCGCTATAAGATAAATGAATTTCGTGTTTAGACGTGGGTTCCATTGCCAAAATAGCTCACTATGTATAAGTAAATATTCCAAAACTCGAAAAAATTCTAAATCCAAAACACTTCTGATTCCAAGCATTTTGGATAAGGGATACTCAATGTGTATGTGTTAAATTAGTAATAAAGGCATTAAGTGGGAATAACATAAGGTGAGGAAAAATTAATCCAACAAGAATGTATTTCATGTCTACTATGTGTAAGACGCCAAGACACCAGGCTGAGTATGTCTCAGGGCCTGACCTTACGAGCTGCTAATGAGGAGCCAGCGAAGCACACCGTAACAGTATAGTGTAACATGCACTATTCACAAAGTATGTATATGGTATTTCAAAAGTGCACTGGAAGTGCATCTATATGAAACTGAGCTGCAAAAAAAAAAAAAAGGTGTGCAGACAGTGAGCCAAGATCGCACCATTACACTCCAGACTGGGTGACGGAGCGAGACTCCATCTCAAAAAAAAAAAAAAAAAGGGCGTGCAGACAACAGGCGTGTTTGCATGGAGTTTGTGATGGCTGAGTTAAGATGGGAGGGTGGGGAGAGGCATACAGTACCAGCAGAGGCAATTAAAGCAGGAGGCAAAAATGAAAATTGCAATTGGCTTTTGGAATGCTCTCCATGACAAACCCATCACATAACTCTAAGGCCATGTCTATGTGTGACTTGATTTATTTTAGTTGAAACAACAGAAATCATCTCCAGCTAAGTCCAGAAACAAAGAACAATCTTCTCAGGATCAAAGTGAGTTGAATGACTAAACACTCGGGAAGGTTAAGTACCAATACAGCACAGACAGCTTAGAAAAGGGAACTCAAGGATCATTTTACTAGAGTACCATCAGTAACATGACTCAGCTATAAACTGTCTAGAATCTAAATTATAAATCCCCAAGACAGACAACTTAACTGGCCAAGGCAATATCAGAAACTGTGACTCAATCAGTTACAGCTGGATCGGGGCACAGCACTGGGAGTCACTCCCAAAGAAGTGAGAGACACTGGGCAGTCATCCAAAACTCACCCGCTACACTCTACCCCAGGTTCCCTGATGCATGGTGTAGCATTCCAAAACAAACAGCCCCTACAAGGACACTGCATAAGACAATGATTGTGAAATTTACGAATCTTCATGAATTTTTTATGAGTTTCATGAAAACACAGCATTATGTATGGCACGACAGGGCAAAAAAGGGGAGAAATAACTGCAGTGAAAAAGTACTAGTCTGATACACTCAAGCTAAAGAATACACTTAGACGACAACACCACAGAATTTGGGACGAGTATGCTGGAAATTATACAGCTAAGCTTAAAAGTTATCAAAACAATATCTAAAGTTTTTAGAGTGGTTTTGGCAATTAAATTGCAAGCTTAAAAAAATCCAAAAGACAGTTTTTTTAAAAGTCACATGAGTACAACAAATCAACAGTTGAAACTGACATGTAATGTAGTTTTTAAAATAATGTAAGACATTTCCTAGTGGTAATGGTAAAAGAAATCGAGCAGTCAGAAGCTCCTTAGATGCTTTAGAAACATCTATAATGCCGGCGGGCGCTGTGGCTCACGAGGTCAGGAGATCAAGACCATCCTGCCTAACACGGTGAAACCCCCGTCTCTACGAAAAATGCAAAAAATTAGCTGGGTGTGGTGGCGTGCTCCTGTAGTCCCAGTTACTCAGGAGACTGAAGCAGGAGAATCACTTGAACCCAGGAGGCGGAGGCTGCAGTGAGCCGAGATCGCACCACTGCACTCCAGCCTAGGTGACAGAGCAAGACTCCGTCTCAAAAAAAAAAAAGAAAGAAAGAAACGAAAAGAAGCATCTATAATGCCTCATACCTCTTTCCTTAGCCATCAATCACACTGCAGTTATAAATAACTACTGGTTATCCATCATAATAAACAATCTTGTTTATCTCAGTATACAAAGAATAACCACACTTATGACGACCAGGGCCACAATACACAGAGAGATAACGGACATTCTTAAACTGCCAAGTAAATAAAACTGCTATAAATCAAATAATAATTTGTAAAGCATTCTAAGTATTACGTTGTCAAATGGAAACTTGTACAGACCCAAATAACTCAGGACACTGCTTCTTCTTGACTGGTCAGAAGTGTCAAACTCAAAGTACTTGATGTTGTATATACTACTCTACCATTATAAACTGGAAAAATGCTCACCACTAAGCCGCACAGTAAATTCCATGAGGAAGTATCTATAGAAGCATGTCCAAAAGCATGTTTCACTAGGCCCGAGTTCCAGAAGACACAGCTGAAACGATCGTATAGGACTTTGTCAATGTGTATTAGTTTAATGAGCATGAAAGAATCAGAGAAACCCTGCAGTACAATAACATAATGCTGTCAATCCAGTGTAGTTCCTGGAGTGCTGCGACACTGAGGAACTCCCAAGCACACACTTCATATAATGAAGCTATAAACCAGAATGTCCCTTGTCTATCAAAAGTTGATCTTAGAATAAGAGTCAGAAACAAAGGCACTCCTGATGAGTAACAACAACAACAACAAAATCTACACAAACTTTGTTTTTTGTTTGGTTGGTTTGTCTTTTTTGAGACAAGGTATGACTCTGTCACCCAGGGTGGAGTGCACTAGCATAACCATAGCTCAGTACAGCCTTGAACTCCTGGGCCCAAGAGATCGTCCTGCCTCAGTCTCCCAAGCAGCTGGGACTACAGGCACACGCCACCACGTCCGGATTTTTTTTGTTTTGTAGAGACAGAGTCTGTGTTGCCCAGGCTGTTCTCAAATGCCTGGCCTCAAGTTATCCTTCTGCTTTGGCCTCCCAGCAAAGTTTAGGATTTTATGATAATGATGCAAACTCCTGCCTACCTCTTCAGACTCACTTCTTTCCACTCACCATCAACCCTATGTGTTACAGCAGCAGTTCCCAAACTTCAGTATGCACAAAAATCACTTGGGGAACTTTGGAGAAAACCATACAAACTTTTGGTGCTTCTCACCTCCAGATATTAATTCAGTGTATCTGGGAAAGGTGTCAGAGAATCTGAATTTTGACATGTGGTCCACATGATTTTGACCACGTTTCGGAAATTCTACTCCAGTTGCAGTAGAGTGGGACTACTAACTTTGCGCCTTTACAAACGCTGTTCCCTTTACCAAGAATATCTTTCTTGTACCTTGTCTTTTTCATGCCTAAAAACTTGCCAAAAATACTCATCTCCTGAAGTCTCTTCCATCTTTCTCCCTAGGTAGAATGAACGGACTTTGTGCAACATGATGTGACAGTTAAGGCCGTGGAATTTAGAGTCAGAAAGACCTGAGGTTCAAGCCCCAGCTCTGTTACTTTCTACTATGTGATCAAAGGACATTTTCTTGACTCTTGAAAGTTTCCATGTCCTTGATCTGATGGAATTAGGAATAGTGTCTATACTGTAGAGGGCAGTTCTGAGGAATAAAAGCATGCAAAGCAGTTAGCACAGAGCCTGTGAGCATTCAATAAATGTTATGTACCATCAATAACAAAATCTCATTAATTATTAATTACAAAACACTCCCCCCTTCAAGACTCAGCTCAAATACATCCCGTGACGGCTGCTGACCTGGTTAGCCATTCCCTCCCTTCATATCCCCATGGCATCTTGTACGCTCACACTTCACTGAAAGGTGACTTACACACTTATTTACATTTATCTGATACACCGACCTTAAGATCCGAGGCTATTCTGTAAAAATGTATCTTTTACCTGCGGCATAAAAAAGACACTCAAAATATACTCACTAAAATGAAAAAGAAACCCCACAAGCAATGCTTAACATAAAACAAATGGAAAATGTTTGCATTAAACATTATTAGAATCAGAGACAAAGACTAAAAACAAAAACAAAGGAAAATGTAGATAGAATCAAAAGAACTAATAAGATATAGGACAGCAATGGCCAAGACAAATCTTTTAGTTGTTTTGATGTACTCCCCATAAGGATGCTTTCCTTATACTAACACAGCCCCCTGGTGGGAAGATCCAAACAAGAGCAGACTGCCATCTTTACTCAATTCAAGTAATGCTGGAGCTAACGGAGCTGTCATTGACTTCAAGGGCAGATGGCTGGGCCCACTGTGCTTTGCTCACAGTCAAAAAACCGTGAGAAGCCAGGTTCCATTTCCAAACAACATCTTCCTCAATGTCTCACACTCCATTTTTTTCCTGTGGGACACTCGGGAGGGTACTTTTATACACAGATGAAATCTACAGGCTTCTGGATGTTAAGATACACATTTCCTTTGATACATTTTCCATGAAACAGAAACCAGCTGAAACAAAACCACACAGCTAACTGGCAAAAATACTGTCTAAAAGAATATATGGTAAAAATAACAAAAACTAGAATTGGCAACTAGTTATAACTAGGTCACATTTGACGGCCACCCCTCCGCTTGGTGCTCAAACTGCTTTATTAAAAAGTTACATTTCCAGAGATGACTATTCGAAAACATTTTTAGAGAGTTTTCCCCCTTCTTCCCTATCTGTCCTACCACAAAAGGTGTGAAGCCACCTAACCCAAACTTACTTATTCAGCATCACTTTCCATTAAGCTATTCCATTTTCTAGCCACAACAATCATTCCTGAAATATATCAAGTCCTTCTTAGTGTTAGACCCTGTATCTATTGCTCTTCTAGCGAGACAGAATCACCGCCACCCCAACCCGCTTCTCCCACCGGCAATGTCTCTCCTTCTGTCAGCTGAAATATCATGGCTACCGAGCCCATCCTCCCTTCCTCTCAGTGCTTGGTATGTATCCTTGCTATAATAACATACTATATTGTAGTCACCTATTTATAGGTCTGCCGCACCCACACAGACACCTTAAAGTTTTAAGTTTGCACTGCTATGCCTAGTAAACAATCAACATTCAAAAACGTTTACAGAAAGACATGAATAATAAATCTTCACACATTAAATAAACATAAGCAATAGTGCCAATTTTTTGGGAAATGCATTTCAATCTAAAGGTTTAATTATGTGGCCGGGCACGGTGGCTCACACCCGTCGGCCCAGCACTTTGGGAGCCCAAGGTAGGAGGATCACCTGAGGTCAGGAGTTCAAGACCAGCCTGGCCAATAGGGTGAAACCCCATCTCTACTAAAAATACAAAAATTAGCTGGGTGTGTGGCACATGCCTGTAGTCCCAGCTACTCAGGAGGCTGAGGCAGGAGAATTGCTTGAACCCGGGAGGCGGAGGTTGCAGTCAGCCAAGATCACATCACTGCACTCCAGCCAGGGTGTAAGAGTGAGACTGTGTCTCAAAAAAAAAAAAAAAAAAAAAAGTTTAATTAACTTGATTTGGAAACCATATAATAACACAGTTGGGGACAGAGAAATAAATGTCAACTATCTCGGGCTGCACATGAGGTATAGGGGTAGTTGGGAATACAAAATCTTCAAAGACAGATGTGTAAAACTTCTACAGGCTTCTGGATTGAGAAATCTAAACTTCAATACCTTGCCTTCAAATTTAAGAAACTACCTTTCCATGTATCCTTCCAACTAATCTACTAGGAAAAGACAATTTGATACCTAATAGTTACAATTTTTTAGTAAGGGAATATATATTAAAGATAAATTTAAAACGGAAAAAAACAGCTAGTAAAGAAAGGTTTATCTTTACATGAAAGGGTTCTTCACAAGGTTCTTCTAAATTTTGAATTTTTTAGTACATTTTGAGTTAGCTGTTGCATGCTTATAAAAATGGGTTACTATATAAAATGGCATAGTATTCTACCAAATTATTTTCCCTTTGATTTGAAAGATTAATGAGCACTGCAGAAATAAGACAAATGTGAATCACACCCAGAGATCACCATCATTTACATTTTAGTCCTTTCAATCTCTTCTCTGTGTAAATTTATTTTAAAACAATTAAACTAGGACCTAGAATCACAATAATGGCCTGTATCTTTCAAGTAATAGCGGCAGGAAGCAGACAAATTCCTAGGCAGATAGCGGTGGGTCCCTGGTGAAACATGACCTTCAAGTCAAACACAGCTTAAACGCAGTAAACTGAGCTGCTAGGGCACCTGACCAGAGTGAGAACCTTTATTCCCGTTTGCCTGCTCTTTCCTTAGTGGTTCTTTCTGAATAAGGCTAATTTTCAACTAATCAAATGCTGCCTTTCCCAAGGCTACCTACAGCCCGTATCTCCCCAATTCTGAGTCTATAAAAACTCCAGAGTTAGCCACAGCTGGGGACAACCCACCTTTGGGAAGGGGCGGCCCACTTCAGGTCCCCTCTCTGTTGAGCTACTCGCTCAAAAAAACTCTTCTCCACCCTGCTCACTCTCAGTTGTCCGTGTAACCTCATTCTTCTTGGACGCAGGAAAAGCACTTGGGACCCACCAAACGGAGGATTCAAAAAGGGGTGTAACACTGTACCCCTCCCTCCTGCTTACCCAGCAATGGGGGAGAAGAAATTGCTGGGCGTGACACACCACCGTTCGCCAACACTGTGGGCAGCAGGAATGAATAAGAGCTGTAGTGCTTCTCGAGAGCCCAGACCTTGGGACTCTCCAAAGCAGGGCTGTAACACGCACCTGCTTGCCAAGCCCTGGGCGGTGGGAACAACCGAGCTGTGACACCCTTGGGGCTCTGTAGTTCCTGGCATCTGTTTTCAGGCACCACCACATCCCCCTAGTCTGGACACTGGCGCCTTCTATGGAAGTTGCTTGTGGCACACTGGGTCCAGCTGCAGCCTCACACGGAGCCGGCACCTGTGTCAGTGTCTGGAGCTGCCCACCTGCTGCAGCAGCTGACCTGCCCGGCTGTGTGCCGTGACTAGACGCAGACCCTGCACTCGGCTCATTCACACACCTCTTGCCGTTCCATACCTGTCTTGCTGGCAGAGGCCGGGAGCAAAAACCAAGTGCAGCCTGCCAGGCCGAGTGGGCAGGGAGAGTCCAAGTGAGACCAGAGCCCAGCGAGGTCCAAGCAGGGACACTGCTGGCCCCAGAGGTTTCCCGCCAACAGGAAGTGGCACCCTGCAAAAAAATGCTGCATCACAAGTAACACGTTCAATTCTCCATGTCACTATTCTTTGAAAACAATTCCAATAGCTGTGTTGCCATTCTTATAAATGTCCTATTTATAGTTTAATTGCTCGTTTTCTACATTGTTGAGTATTTCTTGCTTCCTTTCTTACGTTTATTACACCTCATTTGTCCATTTCAGTGTTTTCAACCCAACGGCAGTTCTGGGTCTTCACCCAACGGGTTAGTGGGAAATTCAAGGGGCTGTTTTTGGTCATCAGTGATGGGGAGGATGTGTTACTAGTATTTCATTTAATACCCAGTAACCAAGATGCTAAATGTCCTGTTAATACACAGGCATGCACCCAAATATCCACAACTGGCCCGCTAAGAATCTTGTTCAGGAAAGCAACACAAGGCTGCTCTCTGTAGAGGTGTGGCCACAGGCAGGACCCAGAGGACCTCACCCATCCACACACACACAGGAATCTCCCTGAGACGAAAGAGCTCAACGGGCCCAATACAGATTGCAGTAACAGACAAGAGAAGCATAATGGGCCCCTTTGGGATTTAAACTGAGGAATACGCAAAAGTCTGACCAATCTGTACGAGATAAACATCAAGCCAAACAAGGACTTTTGGCATCACAGCATGAGAAGTTCTACTGACCTTCTCCCCAGTGAAAATTATTAAAAACAACCACTTAGTCTCTACAAGTGGCCCTAATAGCAAAGGGCAAATGAAGAAACGCCTACACAAACTCCACAAGAGAGACTATTTAAACCATGATCAATCCCTCCTCCCAACCTCACAATTCAGTGAGGCTGACTCCACTCCAGATTGCTGTAGCCAGAAACACAGAGCTCCTTCTCTATCCTGCTTCAGTCAGAGGGCTTCCTTTCCAGGAAGAGCAGGGCATCCGCATCTCTCATCCTGCTCCCGAAGCCTGTTTCTGTGGCTAAGTTCCGAAAGACTGCAGTTGAGAAGTGGAGATTCCCATCTTTTGACCAACCCTTACTTGCTTAAAGAAGGCTCTACCTTGGGTGGACCACACTGAGAATACTGGGGCCCTAATCACCCTTGCGCTGGCTTGTGAGCCCATGCCAAGAGATGCAAGCTGAAAGGATTTCAGGTTACTAACTTATTCCCACTCCTCCACCCCCTACCCAGAGCTCAGTGTTTAAAAAAATACAGAAGGCATCCTAGGCAGCGTGGCGAAACCCCATCTCTACAAAACACACAAAAATCAGCTGGGCGTGGTGATGTATGCCTGTGGTCCCAGCCACTAAGGAGTCTGAAGCAGAAGAATCTCTTGAACCTGGGAGGCAGAGGTTGCAGTGAGCTGAGATCGAGTCATGGCACTCCACCCCGGGCAACAGTGAGACCCTGCCCCCCTCCCCCACCCACACACATACATACACACAAAACAGAAGAGAAAAACACAGCTGAACAGAATTACTAGACATAAGCTCGAAAGAGGACTTCAGCAATACTATAAACCAACTAAATCAAACAGATATCTAAAGAACTAGGCCTGGCACAATGGCTCACACCTGTAATTCCAGCACTGCTGAGAGGCCAGGGTGGGAGGACCACCTGAGGTCAGGAGTTCGAGATCAGCCTGAGCAACATAGCAAAATCCATCTCTACAAAACAATTTAAAATTAGCCAGGCATGATGGTACGCAGCCGTAGTCCTGGCTACTCAGGAGTCTGAGGCGGGAAGGCTGCTTGGCCCAGGAGTTGAAGGCTACAATGAGCCATAATTTTTTCACATGCCCGCTGTGTGAGCCACAAACACACCACTGCACTCCAACCTGGGTAACAGAAGAGATCGTTTAAAAAAAAAAAAAAAAAAACACCTGTATTCAACAATAAAATACATATTCTTATTAAGTACATGGAACATTCTCCAGGATAGGCAATGTGCTAGGCCCTAAAACGGACCTCGACAAATTTAAAAGAATAGCAATATACAAGGTTTGTTCCCCTACCACAATGACATAAAATTAGAAATAGTAGGAAAAATGTTTAGGAACAATATGAATATGAAATTAATAAAATAATTCCATTTACTAAGCATCAAAGAGAGTAACATACTTACAAATTTAACAAAGAAATCCAACATGTATACACGGAAAACTATCAATCACTGTTAAAAGCAATTAAACACTTAAACAGATATCCCATGTTCTTGGATGAACAGACCTACACTATCAAGATGGCAGTATTCCCCAAATTCATCTATCGATTCAGTGCAATCCCCCATCAGAATCCCAGCTGACATCTCTGCAGAAATCAACAAACTGATTCTAAAATACACAGGTAACTCCAAGGGAGCCAGATTGGCTAAAAGAATCTTGAAAGAAAACAAATTAGGACTCATACTCTCCAATATCAAAACATACTACAAAGCAATAGTAGTTAATACACAAGTACAGGCACAAGGATAGACGCAGATATGAAAAAGATTTTAAAGTACAGAAATGAAGCCAAATATCCTATGGCCAACAGATTTTCAACAAGGATGCCAAGACCATTCAACAGGGAAAGAAAAGTCTTTTCAACAAACGGCAATGGGACAACTAGACAGCCAATGCAAAGAATAAAACTACCCCTCAAAAAGTCAAGTAATAATTGCCAACAAGAGTATGGAGAAATCAGAACCCTTAAATACTCAGCTGGTGTGAATGTAAAATGGTGTAACCACTGTGGAAAATAGTCTGCCAGTTCCTCAAATGATTATACAGAATTACGTTAGGACCCAGCAATTACCTCCCTAGGAATAAACCCAAGAGAACTGAAAATGTATGTCCACAAAAAATTTGTATACAAATGTTTACAGCAGTATTTTTCATAATACCAAAAGAAAAAACCCAAATGTCATCAGCTGATGAACGGATAAATAAAATGTAGTATGATCCATATAATGGAATATTATTTACCACAAAAAGGAATGAAGTACTGATAAGTGCTACAACATGGCTACACCCTGAAAATATTATGCTAAGTGAAATAAGTCACAAAAGACCATATTTTATCATTCCATTTGTAAGAAATGTCCAGAACAGGGACTCTATGAGACAGAAAGTATATTAGTGGTTGCTGAGGACTGTGGGGGGGGTGTAGGCAAAGGGAAGAGGAGTTTAGAAAGGTAACAGCAAAAGTGTTTCTTAGGTGATGAAATTCTAAAATTGACTGTGGTGACAGCTGGGCTACTATGAAATACTAAAGATCACTGAATTGCACACTTCAGGTAAATTGTATAGTATGTAAATCGATCTCGACAGAGCCCTTTTTTGGGCCAGGCACAGTGCTCATACCTGTAATCCCAGCACTTTGGGAGGCCAAGGCAGGCGGATGGCTTGAGCCCAAGAGCTTGAGATCAGCCTAGGCAACATGGCAAAACCGCACTGCTACTATAAATACAAAAATTAGCTGCGTGTACTGGTGCATGCCTATCGTCCCGGCTACGTGGGAGGCTGAGGTCTGGATCATTTAAGCCTGGGAGGTTGAGGCTGCAGCGAGCTGTGATTGTGCCACTATGCTCCAGTCTGGGCTACCGTGTAAGATTCTGCCAGGAAAGGAACAGGGAGTGGAGGGGAGGGGAAAAAGAAAAGCTGCTTTTTAAAAGACAGGCGATTCTTTTTTTTTTTTTTTTTGAGACAGTTTCGCTCTGGTTGCCCAAGCTGGAGTGCAATGGCGTGGTCTCAGATAACTGCAACCTCTGCCTCCCTGTACGAGCGATTCTCTTGCCTCAGGCTCCCTAGTAGCTGGGATTATAAGTGCCTGTCATCACACCTGGCTAATTTTTGTATTTTTAGTAGAGACGGGGTTTCACCACCATGTTGGCCAGGCTGGTCTCCAACTCTTGACCTCAGGTGATCCACCCACCTCAGCCTCCTAAAGTGCTGGGATTACAGGAGTGAGTCACTGAGCCCAGCCCAAGACAGGTGCTTTTTAAAGATCAACGTTGATGCAAAAAACCCATGATGAACAAAATATTTAAAATGTGAAGATAGGGTAACTGGTACTGGTTTTTCCTTTTCCCTCTGGCTCAAATATAGACCAACACAGCATTGTTACAGATCCTAACCAAGATTTTGGTATTTTGCTCATTTTTTTTGCATTAATTTTGAGTTTTTAAATATCATTTATTTTGATTACTGTTTTTCAAATCTTGGAGAAAAAAATAAAGCCAACCATACAAGAATAAACAGAGATGTTATTAGAAATGGCCATTAGGCAGGCCCACCAAAGACAGATGGACAGAACAAGCTCCCTAAACAGAAAGATTTACAGCCCATTACATACATGTGTTACAGTAAACTCTTGTTTTCTCAGTGTGATATGAGACTTGTTCTGTCACCTGTCCGAGATTATTTATAGACATATACAATTATTTTAAGAAAAAATAAGTTTCTTTTTTTAATAACTAAAGGAGTTTTTAATAAAGTGGTTAAGAAACCTGCAAAAATTACTGGTCTTCAAAATCTTATCAGTATTTCCTATACTGACCACTATCTTAAAGATTGTGTGTGTGTGTACTGAGTAAATACTATAGATGAAATGAATTAAAAAAAAAACACTAGCCTAAATTCTAAAATACAGACGAGGGGTTAAAAAAAAAAGTACCATTATTGGGAAAATTATGCTGTGAGTACCATCTTATGGCAGCAAAATAATGGCCCCCCAAAAATGTCCATGTTGAACCTGTGAATACGTCACTTTACATGCAAGGGACTGTGCAGATGTAATTAAGGTAAGGACCTTGAACTAGGGACATTACCCTGGATTATCCAGGTAGGCCCCACTATAATTACAAAGGCTCGTACAGGAGCGAAGCAGGAAGGTCAGAGTAAGAGGTCAGGAAATGAGTTGTGAAGGCGCTATACTGCTGGTTTTGAAGACGGAGGAAGGAGCCTCAGCCAAGAAATGCAGGTAGCCACTACAAACTGAAGCAAGCAAGGAAATGTGCTTTTCCTCAGAGAATAACACAGCCCTGTGACACCCTGATTTTAGTCCAGTGAGACCCATTTTGGACTTGACCTCCAGAATTATAAGATGATAATTTTTTGTTGTCTTAAGCCACCAAGTTGTATCAAGTTGTGACAGCCTCAATAGGAAACTAGTATATTTTAGGCTTTGGACCTGTAATTCGTACTGCCCCATTTTTTTGGTTTTGTTCTTGTTTGTGAGACAGTGAGTCTCGCTTTGTTGCCAGGCTGGAGTGCAGTGGCGCGATCTCCGCTCACTGCAACCTCCACCTCCTGGGTTCCAGAGATTCTCCTGCTTCAGCCTCCTAGGTAGCTAGAACTACAGGCGCGAACTACCATGCTCGGCTAATTTTTGTATTTTTAGTATAGACGGGGTTTCACCATGTTGGCCAGGATGGTCTTGATCCCTTGACCTCATGATCTGCTCACCTTGGCCTTCCGAAGTTCTGGGATTACAGGCATGAGCCACCATGCCTGGCCTTTGCACTGCTTCATTTAATGCAACTGTACTCTTTTAACATCCCATTACTTCTAAAAAAAAATTTTTAATGAGAAAACAAAATTTCTTCTTAAAAGTCATTTTAAACAGGCAAAAGAACATTAATACAGAACTCAACACTTATATACAGTACAACTGGCACTCTCGAAGTACTAGTGGTTTAGCAAATTAGCATAACCTTCCTGGAGAGGAATTCTATGAAGAGCCTTAAAATGTCTTAGTCTCTTTAATCTCAATTCTCCTGGCAGCTTTCTAAGGAAACAATAAAAAATGATCACAAATGTTTATGTACAAAAATCTTCAGGGCAGCTTCAGTTATTCAATATAACAGCTAAACAGCATAAATTACAACAATTAGAAAATTGCTGAGTAAGTAATGCTGCTTATTGTGAAACCATTAAACATTACACTTATTGAGAACGTTCAATGACACAGGGAAACACCTAAAAGTATAATCTTAAGTGAAGAGATAAAAATAATATATAGGCTGGGTGCAGTGTCTCATGCCTGTAATCCCAGCACTTTAGGAGGCCAAGGCCAGCGGATCACAAGGTCAGGAGTTTGAGACCAGCCTGGCCAACATGGTGAAACCCTGTCTCTACTAAAAATACAAAAATTAGCCAGGCGTGGTGGTACACACCTGTAATCCCAGCTACTCGGGAGGCTGAGGCAGGAGAATCGCTTGAACCTGGGAGGCAGAGGTTGCAGTGAGCCGAGATGACACCACTGCACTCCAGCCTGGGACAGAGCAAGACTCTGTCTCAAAATACATAGATATAGATAGAAAGATACAAAATATATATAGTAAAATCTCAAGTAAAGTTAAAATATATACACATCATATACATGGGACAGAATGAAACTGCAGGAGAAATAATGTGAAAAGGCTCACAGTCATTTCTGTAGTTGGAGTATGCTGGTTTTAATTTTTTTCTTTAAACTTTACAGATACAGGAGCACCTCAACTTATTATGGGGTTATAGCCTGATAAACCCATAGTAAGTTGAAAATATCATTAAGCCAAAAATGCATTTCATATATCTAACCCACCAAACATCACAGCTTAGCCTAGCCTACCTTAGATGTGCTCCAAACAGAGGTAAGGACAAAATCACAGTTGGACAAAATCACCCAACACAAAACCTATTTTATAATAGAATGTTGAGTATCTCATGTAATTTATTGAATACTGTGAAAAACAGAATAGTTGTATGGGTACTCAAAGTATGCATACAGCACTTGCAACATTGCAAAGTTGAAAATTTTTAAGTCAAACTATTGTTTAAGTCTGGGACAGTCTGTGACAACATACACATTACTAAGTAACTTCCAACTATCATTAATTAAAATATTGGAATTTACTCTGAATGTTTAAAAGCACAGAAAAATACTTGAGTGACATCAAAATATATAGAAGATGAGCCTTTTCCACACCCACATTTAGTTCTCTGACCTCCCCTACTCCTTACTGACTCCACTTCAGTTACACTGGCTCCTTGAAGCCATCAAGCACACTCTCACCTTGGGGTCTTTGCCAGGGATGTTCTTCCCCTAAACGTCCATATCCACATGGCTATTCCTTTGCCTCCCTTCACACCTTGGTTCAAATGCCACTTTCTTAATAAAAGGCCTATATGGTCCCTATTTAACACCAAAGCCTGACCTCCATCCTTTGTTCTGTTCTAATTATCTGTTTTCTTCACAGCATGTTACCTTCTAGCAAAGTATACAATTAAAAAAAAAAAGTTTATTGCTGAATGTCTTTCTCCCCCTACTGGAAAAACATACCTAAGAAGAGAAAGATTTTAACTTCTAGTCACTGATAAGTCCAAAGCACCTGCAAAAAGAGTCTGACACATATTAGGCGCTCAATAAATACTTGCTGAATGTATGATATACTAATGTACTGTCACAGGACAGAGTCAATAATACAATCTCTAATCATACCTACTAAAAATTGGACAATTTTCTGCATATGTGTAATCAAGAAAAATATAAGGCATAGAAAGTTCTTAAATCTTTCCATCTTTATCATTCCTGTTTCAGTCATGTCTACTGAAGACCTAAGGCAAATTTATTGAAAAATTTCCCAATTTTATCTTGTTAACATGATGTATAACCAGAAAGGCAAATAAAACAGTTCTGAAATATTTATGTATTAGGCCAAATATGTTAAAATGTACACAAAACCCAATACTATTCTGTATTATTAAACAGAAACAGCTCTTAAAATTATATTTGCAGGCCAGGTGGGTGGCTCACGCCTGTAATCCTAGCACTTTGAGAGGCTGAGGCGGGCAGATCACTCGAGGTCAGGAGTTTGAGACCAGCCTGGCCAACATGGTGAAACCCCGACTCTACCAAGAAAACAAAAATAGATGGACGTGGTGGCCTATGCCTGTAGTCCCAGCTACTCAGGAGGCTATGAGGTCGGAGGATGTCTTGAGCACACGAAGCGGAGGCTGCAGTGAGCCAAGATCTCACCACTGTACCTCCAGTCTGTGTTACAGAGCCAAGACTGTCTCAAATAAAAAAAGCATTGTTACATACTTTATACACACCATAACAGTTCAAAATGAGAAGGGCGAATGCTGACATAAATTTTGACAGGTGATAACCCCCGTAACCTTCAAGTGGTATTCCTTCAGATTGCAAATGCTCAAGGCCCCACTACGACATTATTGCAGAATAGGGAAACTTAGTCAAATATCAAAGGCCAGGCCCATTTTCTGAATCAATACGCACAGTTGAAAGCTGCCCAACATTTGAAATGTGACCCAATCAGAACGTATTTCACTGTGATTTCAACAGTAACCAGACCATCCCTATTTATTTTTCAAGCAGTTTTCTATTAACTTATGCTCCTTTTCTCTCAGAGATTAAACTCTAAACTGTCACAGAGATTCTGTAACTCCTATAACATAACAGGTCTCACAGAATGCAAGGGAAAAGCCCTCCCAAAGATGTTGGTTAGCCAATACCTCTGAATGACGTTCTACACTTCCAGTGTCTGATCCGGAGTGTTGCTCATTTACATCATCCTCACCGTCTGACCCTGAATCCCGTTCATCCTGCACTGGGGTAGCACCACCATCATCTGATTAAAAACAAAACAAAAACCAACTTATGGTGTAAGATGAATGACATCTACAGTGAAATGAACACACTGAATCAAGAATAACGTAAATGCAAAAGTTACCACTGAGGTAGCAAAACTAAAGATGCTAATATTTTGAATAAGACAATACTCATACAAATACCAACAATCATAACACGTACTGTGAAATATGTGGCAGCAAAACTATACCATAAAAACAATTTGTAGCTTAAGAAACAACACTAAACACCAAGTCAACAATTTATTTCAACCTCATGTTAAAATTGGGTCTTTCTTTCTCTCCAGGGCATTTACCACCTTCTAATATTACTACCTGAAGTTATTTTGTTTAACGTGGGTCTTCTTCACTTGAATGAAAGTGCCACAAGAACAGGGATTTTGGTTCACTGCTAAATCTCTGGAGCCCAGAACACTGCCTAGTACCTGATATACAGTAAGTATTTGTTTACAAATGAAGAACACTAGGAACTCCAGTCCAAAACTACTGAAAATTTCTTCAAGAAAAGCATATATAAAATGGTAAATAAAAACTGTTACCCAACTTTCTTTAATATTTTTGTTGAAATGGGGTCTTGCTATGTTGTCCAGGCTGGTCTCAAACTCCTGGCCTCAAGCGATCCTCCTGCCTTTGCCTCCTAAAGTGCTGGGATTACACCCAGCCCCAATGCTTTAAAAATACAGAGTAAAATCGTATTGAGAGGAAGTTAGGGTTGAGAAGATAGGAAGACTTAACAGTTTTATAAAAATAAGCAAGTTTTAAAAAAATGAAGTAGTCAACTACAGGAAAACCAAAACGTTCTATAAGAATGAAATCACATTCTCCTTTAGGCAGCCACATGGGGAAAAGAAAAAAAGAAGAATCACTATGATACTATCATATTAATGAGCTAATCTACTTAGCTAAGAAGAATATACGGTCATGATAAAAATAGTTTTGAAGTTTAACGATTATGCTGCAACAGTGGGAAGACAGGGCAGAAGGGGGCACATAGGCTAAAATGTCCTAGCATAACAGAACATCATTAGAGAGTGCCTAAAAATGATGCAGCAAGAGAGTGAACGAATTAGGAATACACAGGTAAACACCCCAAACAGCTAAAAGAATGTGAAGTGGGTGGAGGGAGTAAGTCAGGGAACTGCTATTTTTCTGTTACCTGTTTTAGTACTTAACCTATGTACAGGTATTACATATAATTACTTTTTTTTTTTTTTTTTTGCTCCTTTTGCCCAGGCTGGAGTGCAATGGTGTGATCTTAGCTCACTGCAACCTCCACCCACCAGGTTCAAATGATTCTCCTGCCTCAGCCTCTTGAGTAGCTGGGATTACAGGCGCCCGCCACCACACCTGGCTAATTTTTTGTATTTTTAGTAGAGAAAGGGTTTCACCATGTTGGCCAGGCTGGTCTCAAACTCCTGACCTCAGGTGATCCGCCCACCTCAGCCTCCCAAAGTGCTGGGATTACAGGCGTGAGCCACCGTGCCCGGTCCACTTTTTAAAAAGTAACTTAAAAACACAAATGAATGGAAAAAAAAACTATTTTGAAAGTATCAGTAAAGTGTTTTTTTTTCTGAGACAGAGTCTTGCTCTGTCACCCAGGCTGGAGTGCAGTGGTGTATTTCGCTCACTTGCAACCTCTGCCTCCCGGGCTCAGGGCTCAAAGGATCCTCCCACTTCAGCCTCTTGAGTAGCTGGGACTACAGTTGTGCACCACCACACTAATTTTCGCATTTTTTGTAGAGACAAGGGTTGGGGGTGGGGGTGGTGTTGGTGTCACTATGTTGCCCAGGCTGGTCTCGAACTCCTGGGTTCAAGCCATTGACCGCCTACGCCTCCCAAAGTGCTGGGATTACAGGCATAAGTCACCGCACCTGGCTTAGGAAGGTGTTTTTAAGCAGTGCATGCTTGGAAAACCCTTTGCAGTCATTACAATTCACTGTCCTATGTAAGGAAAACCAATGAACTCAAAACAGTAAAGAGCTTAACGCTTAAACCATTGAGAACTCAAGGTTTTTTAATTTTTTTTTTTTTAATTTTCAATTTTTGTGGCTACATAGTGGGTGTATTTAAGAACTTTTGAGACAGAACCCCCAGTACAACTAGCACACAAAGGGAAAGCAAACCCCACGTGTTTCCCACACCAGGTTCTGCTTCACTTATCCTTAATCTCAGGTGCCGAGCACCGTGCCAGCAGAGTGGGCCCCAGTAAGAGTTTACAGAACAAACAGTAAAGAAAGGAGACCAAACTTCGGTGAGGAAGGTGAGGAGAAAGAGGAACCGTCTCAAGGTGGAAGAAAGGCACAAAAATCACAAGTGCCAGAAGTGCATTCCTTACTCTATGCATGCAACTGAAACATGCGTCCTGCACTTATGTCCGGTGTTGCAGGCAAAATTAAACCACTCCCTTAGGAGTGAAAAGTGTAGGAAGGATCCCCCGCCCTATCGCCCCTTGGATTCTCCAACTACTCAACTATTGAAAACTCTTAACAGAAGATACCTCTCCTTCCCTAGCACTTTGCACACAATAGGAGCTTAATATACGAAAGTGACTTCCCAATTTCAGCAAAAACCTTCGCCGATTCAGAAGAAAGCTTTCCCACCAGAATCCCGTCTCCAACGTTCTAGCTTCGAGGCTTGCAGCCGGTCAGTGGGCTCTTGCCCTCCTCGGGCCGGGTCGCGGGAGGGAAGGTTTCGGGGGCCTCCTCGCCCCCACCCGCGGGGTGCCAGGCCGAGACCCGCCGAGTAACTGCTCCGCCCCCCAGCCCGGTCCCCCAGGTCCCTGCCCCACCTGACTGGTCGCCGCTGTAATATTCCGAGTCCATGGCAGGCGGACTCTCAGCGGGGAGTGTCCGCGCCCCGCGCCGCCCCCGTCACCTCCTTCCAGGCGGTGTGACCCCGGAAGGCGCGGCTGAGCGTTCAGAGACTCCCGCCCGACCGGAGAACTTAACGGGTGCAGAGAGTAAGAAAGCGGCAGCGGCAACGGCGAACGCTTTGACCTGGAAGCCCAGGCAGGCTGGCAGGCTGGCAGGCTGGCAGGCGGGCAGGCACGCGAGCCGGCGCTCTACTTCCTAGAAGCACCGCTGGGGCCAAAATGGCGTCTGCCCACGACCCTCAAAGGAATGCAGCGCGCAGGCGCCGCAACCCGTCAACCAGCCAATGAGAAGACGCAACAGCAATGACGCCAAGGCACGGCCGGAAAGGAGACTCCTGGGAAAACTGAGCTGGAGCTCGGGCTTTAATTAAATACCTTGCTCGGGTGGATCCCGGTCTGGCCCCCGTGGAAATAACGTTATCATTGATTCTTTATCATTTTCTAGATTCTGTGTCCATGCCTTGTTTGAAGAGCTTTTGAGATATTCTTCCGAAAAATGAAGACCCGCTCAAATGACTTTTCCGTCATTCAGCCAAACCACTGTGGTTCCCGTCAGGCCCCGAGGCGCCTCGTTCCCGCCCGCAGTAGGCGAGAAAGCGAGCGTTGCTCCCTGGGACTTGTAGTTCGACGACCGCGAGCTGTGATGCGTTACTAACTGGCGCGAGCCACGGCGCCTCCTCTCCCAGCGTCTTCCTCTCTTTCATCCTTGTTAAGAAGCTATTTGGCCAGCAGTAAGAAGTACACATCTTTGCTTCCAGAAGGGTTCCCCTGATGAAACACCGAGGAAGGTGAAGTTGAACTTTACCTGAGCCCTGTGTTCCTAGAAAACAGCGGTGATTAAGAAACCCCTTCATTTATTTGTGTTTCTGGAACGGCACACTGTGAAGAACCACCCATCGCCACGTGACTCAGATAAAACGCGTGCAGATGACCCCCTTGTTTGCCTGTGACGAGGACAAACAGACCTTTCCCCTTTATTCTGAGCCTGTTAATAAAGCCAGACAGACCTTAAATTCCTGCTGATGATAATCGAGTAATGAGTTGAGATTATAACACTCCCCCGACCCCAAACTAGTTAGAGAATATTTTCTGTTCACCTGACTGAAACTTATCCTGATTGCAAAACAATCCCAACTGTCAATCATTCCACCTTCCTCCCTATAAAAGGCAAAACTGCGCTGCCAAGACACTGATCGTCTCTGGCGTGCTCTCCCTGTTGAAATAGGCTGAGTAAAATCTATTTCCTTACTTGTTCATTTTAGTCTTGGACAGGGAGGGGAACATTCTTGACTTTTGATCGGAGGAGGGCCAGTAGAGGTTTAAGCAAAGACTCCCCAGGAAGTGTAGACATGTAGAAAAAGAGCGTTTTGTTACTACTACAGATGTCTGACCCATCGTTAGCCAGTCAGAGGATGCTGGCAGAGCCCAATTATAGGCTCCTGAAGAGGACATGGGGAGAGAAGAAAGGGGAAAAGTGGTTTCTCTCTGGAAATTCCCATTTTCCTGCAAGAGAGTTCACGGATATTCTTTTCTGATGTGGTGGAAACAGCATTGAATCCAAATTCCTTATTTTCAGCTGTGGGAATGACATCTTCTCAGGCTGTCTTGAGAATCAGAAGAACAAAGAATGAGCAATGCCTGACACCAAATCACTTGATAGAAGATATCAAGGCTCTAAGCCCTCTTCTAAAGGTGAGAGTGTACCTGTGTAAATGCAGAGTACACCTGTGTAAATGGAGCAGGATTAAAAGATGAAAATTCCAGGAAGAGTTTCGGTGGAAGAGAACCTTTTAGTTTCACCAGAGATGTAAGTCCAGCAGTCAGGAAAGTGGTTGGGTTATAAACAATGCAATTGCCAGATGATAATTACTGAATTTTAGCGTTAAAACTAACTGTACTGGTGGTTTGGAGAGTGGATAGAAACACTCTGGACACACAACAATGTTCTTAGCTCTAGAAGGCTGCAAAGAAGCATCAGATCTAATTTTTGTACTCAGAAAGTCAACAATTTAGTAAGACAGGACACCTCTTTCAAATGAATACAGAGCCTTAATTAAAGCAGTGTGCTTGTCAGTGTAAACACAGCTTACGGAGAGTTCCCAGAGCTCCTTCCTACCAGCTGGCTGTCCCTCCTGGATCCTAGTAGAGAAATTCTGTAGTGGCACAGATGTGTCTTTCTGAGTCTTGGCTGCCTTACATTTTCAGGACTGCCATCTCCCTACCCCTCACACCCCACCCCAGTGCAGTTGGCCCATGGCAGTGATTGGGAGGCACCCAGAAGAGAGGCTGTTTCCCACACCAAGGGTGCTAAGGACAGAGAAGGATGCAGAGGCAAACTTGCAGCAGTCCACAATGCTTCCTCCCTTAACAGATAACCCAGAGACGCTGCATTCCCTAAGTGAATGTAAGATTTCTTTGGAGACACTCTGAAGACACTGCCATCTGCTGAACATGTAAGGGAGCAAGAGACCAAATAATATAAACAACAGCCTGGCACCATCAGAGCTGTAGACTGGGGGCTTAGAGCCCTAGGTTGTGGCCCTATCGCTGGGCTTATTGTACTTGGTGAGCTGGGACAAGCTACCAGCCTTCTATGAGCCTCAGTTTCCACATGTATCAAATGAGAGGGTTGAATCAGGTTTCAAGTCCTCTTAGCTTTATTCTATGTCAAAGAAGCCAGGTCTCTAAGTCTGACCCAGCTTCTTGTGCTTGAGCCACTAGCAAGCCCTACCAGGGAAGACACAAATGAAACTTACTAGCTGTGTGACCTTGAGCAAGTTGCTGAACCTCTCTGTGCTTCAACGTCCTCACCTATAAGTTGGGGATAACAGTACCATTTACATCACAGAGTTGTCATGAAGCGAAATGCACATATATAATTGTATAATATGTTATAATTATATATATTACATGTATAATATTAAGCACGATATATATATGTTATATATATAATGATTCCTGGGACAGAATATTGTGAAATTAAATAATTCAAACCTTTTTTTTTTTTTTTGAGATGGAGTCTTGCTCTGTCACCCAGGCTGGAGCACAGCAGGCTGGAGTGCAGTGGCATGATCTTGGCTCACTGCAACCTTCACCCCTTGGGTTCAAGCAGTTCTCGTGCTTCAGTCTCCTGAGTAGCTGGGACTACAGGTGTGCACCACCACGCCTGGCTATTTTTTGTATTTTTAGTAAAGATGGGGTTTCACCATATTGGCCAGGCAGGTCTTGAACTCCTGGCCTCAGGTGATCCACCCACCTCGGTTTCCCAAAGTGCTAGGATTACAGGCATGAACCATTGCACCCAGCCAAATAATTCAAACTGAAAGCTGTTGGAGCTTAAATTGTTCTGAGTCTTCAGAGGAATGTGACTATGCAGCCTGAGTCACATGTCATGCAGCTGCAACTTCTGCCGTTTTTCCCCCTGTAAACAATTGAGACTAAGTGGTGCCGGAGATAAAACCCCCTCAGATCACTCCCCCTCCTACAGAGTAATAATGTCATCTTCATTGGGATGCAACATCCTGTAACCAATCCAATCACTGTAACATATGCACTGTCTTGTGTGGAAAACGTTATAATCCTGCTTAAATTTTTCTGTCTCTCTCTGTACAAGTAAAATTTAACTTCTCCACTTTGGAACGCTGAACCCATTCGTTTGGAGTTGAGGTCTCCTAGGTGGCTATCCGCACACTCAAGTAAACTCTATGTGTAATCATATTTTATGCATCTTATTATTTAAGATTAGCAATATGTATGTTAGCTATTATCATTATTATTAGGCATTGTGAAGATACAAAAAACTAACACATGATTCCTGCCTTGAGAAGCTTACAATTCATTAGGAAGTACTGCTTTGGAAAAAGAAAATGCTAAGAGGTGAATTGTGTGATGTGGGTAACAAGTACCATGGGAATTAAAAGGAGGGTGAGGCTAGAGTGAACAATCAGGCTGGCTTCTTGGGAGAGGGCGCTTGAGGTGATATTTGAAGGACAAAGGCCAATTTGGATGGAAAGATAATATTTCAATCATGGTAAGCTAACAGTCTGCCATGTAGTTATGTTGTTATAACAACATCAACACATTTCAGTGGCTTGACGTGATAATAGTTTATTTCTTCCTCTTGTCAATGGGCAGTGGGGTCAGCGGTGAGGTGGAGGTTGCACTCTGCTCCTAGCAGTCATTCAGGGATCCAGGCTCTTCCCATATTGTGGCTCCACCATTTCCCAGGGCCTCAGAAGCCGCTATTGGATGCTCTGCATGCCACCAGCAGGTGGGAGAAGAGAGTGTGTAGAAAGGTGCAGGACATTTTAATGAGCCTAACCTGGAGTTGGAGCATCTCACCTACTCTCATTCCATGGCCCCTTCTAATTGTGAGTGAGGCAGGAAAGAATATGTCCACTGTGGGACCAAGAAGAAAAGGAAAGTGATCTTGGTGGACATGCAGCATTCTAGACAAGGGTAAGAAATCCACCCCAGTACTTCTTTTCCCAGAAATGAAGTTCCTAGCAGTAAGCCTAAGCCTCTCACTCTCAACCTTTTCCAAGAGCTAGGCGAAGTATTACTACATCGTAATTAGCATTATTAACATCATGTATTTAGTTTATTGAGTTGACACATAAGCAAGTTTTGCTTTTCCTTGTCAGTGTCTCAATCTCCCCAAGGCAATAAGATTAGTCATCAGGATATGCCATTAACCCTGGTCATGGGACAGAGGTCCCATGTTTATAGTCAGTGACCTGGGTTTAAATGCCAGGGCCTAAGACAGATTTATCCGCTGAATGCCCAAAGCCCTCTAGAGAGGAGGAGGTGACCTTTTCATTTTGTGCCCCTACTTTCCGCCTCTTGCTGCCTTGGACAAATCTCTGGGTAGGTTCCTCAGAGGGCTTATGATGACAAAAGCACCACTAGAAATGAGTTCTTTCCTCCTGGGCTGAGACTGTGGATGCCTAGCTGGCCCTTCAGGACTTTGGATTCAAGACCTTCCCAGTCTAGGAGCAGCTATCTTGAAGCTGCTGTTCCAGGAGGAAGAAATATCTGAGTTTTCCTGATGACACAGTCATCTCCTTGGCATGTCAGAACCAAGATCCTCCAGGAAGCACTCATCTTCCCTGCACCCTCCCTCTGAGCCACATCTTCCTGCCATTGAAAGAACCCAAGAGTCAGGGTCACCTCTTCTGGGAGGACCTTTGTTCTGGTCTTTGTTGGCCTCCTCTTTCTCCCAGCCTCCAATGGCACCTGGGCCTGTGAACTATATATTGGTTCCCAACTGGGACTTTGTCCCCCAGAGACATTTGGCAATAATATATGAAGACACTTTGATTTGTCACCACTAGGGGTGGGGGCATAACTAGTGCTAAATATTCTGCAGTACACAGGACAATGCCTCTCATCTCCCAACAAAGAATAATCTCGTCCAAAATGCTAATAGTGCCAAGACTGAGAAACCCTGAACTACAGGATAGAATATGCCCTGTGATCTACTCTCTTGTACTGTGCACAGCTGTGGTTCCAGGGAAGCATTTAAGCCTCGCTTCTCTTCCCAGATATTCCATTGCCCCAACATCTCAGAAACTAAGGCGACAAAATGGGAAAGGCCTTTCAAACCCTGGGCTGGCGCCAGCAAGTCGAGGAAACACCTTTTTTTGAAAATCTGTGAAGACAGGATGTCTCATGCATCACTGGGATGAGGAAGGAGGGTGTCTGGTTTGTCTGAGGGTTGGCGTGGTGTAAAGCATCCCAATAAGCACGGGCCATGGGGTCAGGTACACCCTAATTCAAACTGCACCTCTGCCACTTTTGGCCATGTGGCCTAAGCAAGTTTCATAACCTCTTTGACTTTAACTTCCTTGCTATGAAATGAGAAACACCCCTCATTTGTTGAGGTCTGATGAGGGTTGAGTGAGATGGTACAAGCAAGGAGCCCAGCACAGAGAAAATCCTCATCACATGCTAGCTCTTTCCTAGACTGAGAATTCAAAAATGTTTTAAAGACTAGTTCACTCGCAGAGGTCTATGCTGCCAACCTTACTGTTTCATAGGGTTAATGGATAATTTGGCTGTTGTAGGCTAGATGAGAAGATTAGAGCTGCTGTAAGCAAGCGACTTCAGGTAGCTCTATGATACACTGGTAGAGCTGAAGCGAAAGGCTCGCTCTGTGTCAGTAGCTGTGATGACGCTATAATGGGCTTGGTCACTGGCAGGAATGCAATGAACCACAGGTTGTCCATGGGCACATTTCAGCTCAGCTCACAAACATATTTTTAAAGGTTAGCAGAATATTCCCATCTTGGGAAATCAGCACTATGCTAATTGTGGAAGTAGCACCGGGCTGGGAGACAGCCAAGCCTGGTCACCCGTGTTACCAGGAAGCGCCTGTCCTGCCTTTCCCCAGCCCATCTTCTTGATTTCCAGGGCTTGGGGTCCCTTGGCTATAGAAAGCCTGAGGCTCCAGGAGAACCATGCCTCAGGGTGTCCTCCTTTGCACCAACTCACACAGCAATCAGACCAGGTCTTTGCAATCACAGGCGCAGTTTTGACTGGGAGGGAGGACTTGGCATGCTATTTGAGAAAGACTAGCAACCAAAAATTCATGCCCACTGTTTCATAAGTTCCCCTTCTGGAATCTTCCGTAACGACAAAATACAAACAAGGCCGAGAGCACACATATGTTCATTGCAGTGTTGTGTGTGATAGCAAAGGATTGGGCACCTCCCAGTGTCCACCCAGGGAGGATGGGTATACAAATGATGAGGCACTTGGGTGACATACTGTCACGCTGTTTCTAAAGACCAATGGTAAAAGTTTGGTACAGTGTCAGAAAGTTCTTGTGACATAATGTGTAACATAAAAGAGAGAGAGACAGAGAATAGCACGTCAGTATCTAAAATGTGTTTCTGTCCCATTTTGCATAAGGTGAGAACGGGATGGGAACATCTTACAGATTGTTTTGGTCCACACAGAGTTTCTGTCCCAATATTTTCTTGCATGAGGGCAGTAGAAAAGGTCCTAAGAGGACTCAGTCTCAGCCCCAGAGCGAGGGATTCACCATCTCTGGGAGCTGCCAGGAGCAGCAGTGTCAGCCCTAGGGGAGCTAGATGGTGCCTCTCTAAACCCGAGAAACCACCTGCAGCGTGTAGCTCAAAAAAACTGAGTGTGGACCCAAAAACTGGACGAGATTTTAGGGGGCAGGAGGCTAGTCAGAGCAGGGGCAGAGCCTGGGGTCTGTTCTCAGGGGAACAGGCGGGACGGGGGGCTGCCTGAAAGACTCGGAATATGCAGCTCCCTCCAAGTGGTCCTTCAAGGGATCTCCCAACTTGGTTCCCTGTCTTTGGCATGGGTCATTTGCTTTGAAGACACAGAAGCTGCTTCAAGCCATGTCAACAAAAACAGCATTTAATAGATGGAAACTCCACAGAGCCCACCCACAGATGATACAGGAAACTGAGACGTCGGGGGTTCCCTCCTGTCTGTGTGGCCACTGGGTCTCCACCTCTCCTTTTCTCTCCCACCGCTGCTTTGTCTGTGTCCCCCCAAAAGGTCCACGTTCAGGGTTGCCACCCTGCCTTGACCTCTGTTCTGAAAGACAATGGCTCATTCCCACATTTCTGCCTGCAGTTCCCAAGTCCCTCCAAGTCCAAGGAAAAGAAAGGAATCTGATTGGCTCTAGTTGGGCCAACTGTAAGGATGACCAACACCCCTTTTTTACCCAACACAAGGCCTGTGGCTGAGCAGGTAACTCCCTGCCCCTATTATCCACCCGCCTTCAAAGCCTTGCGTAAATGAGCTCCCGTTGCCCTCATGCTCACTTCCAGGGACTGCCTGGCCCCTCCAGTCTGACCCTCCCAGGGCCCACTGCCAGATGCACTTCCCTTCCAAACAGTCTGTATTTGCCTCAAGCCCAAAGCCCCCTTGATCAAGTGCCAGCCTGAGCCTGCCCAGTTTGTTGCCAGGGTCCCTCCTGGGAACCTTGTTGTCTGATGGCCTTTGTCTATAAGGCTTCCTGATGGCCCCAGACATGCCCCAGGTGTATACTCCTTTCACACTCAACACAGAACACTCTCTTGACCAGGTGTCCAAGCAATTCTCCAGGAGACTCTGACTGGATGTCCTATAATTCGATTCAATCGGACACTGTCAACCTGGAGTCGTAGATCCCACAGGTTAAGGGCTCAGTCCCACAAAACTGCGCCACTTCAAATGCAGTCTCAAGTTATACGTTGCCACCTATACTTCTGACCAATTGGCTATAAATCGGGGTTCCCACACCCCACTCCTCCGGTTGGATTTGCTAGGACAGCTGACAGAACTCAAGACGGCACTCATATTGACCAGTTCGTGGGAAAAGATTTTACAAAGGGTTACAGATGACCAGCCGACTAAACACGCTCACGTGAGTTGTGTGGGAAGGGCATGGAGCTTCCATGCCCTCTCCCGCATGCCACCCCCCAGGGACCTCAGATGTGTGGAAGCTCATCAAATCTTTGTTCAAGAGTTTTACTTTCCCAGAGATCGGTAGGCGGGGCTGAAAGTTCCAACCCTCTACTCACTAGGTCTTTCTGGTGACTGACCTCATGCTGAGGCTAGGTAGGGCCCCCACATGGTCACCTCCTCAGCATAACTTCAGGTGTTATCAAAGGGACTCATTATGAGATGATCACTCGGGAAATTTTTTTTTTTTTTTTTTTTTTTTTGAGATGGAGTCTCGCTGTCACCCAGGCTGCAGTGCAGTGGCGCGATCTCTGCTCACTGCAAGCTCCACCTCCTGGGTTTGTGCCATTCTCCTTCCTCAGCCTCCAGCTGGGACTGCAGGCACCTGCCACTACGCCCAGCTAATTTTTTTTTTTTTTTTTTTTTTTTTGTATTTTTAGTAGAGACGGGGGTTTCACCGTGTTAACTGGGATGGTCTAGATCTCCTGACCTTGTGATCCGCCCATCTTGGCCTCCCAAAGTGCTGGGATTACAGGCGTGAGCCACCGTGCCCAGCGATCACTGGGGAAATTCTAAGGGTTTTAGGAGTTCTGTGACACCAACTGGGAACAAGGACCAAATATACTGTATTTCATATTATACTACCACCCTCAATTACAGCCTGGGGTGCTTGGGGGCAGAGATCCTGCCATGCAGCACCTGGGAAGATGCTGAGCCCCCGGATGGTCAGCTGATTGTCACCACGGGATCTGGCTGGTGGCCAGAGCAGGTGCGCAGACTGCAAACCCTGGTGGCCTCCGGGCAGCATGCATGGCTGCTCTGCAGAAGGGGCCTGGGGTAAAGAGCAGAAATCATGAGGCTTTGCCAGCTGGGGCTGAAGGAGGCGTGTGGGAGTGGAAGTACCTGGAGCCCAGGGACAAAGTCCTGTAATAAATTACGTGGGCCCAGAGCGCTCCCGGTCATTTCCTCTTGGAGCCCTACCTCCTCTTCCTCTGTCCCTTACTCCCGGACACACCCGGAGTCCCAACACTGCCTCCTTTCCTGACTCTTTCAGGGTGCCCAGGGTGGAGGGGATCCCCATCCTGACAAGGTAAGGGCGTGCTGGGGGCACATGTCTGCCAGTGGGGAGGGGGGGTCACCGCTCCGAAGAGGGTCGCTGGGCAGGAAGTAGGTCCAAGATGTAGGCCCCCTGGCAATAGGATGGAACAGGTCTGAGGGATAGAGAATGGAGAAGCCCTTCAGGAGCCTGGAAACCAGAAACCGCAGCAGGGGACTCAGTCCGTCGGGCTGAAGGGCAGCTCCGGGGGAGCTGAGGAGGAGGAGGAGGAGGGCGAGAAGCTCTCTACCCCTCTGCTGTAGAAGGGCAAACTCCCTGCAGGAGGGGAACGGCAGGTGCCAAGGCTGCTGCCACCCTGAAGCCTCCTCACAGCTGGAGGGCCTCACTGTGGAATCACAGGACGTCAGGGATAGCCTGGGTCCCATAATGAGCCCCTGCCAGATGTCAGCTGTGCCGTGTGTGACATCCCACTGCATCCTTGCAACACAGTGGTGGAATTGCCTCCATTTTATGGCCACAGAGACTGACGACCATGGAAGTGAAGCCATGGAAGTGAAGGTGCCCATAGGAAGAAGCAGAGCTGGATTCGACTCCAAAGCCCAGGCTCATCCGCCGTACCCCTGTACCTTGGGCAACTGACTTTAGTCGCCTCTGGAAGGCTAGGGCCCTGGGGAGAGGCAGGACAGGCCTGGAGTGGGGTGGGGGGTGGCGGGGGGGAAGAGGTGGCTGAGGAGAGGGACCGTGCTGGGGCTCACACGGGCTGTCCCCCTTGAGCTGTCCAGGTGGTGTGTGTCCCATCCCCATTTCACAGAGGACGAAACTTGAGACACAGAGATCGTGAGAGCTGGCCCAGTGCAGACAGCTGGTGGGTGTGGGGCCCCCAACCCATATCCCCCAAATTCCGCATGACGAGGCCTCCCCTTCAGGCTCCACTTTGTAACCCTGGACTTGAATTTGGCTCTAATTTTTCAGACCCCTGAACTTTGTTTAGGATTTTAGTTCGGAGATTCGCACACACCCTCCATGAGTCATTGTTAGGAACCCCTCAGCTCATCAGCACTTTGGGCAGGAAACCCACCCCATCTCCCTGGACCTGCGGGGGGCCCTGCATCTGTCCCTCAGATGCCACTCTAAGAAGATAGTCCTCAGGCGGCTGTCTTGGGGCCCGCTGCATCCACAGCTCTTCCACAGGGCTTTGTGGAGAGGCGGCACCGCAGGGATGTATGTGTTGATATTACCTCCTGTTTTACATACGTCAAAAGATAAAATTATAACAAATTTATCTTAAAGATCTTAATTGGCTTTTATTTGCAATTCTAGAATCGGGCAACACCCCATTCTACAGAATACAATGAATGTTCTGATGAGCGGAGCAGAGGAGTTTGGCTTTATAGACAGAACAGGGCACAGAGAAACAGAAAACAAAAGGGGATGAGTCATTTCAAAGTTATTTTCCTTGTAAACGCTAGAGCAGAGGGAACTTCCCTATCATGCCCACTGAAACTGGCCCATCTGGGGCTCCAGCTGTTGTCTCTCTCCTAATTCTTAGAAGGTCAGATAATCTTCATTTCGGCCTGGTGCTGTGGAACTTCAGCATGAGTGACTCCATCTTGGTCTGGCCTGTTGGCCTTGTGTAGGAGCTCAGACCAAACCAATGACCTCCATACATTTTACTTAACACATGTATTTAAATGACGCTTGTGTCCCCATTCTTGGTCCACATAACAAGCTTTTCAGGGAGGAAAGCCAGAATCCTAGCACATTTTTCACAGAAGAGATCAGGAAGGGTAAAGAAGGCTGGGCATGGTGGCTCATGCCTGTAATCCCAGCACTTTGGGAGGCTGAAGTGGGAGGATTGCTTGAGCCCACAACATGGGGAGACTCCATCTCTACAGAGGAAGAGGAAGAAGAAGAAGAGGAAGAGGAAGAAGAAGGAGAAGGAGAAGAAGAAGAAGGAAAAGGAGAAGGAGAAGGAGAGGAAGAAGAAGAAGAAGAAGAAGAGGAAATAGGAGGAGGAGAAGGAGGAGTAGGAGGAGGAGGAGAAGGAAGGACTTGACCAAGGCCACTGGACTGTGAGCTCCTTGAGAGCCTGAGCTGGGTTTCCTCGGGTTTTTTCCATCTCCTGCACATGCCCAGGCCTCAGCAGAGAATGGACACTTGGCACGTGCTGAATGAATGAATGGAGTAGCTAGCGGCAGAAGACGAGCTCAGAATGAAGTGAAGTTTTCAAATCCAGCATCATTGTAGATTCTGTTGCCTGTCTTTCCAGCAGTGTGTAGTGTGATCCTTCGCTGCCAGCTGGGGAGGCGACGCTGCAAAGGAAAAGTGACCCATGTACACCAGAGGCACAGACCTCCGGCATTGAGTGGTCAGAGGAGGCAGTCCTGGGGCTGAGGACAGGTAGGGGTGGGAAGGGATGCAGCAGGCTGTGAGGGGAGGATGGTGTGAGGATGAGGGTGGGGAACGGGGGATGTTCCAGGTGGAGGAAGTGGTGTCTGCAAAGACACAGAGCAAAGGAAGTACCAGTAAGGCTTGGGCACTGTTGGCACTTAGCAGGGATGAAATACAGTTAAGGGGAGTGTTAAGATATGCTCTAGAATGTTTCATGATGATAGAAATGTTCTCTTTTGCACTGTCCAAAACAGTAGTCACAAGTGGCTGTTAAGCACGTGAAGTGTGGCTAGTGCAACTGAGGGTGTGAATTTTTTTTTTTTTTTTTTTTTGAGACGTTGTCTCGCTCTGTTGCCCAGGCTGGGGTGCAGTGGCCGGATCTCAGCTCACTGCAAGCTCCACCTCCCGGGTTTACACCATTCTCCTGCCTCAGCCTCCCGAGTAGCTGGGACTACAGACGCCCGCCACCTTGCCCGGCTAGTTTTTTGTATTTTTTAGTACAGACGGGGGTTTCACCATGTTAGCCAGGATGGTCTCGATCTCCTGAGCTTGTGATCCGCCCGTCTCGGCCTCCCAAAGTGCTGGGATTACAGGCGTGAGCCACCGCGCCCGGCCCAAGGGTCTGAATTTTTAATTCAGCTAATTTAAATATAAATAGCCACGTGTGGCTAGTGGCTACCATATTGCACAGTGCAACCTAGAGGGTCTTGCTGATCAGGCTAAGAGAGAGGTGAAGTAGAATAAGCAAACGCTTTGGATTCAAACATTTGCAGATTCAAATCTTGTTTCTTTTATTTTTCTTGAAATGGACTCTGGCTCTGTTGCCCAGACTAGAGGACAATGGCATGATCTTGGCTCACTGCAACCTCTGCCTCCCAGGTTCAAGCAATTCTTCTGCCTCAGCCTCCCGAGTAGCTGGGATTACAGGTGCACACCACCATGCCCAGCTAATATTTGTATTTTTGTAGAGATGGGTTTCACCATGTTGACCAGGCTGGTCTTGAACTCCTGACCTCAGGTGATCCGCCTGCCTTGGCCTCCTAAAGTGCTGGGATTACAGGCATGAGCCACTGTACCTGGCCCTGCAGAAATCTTCAGTCAAGAAATCTTGACTCAGTCACCTACCAAATGTGGGACCTTAAGCCTCAGTTCCCTCACCTGTCAAATGAAGTAGCATCACTCACCTTGCAGGGTTGTTTTACAGATCAAACTAATGAGCAGGTGCTGGAAAACTTTCAGCACAGTGTCTTTCTGAGCTCCTACTCTGTTCTGGGGGCTGGGGACAGAGTACTGAGGTCATGAAAAGGAACCAGTCCAGCGGTTCATGCACAAGTATAGGTATCTACCAATTCCTCTTTCATCCATCCCCTGCCTTATTGAAATACTAAACAAAACAGAGTGATATGAGGCAGCCTACCGTATACCTATAATACAACAGAATCAAAAATAAAATAAGAAGCTGGGACATAGGGAAATGAAGATAGGAAAATATACTGCAGCTGGGAAAATGTTAGTAAACAAAATATACGTCAGAAAATCCCATATATTTGCTAGGCATAGACACGAAATTTGTTCTGAACTTCCAGATAGTCACACACAAAACTATGCAGTAAAGATTACTAATGTTCTCAAGTCAGGCACAAGCCAGTTTCCAAGGGGAAGACCTGCTTTCCTGATTGCAGTGTCATGAAGGGGATAAAAAGGGAGAAAATGACATTGGCTGTAGCAGTAAATTCAGGAGAGTTTTTAAAGTGCTATTTGTAGGAAAGGAAGGAAGATTTCTCAAGGACCATCTCTACATGAGGGAGGGCACCTCACAGGCTATCTCTACATGAAGGGGGCTTCTCAAAGACGATCATAAAAAGGAATGACTAAGGATTTCCTCGAGGGCTATTTGGTTTTTTGTTTGTTTGTTTGTTTTAAAAGAAAAATCAATAGTTTTTAAGGTACAGGTGTTTTTTGGTTACATGGATACGTTCTTTAGTGGTGATTTGCGAGATTTTGGTGCACTCATCACCACAGCAGTGTACACTGCACCCCATGTGTGGTCTTTTATTGCTCACCCCACTCCAGCCTTCCCCCTCTCTAAGTCCCCAAAGTCCATTGTATCATTCTTATGCCTTTGCAGCCTCATAGCTTAGCTCCCACTTGTAAGTAAGAACATACGATATTTGTCTTTACATTCCTGAGTTACCTCACTTAGAATAATGGCCTCCAGCTCCAACCAAGTAGCTGCCCAAGACATGATTTCATTGCTTTTGTGGCCGAGTAGTATTCCATCCCGTATGTATACCAGTTTTTCTTCATCCACTCGTGAGTTGATTGACACTTAGGTTACTTCCATATCCTTGCAATGGTGAATTGTGCTGTTATAAACATCCATGTGCAAGTGTCTCTCTCTCTCTTTTTTTTTTTTTTTTGAGATGGAGTCTCACTCTGTCACCCAGGCTGTAGTGCAGTGGCATGATCTTTGCTCACTGCAACCTCCGCTTCCTGGATTCAAACGATTCTCCTGTCTCAGCCTCCCGAGTAGCTGGGATTACAGACGCCCACCACCACGCTCAGCTAATTTTTGTATTTTTAGTAGAGACAGGGTTTCACCTTGTTGGCCAGGCTGGTCTTGAACTGCTGACCTCATGATCCACCCGCCTCGGCCTCCCAAAGTGTTGGGGTTACAGGCGTGAACCATCCGGTCACAAGTGTCTTTTTCATATAATGACTTATTTTCGTTTGGGTAGATACCTAGCAGTGGGATTGCTGGATCAAACAGTAGGTGTAATTAATTGTAGTTCTTTAACGAATATCCCTACTGTTCTCCATAGTGGTTGTGCTAGTCTACATTCCCACCAGCGGTGTAAAAGTATTCCTCAAGGGCTATTTCTAGAATGAAGGGGGGCGTCCAATGGGCTTTTGCTCTATCTGATGAAGTGTGGCTTTTCAAGGGATAGCTCTAGAATAAAGCAGGATTTCTCAAGGACCGTCCTACAAATGAATGAGGGTTTTCAAAGGCTCTCTCTACAGTAGAGGAAAGTTCATCCAGGCCTACCTCTAAAGCGAGGGAGAGTTTTTGAAAAGGCACTTACACAGTGAACAGGGGCTTCTGCAGAGCTACATCTACATGAAGGAGGGTGTTTCAAGGGCTGTCTCTGTAATGAAGAATAATTTCTCAAGGGTTATTTCTATATAGGAAAGGGGGTTCTCACAGGCTGTCTCTACAACTTAGGAAGTTTTCTCAGGTGCTAGCTCTAACATGAAGGAAGGCTTTTCATAGCTCATATCTATAATGTGGGATATCTATCTCTACTGTAAATGACGTCATCTCCAGGGCTATCTCCACAGTGAAGGGAGCATCTCCTGGGCTGACTCCACAGTGAAGGGAGCTTCTCCTGAGCCATCTCCGTGGTGAAGGAGGCGTCTCTGTGGCTGTCTCCATGGTGAAGGGGGTATCTCCAGGGCTGTCTCCACAGTGATGGGGGCTTCTCCAGGGCTGTCCCCACAGTGAGTGTCATCTTCTTGATGCTGTATCCACAGTGAAGGAGGCATCTCGGGATCTGTCTCTCCTATGCTGTCTCCAGGTAGACTGACAGCATGGCATAAAAGTGCAGCTTAGGATGGACTGCCTCTGAATAAGTGTAAGGCAAGCATTTTAGTGCAAAGCAGTAATGTCATTACCGAGTGCTGTACAGGATCCACTGGTAGCAGAGGGTGTCAGACTTCATCTCTGATTGAGGGCAACAGCATCAGGGAGTCTGAAGGAAACAGTTGAACCAGGTCTGCAACTGCAGGCTGGACTAGAAGCTAAACAGGCCGACACTCACCCATACCTACACAGGAGCCATATGGCACCTGAACCCAGTTGTGTGTGTCAGGTGTGCGTACGTGGTGGGGAGGGATAAACTTAGTCAAATTTGCTCATCTTGTGATGCTGCACAGGATTGGCAGGGTCTTTGTCAAATCGCCAGCCCCACATTTCCCCTCTGGATGGGGAGCAGAGCCCTTCTGGGAGGAGAGATTCTCCTAGAAGAGGTTCTTCTCCAGGGCACTCTGCCTTCGCTGACTCTCCCAGGAAGGGCTGAGCCAGGCTCTCTGGGAGCAGGGTCTCTTCCCCGGGGCTGCGCTGCCATCGCTGACTGCCTCCTGAGGAAGCTGGGTTTCTCTAGCCACACTGTTACATGTTGTAGGATTTTTGGCAGTGGGGTGGCTGGGCCCTGTGCCCACTGGGAGAGGACAGGATGGAGGACTGGAGTTTTGCATTCTTACCCCGGGCTTGCCTGGGCAGAAGAGGAGGGAGCCCTCATGGTGATCCAGGAGCACCGCATCTCTAGGCCAGAGAAGATCTCTCAGGGGCATATGCCTCCAGCACTGTCAGTCACATGGTATTCACGGGAAGCGTATCTCATGGACATTACCCTGGATGCTGAGTTGTCCTGTGGGTGTTAGACTCCCTTCTAGAAGAGGGGCATGCCCTTCTTCACGGGGAGCCCTGGGCTGTGGAGACAGGCTGGAGCAGGGCAATGGAGGGGACTTGAGATCTATACTCAGGACCCTTTTTCTCTAGCGTGCACTGATAACCCCAGCACCACTGACAGTGGGGCTGCCCCCGCTTTCAGCTCCTCCTGTGCCTCCCTGGCAGCTGTGTGGGGGCCCTTTCTGTTGGGCCCTCCCATGGTGGCTCCCCACTGAGCTTAGCAGCGGGGTTGTGCAGATGGTCATCACTGTCTGGGTGGGGATGGAAGCTCAGATATCCCAGACAACCCCTGTTGACAGTAAAATAAATAACAAATGCAATCCATGGATAACGAAAAGCCAGACATGACAGAAAGGAGCCATGTGTGAAGTAAAAGTCTCTTCCCTCCTTCCACTCTCCACCCCAATAAATTACAGTTAACAGTTCAATATAATTACCTCCCCAGAGTATTTCTCTCCATCTCTCTCTTTCTCTATATATCTATATACGTATCCTCTCTCTATATATAGATATATCTTTTGTTTGTTTGTTTGTTTGTGTTTTGAGACCGAGTTCACCCTGTCGCCCAGGCTGGAGTGCAGTGGCATGATCTTTGCTCACTGCAAGCTCCACCTCCCGGGTTCACACCATTCTCCTGCCTCAGCTTCCCAAGTAGCTGGACTACAGGCGCCGCCACCACGTCCGGCTACTTTTTGTATTTTTAGTAGAGACAGGGTTTCACCATGTTAGCTAGGATGATCTCCTGACCTGTGATCCGCCCGCTTCAGCCTCCCAAAGTGCTGGGATTACAGGCATGAGCCACCGCGCCTGGCCCTAACTACACCTTTTAAAGAGCTGTGCGGTTTTCTACCCAAAGGTTGAACTTTAATCCAGCAGACCTCTGTTGTTGGACAATTGGTGGTTTGTTGAGTTTTTGTTTCCATTTTTCGCTATTACCATCAATGCCTTTACATCTACCTTGATGAACTTTTACAAGTATATTTGCAGGATATGTTGCTAATAGTGGGATTGTATGGACAAAAGGTGTTTAAATTTTTTTTTCTTCTTATTTCTAAATATTTTATTTTTATGCTATTGTAAGTGAACTATCCAATTCGATTTCCATTTGTTTGTTGCTAATATATATTTTTTTAAATTATTATTATTATACTTTAAGTTGTAGGGTACATGTGCATAACGTGCAGGTTTGTTACATATGTATACTTGTGCCATGTTGGTGTGCTGCACCCATCAACTCGTCATTTACATCAGGTATAACTCCCAGTGCAATCCCTCCCCCCTTCCCCCTCCCCATGATAGGCCCCGGGGTGTGATGTTCCCTTTCCCGAGTCCAAGTGATCTCATTGTTCAGTTCCCACCTATGAGTGAGAACATGCGGTGTTTGGTTTTCTGTTCTTGTGATAGTTTGCTAAGAATGATGGTTTCCAGCTGCATCCATGTCCCTACAAAGGACACAAACTCATCCTTTTTTATGGCTGCATAGTATTCCATGGTGTATATGTGCCACATTTTCTTAATCCAATCTGTCACTGATGGACATTTGGGTTGATTCCAAGTCTTTGCTATTGTGAATAGTGCTGCAATAAACATACGTGTGCATGTGTCTTTATAGCAGCATAATTTATAATCCTTTGGGTATATACCCAGTAATGGGATGGCTGGGTCATATGGTACATCTAGTTCTAGATCCTTGAGGAATCGCCATACTGTTTTCCATAATGGTTGAACTAGTTTACAATCCCACCAACAGTGTAAAAGTGTTCCTATTTCTCCACATCTTCTCCAGCACCTGTTGTTTCCTGACTTTTTAATGATCGCCATTCTAACTGGTGTGAGATGGTATCTCATTGTGGTTTTGATTTGCATTTCTCTGATGGCCAGTGATGATGAGCATTTTTTCATGTGTCTGTTGGTTGTATGAATGTCTTCTTTTGAGAACTGTCTGTTCATATCCTTTGCCCACTTTTTGATGGGGTTGTTTGTTTTTTTCTTGTAAATTTGTTTGAGTTCTTTGTAGGTTCTGGATATTAGCCCTTTGTCAGATGAGTAGATTGCAAAAATTTTCTCCCATTCTGTAGGTTGCCTGTTCACTCTGATGGTAGTTTCTTTTGCTGTGCAGAAGCTCTTTAGTTTAATGAGATCCCATTTGTCAATTTTGGCTTTTGCTGCCATTGCTTTTGGTGTTTTAGACATGAAGTCTTTGCCCATGCCTATGTCCTGAATGGTACTACCTAGGTTTTCCTCTAGGATTTTTATGGTATTAGGTCTAACATTTAAGTCTCTAATCCATCTTGAATTAATTTTCGTATAAGGAGTAAGGAAAGGATCCAGTTTCAGCTTTCTACTTATGGCTAGCCAATTTTCCCAGCACCATTTATTAAATAGGGAATCCTTTCCCCATTTCTTGTTTCTCTCAGGTTTGTCAAAGATCAGATGGCTGTAGATGTGTGGTATTATTTCTGAGGACTCTGTTCTGTTCCATTGGTCTATATCTCTGTTTTGGTACCAGTACCATGCTGTTTTGGTTACTGTAGCCTTGTAGTATAGTTTGAAGTCAGGTAGCGTGATGCCTCCAGCTTTGTTCTTTTGACTTAGGATTGTCTTGGAGATGCGGGCTCTTTTTTGGTTCCATATGAACTTTAAAGCAGTTTTTTCCAATTCTGTGAAGAAACTCATTGGTAGCTTGATGGGGATGGCATTGAATCTATAAATTACCTTGGGCAGTATGGCCATTTTCACAATATTGATTCTTCCTATCCATGAGCATGGTATGTTCTTCCATTTGTTTGTGTCCTCTTTTATTTCACTGAGCAGTGGTTTGTAGTTCTCCTTGAAGAGGTCCTTTACATCCCTTGTAAGTTGGATTCCTAGGTATTTTATTCTCTTTGAAGCAATTGTGAATGGAAGTTCATTCCTGATTTGGCTCTCTGTTTGTCTGTTACTGGTGTATAAGAATGCTTGTGATTTTTGCACATTAATTTTGTATCCTGAGACTTTGCTGAAGTTGCTTATCAGCTTAAGGAGATTTTGGGCTGAGACAATGGGGTTTTCTAAATATACAATCATGTCATCTGCAAACAGGGACAATTTGACTTCTTCTTTTCCTAACTGAATACCCTTGATTTCTTTCTCTTGCCTAATTGCCCTAGCCAGAACTTCCAACACTATGTTGAATAGGAGTGGTGAGAGAGGGCATCCCTGTCTTGTGCCAGTTTTCAAAGGGAATTTTTCCAGTTTTTGCCCATTCAGTATGATATTGGCTGTGGGTTTGTCATAAATAGCTCTTATTATTTTGAGGTACGTTCCATCAATACCGAATTTTTTGAGCGTTTTTAGCATGAAGGGCTGTTGAATTTTGTCAAAAGCCTTTTCTGCATCTATTGAGATAATCATGTGGTTCTTGTCTTTGGTTCTGTTTATATGCTGGATTATGTTTATTGATTTGCGAATGTTGAACCAGCCTTGCATCCCAGGGATGAAGCCCACTTGATCATGGTGGATAAGCTTTTTGATGTGTTGCTGAATCCGGTTTGCCAGTATTTTATTGAGGATTTTTGCATCGATGTTCATCAGGGATATTGGTCTAAAATTCTCTTTTTTTGTTGTGTCTCTGCCAGGCTTTGGTATCAGGATGATGTTGGCCTCATAAAATGAGTTAGGGAGGATTCCCTCTTTTTCTATTGATTGGAATAGTTTCAGAAGGAATGGTACCAACTCCTCCTTGTACCTCTGGTAGAATTCAGCTGTGAATCCATCTGGTCCTGGACTTTTTTTGGTTGGTAGGCTATTAATTATTGCCTCAATTTCAGAGCCTGCTCTTCGGTACTCTACACGTTCAGAGAAGCTTCTCTAGTAACAAACTATAGAAATAATCCCTGAAAGTATAGTCTTAGGTGTTTAAATTTTTGATAGATGTTATCAAATTGTCTTCTACAAATGGTGGCACCAGTTTACCCTTTGCCACAGTGCAGGGGCAGGCAGGGTCATCTCTGAGGCCACACACAGCAGCGGGCCTCCTGGGTGGGCCCACCGTGCTGCTGAGGGGCCCCCTCCTTCCTCAGGCTTCCATCCTGGGTGAGCAGCCGCACGCTGGGATGAGATCAGACCCTTCGGTTGAGGGACATTGGGAAGTTACTTAGCCTTGAGCGGCCTCAACTCTCTGAGAGACAAGTTGGGGAAAATGAAATAACTTGGGTGAAGCACCGCTCCGCAGCATAGAACGAGGCTCTGCTGGGAGCAGCTCCCCTTTCTTTTCCTCTCCTCCCGCCCAGGACCTTGTCTGGCCTGGTGGTTGGGTACACAGGCTCTGCCGCAGCCCTGTCACCACTAATGCCAAGGCTCAGTTTTTCCAAATACGGATGAGTATGGGAAATAATCATACGTGCCTCGTGGGCTTATTGTGCAATGGAAGGGGCATTGTGTGTGGCACTCTTGGCCCAGTAAATACCCAGTAAGTGCTGCGCTTGTAATGATACCAGGACAACTCAGCCTGTGAATCCTTGGACTCTGGCAGGCGCCCTCCCCAAGGCTGACCATTTGTAATGACCTTTCTGGGGCCCAACTGGGGTCCGCTGACCAGCCTGGGCTAGCCCCAAATTCAGGGCGTCCAGCCCAGATCTAGACTCTGATGACTTTGCCTCCTTTGGGTGGCAGCCCTTCCAACCTGTGTTCTCGAGTGATGGCTTCCATGCCAGGTACTCTCAGCTCTGGGGAGTAGGGAATAGGCAGCCAGCTGGTGGCATAGGAGAACTTCCAAGTCTTACTCATCCCTCACCCAGCCCCCGATGTCCTTTCTGCCTGAAGAACACTCAGACCCCTTTGGTGGGAAAAGCTTTGTCAGTCCTCCAGTGTCAGTGCCCCTTCTGGGCTGGTATCCCATAGGCCAGAGTCTCAGTGTTAGTTTTGCTTCTTGGACCCCTGCTTCCTCATCTGTGAGGTGTGATGTCTCCACGGACAGCACAGGGTTGCTGTGAGGCTCAAATGAGAGAACCTGTGGAAAGTGCCCTGCACACAACTTGGCACTCAGTTGCGTGCCCACTCCAGCCCCATCCTGGTCCAGCAATGGTTTGATCTTCCCTTCACCTCCACCTCCCCACTTGCCTTTCAGCATATTCTTACTCACTCTACCCATACTCCAGTTCAGTGGCACCACAGAAATGCATGTTAGTGATGTGGCTTCAGACCCACAGCAGCTTTGAGGAGGGCTTTCAGAACTAGCAGTTTACCCTTGTCTTCTCAGGTGAAGGTCACCCCCATTCTGGTCCCTGAGATTAGGTAGGACACTGATCCCCATAAGCTCAGTCACACTGACCTGCCTCAGGGCTTGACAAAGGGAACTCGACTAAGAAGTCATCCCATTCCCAAGGGGCAGAAACTTTCAAGCACACCAGTGCTTCCTGTAAGGGGCAATGCCTCACCTGTTTTCCTGGGCAGGTTCATCCATCCATCCATCCATCCATCTACCAATCCATTCATCTGTTTGTTCATTCATCTATTCATCCACCAATCTTTCCACCCATTCATTTACCCAATCCAACCAGTAATCCATCCACCATCCATCTATCCACCCACCCACCCATTCATCCACTCATTCAACTGCTAATCCATTCATCCATCCATCCACCAATCTATTCATCCATTAATCCATCAGTGGATCCATCCATCCAGCTCTCATATTTCTACCTATTCATCTACTAATCCATCCATCTATTCATCCATCCACCAACCCATCCATCCATTTACCTATCCACCCATCCATCTGCCCACCCTTCCACCTACCCACTCATCCATCCACTCATCCCATTCATCTGTCCACTCATCCATCCATTTACTCAGCAAGCATGTCCTGAGCCCTGACTAGTATGGATAAGGCACTGTCCAGCTCTTAAATTTCTCACAGGCATGGGAGAGACATACACTGTGACACATAAAAACAGGGATAAGTGCTGAGGTTGAAAATTGCAGCCTCTGCATGTGAGGATGTCTGTGCCTGTGTGTGTGTACATGCATGCATGTATGCTAACACACGTGCTGTGTGTGTGTTCCAAATTCATATCAGATCAAGTAGAGAGACACTGAGGTAAAAGAGAACATGGGGTATTTCAGGAACTGCATGATATTCAGTGCATCCTGGGGGAAGAGGTAAGATACAAGGCAGGCTGAAAAGGTGGGCAGGCTATGATGCTGAAGATCCTTGAATGTCATAAAGATAGGCACATTCTTAGCTGTGGGAGGCATGACATGGCCAACTTTTGCATCTTCTAAAGATCACTTGATTGGTGTGATGGAGGGTGATTTTTCTGAGAGTCCAGAAGCAGCAAGGCCACCTGGGATGTTTCCATCCTCCCAAGTGAAGGATGACAGGAGACTAAGGGATGGCAGGAAGGAGAGTGCCTCAAGTTTTTTCTTCCTTTTAATGTTTTACCTCATTTGGCATTAGAGTAATGCTGGCCTCATAGAATGAGTTAGAAAGTATTTCCTCTGCTTCTGTTTCCTGGAAGATACTATGGAGAATTAGGCTCATTCCTTCCTTAAATGTTTGGTAGAATTACCAGTGAAACCATCCACTAGAAAGGAATAACAGAAAGATATTCCACTTACCCACTCATCCACCCACTCATCCCATTCATCTGTCCACTCATCCATCCATTTACTCAGCAAGCATGTCCTGAGCCCTGACTAGTATGAGTAACGCACTGTCCAACTCTCAAATTTCTCACAGGTGTGGGAGAGACACACACTATAACACATAAAAACAGGAATAAATGCTGAGGTTGAAAATTGCAGGCCGGGCGCGGTGGCTCACGCCTGTAATCCCAGCACTTTGGGAGGCAGAGGCGGGCAGATCACGAGGTCAGGAGATCGAGACCATCCTGGCTAACATGGTGAAACCCTGTCTCTGCTAAAAATACAAAAAATTAGCCGGGTGTGGTGGCGGGCGCCTGTAGTCCCAGCTACTCAGGAGGCTGAGACAGGAGAATGGCATGAACCCAGGAGGTGGAACTTGAAGTGAGCTGAGATCGCGCCACTGCACTCCAGCCTGGGCGATGAGCAAGACTCCATCTCAAAAAAAAAAAAAAAAAGAAAAAGAAAAAAGAAAATTGCAGCCTCTGCATGTGAGGATGTCAAAAAAGGGGCTTCCTTTTTTGAAAGGTTGCCAGTCATTGATTTGATTTCTCTAATAGATATAGAATTTTCAGATTATCTATTTCTCTTTGCATGAGTTTTGGTAGTTTCCATTTTTCAAGGAATTTGTCCATTTCATCTAAGTTGCCGAATGTGTTGTTCATAATATGTCTTTACTATCCTTTTAACGTCCATGGGGTCAGAGTGCTGTCTCCTCTTTCATTTCCAATAGTAGTTAATTTGTGTCTTCTCTTTGCTTTGCTTGGTGAGCCTGACAGAAGTTTATCAGTTTTATTGATGTTTTCAAAGAACCAGCTTTTGGTTTCATTGAATTTTCTCTTTTTATTTCCTGTTTTCAATGTCATTGATTTCTGTTCTAATTTTTATTTTTTATTTTCTTCTTCTTACTTTAGGATGATATTGTTCTTCTTTCTCTAGTTTCCTAAGGTGGAAGCTTAGATTATTGATTTTCGATTTTTCTCTTCTTTTTTTATTTTGAGACAGAGTCTCGCTCTGTCACCCAGGCTGGAGTGCAGTGGTGGATCTCAGCTCACTGCCACCTCCATCTCCCAGGTTCAAGTGATTCTCCTGCCTCAGCCTCCCAAGTAGCTGGGATTACAGGCGTGCACCACCAAGTCTAGCTGATTTTTGTATTTTTAGTAGAGACAGGGTTTCACCATGTTGGCCAGGTTGGTCTCGAACTCCTGACCTCATGATCCACCTGCCTCAGCCTCCCAAAGTGCTGGGATTACAGGTGTGAGCCACCACGCCTGGCCTCTAGAGTTTTCTTCTATGCATTCAGCACTATAAATTTACCTTAAGTACTTATTTCATTGGATTCCACAGATTTTGATGTGATATTTTCATTTTCATTTAATTTTACATTTTTCTTGGGACTTATCTGACCCATGTGTTATATAGAAATATGTTTCCTAATCTCTAAACATTTTGAGATTTTCTAGTTATCTTTCTGTTATTGCTTTCTAGTTTAATTCCACTGTGGTCTGAGAATATACTTTGCATGTATTTTGACACTCTCTTGTCAGGTGCACTCATGTTAATAATTGTCATGTCTTCTTGATAATGTATCCCTTTATCATATGTAATATTTCTCTTTATTCCTCATAATCTTCCTTGCCCTGAAGTCTGCTCTAAAACTAGTATAGCTACTCTGACTCTCTTTCCTTCTTTCTTTCTTTCTTTCTTTCTTTCTTTCTTTCTTTCTTTCTTTCTTTCTTTCTTTCTTTCTTTCTTTCCTTCTTCCTCATACAAAACACTGATGTATCTAGCTCTATTTTGATTAGTATAAGCAACCTAATATTAACCCAACCCTTTCTTTTAACCATTTCTCCAACCCTTTACTTTTAATTTATCTGTGTCTTTAAAAAATAATTTCAACTGATATTTTTATTAGGGAGTGCATGTACAGGTTTGTTACATGGGTACATTGCATGATGCTAAGGTAGAAATGATCCCGTCATCCAGGTAGTGAGCATGGTACTCAATAGGTAGTCTTCACATTTAACATTTAACATGGGTTTCTCATGGACAACACATAATCGGGAGCCTCAAGTTTTTAAAAGACAAAATCTCCAGGTCCTAGGGATCATTTGGCTATGAAAAATAGAAGACTCAGTGTTTCTTTCAGCAATTGTTAGTTTCATTTGCTGAGATAAAGAATGCAGGGGCAGAAGCAGGTTTGGGGATTGAGGAGATGGGGTGCTATGGTCACATTGAGTTAGATGTGCCCAGGGCATATCTGAGGGACGTGTCCAGGGAAAGAGTCCTTGGTGGGTCTGGAGATCAGGGTAGGGATGAGAGTCGGAGATGCTAATTTGGGACTCAGCAGGGCTGTGATCCTGGTGGCCCTGAGAGAGTGGGCACACATAAGGGGAAAGAGAATAGAACAAGGGCTGGCAGATCAGTCGGAATTATTTTGTTCCAACAGTCGAATCCAAATGGCTTACCCCAAATAATCAAACTGCAAAAAGGCAGAGGCAGGATTTCTGTGTTTTGTCTCCTTCCCTCCGCGTCTGCTAATTTTATTCTCTCAAATCAGCTGTTTTTAAGAAGCTAGGACCATAGCTCCTGGTACTTCTGGAATTGGATTTCATAATTTTGGCCTTAGAGAGGAAAAGCGACCCTCAACTCCCACTCAGAACATCCAGAAAAAGCTGTGATTGGCTCTGGCTTGGACCACATGGCCGCTTGGGATCCCAGGATTCACGAGATTCTCATCAGCAACATGATTTGAACTAGGGGAGATGTTCCCCAAAATGATATAGGAGGAAGGCATACTGGGCAGACAAAAATCACCAGCCACTCCCTTGGACACCAAGAGGTCAAGATGAGTGAAAGGGCCAGGCGCGGTGGCTCACACCTGTAATCCCAGCACTTTGGGAGGATGAGGTGGGCAGATCACTTGAGGCCAGGAGTTCAAGACCAGTCTGGCCAACATGGAGAGACCCTATCTCTGCTAAAAATACAAAAATTAGCTGGGCATGGTGGAGCATGCCCATAGTCCCAGCTATTCGGGAGGCTGAGGATCCCTTGAACCCAGGAGACAGAGTTGCAGTGGGCTGGCATTGCACAACTGCACTCTAGCCTGGGCAACAGAGTGAGACTCTGTTTAAAAAAAAAAAAGCTCTGGGAGGAGATTGAGCGGTGCCCCAGAGGCAGAGGGAAAGGCAGGAAAGTGCAGCCTTGTAGGAGCAAAGGGAGATCGGCAGGAAGGTATGAAAGGTGAGAAGCAAAGGGAGATGGGCAGGAAGGCATGAAAGGTGAGAAGCAAAGGGAGATCGGCAGGAAGGCATGAAAGGTGAGAAGGCGGAGGCAGTATTATGGAGTGGCTGCTTCAGGCAAATTGGCTGTGGAGCAAACCCAAGGAGGAGGAGGGTACGAAAGCTGAATGGGGACGGTGAGGCCAAGAAAATGCATTTTAAGATAGACAAGACCTGAGCTTATCACTATTCAGAGGGCAAAGGACCAGGAGAGTGGGAGAGAACGAAGATGTGAGGGGAGGATAATGTACTAGTCACTCGTCACTGCAGAACACGTTATCCCAAACTTTAACAGCTCAGAATAACAAATATCTATTATCTCACACAGGTTTTGGGGGTCAGAAATCTAAAAGCAGCTTATCTGGATGGTTCCGGCCCAGGGACCCTCATAGCGTTTGTAGTAGTTGCTTGGGTTGCCATAACCAAATACTGCAGACTGAGGATGGGGTGGGGGTGGGGCTTAAACAATGTAAAAGTATATTCTCCACTGTTCTGGAGGCTGGAAATACAAAATCAGGGTGTCAGCAGGGTTACGTTCTTCCAAGCATCTCTCCTTGGTTTGCAGATGTGGGCACGGCCATCTGTCCTCTTGCCACCTCTTCACACGGTCTTCCCTCTGCACGTCTGTGTCCTAATCTGTTGTTGACTATAAAGTTGTCGTCAGAATGTTGGCTGAGCTGTGGTGATCTGAAGCCACAACTGGGGCTGGAGGGTCCCTTCCAAGATCACACAGCTGTTAACTTGGGCCCTCAGTTCTCACCACACAGGCCTCTCCTTCGGGCTGTTTGAGCATCCTCACAACCTCCAGGCTTCCCAGGCCAAGTGATCTTAGAGGGAGAGCAAGCAGGAAGCCACAAAGAGTTTGTAAACTAGCCTCAGAGGCTCTACTCCATTCCTTCTACCTTACTCTATTTGACAAAAGCAAATCACTAAGTCTACACTCCAGATGAAGTGAATTAGTCTCTATCTTGTGATGGGAGATGTGTCAAAGAATTTGGGACATACATTAAACCACTACGGTAATGAGGATAAAGCAAGGGCCCTAAAAGCAGAGGCTGGAGAAGGTAGGGCTGGAAGGATTTGTGTGGGCTGTCAGGGTTCCCTGCCCCTGGGCAGTCATCTGAGTCTGCAGAGGTACAGAGGAGACAGGGAGTGGCAGAGTTGGAAGCTGAATGTGGTTTCTCTCGTTTCAGTCAAACAGGTCAAGGCATTCTGCAGAGTGAGTGGTGGAAAGGAGCTTTGAAACAGGGATTTTGGCAGAAACAGCTGACCGGGGCCTAAAGAAGGATCCTTGGACACTGCTGAAGGCCTAGCAGAGGTGCAGGCCATGAGACCACCCTGCCCCTGTCTGTAAGGGGGTGGAACACATCCCCAGCCCTGCTCAGCTCCAAGGCAGGGACTTTGCAAGGAGAGCTCAGGAATCAGTTCAAGGGAAATCACAGTATTCTCAGCAGGGCGACAGACCACAGGGGCCCATGTCATATATGCTTCCTTCTGGTTCAAGTTGGCGTTTAGAAAAAAAAGTGTGCTTCTTGTATTTTCTTTTCTTTGGGCCTTTTAATTTTTTTTAAATTGATGCATAATAATTGTACATATGTGTGGGGTACAGTGAGGGTGTTTCAATATGTATTTTATTTTTGTATTCCATTCACAAGCGTTGATCTGACCACTTTCACTCCAAAAAGATTTCCAGGCTAATTGGGGATGGAAATGAAGCCAGGAGGTGGGGTGGTAGACGGAGGAGACATGGAAGGACCAAGGGGTCATGATGGAATGAGAACCAGTTGCTCACAGGAGCCAGCTGGGGCCAGGGCGGGTCGTGGTGGGGAGGGGCGGTGGAGGCCACAGCTTCTGAAGTGGAGCAGTTCTGGGCTGTGGGAAGACCAGGCGAGCCATGGAGTGGGGGTCCCTAGGGTTGGGGGTCAGAGGAGTGGACGTCTATGGTATGTGACAGGTCATGTGGGGAGTGGCAGGACCAACATGGGGGCTCTTGTGAGGCAGATCCTGGTGTCTGGAGAGGAATAATGGGACATGCCTGGAGGTCAGATGCTGTGCGGGGGAGGAGGGCTAAAGGCCAGTCAGCTCAGGACCACGGGTGGGCCTCAAACTTCCACATGGGAGGGAGAATCCAGAATCTGGAAGCAACAACAGGTAGCCAGAGGCAGGGCAATTCCCCCTGTGTCTTTTCCCACCTGCCACCCTCTGAAAGAGCTGTCTGGGAGCCGGGATTCAGTTACGTAACAGGCATTCTCTGCATTTTTTATACAGGTTCTTAAACAATCCCAAAGCAGAGGATGTGGGGCAAAGAGGAGGGATTTTGGAGCTGGGGAGAAAATTCCCCTTCTTTGCTTACTAGCTGCATAGCCTCTGCAAAGTCTCAGCATTTCTCAGCCTCAATTTTCTCACCTGTAAAACAGGGACAGAAGCATTTCTTCTCAGAGCTGCCTCCGCCGCTGTGCATCCTCACTCATCCATCAAAGCCATTGTCAAAGTCACATCCTCTCCAAGGCCTTCATCTGCTCTTTCGCTGGACAAGTATTGACTGATGGCTATGGCCTTATAGGATAGTTTGAATTCAGGTAATGAGATACCTCCAGATTTGTTCTTTTTGTTTAGTCTTGCTTTGGCTATGTGGGCTCTTTTTTGGTTCCATATGAATTTTACGATTGTTTTTTCTGGTTCTGAGAAGAATGATGGTGGTATTTTGATGGGAATTGCCTTGAATTTGTAAATTGCTTTTGGCAGTATGGTCATTTTCACAATGTTGATTCTACTCATCCATGAGCATGGGATGTGTTTCCATTTGTTTGTGTTGTCTATGATTTCTCTCAGCAATGTTTTATAGTTTTCCTTGTAGAGGCCTTTCACTTCCTTGGTTAGGTATACACCTAAGTATTTTATTTTATTTTTTTGCAGCTATTGTGAAAGAAGTTGAGTTCTTGATTTGATTCTCAGCTTGGTCACTTTTGGTGTGTAGCAGAGCTACTGATTTGTGTATGTTAATTTTGTATCCTGAAACTTTGTTGAATTCATTTACCAGTTCTAGGAGCTTTTTGGAGGAATCTTTAGGGTTTTCTAGGTATACAATCATATCGTTAGCAAACAGCAACAGTTTGACTTCCTCTTTACTGATTTGGATGCACTTTATTTCTTTCTCTTATCTGATTGCTCTGGCTGGGGCTTCCAGTACTATGTTGAAGAGGAGTGGTGAGAGTGGGCATCCTTGTCTTGTTTGTGTTCTCAGAGGGAATGCTTTCATCTTTTCCCCAATCGGTATTATGTTGGCTGTTGGTTTGCCATAGATGGCTTTTATTACATTAAGGTATGTCCCTTGTATGCTGATTTTGCTAAGAGTTTTCATCATAAACGGATGCTGGATTTTGTCAAATGCTTTTTCTGCATCTATTGAGATGTTCATGTAGCTTTTGTTTTTAATTCGATTTATGTGGTGTATCACATTTATTTATTTATTATTTTTATTTATTTATTTTGAGATGGAGTTTCACTCTTGTTGCCCAGGCTGGAGTGCAATGGCGTAATCTCAGCTCACCACAACCTCTGCCTCCCGGGTTCAAGCAATTCTCCTGCCTCAGCCTCCCAAGTAGCTGGGATTACAGGTGTCCACCACCATGCCTGGCTAATTTTTTGTATTTTTAGTAGAGATGGAGTTTCACCATCTTGGCCAGGCTGGTCTTGAACTCCCGACCTCGTGACCCCCCCTTGCCTTGGCCTCCCAAAGTGCTGGGATTACAGGTGTGAGCCACTGCACCCGGCCATCTAATTGATCTTATTTTGATCTTTTCTCTTCTTGGTTAATCTTGCTAATGGTCTATCAATTTTATTTATCTTTTCAAAGAACCAGCTTTTTGTTTCATTTATCTTTTGTGGGTTTTGTTGTTGTTGTTGTTTCAATTTCATTTAGTTCTGCTCTGATCTTGGTTATTTCCTTTCTTCTGCTGGGTTTGGGTTTGGTTTGTTCTTGTTTCTCCAGTTCCTTGAGATGTGACCTTAGATGTGTGCTCTTTCAGATTTTTTGATGTAGGTATTTAAGGCTATAAACTTTCCTCTTAGCATTACCTTTGCTGTATCCCAGAGGTTTTGATAGGTTGTGTCACTATTATCGCTTGGTTTGAAGAATTTTTAAATTTCTATCTTGATTTCATGGTTGACCCAATGATCATTCAGGAGCCAGTTATTTCATTTCCATGTATTTGCATGGTTTTGGAGGTTCCTTTTGGAATTGACTTCCAGGTTTATTCCACTGTGGTCTGAGAGAGTTCCTGATATAATTTCGATTTTCTTAAATTTGTTGAGACTTGTTTTGTGGCTTATCATATGGTCTATCTTGGAGAAAGTTCCATACACTGAGGAATAGAATGTACATACTGTGGTTGTTGGGTAGAATGTTCGTAAATACCTGTTAAGTCCATTTGTTCCAGGGTATAGTTTAAATCCATTGTTTTTTTTGTTGTTGTTGTTGACTTCTGTCTTGATTACCTGTCTAGTGCTTGTCAGTGGCGTATTGAAGTCCCCCACTATTATTGTGTTGCTGTCTATCTCATTTCTTAGGTCTAGTAGTAATTGTTTCATGAATTTGGGAGCTCCAGTGTTAGGTGCATATACATTTAGGATTGTGATATTTTCCTATTGGACAAGGCCTATTACCATTATATAATATCCCTCTTTGTCTTTTTTAACTGTCGTTGCGTTAAAGTTTGTTTTGTCTGATATAAGAATAGCTACTCCTGCTCACATTTGGTGTCCATTTACATAGAATGTCTTTTTCCACCCCTTTACTTTAAGTTTATGTGAGTCAGGTGATTTTCCTGAAGGCAGCAGATGCTCGGTTGGTGAATTCTTATCCATTCTGCCATTCTGTATCTTTTAAGTGGCACATTTAGTCCATTTACATTCAACATTAGTATTGAAATGTGAGGTACTATTCCATTCATCATGCTATTTGTTGCCTGTATACCTTTTAATTGTATTTTTGTTTTATAGGTCCTGTGAGATTCATGCTTTAAAGAGGCTCTGTTTTGATGTGTTTCCAGGATTTGTTTCAAGATTTAGAGCTTTTTTAGCAGTTCTTGTAGTGCTGGCTTGGTAGTGGCAAATTCTCTCAGCATTTGTTTGTCTGAAAAAGACTATCTTTTCTTCATTTATGAAGCTTAGTTTTGCTGGATACAAAATTCTTGGCTGATGATTGTTTTGTTTAAGGAGACTGAAGATAGGGTCCCAATCCCTTCTAGCTTGTAGTGTTTCTACTGAGAAATCTGCTGTTAATCTGATAGGTTTTCCTTTATAAGTTACCTGGTGCTTTTGCCTCACAGCTCTTTTTTTTTTTTTTTTTTTTTTTTTTTGAGGCGAAGTTTCACTCTGTCGCCCAGGCTGGAGTACAGTGGCCAGATCTCAGCTCACTGCAAGCTCCGCCTCCCGGGTTTACACCATTCTCCTGCCTCAGCCTCCTGAGTAGCTGCGACTACAGGCCACCTCGCCCGGCTAGTTTTTCTGTATTGTTTTAGTAGAGATGGGGTTTCACCGTGTTAGCCAGGATGATCTCAATCTCCTGACCTCGTGATCCGCCCGTCTCGGCCTCCCAAAGTGCTGGGATTACAGGCTTGAGCCACCGCGCCCGGCCTGCCTCACAGCTCGTAAGATACTTTCCTTTGTCTTGACTTTAGATAACCAGATGACAATGTGCCTAGATGATGATCTTTATGTGATGAATTTCCCAGGTGTTCTTTCTTGTATTTGGATGTTTAGGCCTCTAGCAAGGCCAGGGAGGTTTTCCTTGATTCTTCCCCAAAAAATGTTTTCCAAACTTTTAGATTTCTCATCTTCCTCAGGAATGCAAATTATTCTTAGGTTTGGTTGTTTTACATAATCCCAAACTTCTTGGAGGCTTTGTTCATTTTTTAAAATTCTTTTTTCTTTGTCTTTGTTGAATTGGGCTAATTCTGAATTGGGTTAATTCAGAGCTTGTCTTCAAACTCTGCAGTTCTTTCTTCTGCTTGTTTGATTCTATTGCTAAGACTTTCCAGAACATTTCGCATTTCTCTAAGTGTGTCCCTTGTTTCCTGAAGTTGCAATTGTTTTTTGTCTACACTCTCTGTTTCACTGAAGATTTCTCCCCTCATTTCTTGTATCATTTTCTTGATTTCCTTAAATTGGACTTCACCTTTCTCTGGTGCCTCCTTGATTAGCTTAATAATTGACCTTCTGAATTCTTTTTCAAGTAAGTCAGGGGTTTCTTCTTGGTTTGGACCCATTGATGGTGAGCTGGTGTGATTTTTTGGGGGTATTAAAAAACCTTATTTTGTCATATTACCAGAATTGCTTTTCTGGTTCCTTCTCATTTGGGTAGGCTATGTCAGAGGGAAGTTCTGGGACTCAAGGTTGCTATTCAGATCCTTTTGTCCCACGGGGTGTTCCCCTGATGTAGTTCTCTCCCCCTTTTGTGAGACTGGTATAAAAATAGTCATATAGACCAATGGAACAGAATGGAGAACCCAGAAATAAACCCAACTGTTTACAGCCAACCAATCTTCAACAAAGCAAACAAAAACATAAAGTGGGGAAATGACACCCTATTCAACAAATGGTGCTGGGATAATTGAAAAGCCACAGGTAGGAGAATGAAACTGAATCCTCATCTCTCACCTTATATAAAAATCAGCTCAAGATGGATCAAGGACTTAAATCTAAGACCTGAAACTATAAAAATTCTAGAATATAACATCAGAAAAACCCTTCTAGACATAGGCTTATGCAAAGATTTCATGACCAAGAACCCAAAAACAAATGCAACAAATACAAAGATAAATAAGTGGGACTTAAACTAAAGAACTTTTGCACAGCAAAATAAACAGTCAGCAGAGCAAACAGACAACCCACAGAGTGGGAGAAAATCTTCACAAACTACGCATCTGACAAAGGACTAATATCCAGAATCCACAAGGAATTCAAACAAATTACCAAGAATACAAACAAACAAACAATCCCATCAAAAAGTGGGCTAAGGTTATGAATAGACAGTTCTCAAAAGAAGATATACAAATGTCCAACAAACAAGGAAAAATGTTCAACATCACCGATGATCAGGGAAATACAAATCAAAACTGCAGCGCAACACCACCTTACTCCTGCAAGGGTGGCCATAATCAAAAAATCAAAAAATGATAGATGTTGGCATGGATGTGGTGAAAAGGGAATGCTTCTACACTGCTGGTGGGAATGTAAACCAGTACAGCCACTGTGGAAAACAGTGTGGAGATTCCTTAAAGAACTAAACGTAGAACTACCATTTGATCCATCAATCCCACTACTGGATATCTACCCAGAGGAAAAGAACTCATTATTCGAAAAAGATACTTGCACACACATGTTTATAGCAGCACTATTCACAACTGCAAAAATGTGGAACCAGCCCAAATGCCTATCAATGAACAAGTGGATAAAGAAACTATGATATCGATATATCATATATATATATAGACATATATCATATCTAGAGCGATATAGACATATATCATATATATGGCATACATATGTATGATGGAATACTACTCAGCCATAAAAGGAATGAATTAATGGCATTCACAGCAACCTGGATGGGATTGGAGACCATTATTCTAAGTGAAGTAACTCAGGAATGGAAAACCAAACATCGTATGTTCTCACTTATAAGTGGGAGCTAAGCTATGAGGATGCAAAGGCATAAGAATGATACAAGGGGCTTTGGGGACTCGGGGGAAAGGGAAGGAAGGGGGTGAGGAATGAAAGACTACAAATTGGGTTCCGTGTATATTTATCTGGTGATGGGTGCACCCAAATCCCACAAATCGCCGCTAAAGAACTCAGCAATAGACCTGGTACCCACCTTGCGCTGCTCAGCACAGGGAAGGGGAAAATGCCAGCACTCAGTCAGGGTAACTCAGGGTTTCCTCCTTTAGATGGGACAAGTGGGCTGCTCCCCGCTCCTCCTCCTGCTGGACCTGGCTGCCCACTTGGGCCTGACTGCCTGCTCCTTCTAGAACCACCAGGTGCTGGGGACAGGTTTGAAGGGAGGCAGATCCGGGTTTGATTCCCAGCTGTGCTACTAATTAACTGCGTGGCATTTCCTGCATTGAGCCCAATGTCTAAAGTGAGGGAACACGCACATTCTGCAGTGCTATGAGGTTTAAAGTTGTGTCTGTAGCTCCAGTGGCTGCTTACCTGAGCACTTCCCAGGATGTGTGATGATGACTGGTTTTCATGGATATCTGACCAGATAAAACTGGGGCTTCGGGGTGACAGGGAACCACCCACTCCCTGTATCAAGCCCAGGACTGAGTATGAAATATGTCTGCAATAAAAACTGAAGAAGCTGAGAACAGCTCTTGTACTTGGGCCAGGACTGTGACTCATTCATCCATTTATTCAGCATTGTTTCTGAGCCAGGTCCCATGCCGGGACCTTAGGGTAGTGTTGGTGAACAAGCCCAGTTCCTGTGCTCCAGGGGCTCCTATTGGGGGTGCGCATGGAGCTGACGTTCTGCTTTCTCTCTCCATACAGGTGTGTGGAACTGCTGACTCAGGATGTCGGAGTTCAGGCTGGTAAGAATTGTATGATTTGATCTAGGGGTTATTGGTGTAAGTTACTCAAGGCCAAGTTGAATCACTCACAAGGAAAGAGAGGAAAGGCAATGAGACCCTATAGGAAAATACCAGAGACAGGTGAGTTTAGGAAACACGACAGATTCTCGCATCTAAAGAAAACAAGTTTGGCCAACCACTGGCCTCAGCAATACATGTAGTTATGTATAGTTATCCCTCACTTTCATGCAGGGCTTAACATGTGCCTTTGTCTTGACAAAAGGGATTTCTTTTCTTTTCTTTTCTTTTTTTTTTCCAGACAGATTCTTACTCTGTCACCCAGGCTAGAGTGCAGTGGCGTGATTTCAGCTCACGGCAACCTCTGCCTCCCAGGTTCAAGTGATCCTCCAACCTCAGCCTACCGAGTAGCTGGGACCACAGGTGCATGCCACCACATCCAGCTAATTTTTGTATTTTTTGTAGGGACGGGGCTTTACCATGTTGCCCAGGCTGGTTTTGAACTCCTGAGCTCAAAGCAATCCACTCGCCTTGGCCTCCCAAAGTGCTGGGTGTGAGCCACCTTGCCCAGCCAACGAAGGGATTTCCCAGTTGTCTCACTGTGGCAGTTGTAGGGAGCTCCCCCAGAGAAAACAGGGAACTGGGGAACTGTGGGCATGAGTAGGACTGAAACCCAGGTCTGAATCACCACTTTGGACTCTGCATCGTGTTTCCTTCACTCAACAAATATTCCTGTGTTCCGGTGGCCAAGGGATGGCTCCTCCATAGGAAGAAAGCAGAGGAGTTTTGCATTTACTGTTGAATCAACGTAGACCCTGGGGAACTGCCCTGCCCTGCCCTGCCACGGGGCATAAAGGGTGGAGAGCTCAGAGGCTGGAGAGCCCAGAGAGCAGAGGTCCCAAACCAGCCTGTGCATCCTTCCCTGCCCTCCACATTTCCACCCTTGCCCCATGCCCCGCAGAGTCCAGGAGAGCAGGATAGTGCTGCAAAGTGCTCTTTGATACGAAAATGCCCCAAATGTTCTCCTCCTGAGTGCAAAGCCACACAGGACATCGTTCCTGGCCGCTGGAGCACACTGCTGAGAGGAGGACCTTCACCACGCAGGAGCCCCTGGCGCTGCCACTAAGCCTGGCAGCATCAGACTCACAGAATGGACAGCCAAGATTGGCTCCTTGTTTTCAATCACAGAATAGAGCTTAGGCTGTTTTAGGCTGTGGAGAGGACACGCGTGGTCTCAAACGCCAGGTTGTGAGGCTTCTGGTAACTAAGTTGCAAGCCTGAGAGCGTGGCTGCACCTTGGAGCATGGTGTGATTTTAAGACAAAGCCAAGCATTTCACAAAGGAATACGCCGTGGGATGCATCAACGCCAAACTCCCTCTGGGGATGCCACTAACGGCAAGCAGAGTTTAGATAAACACCTCTCAGGGCCCTATTACTCACAATTACAATTGCAGGCCCGCTCTGTCTTCAGACATTGTAAGTCTTTGAGAGGAGAGTCGTCTCTCTGCTCACTGCAACCTCGGCCTCCCAGGTTCAAGCAATCCTCCCGCCTCAGCCTCCCAAGTAGCTGGGACTACAGGCGCCCACCACCACGCCCGGTTAATTTTGTATTTTTAGTAGAGACAGGATTTCACCACGTTGGCCAGGCTTGTCTCGAACTCCTGACCTCAGGTGATCTGCCCGCCTACCTCGGCCTCCCAAAGTGCAGAGTGGTCATCTTTTTACTGAATAAGTCTTTCAGAGGGCCCATGCAGTTGTTGAGTCCTCTGTGGTGCCCTCCGTGCTGGACACTAGGCAGGCTCCCTGCCATAGGGCACTCCATCTTCACCGCAGCCCTGTGAAGCAGGCCCCTTTCAACAGATAAGGAAGTTAAGGTTCAGAGCTGTGAAGTGACTTTCCCAAGGCCGTCTAACCCCTGGAATACAGAATAGGGTTTAGAACCCAGCCAGGTCTGCCTGACTTCATCGGGGCTTGGACTGCTGTAACAAGGTGTCACAGCCTGGGTGGCCTAAACCACAGACATTTATGTTCTCACGGTCCTGGAAGCTGGAAGTCCAAGGTCAAAGTGCCTTAGGGTTGTAGATGGCTGTCTTCTCATTTTATCTCTTCACATAGCCTTTCTTCTGTGCTGTGGGGTGAGGAGAGGGAGAGAGAAAAGCAGAGAGAGAGAGAGAGACAGGGAGAGAGAGAGAGTATGCGTGCATCTCACTCTGGTGCCTTTTCCTTTTTTATGGACACCAGTCCTGCTGGATTAGGACCACACCCTTAGAACCTTATTTAACCTTAATTACCTCCTCGAAGGCCTTATCTGCAAATATGGTCATGTCAGGAGTTGGGGCTTCACTATATGAATTCTGGAGGGACACAATTCAGTCCATATAATGAGGTTTATTTATATTTTTGCCCATCTTCTATAGCAATCTTCTTCCTAACTCTAATTTTATTTTATTTTATTTTTTATTTGTGTGTTCTTTTTTGACAGAGTCCCACTCTGTCAGCAAGGCTGGAGTGCAGTGGTGCGATCACAGCTCACTGCAACCTCCACCTCCCAGATTCAAGCAATATCGTGCGTCAGCCTCCAGATTAGCTGGGATTACAGGGGCCCACCACCACGCCTAGCTTTTTTTTTTTTTTTGAGATGGAGTCTTGCACTATTGCCCATGCTGGAGTGCAGGGGTGCGATCCTGGCTCACTGCAAGCTCCGCCTCCCGGGTTCAAGCAATGCTCCTGCCTCAGCCTCCTGAGTAGATGAGACTACAGGCGTGTGCCACCACACCTGGCTAATTTTTGTATTTTTAGTGGAGATAGGGTTTCACTATATTGGCCAGGCTGGTCTTGAACTCCTGACCTTGTGATCCGCCCGCCTCGGCCTCCCAAAGTGCTGGGATTACAGGCATGAGCCACCGCACCCAGCCAATTTTTGTATTTTTTTAGTAGAAGCAGAGTTTCTCCATGTTGGCCAGGCTGTTCTCAAACTCCTGGCCTGTCTTGGCCTCCCAAAGTGCTGGGATTACAGGTGTGAACCACGACACCCAGCCCCTAATTCTAATTTAAAAAAAAATTCTATATCATTTTGCTGACTTTTCTCCTTTCTGCCTTTTATGATTCTTCCCATGTTTTTCCAATCAGGGGATGTTCTCCCGCGGTTTCCAATTTTGTTTTCATTCTGGCGCGCATTTCTTTCATTTCCTCCATTTTTTCATTCAGCTCTGCCAACTCACGTCTCATCCTTTTTCTCAGTTTTCCCCCATCTAATTCCTGGGCTTTTCTGCCTCTGACCTAATCTTTGGTCCGTTTTTGTAAATGATGGTGAAATACTCGGTCACAACTTCCCACGGCTCTGTGGCAGTTATTTCTCTTTTGATGAGTGTTATTTGCTCCCTTCCTCCTCTTGGCTTTCAGTACCTCCAAACACAGACCTGTGCTGCTTCCTTTTGGATTACTTCTCTTCAGATGGGGTGAGCTCTCTTGGATTAGAAGGAGGTTCGTGCGGGGTCAGTGCCACAGTGCACGCTAGCAGAAATCTCACATGTGAGTTTTTAGTCATTGCTTCTCCCACCCAATAGATCTGGGTACTGCAGAGCTTCTCACGGGGCAAGGCTTCTCTTTTCCCACCCCGCAGAGAGACTGCTTCCTGCAAATATGGCAGACCTGCAAATATGGTCTGTTTCTTAGAACCGAGACAGGCCAGGCAAGCTCCGACTGCCACCTTGTGCCCGTGCTCCTGCTGCTGCAGCAAGTCATGCTGCTTTTGCACGCCAGGATGGGCTGCTGCCTTGGAGAATTGAACTTTGCTCTCTCTTTCTGGAATCTACAGCTGGGGCCACCTTTTCAACTTCCTCCTGTGTCTCCTAGCGTTTGTTTCTGTTTCTTATCCTCCTATTGCTTGCAGGTGATTTCTGAGAAGATGCAACTCTTGCTACCATCATCAAGCTTGAGAAGCACTTTCTCTTTTAACCACTCAGCCACGCCACCTTCCTAAATAGTTGCCAAGTTTCTTTTTCATTATGAGAGGTTCTGTGGTGAGACCGGAGCTCTTGTTCTTGTCAGCTTACTGTCCCAGACTAGACAAAGACATGGAGAGAAGCTGTACAGGCGCTTGGTACCTGCAGGGCAGGTGACACACGATCAAAGGAAACGGGGGCTAGGAGAGAAAGGGAGAAAGAGAGATGGGAGAGGAATGGGGAGAGGGGAGGAGAGGAAAGGAGAGACAAGCTCCAGCCACCTTGGGAACTCTGGGCTGGAAGGCAAAGCCCTGAAGAGAGGTAAGTATCCAGCAGGGAGGGGAAGAGAGAGCGGGGATCACACCACTGTCTTCTGTCTGCCCTCCAGGGTGACCACGTGTGGCTGGAGCCTCCCTCCACCCATAAGACTGGCGTGGCCATTGGAGGCATCATCAAAGAGACAAAGCCAGGCAAGATCTTGGTTGAAGATGACGAGGGCAAGGTCAGTGTTCTGGGGCTTTCCTCTGGGCCCCGGCCTGCCCCCACATCCAGGGCCCCAGAGCCCTCCCCACCCTGTGGAGCCTCTCCCTAACACCAGGGGCTCCAAGGCCAAGTGGGGACCTGGGTGGCAGGACAGATCACGGTGGAGTCCTGCCATGGTGAACACGGCCTCTGTGTCCTGGGGAACGTTTCAACAGTTGCAGTCCAGGGAAATGAAGAGAATTAGGGGACCAGGAAGTGGAGAAGTGGGAAAGGGGCTCTGGAAGGACCAGAGGGGCAGAAAGCCGGTTTGCAAAATGAAACTGGCAAGGGGGAAAGGTGGGTGAGGAAGGTGTGTGGAGGGGCAGGAAGTGGCAAAACGCACAAGTGAGAGGCCAGCAACCTGGAGTGCACAGGGGTGACCAGCTCGTCCACCAGAGGAGTCAGGACCAGCTAGGTGGTGAGCGGGGAAGGGCTTGCCATGGAATGTCCAGCCGGTCACTTACCTTCTCAGATTGTCCTCGCTGCTCAGCTGGGTGCTGCAGCCTTAGCCTCCAAAGAAAAGTTTCTAGGCTGCGAGATCCAGATGATGGAAGTCAGTAAAATAGTAACAGTATCTTCTATTTGTGTAACACTGTAGTTTTTTTTTTTTTTTTTTTAAACTTTCACTTGCACACTCTTATAACAACCTGCAAGGCTCCCAGCTGCAACCTGACCCTAAATCTAACTTCTGGCTACAAGCTCCTTTGTCCCTGGTCTGAAATTCAGCCCTAGCTCCAGCTATGCCTTAACCCTGGGCCCTAGACCCATGCTGATCCAGTCATAGATGGACCTGATTCTGCGACAGGAGTCCCTTGACCCTTGGCATAGACTGACCCTGGCCGGAGGCTGGCCACCGCCCCAGGTCAGCTGATCTGTGACCCCGAAGGCCACTTTGCTGCTGAGAACTTGGAGGGGAGGGTGTGGCAGGCTGGCCACGGGGATGGAGGCCACGCCTCAGGGGAGTCTGCACCCGTCGTTCCAGGAACACTGGATCCGAGCAGAGGACTTTGGTGTCCTCAGCCCCATGCACCCCAACTCAGTCCAGGGTGTGGACGACATGATCCGCTTGGGGGACCTGAACGAGGCGGGCATGGTGCACAACCTCCTGATCCGCTACCAGCAGCACAAGATCTACGTGAGTCTCCCCAGCCCTGTGTCCACAGGGGAGCCCCTCACAGGTGCCGACCTCCTGGACAGGGAGAAGAAAATGATGCACGGGGGGCACTGCCCCCCCATGCCCTCACTGGGGGAGGTGGGCGAGGTGCCTAACTTTTCCCAATCTCTGCTGCCCAGTCCCAAACAGGGCGATCCCACCCTGGAGGGGAGGAAGCCGCTGCATAGAGTGACAGCACAGTGCCTGGCACAGTCCGTGCTCGGTGAGGGCTGCAGATGGCCATCAGGTGGCCATTGTCCTCTGCCCTCTCCATCCCAAGCATGTTGTAGAGACAGGGTCACCAGACTGAGAGCTCCTGGCCTCCCAAGAGTGAGTCCCATGACAGCCAGGATCCCAAGATCCTGATTCACCAGACGAGGGGGCCATGGGGGTGCATGTGGGCTCTCCCCGCAAACCTGGCCTGGATGGAGGTTCACCCCAGCCTGAAGCTCTCATCCTGGTTCCAATGCAGATTTTTCCAGGGGAGGTGGTATTTCCAAACCGACACCAGCTCGGCCTAAGTATGTGTGGCCTGCAGAAGCCACTGCCTGCCGGGGCCTCTCTGGTTGGAGGGGTGGCTAGCTTGGTTCTGACCGGCCCTTCTGGGCTGTTCAGAGGAAGCAGCTTGTGCTTCCAAAGGGCTTGTGCCTGCACTCCTCATCTGGTGGCACAGCCTGAAGCCAGAGGGCACGTCCTCTCCTTTCCTAAAGTGAAAACCAGGATGCCATGGTCGTGTGGCGTATTGCGCAGACTCTGCCTGCCCCACCCACTGAGGGGCAGTGGGGCCAGGTGGGGGCTCCAGATGGGCAGCTGATCCAGGGCGGAGGTCCCAGGAGCACACAGAATATTGGTTGGGCTCCGTGAGGGCCACTTGTTGACCAGCCTCTATGAAAGCCCCTGCGGGATGCACGTGAAAACCCAGTTCACACTTAGTCCATTTTTATCGAGCCCCTTCTAAGTACCAGGCAAGGTACAGTGAACATTTGATCTTCCTGGAAATACGTCCCCCGGGAGCTCACCTTCCTGGTGGACATCTCGTCTTCCCATAGGAGGGACCTGCACAGCCGAATGTCTTATCTCCCTGGCCCAGAATCAGACTCTACTTCCCCACCAAAGTCAGCAGCCCTGATAACTCCCTGAGGGCAGGGCCAAGGCCGAGTATCTCTGCCAGGGGCAGAGGGCACTGACCACCTGCTCCCTTCCCAGACGTACACAGGCTCCATCCTGGTGGCCGTGAACCCGTTCCAGGTGCTGCCGCTCTATACCCTGGAGCAGGTACAGCTCTACTATAGCCGCCACATGGGCGAGCTGCCGCCGCACGTCTTTGCCATTGCCAATAACTGCTACTTCAACATGAAGAGGAACAAGAGGGACCAGTGCTGCATCATCAGGTGAGGCAGGGGGGTCAGGCACCGCCTCCAGGCATCTCCCTGAACTGCTCCCCACCAGCATGCCTGCCAAGGTGGGCAAGGCAGGAGATCTCCCTACTCCATGGCACACACCCTTCTCCACAGCACACAACGGCCCCAGCTACCCGGCACCCTGAGCAGTTCCTCCAAAGCTTCCTTCCTTCAGAACCTAGGCTTTCATTGTGTCACCAGGGACTGGACTGCCCAGCCTCTAATAACGGTTTACTGAGTCAAGGAAGGAAGTTGGGCTGGGTTCCTTTAGAAATGGGCCCCAGGGGTCGGGCATGGTAGCTCATGCCTATAATCCCAGTGACTTGGGAGGTCAAAGCAGGAGGATTCCCTGAGGCTGGGAATTTGAGACCAGCCTGGACAACATAGCGAGACCCTATCTCTGTAAAAATAAAAAAAGAAAAAGATACAGGACCCAGGTTAGGCACTTGAAGATGCAGGAGTTCAACAGCTGAGGACCCACGCAAAAAAATCTCAGGGCAGGCGCCAGGTGAGGACGGAGGAGCAGCAGCTCCAGGGGGCAGCTCTCAGGTCACCAGGGGACCAGAAGGAAAGTGTCCCCTCCAGTCCAGGTCCTGGCTGCTTCAGAGACTCCCTGCCTGGCCTGGCCTCTCTACCAGTGACCACAGACCCTCCTGGTGTCGGGAGGAGGAGTGTTCAAGGGAACGGGAGGTGGAGTGGGAATTTGGCTCCCAGGCACCTTGCTTGGTGCTCCAGTAGAGTCGCTCATTCATTCCTTCCTTCATTCAATCATTTGAGGTTTGGTCATGCCCCAACTGTGTGCCACCCACTGTCCTAACATGGGGAGGCAGCAGCTAACAAAAGGGACCAGAATCCCTTCTTCAGGGAGTTTACATTCTAGAAGCAGAGACAGACAGGCAACAAATAAGTGCATTTTTATGCAGGTCCCAACAGCTTTGAAGTAAAACACGGCAGGGGAGAGGAAACGGAGATGTCAGCCTCTACGTTAGGTAGGGGGCAGGCCAGGCACGGCCTCTCTGAGGAGGGTTGTTGAACGGAGACCAGAATGAAGTCCTAAGGCACAGGTGATCACATTTCATGTCCTCGGCAACCCTCTGAAGGAGATGCTCTCATTCCCCTGATATGGCCCCATGTTACTGCTGGAGAGACCTGCAGTCAGAGGGGCCGAGATCCTGTTCCACCGGCACACAGCGGTGAAGTGGGGAATTCAAACCCAGGGCTCTGGAGAAGACAGCAGACAGGTGCCCTGGGGGAGAGCTGGAACTCCCAACCTGCCCCCGGAGTCAGGGCCAGAAGCCCCTTGGCAGAGCTGGGCCGTGGGCTGGCTGGCCGGGAGCTGACAGGGTGGCTCCCCCTGGAGGCTGGCGGGGCTGGCCAAGTGTGAGCAAGGAGAGGAAAGAGCCACCTGATGTTTGGTTCCTTGTAGTGAGCAGAACGTCACTTGTCACTTTGAGTCAAATTGCATTCTCCTCGTGCCCTTTCCTCCCCCAGGGCTGTGGGCAAGTCCCCTTAAGCCGTGTCTCTACAGTGGCAGGTTATTTGATGAGCTTGTTTACAAACACGCCTGGCACTTGACAGGCACTCAGGGGAGTCCACAGCTATCACTGGAGGTTTGTTGATCTCACTGTGCTTTGCTGGCATAGTGATTGTAGGCATTTTGATCAGAACTTTTTTAAAAAGGTAATATTTTGGCCGGGTGCGGTAGCTCACGCCTGTAATCCCAGCACTTTGGGAGGCTGAGGCAGGTGGATCACCTGAGGTCAGGAGTTCAAGACCAGCCTGGCCAACATGGTGAAACCCCATCTCTACTAAAAATATAAAAATTAGCTGGGCGTGGTGGCCAGCGCCTGTAATCTCAGCCACTTGGGAGGCTGAGGCAGGAGAATTGCTGGAACTGGAGGGAGCAGAGGTTGCAGTTAGCCAGGATGGTGCCATTGCACTCCAGCCCAGGCCAACAACAGCCAGACTCCGTCTCAAATTAAAAAAAAAAAAAGACAATATTTTCAGGCCAAGCATGGTGGCTTATGCCTGTAATCCTAGCACTCTGGGAGGCTGAAGCGGGCAGATCAGCTGAGGTCAGGAGTTTCAGACCAGCCTGGTACAGACGGTGAAACCTTATCTCTACTAAAAATATAAAAATTACCTGGGCGTGGTGGCAGGCACCAGTAATCCCAGCTACTTGGGAGGCTAAGGCATGAGAATCACTTGAACCCCGGAGGTGGAGGTTGCAGTGAGCCTAAATCATGCCACTGTACTCCAGCCTGGGAGATAGAGTGAGACTCCATCTCAAAAAAAAAAAAAGGTAATATTTTCAGATGAAGCAATATCTGGGATTTGCTTTAAAATAGTACAGGAGGGGAAACAAAATCGGCCAGGAGTTGAAGCTGGATAATGGGACTGTGGGAGTCTGTTATGCAAAATCTAAAGTGTAGGAATCCTCTGGGGATCCTGTGAAAATGCAGATTCTGATAGACAGAGCCTGTGTGACCTGGGCATCTGCATTCTGAGCCTGCTGCTGGCCTGTGGGCCACGCTTTCATTAGGAAGACATTGAGTCATCTCACTCAGCCTTCTGTATGTCCTGGGCACTGTGGTGCTGACCCTGGAATGAATCAGATCCGAGTGTGCCAAGGAGCTTGCAGCCAAGCAGAGAAGAAAAGACAAACACAATAGCGTGTACAACACAGGCAGCCTGAGACCCACAGGGGACTTCAGGGCTTCAAGGCAGTGGGATATCTGCAGGGGAGAGGCCATCCTTGTCAGACTGGCTCAGAAAGCAGGATTGGGGTTTGTAGGAGAATTGAGAGGTGTTGAAAAAAATAGTTGTTGTGTGGTCTCATGTCCCTGCACACCCTTTTTGCAGTGGCGAGTCTGGGGCTGGCAAGACGGAGACCACCAAGCTCATCCTGCAGTTCATGGCCACCGTCAGTGGCCAGCATTCGTGGATTGAGCAGCAGGTCCTGGAAGCCAACCCTATCCTGGAGGGTAAGCATCACTCTGGGACCCATCCTTCTCCCCCAGCCCCATGAGAGCCTTCCTGTCAGGTGGGACCATGGGGAGGGACAGGATAGGCCACAAACCTTCAGCAACTCCTCCAGACCCTCGGGACACAAAACACAAGGGTGGGGTGCATGGTAGGCATAGGGGGGCCAGGCAGCACAAAGGGGAAAGACTGAGGACTTAATAAACTTTCAACAGGTGTGTTTTCCACGGAATTGTAAGGAGTATTATTTTTAAAAAGGGATCCAAGATCAAATCAATTTGGGAAATGCTAGATGTGTGTGTTCGGTTGCTGGAACTGAACTGGAAAGCAGTTGCTGGGCCAGGGTGAGGACTGCAACAGGTTTCTCGAGGGGTAAACCTGCGGAAGACAAGGTGGGAGGAAGCAGGAGTGGGCAGGATGAGTCTTCAAACTTGGATGCTGCTCAGACCCTTAGGAACCGGAAAAGGAGAGGAAGCAGCTTGGGTCGGGAGCGGCTCATGCTGTGATGCAGATCTAAGTCTTGGCCAACCCAGCAGGGGGCTCTGGAGCAAACTCCTCCTTAGAAGCCTCCTGCCTTCGCCCAGGTGACCCGGCCTCAGTCTTGTTAGGGCTGCCCGGAAGCCTGTGGCCTCGGCCCCAAGGCTGTTGGCTGCTGTCTCTCTCGTTTCTTTACAATTGAAGTTTGCTGTACATATAGTAAATATTCACCTTTTTCACGTACAGTTTCGTGAGTTTTGACAAACGCATACAGGCCTATGGCTCCCATCATCATCATGAAATAGAATGTTCCCATCACCCCCCCAGATCTTCCCTCACGCCCCTTCGTAGTCACCCCGTCTTCCGGACCCCTCCCCTGGCAACTGCGGATTTGTCTGTCCCCTGCCTCCCTTCACAGTTTTGTCTTTTCCAGAATGTCATAGAAGTAAAATCACAGGGTTTGTAGCCTTTTGTGTCTGGTTACCTTGGCTATTTGGGATTCTTCCTTGTTGCCGCCTGCATCAGCGATTCATTCCTTTTTAATGCTGAGTTGAATTCCACTGCGTGGAGGTACCACAGCTTCTCCACCCGTTTAGGACATCTGGGTTGTCTATCATTTTCAGTTACTAGGAAGAAAACCTCTATAAACATGCACATACAGGTTTTTGGGTGCACATAGGTCTTTCCCTTGGATAAATATGCAGGAGTGAAATTGTTGGCTCAAAAGGCAAGTGAGCCATTTTACTTTGTCAGAAACTTCCGAAATGTTTTCCAAAGTGGTCGCAGCATTTTGCTCTCTCACGAGCAGAGCAGGAACATTCTGGTTGTCCTGTGACCCCACCAGCACCTGGCACGGTGAAGGACATGGTCTGCCTTCTGACATGTGTGGAGCACGCTTGTAACTCCCATGGCCCTGACGACGAAGGATGTTAGCATCTGTCCACATGCTTACCTCCCTCTGTATATCTGCTCGAGTGAAGTGTTGGTTCAAATATTTTGCCTATTCTTTCTTATTCTTTAATTGGTCTATTCCCTTACTAAGGAGTTATTTTTGCTTGTTTTTTGTTTTTTTGAGACAGAGTTTTGCTCTTGTTGCCCAGGCTGGAACACAATAGCATAATCTCAGCTCACTGCAACCTCCACCTGCCGGGTTCAAGCAATTCTCCTGTCTCAGCCTTCCGAGTAGCTGGGATTACAGGCATGCGCCACCACCCCGGCTAATTTTGTATTTTTAGTAGAGACAGGGTTTCTCCATGTTAGTCAGGCTGGTCTTGAACTCCCGACCTCAGGTGATCTGCCCGCCTCGGCCTCCCAAAGTGCTGGGATTATAGGTGTGAGCCACTGTACCTGGCCACTGGTGAGTTTTAAGAGTTCTTTATGTGTTCTGGATACAAGTCCTTTCTAAGGTAGGTGTTACATCTTACATTGTGTCCAAGTTTGTGGCCTATCTTTTCATTCTCTAGACAGTGTCTTTTGCAGGGCAGAAGTTTTAAATTTTTAAAGTTCAATTTGTCCTTTTTTTTCTCCTATGGGTCATGTTTTTTTGTGTTGTATCTAAGAAATCTTTGCCTAACCCAGAGATTTTCTCCTATGTTTTTCCTATATGTTTTGTAGTTTTAGATCTTATATTTAGGTTGATGATCCAGTTCATGATTTACATTTGTGATCCAGTATTTTTCTATGGTGCAAGGTATACAGCACAGAAAAAAAGACTTTTGGCTGGGCATGATGGCTTACACCAGTAATCCCAGAACTTTGGGAGGCTGAGGCAGTCAGATTGCTTGAGGTCAGGAGTTCAAGACCAGCCTGGCCAACATGGGGAAACCCCGTCTCTACTAAAAATACAAAAATTAGCTGAGTATGGTGGCGTGCACCTGTAATCCCAGCTACTCGGGAGGCTGCGGCAGGAGAATCGCTTGAACCCAGGAGGCAAAGTTTGCAGGGAGCCGAGATCGCACCACTGCACTCTAGCCTGGGCGACAGAGTGAGACTGTCTCAAAAGATAAAAGAAAAAAAGACTTTTCTGTCTTTCCTTCCTTCTTTCTTTCTCACCTTCTTTTCTCCTTCCTTCCTTTCTTTTTCTCTTTCTCTCTTTTTTTTGATTTTGCATGTAGATACTCTATTGTTTTAGTCCTATTTGTCAAAAAGACTATTTTTTCTCTATCGACTTACCTTTGCACCCCTGTCTAAAATCAATTGACCATCCGTGTAAGGGACTGTTCCTGGATTCTCTATTCTCTTCAGTTCCTCTCTCTGTCTATCTTTTCACCAGTGCTCCAGTGTCTTGATTTCTGTAGCCTTATAGGAAGCGGTGCAAGCAGAGAGCACGTGCCCTCCAATTTTGTTATTCTTTTTCAAACTTGGCTATTCTAGATCATTTACCTTTCCATATATAGTACATTTTCAGATCGGCCTGTCAGTTAGTACAAAAAAAAAAACAAAAAAACCTGCCTGCATCAGATTCTTTCTCGAAGAGACACCCAGCCAGTCACCCCCATGATGGCCACACTGGGCTCAATAAGCTAAATGGGTTTCATAACTGTGGCACTTCTCAGAGGCTCTGCCGTGCACTGAGATTCCTTGAGAAAGAGAGACAGGGTGCTGTGTTTCTTAAATCTACTTCCCCAAGGAACCGTCTTCCTCTGTTTCATGGGACTACGCTGGATGCTGGTATTCTAAAACTGCATCCTAACCATTAATGGGCCATAAAATCAGTTCTAGAACAAATCAAGTATCATAGCATAGAACATCCCAGCACATCACTCTTTGTAAGAACTAGTACTGAGTATTTTGTTCTAACTGTGTGTGTGCAGGCGGGCATGTGTATATACTAGCATGTAATGCAAAATACCTTTCTTACTGTGGATCACATCAGAAGAGCTTGCAGAAACAGCTTTACAAAAACACTTTGGAACGTGCTGCCTCCTGATCTGACTGCCTCCATGTGTCCTGGCCTTGACACGCTGTTGCCAGTCCCCATGCCAGCTTGGCCTCTCCATATCAGCCTCAGCCCTGCAGCCTGAGCCATCTTTCTAAGCTGTGAATCTGCTCCCACACTCTCTCAGAAGCTTTACTGCTTCCCCAATCACAGAATGATTGCCCAACTTCTGAGACTGGCATTCAAGGCTCTGTGCCACCTGGCCCTACCTACTAACTAGTTCTGTCTACCTTCCACTGCTTTCCTCCTGTATCCCACACTCTGACAAGACTTCTGCGTCTGCAAGTGCACTTCATGCTTTCTGACCTCTGAGGTTTTCCCCGAGGTTTTTGTCTTCCTCTTAGCGGGCCCTTGGCTGCCATCACTGTCTGGTGCAGCCGTGCACATTCTTCAATTCGAGCTTGGCCACGTCCTCTGAGCAGCCCTCTTAGATGATCCCACTGAAATTACATTTTCTCCTCTCTGCTCTCATCATGGCCATCGCCTGCTTACCTTCAGCCTTTGGAAACGCCAAGACAATCCGCAACGACAACTCAAGCCGCTTTGGGAAGTACATTGACATCTATTTTAACCCCAGCGGGGTGATCGAGGGCGCACGCATCGAGCAGTTTCTCCTGGAGAAGTCCCGGGTCTGCCGGCAGGTGAGGCCTCCACCCGCCCAGGTCGGGAGTTGAGGGAATGGGGGAGGTTTCCAAGAGGGGCCCCCTTTCAGCTCTCTCACCTCTCCTCCCCTCTTCCCCAGGGCCCTCCCAGAACCCACAGGCCTCACTGGATAATGAGGGCTCTTTCCCAGTATTCCAGGACAGCAAATGATAGAAATTTTTCCATTTTGAGCGGGGCTCAGTGGCACATGCCTGTAATCCCAGCACTTACGGTAGGCCAAGGCAGGTGGATTACTTGAGGCCAGGAGTTCAAGATCAGCCTGGCCAACATGGCAAAACCCTGTCTCTACAAAAAAATATGAAAAAAAAAAATTAGCTAGGCAGTGGCACACACCTGTAGTCAGTCCCAGCTACTTGGGAGGCTGAGCCATGAGAATTGCTTGAGCCTAGGAGGTAAAAGTTGCAGTGAACTGAGATTGCACCACTGCACTCCCACCGGGGCAACAGAGCGAGACTCTGTCTCAAAAAAAAAAAAAAAAAAAAAAAGAATTTTCTCCGTTTTGAATTTTCCATTCATATAAATTTCTTCTTTCTTTGGTGCCTAGCATTCCTCATCTCTACTAGAATTAATTCTGAGACTAGGCTAGTTAGGTGGGCTGTATCTTCAGGTGTGTTAGGGGCCATGGCAGAAAGACACAGATGACAGTATCCCAAATGCCACATGGCCAGGAAGTACAGAGGCACGTGTCCTGTGTTGTCACATCAGGCCCTGTGCTCGGGGGGCCCCTGGCTTGGTTTCAGGCTCTGCTATTGCCACCTTGAAACTGTTACTAGCTTTTGAGCAAGAGGGCCTATGGTTCCCTTTTACACTGGGTGATCATGGAGCCAGTCCCGATGGCAGGGATCCCAACACGTGGCACCCACAACAGAAGAATTAATGCACCTGTGTGTGTGGGGGGGTGCTCTCGTATGATGGCATAACCCCTAACACATGCATGTGTGCAAATGAGCACACACACACAGAGGGGGTCCAGAGGGGAGAACGCCACCAACAGAGGGGCTGTGGCTGTGTGAGAGGGACACATGCCTCGGCACTGTGGCAAGCTGAGAAACAAGGTCACATTTAGTGACCTCCCCAACCTGGTGCTATACTTTTCCTGTTTTATCTCATTTGACCTTCACAACCATGAGAGGTAGGACTCTTTATCCCTGTTGTACAGATGAGAAAACTGAGTCCAGATAAGTTAGGTCCCTTGTCCAGGGCCACAGAGCCAGCACATGGCGGAGTCTCTCTGCCCTGTCCAGAATCTCCTACCTCTTGATACAGTGGTTGCTGAATTCATAGAACTTGTCACCCAAAATGGTACCCCAAAATGGGCAGGAAATTTCTAAAGCAGGTGAGAAACAAGCCCTGCCCGAGAAAAGAGGGAGATTTAAAAATAATGGCATATCTATACTACAGAGGGGGAGGTCTGTCCGTGTTGATGTGAAGGATCACCAAGAGATATGTTTAGGTGAAAAAAAAGGAAGTTGCAGAATCATAAATATGTTTTGTGTAAAAAAGAAAGAAAGAAAGAAAGAAAAGACAACTATTTATAGATATGCTATAAGTAAATGTTTTTTAAAAAATATATAGGTTCTGGGGCGGGGAGGAGGGGATTTAAGGAAGGGGAAGGCAGGGTGGAAAGGAGCTCTCATCTTTTTGTTTTTTGAGACAGGGTCTCACTCTGTCACCCAGGTTGGAGTGCAGGGGTGCAATCTCAGCTCACCCCCGCCTCTGTCTCCTGGGCTCATGTGATCCTCCCACCTCAGCCTTTTGAGCAGCTGAGACTAGAGGTGTTCACCACCGCGTCCAGCTAATTTTCTTATTTTTTGCAGAGATGAAGTCTCACTATATTGCCCAGGCTGCTCTCAAACTCCTGAGCTCAAGTAATCCTCCCGCCTCAGCCTCCCAAAACTGCTGGGATTACAGCCCAACTGAAACTCTCATCTTTTAACACTACCGTATATGCTTCAGATTATTTGACTTTTATGAGAATGCATTTATAAACAGTGTTTCAAAAAATACGAAAGGCACCCTAGGCAACATGGCAAAACCCCATCCCTACAAAAAATACAAAACTTAGCTGGGCATGGTGGTGTGTGCCTGTGATCTTAGCTACTTGGTAGGCTGAGGTGGGAGGATGGCTTGAATCCAGGACTTCGAGGCTGCAGTGAGCCGAGATTGTACCACTGCGCTCTAGCTTGGGTAACAGGGCAAGACTTTCTCTCGGAAAAAATTTTTAAAATGCCGAAGGCCTAGGGAGCCCTGTGGCTGTCAGATCTCTCGTGGGCCACTAAGTGCCTGTGAAGAGAGCCCTGACTCTGTGCCATCACTCCTGGCCTGGGGACTTTGAACACAGCAGTGTCAGGGCTTTGAGGAGCAGTCAAGATGCAGGGAAATGCCTGACAGAGAGGAGTTCTCAGGGCAGGGATGAGACAGCTGCGGAGGCCCAGGATAGGGACAGCAACCAAGCCAGGCTGGCCCTGGGTCAGTGCCAGAGCTGCTCCTGGCTGAGAGACTTGGAGCGGAGGCCAGGGCTGGGCTGGACAGAGGCAGTCTGAGGCCCTGAGGCCTCAGGAGAATGGCCCATGGATCTGTCTGGAACGCCCTCTCTCCCTCCCAGGCCCCTGAGGAGCGGAACTACCACATCTTCTACTGCATGCTCATGGGGATGAGTGCTGAAGACAAGCAGCTGCTGAGCCTGGGCACGCCCTCCGAGTACCACTACCTGACCATGGTGAGCTGCCCACCTGCCGCCTCCAGTAGCCAATGGAAGGGATGAAAAAGAGCTGGTGCCGCTTCACCCTCCGTGACAGCTGCAGAGAAGCCCAGTGCTGGCCAGGCCCCTGAGGCAGGGCTGGTTCCCTTTCCCTCTCCTCGCCAGCCCTTCTGTGCTAGGAATCATCTTGTCTGCGTGCCTCCCGCTTCCCATCACATGTACCCCATGCCCCAGGCTGGACCTCATCTTCCTTTGGTCCCCACTGGATGACAGGCTCCCGGTGCCCAGTGGGCCACACACAGGGAGTTGCCCACACGCCTCCTGTTCCTGATTTCACTCCAATGGTCTGTCCTTACAGGCCCCCTAAAACGCAAGCCCCAAGCCCCAGGAAAGCAAAGCCCTTCCTGTGCTCCCAGCTGTACCTGCCACCTAGGACAGGGCAGCATCACAGCCATCGCTCATTAGCTGAGGTGCCCTGGCCGTCAGGGGAACTGCACCTCCTGGTTTATTGACCACGGAGTGGACCCAGAGCGTTCTGCCTCCGGGATCTCTCCCATGCAACCCTCTCCCCTGGGTCCACGGCTCCAATGCCTTCACCAGCCCTTGCCTGGACTTCATGGGCCCCCCTTACCAGTCTTGACCTCTAATCTGTCATCCACCCTGCAGCCAAGGCACTCTTCCTGTAGGAAGGTTTGCTCTGCAGTGTCATGCTTTGGATGGCACTGCTGCAGTGACCCCTGTGACCTGTAGGGTAGAAGTCCAAACTCCTCGGCGTGGTTTCCAAGTCCCTCCAGGATCTGCCCCTCTGCCGACCTCTCCCTTCTCAACACCCACCCCAGCCTCCCCGCAGCCCTGTCCCTACCTCCTCACCTCGTGGCCTTGCTCCCATCATCCTCTACCTAAACTGCCCTCTGTCCTCAGAGACAGCGGGGCCAGCTTTGCACCTCCTCCAGGAAGCCTTTCTCCACCTCTCGATAGGGCTGGCCCCAGCCCCTGTGGTCTGGGCGCCTATAACAGGCAAATGGCCATGGCACGGTCCCTGGCTCCCTGCCTGCCCCCCCTGGATGCCCAGCACAGGGCCTGGCCCATGGCGAGCTTTGGAAAGCGTTTCTTAAAGGAACAAACCCACAGTGTCCCCCAGAGAGACAAGGCAGGCTCGAGTAGGGACGAACGACAAATAGAGGATCAGAGAAGAAGTGTGAGTTGGCCAAGGTCACACCGTGGCCAGCTGCTGGTGCTGGCTGCAAGGCCCGATCATGCTGTGGCTACTGTGTTGTGATTCTCCCTCTGAAAAGAATTGTGTGTGGTTTCTGAGCGTGGACCCTGCCCGGTCCACCCAGTGCCTGTGAAGGGCAGTGTCTCAGCCTTGCTGGCCCCAGGATGGAGGCGGTGGGGCGGGGGTGGCCCCATTAGCTGAGGCTCCCTGTCCCGCAGGGGAACTGCACTTCCTGTGAGGGGCTCAACGACGCCAAGGACTATGCCCACATCCGCTCGGCCATGAAGATCCTCCATTTCTCTGACTCCGAGAGCTGGGACCTCAGCAAGCTGCTGGCTGCCATTCTCCACCTGGGGAACGTGGGGTTCATGGGTAATGCCGGGTCTGCCCCAACTGCACCCTTGGGAAGGGAGGGGGCAGGGGACAGGAGCAAGAAGGCATCTCTAGGGGTTCTCGCAGGAAGGGTCCTGTGGTCCCACCAAGGCCTGGAAAAATACATCTAAAAAATTCAGCTGTGATTTTGGAGGCCTCGTGAGGTGAAGGGGAAAATGTCAAAGCTTAAGGTTCTCCACAGGTGGAGACTGTGGCCAATCATCCCCCACTTTTAGCTGGGACCCCAAAGGGCTTCCCCCTTAAGGTTCAGGTAAGCCAGAGTAAACAAATCCATGCATGAACTTGCAAACCAGGTTGTAAGCATGGGGCGGTCTGGGGATTAAGGTGTCCTGACCCGTGAACACCCCCAAGCACCTAACGGAAGTTACTGACAGTCCTCGCTGAAAGAAAACACCAGCAAGTTAGATTACAAATGATTCCTGCAGGTAGGTTTTCAAACACAACATCCAGCATGAAGCCAGGAAGAGATAGGAACAAGGAAATGAGATACTATGAACAAGAACCGGCAGAAATAATAAACAGTAGAAATCGATCCACAAAGATTTCAAAGTTGGAATTATTAGACACAGACTAGAGAAGTTCTGCTTACTTTCCTCAAGAAAAGAAGCAGCCAAGCTTGAAAATTTAGACAGCGAATGAGAAACTTTGAAAACATTACAGATGTATAAACGAACCACATAGAAATTCCGTTCTAAAATAAAAAAATACGATAACCAAAATGAAGAACCCAATGGATGGTTTAAGGGACTCCGTGCCTGTCTAGGAGAGGAAATGTGTGAGCTGGACAGAAAGTCAGGAGAAACTGTGAGTACGGCATGGAGAGAGCAAAGGTGGGAAATGTCAGAGAGAAGGTGGAGGCTGGGAGGACGCTGTGGGCAGAGGGAGCACACCTTTCATCGGAGTCCTAAAGGAAAGGAGAGAGAAAGGGGCACAGGCAATATCTGAAGAGATTAGAGCTGGTTCTAGAATTCAGGAGAGATCATTCACAAAGCAATGGTAAGGGAAAGACTTTTCCAGAAACTGTTCTGGAGCAATGGGGTGTCCCTATAGAAAACAAGAGCTGGGGCCACCATCTCACGCCGTGTGAGAACACTGGCTCCAGGCGAGCTGCAGCTGGGCTGATCTGTCATCTATCAGCCAGACTGTACACTTCAGCTGGGGAAAGGTGGGTGCTAACCAGAGGTGGGCACCGGAGCCTGGGATACCATCAGAAACACGACACTGAGGAAGTGAAGCAGGCACAAGAGAACGCAGACGGATCCACTAGCATAACATTTGTTTGTTTGTTTGTTTTTGAGACAGGGTCTTGCTTTGTTGTCCAGGCTAGAGTGCAGTGGTGGGATCTTAGCTCACTGCAACTTCCGCCTCCCGAGTTCAAGCAATTCTCTCAACCCAGCCTCCTGAGTAGCTGGGATTACAGAGGCCCGTCAACACAGCCTGGCTAATTTTTGTATTTTTAGTAGAGATGGGGTTTCACCATATTGGTCAGGCTGGTCTCGAACTCCCGACCTCAGGTGATCCTCCTGTCTTGGCCTCCCAGAGTGTTGGGATTACAGGCGTGAGCCACCACAACTGGCTCACTAACATAACATTTAAAAGCAGGCACATTAAACGCTGTTTAGGGACTATATGTAGGGAATAAAAAGATAAATAAAAAGCTAGGAAGTTTGAAGTTGGGAGGGTGCTTACCTCTGGAGGAGAGGGACACAGTCTCAGCCTACGAGGACCTTGAAGGGCTGTGGGTGCTGGCAGAGCCTACACTTGGCTTTAGCGGTGGTTCCATGGTGCTGACTTTATTCTTTACAACACAGCTTTGTGTTTTATGCACTTCTTTATCTGTATATTTTATGTCACAATTTTTTTCAGTTTAAAAAAGAAAAAAAGCAAAAACAAAGAGACCCAAAGTTCCCATCCCCCACCAGCCTGGCGTGTCCTAAGCTGGAAATGGTTGAAGAGGAGGAACTGGAAGCTGGGAGGCCAGTCAGGAGACGGTTGCAGTAGAGCGGGGCCTGGCTTACAGCTGGAACTCCATTAGTGCTTTGCTTCCTGTGACTGAATGAGTGATGAAATGTTCGGGTTTCTACACCCAGCAGCATGGATTGAGGGGCCTGATGGCCCATCTCTCCAGCGCCAGTGTCTGCCGTGTTTCCCAAGTCAGACTTCTCCCTCCAAATAGGCCCACCTTTCTTTAAACTTCCCTTCGACCCAGGGCCCTGGTCCCCTCAAGAGGAAGTGGTCTGCCAGGTTCACCAACAGCTAAGGTGTCAATGACCCATGGTCATGGGGACCATGACCCAGGACCCTGGGAGATGCTGTGTGTGGCTCTCACACCAGAGCAGCTGTTCTCTTGAGTGGATCTGGGGCTACCGTGGGCCCAGGCCTGTCGGGACCTGGCTCCCATCGCTCTAGGCTGCTTTCCCACTCAGGATTCCTGATTCTCTCTCTAGCTTCAGTCTTCGAGAACCTGGATGCCTCAGACGTGATGGAGACGCCTGCCTTTCCCACTGTGATGAAGTTACTGGAGGTAGGGCTGCTGTGTCCACAGCTTCCATTTTGGTGGGGGGCCCCAGAGGTCTGGGCAGACAGACCCCTGACACCTGATTCTCATAACCCTACCCAGGCCCCCACCCCTCTCCCAAAAACCCCTCCCTTCTGTATGCTGCAGGTGCCTGAGGGCGGGTGCAGAGTGGGGCAGTGCCAAACAGAGCAGCGGAATGGCCAGTTTGGCTTTAACAAATGTTCCCTCCCTTTCCCCACATCCCCTTCTGCTTGTCGATGGCCCTGTCTCAGCGTCCTCGCCCTCCGCCCTGTCCAGTCCCTACACTCCCCACTCAGACCCCAACCTACCCATCAGACCAGCCCTGCCCTGGGCCCTCACCCCGCAGGGCTTCTCCCGGGCTTGCACTATTCTGGGAGACTGGAATGTGAGTCCGGGGTCCATCCCTTTAGCCTTCCTGGTTGTTTCCCAGGCCAAATGCAGCCTCAGCTTAAAGGAAGGGCAGCAAGCCCTGAGTGAGGGGCTACCTCTGCAATGGGGACATGGCAGTGCCCCATGTCATCCCCGCTGACAGTTCTGGTGGAAAATGAATAGAATCAGGAGCAAGAAATAAATACATAAAGCAAGCAATCACATTAGGCACATTTCGCTATTAACATTCTTCTTTTGGTTCGAGGGCACTCAGACACTCTGGGTTTCGTCAGCTCCAGTGGAGGGCTGGCCCAGCACACTCACTTGCTCCTTTAGACTCTCAGCCTTCAGGCGGGACTGATTTCCGCAGGGACATGCCTGAGGTCTGGCCTCAGAGCCCTCCCTCACCCTGGTTTTCCGAGGCCAGCCTGGGGGAGCCAGCCCCTTTCTCAGCCCTCGGGAGACCCACTAAGGGCTTGGCCCACTGAGCTGGAGAATCCTTTCCTAACAGCTCCCAGGGCCCTGGCCCTGGCCTTGGGCACCGCCCACCCTCAGGCGGGCATAGGTGCTTGATCATCAGAGAGAGCAAGACTTGGCAGAAGCGGGTCAGAGTGCTGGGCCAGGGCCTGCTCCACGGGTGCGACACAGCCCCCACCTGCCTCCCCAGGTGCAGCACCAGGAGCTCCGGGACTGTCTGACCAAGCACACCATCCTCATCCGAGGGGAGTTCGTCACCAGGCCCCTGAACATCGTCCAGGCTGCTGACCGGAGGGACGCCTTTGTGAAGGTACAGAGCTGCGACGGCAGGGCTCACATGGCCATCTGTGGACCATGGCTCTGCTCCTTGCTGTGGCGGTGGAGGGCAGGACGGAGCAGAGGGCCCTGGGCAGGTCCCCACTCTGCCAGTCACCTGCCTGGTGACCACGGACTCCTCAGCCTCTCGGGCCCGGGTTTCCTGCCTTTGAAGGAGGGATAACATCTGCAGTAGGTCCAAGACATTTGGCCTCTCCAGGTGAACTTGGAGTTGACCTCCTCCTGAGCCTGCAAGCCCAGGATTCTCCCACCCCTGTGTCTCTCCAGGGCATCTATGGGCACCTCTTCCTGTGGATTGTCAAGAAGATCAATGCCGCCATCTTCACGCCACCAGCCCAGGACCCCAAAAATGTGCGGAGGGCCATTGGCCTCCTGGACATATTTGGCTTTGAAAATTTCGAGAACAATAGGTATGATCTCAGATCCCAGCCCCACTGCTTCCAGAAAACGGAAGATAAGCCAGTTCCTCTCGAAGGGGGCAAGTTGGAGGGGAGCCATCACCCGGCACCCAGGCCTGGCAAGTCCCAACAGGTCTGCGTGCTCTGCCTGGGGTGGCTACTGTGCCCTGCCATCTGGAGAAGGCCACACAACTAAGAGCTGTATCACCCCTCTTGGACCACCTGCTCTCCTCATGAGCCAGAGTGGATTACCACACGAGATCGGGGTTGAAACAGAAATCAGTAACGTGGATTCATCTGCATCTGGCTGGCTTATCATCTTAGGTAGTGGGGGAAGCTAGATGCATTTGTGGACCATCCCTGACCTTTTAGTTTGTGGGGGAAGGCAAGGCAGGACTCCTCTGACCTGGTGTCCCAGTGTCCTGGCACCCCAGACTGGAAGCTGGAGAGCTGTAACCAGGAGGCAGGTCAGAAGATAGCTGCCAGGTGCGACTGTGATGAAGGCTGGGGGTTGGATAGACAAAGGTGGTGAGGGGACCAGGCGACAGAGCCAGGCCAGGCCAGGTGATGCTCAGCGGTACTATCACCAGCAAGAGGAGTCCCATGAAGACTGGGATAAGCAGGCTGGCAACACTGGCTTTGCAATTTAGCTTACCTGAGCCAGCTCATTGAAAGGGCTTGATGGGACAGAGACCGGGCCACTGGCTCCAGGAAGCAGAGGCCTCTGCGGCCTGTGCGAGGAGCCAGGGGGCTAGCCTGACCTTGCAGGCCCCTGCCCAAGGCCTGTCTCCAAGTGGGGTCTGATCTGGGAGTGATTTAGAAGGCCCCCCTTGGACAGCCAGGATTGTCAAGACACAAGCCATTCCACATGCAAGCTCGCTGGGATCTCAGCCCTCCCAGAGCCAGCCGGGGGTGCAGGGCAGGGGCCTGCTCACTGCAGTCAGGCGGGAGAGGCAGGGCTGGCAGAACTTAGCCCAGTGCCCTCTCTAAGGCATAGAGAGCTCAAGTGTGATTCGGATCACTGGCATCTGGCCCTGGGAGGGACAGGTGAAGATAGCATGGGCCAGACTTTGGCAACTGACGGGAACTGGAGAGGAGGGACAGAGACGGAAACTCCTCGGTTTCTGACTTGAGCTGAAGATGGTAGGTGGAGGGGCCATTTCCCAAGGCAGGGAATGCAGGAGGAGGTGCAGGTTGGAGGAGCTGGGAACGGAGGCAGTAGGGCGTATGCCTGGTTGATGCAGGGGGCCCGGCAGTCAATGCTGGATCTCCAGAAGCTCATCTCCATAGCAAGGCTCATGGGTGGGGCTGCTAGTGTGCACTCAGACCACAAGAATTGTTTCAGTGTCAGGTGGGGAGGCCTGGCAGAGGACCCGGCAGGCGGCTGTGAGAAGCTGAAGGCGAGGACTTGATGATATGCTGAGCCTCCTCGTTTCTCTGTCTTTTTGCCGTGGGGTGGAGAAAGTGACGGTGATGGAGGCAGTCAGAGGAGAGAGGGTGTGCAGGAGTCAGTGTGCATCTGTGTGTACATGAGATGTGCATCTGTGGGTATATCTGTATGGGGCTGTGTGCAGATGGCTGGTGATCCTATGGCTCCAGCCTGCTGCAGCAGGGACTCAGCTGGCCCTGCTCCACCCCTGGGCAGTGACCTTGCCTTCACAGCTTCGAGCAACTCTGCATCAACTTCGCCAACGAGCACCTGCAGCAGTTCTTTGTGCAGCATGTGTTCGCCATGGAGCAGGAGGAGTACCGCTCGGAGAACATCTCCTGGGACTATATCCACTACACCGACAATCGGCCCACCCTGGACCTGCTGGCCCTCAAGCCCATGAGCGTCATCTCCCTCCTGGATGAAGAGAGCCGCTTCCCACAGGTGTGTGTTCTGCCGACCTTCTGGTGGAGGCTCTGCTATGGGTCTCCTCTTGGAGGCCGGGAAACTCCACTCGGGTGGCCGCGTGTTCTGAGAGTCACTGAAACCTCTGCCAGGAATAAGCAAAAGAGCCCCAGCCGAACCAGACAGACCCTCCTCTCCAAGGCCCACTTCTCTGACGGCTGGGGTCCTCAGACAATAGTTCAGGGAGTGGAGCAGAAGAGCTGGTCGTGGAGGGTGGCAGACCCGGCCTCCGCTCCCAGCTCAGCCCTCACTCCCTACAACGAATCACTGACCCCTGGGCATTAGTTTACCATCTATACAGAGGCCCTCAATCATTCTGAGCCCAGATTGCTTTGCCTCCATGAGGAAGCCCTGGAGCCTGACCTCCCCATGGCTGGACTCTGGGACCTCAGCCCACAGGGTGTCTGGGTTCTTCCAGGGGACAGATCTCACCATGCTGCAAAAACTGAACGGTGTCCACGCCAACAACAAGGCCTTCCTACAGCCCAAGAACATCCACGATGCAAGATTTGGCATTGCCCATTTTGCCGGCGAGGTGTACTACCAAGCAGAAGGTGGGTGCAGCTCCTCTGATGCCCCTTCCAAATCTGGACCGGGTTCCAGGGAGACCGTGGAAAGCAGGCTCAGAGGATGAGGCTATTTTGCAGCTTTAGCAGTGGGGCAGAGGGATGAGCAGTATGGCTTCTACTGGAGAAAGAAAATGGAATGGACCAGGCATGTTTTGCTTTATTTTTGGTAATAACTCTATTGAGATAGAATTCACACACCATGTTATTTACCTATTTTAAAGTGTACAACTTGACTGTAGTATATCCAGAATATATTAATGATTGCCACTATTTTAGAACTTTTTCGCCACCCCTAAAAGAAACCCCTCATGAGCAATCACTCCCATTTCACCCCAATCCTGGGCAACAACTATTTTCTGTCTCTATGGATTTGCCTATTCTGACTTTTTGCATAAATGGAACCATACAATACGTGGTCTTCTGTGGCTGGTTTCTTTCACTTAGCATCACATTTTCTTTTTTTCTTTTTCTTTTTTTTTTTGAGACGGAGTCTTGCTCTGTCGCCCAGGCTGGAGTGCAGTGGCGCGATCTCTGCTCACTGCAAGTTCTGCCTCCCAGGTTCACACCAATCTCCTGCCTCAGCCTCCTGAGTAGCTGGGACTACAGGCGCCCGCCACCACGCCCGGCTAATTTTTCATATTTTTTTAGTAGAGACGGGGTTTCACCGTGTTAGCCAGGATGATCTCGATCTCCTGACCTCATGATCCACCCGCCTCGGCCTCCCAAAGTGCTGGGATTACAGGCTTGAGCCACCGCGCCCGGCCAGCATCATGTTTTCAACGTTCCTCTATGTTGTAGCACGTGTCAGTGCTCCATGTCTTTTCACTGCAGAAAAATATTCCATTATCTGGAATGTTTGTTTATCTCTTCATCAGTGGATGGACATTTGGGTTTTTTCCACTTTTTGCCTATTATGAATAACACAGCTACGAACACCCATGTACAAGTGTTTGTGCGGGCATATGTTTTCATTTCCCCTGGGTATCCACCTAGCAGCAGAATTGCTGTGTTATATAATAACTCTATGTTTAACTGTTTGAGGAACCGCCCAACTGTTTTCCAAAGCGGCTGTACCATTTTACATTCCCACTAGCATTGTATGAGGGCTCTAGGTCCTCTGCATCCTCGCCTACACGTGTGATTGTCTGTCTTTTTCATTATAGCTACCCTAGTGGGTTTGAAGTCTCAATGTAATTTGCATCTGCATCCCCGGATGGCTAAGGATGTCGATCACCTTTTCATATGCTTGTTGGCCATCTGCACGTCTTCTTTGGAGGGATGTCTATTTAAACGCTCTGACTGTGTTTTCAATGGGTTGTCTTTTTATTGTTGAGTTGTAAGAATTCTTTATTATTCTGGATACAAGTACCTAATAAGTGATTGGTAAATTATTTTCTCATTCTGTGGATTGTCTTTTCATCTGCTTGATGGTGTCCTGTGAGGCCCAAAAAGCTTTCATTTTGAAGAAGTCCAACTTACCTATTTTCCTTTCTCTGCTTGTGTCATACCTAAGAGTCCAGGGTCAAATATAAGGTCATGAAGATTTCTCTCTATGTTTTCTTCTAAGATTTTTTTAGTGTTAGTTTTTACATTAGGTCTTGGACCCATTTTAATTTTTGGGATATGTTGAGAGAGGGTCAGTAATGGTCTTGATTGAAGAAGTGAAGGCCTGGGGTGGTCACCCTATGGGTGTGCTAAGAAAAACGAGGAAGGTGACCATGGGCTGCTGTGGTCAGGAAAGCAGGGTGGCCAGAGGGTCACTCTCTGCACCTCATGTGGAGAAGCGAAGAGGTGTTCTGGTCTATTTAAACTGGGGACAGGAATCCAGGGATGATTCTTTTGAGTAGGGGGTGGTCATTTACTCAGAACAGGCTCGGCATTGGGAGCCCAGGGGAGAAAGGGAAAGGTGCCATGGCTCCTTCATAGTTCCTGCCAGATCCTGGCTTTGGGCTTTTGGAAAAGGAAGAGGCTGGAGTCAATCGGACCTGCAGGGTCCTGGGACACAAAGAAGATACCGAGCCCATCCTCCAGGGGGCAATTCAAGGCTGAGTTTTATTTTCTGAAATGATAGGAAACTTATGTAATGCTAAGATCAAGGTCGATTCTTTCTGGATTTTCTGGTTGCAGAATTCTAGAAATATTACTTAAAGCTAAGCCTTCGTTTTATTTTGGATACCCTGTTGTGCTAATAACCTCAGCTTCACTTACTCTGCCTGTTGGAAGACTGAACCCAGGAGTGTCTCAACCCTCCCCACCCCGAAAACATCCAGGGAGCTCCCTGCCCCCGGTGGGGAACGCTGCCTGAGCCTCAGGAGCGCAGGGTGTCACTGAGTGTCCACCCCCCGCCCAGCACCCAGTGCAGGCCCCCTGGTGCTGCTCCCCTCACAGACACCTGCAGGAAGAGGTGGGAAACAGGCTCCCTTCCCTCTCCCACCCTTGACTCTGCCTCTCCAGATCCACAGCAGGCTGTGCAGGTGTGCACAGGGCATACCACTAAAAACTGGGCTGACTTAAGGGGAGCAAAGTGAAAGAGGAAAGTCAGGGTCGTGCCCTTGGGAGTTGGTCCTTAGAGACCAAGCAGTGCAGCCCCTGGCCTCGTGGGACCTGGCTTTGAGGAGCAGCTCATCTTGTCAGTGTGGTTCTGTCCCTACTGCAGGACTGAGCCATTCTAAATTATGGCTGAAGGGGAGATGTGGGATCTTCTCACCCCCTGGAGCCATGCCTGTGTTAGTCACTAGGGCAAGAGTAACAAACACCACAGATTGAGTGGCTTAAACAACAGCAATTACTGTCTCGGAGTTCTAGAGGCTGGAAGTCCAAGATCAAGGTGTTGGCAGGCTTGATCCTTTATGAGGCCTCTCTCCTTTGTATGCAGATGGCCATCTTCTCCCTGTGTCCTCATACGGCCTCCCTTCCCTGTTTGTGTCTGTGTCCTCATCTCCCCTTCTTTTCTTTCTTTCTTTTTTTTTTTTTTTGAGATGGAGTCTCACTGTGTCACCCAAGCTGGAGTGCAATAGTGTGATCTCAGCTCACTGCAACCTCTGCCTCCCAGGTTCAAGTGATTCTCCTGCCCCAGGCTTCTGAGTAGCTGAGATTACAGGCATGCACCACCACACCTGGTTAATTTTTGTATTTTTAGTAGAGACAGGGTTTCACCATGTTGGTCAGGCTGGTCTCAAACTCCTGACCTCATGATCCACCTGCCTCAGCCTCCCAAAGTGCTGGGATTACACATGTAAGCCACCGTGCCCAGCCTCATCTCCCTTCTTATAATGACACTAGTCATACCGGATTAGGGTCCATCCTAATGACCTCATTTTACTTTAATCCCCCCTTTAAAGGCCCTATGTCCACACACAGTCATGTTCTGATGTATAGGGTGTTAGGACACCAACATACGAATTTTAGGGGACACAATTTAGCCCATGACACTGCCTTTCTGCTATTATTGGAGGCTTCATCTGTTTTCAGCCTGAAGGAGCCTTAGCCCTAGCAGGATCTGCCCAGAGACAGGAGGACGGTGGCAGCTTAGACAAGGGGGCTGGAGTGGGAATGGGAATTTGGGGGGTCCAGAGTTTACATGGCAGGAGTTACTTTGTGCTGGGTAGATGGTGGGGACCGTGCCTGGCTAGAGGGGTGGAGAGCATGGCCTTAGTGGGGCCTGTGCAGGAGGGGTCTCCTCTAGGCATCCTGTATTCCCCCCACTGCCCTTTTCTTCCCCACGGTGGGCAGTGATGGCTGAGCTGGGATGCTGGGTGGACCCTGTGTCCCCATAGGCTTCCTGGAGAAAAACCGAGATGTGCTGAGCACAGATATCCTCACCGTGGTTTACTCCTCCAAAAACAAGTTTCTGAGGGAGATATTCAACCTGGAGTCAGCAGAGACCAGGCTGGGCCATGGGACCATCCGCCAGGCAAAGGCAGGAAACCATCTCTTCAAGGTGGGCTCCCAGGCACCCTCCTGGGTCTCTCACCCCTGATGGCTACAAAGCCAGACAGACATGTACAGGAAAGACTGTTTTAACCACCTGTGGGTCCCCAGCATGCAGTAGGCACTTGGGAAACCTGCAATGGATGGATGGATGGACGGATGGATGGATGAGTGGGTGGATAGGTAAATGGATGGGTGAATGGGTGAGTGGGTGGATAGATGGGTGAATGGGTGGATGGGTAGTGGGTGGGTGGATGGATGGGTGAGTGGGTGGATGGGTGGTGGGTGGGTGGATGGGTGGGTGAGTGGGTGGGTGGGTGGATGAGTGGGTGAGTGGATGAATGAATGGGTGTGTGGATGGTGGGGTGGATGGATGGATGGATGAGTGGATGGATGGATAGGGGGTGGCTGTGTGGATGGGTGAGTGGATGGGTGGATGGGTGAATGGATGGTTGGATGGGTGGGTGGATGGGTGGATGGATGGATGGATGGGTGGAAGGATAGTTGGATGGGCAGGTGGCTGTGTGGGTGGATGGGTGGGTGGATGGGTGGGTGAATGGGTGAGTGGGTGGATGGATAGATGGATGGGTGGTGGGTGGGTGGATGGGTGGGTGAGTGGGTGGGTGGATGAGTGGGTGAGTGGATGAATGAATGGGTGTGTGGATGGTGGGGTGGATGTACGGATGGATGAGTGGATGGATGGATGGGGGGTGGCTGTGTGGATGGGTGAGTGGATGGGTGGATGGGTGGGTGGGTAGATGGATGGGTGAGTGGGTGGATGGGTGCTGGGTAGGTGGATGGATGGGTGAATGGATGGGTGCATGGGTGGGTGGATGGACAGATGAATGGGCAGGTGGCTGTGTGGATGGGTGAGTGGATGGGTGGATGGGTGAATGGATGGTTGGATGGGTGGAAGGATAGTTGGATGGGCAGGTGGCTGTGTGGGTGGATGGATGGGTGAATGGATGGGTGGATGGGTGGGTGGATGGGTGGGTGAATGGGTGAGTGGGTGGATGGATAGACGGATGGGCAGGTGGCTGTGTGGGTGGGTGAGTGGATGGATGGATGGGTGGGTGGCTGTGTGGATGGGTGAGTGGATGGATGGATGGGTGGGTGGATGGGTGAATGGATGGGTGCATGGGTGGGTGGATGGACAGATGAATGGGCAGGTGGCTATGTGGGTGGGTGAGTGGATGGATGGGTGGGTGGTGGGTGGATGGGTGGTGGGTGGATGGATAGATGGATGGGTGGGTGGCTGTGTGGATGGGTGAGTGGATGGATGGATGGATGGGTGGGTGGATGGGTGAATGGATGGATGGATGGGTGGGTGGATGGATGGATGGATGGGTGGATGGGTGGGTGGATGGGTGAATGGATGGATGGATGGGTGGGTGGATGGGTGAATGGATGGATGGATGGGTGGGTGGATGGGTGAATGGATGGATGGATGGGTGGGTGGGTAGATGGATGGGTGAGTGGATGGATGGATGGATGGGTAGATGGATGGGTGAGTGGATGGATGGGTGGGTGGGTGGGTAGATGGATGGGTGAGTGGGTGGATGGGTGCTGGGTAGGTGGATGGATGGGTGAGTGGATGGGTGTGTGACTGGATGGGTGAATGAGCAGGTGGATGGATAGATGGGTGGGTGGGTGGGTGGGTTCTTGACCAGGTGGAGGCACCACTCCACCTGCGGGGCCTTGGCAGCAGCCCTTGCTGGACTATGGGGTCAGCTGTCCCAGAACATGGCTCCTGAGACCCACCTGTGCTTTGTGCTTCCATTCACAGTCTGCAGACTCAAATAAACGGCCCTCCACCTTAGCAGGCCAGTTCAAACAGTCTCTGGACCAGCTGATGAAAATTCTGACCAACTGCCAGCCTTACTTCATCCGCTGCATCAAACCTAATGAATATAAGAAGCCGCTGGTAATGACAGGAGGCTGGGGCACAGTAAAGGAGGGAGGAGGAGCAGGCTGATGGCCTCTAGGGTTGTGGTCACTCCCTCTGCCAGGGCCTGGCTAGTGTTAGAGCTGTTACTGCCCCTACCTTACAGATAAGTACACTGGGGTAAGGTGACCAGTCTAGGTCATGTGAAGGTCAGTGACCTGCAGGGCTTTGGGTTGCTGAGACCTCCATGCATCTTCCGTGTGTTCTTGGCCTGGCTCTTTGCTGCTGCGAGCCTCAGTTTTCCCTTTTGTAAAGTCAGACTTGCTCCTGCCTGCAGGAAGGCCCTGAGGGTTGGACATGAGGTTTGCAGCACATGTCCCATGTGTAAACCACACTCAACAAAGGCAGCAATCAGTAATAGGACCTCAGAGGCTGACACCACTCTTTTCACCAAGCCCTGCAGAAAGTCATCTTTACCTAATGTGAGATGGTGAGGGGGTGACAGCCTACTCCCCGCCCATATGGAAGTCCCTGCTCCACTGGCTGGGGAGTCTCACCCAGAGGCTGCATATGCAGGGATTCCCCAAACTAGGAGACATCAACTGAAACAATATAAAATTTATCCCCATAAGGGAATAAAAATATTACATGCCTTTTTGGAAAGAATAAAACTATGTGAAATTAAGTTGGATCTGGGTGCAGTAGCTCATGCTTGTAATCCCAGCACTTTGTGAGGTTGAGGTGGGAGGATTGCTTGAGGCCAGCCTGGGCAACATAGCAAGACCTTATCTCTGCAAAAAAATTTAAAAGTATAAAAATTAGCTAGGTGTGGTGGTATGTGCCTGTAGTCTCAGTTACTCAGGAGGCTGAGGGAGGAGGATCACTTGAGCCCAGGAGGTCGAGGCTGCAGTGAGCTATGATTACACCACTACACTTCAGCCTGGGTGACAAAGCAAGACCCTGTCTCTAAAAAAATAAAATGGGGCTTGCCTTATGAAATCTAGGTTGCATCTTCCTTGAAGGCACAATAGGCAGATGTGAGATAACCTGTCTTGTTCCTTAACTGCTGGGAGAAGTAGCTGGGCTCCCAGAGACCCCTGGCTCGTTCCCACCCTGCCTACCTTGGGAGCTGGGAGCTGCAGAACAGGCAGGCAGGCCTGAGGCTGAAGCTCAGGGGTTGAGAGTGCCTCTGGCTGGGACATCTCTCATTGGTGGCAGCTGCCCTGCTGTGTGGTATGTAGGGGAAGCCCAGATAGGCTCAGGGTTCAAACCCAGGTTCAGCCCCTTAGAAGCGTGACCCTGTGCCTCAGGCACCTCATCTTTAAATTGGAGCCAATCACCCACACCAGGTAGGGCTGTTGATTCAGCGAGAAACGCCAGGCACTTAGGAAATTGTCAGTGAAGCGCAGCTGAACACTTACCCGAGGCTAAGCGCAGTGTGGCAGGGACCCCACCAGCAGTTGGCGCTGTGGCCTTGCAGGTAGGGTAACAGTGCCCGCTGGTGGGCTTGCGGGATCAGAGGAGTTCCCCAGGGTCCCTCAGAGACTCCTGGCTTGTAGGTGGAGGGGGGCTCTCTAGAATCCAAGCCATGGCAGAGTCTTGGAACCTCTGCTGAAGCCTGACACCCCAGGGAAGGACATCATGCCATTTCTCTGCCGGTCACACTCGCCTCCAAGCAAAAGACGGCTCAGCTCCCTGGGGCCAAGGGCCCTATACTGCCCCGCACACCCCTCCCGAGGGGCCCCCACTCCAGGTCTCACTCTGACCTCCATCTCCTGGGAGGGAGAGACTAAGTTGATGAGGATATTTTCTGCCTCTGAGTAGATTTATTTTTTCATTTAACTATTGTGGGGGAGGCACCATGAAACTCTAAGTGCCTACGGGGCAGTTTTCCACCCTGACCTATGTAGGCAAGGGGCGCTTAAAAACATTTTTAACTGGGACGGGCGCGGTGGCTCAGGCCTGTAATCCCAACACTCTGGGACACCAAGACAGGCGGACCATTTAAGCTCAGGAGTTGGTGACCAGCCTGGCCAACATGGTGAAACTCCGTCTTTAACTAACAATACAAAACTTATCCCGGGGTGGTGCCACACGCCTGTAATCCCAGCTACTGGGGAGGCTGAGGCAGGAGAATCGCCTGCACCCAGGAGGCAGAGGTTGCAGTGAGCCGAGATGGTGCCACGGCACTCCAGCCTGGGAGACAGAACGAGACTCCATCTCAAAAAAGTAAATAAATAAATAAAACTAAAAAAAAAAAAAAGCATTTTAACTGGCCATGTGCAGAGGACGTTTACACTCACAGCTTCAGGTAGTTGAGAGTGATGGGAGTATCGTGTTTCTGTGGGTGCCACAGTTTCCAGTGCTTTTATCTCCTTGACAACTCTACGGGGTTTTCAACTACTTGCTCTACTCTCTTCAAAAGGTAGCCTTACTGAAGTCGCATTTGTGTAGTTTTTCCATCTCTGGAGGACAGTGGGGGCGGGCGGGGCGAGGGGCTGGACACACTGACCTCTGGCTGTGGGCCGGTGCCCGATGGCGGGGTGCCGGGAAGGGGGTGCCTGCAAAGGAGGGGCGTTGCACCGGGTCAGCGCCCCGCGTCCGCCCACAGCTGTTCCACCGGGAGCTGTGTCTGCGGCAGCTGCGATACTCGGGCATGATGGAGACGGTGCACATCCGCAAGTCCGGCTTCCCCATCCGCTACACCTTCGAGGAGTTCTCGCAGAGGTTCGGCGCGCTGCTGCCCAGCGCTGTGCGGGTGCAGGTCAGCGCCCCTCGGGGACGGTCACCGCTGTCCATCCCCGGCCTTCCCCTCGGCCTCCCGCTGCCCTCCCCGGCCCCAGTCTTGCCATGAGCCCTGTCCTTCCTCCCTCTCGCCTCCTCCCGCCCTGCCCTGTCCCTCTCCCAGCGCCGCGGAGGTGAGGGGCTTTCCCTGGGGTCCGGGAGAGCTGGCGGCTGCAGCGGTTCCTTCTGGACTGTGTCTGCAGTTGTACAGTAGACACGTCCTCTCCTGCCGCGTCGGAGAGCCGTGGTGGGGCTAGAAAGCTACTGGGGCCCGAGGTTCTTCCTGTCCGGTCTGGAACTCTCAGCCATCCTGAGGCTGGGCCTGGCTGGGGCCCAGCGTCTCACAACACATGGAGGCCCCAGGCCCCGAGTTCCCTCCTCACCCCCAACCCCTGCTCGAGGTTCCCGTTGTGCCTGTGCCTGGGCTGGGGCGTGGGCAGCCCCTGATGGGGGAGCCTGTGGGAGGAGGAGGGAGGCTGCACCCCCAGAGAGCCGGCGAGGGGTCTCTGCCCTCTATCTCACCTACACCCCCGTTTGGTCTTGGCAGCTGCGAGGCAAGTTCCGCCAGATGACCCTGGGCATCGCTGACATGTGGCTGCGGACAGACAAAGACTGGAAAGTGGGGAAGACCAAAATTTTCCTGAAGGTGAGACCCCCAGGAACCAGCCGGCCTTTGGCCTCCTGCAGCTCGTGGGCTTGTCAGCTCTTGCACCAGACCCGGGGTCCGTGGTCCATGTGCCCTCAGCCAATGGCACTGGGCAGCAGCTCAAAGCGTGGTTCCCACCCTCAGGGCACCCCTGGATATAGAACTTCACGCTAGGGGACAATGAGGTAGTGGTGAGGGGACTGGGGAGGGCCAGCCCAGCCTGTGGAAGCCCAGGAGGCTTCTCAGAGGGGCACCTAGGGCAAGCCCTGAGGGTGCAGAGGAGGCGCCTTCCAGCCATGGGGCAGCACCCAGGAGCTCAGGGCGGTCTGCCGGTGTCCTGAGACCTGCCTCCATCATGCTGGGAGCCACATCCTGCCATGCAGGCTTCCCCACACTGGGGAGGCCCAGCCTCTGCAGAGCCTGGAGGGCTACTGCTTTAGTGGAAGAGTGCTGTGTGTCAACTCCCCACAAAGTGACTTGTCCCTAGGAGGCTTGTTCGAGCATCACCACCACCACCTGCCTCCCCCGAAACGCACAGGGAGCTGAAGTCACACAAAGGAAGCTTCGGGGCCCTCCAGAAGTGCCATTTGGGTCACAACCACTGAGGAGGGAACCTCCCTGTCCCCTAGCCTTCTAAGCCTCGGCGGGCCAGCACAGTGAGAGGGAAGAGGAAGAGCTGGGAGCAGAGTTGGGAGGACGCTTTGCCAGCTCGCCCGAGCCCCCACCCATCCCTATCCCTGCTGCCCCTTCCTCTTCCCCCATAGTGCCTGCCCACCTGCCGGCATGTGTCCTCAGAGGGACCTCCTGGCCCCAGCCCTCCAACCGGTCTGTCTGTCCATTTGACTGTGCAATAGTCAGGCTGTGCTGGGGCTCAGAGGCTAAGATGCGCAGGAAGAAACCGAGAGCCTTCCAATTTAGTGAGGGAGGCAAGGCCAGCAGAGGGACCATCTCAGGGAACTGTGGGTTTGTCATAAATAGCTCTTATTATTTTGAGGCGTGTTCCTTCAATACCTAGTTTATTGAGAGTTGTTTTTTGTTGTTGTTGTTGTTTTTTTAAACATAAAGCGATGTTGAATTTTATCAAAGGCCTTTTCGGCATCTATTGAGGTAATCATGTGGTTTTTGTCTTTTGATTTGTTTATGTGGTGAATTATGTTTATTGATTTGCGTATGTTGAACCAGCCTTGCATCATGGGGATGAAACCAACTTGATCATGGTAGACAAGCTTTTTGATGTGCTGCTGGATTCAGTTTGCCAGTATTTTATTGAGAATTTTTGCATCGATGTTCATCAGGAATATTGGCCTGAAGTTTTCTTCTTTTGTTGTATCTCTGCCAGGTTTTGGTATCAGGATGATGCTGGCCTCATAGAATGAGTCAGGGAGGAGTCCCTCCTTTTCAATTGTTTGGAATAGTTTCAAAAAAAAAAAAAAGGTATCAGCTGTTCTTTGTAATTCTGGTAGAATTCAGCTGTAAATCCATCTGGTCCTGGGCTTTTTTTGGTTGGTAGGCTGTTTATTATTGCCTTAATTTCAGAACTTGTTACTGATCTATTCAGGGATTCAACTTCTTCCTTGTTCAGTCTTGGGAGGGTGTATGTGTCTAGGAATTTATCCATTTCTTCTAGATTTTCTAGTTTATTTGCATAGAGGTTTTTATACTATTCTCTGGTGGTTTGTATTTCCATGGGCTCAGTAGTGATATAACCTTTATCATTTTTTATTGTGTCTATTGGATTCTTCTCTCTTTTCTTCTTTTTTAGTCTAGGTAGTGGTCTATTTTATTAATTTTTTCAAAAAAAACCCAGCTCCTGGACTCATTGATTTTTTGAAGAGTTTTTCGTATCTCTATCTCCTTCAGTTCTGCTCTAATCTTGGTTTTTTCTTGTCTTCTGCTAGTTTTGAAATTTGTTTGCTCTTCGTTCTCTAGTTATTTTAGTTGTGATGTCAGGGTGTTGATTTGAGATATTTCTAGCTTTCCGAGGTGGGCATTTAGTGCTATAACTTGCCCTCTTAACACTGCTTTAGCTGTGTCCCAGAGATTCTGGTATGTCGTCTCTTTGTTCTAATTGGTTTCAAAGAACTTCTTGATTTCTGCCTTAATTTCATTATTTACCCAGGAGTCATTCAGGAGCAGGTTGTTCAATTTCTATGTAGTTGTGTGGTTTTGAGTGAGTTTCTTAATCCTGAGTTCTAATTTGATTGCACTGTGGTCGGAGAGACTGTTTGTTGTGATTTCAGTTCTTTTGCATTTGCTGAGGGTGCTTTACTTCTGATTATGTGATCAATTTTAGAGTAAGTGCCATGTGGCACCGAGAAGAATGTATACTCTGTTGTTTTGGGGTGGAGAGTTCTGTAGATCTCTATCAGGTCCACTTGATCCAGAGCTGAGTTCAAGTCCTAAATATCTTTGTTAATTTTCTTTCTCGATGATCTGTCTAATAACAGTGGGGTGTTAAAAATCTCCCACTATTATTGAGGGAAACATTTTTATATTGAAACAAGCATGGGGCTTTTACACGGTTGAATGCAAATGTCACATTAATTTTGGGAAATAAAACACAACTTCAGGAAAATTTTGTGCCCCCTCTTGAATTCTTCAGAGCAGAAATGAAGGATGCCAGATTGAATTAGCAAGAAGAAAGAGCTAATGTGGGAAGTTCTTGGATTGGGGTGGGAGGTACAGTTGCAGCTCCTGTCTCTGAGCAAGGTTAAGGTCACTTTGAAGGCCTCCTTCTTTGGCCTGCCCTCCTGGGAGAAGCCTGAGAGATGCTACCTTCGGAAGACAGAGCCCAGGCCCCAAGCAGGGGCTGTGGGGTGAGGGTGAGCAGCCTGGTGATGGTGTCTCTCCCATTCCAGGATCATCAGGACACTCTGCTGGAGCTACAGAGAAGCCAGGTGCTGGACAGAACGGCGCTCAGCATCCAGAGAGTCCTGCGGGGCTACAGATACAGGTGCCGGCCCTGCCCCAAGGCCCAGTCAGCCCACTCCTGCCCACAGTGTCCCCACACAGACCTGCAGCCCACAAACCAGGATCACATGTTCCTGCTGGGCCCTCCCTGGGGTTAATGAGATCTTTCAGTGCCTTCCAACCAGGGACACTGCAACCTGTGTTGGCCAGAGAATTCGGATACTTTACTGGAATGTTTGGAAAAAACAAAAAACACTCCATATGCAAGAGATGGGAGCTGAATGAAGGGCCAGCCCTGCTCTCACCCAGGGTTTGACGTTCCACTTCAATTATGTCAAAGTGTATGGGTTTGGGTTGTGAGGCAATTTGCTTTTGGAGGGAAAAGAACCCATGGCTTGCCTGCGTTCCCTGCTCAGTAAGAGGGTGCCGCCCGAGTTGTAATCCAGGATCAGCGGATCAGCAGCGCTGCTGCCTTGCCCCACCCTCACCTGGGTTCCTGAGCCACCATGGCAAGGGCTGGAAACCCAGGCATGAGAACGTGGGAGAAGACAGCCAGCCCCGGGAACAGAGAATGAGGGGGCACAGAGCAGGGCAAGGAGCAGGGAGCTAGGGCCCACAGCTAGAGAGGCAGCTCTGCTGCTGCGAAGCCAGAGGCCAGCTCAGGGCCAGCCGCTGGTGCTGCTGATCTCAGGACAACAGGCCGCATCTGACCAAACAGGCCCACGTGGTTGGAGGCCAGGCAGGCTGGCCCCCCTGACTCCCCACATTTTAAATGAAGCTTTTTGTTTTGAGATTATTGTAGATTTACATGCAGTCGTAAGAAACAGTATGAGATATCGCGGTATACTCTTCACCCATTTCCCCCGGTGAAAACGTCTTACCACCATGCCCTGCTCCCTCACACCCATCCCCAGCCCTGCTTAACCCTGGCAACCTCTAACCTGTTCTGCATTTCTAGAATGTTGCCATTGCACAAATGTTATATACATGGAATTATACAACATGCAGCCTGGGGTGGGCTTTTTTCATTTGGCTTGTTTCTCTGGAGATTCATCCAGGTTATTGCTTGCATTAATATTTATTTATTTATTTATTTATTTATTTATTTATTTATTTGAGACAAAGTCTCGCTCAGTCAACCAGGCTGGAGTACAGTAGCATAATCTTGGCTCACTGCAACCTCTGCTTTCCGGGCTCAAGCTATCCTCCGACCTCAGCCTCCAAAGTAGCTGGGACTACAGGCGCCTGCCACCATGCCCGGCTAATTATTGTATTTTTTGTAGAGACGGGGTTTTGCTATGTTACCCAGACTGGTCTCAAACTCCTGGCCTCAAGTGCTCCACCCGCCTCAGTCTCTCAAAGTGCTAGGATTACAGGTGTGAGCCACTGCGCCCAGCCAATATTTTGTTACTTTTTATTGCTGGGTAGTGTTCTGTGGGATGGATACACCACAGTTTGTTTAACCATTCACCTGTAGAAGGACATCTGGGCTGTTCCCAGTTTTTGGCTTCGATGAATAAATCTGTTATGAGTACTTATGAGGTTTTTGTGAGAACATCAGTTGCCATTTCTCTGGGATGTATGCCCAGGAGTGCAGTTACTGAGTCATACGGTGGTTACAAGTTTTGTTTTTTAAGAAACTGCCAAACTGTTTTCAAGAGTGGCTGTACCGTTTTACATTCCCACCAGCAGTGCCTGGCTGACTCGGTGCCCCTGCATCCTCACCAGTATTTGATGTTGTCATTGTTTATTTGAGCCCTTCTGATAGGTCTGCGATGATCTCTCATTGCGGCTGTCCTTAACATTCCCCGATGTGGAACACCTTTGTGTGGGCTTGTCATGTATGTGTCCCCTCTTTGATGACCTGTCTCTGCATGTTGCTTGCCTGTTTTCTAGTTGGAGTCTTTGTTGAGTTTTGAGAGTTCTTTATATAATCTAGATACTAGTCCTCTGTCAACTATGTGGTTTGTGAATATTTTCTCCCGGTCCGTAGGTTGTCTGTTCATCCTCTTAGAGCTTTGCAGAGCGAAAGTTTTTAATTTTGGTAAAGTCTAATTATCAAAGTTCTCTTTCATGGATCATGCTTTTAGTGTTGAGTCTAAGAACTCTTTGTCAAGATTTTCTTTTGTGTTTTTCCAAAAGTTTTGATAGTTTTAAATATGTTACATGTAGGTCTATGATACATGCCCATTTTTGAATTAATTTTTGTATACAGCCTGATACTTAGGTCAAGGTTCTTTTAAATTTTTTTCCTGTGGTTGTCTCCCCAGTATTATTCATTTCAAAAAGTCTATCCTTCCGTCAGTGAATTGCTTTTACATCTTTATCAAAACCTACTGGTGTGGGTCTATTTCTAGGTTCTGTATCCCATTCCATTGGTCGATGGCTCTATCCCTCCACAATGCCACAGCATCTTGTTTATCGTAGTTATATAATAAGTCTTAAAGCTGTGTAGACTAATTCTTCCCACTTCTTCAAAAGTGTTTTAGTTATTCTAGTCCCTTTGCATTTCCATGTACATATAAAAATAATCTTGTCTATATCTACAAACAAAACCTTGCTGGGATTGTTGATAGTAATAGGCTTGTATAGCAATTTGAAAATCAATATCTCTACTAAATCCATCTTCCAATCCATAAACATGATATGTAGCTCCATTTATTTAGATATTATTTGATTTCATGTGTCCGTGTTTTGTAGTTTTTAGCATACAGACCCTGTACATGTTTTATTAGATTTACATGTTTTTTTAGTAATTGTAAATGGTACTGTATTTTTAATTTTGACATTGGCATATTCATTGCTAGCAAATAGAAATATGTTGGATTTTTGTGTGTTGACTTCATATCCTGCAGCCTTGCTGAGCTCACTTTTTATAAATTCCTTAGAATTTTCGATGTAGATCATCTTGTCATCTGCAAATAGGGGCAGTTTTCTATCTTTTTTTTTTTCCCCCCAATCCATATGTCTTTTATTTCCTTTTCTTGCCTATTGCAGTGGCCAGAACATCCAGTATTATCCAGGTGGTGAGAACAGATATATTTGCTTAGTCCTTTATCTTAGGGGGAAAATACTTAGACTTTAACCATTAAATATAATGTTAAGGCTGAGGCGGGCAGATCACGAGGTCAGGAGATTGAGACCATCTGGCTAGCACTGTGAAACCCCATCTCTACTAAAAAAAGAAAAAACCAGGCGTGGTGGTGGGCAACTGTGGTCCCAGCTACTCGGGAGGCTGAGGCAGGAGAATGGCGTGAACCCAGCAGGCAGAGCTTGCGGTGAGCCGAGATTGCACCACTGCACTCCAGCCTGGGCGACGGAGCAAGACTCTGTCTCAAAAAAAATGTATATATATATGTGTGTGTGTGTGTTTATAATGTTAGCTGTAGGTTTTTCGTTGATGCCCTTTCTCAAGTCAAGGAAGCTTCCCATATTCCTAGTTTTCTGGGTGTTTTTTATCACGAACAAGTGTTGAATGTCAATTTTTTTTCTGCGTCAGTTGATAATGATATGTGATTTTTCTCATTTAGCCTTTTAATGTGGTGAGTTACGTTTCCTGATTTTTAAATATTGAACCAGCTTCGCATCCCTGGAGGAAACTCCACTCGGTCCTAGTGTATAATTCTTTTTGACGTTGCTGAATGCTGTTTGTTAACGTTTCATTAAGGAGTTTTGCATCTATATTCATGAGGTCTGAGGATTTTTTTTCTTTTGTCTTGTCTGGTTTCGGTATCAGAGTAACACTAGCTTCATAAAATGAATTAAGAAGTGTTTCCTCTTCTGTTTTTCTGGAAGAAATTATGTAGAATTGATGTGATTTTTCTTTAAATGTTTGGCAGAAATCTCCAGTGAAAATATCTGGGCCTGGGAATTTTTTTATAGGGAGTTTTTAATTATGAATTCAATGTATTTAATAGTTATAGGAATGATTCAAATTATTTTATATTGAGTGAGTTGTGGTAATTTGTGCTTTCTGAGGAACTAGTCCATGTTATCTAAGTTGTCAAATGTGTGTATGTCAATTTGTTCATAGTGTTCCGTTATTATCCTCTTGAAATCTGCAGACTCTGTAATGATATCCCCTGTGTCGTTCCTGATATTTGCAATTTATGTCTTCTCCTTTTTCTCTTTGTCAGTCTTGCTAAAGATTTGTCAATTTTCTTGTCCTGGCCGGGCACGGTGGCTCACACCTGTAATCCCAGCACTTTGGAGGCCGAGGCAAGCAGATCACTTGAGGTCAGGAGATTGAGACAGCCTGGCTAACATGGCGAAACCCCGTCTCTACTAAAAATACAAAAATTAGCTGGGCGTGGTAGCAGGTGCCTGTAATCTCAGCTACTCGGGAGGCTGAGGCAGAAGAATTGCTTAAACCTGGGAGGTGAAGGTAGTGGTGAGCTGAGATCATGCCATTGCACTTCAGCCTGGGCAACAAGAGTAAGATTTTGTCTCAAAAAAAAAAAAAAAAAAAAAAAAAAATTCTTGTCCCTTTGAAGAATCAAGCTTTAGTGTCATTACTTCTTCTCTAATTTTTTATTTTTAATTTCCTTAATTTCTGCTCTTTTATTATTTTCATCCTTCCAACTTTGAGTGTATTTTGCCCTTCTTCCTCTAGATTCTTGAGGCAGGAGATTAGATTATTAGTTCAAGGCTTTTCCTCTTTTCTAATGTAGGGTGATATAAATCTCTGTCTTAGCACTGCTTTAGCTGTGTTTCACAAATGTTTACATGTTATACTTTCATTTAGTTCATTCAATTTCATTGACTTTCATTCAGAAAAAAATTAAATTTTCCTTGAAATTTCCTCTGCGAAAATGTAGAAGTATGTTGTTTAGTTTTCAGTGTTTAGAAATTTTCCTGTTATCATTTTGTCTTTGACTTCTAGTTTGATTTCACTGTGGTAAGAGACACACTCTGTATGAATTAAGTTCTATTAAGTATGTTGAAGTTTCCTTTGTGGCCCAAGATATGTCCTCTCTTGGTATAGATTCTAAGGGCACTTGGAAAGAACATATATTTTGCTGTTAATTCGATAGTGTGCTCTGAAAAATGTCAATTAGGTCTTGTTGGTTGATAGTGGTGTTGAAGTCTATATTATTGCTGATTTTCCGTCTATGTGTTTTATCAATTGTTGAGAGAGTCTCTAATTATGATTGTGGAATTGCGTTTTCCATTTCAGTTTTATCATTTTTGCTTCACATATTTTGTAGCTCTGTTGTTTGGTGAATACACAATTAGGATTGCTATGTCTTGGTGGATGTGCTTTTTATTATCATGTGGTATCCTTCTCTGTCTCTGGTTATCTCCTTTGCTCCGAAGTCTACTTTATCCGGTATTAATATAACCACTCCTGTTTTGATTACTGTTTACATGATCTATATTTTTCATCCTTTTACTTTCAGCCTACCTATATAACTATGTGTTAAGTGAGTTTCCCATAGACAGTATGTAATTGGGTCGTGTTTTTCAATCCATTCTGCCAATTTCTGCCAATTATGTCACTGGCATACATTAAATTCTCCCTTAACATCGTCAGCGGATCCTTGGAAACTATGACTTTCCAAGAATATACAGCAGGTGTTCGAATATCGTTGTTCCCTTCAGTGTGGTTTCATTATAATGTTGATGAGAAAACAGTTGGTTCCATCACGTATCGTCTCACTCAAAGCCTGTTTCCAAGAAGGTATCAACAACACTGAGGACCTACTGTATTTAGGCCTTTTACATTTAAGGTGATTATTCATGTTAGAGCTCAAGTCTGCCATTTTATTTTTTGTTTTCTATTTTTTTCCTCTCTCCTTTGCATTTGTATGTTTTCTTTTTGCTGCCTTTCTATGACCTATTTAAAAATTTTTAAGTATTTCATTTTGATTTATCTGCAATGTGTTAGAGTATATGTCTTTTTTATAGCTTTCTAAAGTGGTTGCATTAGGTATCATACACATATTATACACATACAGACAGAAGGTATCTACTGGTGTCATCATTTTACCGCTTCCAGTGAAGTATAGAAACTTTACCCCCTTTTATGTCCATTTACCTTCTCTCGTGTGTAACACAATTTTCTTAAATATTTTCTCTACATACATGTAGAGTGACATCAAAAAGTGTTGGCCAGGCACAGTGGCTCATACCTGTAATCCCAGCATTTTGGGAGGCCAAGGCAGGAGGATCACTTGAGGCCAGCAGTTCAAAACCAGCCTGGTCAATGTAGTGAGAACTCGTCTCTACAAAAGAAAAATACAAAAATATCTGGGCATGGTGGTGCTTGCCTGTAGTCAGCTATTTTGGGAGGCTGAGGTGGAAGGATCCTTGAGGCCAGGAGTTCAAAGGTATGGTGAGCTCTGATGGCGCCACTGCACTCCAGCCCAGATTACAGAGTGAGACCCTGTCTCCAAAAAAGGAAACATGGAAAGGAAACAACACCACCACCACTTTCTTTGCTCATCTGTAAGAAGAAACTCCTGGCTGGGCAAGATGATTCACGCCTGTAATCCCAGCACTAGGAGAGGCGGAGGCAGGTGGATCACTTGAGCCCAGGAGTTCAAGACCAGCCCGAGCAACATGGTGAAACCTCATCTCTACTAAAAATACAAAAAATTAGCCAGGCGTGGTGATGTGCGCCTGTAGTTCCAGCTACTCAGGAGGTTGAGGTGGGGGATTACTTGAGCCTGAGAGGTGAAGGTTACAGTGAGCCGAGATTGCACCACTGTACTCCAACCTAGGCAATGGAGTGAGACCTTGGCTCAAAAAAAAAAAAAAAAAAAAAAAAGCAACTCGTAATCCATTCAAGTTTTGTCATGAGATTGTAGCAAATCAGCCACATCTTCAGGCTCCACTTCTAATTCTATTTCTCTTACTGGTCCCACTGCATATGCTGTTTCTTCCTCCACTGAAGTCTTAACCCCTCAAAGTCATTCATGAGGATTGGAATCAACTTCTAAATTCCTGTTAATGTTGATAGTTTGACCTCCTCTCCTGAATCATGAATGTTCTTAGTGGCATCTAGAATGGTGAAAGCTTTCCAGAAGATTTTCAATTGACTTTGCCCAGATCTATTAGAAGAATTACTATCTATGGCAGCTATAGCATTATGGCATTTATTTCTTAAATAAGACTTGACAGTCTGAATTACCCTTTGATCCATGGACTGCAGAATGGATGGTTTGTTCACAGTCATAAAAACATTAATCTCCTTGTACGTCTTCATCAGAGTTCTTGGGTGGCCGGGTGAATTGTCAATGAGTGGTAATATTTTGAAAGAAATCTTTTTTTCTGAGCAGTAGGTCTCAATGGTGGCCTTAAAATATTCAGTAAACCATGCTATAAATAGATGTGCTGTCACCCAGGCTTTGTTGTTTCATTTCTAGATTATAGGCAGAGAAGCTTTAACATGATTGTTAAGGGCCCTAGGATTTTCAGAGTAGTCAATTAGCATTGGCTTTAGCAATTAGCAAAGTCACCAGCTTCATAAGCTGCTAATAAGAGAGTCAGCCTGTCCTTTAAAGATTTGAAGTCAGGCACTGACCTCTCTATACCTCTCTGTTACCTATGAAAGTCCTAGTGGCATCTTCTTCCAATATAAAGCTGTTTTGTCTACATTGAAAATCTGTTGGCCGGGCGCGGTGGCTCACGCCTGTAATCCCAGCACTTTGGGAAGCCAAGGCCAGTGGATCGCAAGGTCAGGAGTTCGAGACCAGCCTGGCCAATATGCTGAAACCCCATCTCTACTAAAAATACAAAAAATTAGCCGGGCATGGTAGTGGGGGCCTGTTGTCCCAGCTACTTGGGAGGCTGAGGCAGGAGAATTGCTTGAACCTGGGAAGCAGAGGTTGCAGTGAGCCGAGATCGTGCCATTGCACTCCAGCCTGGGCGACAGATTGAGACTCCATCTCAAAAAAAAAAAAAAAAAAAAAAAAAAAAGAAAAGAAAATCTGTTGTTTGGATAATTTGCTGCAGCTTCTCCATCAGCACTTGCTGCTTCACTTTGCATTTTTATGTTATGGAGGTGGCTTCTTAAACCTCATGACCCAAACTTTGCTAGCTTCATACTTTTCTTCTGCAGCTTCCTCACCTCTCTCAGTCTTCACAGAATTGAAGATAGTTAGGATCTTGCTCTGAATTGGGCTTTGGCTTAAGGAAATGTTGTGGCTGGTTTGATCTTCTATCCAGCCCATGAAAACTGTCTCCATGTCAGCAAGAAGGCTGTTGCACTTTCTCATCATTCGTGTGTTCACTGGAGGAGCACCTTCAATTTCCTTCAAGAACTTTTCCTTTGTATTCACAACATGGCTGTTTCGTGCAAGAGACCTAGCTTTTGACCTGTCTCAGCTTTGGACGGGCCTTCCTCACCAAGCTTAATCATTTCTCACTTTTGATTTAAAGTGAGAGACATGAGATGCTTCCTTTCACATGAACACTTAGAGGCCATAATAGGGTTATTAACTGGCCTAATTTTAATATCGCTGTGTCTCAGGGAACAGGGAAACAGAGAAAAGACAGAGAGAGACAGGGGGAACTACTGGTTGGTGAAGCAGTCAGAACACACACATTTATTAAGTTTCCCATCTTATATGGGTGCAGTTTGTGGTGCCCCAAAATAATTCCAATTGTAACATTAAAGATCACAGATCATTATAGCAGATGTAATAATAATGAAAAATTTGAAATATTGCAAGAATTACCAAAATGCCATACAGACATGAAGTGACCACATGCTATTGAAAAAATGATACCAATAGACTAACTCAACACACGGCTACCACAGACCTTCAATTTCTAAAAACACAGTATCTGCAAAGTGCAATCAAGCAAAGTAACATCATAATAAACTGAGGCATGCCTGCAGCTCTGCATGCACTGAGCTTGCCTGGGAGTGACTCCACCTTGCCAGAGCCCAGCTTTCAGGTTTTCTTCTCCGTGTCCAGCCCTGGGCTAGTGGCCAGAGGAGGGGCGTCTGCAATGAAAATGCAGAAGTAAGTTTTATCCCTTTGTAGCTTTTTGGGGGTAGAGAGAATGAGGAAGAATTTTCTGATCCCTTAAAAAAACTGGACTGTCAGCAGGACACAGTGGCTCACTCCTGTAATCCAGCACTTTGGGAGGTCGAGGTGGGTGGATCACTTAAGGTCAGGAGTTTGAGACCCACCTGGTCAACATGGTGAAACCCCGTCTCTACTTAAAAATACAAAAATTAGCCAGGCGTGGTGGCGGACACCTGTAATCCCCGTTACTTGGGAGGTTGAGGCAGGAGAATTGCTTGAACCCGGGAGGCAGAGGTTGCAGTGAGCCGAGATCGTGCCATTGCAGTCCAGCCTGAGCAACAAGAGTGAAACTCCGTCTAAAAAAAAACCAACCAAACAAAAAAAAACTGGACTGTCATCTTCCACAGATTTGGGTTGCTGATAGTAGATTTTTTGTTCCTAACTTGCCTGTGCATCTTTTGGTCTGTAACACCTTCTGAGAAAGGATTGTACGTATTCATTTTCCCCAATATTTTACTATCCTTTTTCCCTTCCAAAGCAGCAAACCAGTTTTTCTGCCCCAGAGGCTTTCAACCACCTGGGGTTGTTACATGTGTGTGGCTTGTATTGCCCTTCTAGGAAGGAGTTCCTGAGGCAGAGGCGGGCAGCTGTGACCGTGCAGGCCTGGTGGAGAGGCTACTGCAACAGGAGGAATTTCAAGCTGGTGAGAGAACTCGCTGGGGCGGCTGGGCCCGTGGGTAACTGTCCAGTAAGAGACAGATGTGTAAAGTTTGTTTCTCTGAATGAGAGACCTCAGGCAGGAAGGATCAAATCACTCATAGACGTGGCATGCAAATTTAGAATGATCGGACCTCAGCGTCCCATACAGTCTCTTCTTAGCGTAATCTCCGGCCCCATGGTCTGTAGGCTTCAAAATGTTTTGCAGAACATGGGATATCTTCAGAGCTAGACTAGGTGTCCTGCTGTGGAATTGAATAACTCCTGTCTTTTCCCAGCTTGCAGGCAACAAAATGAGCAAATGGATTGATTTGTTTTGAGTACTTTTTCCTAATTTTTCTCTTAACCACGGGCATTTGCTAATGAGTATCTGCTCAAAGCAATGAACTAGGGTAACTATGGCTGTGCCCGTGTCACTTGGCCGCTTTTGTCATGGATGTGACTGGTGGTGACGTGAAATGGTCACATCAGCAAGACTGGCCCAGCCCGCCTGCGTTCCATGCCCACTAAGGGCATGATAGTAGCTGGCCTGTGTGGAGCAGTTCCTTGGGGCCTATTGCTTCGCATACATCATTTTATTTAATATTAAACCAACTCTGTACATCAAGGAACTGAGACATAGAGGAGCTGAGTGGTTTTCCCGAGAGCGTGAGACTAGTGAACCGCAGAGCTGGGGTTTAGATGAGGGGACTGTGACTTCCAAGCTCTTAAACCAACCCATTGGGCGGGTCTTTAGGAAGCTCAGGGACTGCTGTGGCCCAGGGGATATTTGCGGCGCTGACATGGCGTTCATCCATTTCTTACTGCACTTTTACTTTAAAGATGCCCTGAGGGATTTGCGTGGCCACAGGCCTCCGCACAGGCACGCTCGCCTGTGGACAAGTCAGCTGAATTTGGCTGGCAGATGTGGACAGCAGGGCCTTAGGAATCCACTCTCCCATTTCACCCCGTGAAATCCACACCAGTTCTCTCCATCCACGGCCCCCAGGAGGCCACTTTATTATTTATGCTATTTCACACATCCTTATTTAGCACTTATTTGCATGTCAGGCTCTGGTCTAAGTACTTTACAAGCAATAACTCACTTACTATTCTTGTGTTCATAGGTGTGTACCATTCTAGCACCATCCCTTTGCCAAAACAAAACTACTGTAAATCTATCTTGCACTATCTCCTGAGGAGCACCCCTCTCTGTTCCCTGGGGAAGGCCTTCTCGCCCCTGAGCCCACCTCCCTCTTCTCGCCCCTGAGCCCACCTCCCTCTTCTCGCCCCTGAGCCCACCTCCTTCTTGCCTCTACAGATCCTCGTGGGCTTTGAGCGCCTGCAGGCTATCGCCCGGAGCCAGCAGCTGGTGAGGCAGTACCAGGCCATGCGGCAGAGGACGGTCCAGCTGCAGGCCCTGTGCAGGGGATACCTGGTGCGCCAGCAAGTCCAGGCCAAGAGGAAGGCAGTGGTGGTCATTCAGGCCCATGCCAGGGGCATGGCTGCCCGGCGCAACTTCCAGCAAAGGAAGGCCAATGTAGGTGCTCACCTGCCCTCTTGGGCAGGTGGGGCTGACAGGGGCCCCAGTGGGCGAGGGCAAGAAGAAGGAGCGAACAGCTGTGTAGACAGCTCACCAGAAGCACTTTGGAAAATCCCCCGCCACAAGCCAAGATGTTAAAATCTGTTCAATTACTTAAAAGCACAGCGAGGATACAGTATACAAGAGGCAAGTTAGCAGGCACCTGGGCTGAGATATAGCTATCATGAGAGACACGCCCCCCTCTCCCTATTCACAGTCAGTTCTACGTGGCTCTGCAATGGCTGGGGAGCCGTGGCCACCACCCAGGAGCACGCAGGGTATAGCGTGGGAGAGGCAGCAGGTCAACGGGATAGTCTTAGCCTTGAACCTGGAAGATGAGCTCAGGTCCCCTCCCTTTCACCTTGGAGATGAGTTTTGGGACAGAGATTGTCGGTCCCCTGGAGGGTGCAACAAACCTGAGCCAGACAAGGTGAGAAAGGCCCAGTTCCATGGAAGAGAGCAAAGTGCCCTGGCTACTGGGCTGCGTATGACAGCTCAGGGGACAGAAATATGAATACCAAGGGGAGCTGCTGAGTGTCTGAGAGGCTTGGAGGACAGGGAGCAGGGGGACAGCACCAAGGAAATAACCCCATTTCCTCCATCGAATACTCGAGACTCAACCTTCATACTTGGCTCTTTGTAAGTTGTGATAAGGCAAAGGGGCCAGGATGACATTGACTTCTGCTCCATGAATGAAAACCTGGTCTATGGAGCACACTGCTAATACATTGAACAGGCAAGTGAGAGAATGCACCCACAGACATGTCAGCAGCGTGCTTCTGCACCCGCGTGCCCCCAGCTGGCTGCAAAGCCATCTGATCTGTGACTTCGTTACTCCAGCCCCTGGGGACCTGTCCTGGTGGACCCTTGATGCCTTTGAATGAAGGGACCAAGTGGTCCTGAGCAGTGGCTGTGCAGCTGGGTTCCTAGGGGGTCCCCGGAGTTTGAAGGGGTACCTTAAGGACCATCTGAGGGTAGGGACAAGCCAGCAACCTCCCCTCTCCGGAGCTCTGTCACTGGGAAAGGGAAAGCTCTGACTGGTTGATCTCCAACCACCCTGGCTGTTAAAATCTGTTGTTTCAGAGCAGAATACTGATCTGGACAAATGATGGCAGGATGAGGTTTACTTGGCTTCTGGGAGGTGCTTGCCCTGTGGGGTAGGCAGGGCTGGACCCCCTGAGCCCTGCTTGGTAAACTTCCCCCACAGGGTATGCAGGCGCCGCTAGTCATCCCGGCCGAGGGGCAGAAGAGCCAAGGCGCTCTCCCCACCAAGAAGCGCAAATCCATCTATGACACCGTCACTGACACGGAGATGGTGGAGAAGGTGTTCGGCTTCCTCCCTGCCATGACTGGGGGCCAGGAGGGCCAGGCCCCGCCGCGCTTTGAGGTAACACAAGCCTGGTGTCCACAATCCGCCCCGGGAAACCTGCCCTGTCTGTGAACTCAGCCCACCTCTCGGTTCCCTGAGAAGCCAGAGTGGTGGCCAAGTGTGTGGTGCAGGCCTGCTGGTCCTGCACGGAAGAGGGAGGGGAGCGTGCGTGGGTTCTGTGGTCAAAGTCTTTGAGTCAGGCAGGCTTCCCACCTGCAAGACTTCCTACAGCCTTCTCTACCAATGCTACTGGGCTCTCCGTCACACGGCATTCCCCGTGTATATCTGACCCCACCCGGGCACCCCCAGAGCACCTTTGAGGCCGCTGCTCTGCTGTGTGGCTGGGGAAGCTGCGGTGAGGATGGTGCATGCGGTAGAGGACAGTGTCCGAGCATGGGGCCAGGAGGGGAGAGGGCAGGAGGAGCCCTGCCCCTGCCCAGCAGGGTGTGGAGAGAGCCCTGTGCTGGCACACAGCAGCCCGCCTGAGCCCACTGAATGTGGGGATGGGTGGTCTCCAGCACCTGAGGGAGCAGGGTAATGCCGCAGCCCCCGTGCTGCCCGGCCTGCTGGACAGCCAGCTGATTGGTTGGTTGGCATCTGAAAGCCCTGCTGACCCGTGTTCTCCCTCACTGGCCCCAGGATCTGGAATCAAAGACCCAGAAGCTGCCTGAGGTTGACCTGGACACAGTCCCCATGGTGGAGGAGCCTGAGGAGGATGTGGATGGCCTGGCCGAGTACACCTTCCCCAAGTTCGCCGTGACTTACTTCCAGAAATCAGCCAGCCACACGCACATCCGGCGGCCCCTCCGATACCCGCTGCTTTACCACGAAGATGACGCTGACTGCTTGGTACCAGGGTTCACTGGCTTCTAGTGGCTCAGGCCAGCCCCGAGCCTGGGGTCTGAGCTATGGCTCAGGGGAAGAAGGAAGGGGCTGGAGTCACCGATGGGTTCCCACTGGGCCTTCTGTCTTATTTCCCCAGGCTGCCCTGGCCGTGTGGAACGTCATCCTGAGGTTCATGGGCGACCTCCCAGAGCCAGTGCTGTATGCCAAGAGCAGTCAGCAGGGCAGCTCCGTGATGCGGCAGATCCATGGCACACTGGGCAGGGGGCACGGTGCCCAGGCTCCACAGCGCAGTAGATTTGCACAGGCAAGTGGGGGGCAGCAGCGGGCAGAGGAGGGCGACACCTGCCAGGTGCCTACTGGGGCCCAGTCCCTGGGGCAGCTGGGCAGGACAGAGAGACAAGACCTGGAGCCCTCTCCTCAGCCTTACCCACTGAACCCACCCCTCAGGCCATGGCGCAGGTGCTTTCAGTCTTGAGTCATGCTCAGGAGCTCGTGAACCCCCACCCCGGGCTGTTTGAATTATACAGTCATTAACGGAGAGGGTGCCCTGGACTCTGAGTATTGGGTGTGACTTGAGCCAGATTCAGATGCACAGAGCAATAATAATAACAGGTGTTATTGACTGACAGCCTGGTATGTACCAGCTGCGTCTCTTAATTCAGTGCCCAGGTGGGCCAACCCTACAAGGTAGGGATGACTATGTTTATTTATAGCTAAAGAAACGAAGAGCTAAAATGACCTGCTCCCAATTGCAGTGGACATGTGTATGGGACCTGGGCTTTGAATCCATTCTGCTGAATTCAAAAACCGAGCTCCTGACCCATGGTCTATGCTGCCCTCTAATGAAAGTTAATTCACATCCATTTTTGATCAAAATCCTTCGTAAGGTCCATTTCCATGTTGTAATCTTAGTGGAACTAACCAAGAACTGTCCAAAGGAATTACACAGCAGTGACAGCACTCAGTGGCCTGCCAGTGGCAGGAGCCCATGACTGTCCATGTGCCAGGTGACCAGCTGGGATTTAGCTCCATACCTGTGGGGTCCTGTGTGCAGACTAACTGCATGGGAATCTAAAGGAGCCTGCAGCCCCGTCACATGGCCAAGCTTGTCTGGAATTACAGAGAAGCTGCCCAGGCCCAAGCCCTGACTCCTTGATCTCTGGAGGTGTGGGCTCTGCCAAAGTGTGTCAGCTATCTATAGCTGTGTAACAAATTACCCCTCCAAACCTCACTGCTTAAAATAGCACACGTTCATGATCTCACACAGTTTCTGAGAGTCAGGAGCAGCTTAGCTGCATAGTTCCAGCTCAGGGTCCCTCATGAGGTTGCTGTCAAGCTGTCCCCTGGGGATGGTGTCATCTGAAAGCTTGACAGCTGGAGAAGCTGCTCCCAAGAGGGCTCACTCACATGGCTGTTGGTGGGAGGCCTCAGTTCCTTGTCACGTGGGCCTTTCCACAAAGCTGCCTGGGCATCCTCACAATGTGGCTTTCCCCAACATGAGCGACCCAAGAAGGAAAGCAAGAAGGAAGGTGCAAATGTCCAGTCTTGGAAGTCACATACCTGTGGCTGTGGGAGGGGCCCACACAGGGCAGGAATTTCAGGACGCAGGCATCACGGGGGGCCACCTTGGAGGCCGGCAGCCACTCAGAGTAAAGACTCTGGGAGGCAGTCCAGCCAACCAGCACCTCTGGAGGATGGACATGGGGGGAAGCAGGACTGACTTCCCAGAGGTCAGATCTCAGTTTTTCTGTCCTGCACCTGTTTGTTAAGTACCCATGATGTGCCCCAGGCACAGAGCAGTGAGCCCAGCAAGGCTCGCTGCCCTCACAGACTTTGCCAGCTCATGTGTTTCATGGCCAGCCCCTGCATGGTAAACCAGCTTTGATGCACCCAGGAGCTAGTTCCTGGCCCTGTACCAGGCTGACCCCCATGCAAGCTCAGTCCCACACTGAGCTCCAAGTTTGGCAACAAATTCTTCTCATGACACCATCATGAGAAGGGGCGGCCTCTGCCTAAGGAGAGCAACAGATCGTAGTGGCTGACAGCCAGTCCCTCCCTTCCACCCGGCCTCTCAACCCCAGCTCTTCGGATCCCGGCAGAGCACCTTGCAGTGGCAGGACATCCTGCTTCATCTGCCATCTTTACTGAGAATGACCACAGCCTGGGGCTCTCCTAAGCACCTGAGCGCAGACCCAGTCCCACCTCCCGGGGGTTTACTGGGGAGAGGCACAAGCTTTGGGATCAGAACAGCCCTGAGCCCCTCCCTGGGGACTGGTGACCCACTGAGCAGCTTTTATCCAGTCTCTTGCCTTCCCTGAGCCTCTGATTCCACGCCTGGAAGTGAGGACGGGACAAGCACCTGTGTGTGTGGCAGAGCTCCACCGAGCTGAGGGACTGCATGGTGCTTTATAAATCGGGCCAAGAAATGGCTGGGTGAGAGGGACATGTGCTCCACCCCAGGAGGCTGTGGGGTCAGCATCACTGAGGTGAGGCCAGGCTCACCTTCCTGAGGGAACTGTCTCCCTCCACAGAGATCTGGCCGCAAGGACAAAGGAATCAAGGATATCTCCTCCATGAAGCTGAAGCGGTCCTCCTGGATCACGGGCCAGGTGAGCCCAGGGCACAGAACCTCTGCTCCCAGCTCTGCTGCTGGCCTGCTGCAGGGTTCCAGTCTATTGCTTCCCTCCCTGTGCACCAGTTTCCTACTTGGCAGATGGGAAGAATTATAGCTGTCCTGATGGCTGCCTTTGGGTTTCAAGGTGGCCAGCCAGCTGAACACTGGAGAGGAGGCATTGGAGCCCGATGGCCTTAGTGCAGACCGGCCCATGTCCAACCTGGAGAAGGTGCACTTCATTGTGGGCTACGCCATCCTGCGGCCCAGCCTCAGGTCAGTGACCACTCCCATCCCCAGCCCCATTCAGAGCATCAGATCCCCTTGCTGGCTCTCAGCCCATGGCCACAGCCTCCCCCACCACCCTGTGACACCTCCCTGTCCTGCAGCCTGCAGGCTGGGTCTCAGGACAGCAGATGTCATGGCCACCGAGGGTTCTCTATGTGCTCTGCCTTTAAAAAAGCCATGAGTAAAACCCGGTTTTAGGAAAAGAGTCATCATGGACCAGCGATTCCTTTTAGAACACGCTGTAGTGCAGGGCCCTGTGAATGAATGGCTTCCTCATTTATATTATATATTTTGTGCTTTATATACAATTTGCTTTATAGGAATGGGTTTCTATACTAATTAGAAGAAACATGTATATCAGCCTGCAAACACTGCAGTTCCCCGCCGTGTTGGCTGAATGCGTAGAAGTAGAGGCTGATTGTTCACTGCTTTAAGGGACAAACTACTGTGTTTTAGGGGTTCACTTACTTTAGGTTAATACTTTAAACAAAATTTGGGAAACTGTTGGTCATTATTTCTTCACATATTTTTTCTACCTCATTCTGTCTGTCTCCTTTCCTTCAAAATCTACTTAAGCCTCTGTAAGATTATTTTATATTGTTATTTGGGTACCTAGGGGTCCACTTATCTTTTCTTTTTTCTCTGTGTTCTTTAGATTGAATAGTTTCTATTGACCTGTCTTCAAATTTACTGATCTTTTGTCTTCCCCAGTCTGCTGTCATATCCATCCAACAAATTTTTTATTTCAGATATTGTATTTTTCAGTTCTAGAATTTGTACTTGGGTCTTTTTTATATTTCTGTGCCAAGATTTCCTATTTGTTCATTCACTATGAGCATTGTTTCCTTTATATCCTTAAGCAGAGTTACAGTAGTTTTTAAATCTTTTCTGCAAATCCAATACCTGGGTCATCTCAGGGTCAGTCTCTATTAACTGTCTTTTCTGTTGAGAATGGTGGTGTGTTTGTTTCCTCATATATGTGGTACTTGACTGTTTTTTCCTCATAAGTCTAGTACTTTTGGGTTGTATCCTGGACATTGAGGATGATATGTTAGAGACTCTGGATTCTGTTATACTCTTTCAAAGAGCATTGACTTTTTATTTTAGGAGGCAACTACCTTGGCTGGACTCAAACTCTGTCTCCACCAAGATGAGCAGAAGCTAGAATCCCTGTTTAGTTATTTTAGCCTTGGCTAGAGTACCTGAAGTCTGCCCCACCATGCATGTCAGGAGCCAACCAGAGATTTGGGAAGATTTTATGTGCAAAGTTTAGGACTCCTCTGATTCTCTTTATTCCAAGATTTCCTTTCTCACTTTCAAGCTGCTGTGGGTACCCCAAACTCTCTCCTCTGGTTCTTCAAGCCAGTAAGACTACAGGGCTCCTACTCAAGTTTTAGCTGTCTGCATGACACTAGCTGGCCAAGTCTTTTGACTTAGCTGGTTCTAATTCTCTCATGGTTAATCCTTACTGGCCACCACACCCTCCAATATGGCAGACACATAAAAGTTGTGTTTAAATGATGTGTACTTTGGGTTCTTCAGACACCCCCTATAGGCACTCCCATACAGTGCTGGTATCCAGCAGTGATACTGTCCAACATTGATCCCTTGAGACTTCCTACTGACTCTAGGCTGAAGTGGAACATCCCACAGCCTCTTCCTGCTGGGGTCTTCTAGAAAATGGGCTGCCTGCTTGTGCGGGATCCCATCTAGATGCCTGAAGCTCAGCTTCTTCCACGACATCTTTTGGTCAGCAGGAAGCTCATGCCTGCCCAACCATACAGTACATGTGTAGCTCCTGTCTCCTGTCCTCTCTCCTCCTGGCCTATCAAGATGGGCTCAGAATTCTCCAGGAGCAAGCAGGCACTAATCTCTTTGTTCATGGAGGTCCCTAACTCCAGGGTACAAAAGTCAAGCACTGGCAAGAACTCAGTCAACAGGCTCTATTCTAGTACCCTGGGAGGTGGCAAATGGGCTTCTGGAGCTCAGCAGGCATCAGATGGGAAGTGACATGGGTCTCTTCTCTGGCAGCCCCCATCTCTCTTGGCAGTTCTCCTGGGGTCCCCCTCACCACCCTCATCACTTACAGGGAGTAGAAATGGGCCACAGATCTCTCTACCCCCATGAAGTCCCTTCCAGGATCATATTCCAAATTTCTTATCTTCCCTTATGCAGGCTGGAGGTGGCTTGGTGGCTGTACTAGTTCTGCCACCTTTTAGTCAATCCTACAAGAATGTGTCTCTTTAGAATGTTGGATGTGAGCATCCATTTGTCCTTGGCTGTGGGGGCTTGGTGAAATTCCCAAAGCAGATGCCCCGTTCCACATCTGTCACACATTCCATACACACTTGCTCATTACCCACTCTGGGTCAGGCCCTAGCCTGAGGGCTGGGGACAGAGATGAAGACTTGGGTCTGTCCTGGAGGAGCTCACCCTTTAGTTGGGGGGCACGAGAGGACCAGGAAATTCACAACACCCGTATGGGCTAAGATGGAGGTCTGTTCAGGGCTCCATAGGGGCACCAGGGAGGAGTGACCTTAGTGCCTACCTGGGCCAGGAAGGAGAAGGGGTGTTCGCCAGAGGAAAAGGGTAACAGGTCACCTGTGACAGACTGCCGTGGTTACTGAGACCGTCACAACTACAGTTACTACTGTCACTACTTGAGACCGTTATGAGATGGAAGGGGGACAAACGTAGAAAGGAAAACTTAAGACAAAAGAAGCTGTATTAAAGGAAGGGCCAGGGGAAGAAGGAAAAGACTCCCTGCTCCTAGTGAACAAAGACAGCCCCCGCCCTGAGCTGCTTCCGCCCTTAGTATTTATTGGGTAGAATGAGCAGGGAGGAGGAGGTAACGATTGGTCAGCTGCTTAACTGATCACAGGTTCATGTTATTACTAACAGGCTTCAGATGTGCCCTGTAGATAATCAGAACACTTGTGCCTGGGTCATGACTGCCCTCAGCAATCCTTCTAGGCAGCAGACACAGTTTGTCAGTTGCCAACATTCTGCTTTTATGAGAACAGTTTGCTGTTTGCTCATATAGCCTTCAGTGGTATACTGAGTTGATCACCACCCTCTTTCAGCCTGCAGCATCTCTCCCTTTTTGTTTCTGAATTGAGAAAGGCAATTGCAGACTGTGCAGTGCTTAATTGCTGGTCGGCGGTGTGTTCCGTCTTCGCATTCAGCTGGTACTGGGGGAACCAGGCCCACGATTGGGATCCATGGGTCCCTCCAGTCTCCCGTTGCATGGTTGCACACACCTGAGGGCACCCACATGGTCTGTTCATTTCCTGTGAAAACACAAGCATACCCTCGTTCCCGTTAGTGAATCTACTGAAACAGAAGCAAAGGCTTTTGTGGCTGCAGCCGGGACGCGTGCTGTTGCAGAAGCATCCGCTTCACAAGCTGCAACTCAGCTTCTGCCTCTGGTTAATTACCGCGGGGTAAAACTCCATTGATAGCAAGAGCCAGGCTCTTTCTGATTAACGGATGACCCAGAGAAAACAAGAGTTTATCCTTCTCGTGCAATAACTCAGTAAAAAAAAAAAAAAAAAAAAAAAAATCGTCAAGATCTATTACCATGAGAGACCGTATCCATAAGCCCACAAAACTTGCTTTCTTCAATTCACACTGCACAAGTGGATCTACTAGATGCTGTGGGTTGTGACAGATACATCTCTCTCCTAGTTGTACTTCCAAATCCCTGACCTCCTCACTTCTTACGTAGAGAAGGGTACAATTTACAGGGAATAAGCAACAGTTAAGTAAATATTCTCCCGGTTCAAAAACCCAAAGGCCTTGTGACATCACCACCACCTGAATTTCTCCTTCACAATCCCAATCAGCAACTCCTGGGGTTACAATAATGCTCTGTAAGTTAATACAGCTTTTACCTCACATTAATCCCACGTATCCTGTTGCCAAAGGTCCCCAAATACCAGTGGGAATCTTAGTGAGTTTGTCTCCTCCAGTTAATGTAACACACTCTGCCTGGGAGATCCAACCCTGCGTTTCCAGGCATTCCTGGGAAGAGGGAATCAGTGTACCTCTGGAGACCCACCCCTCAAACGGAGCTGTGGCCTGGACGGGGAATGCCCTCATTGTTTGAGGTGCCTGGGTCCGGGCACCCTTCTCATTTCCAGATGAGAAATGAGTGCCATTTTGATGAAATTGTGAGTGGCATTGATGAGCCCATTGATTTCCTTTATTGTAATGAGGGCAGTCTTGGCGTTTTTTCTGTTGAGAGGGGAACTGTGTTATGGGATTTGCTCAGAGGTCTGGCAGTGTTCTTTTTTGAAATGTCCAATTTTCCTACACTTAGAACATTTTCCCACTTCAGGGCTTAACCCTTTGGCTTCTTTTAGATCTGTCAGCTACCAAATTAGCCGTTGCCTGAGTCAACATTTGCAGAGCAGTGAAGCTCAGTTCCTACATCTTGACAAGCTCTGAGCAAACCTCCCAACTCCTCTGCACAGCTCACAGGTGCCAGCGCACGTTTACAAGCCACGAAAGACAAAGCTAAAGTTAGCCTTTCTGTAGCCACAAAAGAAGATGGCACAAGCCAATTTTCATCCTTCCTCTCCTGCTCACCACTTTCGACAGGTGCTGTAGGTGGGGCAAAAAATCCTCTCAAACCCTGAAATAATGACAAAAAGATGGTACATACCAAACTCCAAACAAAAAAGAGAAAAGAACCAAATTCTTCCCCATGTTACCCTGATTCAAAAAGTTCCCGTTCTTTGTACCTCTAGGACACTGACCAGTACCTTTTTAGAGCACTAACCTTATGCTGCCAGCGAACTTGAAACGGGGTTCTCGTTCGCCTGGTTTTTAGTTTTTTCTGGGCTTTTTTTTTTTTCGCTCCAGCAGACCTTCCTCGCTCAAGTCCCCGTAGGACCCTATCTGTCTTTATCTGTTCCTGTCTGTCCCTGCAAGTTTCTGCTAGTCTTTGCTTGTCTCTTCTAGTCTTTGCTAGTCCTTATCTATCCCTGTCTTCCCTGTAGTCCCTGTTAGTTCCTGCAAGTCCCTGTCTTTCCCTACTTATCTCTATTTGTCTTTATTTATCTCTATTTCTGTTTATCCCTACTTATCTCTGTTTGTCCCTGCAGGTCCCTTCAGGTCTGTTTGTCCCTGATTGTCCCTGTTGTGTCCCTGTCCAGGCACCATTTGCCGCAGTTTGCCACTGTTACTACTTGAGACCATCATTATGAGAGTTATTACTATCACTACTTGAGATCATAATTACGAGACGGAATGAAGGGGGATGAATGTAGAAATGAAAACTTAAGACAAAAGAAGCTGTATTAAAGGAACAGGCCAGGGGAAGAAGGGCTCCCCACCCTGAGCTTCTTCCGCTCTTAGTATTTATTGGGTAGCATGAGCAGGGAGGAGGAGGTAACGATTGGACAGCTGCTTAATTGATCGCAGGTTCATATTATTACTAACAGGCTTCAGATGTGCCCGGTAGATAATCACAAGAAACTCCTGTGCCTGGGTCGTAGCCTGCCCTCAGCAATCCTTCTGGGCGGCAGACACAGTTGGTCAGTTGCCAACATTCTGCTTTTATGAGAACAGTTTGCTGTTTGCTCATATAGCCTTCAGTGGTATACTGAGTTGATCGCCACCCTCACTCTTTTGGCCTGCAATAGTCACCCTTGAGACAGCCCATAGGGTCTGGAATTTGTGAGTGGTTTGCCATAGTTGGGGCATGGAGCTTCGATTCTATCCTAAGGGAAGTGGGGAAAGTTTTAAGCAAGAGAGGATCTTGATCATATTTGACTTCCAGAAAGACCTCCCTGGCAATGTGGCAGGATGGAGCCTGGGGCTGGGAGGCCAGGCAGGGCTGCTACAGAGATCCAGAGAGAGCTGATGAGGAATTGCCCAAGGAACAGGAGCCAAGAGGAGGGGACAGAGGAAACATGTAGGAGACAGATGGCAGCATGTGGATGCTGGTTGGATGATGGGGGCTGGTTGGGCGGTGGGGGCCGGTTGGATGGTGGGGGTTAGTTGGGCGGTGGGGGCCGGTTGGATGATGGGGGCCGGTTGGATGGTGGGGGCCGGTTGGGTGGTGGGGGTTGGTTGGGTGGTGGGGGCTGGTTGGATGATGGGGGCTGGTTGGGTTTTGGGGGCTGGTTGGTGGGGGTTGGTTGGATGGTGGGGGCCGGTTGGATGATGGGGGCCGGTTGGATGATGGGGGCCGGTTGGGTGGTGGGGGTTGGTTGGGTGGTGGGGGCTGGTTGGATGATGGGGGCTGGTTGGGTTTTGGGGGCTGCTTGGTGGGGGTTGGTTGGATGGTGGGGGCCGGTTGGGCGGTGGGGGCTGGTTGGATGATGGGGGCCGGTTGGGTGGTGGGGGTTGGTTGGGTGGTGGGGGCTGGTTGGATGATGGGGGCTGGTTGGGTTTTGGGGGCTGCTTGGTGGGGGTCGGTTGGATGGTGGGGGCTGGTTGGATTGTGGGAGCTGGATGGATGGTGGGGGCCGGTTGGATTGTGGGAGCTGGATGGATGGTGGGGGCCGGTTGGATTGTGGGAGCTGGATGGATGGTGGGGGCCGGTTGGATTGTGGGAGCTGGATGGATGATGGGGGCTGGTTGGGTTTTGGGGGCTGCTTGGTGGGGGTCGGTTGGATGGTGGGGGCTGGTTGGATTGTGGGAGCTGGATGGATGGTGGGGGCCGGTTGGATTGTGGGAGCTGGATGGATGGTGGGGGCCGGTTGGATTGTGGGAGCTGGATGGATGGTGGGGGCCGGTTGGATTGGGGGAATGGAGGGATGAGAAGGCTCCAGGATGACCCCCAGATTTCCAGTTTGGGTGAATGGCTGATGGCGATGCCTGTAGCATGCAGAAAGAGGAGGGTTGCAGGAACTCGAGAGGCAGCCATGCACATTGCTTCCCAACTCTGTTTGGTGACGTCGTGTCATGGTTGACACTGGCTTTGGTGGGAACATTTACACCACAGAAATAAGCCAATGCTATGCTTTCCTTCCTGGGGAGCTGGTTGATGAACATTGACCAGCATACCACGGAGTAGTAGGGGAAAGATGCTGGCCTCTGGAGACGTGGGATTTGAGGCGCTAATGGGCCACTTTTATAGCATGATAGAGGCTTGAGTCCATGGGGAAGGACGCAGGAGAGAACCGCCCCCAACACACCCCTTCCAGGAGTGGGGAAGCTCCATAGACTGTGGGAGTGGGAAGGGTCAGGAGATGGGGTTGAGTGGTTCCCATGAAGTCCTCACGTTTCTCTCTGCTGTGGAGGGGAGGGGCTGCATTCAGGGAGGGAGGTGGGGCCTCAAGGCAGAGAGAGAAATGAACATCATCCTTGTGAGGCTAGATCTCACCATGAGGCTGGGGATCCCACACACCTGGGAGCCTATGGGCTGTGCAAAGGGTGCAGCTGCTGAGGACAGGGCTGTGGCTGGAGAACCCGCTCCTTCCTGAAGCCCAGCCCCACCCTAAAGGACCGAGAGCACAGGCCACGGGAGAGGAATCGAGTAGGGATGCAGAGCCTGGTGGCCCTGTCCTGAGAGAAGAGGAGGCTGGGCACGGTCCCAGTGCTGGAGAGGTGCCCTGCATATGGGACCCCCCAGAAGTGCAGAAGAGCTGTGTGCCCAGGTGCCCCTGTCTCCTCTCCTTCTCCAGCCCCCAGCCTACTCTCCCAATGGTCTGTGTCTTTCAGGGATGAGATTTACTGCCAAATCTGCAAGCAGCTTTCGGAGAACTTCAAAACAAGCAGCGTGGCGCGGGGCTGGATCCTGCTCAGCCTCTGCCTCGGCTGCTTCCCACCCTCAGAGAGGTTCATGAAGGTGAGAGGGCCCGGGAGGACGGGCAGGGGGCAGGTTACGGTGGGAGCATAGGTAGCCCCTGGCCCTGGAGCAGGTCCACAAATCCCAGTCCGTGGCCCGTTTCTCCTGCTCCTGCAGGCCAGATGGGCAGCCATGCCTGTGTTTCTACAGGCCTCAGTTTCCCCATCTGGAAAAGAGGACCCTGCTCCTGGCTCCTTCCAGCCCCTATGCAGGGTCTGCAGGGTCATTTCACTTTGGCTCAGGTGCCAGGATGGCGCTTCAAGACTAAAATGAGAAGGTAGATGACACAGGCCTTGAAAAGACAGGTGTCTAGGAGTGGGCTCTGCCTGGAGATGGGCCTCGGTGCCTCTTTCTAATTCTTAAGACTGAAAATGGAGGTGGGTTGGCCGAGTATTAGTAGCCCCAAGCTTCACTGATTTGATATACCTTAAATTCTGATTATAAAATTAAAATGTGAAAATCCAGAACATCTAAAGCCAAAATAAAAGCCATCCCCACCCTCAGAGGTAACTTCCATTAATATTTTCTTCTGGTCTTTCCTGGTGTTACAGGGTTCTTATGACCAAACAGAAAACACTTTCTCACATGTCCCCTTGGGGACAGCCGGAGCCACGGTCACTGAGGCCATCTGTACGTGGCATTCAGGCTGCTCCTGACACCAGTGAACCCTTCCAGCCTGTCCCTCCCCACCCCAAGGCAGAAGAAACAACGTCTTTCTGGGACACAAAAAGCTTCAGCGCGTTTTCTCAAACATGTCTGGGACATGGACTCTTCTGCTGTTTTTTATTTTTTATTTTTTATTTATTTTTTTTGAGATGGAATCTCGCCCTGTCACCCAGGTTGGAGTGCAGTGGAGCCATCTCAGCTCACTGCATCCTCTGCCTCCTGGGTTCAAGCAATTCTCCTGCCTCAGCCTCGAGAGTAGCTGGGACTACAGGTGCGCATCACCGCACCAGGCTAATTTTTGTATTTTTAGTGGAGACAGGGTTTCACCATGTTGGCCAGGCTGGCCTCAAACTCCTGAGCTCAGGTGATCCTCCCACCTTGGCCCCCCAAAGTGCTGGGATTATAGGCGTGAGCCACTGTGCCCGGCCCTGCACTTTTCATTTACTATCTCCATTATGTTTTCTCATGGTATCAGCCTCCCAGACGCCAGCTTGGTGCCTCTCTGTTCCAGAAGGCACTGGAGTTGTGAGTGGTCACTTAGAGTTCATCTTCCAGTCATTCATCTGCATAGATGCCACCATGATCAAAAATCACACATCCACCTTTAGGATAGGCCTGCATTGTTGCAACGAAGAGTGTGCACACGTCAAGACTATGCGCCGTTTGAAACGTGTTGCCACTGTTCCTCAGAAACACACTGATTCATGTGCCTTCTCACAGGTGTGAGGGTGCCCCCTCACTGTGCCTTACACATTGAGTGTTAGAATTTTTAAGTCCACCTGGGCAGTGAGTAGAAACTGGCATCCTTTCTGAGTGTCTTCCTCCCTTCTCCCCTCCTCACCTACCAGTATCTACTGAACTTCATCGGCCAAGGGCCGGCGACCTATGGCCCCTTCTGTGCCGAGCGCCTGAGACGCACCTATGCCAATGGGGTGCGCGCAGAGCCCCCCACCTGGCTGGAACTGCAGGTAGGGGCTGGCAGGGGTGGGAGCTGGCAGGGTGGGGTGGTGCAGGCCCCTAGGGACCCCCACATAGCTCCATGGGGTGCCTTCTTCTAGGACAGAACTTTGTCCTCCGAGCCCCGCCATCTCCTCTGCAGTACCTCCCATGCTAGTGGTCCCTGTGAGTGCCCCTGGGGCTCAGCCTCCCCAGGCGTGGCCCCCATCTCCGAATCCATATTCCTTTAGGGCCCCACTAGCTAAGGGGAAGATCACTGGACCCATTCATTAGCATTACAGTGCGCCAGCCGCTTCCAGCTCTCCCCTCCAAGGGCATTTCACTTGGTGACAAGGGCAGTGGTCACACCATGGTTGACATCCTTGGTGGCATTGCTGTTGGGCACATGTGCCACCTCAACCTGCTTTGGCAACTGTGTCATCTGTGAGTTCTCGCTGTTTTCTCAGGAAGGGTCATTCAGAACAGCCAGCCAGGGTGGCGAGGGCAGCCCTGCACCCGGCTCTACACAAAGCTCTGGCCCTAGCCTAACCCTGGCAGGTGCTTGCCCTGTGGCCTGAGGTGCCCTAGACCAGGAGCTGTGGGTCACTTCTGCTGCACCTTCTTTCTGTTTTCACCCTGCCCCCGAGCCCACAGGGGCTCCCTCCCATGAGCCCTGGAATTGTAGGTGAACTTGCAGTAACTGTGCATGTTGACACAAGGGGACAATACATAAAGGCCCCAAAATGTTCCCGAGTCCTGGACTCGGATTCCCAAGAGCTCCGGGTCTTCTGTGAGGTGAAGTCAGTCAACCACACCAAACTCAGGATTCTCATAAAAGCAGCCACTATGGCCCGAGGCTGCCGCCGCTGGAGGTCCAGGAGGATCTGGACGCCTGTGGCTAACATTGCTCTTGCCTGGTGGCTGTGCTCCCAGCAGCAAACACCTGTTGGCCTGAATTTTGTTTTCTATGCCAAGCCCGTGGCCTGGGGCTTCAGAGGGCCCACCCCCGGGAGTCCATGGGATGGCAAGCAGGGCCCGTGGACTGGGGAGAGGAGGGAGGTGGTGGATGGGGGCCGGCCTCTTGTCCATAGGTTCCGAGAGGCCGGGGAACTGAATCTCATCTGTTCCCAGGCTGTCAAGTCCAAGAAGCACATCCCCATCCAAGTCATGTTGGCCACTGGAGAGAGCCTGACCGTCTCTGTGGACTCAGCCTCCACGTCTCGGGAAGTGTGCGTGCACATCGCTCACAAGCAGGGCCTCAGCGACCACCTGGGCTTCTCCCTCCAGGTCGCCGTGTACGACAAGGTACTGGCCAGGCACCCTGCCCGTCACCCACCTCCCTCATACACCCAGGGAGGGCACCCCGAGGCTCAAGCCCTCTCACCTTGCCAGCCTGGCCACCGCCTACCCTCCCAGCCGCCAGGCACAGGCAGGTGCACACATACACACACACACAGCAAGCAGCCTGTCCTCCCACACTCACGTGGTCACCTCGCAGCTGCACCTCAGCCCTAGCAGTGCCGCGTGCACACCTGGTCCCCACCCAGCGGCCACGCACAGACGTCAGGCACTCACACCAGTCTCCTGCTCCAAACTCCCTCAGGCCCAGGAGCTGTGGACACCCTCGCAGCAAACATGGAGGGTCACACCAGCACAGACCCTCACCGCCCACACAGGCACCCCCAATTCCACACCCTCAGACTCAGACACACACCAGTCTGCCAACCAGGGCACCCGAGGCCGAGTCACATCGGCCAGACTCATGTCTGCCTCCTTAGGGAAGGGGCTGCAGGGAGAGCAATGGGGAGTGGCAGACAGGCCATTGCTGTGTGGAGAAGCCCTTCAGCTGTCTACATGGGCTCAGCAGTGTCCACTCAGCCCGTGCTGGGCTCCAAGGGCCCCAGGCCCCGTCCTTCACCTGCACATGCTGACGGTGGGCATCCCCGTGGGGTGGGTATCCCGTGGGATGGGACATGCAACAACAGCTAACCCCCGCTCCCCGACTCTGGCCTCAGTTCTGGTCCCTGGGCAGCGGGCGTGACCACGTCATGGATGCCATCGCCCAGTGTGAGCAGCTGGCCCAGGAGAGGGGTGAGAGCCAGCGCCAGTCACCCTGGCGCATCTACTTCCGGAAGGAATTCTTTACCCCCTGGCACGACTCCCGGGAGGACCCCATTAGCACTGAGCTCATTTACCGCCAAGTCCTGCACGGAGTCTGGTCTGGCGAATACGGCTTCGAGAAGGTGAGGGGCTGAGAGCCAGGGCCACCCTGGGCTTTGCCATCAGGAAACATCCCGTAGAGGAGGCACCCAACTGGCTTCTGAGGCCAGGTAGAAGGCGGAGGGGCAGGAGGCCAAGGGCAGAGGAACGGGGGCCAGGAAGGGGGGTCACAAGGGTGCAGGTCCCTTCCAGGCCCAGCCTCTGTTTCCTCCTCCCTTAGGCCACAGGTTTGTCCAAGCCTCCGGGGTCCATGGTTCCGGCAGCAGGTCCCAGAGGACCCAGGCCTGCCGGGCCTCACCGCTCCTGCTCTGTTTATGGGGGCAGCGAGACCTGGTGGTCGAGAACGTGGCCTCGAGCCCTAATGCCTGAGGCCCACCTCCCCCTCTTCTTGGCATTGTGACCTTGGAGAGTCCTGTCACTGCTGAGCCTTGGGCCCTCATGTGACTGGGGGGCTCGGGAGGGGCTGTCACCTGGCCTGTGCAGAGAGTACCGGGAGCTCTTTTGTAGGGTGATTGTGAGAAAGAAGAGCGATTGTGCCCCTGAAGTTCTGGGGGCAGCAGGCACAACTTCCTTGTGCCGGGTCAGGAAGATGCTGTTCGGGGACCCATGGGAGGCGGCCACAGCAGCGCAGGAAGCCCACGTGGAAGAGGCATGGGCAGGGAGTGACAGGACACCAGGCTCCATGAGGCTTTGGTCTTCCAGAGGGAAGGGGCTTCTTGGGTCCCGTCCAGCTGAGCCCCGGCAGAAACTCCACGGGGGTGGCCGCTGGTCTCTCTTGACAAGCGAGGACTGGAGCTCCGATGGGGAAGGACCTTGCCCCTCAGAGCAACCCTGCCGGGGTTCATCCCAGAACTGGACAGCAGCCGTTGTCCTCAGACAGGGGGCCTGTGGGGCTCGGGCCGTGGCCTCTGGGATTCCTGGCCTGCGTGGTGACCCAGTCAGGGCATGCAGGGATGGGGAAGGTCCTGCCTGAGCTGCAGGTTAGCTCTCCTGTGCTGGGGCAGGAGCTCTGCCACGGGTCAGGGGCATCCTGGGGAAGGGTGAGCCCTTCCTTCTCTCACTCGTCCCCGTGGGTGCCCTGGGCTGTGCAGGAGGAAGAGCTGGTGGAGCTGCTGGCCCGGCACTGCTATGTGCAGCTCGGCGCCTCAGTGGAGAGCAAGGCTGTCCAGGAGCTGCTGCCCAGCTGCATCCCCCACAGGCTGTACAGGACCAAGCCCCCAGATGGGTGGGCGAGCCTCGTCACTGCCGCCTGCGCCAAGGTCAGCTTGCATGCCGCTCAGGCACCCAGCCAGGGACTCTCCTTCAGGCGGTGGGGGGCTCGTGGTGTAAGAGGGGATGGACTCCCGCCCCACAATCCCCACCCCCTGGGGAACAACAAGCTTCAGCTTGACAGGTAGGTAGAGCCTCGTCCCTTCAGGTTTAAGCAGTCCACTCAGTTCAGCTCTCTGTCATAGGCCCATGCCACCTTCTTCCTTCCAAGCTGGCATCTTGGATGGGTCCCTGTGCTGGTCGGCACTGCAGTGTCTGGCCAGGCCCTGGCCTCTCGGCACGAGAGGGCACCCGCAGCGGCTGACTGCTGACCACACCATGGCCTTGGGGGCCCCTCTGCCTGCCCCTGAGCCTCAGCATCCCCTCGCTGGGTGCATGGGAACCCCCCGGGCCAGAGTGTATGGACATTCTAGACATTTGATACATGTCGAATATTTTCAGATCGTCCTTCAGATCTGATGCATTTATTACATTCCCAAAGTCAGTATATGAATAACACTGTATTCAACAAACAGTGAAAAGAAAGTTCGGTTGGATATTATGGTCGCTGATGGACACAGCACAGTGGTGCTGGGGAGAGGAACGGGTGAAGGCGGGGAGTCAGGAAAGAGGAAGGAAGGAAACTAGAAGACAAGGAACTAGAGGTGGTCCCCGAAAGAGGCCCCCAGAGACAAAGCAGAGCTCCAGAGAAGAAAGAAGAGAGAAGCGCCCGGGACACAGACTCGGAGCAAGATGCCCTCCTACACAGAGCGAGTCACAGACCCACAAGGCATAGGCTGGCAAGAGCGAGCCTGGGCTGGGGCACACAGACAGCGCCTTCCACAGCTAGCGCAGCCCCGCCCTACAGATGCCAATGAGGGGACAGGGAACGGCTTTCCTCCTTCCTCCTAACGGGTCCCCACACCCCTCCCAGGTAGACTAGGGCAGCGCGGTGGCTCATGCCTGTGATCCCAGCACTTTGGGAAGCCAAGACAGGGGGATCACCTGAGGTCAGGAGTTTGAGACCAGCCTGGCCAACATGGCAAAACCCCATCTCTACTAAAACTACAGAAATTAGCCAGGCGCAGTGGCACGCGCCTGTAGTCCCAGCTACTCGGGAGGCTGAGGCGGGAGAATTGCTTGAACTCGGGAGGCGGAGCTTGCAGTGAGCCGAGATCGAGATGGCACCACTGCACTCCAGCCTGGGTGACAGAGCGAGACTGGCTCAAAAAAGAAAAAAAAAAAAGGAATAGGGCTGCGCCAGTCCCTGGGGATGTCCCAGGTCCCTCCCTGCAGGATCCGTCTCCAGGCACTGGCCTCACTTTAAGTAGAGGTTTCTCAGAAGGATCCGCCAACTAGGTGAGGGATTCACTGGGGAGGCAGGAGACGGAGGTGACATCCAGGATCCCCCTCTCAGGCCCCATACACTCAGAGGCAAGCCACACCACTGGCCGTGCGAGAGCAGGTGGTGGACGCCGCCCGCCTGCAGTGGCCGCTGCTCTTCTCCCGGCTCTTTGAAGTCACCACACTCTCAGGTAATGGCATCTGATGGGGGGGCGGGGAGCGGGTACGGGCTGGGCACCCAGGGATCCCATGCAGCCTTCACATTGCCATCTCTCCTGGCCAGGCCCCCGCCTGCCCAAGATGCAGCTGATCTTGGCTGTTAACTGGAAGGGTCTTTGCTTCCTGGACCAGCGGGAGAAGACACTGCTGGAGCTCTCTTTCCCAGAGGTCACGGGTCTGGTCGCCAACAGGTGGGGGCCCTGAGGGAAGATCTCCTCACACCCTGAGTCCTTGGATTGATGCATCTGGGGGCTCAGGGAGAGATGGGGAGAGGGGCGGCTTGCGCTCCCAGGTGACAGGCCGGGGTGGTGGGACAAGAATCAACGTATACGATGCCCTCTGTACTTGAGAACCCCACCCTCCCACACCAGGCTGCACTGCCCACGAAGTACTCCGTTGGGGCATCACGGTTGCACTCGCAGCTTCTCTTTGAAACCCAGATCCACCCGGAAAGGGCACAGAAGCGTGCAGCCTCTGGCATGCACTTATTTAGAAGGTTCCTTTCTTTGTCATGGACGAGAACTAGTGGCCTGGAGGGTACAGATTGTCTGGGAGAGCGGCGAGGGACAGTGCCTGGTGTGGCACGGGGCAGGGGGGCCTCTTAGGCTGGGGCTGACCCCCACTCCCAGGGGTCTCCATGGCTCTCGTTGACTGGGAACTTTTTCATGCCTTCTGGGAAGTCCCACCCAAGCCCTGCCAGAGTGCCCCTCGGTTAAAGCACACGACAGAGTGGCACACGCATCTCTGGGCTGTGCCAGGTGTACAGTGGCCACCACTCCCCACTGGCCACCTCTCACTGAGGCTGTCCATGCTGGGCACTTTCCTGTATGCCACGAAGTCCTGACAGCATCACCCGTTCTGCAGATGAGTAAACTGTGGCACGCCGAGGCTAGGTGGCTCAGAGTAAGCACATGGCAGAGCCGCCGACTCAGCTCAGCTGTGATCTTTGCAGTGTCCCTGTGGTGTCCCTGCACACCAGCCACCTCATTATCTGCCCAGAGCCGACCCCACACATGGGCTGCACCACTTGCAGCCTCTGAGGGACCCTGTGCCCCGCCGTCCTTCATTTGTCCAGACCCACAGTGGTGTCTGGCCTGGTCCTGGCCCTGGTAGGGCAGCTTTGTGTCCTCATCTGTGACTCAGGACCCCCAGTCCCACCTCCTGAGGCTGTTGAGGGGCTGGATCGGGGGAGGGGGAGGGGGTTCCTGGTCACACTGCCCTTTATCTCCAGGGAGGCCCAGGGCAGGCAGAGGCTGCTGCTCTCCACCATGCATGAGGAGTACGAGTTTGTGTCGCCCAGCAGCGTGGCCATCGCTGAGCTGGTGGCCCTGTTCCTGGAGGGCCTGAAGGAGAGGTCCGTGTTCGCCATGGCCCTGCAGGACAGGAAGGCCACAGGTACCAGACTGGGTGGGGTGGGGGCAGGGCCGCGCGTGGGGTCTGTAGGGACGCCGCATGCTCATCTCCACACACAGCAGCCGCAAGGCAAGCAGAGGGAGGGAGGGCCCCAAAGCTCTGTGGGGGCAGCTTTAGACCAGGCCCTACCTTCTCTCAGCCACTGTTTCCTCTTCTACAAAATGAGGGGCTAAAGGAGGTGGTCTGCAGCCCCGCAAGGCCAGTGCTCAGCGCTGCACGGCTGCAGAAGCACCGAGAGGGGCCAGCCTCCAGCCCAGGGAAGCTTTGAACACTATCCCCACAGCGCACTGCTGCAGCAGCGCCCCATTATCCCATTTTACAGACACACAGTGCACTGCTGCAGCAGCGCCCCATCATCCCATTTTACAGACACACAGCGTACTGCTGCAGCAGCGCCCCATCATCCCATTTTACAGACACACAGCGCACTGCTGCAGCAGCGCCCCATCATCCCATTTTACAGACACACAGCGCACTGCTGCAGCAGCGCCCCATTATCCCATTTTACAGACACACAGCGCACTGCTGCAGCAGCGCCCCAGTATCCCATTTTACAGACACACAGCGCACTGCTGCAGCAGCGCCCCAGTATCCCATTTTACAGACACACAGCGCACTGCTGCAGCAGCGCCCCAGTATCCCATTTTACAGACACACAGCGCACTGCTGCAGCAGCGCCCCATTATCCCATTTTACAGACACACAGCGCACTGCTGCAGCAGCGCCCCATTATCCCATTTTACAGACACACAGCGCACTGCTGCAGCAGCGCCCCATTATCCCATTTTACAGACACACAGCGCACTGCTGCAGCAGCGCCCCATTATCCCATTTTACAGACACACAGCACACTGCTGCAGCAGCGCCCCGTTATCCCATTTTACAGACAGGAGGCCGGAGGCCCAGAGATGGAGGTAGCTCGCCCAGGGTCACACAGCTCAAGCGGGGGGAGCCTAGTTCTTGGCCGCAGCTCTCCTGCAAGCCAGCACTCCAGAGAGCTGGGCTGTGTCTGTGGGCTGTGGGGGAGCACAACAAAGCCCCAGGACCCCTGGTGGCCCAGGCTGCCGGCGGGGCAGTCATGGGCAGTGGGTGGTGCAGTTAGTGCAGGGGCTTCAGAGGCGGGTGCTGGTTGGGATGCAGCAGCAGAGGCTGTGCGTGGGGTCTTTGGGCAGTGAGAAATGTCCGCTGAGATGTGCTGCCCTGCTGCCTCATTCAGTACTCACGGCCACCGCACGAGGGAAAGAGGATTGCCATCTCCAAATTCCACATGAGGAAGCAGGCTAGAGAGGCAGGCAGCACTCAGGCCAGGCGTGGGGACTGCCAGCCTGTGCATCCTCCCCTCCCTCATCCCTGGCTCCGGGTCAGCCTTCCGAGGGTCTCCCAGGGCTAGGGCTGCAGTCAGAGCTCTCGAGCGCCCGCCCACCCTGGGCTCTGCGCCTGTGCGGCTGTAGCAGGTGACAGCCGTCTGAGGACCCCGAGGTTCCAGTCCCACCACTGCTCACTCTTGGAGTGGTCTTCTGCCCACCACTCTGTGCCTCTGTTTCATCCGTCAAGGGAGATGACCCCCAAAATGCCAGCACAGCCTCTGGTCCCTGCAGAGCCCTCAGCAAATGGCAGCCTCCCCACCCTTACAGATGACGCCACCCTCCTGGCCTTCAAGAAGGGGGACCTGTTGGTCCTGACAAAGAAGCAGGGGCTGCTGGCCTCTGAGAACTGGACCCTCGGCCAGAACGACAGGACAGGCAAGACGGGGCTGGTGCCCACGGCCTGCCTCTACACCATCCCCACGGTCACTAAGCCCTCGGCACAGCTGCTGGTAACTGGCACGCTCCCTTGTCCTCAGCCTGGGTACCCGAGGGCAGGGTGGAGCGGTCCTAGGATGCCTAGTCGGGAGGCCCAGTTCAGGCCCTGCAGCCCAACTAGCAGAGGCCAGGAGGGCCACCTGGGCAGCCCCCACCATTCTTGTGGCAAGGTGCGTGTGCAGTGCCAGCCAGCCCAGCTCTTGGTACTTAGTAGGTGCTCAACAAATGGGTGTTCCCTCCCTCTTCCATCATGGGTGTGTCCTGGGGACAAACCCAATCTTTCTCTGCCTCATTTACACTCTGACCCAAGGGGGCCCAAGTCTCTGCCCGCACAAGGGAACCACCCACCCCAGCCAAGACCAGGCTCTCGGGAGGCAGGAATGGCACGCATTGCAACATGGACATCCTGAGTGCCGAGTATGTGCCCTGTGCCTGTGGTACGAGTCTGGGCACAATAGCAGCTCCACCCTCAGGGCAGACATTTGGGCAGATAATGATGCCTGGATGGCAACTGTGTAAAGTGCCACCAAGGAGAGGGACAAATAATAGGGTGGGGAGCTCACCCTGTCTGGGAAGGCATCCCTGAGGGAGGGACATTTGTGCTGAGGCCTGAAGTTGGTGGCAGACCAGGCAGGTAGGGCTGGGGTGAGAGGGGGCCCCATGGAGAAGGGGAGCTGGGGGTCTGAGAAACCCAGAGTGCCGTGGCCCCCAGAACGGGTGATGTGGGTGCCACAGCCATTGGCACTCATCCTCCCGAGGGAAAGGAGAGAGGCACCGAGAGGTAGAGTCACGGTCCTGGGTCACACGGCAGGTGACGGGTGTGGGTGAGCCCTGGCCTGTCCAGCCCTGGCCTGTCCAGCCCTGGGCCTGACCCCTCCCAAGTCACTGAGGCCGCCGGGCTGGGAGGCGCCTGCAGGAAGGGCCTCATGGTGGTGGCTCCTGGGCACCCACAGGCCTGTGCCCCCTCCAGAGCTTGCTCGCCATGTCACCAGAGAAGAGGAAGCTGGCGGCTCAGGAGGGGCAGCTCGCAGAGCCACATCCCGAGGAGCCACCCAGGGAAAAGCCGCACACCCTGGAGGAGTTCTCCTACGAGTTCTTCAGGTGCCCCCCAAGCCCCGCTCTGTCTCATTGCGCCCCCACCTCCCAGCCCCACCTCACCTCATTGCATCCCGGCTCCCAGCCCCACCCCGCCCCATTGCATTCCCCGCTCCCAGCACTGCCCCGCCCCGGTGCACCCCCGCTCCCAGCCCCACCTCACCTCATTGCACCCCCACTCCCAGTCCCGCCCCGCCCCCTTGCACCCCCGCTCCCAGTCCCGCCCCGCCCCCTTGCACCCCTGCTCCCAGTCCCGCCCCGTTGCACCCCCGCTCCCAGCCCCGCTCCACCTCATTGCACCCACCAAGGGCTGCGGAGAGGCCACGCCCCCATGTGGAGCCTGCGTGGCCTCCCCAGGCCAGGGGAGTCAGGAGGGCCTTGCGGCAGGGTGGGGTGCTCTGGCCCTCCCACAGCCACCCAGGGGTGTCAGACAGAGGACAGAGAAGCGTGGGACAGAGAAGGCCACAGGGCAGGCCTCATGCCAGCCTCTGACCTCACAGGGCTCCAGAGAAGGATACAGTGAGCATGGCCGTGCTGCCCCTGGCCCGTGCCCGCGGCCACCTGTGGGCCTATTCCTCCGAGCCGCTGCGACAGCCGCTGCTCAAGCGAGTCCACGCCAACGTTGACCTCTGGGACATCGCCTGCCAGATCTTTGTCGATATCCTTCCCCACCAGCCTGCCTGCGCCTTGTCAACCCCAGGGCAGAGGCACCCGGCAGCTCCTGGCCCTACAGCTGTGCTCTAGGGCAGAAGAGCCCAGGAGGTCTGAGAAACCCAGAGTGGCGGGACAGAGCCCACACGTGGCTCACTGCAGGGCTGGGGTCAGGGGTCAGCAAGGGGCCTAGGTCGGGGTCAGCCTCTATCCCCAGGCTGTGGTCAGCGTGGGGCCGCCCCAGCACCGTGCTCCTTGACAGCCACACCCATCCTTCGGTACATGGGCGACTACCCCTCTCGGCAGGCCCGGCCCAGCCTGGAGCTCACCGACCAGATCTTCACGGTGGCCCTGCAGCACCCGGCCCTGCAGGACGAGGTCTACTGCCAGCTCCTGAAGCAGCTGACACATAACTCCAACAGGTCTGCTGGGGCAGCGGCCTGCCCGCACTGTCACCCTCAGTCCCCATCCCAGCCCCTGAGGCCAGACCGAGGCTCAGAGGGGACACCGCAGCTCGTGGCGGCGGAACCCCCGCCTGGGCACCTGCATCAGCAGTGGGAAGGGCTAGGGCCCTTGGTCTGCTCTGCTGATGTCCTAGGGGCGGTCAGAGCAGGAGAGGACGGCCCTGCCCGCTCCCACCCCGTGCGTGTGACCTGGCAGGCCATGGCCTCTGTGGGCTTCAGTGTCCTTTTCCACAAAATGGGTGCAATGCCCACCCACCCCCATTTTGAGGGCGCAAAAGCCCGTGGCATCAGGCAGCCAGGCACAGCTGGCGTGGTGCAGCTTGGCTGGTGCCCTTCCCCTCGGGCCCTCTAGACCTCAGGTAGTTCTCATATCCGTCCCTGCTCCCCGAGGTGCCTGCCTGGCCTGGGCCCCCTGAGGAGCCCTTCCCCGCTGACAAACGCCGTCTTCCAGGCACAGCGAGGAGCGGGGCTGGCAGCTGCTGTGGCTCTGCACTGGCCTCTTCCCGCCCAGCAAGGGGCTCCTGCCCCATGCCCAAAAGTTCATCGACACCCGGAGGGGGAAGCTGCTGGCCCCCGACTGCGGCCGCCGCATCCAGAGGGTCCTCAGGTGAGCCGAGTGCCTCCAGCCCCCAGCGTTGACCCTGGGCCCACAGCCCTGGGATGCCAGGGGGCCTGGCCAGCCCTCCAGGAGCTCATGGTCCCGGGAGGACTCTCCAGAAGCCAGTGTCAGCTTGGGAGGCAGGATTGGGCCCTGAGCCGCCAGAGAAGAAGGTGAAGGGTGAGGCCCAGGAGGGTGGAGAGAAGGCTCAGTCATGGCCACCAGCTCCCCTGCCCCACCATTGCCCGGCGGTGGCACAGAGGCACTGCCTGGGGGATAGAGGGGGACCTGGATGCCCCAGCCCAGGCCCTCAAGGCTGAGGTTAGAGGCCCATCCTTCCAAGTCCATGCAGCCTCCCTCATCTTCCTTGGCCGTCTTTGCTCTCCCCCACCGCTCCTGCTTCCTCTGCGTGGCCTCCTGTGGCCATGAGGAGGGCAGGTTGACTGTGGGAGTGGCTGATTTCAGTGGCAGCCATAGTCACAGAGGGAGGCGGGCGCCCCAGAGAGGCCCTACCAGAGTCCCTGGCCCATGCCCGATGCCCCTATTGTGTGAGAACAAGAACACGGTCAGCCTCACCCACCGGCGCCTCCCCGGGAGCCCCTGGCCTGGCCCTTCCCATGTGTGGCCCAGGCTTTCGGGCACAGCTGCAGCATCGCTACCTCTGAGGCCACGTGCAAGCCAGGGGCAGCCCCTGGGATGTGCGAGGGGCTGGAACCACCCCGGTGATGGCCACTGGGGTTATTTTTCTTTCGTTTCTGGCACATGGTTTAGGGCCCGCGTTGGGGTTGGGGCATGGGTGAGGATGAGGGTGGGGGTGGCACCTGCAGCACATGCTGTGCCCCTCAGGACAGGGCCCCGGAAGCAGCCCCCACACCAGGCGGAGGTGGAGGCCGCGGAGCAGAACATCTCCCGCATCTGCCACAAGGTCTACCTCCCCAATGACACCAGCGAGGTGAGGCCCTGCTCTGGCCTGCACGGCAGATCTCAGGCCTCCGAAGGCCATGGGGCACCCTCCCTCCTGGCCCAGCCTGCTCCTTGGGAACCCCGGAGAGCCTTTTCTAGGGCTGTCCTATCCTCACTGGTCTCCTGCCCCCTCCCCATGGGACACAGGCCCCGCCTTTGGAAGTCAGGCCAGTCCCAAGGTATGAGTTGGGGGATCCAGGCCCAGGACACGGGAGAGAGGACAGAGGGGTGGGCGGCAAGGGTGAGTCCCAGGACCTGGGGGCTCCTAGGGGCTTCTGACCAGCTGGGGTGTGGGAGAGCAGGTATCCCCACTGTGTGTGCCTTGTGCACAGAGCCTGCCATGGCTGCTGGGGGAAAAAGGGGACAGGGGACAGGTGGGAGACCACCAGGACCCAGCCGTGACACAGAAGCCTTCACCAGGGGCAGCAAAGACAAGCGAGCTGAGAGGCCAAGGTGGGCAGCGTCGCCTCACGCCCTGTCCAACAGCAGGGTGATCTTTTTGGTCTTGGGGACATTCAGGTCCCAGTAGCAGGAAGTTCCCACAGTCTGGCTATGGGCTCTAAAGGCAAGTCAGAAGGCCAGGCCTCCAGGGCCCCAAAGCAACGAACGCTGGGACTAAACAACGTGAGCCTCTGGCCAGGGTTCTGAAAGGGAGGCCTGTTCTGCTCAGGGCAGACCACATCCAACCCAGGTTTCATGAAGGAGCAAAGGTCCAGGCTAGGAAGGCTCATCCTGGGCTGTGCTGGCCCCTCGCCAGGCCCCGGCCTCACCAGCCGCCTCTCTGTCCAGATGCTGGAGGTGGTTGCCAACACACGGGTGCGGGATGTGTGTGACAGCATTGCCACCAGGCTGCAGCTGGCCTCCTGGGAGGGCTGCAGTCTCTTCATCAAGATTGCAGACAAGGTGGGCTGGGCTGGGGCTGGGCAGATGGAGGGCGGGTGGTGAGCGGGATCCTAGGTGCTGCCTGGTGGGGGCCTCGGCCTGCCAGGGGCACCCGTGCTGGACCAGGCTGCACAGCCAGGGCTGCCAGGACAGAGGTAGGTGGGGTCCCGGAGCAGAGCCAGCTCCACACGCCGAAAGCCCACGCACAGCCGACTCCAGCGCAGCACCCAGGCCGTAGGCAGCCAGTGGACCAGAACCCGGCAGGGCCCTCTCAGGGGGACAGTCCTCTGGCAGCCCCCCACCGTCCCTGCACCTTCCCCTTCCCCAGGTCATCAGCCAGAAGGAGGGAGACTTCTTCTTCGATTCCCTGAGGCAGGTGTCTGACTGGGTGAAGAAGAACAAGCCCCAGAAAGAAGGTGAGGAGGCCTCTGTGGAGCTGGGCGAGGGTGCGGCTGGGTGGGGTGAGGGGGCACCGTCGGCCTCCGTGTGGCCCGTGCCCATTCATCCATTCCTTCCCGTGTGTCCCTGGGTTGTGGAGACAACCAGGCCCTGGGGCCTCGTGGTGAGGGCCTCCCAGCTCAGGCAGGAACCGGTGGCTGCACCACGGGGTGATGAAGGATGCCCCAGGGCTGAGGGGCATGACCCCCATGGGCTGGGGGTGGGAGTCCAGGAACACTCCTGGAGAAGGCAGCCTCCACACTCATCTTGAAGGCTGAGGAAAACCTGGGGGGCTGGGGAGGAAGAAGGTGGAGGATTTCCAGGCAGGGAGGTGGCAGGCGCAGTGTGGGGGTGCCAGGGGGTCAGGGCGGGTGCACCTGCTGGGCCAGGCCTGGTGCCCACTGCTGGCCCTCGCCCAGGGGCCCCCGTGACGCTCCCCTACCAGGTGTACTTCATGCGGAAACTGTGGCTCAACATCGCCCCGGGGAAGGATGTGAATTCGGACACCATACTCCATTACCACCAGGTACCGGGCAGGCTGCCCTGGGGGGCACTGGGGCCACCCCCATCCTCCCACACCTGTTCTGAGGCTGTAGAAGCCAGCAGGCCAGGGCAAGGCCAGCCTCAGCCCTGGGTACTAGCCCATGTGGTAGGCAGCCCAAGCCCCCGAGGGCTCTGGAACCAGGAGCAGAGGGGACAGTGTTTGGGGACAGTGACTGCACTGGCACCTGCCGCATGACTTGGGGAGGGTGGGACAGAGGGTCCTGTGGCCCATGGAACAGTGGCCATGGCCTGCAGGGCCAACCACATGGGTGGAGCAAGGCCATCACCTCCACGTAGATGTCAGGGGGCCCTGCCCTGACTCAGGGTCATTCCCCTGGCCTGAAACTCTACCCTGCTCAGTCCATCCTGGATGGGGTGGGCTGAGCCCCAGGTCCCCACCATCTGAGCGGGAAAGAGGTTGGGGGCGTGCGGGTCGCGGCCGGAGACCCAGCATGTCCAGTGTGTCCACCACCCAGGAGCTGCCCAAGTACCTGCGCGGGTTCCACAAGTGTTCGCGGGAGGACGCCATCCACCTGGCGGGCCTCATCTACAAGGCCCAGTTCAACAACGACCGGTCCCAGCTGGCTAGTGTCCCCAAGATCCTGAGGGAACTGGTGCCCAAGGACCTCACACGCCTGATGTCCTCGGAGGAGTGGAAAAAGGTGCCTCACGGGGCTGGGGAAGGGTTCCTGGGCTGCTGCTCCTCCCTGGGATCCTGCCCCAGTGCCACGCCCTGCCTGGGCTCCAAGACCACATGGGTGCACATGGGTGGTGTGGAGGGTGGGCTGGCTCTGCACACACCACGCCTTCCCACGCTGTCCACGGCGCCACCGAGACTGTCCCGCGCTGCGTCCCTCCCCTCCCCTCCCCTCCCCACTGTACTGGCCTGGGGTAGGCAGGTGCTGCCCCCACCAGGGCTTTGCGGGGCCTCAGCACCCAGGCCCTTACTGGCCCTCCTGTTCCCCAGAGCATCCTTCTGGCCTATGACAAGCACAAGGACAAGACAGTGGAGGAGGCCAAGGTGGCCTTCCTGAAGTGGATCTGCCGCTGGCCCACCTTCGGGTCTGCCTTCTTCGAGGTGAAGGTAGGCCTTGCCCCACGCCTGGGCCTCCTGCCCAAGCAGGCTCTGCTCAACTCTGCCCCGGCAGGCCCAGCATCGACCAGCACACATCTTGGGTGGGACTGGCCACGAGGCTGGAGGGCGTGGGCGTGTGTGTGTGTGCACATGGCCTAGGTGAGCTCCTGGGAGGTGCAGCCTGGCCTCCTGGGCTGGACTGTGACTGCTGTGTCCCTCCCTCCCAGCAAACCTCGGAGCCCTCCTACCCGGACATCATCCTCGTCGCCATCAACAGACATGGGGTTCTGCTCATCCACCCCAAGACCAAGGTAGCTGCTGGGCCTCCGGAGGGGCTGGGGGCCACCAAGTCCAGGGACCCGTGCAGGTGGGGCTGCAGTCACCTCTGCAGTGTGTCCTGCCTCTCTCCTGTCCCCTCACACACACACAGCCCACGGGCTCTGGAGGCACCCTGCCCACCCACCCTCTCTGCCCCCAGGACCTGCTCACCACCTATCCCTTCACCAAGATCTCCAGCTGGAGCAGCGGCAGCACCTACTTCCACATGGTGCTGGGGAGCCTGGGCCGTGGCAGCCGCCTGCTGTGCGAGACCTCCCTGGTGAGCGCTGGTCCCTTCTCCCGGCCAGGATGCACAGGATGGAGCGGCTGGAGACTGGGTTCCCCACCCTCACCCCTTTCAAGTGGCTTATTAAGAGGGCTCCGTCACAGGGCCCAGGTGGGGCCAGCAGACCTGGAGGGGGACTGGGTGCATCCCCAGGACCAGCAGCCAAGGTGGCAAAGCCAGGCAGGTGCCCCTGCACCCTTGGCCCATGCTGAGGAGGGAGGGAGACCTAGCCCCAGCAGGGCAGGCAGAAATGACGGTGCCAACGCCAGGAGCCCGCCTGCCCTTTCTCCATGCCCTGCACCGCTGGGTGCTGAGGAAGAGAAGGTGGTCCCTGAGTCCAGGACCCCCACCTGCCCTCTGCACCCACAGCCTCTGACCCACCCTGTCCCCTGTCCAGGGCTACAAGATGGACGACCTGCTGACCTCCTATGTGCAGCAGCTCCTGAGTGCCATGAACAAGCAGTGGGGCTCCAAGGCCCCAGCCCTGGCCAGTACCTAGCAGCGGATGCTGGCGTGTCTGCTCAGGCACCGTCCCGCCCTCCAGCCTGGCAGCACCTTCCCAGGCCCTCTCAGCCCAGGGCCTGTCCTCGGCAGGCAGCCTTCCATGCTGCCCCCCATACGAGCCCACTCAGCCCCGCAGGTGGCCCCCTCTGTCCTGGGCGCTGCATATGGAGGTGAATGACCCAGCGCGGGTCGGGAGTCTCGGGCCCCCAGGCTGTTGGTGGATGGCTGAGAGGACACCCCCACCGCAACCCCAGCCCACCAGAATGTTCAGTAAAAACCCCTGGGGCAGGAGAAGCGAGTGTGTCTGAGGGGGCAGGGTGTGGCACGACGTGGACATGGGGCCTGGGAGGCTCTGGCCCGCAGAGAGCCGCAGAAAAAGCAAAATGCCTTGCGACTTTCCCAGGGAACTGGGAGGGCAGCTGCATTCTCCAGGAATGACTTCATCCCTCCCTCTTTCTGCTTCCTTCCTCCCCCTCCCTTCCTTCCTGTTTCTCAGACTGGGGAGGGGCACTCATGGGAGAGTCCTCCTCCCAGGCCCCGCCTCACACCTTCTGTCGTCCCCACCCCCACCCACCACCCAGGAGGCCGGGGTGGAGGTGCGGCTCTCTGGCTGCTGGCTTCGTGCTAAGCCCAGCTTGTGCCCAGACAGTGGCCAGAGCTGGATATAGCACCTTGGAGGCCTGGATTCCCTCCCTGGCATGTCCTGTCCCTTCCCACCCCCTCCTCTGCCCACTGGGACAGCTTATGTGGACCTGGCCACCCAGGCTTGTGAGGTCCTGGCAGGGCACATTTTCAACCCCTTATGGCAGCCTGGCCTGGGATAGAGGCTAGGGCTCCCTACACTCGTGCCTGTCTGATGTGTGTCCCTCTGTTCAACTGCCCCAGCAGCAGTGCGTCCACAGCCGCTGCCATCCCCTCCCAGCCCCTGCCACAAACCACACAGGCCACTGTGGTCGTGTGAACACGCCTTCATTGTGCAAGCGTGAGCCCCGCACCGGGTCTGCGCCGGCCGCAGAGGAAGCGTCCTCCCTGGCGGTGCTAACAAGCTACCTCCAACCCCACCACCTCCTGGACCCTGGCCCAACCCAAAGGCTCAACACAAGCCCCAAGCTGGGTGCGGGGGTGGCCAAGGTGGGACTCCAAGAAGGCCTTCCGAGGGATGAAGGTGGGTCCTGTCCCTCCAGGGAGCTTGTGGTGTGGACAGCAGGACTTGCTGGCTCAGTGTGGGCAGAGGGACACTGTGCCACTGGTTGAATGAGTGGAGAGGGATTGCAGGTGGCTCCTAGAGGCCTCCATCTGCGTGGCCCTGGCCCTGTGGCTCCAGCAGGCCGCTCTGGCTGTGGGTGGCCCAGGAGCCACATGCACTTAGTGGGGCTGCTCTGGGGCAGGGGCTGTCACAGGACAGCACAAGCCACCGAGCCACCTGGGGAGGGCCAGCCTGGGCCAGGAGGGGAACTGTGGTGCAATTTGCTCCTGTCCCTGGAGGTCTGTGGGTGGAAGCTGTGGGCACAGGCAGCTGTGGCTGTCAGACGTGGGGTCACAGGCTCCCACTCCCACTTCCTAGCTCCTGCCTCCTCACAGAGGGAAGCCACAGCCAAGGAGAGGAGACATGGGGAAGGCAGAGATGAGGGAACAGGAAGGGAGGGTAAGGTGCGGAGGGCGCAGGTGGACGGGGCCGAGGGGGCCGAGCATGGACAGCGGGAGGGGAGAAGGCAGAGGGGCCGAGAGGCGGCCGCGCAAGAGGGCCTTCAGGCAGAGTTGAGGTCCGCGGCCTTGGGCTGTGCCTTGCGGGAGGTCAGCTCCGACAGCTTCTTCAGCCGCTTCTTCAGCTCCAGCGGGAACTTCTCATAGCACCTCTTACACACGGGCTTCATGTCGAACTCCACAAACTTGTTCCTGGGGAGGAAGCAGAGCTGTCAGCAGAGCCCCACGCCCACCCCTTTAAACCCAGACAGGTGACCGTGGAGTGGGCCTCCCCACATCAGCCTCTCCTAGCCAGCAGGCCAGGCCCTAGGGTGACCCGACCAGAGAACATAGGGATGAGAAGGGCCTTGAGGCTTCCCTTCCCTCCCCTCCCAGAGGCTTCTCTCAGGTTCTGACACCCCAGAACCCTCTATGCCTCCCCACGGCCCTTGGAAACCTGGATGCCATTTCTCCTCTCCCAACTCCAGCCATCCCACACCCCTTGAGGCTTCCTGGATGAGCAGCTGACGCTGCTGCTTTTGCATATGCTGTTCCCTGGGCTGGAACGCCCTTCCCTCCCCAGAGTCCAGGGTTCTGGCAGGTGTGTTGGAGGCACGAGTGTTCCTCCTCCTCTCACTGTGCGCTGGGGTCCCTGGACCTGCCCCCATCTCACTGGGCGGTATGGGGCCGGGATGCCCCTTGTCCCCACCACATCCCCAGACCCAGCTGGTGTGCAGGAGGGCTGCTAAGAGGAAGGACCCACAGGAGCCCCCTCCACCCTGAGCCCCATCCCACGATCACAGGACTCACTTCAGGGTGAGCTTGCTGTTGCAGGTGGAGCAGGAGAAGCAACTCACACACCAGGCCTTGTTGAGGGCCGACACCACTGTGAGGGAAGCGTGTGACTCAGCAGGGCTGGCTAGGCTGCCACAGGCGCAGCTGGGCTCACAGCTGCAGCACCCTGGCCCCAGGAGAGCAGGTGGGGTGGGGGAGGGAACACAGGGCCTCACCATCGCCTTCGATCACATGGCTGCAGTTGTAGCAGACGTCCCCGAAGAGCTGTGGGCCGAGCAGGCTGTCAGAGGGGCTGCAGGCAGTCACACCCTAGCCCAGGGCCATCATGCAGCTGGCCTGGCCCTCCAACACGGCCCCTCTCAGGCATCTCCCAGGCCCTTTGAGGGCACCGCAACCCATTAGAACCACCCCCCGCCCCGAGAAGGACAACAGACTGGGACATTGCTCCCCAGAAGGCCCCTTTGCTCTGGCTGCTGCTGTCCTGTGAGGAGGTGGGCCCCAGTGGTGACCGCGTCCCATCAGTGCCCCCCCTCTTCTGTACCAGAGCAAGGGAGGGAGGGAGGGGGTTGCTGGCACTGTCAGCCCCGTGTGCCCAGGACCTCACATCAGCCCCAGAACATTCTTCAGAGGAAGACACTGAGGCTGAGAGAGCTGCCTGGGTCTCGAGACCCCAGGCCAGGAACCCGGGCTGAGGGTGCAGGCCTGGGCTCAGCACCTGGCAGAGCTCCTGAAGGGGTGCCCACAGCCTCCCCTGCTCACGGCGGCTCTCCTGGCCACCCCTCCAGATCCGCGTCCCTGAGGGCTCTTCACTGGGCTCACCTGGTTGTAGTGAGTCTCACAGTAGGCCAGGCCCTTCTTCTCATAGTGCCGGTGCCCCAGAAATGGCTTCTCACACTTGGCGCAGACAAAGTGCTGCGAGGACAGAGGGCGGGCCGGGTGGCATCAGGGCTACAGCGGTGACCCCAAGGGACAGTGGTGACCCGGGGACAACAGTGACCCCAGGAGCCAGTGGTGACTCCAGGGGACAGCAGTGGCCCCAGGAGGCAGCAGTGACAGAAGGGGACAGGAAGCAGAGTCTGGACAGGTGGAGGCCCTTCAGGATTCACACTGGGCAGAGAGGGCTGACACCTCTGTGAACGCCATGGGGTCAGCAGACCCCACCCCTCCTCTAAGACACCGATGGGAACCTTGCCAGTCACCATCCCCTCCCAGTCTGGCCTCTCCCTCGGCAGGCTCAGCCCCAGGAGTCAGGTGCCAGCCCCGTGCTGTGGCATGGTGGGCCCTCGCTGGCAGAGGCAGCCCAGCCTGTCCACGTGGGGCCTCTGCAGGCACCCCCTGCAAGCCTGGGGTCACTGAGCAGCACCTTGCATTCCCCCAGGGATCTGCTTGTGAGGATGAGGGCTGGGGGCTGGGGCCTGCATCAGGGCAGGACGGCATGGCCTCCCACCCCAGCTGCCACCCAACACAGCTTCTGGACACAGCGCTGGCCAGGTCATCAGGGAAGGTGGTGGGCTCACCGATCCCAGTGTACCCATGAGAACATGAGAGCCCACCACCCAGCGGGGGCACTCCAGGTGACCCAGTGCTCACACCTGAGGAACTCTTCAACTCCGTGTTTGCACAGGGCTGTCCACATAGTGGGTTCTGTCAACCACAACCCCCAGGGCACCCTGGGCAAACTGCCCCCAAGGTTTTCTCCTGACCTTGGAGTCTCTTAGAATGCCAGCAGGGGGAAGAGGAGAGGTGGGCACAGCTACCCAACCATGTGTGTGCACTCGGGTCTCCTGGCTCCCGTGGGCAGGCTGGTGTCCCTGGCTGAGCACAGGGAGGGGCAGTACCCCAGAGGAAGGGCCTCGCCGGGAGCCAGTCACGCAGCCTGGGCTGGGAGTGTGGAGGGGCTTCAGGGCTCGGCTCTCACCATGACCCTGAGCTGGGGCACCCCCAACCTGAGGCCACATGCCCGCCAGCCTGGCTCACCTCCACGTGCCACTGCTTGCCCAGCGCGTTGACCACTCGGCCCTCAATGGGCCGGCGGCAGGCACCGCAGATGGGGACGCCCATCTTGTCATGGCAGGGCAGGCAGTAGAGCTCGCCCTTCAGCTCACGGGCCTCAGCCGTCAGCTCCTTCCTGGAAGACAGCGAGCAGCCCCCAGGTGCCGTCCATGCCCTTCTGCAGGGTCATGCCAGCAGCGCCGCCACCCCGGGGCGCGGCTCCCCGAGGGGCCCATCCTGTGCCTGCAGAGCCGAGGCGGCAGCTCCCTCTGATCTCCGGGCTCTCTGCAGACTTCCTGTGCCCCAGACAGGCCCTGGAGCACACACTTCCCGCACAGCCCAGAAGAGTGGCCTGTGTTCCGCACCCAGGCCTCTGAGAAGCAGGTCTGTTCTCGGGCCCCCTCCTCCTCCAAACCCGACTGGGTGTCTGGACAGGCACGGAGAGGGCTGGAGTGGACGGTGGGGGTGGGGGTGGGTGAGGACAGGGGCGGAGGGGCTGCCTGTGCAACTCCTGTCTCTAACACCAGTGCCAAGCCCACTCCCGGTCTCTTGCCCGCCCCTCTACCCCTCGGGTCCCTTCTGCTGCTCCACCTCAACTCTCGCCTGCAGTCTAGGGCCAGCCCACCTGCCTCCCGAGTCTCAAGTGCCCCCCGAACAGAGCCCTGGAGAGAGAAACTTTCTGCCATGGCTGCTTCCCGGCCCCTGGCCCACTTCTGCCCTGCGGCCCCCCTCCCGGGACCCCTCTCTCTGCCCACCCTGCTCACCTCTCCCGCCTCCACACTTCCCCAGGTGGAGGCCCCACCACCCTGACCCTGGGCCCGCCCTGGCTCCCCGCCGCCGCACTGCAGGGCCGGGCCGTGCACCTACCCACAGTGGGTGCAGTTGAAGTGGTCAGGGTGGTAGGCGTCGCTCCTGAACATGAGGGGCTGCTCGTCGATGACCAGGTGGCACCGCTGGCAGATGTACTTGCCCAGGCCCTTGGCCTTCTCACGGTTGTGGCAAGGCCGGCAGAGATGCCTGCGGGAGGCAGGGGCATTAGGGGCAGACCCCCCACTCCCACACACAGCCCGGCCACCTCCGGGAGAAGAGAGCCTGGACCCCTGCCACTTCGCTGAGCAGCTGGGGGCTTCAAAGGGGCTCAGCCCAGGGTACAGAAAAGCAGCAAGCCCAGTCACAAGGCCACAAGAGTGTCCTGGAAATGCGACCCACGCTCAGCAGGGAAGATGCCAGGATGCTCAAGTTCACTGCCTCTGGATTGTATTTTCCCTCTTTCTTTCTCCAAGCCTGGGGCATGCTGTGGAATACAGTACACACTTAATTGATATCTGCTGAAAACACTGTTTTATTTTCCCAATGTATTTAACACACACGAGTTAGTGAGTGTCACTGTGCCCAGCAGAGTGGCCAGTGAGGGTCCTGGGAGGCCCACTCACCCCCTTCCTTCGTGGTTTACCGGATGAAGAAGGGCCCAAACACATACAGATGATTTCTGTCTCCAAAGACAAGCACAGCTATGTCAGACGGAGGTCCCCAAACCCAGGAACTGTCATTACAGAGTGTTTTTGTGAAGACCTCAGAATAATTTCTTGCTGTGTTGGACAACAGCTGTGTTCTCAACGAAGAGACAAATCAACATGGTTTCTGTTCCCTTGGACCTCAAAGGTGGCAGGAATCTAGATTCAGAGTCCCCAGATAAAGATACACAGAGGTCCCAATCCAACACCCCTGGCCCCCGTTCCCACCTGCCACTGAATCTCTCTCTGGCGCTCCTGCTGCATCCAGGCCTCCCTTCCCAGGCTCCCCAGCCCCAGGGGCCCTCTCCACCCCTCACCAGCCTCCACGGCTGCCGACGCCGTGTTGGCCCCTCTGACAGGCTGGTCAGAGAGGATACTGAAGAGATCCAATCTCAGACCCAAGATCCCCACCCAGGTTATGGTGGGCAGACCCCAGATGCCAGGGCCACCTATTCAGCATCCCTCCCTGGACCCTAGGACCTGCTACTGCTGGGTCTGGACTCCATCCTGCACAGCACTGTGCTCCATCTGCCCTGGGGTGTCTCCTCATCAGCTGTGTGCAGGGCAAGGGGCCCAAGCAAAGGCCCCGACTCCACTTGCTAAGCTGCTGACTGGCTCTCTGTGCCTCCCCGAGACCCTACATGCCCAGCAGGGGGCAGCAGCTCAGGGTCAGTCGATGGAATGCCTGGGTGAATGAATGATTCTGCAAGAGAGGAAGGGAGCCACGGTGGGCATCATCTCCCCTCCACACTGGCCAGGGCCCTGGCTTTTACGCCCCAGTCTCCCCTCCACACTGGCCAGGGCCCTGGCTCTTACACTCCAGGAATGGGAAGCAGTTATGGCCTGTGGCTTCAGTCTTTATCACCACAATCCCTGAAGCCCACCCTTGCCCAGATACCTGTGCCCTAGCCCCAACCCCAGGCCACCTCCTCAGCAGGTCTGGGGCTGAGCTGCCCCACCTGGCGCCTGTGGCGGCCAGTCCATGCCCCCTGCAGTGCCTCTGTCCCAGACTCGGCCCCATGACCCCACTCCACATGCTGGTGACTCCTCCAGAGCATCAGGACAACACTCAACCCGTGAGGAACTACTTCTGTTTCAAAGATACAGAAATCAGCTCAACGCCTGAAAACTCCATCGCCACGGTCAATGCCCTTGAAGCCATCGACAGTGATCACCCCCATAACAGAAGGTCTGTGAGCCCAGAAATGCCCTGCTCAGAGTGGTTAGCTTCAAGCCACCACCTTTCCAACCAGCCTGGGCCAATTCTTCCAGACAGCCGCCTGCAGGCACAAGAGGAAAGGGACCTGCACCCTGGCTCAGACACCGAACACCCGGCTGGCTCTCAGGCCAGACAGACTGGGAAGTCATCTCTCGTAGGAAGTCCAGATGGGAAACAGCTTCTCGACAGACCACATCACAGCACCAGATCTAAAGGTAACCTTCAGAATTATTTTTCAGGTTGAATTAGGATCGGATCTAAGAATTCTAAATTCAAAATGCAGCAGAAAAACAAAACACACATACACATGAAGCTTCAGTTCTGGAGGGACACGCCCTTGGGTTCAAATCCTGGCTCTGTCGCTTCCTACTGTTGGCTGATGGGTGAGTTTCTTCATGTGCCTGTGCCTCAGTTTCCTTGTCTGTGAAATGGGGCAATAATCCCAGCTGCACGGGGTGACGTGAAGAGACAAATTTAAGATACTGCCCCTTAAATGCTAGCCACATACATACAGTTTTCAATGTTTAAACAACAAAATGTAAAGTCTTTTGAAACCAGGAAAGATGATTTGGCTTCCCGTGTTGCTGGATATATCATTTTTAGAAAGACTGAGAGAAACGAACTTTGTTCAGTCAGTCTCAGAGGCGGCCGCCGGCAGCACTCAAAGGCACCCCAGCCCAGAGCCACGCCAGGGAGGAGCCCCGGGGCCAGCAGTCGGATTCACGGGCTCCCGTGCCGAAGGGGAGCTGCACCGGCGGGCACCCGGCCTCTGAACTGAGCCACACCCCCACGGGCAGGACAGCGCCCCATTATGAGGCCCCTGCAGCTGTGCCTCGCTCCAGATAAAGGCCATGATTTATTCGGCATGCCCAAATGGGGCCTCATTATACGGGGCAGGACACAAGGACCCTACAGCAAGTGTCCTCAAAGAGTCGCCTCTCACTCAGTGAGCAATGCTCCTCGGACTCCCACCCTCCGATCCCAGGCCCCCTCCACTGTCTGCGGGCGCAGGCCTGAGAGCGCCGCCTGTTGCCATGGCAGCCGGCCCCTCCCTGCCCCCCATCAGTAGGAAATCATCCCCTTCTGAAACGTCCTGTTGTGTCCCTCAGCTCCAGCCTAAGCCCCCCAGCCAGCCCCCGCCTGCTCTGAGTCTCTGAGACAGTCACACACTCGGCCTCTGTGGCCAAGCTGGGGGCGGGGGGCACGGGCTAGGGACACACTAGAATATTCACGCTCTGGTGGCAGCAGCGGCAGCCAGAGGAGCGGCCGCCACACAAGGGACCCCTCAGGAATGAAGCAGCCTTTCAGGGCCAGAGGGGCTGTGGTCTCCCTTCTTCTCCTTAAATAGCCAGCGTTCCACCCACAGCGGCACGGAGCCCTCTGCCACCGACACCCACGGGCGGAGATCACCTGCTGCCCCACAGACCCCTGCCCCTTCCTCCCGGACCAGCAGCTAGAGGTAAGGGGCAGGCTGGGTGCGGCGGGCTGGGAGCCCAGGGCTAAGCAGAGGAAACACACAGTGGGGAACCCTGCCCAGGGAGACAGGCAGCAGCCTGTCTCGTCCCATGTCTTTGGTGATGGTCTGACCTGTGCATTGAAGGCTGACCAGTCTGAATTCACAGCAGCCCACAAAGCGGTGTTTTGTCCCTCTGATGGGGGCCTGCAGAGGGGAAGTGGCTTGCCTGCAGTCCAGGCTGCAATGACAGCACCCGTGCCCCTAACCATGAGGCAGCCTTGACCCATACGGGAGCCAGATGCCTGGGAGAGGGTCCAGGCCAGGGATGGAGTGGCGCTAATGCAAAGGCAACTGCCACCACCTGGCCATGGCTGCTGCTACCACAGGCCCTCCCTGAGGCCACGCGTGCCCACCTGCCACCTCCACAGAGGCCTGAGACCTGTCCTAGACGCTCAGCTCACCCACAGCCATGGGACCCAACACTGCCCAGGCCCCGGCCCGTTCCACGCCCCTTCCTCTTCGGAACACCTGCTCGGTGGCCATCTGAGCAGTCAGCCGTGAGGAACCAGTGAGTCTAGGCTGAAGTTCGTTTCTAAAGGGCAATGGAGAGTGAAGCGGGGCCCATCTCAGACCAAACTGCAACAACCAGTATCAGAACTCCTCAAACGAGGGACAGAAAGGGAGGAGAAACCTCAGCAAACCTGAAACAAACCAGGAAGCGGTTTAAGATGGAGTGAGTCTCAGTCCCAGAGAGAGCGAGGTGCACGCCCTTCGGCCGGGGCAGGAAGTGGAGGGCAGTGGCCAGGCTGAGACCCCCGGGCTGGAGGCAGGAGGCACCACAGGCCCACCTAGTGCCATGAGATATGCTAGCCCTGCTGTCACTCAGGGCCCCAAGCCCAGTAACATTCTGCTGTCACTGTCTTGAAACTCTTCCTTTTTGAGCAAGGGGCTGCACATTCTCATTCCACACGCGGGCCCCTAAGATTAGGGAGTGGTTCCAGGGCTGGGAGGAGGTGCTGAGCCTGGGAGACAACTCCATGGCAAGCTCTGAGACCGAGTCACTCTCCTGCCCTGGCCGAGGCGCCCTGGCAGTCTCCAGAGGCAGGGCAGTCCCCTGGGGGCCAGGGTTTCCCTGGTCTCACTTCCAGCTCCAGGGCCCATGTCCCCTGGTCAAGTGACCTAGGGCAAGTTAGCAGACACTCAGCCTTGATTCCCTAATCTGTAAAATGGGGCTAAAACTGGTTTGAGCCAGCACAGGCAGGCCCCCACCATGCCAGGCAGAGTGGTCAGTCGTACCTACGAGCTGTTCTCTCCTGGGGCCAGGTGATGCCTGCACAGTGGGGCACAGTACAGGCCCGAGGGACAGTCTGGGGTGGGGGGCACCCACCTTGGCCCCTTCCCACCCCCAGGTTCTAACAAGGACCCCTCACTCACTGAGCCCCCTCTCCTCTTCCAGTCTCCAGGGCCTCCCCGCACATACCTTCCTCCTCTCCTGCCAACCTGAAAACAGTACACCTGTGTGCCCCTCCCATCTGCCATGGGCTGTCCTCTCTGCCTGCCAGTGCACCTGCCCTGAAGCCCTGTTCCTCCAGTCTCTGGGTCCTCACCCCCAGCACGGGCAACATGACACCCTCAAAGTCACAGCCCCCCCACCGCCCCCGCCATCCCACCAGCACCTGCTCCTTGTCCTCCCCTGCCTCACAGGCCCTGTCAAGGGCTGTGTCTCTCCCTCCTTTTACCTCTCCTCCACAGCCCCCTTCAGAGCCCTCAGCCCTTCCCCAGGGCTCCAGCCAAGCCTGTCTCCCTCTCCCGAGGCTCACTCACCCCGCCTTCTTCGGCCCTCAGCTCTCCGCCCGCACCGCACTGTGGTTTTAGCAGTCCTAGGGAAAGTGGCAGCCGAGACCCTCCAGCCCAAGTCAGAGGACTGTGAAACCTGGATTCCTGGGGAATGGGGTCCCCGTGAGGAACTCCACATGGGACTAAGAACAGACCCTGTTCCTGGAAGTGGCAGGAAACCATCTCTGGTGTTAGAACTTCAGGCATCTTCAAACACTCTGAAGCCGGGGGCAATCTTTTCAGGTAGGGGAACCTGCCTAGAGAAATAGCTAAAAGGTAATATTATTAGGCAGTTGCCCTCCCCTTTGCTTGAGGACATTGATGGCCAGGTGCTTGGGCCAGCCCTCACCCTCCATGTGAGGGCCACAGCAGCTGGCCGCTCGCTCTCCTGAGGAAGGGTGCGGCCTGCCCTTCCCTAGGACTAGGGCCACCACCGTGCCTGCTTCTCCTCCATGTGAGGATGGCTCCAGCCTCCTCCTCGAGGGGCTGCTGTGCCCGTGAACAGTCACCATGCCCTCTCTGCCCCATGCCACCAGCCTCCTGAGACAGCCCTGTGGAGTCAGTAAGAGGAGAGGGGCTGGGCGCAGTGACTCATGCCTGTAATCCGAACACTTTGGGAGGCCAAGGAGGGAGGATCACTGGAGCCCAGGAGTTTGAGACCAGCCTGGGCAACATGGCAAAACCCCATCTCTACCAAAAAATACAAAAATTAGACGGGCGTGGTGGTGTGTGCCTGTAGTTCCAGCTACTCAGGAGGCTGAGGTGGGAGGATCACTTGAGCCCTGGAGGTTGAGGCTGCAGTGAGTTGATTGCACCACTGCACTCCAGCCTGGGTGACAGAGCGAGACCCTGGAAAAAAAAAAAAGGAAAGAAGAAAGAAAAGGAAGGAAGGAAGGAAGGAAGGAAGGAAGGAAGGAAGGAAGGAAGGGAGGGAGGGAGGGAGGGAGGGAGGGAGGGAGGGAGGGAGGGAGGGAGGGAGGGAGGGAGGGAGGGAGGCAGGCAGAGAGGGAAACAGGCAGGGAGAGACGTGCAGAGTGAATTTGCTGCAGGTAGGTCTCTGGCTGCTTGGTGCAGAGCCAGGCTCGCCCAGGATAAGGACCCTGCCAGGTCTGTGGCTCGTGCCTCCTCCCCTCCTGCTGCCATCCTGCAATGGGCACAGACGGGATGCCAGCTTCTCTTCTGCAAACCCCTCTCCAGCCTCTGCTTCAGCCTGGCTGTGCAGGGTGGAGACTGTGGGTACTGGGAAGCCGGGTGCCCAGAGGAACCCCAGAAGCTGTGCCATCATCAGCATCCACCTGGCCAAAGCCCGCTGGTGACCCCAATTCAAAGGCAGGCCAGGCCTGCTGTCCTGCCCTGGATGCGGGCTGCTCTGGCCCCACCGCCTGCCCACACCCACACTCGCAGGCCTAGGTTGGGGAGGCAGGGTGTTTGGGACCCTCGCTCTCCTTCCTGAATCTTCTGAGTTGACTAAAAGCAAAACAGGAGTGGGTTTCTCTGTCTGCGGGGAGTGGGGAGCACCCTATCCAGACTCAGGGTTCACCAGATGGACGTGACTTGTTACCTAGGCCTGTCACAGGGCTCTGCACTTGGCCTTCGAATGTGGGCAAGCCAGGGGGCCTCCAGGCCTCTCTGGGGCTGCAGATCTGACCCGGACAGCCTTGGCCAGTGTCTCTGACTCCGGGTAAAATGGGTCTTCCCCTCCTGGAAGAGATGCTGCCCCCTGGTGGTGCATCTACTCTGAGAGAGAAAATACTCCCAGCTGGCCTGATGCCCAGGCACAGGCTTCTCCTAAACACAGGTCTCCCCACCTGTCAGGATGTCCAAACGGAGGTTGGCTCCAGAAAGAGCCTTTCCAGCCTTTCTGGCCGGCTCCAGAAAGCCCCCAAGAGAGACGCTGAAACTCTCAGGCGGGTAAAAAGAGCAGACCTCTGACCTCCCAGGGCACAGTCCTTGCTGCCATCCTGGGGCATCCTCCTGTGAGTCAGGTGCCGGGGAAGCCATGGTCAGAGGCCAGCAGGGGAAGCAGAAAGTAGAGACGCCCCAGCCAGCACACCTGTGGGCAGGCAGGTCAGGGAGGGTCCAGGCACTCAGGATGAGCAGAACTCACCGGCCAAGGCTGGGGCTGAGGAGGAGCTAGAATCGCAGAGACACACTGCTCCCACCCCTCACCACCCCTGACACTCAGACATCACACTTCAGGGGCAGAACAGAAAACCCAGAGCCTCACCCAGGCAGGGCTCACATCCCATTCCCCGTCCGGGTGCTGACCCTGTCCTCCCAGCTCTGAGGAGCCTCAGATCTCCCGGGTGGCAGGGGTGCAGCTGCATAGTGGCGAAATTCCAAGGCCTGGTTCTGTGTTTGCCTTGTGCTGCAGTTCAGAATGCCTCTGACGCTCACGCACCCCAAATGGACAAGGAGGTCCCCTCATCTCCCCGTGGGCAATGCTGAGCTTGGAAGTGGGAGGTTCTGAAGGCATCGGAGGCCTGATTTCTGGACTTCGGAGAGCGTGAAGCTGCCCGGGTCGCAAGCTCATTGTGAACTGTTCGCTTGTTCCCTCCAGGCTCATACCCGGGCTCTGACTCCAGCCAAAGCATGAATGGCCTTGAAGTGGCCCCCCCAGGTCTGATCACCAACTTCTCCCTGGCCACGGCAGAGCAATGTGGCCAGGAGACGCCGCTGGAGAACATGCTGTTCGCCTCCTTCTACCTCCTGGATTTTATCCTGGCTTTCGTTGGCAATACCCTGGCTCTGTGGCTTTTCATCCGAGACCACAAGTCCGGGACCCCGGCCAACGTGTTCCTGATGCATCTGGCCGTGGCCGACTTGTCGTGCGTGCTGGTCCTGCCCACCCGCCTGGTCTACCACTTCTCTGGGAACCACTGGCCGTTTGGAGAAATCGCGTGCCGTCTCACCGGCTTCCTCTTCTACCTCAACATGTACGCCAGCATCTACTTCCTCACCTGCATCAGCGCCGACCGCTTCCTGGCCATCGTGCACCCGGTCAAGTCCCTGAAGCTCCGCAGGCCCCTCTACGCACACCTGGCCTGTGCCTTCCTGTGGGTGGTGGTGGCCGTGGCCATGGCCCCGCTGCTGGTGAGCCAGCAGACCGTGCAGACCAACCACACGGTGGTGTGCCTGCAGCTGTACCGGGAGAAGGCCTCCCACCATGCCCTGGTGTCCCTGGCCGTGGCCTTCACCTTCCCGTTCGTCACCACGGTCACCTGCTACCTGCTGATCATCCGCAGCCTGCGGCAGGGCCTGCGTGTGGAGAAGCGCCTCAAGAGCAAGGCGGTGCGCATGATCGCCATCGTGCTGGCCATCTTCCTGGTCTGCTTCGTGCCCTACCACGTCAACCGCTCCGTCTATGTGCTGCACTACCACAGCGGTGGGACCTCCTGTGCCACCCAGCGCGTCCTGGCCCTGGGAAACCGCATCACCTCCTGCCTCACCAGCCTCAACGGGGCGCTCGACCCCATCATGTATTTCTTTGTGGCTGAGAAGTTCCGCCACGCCCTGTGCAACTTGCTCTGTGGCAAAAGGCTCAAGGGCCCGCCCCCCAGCTTCGAAGGGAAAACCAACGAAAGCTCGCTGAGTGCCAAGTCCGAGTTGTGAGCGGGGGGCGCTGTCCAGGCCGAGCACAGACTGTTTAGGACTCAGCAGACTCAGCAAGAGGCATCTGCCGTTTCCCCAGCCACCTCCCCAGCAGGCAACCTGAAATCTCAGCAGATGCCCACCGTTTCTCTAGACCGCCTCGTCTCAACCCCTGAAAAGGGAAAACTGACGAAGGGGATCCGTCGGCCACCCCTCTGCAGGGGCTTGTGATGCTTACAAAGGCTCCTAGACACTCAACGACTTCATCCGTGGCAGGGAGAGAAGAGGCCGGAAGAACAACCCCTGAACAATGGACGCCTTTCTTTCCCACTAGGCTCCCAGCCTTCTTCCTGCTACAGAATCGCTCAGCAACCAGGCTCTGCAGAAAGACCCGGAAGAGGGACCTGGGAGTCCTGGCGGGGGCGGGGAGGGAGTCTCAATATTCCTTTGCAGTGCAAGGTACCCTGAGTCCCCTCTGGTGCCTCTGCCAGATACACACTGCCGGAGTTGAAGGGACACAGGCCACACGTTTCAGGCTGGTTGCCAGGGGACCTCAGCACTCTCGGCCTGCAGGGACTGAGCACAGCTCTGGATTCTGGATCTCTCCTGCTGTAACCCCACACACAGGCCTGCAACCCCCAGAGCTCTTTGGCAGGCTCCCAGTCCCGGACAAGCATGTCCTGTGTAGTCATGGCAGCTCAGGTCAGGCCAGGGCTGCGCTGCGCACCTGCCTCCCACTGACCCAGACCCCCTTCCTCCAGAGAGGCCTCTCTCTGCCTGAGCTATTTCCCTTGCTTGCGTGCAGATATTTCCCTAACACGTCCTTTATATTTGTTTGTACAGACCATAAACACAACCGTAGCTTTCAGACTACACAGGTTATTGTGTTTGGTCAACATGAAGCGTTTCCCAGAACTTCTGTCTTTGACCCAGGAGTGGCGAAGTGGTGGCACAGCGGCAGAGGCAGCCTCGTGGGCTCTTGCTGGGGCTCTGGCAGCTCACGGCACGTCTGTCCAGATTCTGAAGTCTGCACTGTGGGGCTGGGAGGGCCAAGCAGGGGCCCTCATTCCTCACCCTAGCTGCCGCCCTGCCCCGTCCTTACGGCAATGTGCTTCTGTAGCACGTCTGACTTTCCAAAACACTTCCAGCATCTTTCACATTTCCCCAACCAGCCCTTGGGGCAGTGGCCCTGTGCAAACCTTGCCTCAGAAAGGAGACTGGGCTCGCTCCACACACCGTCGGCGACATTGCTGGTCACCATGAGCCCCTGGTGCTGTCCCTCGGCCCCTGCACTGCACCGTCTGCCCCCTCAGCCCTTCATTTAGACAACCTGCTCAATGCCAGGCACCGCCCAGCTCCGAGGACAGCGGGCTAGACACCGGGCACCAGGCCACATGCCTCTCTCGTGGGCGGCGCGTGGACAAGAGCTTGGTAGTGTCGGGGAAGCATCTCGGAGGAGCTGCGGGAGCGAGCAGAGTGCCCGGACAGAGGGGGTGTGGCAGGGGGGGCATGGCTGGGGCCTCTGTGGGGCGGCGCTGCCTCTCACTGACACAGGGCACATGCAGAGGCAGCCTTGGTGGTTGGCGGAGGAGAATCCCAAACTGCCTGTGCCCCATTGCATTTGGGATGCCTGGTGGACACCAAGTGAAGGTGGCATGTGGGCAGCTGAGGACAGCGAGAGAGAGGCCCGAAGTGGAGCCCAGAATTGTCCAGACACACATGCCATTTAGGGCTCTAGGATTCTGTCTGCAAGGGCAGCCATGAGGGCCGGGCGCGGAGTCCCAGACGACCCCCCATGGAGAGACCGGGAGGAAGATGGCTCAGAGGAGGGAGTGAGCAGGTGCCGCTGTGGGGGCGGGGGACAGAACCACAGGAACTCAGGGTCCCGGGTGCCAGAAGGGGGGCGTTTCTGCACCTCAGCAGCTGTGGTGAGAGCTGCTGAGGGGTCAAGAGGAGGTGTGGGTCCCTGGGCAGATGAGGCTGGGGTAGCACACACGAGGGGAGGCAGGTGTGCTGGGAGAGGCTGGGGAGGAAGGCCAGCCAGTATTTTTAACCCAGCTCCCCAGCCCGGTCCTTCAGAAAGGACAAGAGAGTGGCATGGAGAAGGGAGCCCTGGAGAAACTGTGGGAACGAACACGGCTCAGACAGCAGCGGGGCTGCACGGGATCCCAGAGCTAGGGCCAGGGCAGGTAGGAGACAAGGCAGCCTGCTATAGGGACAGTGCTCGGGGAGGGGGAACAAGAGACCAAGGCTTCACAGGAGGTGGGAACTTCTGGAGTACCCATGAGGTCTGTGGCCCTGAATTTAAGAGTAAATGTGGGCATTTCCCTCCAGCCACACTGAGCTGCAGAGGTACAGGCAGGGGAAGGTGGACAGGTGGGGTCAGTAGGCGGGGTGGCCAGGGGGTGGGGGACTGTGGAGGTTTCTCATGGCTCCCGAGAGGCTGCCAGGAACATGCCAAGCATGGGGCCCCGCAAACTGGGAGTTGGACCATCTGCCCTGAGGTGAACTGGAGGGAGGGCAGCCACGTCAGTGCAGGCTTCGGCACCGGGACCCTGCTGGGCCCTCAGCAAGTGGGTAGCACACGGGAGGGGTGGGCAGGTGTGCTGGGCAGGGCTGTGGCCCAGTCCCCTCTGGCCCAATGTGGCCACCTCACCTGCCGGCATTCTTCACAAAGCCCAGGTCAGCCAGCTCCACATCGCACAGCTCGCAGCGGAAGCAGCCCGGGTGCCAGTTGTTGTTCATGGCCTTGATGACGCGGCCAATGATGAACTCACCTGGAAAAGGACAGGTCCCTGCTGGCCAGGGGGCGCGTGCCCGTCCCCTCTTCGGACCCTCCAAAGCCCCGTCCACCTAACACTCCACCTGCTCTCTGCCTGGCCCGTGGGCTCCCTTGTGAGATGGGGGTACCTATAGGGGGCCTGAGGGCTGCCGCTCAGAGAGGCAAGGTGGGCAGTTAGGGAAGAGCTAGGCCAGTTCTGTGTGCCCCTTTGGGCCCCCGCCCCCCCACCCCGCCTGCTGCCCACTTCCCAGGCAGCCCAGGATGTGCACTGTCACCGGCCTTACCGCAGGATCCGCAGCACGGAGCAAACAGCATTTGGAAGTCGTGTTCACAGTACTTCCGGCCTTCAAACTGCAAAGGGGTCGCAGAGAGAGGACAAGCACTATCATTCCCACCAGCCGCCCAGGCCCTTGTCGGGTCAGGACCTGACAGCAGGGGATGAGGCACTGAGACAGGCACATGTCGGGCTGAGGCTGGAGCAGCAGGTCCCAGGCCTGGCCAGCAGAGGACATTGGCCCTTTTGGGATGGTGGGGTGCAAAGGGAGGGGCCCCTGTGGAAGCTGGAAAGGTCGGCAAGGCCACCTGTCCAAGGGCCACTGGTGTCTACTGAGGATCTGGACCCTGTGGGTCCGGAGAACAGGCTGGGGGTGAGGGCGTTTTATGCCAGGAGGGATGAGATCCAGTTTGAAGTGTAGTGCCACTTGGCCCTATTTCCTATACCTTCTTTGTGGAAGTAGTCCAGCTTCCCTAGAGGCCACGAAGACCCAGGGACAGAAGGAAGGGAAGGCAGGAAGGACCTGGGCACGGGGGAGTGGGGAGAGCTCAGGGCTGCGGCCAGCAGGAGCCAGTGTGCACACCCTCCAGGCGGCAGCTGCCAGCGAGGGCCCCTGTGCTGGCCACAAGTGGGGCCAAAGCCTGCCTCTGCTTTCCTCTCTTTTGATAATTGTATTTTCTATTTTTTAATTTGGTTTTTCCCTGTTCTCTAAAATGAGTGTCTTACTAGACTGAACTGGATATAGCCCTACCCAGGGACCTGTAGAGGCAGGAAGGGCTTAAACTCAGCAATGAAAATCATCTGGACACCTACTGTATGACAGGCTTTGTTCTGGGCACATGGCCACCCCTCCCAGAGTTTTGCCCACCCCCCTGCTGTCTCTACATTTAGCCAGCATTTCTCAGGAGGCTGAAGGCACCGTGAGGAACAGCGGCTCCTGGTCTGCCAGGTGGACCACATGCCCCACATCCATCCACCAGCCAATCCCATCAGCTCTACCTCGAAACAGAGCCAGCATCTGAACCCTGGCCACCACCGCCACCACAACCACCAGTGGCGTGCTGGTAAATGTTGAACAGCCAGCTCTCTGGGGCACAGAGGCAGGCCCTGCTGTGGGGCGTTTGCCAATGTCCATGGTGTGAATATTCCCGTCATGGCCAACCTCCAGTTGCCGAAAGGACATTGATGTGGACTTGAGCGGGGGTGTGCATGGCCACCCCAGCACAATGAACGGAAATAACCCCGGCAGCATAGACAATAGTAAAGTGGAACAAAATAATTAGCAAGTGGTACGCTTTGAGTATTTGTTCCCTCTGTTTTTAATAAAATTGTATCCCATTGTATGTTTATGTAATTTAATTTGTAAACAAAAACTCTGTTGCATAACCAGTTTGCAAGACTGTTGATGATTTAAAGACTGCTCTCATGAGCTGGTGAAGGCCCCTTCACTTTCATCTGGGTGACTGTACTAATTCAGCTCCTGGTCCCGCCGGCTTCCCAGCCCAGCCTCTGTTCCGGTCCCACCTTACACCCTCTCCTCAGCGGCCAGAAGCCTCCTTTTTTTTTTTTTTTAGATGGAGTCTTGCTCTGTCCCCCAGGCTGGAGTGCAATGGCGCGATCTCGGCTCACTGCAACATCCGCCTCCCAGGTTCAAGTGATTCTCCTGCCTCAGCCTCCTGAGTAGCTGGGATTACAGGCACCTGCCACTACGCCAGGCTAATTTTTTGTATTTTTAGTACAGACAGGGTTTCACCATGTTGGCCAGGCTGGTCTTGAACTCCTGACCTCAGGTGATTCACCCGCCTCCGTCTCCCAAAGTGCTGGGATTACAGGCATGAGTCACAGTGCCTGACCAGGGCACCTTTTCAAATGTCAGCAGACAGTGTGACTCCTCTGCTTCACACCCCGAGGTGGCTCCTGTCTATGCCTCTGTAGAGGCCCATTGGGCCAAACAAAATCCACCTCCCTGTCCTGAGCGCCTGGCACTCTTCCTCTCATGCCCTCAGCTTCTATCACACCAGCTTCCCTACTGCTCTCCATACACCCCATGTTCTCCCACCACAGGGTCTGTGCATGTGCTGTGCCCTCTGCCCAGTGCTCTTCCTGCAGAGATGTCTGTGGCTCCCTCCCCTCAGGTCTGCCCAAACCTCACCTTCCCTGAGCACCACCCCACCCCACCCTGTAAGCCCTGACCCCCAGGGCATCAGCACCAGCTGGTGGGCCCTGCGGTTGCTGTGCTCACTGTCTGGTCCCCATGGAGGGCAAGCACCACCAGGGCAGGCTCTTCCTGCCCCCAGGGCCTACCCAGCATCTGCCCAGAGGAGGCTGGTGAAAGGTGGCTCTCCGTTAGCACCCAGAGCATCCGGGGCGCTGTTCACATCTCACAGGTGAAGGATGGGCCCGTGCAGGAGCTCAAGCCTGCTTCTGGGCTGGCTCCAGACCCGGCCCTGTCACCAGTCAGGACCACTGCCCGGAGCCCAGCCCACCCACTCCTTGAGGGCAGACTCTGAGCGGGGTCTGAGAAGGCCCTCAGTAGTGTCCTCACCTCATAGAAGAGCCCCTCGGGGAAGGGCCGGAAGCACTGGGCACACACGAAGCAGTGCTCATGGTACAGCTCCCCATTGCTGTTGACAATGCGCTCAGCGGGGGCGAAGCGGGCCTGGCAACGCTGGCACACGGCATTGGCCAAGGCGTCCGACATGTTGCTGGGGGCGGGAGACAGGAGGGGTGAGTCAGAGCTGGTCAGAGGCGCGGATGGGGCACATGCAGAGGCCTGAGCCCGACAGACACACCTCATATTAAAAAGTGAAGACGCTCTACGGGGTCAGGAAAATCGCTCTAACCCAGGGTCCAGCTGCTCAGTGCTTGCAGTGCCCACCCCTTGGGGTGTCAGGGGCCCAGTCAACTCCCACTTGGGCCCCTATTACCCCTTCTTCAGGGAGCACAGAGTCTCACGCACAGAACACCACCCAGCGCAGGTGAGTGGCTCTGTATTTGCACTCTTACTTAATCCCCAAGGCAATCCTGCAGCTACTATTATTATGGCCTCTTCCAGAGGAGGCACCAAAGCCTCAGAGAGGTTGAGTAACTTGCCCAAGCTCACAAAACAGAGCGGGGTAAATGCTTGAACCCAGACTGCTCAGTCTTCCATGGTTCCATCCTCTGCGCCATGAGTTAGTTTCAAACCGACTGCCTCCCATAAACACATAACCACCCAACCACAGAGAAGGCAAGGGGGTAGCCGGGTGCAGCGGCTCAAGCCTGTCATCCAGAGCACTGTGGGAGGCCAAGGTGGGCGGATCCCTTGAGCCCAGGAGTTTGAGACCAGCTGGGTAATATGGCAAGAACCCATCTCTAATAAAAACACACACAAAAAACAAAAAAGATAGCCAGGGGTGGTGGTGCAAGCCTGTAGTCCCAGCCCCATTCTGGAGGCTGAGGCGGAAGGATGGCTTGAGCCTGGGAGGCTGAGGCTGCAATGAGCTGTGACCATGGCACTGCACTCCAACCTGGGCAACAGAGTGAGACCCTGTCTCAACAACAACAACAAAAAAAAAAACGGCAAGAGTATGAATCTTTGAGACAAGACGGGAGTGCGGTGATGGGAGCAAAGCTCATCCATGCTGGGCACTGCCTGTCCCCAGAGTCAGCGGTGGGTTTCCTTCTGGGAGGGGTGAAATGCAAACTACACGGGAAAAGCCCACAGTGAGCCAGGCCCACAGTCATTCCAGCCCCGGGGCCCTTCAGCACGGCCAGGAGGGGTCTTTTACACTCAAAAACATGGTAAGGATGAGTCCTAAACACCCAACTGCCTCTACGGCCTTCAGAGAACCAGATACCCAACGCCTTTTGCTAGGAAGGGAGAACATGGGTTCTGTCTCAAGTGTCTCAACTCCTGTGGGTTCCTGGAAAGCTGGGCAGAGAGGGATCATCAGGCTCGCAGGGGAGTGATGCAACCAGCTGGTAATGTCCGCCTTGGTGCAGCTGTGGTGTGGCAGGACGTGAGTGCAGTGCCTTTGGGAACACCTCTCCACCTGCCCTGCCTCCCAGGATGAATCCCACCCACCAGTCACTCGCTGCCGCAGCATCAGGAGAGAAATGCCTGGTGAGTGAGGCTCCTGTCGGGCTGTTCTGCAGCCTGCGATCTGGGCAGGGCCAGCCTGAAGAGTGCCAGCCACAGAGAAGAGGGGCCTTAGACAGGATGAGCCCAGGGTTGGAGGACAGGGCTGCGCTCAGGGTCTGGGCATTGGGCTGTGGGCAGAGGGTCTCACAGGAGGCTGCTGCCATATGGAGACAGACTGGCAACTGGGAATGGGAACCCAGGCTGATGTCTCTTTCTTCTCTGCTTAGGGACCCATGTGGCGGAGGCTGGCTGGAAGGCCGTTCAGCGAGGCTTTCTGGGCATGCTGGGCTTCCGTCCACCTTGGCCTGCCCCTGGGGCGCTTAGGAGACCAAAGCCACCATGCGAGCCCACATTTAGGCCAGAGGGGCAAGGAAGCAGAGATGGTGGCAACAAGAGTTGGGAAGAACCCAAGAAGAAAGGCCTCGGCACCCAGCGGCTGCTCCTCAGTCCTCCCAGCTCCCTGCTGGTCTTCACACGGCGGGCCAGGCGGGCCACCAGGGCGGAGTCTGGCCGCCCCAAGCCACCCTCGAGGGCTGGGCTGGGCTTCACTAGGACCGGCTTGGTTTCCTTCCCGGAGAACACTGTGAACCTCCTCTCCTGAAACACACTCCCAAGGTGACAGGGAGGACGTTCCAGGGCCTAACCATGAGCCAGACCTTGGGCGTCTTAAGAGAAGTCGGAAATCAACAGGAAATCCCAAGCCTCCGGGCCTGGAATTCCTCACTCCAAGGACCCAGAAAACGAAGCCAAATTAAGGACTTCCAGCCCCAGCCTTTCAGATTCCGCCTTAAAGCCAGACCTCTAGACCCCAGTGACTGAGCACACACCCCTCGCACCCCTTCCAGGCTCCTGTTCTCTGCCCCAGGGGCTGCTGTTTAGGGCCTGCACCCACAGGCCTGCCCCCTCTGGCTTCCAGGTGGGCTGACCCTACTCCCACGAGCAAGGTGCTGCTGGGACCCGGGCCTCTCCCTGTGGTTACCAGCACTCCTGCACCCCTAGCCCAGCTGCTTCACCACCCTTCCTCCCTCCCTGTTTCATAAACAGACCCTCAGTTAGCACTCCCCAGCTGCCACGCTTCCCACTGAGAGGTGAAGCCGTCTGGGCTTCTGGGTCTGGTGGGGACTTGGAGAACTTTTCTGTCTAGCTAAGGATTGCAAATGCACCAATCAGTGCTCTGTGTCTACCTAAAGGTTTGTAAACACACCCACCAGCACTCAGTAAAAACTGACCACGCTCTGTAAAACGGACCAATCAGCTTGCTGTAAAATGGACCAATCAGCTCACTGTAAAACGGACCAATCAGCGCTCTGTAAAATGGACCAATCAGCAGGATGTGGGTGGGGCCAAATAAGGGAATAAAAGCAGGCCACCACAACGCCCCAGTGGGTCCTTCTCTACCTTGTGGTAGGTTTGTTCTTTTGCTTTTTGCAACAGATCTTTAGTGCGATTACTCTTTCGATCCCTGATACCACCTTTATGGGCTGTAACACTCACCACAAAGGTCTGCAGATTCACTCCTGAAGCTAACCAGACCATAAACCCACCGGGAGGAGCGAACAACCCCAGACGTGCCTTCTTTAAAAGCTGTAACACTCACTGCCAGGGTCTGTGGCTTCATTCGTGAAGTCAGTAAGACCATGAACCCACCAGAAGGAAGAAACTCCGGACGTATCTGAACATCTGAAGGAACAGACTCCAGACACTCCATCTTTAAGAACTGTAACACTCACCGCGAGGGTCTGCGGCTTCATTCTTGAAGTCAGCGAGACCAAGAAACCCCCAAAAGGAACCAATTCTGGACACACCACCAGGGTCCTAACAGCAGCCTGGCCATACCCTCTCTCCTCTACCTTCCTGCTCATCTTCCAGTCGAACCTGGAAACTGGTCCCTAACCAGTTCCCTGGCTGGTTCCCAGACGCCTCCAGTGAGATCATTGCCGCCTGTGCCCGGCAGACCTTGCACAAAGCCTGGCATAAGCAGGTGGGGGGTGGGGGTCGCCACCTCCCTCCTATGCCCAGGGGCTGCCCCAGGCCAAGTCACAGGCACCAGAGCCCCTAACAGTAGCTCTGTGAAAGGCTCCGGGGCTGCATCCCCAGGACATCCCACCGGGGAGCACAGGAACATTCTGATCCAAGGGCAAAGACGAACAGACAGAAGCATGCAGAGACAATGGAGATTCAGCACCGTGAGAGTACACGTTTGCTGACTCCTGCAGGGGAGGAAGAGGCCTGCACCCACGTGCCCAGCTTTACACCTGATAGCCCCAGCCACCGGCCTGGAACCTCAAGAAAGGTGCTGGCTTCTCCAGGCCTCATTTCCTCTTCTATAAAGAGGTGCACGAGGGAAACAGTAGCCACCTCGAGGAGCCAAAGTGAAGAATGAATGACGCCCACGTGTCCAGCACAGAGCACCAGGCCAGGCGGGCAAAGCGCTGGATAAAAAGAACTGTTGTTTTCCAGCAACTCTGGGAGCCTTCCAGAGTCCCTCTGCATGGCTCAGCCCAGGGGAAGGCCTGCAGGCTGTCTGCAGTCCCTGCGGGAGGGCAAAGGGTCAGAGTTGTGGACATTCCATGTCCTCCTTTGCACATTCCTTCAGGATAGGGAACACAGTCTGCCCAGTTATCCCCCAGGAGACACCACTACCCGCCCCCAGCTGGACTACATAGAACATACTGCCCAGGGCATGCCCAACATGGAAGCCAAACCCCAGATCTGGGGTAGAGCACACCATCTCGTGCCCTTCCCCAGCACCCCAGAATGCTCTTAGTCTTGACAGCTGACACAAGCCAATTTGTTTCAAGATGTCCCTGAGTCTGGGGTGGGATCAGAGGAGCCTGCTCTGTTCAGGCCTTCGTAAGGGGAGGAGGCTGGTTCCAGATAAGGAGATCGAAGCACAGAGAGGGTTAGTAACGAGCTGAGGGTCACACAGGATTAGACTCATGCTCCCCCCATCTCCTCCTGGCATCCCCCATTCCAGATTCTGTTTCTTCAGCAACCCCAGACTTTCTTCCATCCCAGCCTCCCCGATATCTGAGTCTAGGAAGAGAGTGTAAGGATCTGGGAAGAGTCAGGGGCCAGCCACAAGGGGTCTGGTCACACCCAAGACGAGCCAGTGTTGCTGAGGCCACGTCAGCCTGAGCAGCAGTCAGGCCAGGGGTGTGTCCTCTATAACCAGGCACACCAGGCTGCAACCCAGGCCCGGACAACCCCTGCCTGTGTGACCTGCAGCAGAGGACTCTGAACCTCAACTTCCTCATCTATAAAATTGGCCAGGAATAGCTACCTCCAGGGAGGGAGTAAGTGAGGGGAGTCCTGCAAGTGCAGCCCATGCTTTCGTGTTTCATCCAACAAGTCTTCACTGAGCCCCCGCACTGATAGGCACCATTCCAGGTGCAGAGGGCTTCGGGGAGGGACCCCACTGCAGCACAGCCCAGGGAGCACCTTCAGTCCCTCAGCACTGCCTGGGCCTCCTCCCTGCCCCGCCTCCACGAAGCCAGCCAGAGGCCAGTGTCAGGGGTCACCTGGCTACATGAGGTCAACAAAAATGTACACAAAGCCATGGGGACGCTAAAAATGAACATCCTGCCTTGGGCTGCTATACACAGGATGCATTGACACCATCGGAAACAGACTCCAAATCAGTATGAAACCTGTCTGAAATTAAAGCTTTTTCTGAAGCCCTTGCCATACCTCTTTGCTCTAGTGGCTTTGCTTTCAAGTAGGTACGCCTGAAACGTCACACTGACAACAGAGAACTAACAGAGGACGTGAACCAGAAGTTCAAAGAGAAACAGTGTGAATAGTCACATGTGTGTGCATGCTCAGGGCTGTCATCATCGTGCCTGTCCTGCCTGCATCTCAGCTGTGGTGTCAGTACCGTGAAAATCACTCTCCAGACCAGCCTTGGGGCCATCAGTGCCCTGGCCACCCACAGCCTGGTACCACAGTGATGCCACACGCATCCAGGGCTGTCCAGAGGCTGGCCAGTGAGGATGCCTGCTCCAGCTCTGCCACACGCAGGTGTCTGCGGGTCCCCACCTGAACAGCAGGCTGCACCAGACCTGCCGCGCCAGCACAGGCGGGAGCCCAGGGTGCAGCAGGGACTCCACAGATGGCCGTGCTGCTGGCCTGCAGTTCCTGCCCTCCATTTGGTGCCCTCCTTCCTCCTCTATTCTCAGCAGAAGATATCTTCGATGGCTCAGTCCTCTAACTGCCCCTCTGGGAGCCTTCCGTGACCACATAGGAGGAGCTCAGAGCGGGCTGTGCTTGCCCTGGGTGGCCCTGGCTTTCCTCTGCTCCTGGGTCCTCCAGGCCCTCCCCTATGTCTGTTACTTATGCTCCTGGCTCCCTTTCTGGCCCCCCAGCCCTTCTGCCCAGCCTTGGCCTCCTCCCCAGGGTCCCCATCTGTCACTTTGATCAAGGATCCCAAGCTCACAGCCCTATTGCTCTCTCTCCCCCACTGGCCCCTGGGCCCTGCAAAGGCAACATGGCTAGGAGCTCCTCCTCGTGCCCCTGACCCCAAGAGTGAGGGGAGGTGGCTCCACCACCATCCCCGTGCCCCTCCCAACCTCGCCATCCAGAACCAACTCATCCTCTGAGATGCCCTGAGGACCATCCTCAACTCCACTACCGCCTCCTCCCAGCCCAAAAGGAGCCTGTCTACACTGGCAGTCCTCCATGGAATGAAGCAGGGCAGGCTTTGGAGTCAGTCTAACCTGGGTTCAAATCACAGTGCCATGTTTGGGGTGGGTGAGTCCAGCAGGTGCCCACTCTGCTCAGAGCCTGTCTCCTCATTTACAAAGTGCAGCATCATCACCCCAGTCTGAAAGCAGTGCTGGGGGCTGCACAGGCTCCCTGCCCTCTAACACAGGTCCCTGGGCACACCCTGCCAAGAGAGCTGATCACAGGTGACATCCAACCCAGTTAGATAAAGTCGCACGCGCCCACCCTGTCGCCAGCCCAGGGCCCATCCGACGCCCGGGGAGAGAGCCCACGGTGTCGGAGGGCCCGGCCGGGTTTCCGAGGGAAGGCCTGCCCAGCCGCGGCAGCTTTCCGGCCATTGTCCCCGCCACCTGCCCCGCCCCTGGCCACCTACCCCGCTGCGGGCGTCGGGCTCTGCCGGTGCTGGCGCCGCCGGTACAGCCCCGAGGCGGCCAGCGCACCCAGCCGGGCCGCCATGGCGCAGGGCAGCCGCCTCGAGGACGCGGGCGCGGGCAGCCTGGTGCAGGGGCCGAGGGACCACCTCGGAGGGGCGGTGTGGCCGCCTCGGGCCAGACACCGCGACGGGACGGGCGTGTGGGCGCCTCCCCCGCGCTGGTCGCCAGCTCACGTTACGCGCTGGGATCTCCAAAGGGCAGTGGAGTCAACTCCAAATAGAAAGGATATTGTTTGAGCCGTGCGGGCAGCTCCTAAAGCTGAGGCTGGCAGGGTTGGGTCCCGCTGGGAGGGACTGGTCTGGGAAGGCCCCAGACAGCACTGAGGTGAGGTCCGCAGTGGCGGCAGGACACCCAGGAGGTCTCCAGCTGCCACCTGCCAGGAGGAAAGCCTGTGCCCGTGGACACACTGAGGAGGGTAGAGTCAGCGGAGGAGGACGGGGAGGACCTGGCGCCTTTAGGATCCCTGCCAACGGGTAAGAAACCGAGGACCGGAGCCGCACAGGCCCACACTCTGCTTTGCTCGCTTCTCTGAGAGCCTCTGCCACAAACATCACCCTGGAGCACCCAGACCAGGGCAGAGCCGATCATCTGGATCTGGCCAGCAAATGGTCAGGCACCCCAAAAGAGGCTTAGAGAAAAGGCAATCCTCCAGCTTCCAGGGGAACAGATGCAGACGGACCTGATGGAAACCACCAGGAAAGCACCATGCCCCCCGCATTTTTACCCAGAGAGACTGGCAAAGTTCCTTGTGACTCATAAGCACCCACGGTCGGCATCCAAACTGTGGCCAAGGTGACCCTGGTCAGCAATACAATAAAGATCCGGAGCACTCGTGGAAATCTTTAACATTGACTCTGTTTCCCTGAAAGGCTTTTCTAGAAAGGTCAGAAAGCTTGAGCCTTCTGCCTTCCGAAAGCAAGAGCTGGCAGCCATCACTAAAGACAGCAGGGCACTGATCCTCCCAAACTAGGGTGGGAGAAAGCCTTGGAGGGGCTCACTGGCACTCAGATACCAGGCCTACACGCCACCGAGGAACACACTCACCCAGCAAGTCCCAACAGGAGGAGGCACTCATTAAGCACCCTGGCAGTCAAGTGATGACAAGCATTGGGTACAATATAACTTGTAAATGCAGCCCAATTCCAAAGTTGCCCAACACTGATCAATTCAACAAATAGATTTTAAAGGTGGCCCCAGGAGCTAAAGGGCATGGAGAAGCTGAGCCCAGAGGAGCCAAAATGAATAAGGAATACCGCTGACTCTCTGATGTAGGTAGCTGAATGCTTAAGAAAACTTATGCAGAAAATGTTCTTACAGCAGCTACAAGTCAATGTGATAGGGCCTAGGCTCCTCTCACCACTCCCGACTCAGCCCATCCGTGTGGAAATCCTCAACACTAGAATCCAGGACTCTCATGCAAACCCACAGTTTTCTGTAAGGAGGAAACATTTATTTAGGGCTCCAAGGGTCACATATAATGCTGGAAGGGAGGCTACAGCTACAAGTGTTTTGTACAACATAATTTGTCAATGAAGTTCAAGCAGAAGTTTACCAAGTACTAATCAATTCAACAAATATTTACTATAAAAGTGGACATGGAAGGCTAGAAATTGAGAGAGGCTTAGAGTCTGATTGAGCCCAAATCCTAAATCTCTGTACAACCTTACCACCCATTCTGCAGCCTGTCCTGCTGCAGGGATGGGATTGGGGGCCACAGATACTGCAAACTGAATCTAGAACTCTATACAAAGTATTATACACCGTGACCAAATGGGATTTGGGTCAGTGCTCCGGCTCTAGACATTTGCAAACACACCGAGAGTGATGTCAGCAAAAAGTGGTGGAGTAAGGACCTCCAGAAGTTCATCCCTCCATAAAAGCAATGAAAAATCCAGCAAAAATTATAAGAATCTACTCTTTCAGAACTCTGCAAATCCACCAAAGTAACCTAGGAACGTTTTCAGTAACCCTAGGAACGTTTGGTCAAGAAAAACAGATGAATCTTGGTAAAACAAACAAACAAAACACAACAACAACAGTGAGGTTTGTGTTGTTTTAACTTATCCTAGTCCCTTATTCCTGCTCCCTAACTCCATGCCTGCCTTGAAAAACAATAATAGCCTGTGTTCCCAGTAAGGAAGTAACAGAATGGAATATTATAAACAACTGTATGCCAATAAATGAAATAATCTATCTGAAATGGAGAAATTCCTAGAAGGACACTACCAAAACAGACTCAAAAAGAAATAGAAAATCCAAATGTATCAGTCTATTTTCATACTGCTATTAAGAACTGCATGAGACTCAGTAAATTATAAAGGAAAGAGGTTTAATCAACTCACAGTTTAACAGGGCTGGGGAGGACTCAGGAAACTTACAGTCAGGGCAGAAGGCAAAGGGGAATCAAGACATCTTCTTCACAAGGTGGCAGGAAGAAATACGAAGCGAAGGCAGATGAGCCCCTTATAAAACCAGCAGTTCTTGTGAGAACTCACTCACTATCATGAGAACAGCGTGAGGGGAAACGCCCCCATGATTCAATTATCCCCACCTGGTCTCTCCCTTGACACGTGAGGATTATAGCGATTACAATTCAAGATGAGATTTGGGTGGGAACACGAAGCCTAACCAAATCACCAAATAAGGCCAATAACATGTAAAGAGACAGAGAGTAACCAAAAAACTTCCCACAGAGTAAAGCCAGAGCTACATGGCTTCACTGGTGAATTATATCAAAGGTTTAACTAGAATTAACACCAAACCTTCAAACAAACAAACACACACAAAACACCAGTGTGGTGGCACACGCCTATAATCCCAGCTACTCAGGAGGCTGAGGCAGGCAGGAGAATCACTTGAACCCAGAAGGCGGAGGTTGCAGTGAGCTGAGATCACGCCACTGCACTCCAGCCTGGGTGACAGAGTGAGATCTTGTCTCAAAAAGAGAGAGAGAGAAAAAAAAAATACACCAAACCTTCACAAAATCTTTCCAAAAAAAGAAAGACTAGGAGGGAACACTTCACAACTCATTCTGTAAGTATTACCTTGATATCAAAATAAAACACAAAGGTCACATAGATGCAAATGTCCTTGATAAAATACAATAAACTAAATCTAACACTCTATATATAAAGTATTATACAATATGACCAAATGGGATTTATCCCAAGAATATAGGGTTTGTTTCACATCCAAAATTCAATGTAACATACTATATCAATAGAATAAAGGGAGGACACTCTATGACCATCTCAATAGATGCAGAAAACACATTTGGCAAAATCTAACACCCTTTCATAATAAAAGCACCCAACAAACTAGGAATAGAAGGGAACTTCTTCAATTTGATAAGCAACATCTACCAAAAACCCATAGCTAACATTGTACCTAGTGTTGAGAAAATGAATGCTTTCCTCCTAAGGTCAGGGGGATTTCCAGTCTTGCCATTTGTTTTCAGCATGGCACTGGAGATTCTATCAAGGACAGTTAGACAAGAAAAAGAAATAAAAGACATCTAGTTTGAGAAGGAAGAGTAAAACTATTTTTATTTGCATATTACATACTCATATATAGAAAACCCTGAAGAATCCCCCCTCAAAAAAAGAAACCCTATTTACAGCTAAGAAATGAGTTCAATAAGTCTGCAAGGTATAAGATCATTATACAAGAATCACTAGCAATGAGAAATCTGAATATGAAATAAAACAACCCCATCTGGGACAGCATCAAAACGAGTAAAATACTTAGGAGTAAGTTTAACAAAATAAGTGCAATACTTCTTATTCACTGAAAAGTATAAAACATTATTGAAAGAAATTAAAGAAGACCTAAATAAAGATAAAGATATCCCATATTCATGGATTGGAAAACAATATTGTTAAGATGGCAATACAACACTACATCAAATTGACCTATAGATTCAATGCAATCTCCATTAAAATTCCTGCCTTTTTAAAATAAATAGACAAGGCATTCCTAAAATTTACAAGAAAATGCAGGTGATACAGAATAATCAAAAAAACTTTAAAAAAAAAAAAAAAAAGGCCAGGTGCAGTGGCTTACACCTGCAATCCTAGCATTTTGGGAGGCCAAGGTGGGTGGATCACTTGAGGTCAGTAGTTCAAGACTATCCTGGCCAACATGGCAAAACCCCATTTCTACTAAAAATACAAAAATTAGCCAGGCGTGATGGCACACACTTGTAGTCCCACCTACTCGGAAGGCTGAGGCAGGAGAATCGCTTGAACCCAGGAGGCAGAGGTTGCGGTGAGCTGAGATCAGGCCACTGCATTCCACCCTGGGTGACAGACTGAGACTCCATCACAAAACAACAACAACAACAACAACAAAGAAGACTCATGCTTTCCATTTCAAAACTTACTTAAAAATTATAATTTACTTACTAAAAATTACAAGTGTGGCACTGGTGTAAGGATAGACATATACACCCATAGAACAGAACCAAGAGCCCAGAAATAGGCTGGGTACAGTGGTTTATGCCTATATTCCCAGTACTTTGGAAGGCTGAGGCAGGCAGAGCCCAGGAGTTCAAGACCAGCCTGGGCAACATGGCAAAATCTCATCTCTACAAAAAATACAGAAAGTAGCCAGGTGTGGTGGTGTGTACCTGTGGTTCCAGCTACTCAGGAGGCTCAGGTAGGAAGATCACCTGAGCCCAGGGAGGTTGACACTGCAGTGTACCAAGATCTTGCCACTGCACTCCAGCCTGGGTGAAAGAGTGAAACCCTGTCTCAAAAGAGAGTCCAAAAATAATCCCATATGTTTGTGGTCAACTGAATTTTGACAAGAGTGCCAAGACCATTCAATGGGTGAAAGAGTAGTCTTATCAACAAATGATGATAGGACAACTGGATAGCTACATGCAAAAGATTTAGTTTAAACCCTTACTTCATGCCATATATATATTAAAAAAATTGACTCACAATAGATCAAAAACCTAAATGTTAGAGCTAAAAGTATAAAACTCCTAGAAGAAAAGAGATGTTTTCATTTCATGAGCTAGAATTAGGCAATAGTTTCCCAAACATGACAACAAAAACTCAAGCAACTAAAGAATAAGGAAATAAATTGGATTTCATTAAAATTTAATACTTGTGTGTCTCAAATGACATAATCAAGAAAGTGAAAAGATGATCCACAGAAAAGGAAAAAATATTTGCAAATCGGCTGGGCACGGTGTCTCACACCTGTAATCCCAGCACTTTGGGAGGCAGAGGCGGGAGGATCACCTGAGGTCAGGAGTTCAAGACCAGCCTGGCCAAAATGGTGAAACCCCCTCTACTAAAAATACTAAAAAAAAAAAAAAAAAAAAAAAAAGGCCGGGCATGGTGGCACATGCCTGTAGTCCCAGCTACTGGGGAGGCTGAGGCAGAAGAATCGCTTGAACCTGGGAGGCGGAGGTTGTAGTGAGCTGAGATTACACCACTGCACTCCAGCCTGGGTGACAGAGCGAGATTCCATCTGAAAAAAATTACAAATCAGATGTCTGAGAAGTGTCTAGTATCCAAATAAATAAGGAACTCTTATAATTCAACAATAAAAAGACAACCCAATTTAAAGATGGGCGAAGAGTTTGAATGGACATTTCTCCCAAGAGGATTTACAAGTGGCCAACAGACACATGAAAAGATGCTCAACGTTATCAGTCATTAGAGAAGTGGAAATCAAAACCACAATATGACACCTCTTCACACCCACTAAACCAGACAACAATGACAAGCATCAGCAAGGATGTCGGGAAATTGGAACCTTCATACATTCCTGGTGTAAAATTTAATAAATGTAAAATTGTTCAATTATTTGGAAAACAGCTTGGCAATTCCTCAAAAAGTATAATGTAAGAGTTACCATATGCCCAGCAAGTCCAGTCCTGGGTATATATTCAAGGAGAAAATGTATGTTCACACAAAAACTTGTATAGGAATGTTCATAGCAGTGTTATTCACGGTAGCCAAAAAGTGGAAACAATTCAAACGTCCACCACGGGTGAATGGAGAAACAAACTGCGGCACAATGGAATATTATTTACCCAGAAAAAGGAATGAAGTACTGATTCATGCTACGATATATGGATGAACCTTGGAAATATGTTCTTAATAAATGAAAGAAGTCAGGCACAAAAGGCCATATAATATATGGTTCCATTTATGTGAAATGTCCAGAACAGGCAAATCTGTAGAGACAGAAGGCAGGTTACTGGTGGCCAGGGCTGGGAGGAGGGGGAGATGGGGATTGTCTGCAAATCAGTACAAGGTTTCTTTTAGGGATGATTAAAATGTTCTGGAATTAATGGTGATGGTTGCACAACCTTGTGAATGTACTAAAAACCACTGAATTGTACAACTAAAATGGTGAATTTAATAATATGTGAACTATGTCTCCAATTTTAAAAAACACATGAGTAATGAAGAATGCAACTACATGGTTTCCTAGAGGCTGGAACTGAGGCCCCAAGCTGTGAGGCAGGGCTGCCTCCCCAAGGCCCTGGGGCACGTGCCCTCAGCCCAGTGGGCAGAGGCACCACAAACAGGCTGTCCTCCAGAGCCTGCTCCCCCACCAGACTCCTCACCGGGAGGCTGAAAACAACTCCACGAGTTTCCCGTGTATTCCTCCAAGGACATGGGTGAGGACACAGTAGGTTTTACGTTCATATGTGTATTCAGTCACCTCATCTCAGCAAGACATATGCATTCACCCACAGAAGTATCTCATTAGGGTGGTTTCCTGCTAAGTCATCTAAGTAAATATTCACCTTCAGAAATGTACATGCTATACCTAAACAGAACAAGGAGGACAGTGACAGTGCTTCCCTTCCCCACCTGGAAATGAAGACCTAAGGGATGGTTAAGCCTGCATGCAGGCTGGGCACAGTGGCTTACGCCTGTAATCACAGCACTTTGGGAGGCCGAGGCAGGTGGATCACAAGGTCAGAAGATCAAGACCACCCTGGCCAACACGGTAAAAACCTGTTTTTTTGGTAGAGACCACAGTAAAAACCCTGTCTCTACTAAAAATACACAAAAAAATTAGCCGGTCGTGGTGGTAGGCACCTGTAGTCCCAGCTACTCGGGAGGCTAAGGCAGGAGAATTGCTTGAATCTGGGAGGCAGAGGTTGCAGTGAGCTGAGATCGCACTACTGCACTCCAGCCTGGGTGACAGAGCAAGACTCCATCTCAAAACAAGAGAAAGAAAGCCTGCATGTGGCACAGCACAGATAGGGACACAGAGAAGAAGGATGGCCCACTGTGGGTGGGAAACCCAGGCTCCTCTCCACAGTGGCTGCCTGGGCGGTCCCTTGCCAGCTCACAAGTGCTGACTGCTAACTATTCAGGAATTCTGTAAAGCGTGAATGCCAATTCAAGCGTTGGCGGTTTGACATGAACCCAGGTGGGGGTATTCACGCCACGGGACTGGACACCCTGCAGATCAGTCCCCCCATCCCTATTATGCCACTGGCCAGCGAGAAGGGGCCAGTCAGCACCAGAAGTAGAAGAAAAGGGAAGGAGGTGAGGGGCCATGGCAGTGCCCCCCTGGCCCAGTCTGGGGCTCAGGGTTCAGTGGTGCCACATCACAAGCCACATCAATTGTTACCCACTTCATACTTTGCTTAAACCCTGATGCCACTGCAGCCCCCTGTGCTGTGCTGAGGGCTCTGGCTGCACTCAGCTGCCCCACAGCTGACTCCTTCTGCCTAGGGGACCACTGGGCATGCTCCAGCCGCAGGAGGGGCAGGATTGGTGGATATGAGGGCAGGGATCTAACAGCCTGCTGTGCGCTGTACTAAGCATGGACTCAGCACACAATCTGGCATACGACAGCCTCACACATAACACACATGACGGTCACATGGTGGGTGGACTCCACTTTATGCAGCCAAGCCACTGAGCTCACACGGCCATGGGTGTCAACATCCCAGGCTCCATTTCCAGGAATGCCAGGGACAGCTGAGTCCCTGGTAGGCCTTCCCCATGTCCACCTCCCTGCAGAACAATGGTGATGCCAGAGGTCCCTTCAGCTGTGATAGTCAAAGATCTCATGGTTGTAAGTTCCAAAGCCCCTGGGTTGCTGCTGAGGCCGAGCCCCCTCTCTTCCCACGGCATGCCACCCACGCTCCGGGCTGCCTTCACTCCCCGCCCAGCTTGGCTTGTTCCTGGGCTTCAGCCCCTCCATGCGCAGGTGCCTCCCACGGCTCCCCCTCAGACTTGCCACAGCTCTTCAAGCACTCCACAACCACACCAAGCATGCCAGCCTCCCGCACCTGCCATCACGGGGGGCATCCTCCCAAGCCCCACCCTCTGTGCCCACCTCACAGCCAGTCGGTTGGGTCCTGTCCACTCCACCTCCCAGAACCCTGAATCAGCCTCCTCTCCTCCACCCCGCCTCAGCCACCCAGGAGAGGCCTCCCTAGTGTCTGCCCTCTGTCTCTTTCCCCATCTCCTTCCCAGCAGCCTTTCTCCACACAGCACCCACGGGTTCATCTGCAGAGAGCATGGCCACGCAGGCCACTCCAGGTCCCTTTGGCGGCTCCCCACCGCCCTCCCTCTGCTCTTGCCTGGTGAGGTCCTGGGGAGAGCCGGCGGGGAGAAACCCTGAAGGTATGCGAGCAGAGAGGGTGTTTCCCAAAAGCAGCCTGACTCTGGGCAGCCTGGGGGATCCTGAGAGAACCAGGATCCAGGCACGAGGAGCTGCCTGGGATCACATGGGGACAGTGGACATGGGGAAGGGCACCCAGCATGAAACGGTGGAAATGAAACTCCACTGCTTCTGAGACAGGAAAACTCTTGCCCACTCCGAAGGCCGGGTTGGATGTCCATTCCTCACAGTCTGGCCCAGCCAAATCCCTGTGTATGGAGGGCAGGGAAGCCGGTGGGGCACCAGCACGGCGGGCAGCAGGGCCACCTTTGAAGGAGCAGGTGCATTGCACTCAGATCGCCCACAGCTGTATCAAACAAACACTCCAGGAGAAAGCCACCCAAACTGCATAAAGGGAGGCTCTCGGGAGTGGAACTGTTGCCGTTTCCTTCTCTTTATGTTTCTGTTGTCTTTTATGTTTCTAGGTTTCTCCTTATTCTCTAAGACAAGCAGTATTGCCTGGACGAGGAACGCCCTACACAGTGTCCACCAAAGGCTGACTGTCATCCCAGTGTCATTTGAGGATAAGAGTTTCTCGGGCCCTTGGAGCCCACAGCAGTAAGGGCAGGCTGCCCCCCTCGCCACCACCTGCCTTCCCAGTGGTTCCGGCTGGGCTCACCTGACCACCTCCGTCTCCAGGGAAAGGCCCAAGGGACTCAGGGGCAAGAGGCCCCTTGCCAGGGAGCAGTGGCACCTCAGGGCCTCCCATTCCTGCCCCACTCCCTTCATGGCTCTGTCCACCTCGCCATCCCTCCTGTGCCTGAAGGAACCGCCTCTCACCCACCTCCACCTCAGGGCGGCTGCTGCGCTGCTCCTGACCCTGTTCCTGTCTCTCCCCACTTTCTTTTCCTAGAAAATGGAGGGTGAGAACCCGGCAACTGGCAGGGACAGGCTGAGGAAAATGGGAGGCAGCCCCGCCGAACCCTGGGGGGTGACCACAGGCAGCCAGAGGGCCTGCAGATGCCACTCTCCTGGGGAAGGGTCCCTCCATCTCACTGCAGAGGGGCCTGGGCCAAGTCTTAGGGGTGACTCCAAGCCAGGGGAGCTGACTGGGAAGAGAGGCTTGGGGAGAAGACAGGGAAGTGCGTCTGGAGGGCAGGACTTACAAAGTGACAAGTTACAGGCTATTTTTGGTTCCTGGGGCTGCCCTGAGACCCCAGGCCACAGCCTTAATGGCAATCACAGGCAGCTCCCCTGTGGGCCTGGGATTTGGGACCACAACCCTGGACACTGCCCTGCCCTCTCCAAGCCCCTTTTCCCAGCAAAGCCACAGGTCACTCTTAGGGCTGGAGCTCCCGCAGAGCCCCAGGTCATGGGATCCTGAAGAAGAGAATCCCCCTGCCAGGACTTGGCTAGGGGGGTCCAGGGCCTCAGGGACAGCCCCTCCCACCCAGCCCTGAGTCATGCACTTGTACCCAGCTAAGTTCCAGAAAGGGCTGCAGGGACAAACACTGGCCGGACACTGGTGGACCTGTGGCCTCCTGAGTGGCCCAGCTTCTGTGGCCTCTGATGACCTCATCTGTGAAATGGCAACCAGGGGCCTGAGAGCAGAGGGTGAGCCAGGCCCAGGAGAGTGCCCTGTTCCCTGCCAACCCCTGCACAGCTGGTGCTTGGGCACAGCTCTGGCCAAGTCCCCACGTACCCTTCATCATTTTAAACATTTTGACCACCCCAGGTTTACAGAGGAGGAAACGGAAGGCTCCAGAGATGTCACTCACCGGGGATCGGGGATCGCACAGCGGGGATCGGGGAAGTCGGGGGCGGCACACAGCCATTGAACCCTTTGCCCGTGGTAGGTGTCTGACCTTGGACAAGACCCCCTCCCGCAGCCCTGGGCGTCGGTTGTGAGCAGACGGCCGTCCCATCTTGCAGGGGTGGCGGGCGGGTGGGCAGGAGCTCCACCTTCCGCGGCGGGCGCTCGCCCAGAGGAAGGGGCGCGGGGGCTGGGGGACCCCGGCCCCGACGGGCGCTGCCGCCCCGGGAGCTGCGAGAATCCGGTGCTCCAGGGCGGAGCGGGGACCGTGGCGCCGCGGGCTGTAGGAGGGCGAGCCGGGCCTCGGCTAGGGGTCCCTCAGTCCCGCCTCCCCGGCCCGGGGACGTGGGTGGGGGCCGTTACCTTCCCGTCATGGTGGCAGCGACGCCGAGCCCGGGGTAGCCGCGGGTCTCCCTCTGCCGCCAGCCGAGCACCCGCCCGCCAGCCCGGGCCGCGGAGCAGGGAGACGCCCAAAAAAGGCCAAAGCCGCTCAGCCCGCGAGAGGGGTAGGCGGGGGTGGCAGGGTGGGGCCCGCGGGGCGGGGTGGGGTGGGGAGGTCAAGACTGAGGGTGGGGGGTGTTGGGGAGGTGAGGGTGGGAGGTTGAGGGCGTCTAGGTGGGGGTGGGGGTGGCAGGTGGGGGTGGCGGTGGGTGGGGTTGGAGGGGTGGGGGTTAGAGGTGGGGGTGGCGGTGGGTGGGGGGTTAGAGGTGGGGGTGGCGGTGGGTGGGGGGTTAGGGGTGGGGGTGGCGGTGGGTGGGGTTGGAGGGGTGGGGGTTAGGGGTGGGGGTGGCGGTGGGTGGGGTTGGAGGGGTGGGGGGTAGAGGTGGGGGTGGCGGTGGGTGGGGTTGGAGGGGTGGGGGTTAGGGGTGGGAGTGGCGGTGGGTGGGGTTGGAGGGGTGGGGGGTAGAGGTGGGGGTGGCGGTGGGTGGGGTTGGAGGGGTGAGTGAGGGGGCTGAGAGTGGGAGTAAAAGTCGGAGTAAAGGTTGGGGGTGGGTCCCGCCACCCGCACGGCCCCAGCTCTAGGAACACCGAGCGCGGCCAGCGGCGGGCGCGGGTTCCTTCCCACCCGGGCTCTGCTCACCACCTCCCGGATTCCGGGCATAGTTTTCCTTTTAAAGGGAGTGCAGTTATAATAAACGCGAACAAGCACCCCCACCCCCACAGCCCCGCCGGGACGCCCCGCCCGGCGCCCCCTCTGCCGTCCCTGGGCAGTCCAGACCGCCAACGCCTGCAGGAGATGGTAGGCATGGGGCGATGCTGAGACCACCTCCCTCCCGGGCTTTCCAAGCCCCGAGTTCCCACGCGGATCTGGGCACTGGCTCCCTCCCGAGGCACCCGGGACCCCCGAGTCCACGCAGTCCCGCCCCAAGGGAAGCGTCCCTCTTCAGTCGCAAGCTTGCTTTCCCCGGGAAATTCCCATTTCATCCCCCGAGGCGGGCCATCGCCCTAACTTGGTGAAAGGTACTTCTTCAACGACAAAACCAAATGCCCAGCTCCCATGTTTCCGGGGAACCAGGCACCCTCTGTATAATGAAGCGCTGTTGACAAGCTACCATTAGAGGCGTGAAGAGGAAGAGGTGATATAAACTATTTAGGGAATCTCTTCGGAGGAAATTTTGAAACAAACAAAACAAAACAAAAAACCCTGGCCCTGCCTAAAGGCAGATATTTCTAGCTGGACAGTGGCGTGCAGCTCATCTTTGGAAGCTGCCCAGATGTCACACTGAGGGTTGGGAGCTGGGCGGCCTGATGTGTAAATGTGGTCTACTCCAGTCCTGGCAGCAGAGAAAGGTGATCTAGAAATGACGGTGTGAATTAGCAACCCACAAATAAACGGGTGCTGTTCAGAAAGATGAGTTGATGTATCCTGCAGTTCCAGCTGCAGAAATAAGCTGGGAAAAAAACACCTGTTCCTAAGTAGCTGGTATTGTGGAGTGCATTTGCAGCTGTTACTTTTTTTGTGGGGGGAGGGGGGACGGAGTTTGGCTCTTGTTGCCCAGGCTGGAGTGCGATGGCGCAATCTCGACTTAGGGCAACCTCCGCCTCCCATGTTCAAGCGATCCGCCTGCCTCAGCCTCCCAAGTAGCTGAGATTACAGGCGTACGCCACCATGTCCGGCTAATTTTGTATTTTTGATAGAGATGGGTTTCACCATGTTGGTCAGGCTGGTGGCAAACTCCTGGCCTCAGGTGATCCGACAGCCTCAAGTGATTACTTCTTGTTTCGAGTGTGTCTCAGCTGATTCTGCTTAACTGTAATTTGATGGTTGATTAAGCCTAAGTATGGATAATTTCTTGGCTCACCTGCCCATAAAGGGAGAAAGGCTTTCCACCATTACTGACACAGACGTATAGGCCTGCTGGGGCCGTGCACCAGAAAGCCGCTGCTGGACAGTTCATTGAATATCGGGGTCCTGTGGAAACCAAAGAGGATGAACAGTTGAAAGCATTACAACAGAGGCCCATGCTCTCCACAGAGGAGACCTCATTCCTGCCTTTTAGCCCAAAAGCCTCCCTGCTTATGATAGCTAAGCACACATGGATCTGTATGTGGCCAAACCAGGACCCTGTGCAGCTCCCAGCGTGCCTCATCCCTGGGCCAGTGCAAGCTCAGTGACAGCTGGTAGGGGCTGTGGGCATAGCGTAGCCCTGCTGGAGATGCAGAGGCTCCAAAGAGCCAGGGCCAGCCTCCCACAGTTCAGCCAAGAGGGCAGAGTTGCAGGAAAGAGCTGGCACTCACACATTCACACATTTATCCACTTGTTCCTTCAAGAGTATTTATCCTGCATGGGCACCGGAAGTACTGCGGGGAGCAAGAAGACATGGACCTGGCTCTCGTGGAGTTTAGCAGGGGGTGGAGGATGGGCAATAAACAAATCAATATGCAAACTAGATTTTAGACAAGGGTAAGTGCTGCGAAGAAAAGGATCATGGTGGTGGCCGATTTGAGTGAAGAGTGAGGAAAACTTTCTGAGCAGGTGATGTTCGAGCTAAACCGCAATGAGGGAAAAAGCCAGCCCTCAACCATCTGCAGTAAAAGCATTCCGGCGGTGGAACAGCAAGTGCAACAACCCTGAGGTGGCATGAGCTTGGGGTATGCAAGGTCAGAAAGAAGACCAGCAGGTCTGGAAAACAGGGAGGTGGCGGGTGGAGGGGGACGGGGCAGAGCAGCCGGGCCACAGCAGAAGTAGGACTCCACCCTTCGATGGAGAGTTCTAAGCAAAGACAGACACAACACTCTAGCAACAGCAGGGGAGGATCTCAGCAGTACTGACTGAATGACGAAAGAGCACTTTCTCCATCTATATCAAGTTCTAGAATAGGCAACATTTGTCTGTGGTAGAAGAATTCAGAACGGTGGCTGCCCCAGGCTGGTCTATTGCACCCCAGATTGCCCTGGGGCGGGAGGACAGGGGTTGATGAGGAAGGAATGTGAGGGAGCTTCTGGGGTAACGTGCAAAGTTTTAGTAGGAGTTTGGGTCACACAAGTGTATACGCCTTTGTTAAAACTCATGGAATATATGGCCAGGATTTGCGCATTTCATTATATGTAAATTTTACCTCAAAACAAAAATACTGTAAACGATACTGAACTCTAGTTAATGATGTACAATGCTGAAGTGTTTAGGTAGAAAGGTACTGATGTCTGCAATTTACTTTGAAATACATTGTTTAAATCAAGATGAGCAGGTGTGGTGGATCCCTGTAGTCCCAGCTAGTCCCTAGCTACGGGGAGGCTGAGGAGGGAGGTTCACTTGAGGCCAGGAATTCAAGACCAGCTTGGGCAATATAGCATGACTCTGCCTCTAAAAAATGAACTCAAGATGGGGAGATGGATAAAGGGATGGACAGAGAGGTGGTACAGTGAGCCTACCACGATATTAATGGGAGAATCTAGGTGGTGGGTATCTGGGTTTTCAACTTTGATGAGTGCTTGAAGTTTTTCATAACAAAAGGGAGAAGTGTCCCCAGCTGCTGTGTGGCCACTGTGTGAGGGACAGAGTGGTCTCAGGGACAGTCTGATTAGAGGCTATGGTGAGCATCCAGGAGTGACTGGTGCCTTGGGCCACGCGACCGTAGGGACGGTGAGAAGGCGTCAGATACAGGGTCTATTTTGTGGCCAACCGCATTTGCTGGGAATCTGGATGTGTGGGTGTGGCCGGCATGGGCGTGGCCAGCACAGGCGTGGTGGTTGTGGGGCAGGTGTGTGTGTGGCAGGTGTGAGTGTACAGGCGTGGGAGTCAAGGACTTGCAGGTGGCCTTGCTTTCCTAGATGTTGGTGGCAGTGGGACAGTCTGGGCAGGTCAGCGAGGGGTGATGTTGCATTGGGCCCGCCCCAGGCATCCCAGGGGAGATGGTGGGCAGGACACTGTGAACCCGGAGCAGGGAAGAGAGGTCCATTCTCTGGCATAGATGCAGAAGGCTTGGTGCAAATGGAATTTCAGCTCTAGGGCTCCATGGAGACCCTGGGGTGTCTGTGCCAGTCAGGAGCTCTCCAAGGGTAAGAGGTGGGACTGGCAGGAAGTGAGGGGGAGGGCAGGAGAGCATGAAGTGCCACAGAAGCCCGGAGGGAAAGAGCTGCAGGGAGGATGTATGCCACTGCGCTGTGTGCACACCGCTGCGTGCAGAGGCCAGGGAGGCCTCTGGGTTTGGGTCAAGAGCTGGTCCATGGGAGTGAGGGGCCTGAGTCCAACTGCAGAGGGGCAGGCAGGGCTCCTGCAGTGCCTCCCCCAAGAGCACCCCTCCTTGGGGCCTGTGCAGACGGTGCTCCCCGGAGTGCTGCACACAGTGTCTCTGAAGGAGAATGCTCTGAAAGGGGCAGGGCAGGGACAGCAGTTGGAAGTGGGTAGAGGAAAGGGAGGGAAGGTGAGAACGCAGTGTCCATGCCCAGGTGTTATAGGATGATGTCACTGAGGGACATTAAGAGAGTGGCTTGAATCACACACTTAGTCTTCGTTGGGGGACAGATGGGGCTCTGAGGCTGAGGCTGGGCCACAGAGTGACATGAGAGCTGTCCTAGAAGGGGAATGAGGTGCAGCATCTCCCCGGGCACAAGCCCTCTACCCTCTGGGGCTCAGGGCAGGTACCCAAGTTTCTCCACCCCCTCCCACCTTCTCCCTTCCCTACTCCAGAGGTCGGCTACCTGAGCCAGCCCAGGGCCCAGGGTTCATGGGAGCTGGGAGACAGGCCAAGAGAGGGGCCGGGCTTGGCCAGCGTGGCTAATCAGCAGAAGGAGGCTGAGGGGAACCCGGGGTTCTCAAGTGCCTCAAGGAGCCTCCTCCAATATCCAGAGCCACAGCCTTGTCCCCATGTGACGGCAGGGAATGGAGAAGGCCTTGCAGCTCTCAAGAGGCCTGAGGTCTCCTGCCACAGCCCAGGTCCGGGGGCAGGAGCCAGCATGCCTTCCCAGCGGGTGGGCTGTGAATCTGCCTGTTTCCGGGTGGCCCCGTGCGATGCAGGCCGCCCAGACGGCCACTCCACAAGGCCTCTGCCCCAAATCTGGTTAAGGCCTGTCCCTTTCAGGGCACCAGGAACTGGCAAAACACAGAGGCCTGCCGAATATCACCACAAAGCTCAAAGCCGTCAGCCACCTCCTGCGAGACCAGAGTTAACTCAGGAAGTGGCTGTGAGACCCCCCGGGGGGGAAGCGGGGAAGCACCTGCATGGTGGCTCCTGGGCCAAAGGAAGAATAGTGAGCAGCACATGGCCCCGGCACCCACAGACTTCACAACACATTGAAAAGTAAATGTCTCTTTTTAAAAATATGAGCATAAAACTAGCTGGGCACGATGGTGCGTGCCTGTGGGCCTACCTCTTCATGAGGCTGAGGTGGGAGGATCACTTAAGCCCGGGATTTCGAGGTTACAGTGAGCTATGACTGTGTCTCTGCACTCTAGCCTGGGCAGCAGAGCAATCTCCTGTCTCTAGAAATAATCATGATAAATAAAAATACAAATATGAGCCTGCCCTCAGAACTGTCGTTAGACACACCCTCTGACCAGCACGAAATGGCCTTCCTTCTCCCTGCGCCACGCGGCAGCTCAGTGAGCGAATCTGGCAGAATGTTGATCCACTATTCTCTCAACATTTGCAGAACACATAAGAGACCCAGGGATTCTTTTCAGTCTGAGGGGAACCCAGTGCCCTTCTTGAAAGTCTGATTTGCTCAGGAGCGGAGGTGGACCATCGAGCTTCACAATTTTCCAAAGATGACCTGGCCTTGGAGTTTGGGAGGAAAAGGCCATCTCTCTCTCGCCTTTGCTCTGGGACAGACTCCATTCAACTCACGGGTTTGGCTACCGGAGGGCAGCCCCCACCACATATCCAGGAACGCCACATTGTTACGCCTCAACACATCACACCCTGGAGTATCCAGCAAGAAACCTCCTGGGCACAGAGCTCCTCACCTGCGGGGCACCTGCCTCTAAGAGTATCTCTCCCACATACTGAGGGTCCCTTTGCTTCTTTTTTCCCATTGTGACCTTCCCACTGGAGCTTGTCCCACTCTGTCCAGGGGAAAGAGCAGCTGCTCATCCCAAGCCCAGCCTGTCCAGACATGGCCTCGCCCGCAGAAGGCCCGGTGTGTGGCCACGGTGGGCTGAACCTTCACGGTCCCCATGCCGCCTGACTGAGGGCAGCTGCTCCAGGGCTGTTCCTTGACCCCAAATTAGCAACATTAGCACAACCACTCAGAGGTACAGGGAATTGCAGGGGCAGCTCAGCGATTGGCAGGTGGAAAGGCCTTCCCGGGGCCCCGTGCCCATCACAGGGTCTCTACCTCCGTGACTGAGACGCTGCTCCGCCTCCTCGGTGCTTCCTTCCCTGAGTGCTGCCAGCAACTTCTCTGAGGGAAATAGCAGCTGCCTGGCCCGCCTGGCACAGCCACGTGCAAGACTGGGCAGCTGCCAGGAGTGTCCGGCCACCACGGGGCACCCAGGCACTCCAGCTTCACCTCTCCCTGGGCAGGAGGCTTGGCCAGAGGTTCTTAGCTGGAGGCAGAGGCCGGAGGCACCTTGGGGTCAGGAGGGGACGGAAGAAGCCACGGAAGGAAAGGCGGCCTCCCCGGGGAAGTGCTCAGGGCCCAGAGCCAGGCCCACAGAACAAAAGGAGCAGCGGCTGCCCTCTGAATCCAGAGAGGCCGGCAGAGGGGCAGCCCCCAAATGAGCACTTTCCGAAGCCCTGAGCGCAGGAGCCCCGCCAGGCAGTAGCTGTTCACATCATCCACCGACAGACAGACGGCAAAAGAAGCCCCACGGTGAAAAGAATCCCGGCAACTAACTACGGGAGTAACCCAAGAACAGCTTCTAGGATGCTGTCTGGCCAAGTACTGTTTTCCCTGAAAAGAGGAACATCTCAGGATTATTTATATTCAAATAACATAAATGAATTGTTTTATAATTTTCTGCAATAAAACTTTCATTGTATTAGAAATACCCCAAAGTAGAAAAAAGAAAAATCACCTCCAAAGGCAGGTACTGCCACACTTTGTTCACTTTTAACCATGTACATTTATTTTTTGCCTGATTGTGATCATTTTATGGTTTGCAATCTTTCTTTTTCCTTTTCCTTTTTTCTTTCTTTTCTTTTCTTTCTTTCTTTCTTTTCTTTCTTTCTCCCTCTCCCTCTCCCTCTCCCCCTCCCCCTCCCCTTCCCCCTCCCCCTCCCCCTCCCTCTCCCTTTCTTTTTTTTTTTTTTTTGAGACAGACTCTTACTCTTGTCACCCAGGCTGGAATGCAGTGGCAGGATCACAGCTCACTGCAGCCTTAACTTCCTAGGCTCAAGCCATCTTCCCGCCTTGGCTTCCCAAAGTGCTGGGGTGATGGGTGAGAGCCACTGGGCAGCACCTGCCCTGTGTTTTTGTTTGCAATTTCGTATCAATTTCTTCATAAATAAATGGCAGCTGTCTGCCTCTGCACCGTCTCAGTACGCATCAGGGCTGCCCTGGGTCTTGTAGCTGAGAGGCACCTCACAATGTGCTGCGCCCCAGGATCTCCCTGGTCTTGTGCTATTTGGAAGAAGGAGTGCTGGGATTTATGGACACTGTGTACATGATTTCTGTGTCCAACTTTTATGAGCACAACTGGTTTGCATTTTCAGTCAAATTTTACACCCCTCCAAGGTGGGACTGTTTGCTTTTACACAACACGGAGCCCAACGGAGAGCCAGCTAGAGATAAAGCAGCACTTAAAGATGTGTTGAAACCAGTGAGGTATTATTTTATACCCACTTTGTTTTTTTTAGAGACAGGGTCTCACTCTGTTTCCCATGCTGGAGTAAACTGGTGTGATTATAGCTCACTGCAGCCTCAAACAAGCCTGGGCTCAAGCAATCCTCCTGCCTCAGCTTCCTGGGTAGTTGGGACCACAGGCGTGAGCCACAATGCCCAGCCCCACGTACTGTTACATTTTAAAAAATAACCTAGCTGCATGTTATAAATGTGCTATACACCAGAGTGTAAACTGCTCAGTAAATATTTACGGCATGTTGTTATAAACATTCTTGGTAAGTTTTACACTCGTGTGAGGAGCTGCCTAAATGTACAGTGTGTATCATCCTGTTTCGCTCAAAGAATCTCAAAGATCACTTTACTCAACATATCTATTCCTGAACGGGATTTGTATAAATAAAAAACCGTTTGACCAGGACCTGTAGCGCTAACTACTTGGCAGGCCGAGGCAGAGAAGGATCGCCTGAGCCCAGGAGATTTAGGCTGCAGCGAGCTGTGATTGCATCACTGCACTCCAGCCTGAGTGACGGAGCGACACCCTGTCTCTCATTTTTATTGTTTTAAAAAGAAAGAAAAATAATAGTAGACTCTGTAAACCAGTTCACTCTCAAACCCATTTTTCATATTCCAGATGTTATGGCTGCACACTAGCCTGAGATCTGCCCCAGGAGAGGCAGCCTGAGAAGCCCACAGGGCAGTAAGTTGGCCCGGCACTAACGTCGTTCTGCCGAATATGCATGTGCACGGGGCTGACCAGCTACGGGCAGGCCCACCGCCTCTGCCGAGTACCCCTGAGAGAGGTGGCAGCCCCACTGCACTTCTGTCCATGCAGATCCAGCCCATTGGTGTGAGGTCCAAGAGGGAGGGAGATCAACCGCACGTCTGCTGCCAGATGTGGGCAATGCAGACACGGCCCCTGCTGGACAAGAAGTGGGTACAGGTGCTGGGGAAGAACAGGCCTGGCCTGCATCTGATGTTTACTCTGTGAAGCTTAAAAGTGTGGTAACAGTCTGAAAACACATGCTAATGGAGGCCGTGTGGCACGGTGGGTCCCGGAACGTAGACTACAGAGCCGGGCTACTTGGGTTCAGATTCTGTCTCACACTCACTATATGATCTTGGATAAGTCCTTCACTTCTCTCGGCTTCAGGCTCCTCATCTGTAAAATAAGGTTGATAACAACAGTACCTTCCTCACAAGAATGTTGTAAGGGGTAAGAAAACTCAAATGTGAAAGAGGTTCTCAAAACTTTTTGGTCTCAAGACCCCTGTCTTATACTCTTAAGGAGTGTTGAGTATATCAAAGACTATTTATTTACGTGGGCTATATCTATCAATATTTACCATAATAAAAATTTAAATGATACATTTTAAGAATATTTCATGGCCGGGCACGGTGGCTCACGCCTGTAATCCCAACACTTTGGGAGGCCGAGGAGGGCAGATCACAAGGTCAGGAGATCAAGACCATCCTGGCTAACACGGTGAAACCCTGTCTCTACTAAAAATACAAAAAATTAGCCGGGCATGGTGGCGGGCGCCTGTAGTCCCAGCTACTCGGGAGGTTGAAGCAGGAGAATGGCGGGAACCCGGGAGGTGGAGCTTGCAGTGAGCCGAGATCGCACCACTGCACTCCAGCCTGGACAATAGAATGAGACTCTGTCTCAAAAAAAAAAAGAATATTTCATTATTAATTTATGGCTGGGCACGGTGGCTAATGTCTGTAATCCCAGCACTTTGGGAGGCCGAGGTAGGTGGATCATCTAAGGTCAGGAGTTCAAGACCAACCTGGCCTATATGGCAAAACTCCATCTTTACTAAAAATACAAAAATTAGTCGGGCATGGTGGTGGACACCTGTAGTCCCAGCTACTCAGGAGGCTGAGGCAGGAGAACTTTTTGAACCCTGGAAGTGGAGGTTGCGGTAAGCCAAGATGGTGCCCCTGCACTCCAGCTTGGACAACAGAGAGAGACTCTGTGTCTCAAAAACAATAAATAAAATAAAATAAAATATTTCTTTTTTTTTTTCTTTTGAGGCAGAGTTTCACTCTTGTCGCCCAGGCTGGAGTGCAATGGCAGCCTCAGCTCACTGCAACTTCGGCCTCCTGGGTTCAAGCAATTCTCCTGCCTCAGCCTCCTGAGTAGCTGGGATTACAGGCATGCACCACCACACCCAGCTAATTTTTGTATTTTTAGTAAAGACAGGGTTTTACCATATTGGCCAGGCTGGTCTCGAACTCCTGACCTCACGTGATCCGCCCGCCTCGGCCTCCCAAAGTGCTGGGATAGCAGACGTGAGCCACCGTGCCCAGTCAAGAATATCTCATTATTAGTTTACAAATCAATAAGAAAACTATTACGTATGCATGCAATATGAATACAATGACGTATCTTTATTAAAAAAACTAACTATATTTTCTAAAACAAGAAATAATTACTAAGACTTCGGTACCCAGCCAAGATGGAGTAGCAGGAGCCAGACAAAATGCATGAAACAATTGTTTCCAAGATACTGAACATCAGGCAGCAAGGGACAGTGATCTATAAGAGATGGGAAACAGAAAGCCGTGATTGCCCCAGCGCTCTGCTGTGCGAGTACTTCCAAGACCTCGCCCAGGGAGGGGAAAGCCAGGTGGGGCTGAGAAGACTGCTTGAGTTGTGGAGCTGAGAGTACAGGGAGACCAGGGCAGCCAGACACCACAGGACTGGACACCAGACCGGAGGAGGCTGCACAGAGAGCGGACACAGATCTCGAGCGTTCCCCCAGGTATTCCATTGAATGCTGATAAGCACATGTATGTGATGAAACTATGATGGGCCAGGAAAGAAATATTTCAGAGGATTATACATGGGGGAGGGAAACGGATTAACTGTGCTGGCTAATTTTATGTGTCAACTTGACAGGCCATGGTCTGCCCAGATTAAACATTGTTTCTGCTGTGTCTGCGGCTGTGTTTCCGGGTGAGGTCAGCATGTGACTCTGTGGACTCACTCCGCAAAGCGCACTGCCCTCCCCGGCGTGGGTGGGCACCATCCAATCCACTGAGGACTTGTACAGAGCAAAAGGCAGAGGAGAAGGAATTCACCCTTTTTCCTTCTTGCCTGCTCGAGCTGGGATGTCTCATCTCATCTTTTCCTGCCCTTGCGTTGGGGTTTATGCCATCAGCTCCCATGGTTCTCAGCCCTGTTGACTCAGCCTGAATTATACCATCTTTCTTGAATTTTCCCCTTGCAGGTGGCGGATCATGGGACATCTTGGCCTCCATAGTCGTACAAGCCAATTCCTCATGATAAATCTCCTTTTATGTTTGCATATACGCATATCTTATTGGTTCCATTTCTCTGGAGACTCCTGACTAATACAGGGAATTAACAGGAGGTAAGTTTTTTACATTTTATTTGAACTGGTAAAGTGTTGCCACCAGTAGGCTGTGCATAAGTTACGTATGTATGGCTTTTTAGAACAACCACAAAAAAATCTGTTCAAAGAGATATACCCCCAAAGCAGTATAGATAAGTAAAAATGGGATTCTAAAAAATGTCCAAGGTTTACGTAACAAGGCAGGGTAAGATACACACAATGACTTCAGATATATCTCAAGGGCATTATGCTGAGTGAAAAAAGGCAACCTGCAAAGATCACATACTGTATGAGTCTACTCAGATAGTAGCCTTCAAATGACAAAATTATAGAGATGACAAATAGATGAGTGGTTGCCAGAGACTGGGAATGGTTGCAGTACAGGAGTGAGTGTGACTATAAAGGAGTGTTTTTATCCATTAACATAGGATGTCTTTCCATTTATTTAGATTTTCCTTAATTCCACTGAACAACGTTTTGTGGTTTTCAGTGTGTGTAAGTCTTGTACTCCTTTAGATAAATTATTCCTAAGTATTTTACTCTTTTTGATATGATTGCAAATGCAATTGTTCTCTTAATTTCCTTTTCAGATTATGACTGCTGGCATATAGAAACACAAATAATTTTGCATATTAATCTTGTATCCTAAAATCCTGCTGTACTTGTTAATTCCAGTGCTTTCTTGGAAATTCCTTAGGCTATTCTATACACAAGACTATGTCATCTGCAAATAGAGGTTAGTGTTACTTCATTTCTTCCAATCTTGATGACTTTTCTTTTTCTTGCCTATTGTCCCTGGCTAGAAACTGTTGAATAGAAGTGGAAAGAGCAGACATCCTTGTCATGTTCCTGATCATAGGCTGAAAGCCTACAGTCTTTCACCATTAAACATGATTTTAGGAGGCACATGGTGACTCACACCTATAATCTCAGCACTTTTGGAAGCTGAGGCAGAAGGATTACTTGAGCCCAGGAGTTCAAGACCAGTGTAGGCAACATAAGGAGATCCTGTCTCTACAAAAATTAAAAAAAAAAAAAAATTCAGCAAATCATGGTGGCATGCGCCTCTAGTCCCCACTACTTCGGAGGCTGAGGTGGGAGGATCACTTGGGCCAGGAAGTCAAGGCTGCAGTGAGCCAGGATAGCAACACTGCACTCCAAGCCTGGGCTACAGAGTGAGACTTTATCTAAAAAATATATATATATGATTTTATATATATATGATTATATATATGATTTTATATATATAACATTTTTCTGTGGGTTTTTCATAAACCCCTTTACTGTGTTGAGGAGGAAGCGTTCTTCTATTGTTGGTAGGAGTCCTCTTCTGTTCTTGTGTTCATTTGTTTGTTTTATCATGAAAGAGTAATGGGGTGGGCATGGTGGCTCACGCCTGTAATCCCAGCACTTTGGGAGGCCAAGGCAGGCAGATTACAAGGTCAAGAGTTTGAGACCAGCCTGGCCAACATGGAGAAACCCCAATTCTACTAAAAATACAAAAATTAGCTGGGCATGGTGGTGCATGCTTGTAGTCCCAGCTACTCGGTAGGCTGAGGCAAGAGGATTGCTTGAACCTGGGAGGCAGAGATTACAGTGAGCCAAGATCATGCCATTACACTCCAGCCTGGGTTACAGAGTGAGACTCCACCTCAAAAAAAAAAAAAAAAAAAAAAAAAAAAAAGATGATGGATTTTGTCAAATGCCTTTTCTATGTCTATTGAAATGTTCATATGAGTTTTGTCCTTCAGTGTATTAATGTAGTGTATTACAGTGATTGATGTTAATATGTTATACCCACCTTGCATTCCTGGGATAAATCCCACTTAGATGTGGTATATAATCCTTTGTATATGTTGCTGGATTTAGTTGCTAGTAATTAGTTGAGGATTTTTGTGTATATTCATAAGAGATGTTGGCTGTAATTTTTCATCCATCTCCTTCGTGCTCTTACTGTTCAACAACATTTTGACAAAATGTTGACACATATTACATTCCTATATGTGCATAGCCCATAACAAATTACATGCATATTTTCTTATGCAATTACTTTTTAGATCAGTTAAGAGAAGAAAGGAGAAGAAATATGCAATTATACTTTCTTTTGTAATTATCTACTTTTACCAACACTTGTTTTTCATGTGGATTCAAATTAGTATCTGGTGTCACTTGGTTTCTGTCTGAAAAACCTTAAATATTTCTTGTTACTCAGGCCTGGTGGCAATAAGTTCAGTCAGATTTTATTTATTTTGGAGTGCTTTTTATTTGGCCATTATTGTTGAAAGATAGTTTCGTTGGGTATAAAATTATTGGTTAACAGGTTTGTTGTTCTGTTTTTACTGTTAAGCACTTTGAATATGTCATACCACTGCTTTCTAGCCCCCACTGCTTTGGATAAGACATCATCTGTCAATCTTATTGTACTTCCCTGGTACACAATGAATTGTATTCCCTTTGCTGCATTTAAGATTTTATCTTTATCTTTGGCTTTCAAAATTTGACTATAATATGTCTGAGTGTGAATGTCTTTGTGTTTATCCTACTTGAAATTCATTGTTTCTCAGATGTTTAGAATGTTTTTCATCGAAGTTGGGGAAATTGGTCAGACACAGTGGCTCTTGCCTGTAAGCTCAGCACTTAGAGGCTGAGGTGGGATGATGATTTGAGGCTAGGAGTTCAAGGAAATACAGAATACAGCCTAGGAAATACAGCAAGACCCTGTCTTTGTAAAAAACTTGAAAATTTACTGACCATTGGGGTACATGCCTGTAGTCCTACCTACTTGGGAGGTTGAGGCAGGAAGAATGCTTGAGCCCAGGGAGTCAAAGTTACAGTAAGCTGTGCTTGTGCCACTGCCTTTCAGGCTGGGTGACAAAGCAAGACTCTCTCTATAAAAATAATAATATTAATAAATTTTAAATAAATAAGCAAATAAATTTGGGGAAATTTTCAACCATTGTGTCTTCTAATAATTTTTATGTCCCTTTCTCTCACTTCTCTCTATTATTCTTATGTGTATTATTCCGTTTTTGCATTGCTATAAAGAAATACCTGAGACTGGGTAATTTATAAAGAAAAGAGATTTAATTGGCTCACAGTTCTGCAGGCTGTACAGGAAGCATGGCAGCATCTACTTGGCTTCTGGGGAGGCCTTAGGAAACTTATACTCATGGCAGAAGGTGAAGGAGAAACAGGCACACCTTACACGGCCAGAGCAGAAGGAAAAGAGAGGGAGCAGGGAGCTGCTACAGACTTTTTGTTTGTTTGTTTGTTTGTTTTTGGAGCTGGAGTCTCACTGTGGCCCAGGCTGGAATGCAGTAGTGCAATCTCTGCTCACTGCAACCTCTGCCTCCCAGGTTCAAGTGATTCTCCTGCCTCAGCCTTCTGAGTAGTTGGGATTACAGGCACCCACCACCACACTCAACTAATTTTTGTGTTTTTAGTAGAGACGGGGTTTCACCATGTTGGCCAGGTTGGTCTTGAACTCCTGACCTCAGGTGATCTGCCCCCCTTGGCCTCCCAAAGTGCTGGGATTACAGGCGTGAGCCACTGCACCCAGCCCAGACTTGTAAATAACCAGATTTTATGAGAAATCACTATTATGACTAAGGAGGATGGTGCTAAACCACGAGAAACTGCCCCCATGATCCAGTCACCTCTCACCAGGCTCCACCTCTAACACTGGGAATTATAATTTAACATGAGATTTGGGTGGGGACACAAACCATATCATTTTTGCCCCTGGCCCCTCCCAAATCTCATGTCCTTCTGATATTTCAAAATATAATCATGCAGTCCCACAAAGTGTTAACTTATTCCAGCATTAACTCAAAAGTCAAAAGTCTCATCTGAGACAAGGCAAGTTCCTTCCACCTATGAACCTGTAAAATCAAAAACAAGTTAGTTACTTCCAAGATACAACGGGGGTACAGGCATTGGTTAAATACTCCCATTCCAAAAGGGAGGAATCAGTCAAAAGAAAGGGGCTTCAGGCCCCATGCAAGTTCAAAACCCAGCAGGGTAGTTGTTCAGTCTTAAAGATCCAAAATAATCTCATTTGACACCATGTCCCACATCCAGGGGACACTGGTATGAAAGCTTGGCTCCCAAGGCCTTAGGAAGCTCTCCCCCTGTGACTTTGCAAGGTTCAGCTCCCATGGCTGCTCTCAAGGGATGGCCTTAAGTGCCTGTGGTTTTTCCAGGTGCAGGATGCAAGCAGCCAGTGGATCTACCATTCTGACGTCTGGAGGACAGAAGTCCTCATCTCACAGGTAGTCCCAGTGGGGACTGTGTGTGGGGGCTCCAACCCCACATTTCCACACTGCCCTAGTAGAGGTTCCGTATGAGGGCTCTGCCACTGCAGCAGGTTTCTGCCTGGATATCCAGGAATTTCCATACATCTGCTGAAATCTAGGCAGAGGCTCCCAATTCTAAACTCTTGCATTCTGTGCAGGCTTAACACCACAGGAAAGCCACCAAATTTAATGGCTTGTACCCTCTGAAACAGCAGCCAGGGCCTCTTTCAGCCACAGGTGGAGCTGAAGCAGCTGGGATGCAGGGAGCAGAATCTCAAGGCTGTGCAGGGCAGAAGGGCCCTGGGCCTGACCTAGAAAACCATTCAGTCCTCTGAAGCCTCCAGGCCTGTGCTGGGAGGGGCTGCCATGAAGGTCTCTGAAATGCCTTCTAGACCTTTTCCCCATTGTCTTGGCTATTAGCACTTGGCTCCTCTTTACTTATGCAAATTTCTGCAGCCTGCTTGAATTCCTCCCCCAAAAATCAGCTTTTCTTTTCTATCACATGGCCAGGCTACAAATTTTCTAAACTTTTACACTCTGCTTCCCTTTTAAATATAAGTTCCAGGTTCAGGTCATTCCTTTGCTCACACATATGAGCATAGATTGTCAGAAGCAACCAGGCCAGTCCTTAAACACTTTGCAGCTTAGAAATTTCTTCTGCCAGATACCCTAAATCATCGCTCTCAAGTTCAGAGTTCCACAGATCCCTAGGGCGAGGGCACACCACCACCAGGTTCTTTTGCTAATACATAACAAAGGTTATCTTTGCTCCAGTTCCCAATAAGTTCCTTATCTCCATCTGAGACCTCCTCACCCTGGCCTTCACTATTCATATTACTATCAGCATTTTGGTCACAACCATTTAACCAGTCTCCAGGGAGTTCCAAATTTCCCCTCATCTTCCTGTCTTCTTCTGAGCCCTCCAAACTCTTCCAACCTCTGCTCATTACCCAGTTCCAAAGTCGCTTCCACATTTTCAGGTATCTTTACAGCAATGTCCCACTCCTCAGTACCAATTTTCTATATTAGTCCATTCTTGCACAGCTATAAAGAAATCCCAGAGACTGGGTAATTTATAAAGAAAAGAGGTTTAATTGGCTCATGGTCCTGCAGGCTGTACAGGAAGCATGGCAGCATCTGCTCACCTTCTGGGGAAGCCTGAGAAAACTTACAATCATGGCAGAGGGCAAAGGGGGAACAGGCACGTCTTACATGGCCAGCGCAGGAGGAAGGAAGAGGGAGGGGGGAGGTGCTACACACTTTTAAATGACTGGATCTCACAAGAACACACTCACTATTGCAACCAAGGGGGATGCTAAATCATTGGAAACCACCCCCATGATCCAATCACTTCCCACCAGGCCCCACTTCCAACATTGTGGATTACAATTTGACATAAGATTTGGGTGGGGACACAGAGCTAAACCATATCAATATGTTGGTGCGCTTAGTGGTGTCCCATATTGCTCTGATGCTCTGCTCATTTTTCTTTATATTTTTCTCTGTTTTTCAGATTGCATTATTTCTACCGACGTGTCTTCAAGTTCACTGATTCTTTTTTCTGCCAACTCAAATTGACTGTTTATCCTATCCAGTGAATTTTTTATTCTGTTTTTGTTTTGTTTTGTTTTAGAGGTGAGGTCTCACTGTGTTGCCCAGGTTGATCTCAAACTTCTGGGCTCAAGCAATCCTCCTGCCTTGGCCTCCCAGAATGCCAGGATTACAGATGTGAGCCACCACTTCTGGCCTTTTCATTTTGTTTATTGTACTTTTCATCTCCAAAATTTTTTATTTGGTTCATTTTTATAATTTCTACTCCTTTATTGATACTCTCCAATGAGACATTGTCATTTCACCTTCATTTAGTTTTTTGTTTTGTTTTTTAAGAGACATGGTTTCATTCTATTGCTCAGGTTAGAGTGCAGTGGTGCAATCATAGCTTACTGAAGTCTTGAATTCCTGGACTCAAGCAATCCTTCCACCTCAGCCTACCAAGTAGCTAGGGCTACAGGTGTGTACCACCACACCTGGCTAATTCTATTTTTTTGTAAAGACAAAGTCTCACTGTGTCTCCCAGTCTGTTCCCAAACTACAGGCCTCAAGCAATCCTCTCACCTCTGCCTCCTGAAGTGCTGGGATTACAGGCATGAGCCACCACACTCAGCCATAACCAGATATTAATGGAAACAGGAAGAATTTAAAATTTGGTAATGATTGACAGTATGGGCAAAGTAGCAGGATCCAGTCCAATTAGCAGCTAGGTGTCAAAATCTCTTCTGCTACATTGAGGAAGAATCTCTACCAGGCAAGAAAGCATTTACATATCCATCAGTTACTTGCGATTTACAAAGAGGTAAAGTAGATTAAATACTATGAACAAGGCTAGAACCTGTAACCTAGAAAAATGTGCTATGAAGTGTGCATAGCTTTCCATTGAAACACAAGTATTTTTCTTCAGTCTCCCTCATTTTGATAAGAATAACCTCAAAGAAAGCTTATTATCGACCCCCCGTCCCCGGTCCCCTGCCACCATACACACACCACATCAGACAAAGTTGGTCTGATTAGATTTGGCCTGGTTATTTTTATAGGTACAGCAAGAATGCTCATTTACCATAGGCCTTCTGAGTTTGGTTTACCAGAATTTTGCATAAGGAGTGAACTTTTAAAACCGCTGAGGCCAAGAAGCCAGCCTAAGAACTCACCACCAGATCTCCCTGGCAGTACCTGCGGATTTGGGCACATTCCTCTCTTCTCTAAGTCCCCAAAATATCCTAAGTTTCCTGGGTCAGCCGGGAAAGGAAAGTAAGGAAGGTCAACCTTCCTTCCTCACTTATAATTCTGGAAACACTGTAAGCCAGATACCAGGCTGTTTTTTTTCAAGAGGGCTTTGTACGTGTTGGCTCCATAAAGGCAACCTTAGCTCCTTAGAAGTGTCTGGTCATATCTGATTAAATGAGCGTCATCCTCAAATATGATATTCCAGACAAGGCCTTGGTTGTATCACCAACGTTTCCAACTGTTTCCCATTAACAAGAAGGACATATTCTTACTGCATTTATGACAATAACTCACATTTCCGTGAAAATAAGAATACTCAGTAAGCATTTTGAATTCTAGAGGGGTCAGGCAGGAAGAAATCATTTTACAAACAGTTCATTTCTGTTTTCAAAAGTAAACTCGACTAAATTGTTATGAATTATAGATAACTTATGAGAAAAATAGAAAGGGGGAATTCCTTATCTAGCCAGATAATTTTCAAATACAAAAGACTAGATGACAGTTCCTTACAACAATAGTGCATCTGACAAGGAAATATGGTTGTTTCTGCATCCTGCAAAATGAGATAATAAAGTCAAAAATTTTTGACAAAATAATTGTAAACATGATTAACACCATTTTTATTTTTTATTATTATTTTTTTTTGAGATAGACTCTCGCTCTGTTGCCCAGGCTGGAGTGCAGTGGTGTGATCTCAGCTCATTGCAACCTCTGCCTCCTGGGTTCAAACAATTCTCCTGCCTCAGCCTCCCGAGTAACTGGGATTACAGGCATGCGCCACTGCACCCAGCTAATTTTTTTGTATTTTTAGTAGAGACAGGATTTCACCATATTTGCCAGGATGGTCTCAAACTCCTGACCTTGTGATCCACCCACCTCGGCCTCCCAAAGTGCTGGGATTACAGGCGGGAGTCACTGCGCCCGGCCCTTATTAACCTCATTTTCAAAGAGTAGACAAGACAACATGTGCTTTCAAGGACTCTCTGGGAAATTCAAAGACAGTTTAGACGTCAAAGCTATCCCAAATGAATGCCATTCTCAAAAATGACATTCCAGGCAAAACCTGGGGGATTTTATCTTATTTTATTTTACATTAGGACTCAATATTGGGAAGGGAGAAAGCAAAGTTATCAAGAGATTTAACCACTTAAGAATGAAGTCAAGTCATGAGAAACTATTTGGCTATTCATTTCAAACTGAAAATACCTTTTTTTTTTTTTTTTTAGACCGAGTCTTGCTCTGTCGCCAAGCTGGAGTGCAGTGGCGTGATCTCAGCTCACTGCAACCTCCATCTCTTTGGTTCAAGGGATTCTCCTGCCTCAGCCTCCTGAGTAGCTGGGACTACAGGTGCGCACCACCACACCCAGCTAATTTTTGTATTTTTGGTAGAGAGAGGGTTTCCCCATGTTGGCCAGGATGGTCTTGATCTCTTGACCTTGTTATCCGCCCGCCTCGGCCTCTCAAAGTGCTGGGATTACAGGTGTGAGCCACTGTACCTGGCCATGACAATAAAGTATTTAAATGTTTGTTTAAACTCAACAGAGAAGGAAAATAATTGTAAAGAAATTAGCCCTTCCTAAATGAGTTTTCTTTTCTTTTCTTTCCTTTTTTTTTTTTTTTTTTTTTTTTAAGCTAGGGTCTCACTGTCACCCAGGCTGGAGTGCAGTGGTAAGATCTAGGCTCACTGCAGGCTTGACCTCCCCAGCTCAAGAAACCTTCCCGCCTCAGCCTCTGCGGAAGGTGGGACCACAGGCTGGCGCCACCGTGCCCACCTAATTTCTTGTATTTTTGTAGAGACAGGTTTCATCATGTTGGCCAGGATGGTCTCGAACTCCTGGGCTCATGATCTGCTGGCTTCAGCCTCCCAAAGTGCTGGGATGACAGGCGTGAGTCACTGTGCCCGGCCCGCAGCTGTTTTTATTAAACCACAAATATTAACCCAGTCACATTTGTCTAAATAAAAAGATTTTGAATTCTTAAAACATTTCTGAGTTAGCTTTTATGAAAATAATTTTCTTTTCCTTTTTGACCATTAACAGTATTAGAAGTTACATTTCCCCAACTTCTGAAAAATTCAGGACCATTCCATTTATATAAGGTGATTATTTATCTCTAAAGCTATCAGAACAGGGCCCCTTTGGCGATTTTAAATCTAATATGGCCGGGGAGGGCTGCAGCCAAAAGTGCCTGCAAGCGGCCCGCGGCCGGTGGGGTCCTGGGACAGGCCCGCGCGGGGCCGAGGTGCCAGGGCCCCCGGAGGCAGGACGGGCGGTGCCGACGCAAAGGCCGGAGGGACAGCGAGGCATCCTGGGAGGCGCCCTGGCTCAGACGCTTCTGTGGGAGGGCGTCTGAGTCCTCAGTTTCCCTAGGACGCGTAAGGAGACAACCGCGAGAGGGCCGGCACGCCGCTGCCCACCGTGCCCGGGAGCCCCACCGTTCGTCCGCGCCCCTCTCGGAGTCTGCCCATCCCCAGCCGCACGCGCGCCGCCAGCGCTCCCGCGGCACCGACTCGCCCTCCAGCACTCAGGGCCGGCAGCGTGGTGACAAGGCCAACTGCGCCCCCTGTCTCCAACGCGCTCCCGAGGGGCAGAGGGAACACAGCAGCCACATGTGGCTATGATAAATATATACAAATACTATATGATGTATGTTATGTATAATAATGTGGTTATATTATGATGATTTCAATATAATTCAATATAAGTAATGAATTAACTAAAGTTAATTCAAATTTAAAATTCAGTTCCTCAGCTGCCCTGCAGGTGCAGACGCTACATGTGGCTGCTGGTCACCATCGCCTTGGCAGGAGCATCTCCCTCCGTGCAGAAGCTCTAGGCGCCAGTGGTCACGGAGAGGCTCTGGCTGCCCCAGTGGGGCGGGGCGGGAGGCATCATTTTGTGGCAAGTGCTTTGGCAGTGTGCCTGAGGAAGATCACCATGGCCAGGCGACCAACCCAGACAGGGACTGAGCCAAGATGAATCAGCCTGGTGAGCCAATACTTGCCACAAAGCCTGAGCCACCCAACTCGAGTTCACCCGGAAAAGCCAAGGCAATGAAGACAGTGACAGGGGCTGGGAAGCAGGACACAAAGAAATGAGACTTGAGAAGACCATCACCACGCGAGAGTTAGGTATTCTTTTAAAAATTAGTAAATGAAAGAAGAAACTATAACTGTGAGATCCGCCCATACTGGCCCTACTTTGATGATGACAGAATGTCGCCTTGCTTTGTAGGTACAACAGAGCCAAAACTGCAAGGCATGGAGCCCAGGCATGCACAGTGGAACAAGCTTTGACCTCTAACAATACCCAGAACCAATGACTCTTCCCCTCAGAACCAAGAAGACCAGGACAAGACTGGAATCTGAACATGGACATCTTTCAGAAGCAGGGATCCATTGGCCCGGGAGACTGGGGCTCCAATCTGCCTTGGCAAACCTTTCCATAATGGTTCAATGTGAAGCCCCACGATCAGAACCTGCCAAGCCAACACTGCCAAATCATTTCTCTTGTCCTCTGGTCCCTTAAAGCTTGCCCCAGACCTCAAACTGGGGAGACAGATTTGAGCCCCGCTCCTGCCTTCTTGCTGGTCAGTTTTGCAATAAAGCCTTTCTTTTCTCAAAAGCTGCTGCCAGTGTTACTGGCTTCGCTGTGCATCGAGCGGTGAGCCCATTTGCTTGATAACAAAACTCCCCAAGGCAGTGGCAACGTCACCAGTCAGTGACAGGGCTGTGTGGGCCCTGAGGAGTGACCTGGAGGAAGGGGATGCTTGGGAGAGGGAGAGGAAGGAGCAGTAGACAGGGGTCCACCCAGCAGAGCGCCCAGGCTCAGCGAAGCCACAGAAGAAGGGAGTCTCCAAACTGCTAGGTCCAGAGGGACCCCACAGAGCATCGGGGAGAGCCCCAGGGGCCTAAGGCAGGGCCTAGAAGGCTGGGTGGCAGGCAGGGAATTCGAATTTAATCTGTAGGAGATAAGGAGCCACTGAAGAATATTAGGTAAAGAGGACATGACTAGATAGCAGTTTTGAAAAGGGGCACTGGTAGACCTGGTGCCGTGGCTCATGCCTGTAATCCTAGCACTTTGGGAGGCTGAGGTGGGCGGATCACTTGAGCTCTGAAGTTCGAGACCACCTGGGCCACCTGTGGAAACCTCGTCTTCACAAATAATGGTGGCATGCGCCTGTAGTCCCAGCTACCCTGGAGGCTGAGGTGGGAGGATCACTTGAACCCGGGAGGCAGAGGTGGTACTGAGCCAAGATCGCACCATTGCATTCCAGCCTGGGCGACAGAGCAAGATCCTGTCTCAAAAACAAGTGGGTGTTTGGCACTGGCTGACCCAGCACACTGAAGAAAGGAGAACATAGTTCAGGTTGGGGCCCGACAGGGTACAAGTAAACCCAGCTGAACAGAGAGGGCCATGGCAGACAGGGAAGGGAGGGAGACGCCCCTCTGGAAAGCCCTTAAAAGAAGCGTGGATAACACTTCCTGGGCTCTGGGAGAAAATAACAGTTTACTGCAGGCGGGAGAGGATTTGGTGCGAAGGGTACTGCTTCCTTAGGTCGAGGCGAAAGACCTTGGCAGCAGAAAAGGCTGGCTCTGGCCCCTTCCCCTGGGGGAGGTGGGAGCTGGCATCTGCCTGACCTTATGCAAAAGTCCAACAATAGTGGGAGGGAGGACGCGGGCATCCGAGGAGTCCCTGCCCGGGATTTGCAGATGCGGTGGCTGCAAGAGCTGAGGCCAGGCCCTGCCTGGTGCTGACACGGTGAAATCTAAAGCTCCTGAAAAGCTAGGCTTCCCCCCGCAGGGACAAGGCCATCCAGCACCACAAAGAGGAACACAGAATGCGGTTTCAGAACAAGAAAAAAAAAAAATTCCTTTCAGGGCCCTGCTGCATTTGTGTGAGTCTGGCTCCTTTGCGTCTCCATCCACATCAACGTTCACTGTGAATGGAGCCCGGAAGGAAGGACAGGTTCAAAACGAAGGATGGGGAGAGAGGGAGGACTCGGAAAGGCATCTGCCTGTTCTTAAACCACCCAGGAAATGAGTGTGCCACCGTCCGTTATGCTTGTGAGTGAAAAGGGTGGAGGGTGACGGGAGCTGCTGCTTCCGGGAGGTCAGAGAAGGACATTTTGAAAGTGACATTGAAGTAGAGACCTGAAGAAATGAGGGAGGGCGCTGTGAAGATATTTGGGGTGAGGAGGAATGCTCTAGGGGAATATGTTTGACAGATCCAGAAACAACCCAAAGGCCACCCGATGTAGACCAGGATGGAGGCGGGAGAAAGCAGGGGAGTAGAGGCAGACAGGTCCCGGGCCATCCCACAGGGCAGCGTGGGCGAGGTGAGGAAGTCGCTTCTGTGAGTGTGAGGTGAGCAATGGGGGAGTGACATCATCTGACTCAATGGACAAAGGTCCCTCAGGCCGATGTGTGAACAACCGTGAAGAAAGCAAGGACCAAAACAGGGACACTGTGGTGGGGTGCAGGCGGGCGCCCAGATGTGGGGTTAGTGGTGGAGGGGAGAATGGGCTGGTACTGGATCTGTTTCCAAGGTAGAGTGGCGGGACTTGCTGACGGGGTGCGATTATTGAGGTGCAGAGGAGGGGGTAGCTACAGGTTTTGGGGGATGAGGAGGGGAAGTCAGGAGTGAAGTGTCTGGTTCTGCACACAACCTCCAGGGTGTCTATTAGATGCCTGGTGGAGACGTGGGGGAGGATCTGTACGCAGAGGGTTTTAACAACACGGGCTGGGCCAGAGGGTGCCGAGAGAGAAAAGAGGAGATCCCCCAGGAGCAGCAACGCTGAGGGCTCAGGAGGAGGAACAGCCAAGAGAGGAGCCTGCGGTGTCATCCTGGGGCTGAAGGCTGAAATTCACTGCACTAGCCAACAGCATCTGGCGATTTTGTGATGAACGATTTTGCTGGCACGGTGGACTGAAGGCCTGGTTGAAGGGCTTCAAGGGAGACAGGGAAGCAAGAGATGGTTGTTAGGATGAGTTTTGCTGCAGTGCTGGAGGAGGGTGGGTTTTGTTAATGATCTTCCCTCCCTGCAACAAAACCACAGCAGAAAGCCCATCCAGGGCTCACACAGAGGGACCCCCAGCAAAGGCCTCTTCCTGCCACGGGAAGGTCAGAAACCAGAAATCACAACCTAACACTACCCTATTGTCAGTTTTGTAGGTGACCTTGGGTAGGTTACTTAACTTCTTGGTATTTCCTAGCTTCCCTCACCTATAAAATGAGTAGCACAGTCCTGCCTTTTCTAGATGGTAGCTGCATAAATGATTAGGTAACATCACTGATGGGCATTTACGTCCCCAGTCCACTTTCTAGCTCTGCGTATTTGAATACTCTAAGAGCCATGCAGGATTGGCCGTTTTTGTGACTGGCTTATTTCACTCACAGCATAACGTCCTCAAGGTTCATCCATGTTGTAGCATGTGCCAGAATCTCCTCCCTTTTCAAGGCTGCGTAACAGTCTGCTGTATGCATATCTCACATTTTATTTATTTATCTGCTGGTGGACACTTCGGTTGCTTCCATCGCTTGACTAACATGAATAGTTCTGCTGTGAAGAGTTATACAAATCTCTGAGACCCTGCTTTCAATTCTTTGGGGGATATATCCAGAGTGGAACTGCTGGATCAGACTGTAATTATGTACACACACACACACATATATGTATACAAATATGTGTATATGTTTATGTGTCTATGTATCTCTGTGTGTGTGTACATATATACATATATATATATATATTTTTTTTTTTCCTAGGAACTTCCATACTGTTTTCCACAGTGGCTGTAGCATCTTACATTCCCACCAACAGTGCACAAGGCTTCTAGTCTCTCCACATCCTTGACAGACTTGTAACTTTCTGGTGTGTTTTTTTTGTCTTTGTTTTTTGTTTCGATCCTAGCCATCCTTATGGTTTAGCCCATGCTAAGTGATCAGGATGGTCACTATTATTATCAAGTGAGATAACAAATCAAAATGTATTTTGAAAAAATTACATCTGTCAGGATCCAACCAAGAAAACAGAAAGCATTAAAAGGAACTTAGTGGGGGAGATTAGTTACACAGGGGATGGAAAGGCTGAGAAGTCAAACAGCAGGAAGCCATTAACTTTACAACCACCTAGGGCAGAGGACAAAGATTGCAGGCCCACCCAGGGGAAGCCAAGGTGGTGAGAGAGCTGTGGAGGCAGCTGGAAGAATCTGGAGGAATCTGATCTGCGAGAGGAACCACAGGCAGACATCCTCTAGGAGGCTCTGAGAAAGATCAGGGCACGTGGGTGCGGCCTCGGAATAAATCAGGATTGTTAGCTTGTCAGAGTGATCTGACGATGAGTCAGGACACCTGGGCGTGGCGGTGTCCAGAGCACGAGAGTGACACCAAACACACAGGACAGCAGCACCGAGTCTTGGACAAGGGGCGCGAAGGACTCAAGCATGTTGCCAGGCCTGTGGCTGAAACTGAGAACAGAATAGAGAAGCAGGTGGAGATTACTGGGTGTCAACCCTTCCTTTATCAACCCCATGGTGATTAGGATGGTCACTATTACTACAAGTGACGTTACTAATCAGGACGCAACTTTCCCAAAAAAAAAACCACCTGAGTCACACAGATCTCAACTTTTTTTAAAAATCAAATTTTTATGTTGAGATCACTGTTAAGTTTGTGTTCAGTTGTAAGAAACAGATCCTGTGTACCCTTTACCCATTCCTCCATGTTGCAAAACTAGCACAATATCACCGCCACGGTAGACGCAGACAGTGAGGCCACAGGACATTTCTATCAGCAAAAGGGCCCCTCTTGTGCCCCTTTAGAACCACACCCTGCCTTCCAACTAACTATTAATGCTGGCAGGACTTAGCCAGGCCGTAAGGGCGCGTACTCAGAACAAGGAAGCGGGTCAGGCGCTGGGAGGGCCACTGCAGGCGGACAAACTGCACCTGCGCCCGCGGTACTTGAGGACACCACAAAAGTCCGCGGAGGAGGCACCGCGGCACTTCCGCGAGCGCCGCAGGCCCCTGCCCCTTTCGCCGCGGCCGACCAATTGCCGCCCGAAGGCCGAGCCGCTTCCGCCCGCGGCCGGGGAGGGCCGGATGTGAACGGTGTTTTTCCTTCCTGCCGCCGCCTGGTCCAAGATGGCGGACCTCCACCGCCAGTTGCAGGAGTACCTGGCGCAGGGGAAAGGGGGCGGCCCGGCGGCCGCGGAGCCGCTGCTCGCCACGGGGAAGGCGGAGGAGCCCGGGGACGGGCCGGCAGGGGCGTGGCTGGGCCGCGCTGGCCTACCCTGGACCTGGGCGCGGAGCCCTGGGGAGTCGGCGGTGGCGGGCCCGGCGTGCCTGCCCAGCGTGACGCGCGGGCAGCGGCTGGCGGCGGGCGGCGGGTGCCTGCTGCTGGCGGCACTCTGTTTCGGCCTGGCTGCGCTCTACGCGCCGGTGCTGCTGCTGCGCGCGCGCAAGTTCGCGCTGCTCTGGTCGCTGGGCTCGGCGCTGGCGCTGGCGGGAGGCGCGCTGCTGCGGGGCGGCGCGGCGTGTGGGCGCCTGCTGCGCTGCGAGGAAGCGCCCTCCCGGCCCTCGCTGCTCTACACGGCAGCGCTGGGCGCCACGCTGTTCGCCGCGCTGGGCCTGCGCAGCACGCTGCTCACGGTGCTGGGCGCGGGCGCGCAGGTAGCCGCGCTGCTGGCCGGGCTGGTCGGGCTGCTGCCCTGGGGCGGCGGCACCGCGCTGCGCCTCGCGCTGGGTCGCCTGGGCCGCGGCGCCGGCCTCACCAAGGTGCTGCCCGTGTGAGGACCTCGACCCCGCGCCACAGGGGAAGGACGCGTAGCCAGCGCCGTCGGAGACTGCCCCTGCCGAGCCGAGGACTGCACGCCGGTGCCGGGACGCCCGCGGCGAAGACCCTGCCGCGACCGCCTGTGAGTCTAAGCCGGGAGCGGCTGCTGCCAGGGGAGGCGACCGCAGCGTTGGGAGGTCGTCGATGCCAGCGTTTTGTGCTGGACTTGGCACATGCTCTGAAAACAGATTTTGTCATTGAACTGGTTACAGGATGTGAGACGGTTGTAAGTTGCTGTCGAAGTAACTGTGATCTTAGGTTCCGCTGAGTAAAGAAAAAGGACTTTTCTTCGAATTAGCTGCTCTCGTGATTTTTCTCAGGCTGTTTTGTCATTTTAAAATCCAGCGTTAGATGTAGCTTAGCGACGGTAATTTTTTGTTTTGGCTGTGCTAAAACTTGGAAATTATTCTCTTCGGTGCCAGCGAATCCAGAAGGGTATCAGATTATTAAACACCGAATTCAGCCACTGAGTAAGTACTTTTAAAAGTACTTATTTAAGAGAGTTAATCTCGGGTTTTTTCTTCAGTTAACAAAATCATACATATGGTGCCTTATAACATGAAAGGAAAATTAGTTCTGTATTTCACGACGAAAGCGATGGACCAAAAGAATTTCCTGCCCCAAGCAGCCTGGGATCCAGGAAGGGGCGCGTAAAAGCTTAGCGGGCTCTGCGGAAATCCTGCAAATAGGAAGATAATTCTAGATCCGGAACACCTGTATCTGATGGAAACCATGGATTTCTACAAGCTCGAATTATTCCTCATTGTATGGTCTGCTTTGTAAACTAGTTTACAATTTGCAGGCTGATCTTAAGATGTTTTTTATATCTAATTGCTGCTTCCTTCATTTTAGGTTCAGCAGTTACTTTTACCTGCCGTAATTTATTGCCAGAAAAGTATGAGCCTAACATTCTGATGAGTCCAGAAAACTACGTTTTGTCAGTAGCAACACACTAGGAAGTAAAATATATTTAGAATTTAAACATTGTGTGCCACTGGTTCTCGCGCTTGAATGCACGTCAGTTACTTGAAGAGCCACACCTCTGATCAACGCAGTCTGAACTAGGGAAGTAGGTCCTAGACATCAGGACCTTTTTAAAGCTCCTCAGGTGGTTCTACGTTCCCCAAGGTTGAAGACCACTTCTGTGCATTGGCTTGCACAATTTGAAAATAATGCTTTTCCTGAGCTGGATCCCAGTGTTGCCTAACAGGGTGTCTGCCGGGCCGCAGTAGAGCACTGCTGCTTCCTCCAGCCCCAAAATGTATGTTCCTAAGTCAGGTCCCTAAGCACTGTCCCAGCAAGTGACGCAAGTGGCCAACACCCACACTGTAGGCTTGCAGGCTACCCGCCCTGAGATTTGGTGAAGAATACTGCCTTGTTCCCCGTCAGTAAACAAGGTTACCTACCTCAGGTGGCTGCTTTTGAGGGAGCAAATGCAGTATTTTCAGAATGATTTATTTTTTTAATTGTAAAGACTTGTGCCATTGGCTGTTCTTTCTAGTCACCTAAATTTGTTCTAAATTTCTCTAGAACTTGAAATAGTTGGGGGTTTTATAATGTTTTACAATGTTTATTTCTTAAATAAAAACTTGAAAATTCAACATTTCTCAGCTGGTGGCTCACACCTGTAATCTCAGCATTTTGGGAGGCCATGTCGGGAGGATCGCTTGAGGCCAGGAGTTCAAGACCAGCCTGGGCAACATAGTTAAACCCCATCTCCACAAAAAATCTTTAAAAAATTCGCCAGATGTGGTGGCACACAACTGTGATCCCAGCTACTCGGGGTGGGGCTGAAGTGGGAAGATCACTTGAGGCCAGGAGGTTGAGGCTGCAGTGAGCTGTGATCGCACCACTGCACCCAAGCCTGGGCGATAGCGAGACCCTGTCTCAAACATTTTCTCTCAGTTCAAACATTGAAAATCTAGTTTTTATAAGCTTCAAATCACAACATCTAGTATGTATTCTGACAGTGATGTTTTTAAATGCCATTATGTATTTAATAAATATAATGTAGGCTGATTGTTTTCTCTAAATGAAATCACTCTCAAAATGTGATCTGTCAAGTCCAGTAGAGCTTAAAGGTAAAATGAAAATGTTTAAAATGTGATCTGGTTATCTGTTTGAGATACTATGTTTTTAAAGTTACAGCCCAAAATAATGAAATTTTTTCCACTGGAATCTCAGGAAACAAAAGTCTAATCTTGATATGGGTTTGGTCTCTGGATCCGGTTTTAGCTTCATGAAATTTGATTACAGTTTCTCTGTCTTTAAGCTATACCAGTTGGGGGTGAGTGAAGAAATATCCATAACCTAAAGCAATCTTGAGCCTTATAATAGCATGTTTATGGTGGGGTGCTGATTAAGCTGTAATTTCAAAGTTAAAAAAAAAATAGTCTCTAGATTCTAACACTTTCTGAAAAGCAGTGTATATGGCTGACATTTTCTCCACATAAATCAATTAGCTTTTGCTATTTTTTACATTCATGGAGAACCAGTTAGAGTTTCATATACTGTTAAACTATGTCAGTATGCCTTTTCTAAGCAACCACTGAAACTTCCAGCACCAGCAGCCAGGCACTGTGGCTCACATCTGCAATCCCAGCACTTTGGGAGGCCACAGGAGGTGGACCGCTTGAGCCCAGGTGTTTGAGAGCAGCATAGGCGACGTGGTGAAACTCCATCTCTACAAAAAATACCAAAAAAAATGAGCTGGATGTGGTGGCGTGTGCCTGTAGTCCTGGCTACTAGGGAGGCTGAGGCAGAGTCGAAGCTGAAGTGAGCCGTGATTGTTCCACTGCACTCCCGGCTGGGTGACAGCAAGACTCTGTCTCAAAAAAAGAAGAAAAAATGAAACTTCCAGCACCACTAAATGTGCCAAATAAATTTGACTCGACGCCAAACTGAAGCTGCCAATGTAATGAAATGTTAAGGTGGCCATAGGAAAGTCCTTTTAATAAAAGCTTCCATGTAAAACCAAAATAAAGGTCAGTATAGAAAGTATCATAGGGTATAACAAACTGAATTTTTGGCTTCCAATCCAAACTGGGCTAAATGGTATGTTTATTTCAAACAAGGAATTTGCCATGGACAAGATCTGTCTGGCTTGTTATGAATTAGAAGTACACCCTGCCATAACACTGGTATTTCTACATAGCTAGTATGGAAGAGAAAGAGATTAATTAAGTGTTCCAAAATGGTTTTAGGAGCTATTTTGGTCCATTCCTTATCAACTCCATGTGTGATTTCAAGTTATCTAAAGGGCATGTGACGTTATTTCTGACTAACATCAAGTTGCTCTCCTCATCCTGACAAGGCGATTCAAATCTAAACTGTGATTCCTAGGAGATGCTTCCAAGGGGGAGCTCCCTCGCTGGACAGCCAGAAGATTGCATTTTTTCTTCAGAGTACAATTTTCCATCTGTCAGAGCATGTCTGAGTGTAACTTTGAACCTACTACAAACTACATTAATTTTCAAGTATTTCTCTCTCACAAAAATGGTGTGACAGAATTTGTTGAAAAACACAAAGTTCACAGCTGAGATTAATTTAGATGACTTAGTGGTTACTATGCTCATGAACATCAGCGATAGCCGTGCACTCCTCAGCAGATGGGATGCGATGGAAACCAAAGGTTTCCTTAAGGCAAGCACTCCACAACTAGTTTTCTGTTAATTCTTGCGTAAATCACATTCTGTATGCATACAAAAACTTTTATGTTTTTCTCTGACAAACTGTACACATAGAAACAAATTTCCAAATGGACAGGAACTTAAATTTGTGGAGATGCCCCATGTCTTGTGAGACTTAAAAAAACAAAAAAGATCCCAGCTTTTATCTTCACAAAACAACATGGGAGTTGGGGCAATGAGGGTGGACAGGACAGGACAGGGCCACCTGGGCTGGTAGCTGGCAGCAGTCTCTTCATCTTGAAGACCTCATTGAGGGTTCCTGGGATTCAGGTGCCCAGAAGAGTTCAGGGCTACAACGGTGCAGGCTTCCTTTTGTTTCTCTTGGTAAGTCCACAAGAAGTTCTTAAATACTGTCCAGAGAGGCCTCAGGGTACTCAGTTCCAACTTCTACCGACCCCTTCCACCACCCCGTGAAGTTCCTCGCCTCGGCGGGCCAGAGTTCATGTTACTCCCTCTACCCCAGTTACTGCCACTCCGGCCCCCTCGAGAAGGGGTGCCACTGCCTGGAGGGCCCCCAAAAGGTTCATCTCTGTGGTATCCATCGTGGTGTTCTCCGTCTAAAGAGCTGGAACGCCCAGATTTGGGCACTCTCTGGGCAGCTCCTGGGCCCCCGCGGCCTGAAACAAAGAAAATTTCACATGGGACTTTTTGTATTAGCAACTGTTTGTCAGTAACTCCCAGTACAAACTTTACTCTCTGATGACAGTGGACCAGTTGTGGTGGGTGCCAGGGAGACTGGCAGTGGTATTCAGAGTTCTGAGAGGTGTGCCTCTACCCTTTCCTGACCCTGCCTCCCCCTTCCTGGCTTATTGCCATGAGCCTCAGCATCAGCCAGATCCGTGTCCCCAGGGCTGTGACAGACGACGGGAAGCCAAGAGATGAGCACAGAGCACCTTCAGGGAGATGCGGCCACACTGGGCCACGTCCCAGGCCGTGGGAAGTGCACCTACCTGCTCCCAGCCACAGGGTGTGTTGAGGGAAGGTTTGAATACACTGACTTGACTTTGGAAGTACACGCTGCTAATGTTAATAAAAAGTGCTCCAACTAGGATGAGTGTTCACTGGAACTGTCCTGTGACATGTGGCACTTTTGGCTTCCTTTTCATAATTAGTAAAATATTTCTTGAAAAAACAAAAGAAAAGCACAGAAACCCCACAAAACACTGGCTTTCAGGTTATATCACCTAGGCACAGCTTAACTTGCTTCAGACTTGAACACACAAATGTTTAGGTACTATTAAAATTCTTTCATTCTGCTGGATCTTGAGAATATATTTTTAAAAATAAATAAAAAGGAAAAAAATCTACCTTGTAAGAATTTTTTCCTCAGGAAATGATAGGATTTGGTCACATCTCCCATAATGCCCTCTCAGAAGACTACTGCAAACTATCCACGGTCTTATATTTTGTAATAGAATATGAATCTAGCTGAGATGAAGTTAGCAGAACCAGCCAAAGGAACAATCTTGGCTTCTTTTCTTACAAAGAGCAGCTTCAACCCACCGGAGGGCACCTGGGCAGCGTGTCAGCTACTGCGTCATTCCCATGCTAACTGCACATCCTTGACCAGAGGGCCCTAATAATGGTGCGCCGAGGACCCAAGACAGTCAGCCGAGGTCACCGCACGCTGGCTAGTAGTACAGTGTGTTTATGCAGGGAGATCTATTGATGATACATAAGGTAATTTCTGAGGGTTTTGTTGACACAGACAACTATCAAGACCAAATGGCAAGCCGGGCATGGTGGTGCAGGCCAGGCATGGTGGCTCACGCCTGCAATGCCAGCAGTTTGAGAGGCCAAGGCAGGTGGATCACTTGAGGCCAGGGGTTAGAGACCAGCCTAGCCAACATGGCAAAAGCCCATCTCTCTAAAAACACGAAAATTAGCTGGGCGTGGTGGCGCACACCTGTAGTCCTAGCTACTGGGGAGATTGAGGCACAAAAATCGCGTGAACCCAGAAGGCGGGGGTTGCTTGTAGTGAGCCAAGATCACACCACTGCACTCCAGCCTGGGCAACAGAAAAAAACCCAAAAAGACCAAATGGCAGAACTCTGTACTGGAAGGACTGTCCACACAGACAGGCCAACTTCGGGAGCAGAGCACAAGCTGGGGCACGCGGGGAGCAGCCTTCCCAGGAGCCTCCGAGCCACAGCACCTGTGCACCTCCCCTGCTGCCTTGCAACCAGAGTTGTAGTCAGCCTTCGGAGGCGAATACTCCTGGCTCAAGCTGGTGCTGCCTATAAAGTAAAGCTCCAGAGTTTCCAGTTGAGAGAATCTCCTGTGCCCCCGGAAACACTGCCCATAGACCATGTTTTCCAAAGTCTTTGTGACTTTGAGCACAAGCAGTGTTCCTCTAGATCCAGGCTAAAAAACCAACAGAGCACCCAGGAGAGGACAACTCTTCCCCTCCCACTGAGAGTCCCTGAGGGTTCCCAGCAGCCTTCGTGGAGGGCAGACTGCCAGTGAGAGCAGGGCTCCCAGAGAGCAAGCCCAGCAGAGAGGACTGGGGCATCTTGGCAGAGGGCTGAAGTGAAAACCTCAAGCAAACGGGGATTCCTGGAGGCAAGTGGAGTCCTGTGCGGGGCCAAGTTGCAGTCCACCAGATGACAGCTTGTGTGGCACTGGCACCACATTTAGGAGCATGTGCCTCTGCACAGCCCAGGCTGCAAGGGCATGTGCAGCAGATGCAGGCAAGGCCTCCACCAGCCCCTGCAGCTCCTGGAACCATAACCACTGGCCTGCTCTTACCTTTGCCTCCTCGGTCTTCAGAAGGGCCTCCTGAGGCCTCCATCTCTCTGTGCTCAGAAGTGCCTGGGCCATCATGCCAGGGGCGCTTTCGGGGAGGTAGGGATGCCATGTCCATGCCTTGGAGAGAAGAGGAGCGTTCTCTGCTGGCTGGGGAATGACCGTCGTGAGGGGGATGATCAGGTCGGGGAGCATCACGAAAATGTTCATGACCCGGCCCTGAAACAAGAAACAAATCTCCTTACAGGAAAGCACAGTGCGACCAAAAGCAGATGGGAATGACACTGTTGAGAGCAGAGAGCAACTCAGAAGCCACCGTTCACTCATGCTGAATGCCCACCACAGGCTGGGGGTAAGCCACCTAGACTAAGATCCAGAGAACTGGTTCTCACGTGGTGTAGTATCAAGACGTCTTTACAGTCTCAAACGACTGAGGACTCCTAAGAGATTCTGTTAATCAGTTATAACTACGAATATTTACCATATTAGCAATTGAGACTGAGAAAATTTTACTTAACTTTATTCTCCAAAAACAATTTAGTGGAAAGAGCAGTCCTGTTTTATACTCAGATCGATCCCTGTAATGTCTGGCGGATTCCTCTGCTCTCATTCCACCTGCTGAGATCGAGTTCTGTGGCTGCAGGACAGGAGACAGCCCAGGCCCCCGGGAGACGTGAGCTGGAAAGAGGGGACCCGGCGCACCCCAGAGAGGGCCCTCAGAACTCACTTTGTGAACTGCTATCTAGAGTTACCCAACAAGCGGTTCTTTTCCTTACCAGGCTCTCTGTTTCCATCCCAGGAATCTGGCTTCCGCCCTCCTTCAAAGCGAGGGAACTCGTCAGGAGTGGGAAGTAAACCCTTCCTTCCTCCTACACAACAGAGCAAACAGTGCTGCACTCAGACTGTTCCCGGTATATTCACAACCACTGTATTCTGCACCCTATCCTTCCAGACCAGGTGTCCTTAGTAACTCGCTCACCTCGTGGGGTACCCCGACCTCGACCTCTGAGATCTCGTCCTCGGGCCGCTTCCTCAGAAGCATCAAAATTCTCCTCTGGACCAAAGTCTTCAGGACCAGGAAAACCATCCCTTCCTCTGGGGGGAGCACGGCCCTCATGCCTCGGCGGGGCTCCTCTTCTGAAACTGTAAACAGAAAACAGCAGAATGTCCATCTCAGCCACTAAGTTCACGTTTCAAAAAAGCATGTGATACGAGAAAGCATGATATAATGCTGACTGGGAGGAAAACAAAATAAAACTGAAAGGACACATTGTATAATCCTATTAATACTACCAGAGGCAAAAACAGACCAGAAGGAAGCATACCAGAGGGTGAGGTTACTGTAAGCTGCTTTTAGGCTTTTAGGAATAATAATAACATCAACATTTTTAAAGTGGCTATACCATGCCAAGTACTTTACAAGTATACTTTGTTTCATTCATTTCATTCTCACAGCCACCTTATGAAGCTGGTATTAGCAGCAGCTCCATTGATGAGAACACTGAGGCCCAGATTACTGACGTCATTTATTCAAGGACATAGAGTAAGTGCTGGTGATCTGAACTCAGCCAGTCTTGACCCTCGGCCCAGGTTCTGTGTCACTGCCTCACAAATACTTGTCATTATCATCTACATTTGTATGATGAACATTTATGACTTATATAATCAGAAAAATGGGGGCACAGATCGTGTCTGCCAACCATACTGGACCTGTTTGTGGGTAGGGGCTCTGCCATCTGCCCCAGCCCACAGCCTCCACCCAGGGGCAGGCCTCCGTGGCCACAAGCTGCACTCATGGCCCTGGTCCACAGCTGACAGGCACACAGGCCAGCATCTGGCTGAGAGGCAGCCATCCACTGGCTAGCCGGCAGCCTGGAGCCCTGTTTAGTGAACAGCTTCCCCTCTCTCAGGAATTCTGGAGCTAGGAGACTACACTGACTGGGAGCATTGCTGAGGCACACAGGGTACCAGGAGGCCTGTGCGAAAGAAGAGAAAGTGACCTTCTGGCAGCGCACACTAGAGGCAGCGGCGCCGCCCTCCAGGGCCCCTCTGCATGAGCTGCGTGGCCTCCTCCCAGGCCGAGCCTCTGCTCTTCCTCTGGTTTCCATTCCATTGTCTTTTACCCTAATCTTCTACTTGGAAGATTTTCAAACTTACAGTAAAGCTGAAAGAACAGTACAATGAACATCCCAGATCCTCCACCCAGATCAATCCCTTCTTAATATTTTGCCACACGTGCTTTATCTTCTCCGTCCAGCTACTCACAAACATGTTTTCTAAACCATTTGAAAATCAGTTGCCGACAGGAGCTTCACCCCTAAATGCTTCAGTACGTTTCTTCTAAGAACAAGGACTTTCTCCTATATAACCACAATACCTTTACACTCTTATACACCAGCCTAGGCTGTGGGTCTGCACTGACAGATGAAAGACAATACAAATCAAGACAGGGTGTCCAGGCACGGTGGCTCATGCCTGCAATCCCAGCACTTGGGGAGGCCGAGGCAGGCAGATCATTTGAGGCCAAGAGTTCGAGACCAGCCTAGCCAACATGGCCAAACACCATCTTTACTAAAAATACAAAACAGCTGGGTGTGGTAGCGCGTGCCTGTGATCCCAGCTATTCGGGAGGCTGAAGCACAAGAATCGCTTGAACTCAAGAGGCGGAGGCTGCAGTAAGCAGAGATTATGCCACTGCACTCCAGCCTGAGTGACAAAGCAAGACTCCCTCTCAAAAAAAAAGAAAAAAAGACAAGGTAAAATGTAACATTTTGCACAAGATGCAGAGATTCAATAAGCCAGTGAACATTATATAGATGTAAAGCTCTTCTAGTCATAAAAAGTCATGTCAAAGGTAATGCTTGCATATCATTAAGAGAGGGTCTTTAAAACACTGGGAGCCCTTACATCTTTATTTTTAACCTCCCTATCTCCCCTTCCCAAAACAATTGCTTCCTTAGCCCCCACTATGTCATGCTTCCGGGCCTGTCATCAGCCATGCTTTTCTCACCACCCCTGAGGGTGGGCTGGCCAACCGTAACTCAACCACCACATATATATATATATGTCTCGCCCTGTCACCCAGGCTGGAGTGCAGTGGTGCAATCTCAGCTCACTGCTACCTCTGCCTTCTGGGTTCAGGCGATTCTCCTGCCTCAGCCTCCCAAGTAGCTGGGATTTACAGGCACGCGCCACCATGCCTGGCTAATTTTTTGTATCTTTAGTAAAGACAGGGTGTCACCATGTTGGCCAGGCTGGTCTCAAACTCCTGACCTCATGATACGCCCACCTTGGCCGGCCTCCCAAAGTGCTGGAATTACAAGCATGAGCCACTGTGCCCAGCATTAACTACCTATTCACACGAAGAGTAAGAAATGGAATGAAAGGGCCTGGCACGGTGGCTCACGCCTGTAATCCCAGCACTCTGGGGGCTGAAGAACATGGATCACTTGAGGTCAGGAGTTCAAGACCAGCCTGGCCAACACGGTGAAACCCCATCCTACTAAAAATACAAAAATTAGCCAGGCGAGGTGGCGGGCGCCTGTATATCAGCTCCTCAGGAGGCTGAGGCAGGAGAATCACTTGAACCCGGAAGGTGGAGGCTGCAGTGAGCTGAGATCATGCCACTGCACTTCCAGCCTGGTGACAGAGCAAGACTCCATCTCAAGAAAAAAAAAAAAAGAAATGGGATGAAAGGACATGGATAGCTAAGGAGCAGTCAGAGACTACAGTAAAAGCTGGAGTGCTGAACAGCATGGGCCTGAAGCCCATCTCCGACATCTACCACCTGCCAGACCTCGGAAAGTCAAGACACTGCTCTTATTCTGTCTGAATCAGCATAAGATGCTGACAGTCGCACCCATCTCACAAATTCTTTAAATAAAATGAGGTCATTAATTTCCTAAATTAAAACAGATTCCTCGAATTAAATGAGGTAACAACATCTGACACAAAATAAACAATTATCATCATCTTTAATTATTCTGAGTCTCACTTGAGATTTTACTATTTCCTGGGTGTTTTGTTTTGTTTTTCTTTTAAGAGACAGGGTCTTGCTCTGTAGCCCAGGCTGGAGTGCAGTGGCATGATCACGACTCACTGCAGCCTCAACCTCCTGAGCTCAAGCAATCCTCTGGCCTCAGCTTCCTGAGTAGCTAGGACTACAGGCATGCACCACCACACCCAGCTAATTTTTAATTTTTTTTTTGTAGAGACGGAGTTACACTATGTTGTTCAGGCTATTCTTGAATTCCTGGCCTCAAGTGATCTTCCTGCCTCAGCCACCCAAAGTGCTGGGATTACAGGCATAAGCCACACTGGTCCTGGGCTAATTCCTGTTTCTTTCTCCACATTTCTTCTGTTCCTTAAACTCCCCAAGCAGGCTGAGATGAGTGTTCAAGCCTGATCTAAGTTTAACAGGAAGATTGTTTTTCAGTTTAAGTTTGTTAAGATTACTGGGCAATTACACAAAACTTGCATCTATTTCACAACCCCTTTATTTCCAATCTAGGTAGCTGCCTCATATTTCATCACTCTAATCAAGAAGAACCTGGAAATTTTAAGTCAGATCCCAGCAAGTCTTGTAGTATACTGATCCTCCCATCTCTTTAAAAGGACCAAAAAATAAAAAAATAAGCAAAACGAAAAAGACTTCTAGACAGCAAAGATGAAAACAAGACTAAGGTTAGAAAAGCACACTTTTTTTAAAAGTCCAAATGCAAACTCTAGAGAGTGTAGGGCTAGTAATTGACGTAATTCTCTTTCCTCAAGAAAAAGAAGGAAGAGACCTTTGTGGAGAGAGCGGGTAAAAGCTCCACTGAAGATGGAATGGGCCCACAAAGTGTCTGTCCCACCTTTCTTCTCTGCGCCCTCGAAAACGTGGGTCCTCGGGATCCCGGGGGAAACGTTCGTCTCCGGGTCTGCGGCCTTCCCATGCCCCCGGAGGGCCTCGGGCTGCACCCCGGCCATCCCCCTCGCTGAATTCCCTGTGATCAGGGGGAAACGGAGGCCCAGGGCCCCCTCGCCTCCACTTCTCTTCTTGCGGTAAAGGTCCTCCTCGCCCCTCAAATTCACGTAACCGGTGGCCAAAGCGCTTGTCAGGGTGGAAGTCATCTGGTCTGCTGAAGTCATCGGGGAAGTCTGGGTGAGGGCCACGCCTATCAGGGGGACCCCTGCAGTCCTGGCCACCCCGGAAAGGCCCCCTCTCGGGCCCGTGCTCAGGCCCGCCGCTCTGCTCATGCCGCCTCTCTGACATCGGGCCCATGTGATGATTTGGAGGGCCGCGGGAGTCACCTAAAGGAAACAAAGCTGACTTTTACCATGTCTTCCAGGAAACCTGCCAACATAGGTCTGATCTGTAGCATCTCCACATTTCAGAATACATTCTTCATTGAGAATGGTTTCCCTCCTTGGCTCTCAGCTTAGTTAGGAGACAAATGTCCCTGATGCATTGTATAATAGAACAGGAGCTTTGGGGTGCAGATTTCAACTTCATCACCCACTAGCTAGCACAAATTACTCATCTCAAATGAGATCAGCAGTGCCTCTCCATCTCTTAGTTTACACTGGAAAAATGAGAGAGCCTCCTCGGCTTCAGAAGGAGCTTCCTTTGTCTGCCCCTATTCTTTCAGGCATTTCATTAGGGCCACCTGCTCCACATCCAAGGCGGACACAACAGAGGAAATTAATGCTGCAGGCCAGGAAGCGCACCAAGAATTCACCTCTGCACCCATCAACAGGGCGCCACTGCCACCCATGCCATCCCTCCTCTAACCCCAGAAATTCACCTCTGCACCCATTAACAGGGCGCCACTGCCACCCATGCCATCCCTCCTCTAACCCCAGAAATTCACCTCTGCACCCATTAACAGGGCGCCACTGCCACCCATGCTATCCCTCCTCTAACCCCAGAAATTCACCTCTGCACCCATCAACAGGGCGCCACTGCCACCCATGCCATCCCTCCTCTAACCCCAGAAATTCACCTCTGCACCCATTAACAGGGCGCCACTGCCACCCATGCTATCCCTCCTCTAACCCCAGCTTGTTGCACTTGATTCCTCTGTAAGGTACGTGCAATCACCCGCCTCTCAAATACCTCCTGATGACCAAACAGCCCTGCTGGGCTTCAGTGTCGGGGTTTTCTGCACCTCTCTATGAATGTTGTTCCTCATCTACAATATTCTCACCATTTTTTGAAGACAGTATTTGGAATCCCACTAAAGTTTTCTAAAATATTTGAAAATATGTACCACAGTGAAAGTACTGAATAAAGATGGAAAGATGCCAGTTAAATGTGTGATGGCTAACTCAGTTCACCTCCTAACTTGGAAGGGACTGTTTTCCCAGCTACTGAACTACTGCAGCTTTTGTAAATGTTTACCTATTTTTGATCAACATACAGTTTAAATCAAGCACTTTTTAAAAATAGGTAGTAAAAGGATACTCTTGATTCTAAAAACAAAAACTGTGTTTTTAAAGTGAAATTCCTCCAATAGCCCAGTTTATGCCTTTTACTGCTTTTCCCTGGCAATAAAGACAAACCCTTCCTGTCCCCCAGCCAGCCGTAATTCTCACCTCCCCACCAACAGCATCCCTCCTCTTTCTTTTCTTTCTTTCTTCTTTTTTTTTTTTTTGTGAAACAGAGGCTTACTCTGTCAGCCAGGCTGGAGTGAAGTGGCGTGATCTCAGTTCACTGCAACCTCCACCTTACGGATTCAAGTGATTCTCCTGCTTCAGCCTCCAGAGTAGCTGGGATTACAGGTGCTACACCTGGCTAATTTTTGTATTTTTAGTAGAGACAGGGTTTCACCATGTTGGCCAGGCTAGTCTTGAATCCTGACCTCAAGTGATACATCCAGTCAGCCTCCCAACGTGCTGGGATTACAGGCATGCGTCACTGCACCCGGCCCCTCCCTTTTCATTTTCGTTCATTTCTATTGGCTATTTCAATTCTTCCTTACCATGCAATATATATAAAACGCTTGGAAATCTCAGGATAAAAATGTGCCATTAAAGGAGTCTCTCTTTTCCAGCTCTTTTCCGTCTGTCTCATTTACCCGTCCTCTCCTCTCTACTCAGCAGTTTGCAAAGATCCTAGCTCCATTTCCTTCTGGTGACAGGCTCCTTCACTTCTCAGTGTGTTCCTGCAGCTAATGGCTTCTTCACTGACATGATGTTGTTTGAACTTAGTGTAATCTCGAAAACAGCAGGTCTTTGGAGTAAGGAAGCTAAACATATTCCGTTTGGACTTACCTATGAATATTAATCCTCCCATTACCTCTATCTGTTTAAAAGTACCCTGCTCTTCAAGGAAAGAAACCCACCACTACAAATTAGAAGGGATGTGGCCACCAGTGATGGGGCGGCGGCGGCGGTTATTCCAGTAGGGGATGGCAGGGCCACTTTCTCGGCTCTCCCTTCTCCCTTTGGTCCCTGGGAGGAGAAAGGAGGAAGAGAAAGAAAGGGGGCGGGGGATAAAGAGAACAGGGAAAGAGCAAGGATGAGAGGGAAGGAGGTGGAGACAGACACAGGGCAGGGAGAGGAAGAGAGGCAGCTCTCAGTTTGCTGATGGCGATAACCTGGGGGGTAAAAGACTCTCCTTTTGTTTCTCTAGTTCCCTGTGGGCCACCTTCCTTCCATAGAGCCTCTACTACCGATTCCACACAACGGGAAAGCAGTAAACACTCTAGTTCCCTTATCTCTTTCTTACCTCTAATATCACACATCAATTCAAGATTAGCATAAATTCACAAAGTCCCAGGGCTGTAATGCTGACAAGGAGTTTTCTTAATTGGATAAAATGGGGGCAAGAATCTTAACATGTACTACACAGTGCTGTGGGCTTAGCCAATTAAAACTGAGAGAGTAAAGTTCTGTGAAGGGCAACCTCTGCGGTCCTCCTGATTCTCCGAGTTGTGGTTTCTCCCTGCTATGAAGTGTGTGTCGAACATAACAGTGTTTCCTCACTCCCCTCCATCCACACTCTGAGTCACCCCCTCCAACTCTCCCCAACAGCGTGCTGCCTACCACGCTCCTGCTCCAACTCCGGAAAGATTAACTCTAAACTTCCAAACAGCCCCACATCTCAATACTAATCATTCTCAACTCTTTCCTTTTCATATCAACAACCTGAGGAACCACATATGGGTAGAGTGCTTTCTTCTTTTCAAATGGTGCACAACTACATAACCAGCTAAAGAATTCAATATATGACAGGATTTGGGAGGACACGGTGTGATAATAAAAACACTGTCAAAAAATTTAAGCAGAAACAATTCATCTCTTCAGGATGGTAGAAACATAAATATTTGCACACAGTGAGCACAGGAACCACCTGCATTGGCAACAGATGGGCAAGGCCAGCCCTGCCACACAGGCACGACTGCCGGAGCCTGTTTGGGTGCCTTCACTGTCAGCTTCTGGGGTGAGGGGCTTACTTCCTCCGGCCAGCGTTGCTGCCTACTAAACAGATCTAAGAAAACAACCAAAGACAAAGTTCCTACCTGAATGACCATGCCCTTATTTTGCCCAGAGGTTCAAATGACCAGTCTATCAATGACTGACCAACAAAACTATTTACTGTAAAATGTGCACAAAGGTGGTAGAATATAATCTTTTATTCAGCTGAGCAGATACTTACCTTTGTTGGGGCCAGGTCCTTGTCCGGGGTTCAGAGGAGGAATGCGACCTTGTGCGCCCTGCTGCCCTAGGCCTGGTATCAGGGGTGGGGGGCCTGTGCTCTGTCCTTCCTGAAAATATGTTTTTAAAGTGAGGGTATGAAATCACAGGCTGTGCTACATAAATAGCGATTGTATCATAATATGACAACATAAAAACACCCAGGAAATATTTAGCTAGTGAGATGACAGCAACATTGTCCTTAAATCAGGAGAAAGGAGATACTTCTCTTACCATAATAATTTTTTAAAAACACCTGTATTTTAAACCTGTTGACAACTTTTATTTAAAATTAGATCTTTACTTGTAATGCCAAAAAAGAACATTAATGGAATGTCAGAAATCCTAACACAGTAACACTAAATTAAACCAATTAAAACAACTGGTTTAAGTAACTGGTCTGGTTAAAGTGAAGCAAGTTAGATTTCAGCATATAAGGAATAAGAGCACAAATGTTCATCAGGCAACTTCTGAGATCTGAAATGCACTACAAAGTATCAGATCTTCAGACTCATTCTACCAGTATTTCTATAGGTCAATTAAAATTTCTGATTCATGCTTTCCATGTATAAAATCTTTTACTACATGGTACAATAAAAAATCTCATTGAATTGTCCCAGAAACTCAGGCCTGTCCTTGTGACTCTGACATGTTTCACTTATAACACAGTAGCTAAACTTCACATTTTTTTAATCCTCCAAAATGAAAACTGTTAATTTACTACCAGAAAGTTAGGAAAACAGCTGATAATAAATATTATACACACATACAACTGAGCAGTAAATTAATAATATATATAATACTTAAAGATTTAGGGCAATTTAGAATGGCAATCCTGTATTTAATTCACCCTAACTTCTGAGAAGTGCTGAATAAAAATCTGGAAATAACTCAGATGCCATCAGATTCCCCATTGCTACAACACTTTTAGGTTCTGGAAGATCTACTTTAGAATAGTAGATAATTTGTTTTAGCTAGTTAGTTGAGTTCAGGGAACCCAATGGTCATCTTTACATTAGGGATTCCTGGTGGTATTTGAAAAACCAAAACAGATTGTGCTTTCTACATCCGTAGCATCCCCTTTCTCCAAGTGTCTCAGGGAGTCAACATTCGCTTACTCACTCACTTTTGGTCCACACTGGACCAAAAGTGAGTTTTCAGGGACACAACTCAGTTATTCATACCCAAATAATGCCTCCAGACTAAGAACTTGAGAAAAGCATAAAATGCACATAGCTGAGCAGTATTACATCTATTTATACTCACACAATTCTTTTTGTAATTGACTCCCCCAAGCAACCTGAACTTTCCTCATAGTATCTCTCAAGCACATGCTCAGCGAATGAGCAATAAAAATTGGCTAACAAAAACAGAGTCCTCAAAAAAGGAGAATTTCTACAGAAATGCTCCTTCCTGCAAATACTGTTATATGTGAGTTGAAAACAACTTGAGCAGAGTTTCATCCAAAGGGTCACCATTTCCAGAATGCTCAGCTCAATTTTGGAATCACAGGTCTCTTTTATTTCTATTCACTGTAATAAACAGAGTGAGGTACAGAGTCTATAGTATACTCATGAGTTAAATATCCCATCCTATCTCTTCAAAGCAGAGTTGGTGACTCAGTGGCTGGCAGGCCCATGGAACACCAGGCTGCAATGTAAAGGGCCCAGAAAAGGAGACATGACAGCCTCAGAGCTGACCACCATGTAAAACATGCTTCCTCCTCAGGGTCACAGCTCTCCTGGAGCCCTGGGACAATTATCAACTGTACTCAAATGAGAGTTGACCTTTTCTGGAAGAAACCCTATTACCAAAAACAAGAAAAAAGGTGAGAAGTAAAAATGAATACTGAGATGTACTTAATGGGAGTATAACCTAACTCATCATTCTTATGATTTCCTTCTTCAGCCAGGATGCTAGTATCTTAAGCTACTGCCACTACTTGAAAAGTATTTATATCCAGCTGTGACCCTTTTCCACACTACTCAGCAGTATCGCTTCTGTGCAGAGTGTATTTGCCCAGTGTGGTAATGCCTGTAAGTTGGAAACGAATAATACCTGGTTGAAGGGGGCCCGAGGTCCATCACCTAGCAGAGGCGTTTTCTGTTGCTGGAATGGTATAGGCCCTTGAGATGGATGTGGCCCTCTTGCTGGGTTCTGCTGTCCCTGAGGTCCGGGGGGTCCTTGCATGCCACCCTGGGGTGGAGGTCCTAAAGAGCCCTGGGGTGGCCCCTGCTGACTTTGTGAGCCTGGAGGCCCTCGCAGTTCCTGGGGAGGTCCCAGCATTGATCCTTGGGGTGGAGGCCCCTGCATGCCTCGGAGCTCCTGAGGACCTCTCATTTCCTGAGGGCCGTGTCCCAGCAGTCCACTTGGAGGGTGAGGTCCTCTCATCTCTTGAGGCGGGTGGCCCATCATCATCCCCTGGGGAGCAGGACCCTGGTTCTCCCGGGGGCCTGGAGGCCCCTGCATTCCTCTTGGATTCAGTCCCATCAGAGGTCCCTGAGACACAGGACCTTGGATCCCTTGAGACCCTGGCCCGCCTTGGATCCCATGAGGATGAGGAGGTCCTTGCATTCCTCTGGGACCAGGTGGTCCCTGCATACCTTGAGTACCCGGAGGCCCCTGTGGGCCCAAGTGACCCTGAGGGCCAGGCGGACCTTGGGGGCCTATGTGACCCTGTGGGCCAGGTGGACCCTGAGGACCCATATGACCTTGAGGACCAGAACTACCTTGTGGTCCAGGTGGCCCTTGAGGTCCCAAAGGGCCGTGAGGTCCAGGATGCCTCTGCATTCCTTGGGGCCCATGCATGTCCTGAGGCCGTGGCAACCCCTGGGGTGGGCCCTGGGGTCCCTGTGGTCCCATGAATCCTTGTGGCCCCCCACCTCCCTGATGCAGTGGAGGACCTTGTGGTCCCATTTGTCCCTGGGGTCCAGGAGGCCTAAACTGTCCCTGTGGACCTGGAGGCCCCATTTGAGCCATGTTCATTGGCATCTGCTGAGATGGATGGGGCTGTTGAAAACCTTGAGGAATCTGAGACATTGGACCTTGTCCTGGAAAAGGCTGGGGTCCAAGGAGAGGGGTGCCAGATGAGGGAGGAGGCTGAATTTGCTCAACTTGTTTCTGTGCAAGTCTTTCAATTTTAAGTTGCTGGAAAGAAAGAAAGAAAAAAGCATGTTGAATAAATAGGCCAGAACCCTTGAAAATGACAATATTGCTGTCATGTATTCCATTAGGGGACTCTCAAAATATACATAAAAACTGCTCAAACTCTTCATTCTCCAGTGGTAATTAGGGTCCATGCAACACTCAAGCACTGTAAGGAGTTTTAGGTTCTTTCTCATTCTTTTTAAGTCCTGGGACACAGCAGTAAGGATTTTTTTTTTTCCTTATTTTTTTTTTCTGTCCCCCAAGCTGGAGTGTAGTGGTGCGATCATGGTTCACTACAGCCTCACCGTCCTGGACTCAAGCGATCCTCCCACCTCAGCCTCCGGAGTAGCTGGGACTACGGGCACATGGCACCGCACCCAGCTAATTATTATTATTATTATTATTATTATTTGTAGAGATGGGGTCTTGCTGTATTGCCCAGGCTGATCTCAAACTCCTGGGTTCAACTGATCCTCCTGCCTCACCTCCCAAAGTGCTGGAATTACAGGCGTGAGCCACTGTGCCTGGCCTAGTCAGGATTATTTATGTCCATCTTGATCAGGGAAAGCCCAATAATTCACCACTTTCATCATTCTTGGTAGCTAACACAGGTAGGAAAAATAAGAACAAGCTACCTGCTATATGAGCTGACAAAAAAGAAAAATTCTTTCATAAATAGGTGAATTCAAATTAAAACTATGTTGGCTTTATCTTTTCAATTTAAAATGTATATTTAACTTAGATCTACTCACTGCCCTACTAATTCCGTTTTTGTTGTTGTTATTGTTGTTTCTGAGGCAGAGTCTCACTTTGTGGCACAGGCTGGAGTGCAGTGGTGAGATCTCAGCTCACTGCAACCTTTGCCTCTGGAGTTCAAGCAATTCTCCTGCCTCAGCCTCCCATGTCACTGGGACTACAGGCATGCAACCACCATGCCCGGCTAATTTTTGTATTTTCAGTAGAGGTAGGGTTTCACCAGGTTGACCAGGCTGGTCTCGAACTCCTGATCTCAGGTGATCTGCCTGCCTCAACCTCCTCAAGTGCTGGGATTACAGGTGTAAGCCACCATGCCTGACCCTAATTGGGTTTTAAAAGTCCAAGATATGACTCAAGGAAGTCACTTTAAAAAAAAAAAAAAAGTTACTTGGACGTGGTGGTGCGTGTATGTAGTCTCTGCCACTCAAGAGGCTTAATGTGGGAGGATCACTTGAGCCTGAGAGGCAGAGGTTGTAGCGAGCCATGATTGCACCACTGCATTCCGCCTGGGTGACAGGGCATGACTGTCTCTAAAATAAAATAAATAAAACAAAATACATAAATAACACATTTTTTAAAATTTTATGAAACAGGATTCTTTTGGAAACTAGTCTTCTAGCATAGCAAGAGGAAATGGCAGTGTTTGTCAGACCATCGGAGAGTCCCTTCCCTTTTCCTTAAGAGCATATCAATAAAAATGCCACCACTACCCTCTTAGCTCATCTTCAATTCCCCCCTAAAGAGCTTCACACACCTCCAGAAGTTGTGGGTTAGTATACTGTAATGTAGCCATTTCTTGCTCAATTTCTGCTTGTGTTTTTTTCTTCTCTTCTAATTTAATGTCTTCTTTTCTGTCATTCAGCACCTCATTTGGAGCAGGAATTGGAACTTTATTTTGCATCCAAGCCTTGGGAAAGAAGAGAATACTAAAATATACCCTAAGTATGAAAATCACAATGATAAAATGAGAAAACCACTCTACAATGTCATCTGCTCAATCTAATCTCCGAACCATCTTTCTTTTTACCTTTTCTCCATGACTCAAGTACATGACTCATGCTAATTCTTACTGACCTATTACTAGGTAGAAATTACTATGGTGATAAAAGCTGCAAGATACTGAATGTTATTAAGAATGCAAAGCTTGCCAGCCTCTTCACAGGGTCCATGCCCTTTGTGTTGAGGGGACAATTAAAGCAGAAGATAGATAAACAATGGAGAAGAGAATCAGCATACTCCCATACTCCTCTGCTCCGTGGCTCTTTCTTCTATTTCCTCTCATAGCATGGATGATAATAAGCAGGTGAGGACAGAACAGAGAAAACTGATAACAAACTCAATACAACTGCAAAGCAGTAGATGAGAACCATGCCAAAGAGTGCGTGAATATGGGAAAAATGCTCCAGTATAGAAACACCTTCAACAGTGAGATAATCCAAGAGAAACGTCAAACTAACCAACCAAAACCTCTCTGCGTGGATGAGGTGGAATCACTTTTACTTACCTGCTGAAACTGAGCAGGAATGGGTTTGGCATAAGGAACTTTCTTCTGAGGTACTTTTTTCTGATCCTTTTGCATCACTTCCTCCATCCCCCAGTCTAAACCTGGAATTGTCATTTCAATTTCATTTGATTCATCTTTCCCTGTAACCATAAAGAAAAGTGGTTTGCCTCTTAAATAAAAGAAATTGGCCACTTGATCAATGAACACATTATTGGAAGAACAGATTTTAAGTATTATGCCGTTTATATAATTTTTATCAACATTTTTCAACATAAATCATTTTGGTATTTCAATATATTTATCAGGAAGATAAACAGGTCAAGACAAAAATTTATAAAAATAAAATGTATCTGTGTAACTTCTCTTACCCATCTGTTCTTGTTCCATAGCTAATTTTAGTTGTTCTGGTATTCCCATTCCTGGAATTACTGCCAGGCTATTAGGTTCAAGGTCATCTATAAATAGTAATACACCATTGTCAATAGAGAATTTATAAAAGTAGCGACTGATAAAATTAATGCTTTATAAAAATGAACGTCACTGATTTATAAATAAATCTACTATAAAATTAAAATTCATTTTGTGTAATCTTCCCAACATCTAACACTTCTATAACAGAATACCAGATTTCAAAGAAGGACAGATGTGCAAGAGTCTCACCATATTCTACTCCATCTTCAGACATTCCAGGTAAAAGGTTTAGATTATATCGATCTCGCATTTTATCACCTGGTCGGTTTCGAGTCCAGAATTTGCTGTAAAAATAATTAGAGGAGAAGAGAAGCATGGTTTCAGTATTTTTCTGGGCATTTAACAGTACTAGGCAGACCCTTGGTAAACACAACAAGTTTTTACAATTTGTTTCTTCTACAAATTTAAAATGTGAGGTCATACACTTTGGCTCACATCTGTAATCCCAGCACTTTGGGAGGTTGTGGCAGGAGGATTAAGTCCAGGAGTCCAAGACTAGCCTGGGCAATATAGCGAAACCCTGTCTCTACAAAATAAAAATCAAAAAGTTAGCTGGGTATGGTGGCACACACCTGTAGTCTCAGCTACTCAGGAGGCTAAAGTGGGAAGATGGCTTGAGCCCAGGAGTTTGGGGCTGCAATGAGCTGTGTGATCTCACCACAGCACTCCAGTCTGCGTGACAGAATAAGACTTTGTCTCTTAAAATAATAATACAAATAAGAGTAAAATGTGGGGCCGGGCAAGGTGGCTCACGCCTGTAATCCCAGCACCTTGGGAGGCTGAGGCAGGAGATTTGCTTAAGCCCAGGAGTTTGACATCAGCCTGGGCAACACGGTGAAACCCCATCTCTACAAAAAATGCAAAAATTAGCCAGGTGTGGTGGCATGCACCTTAGTCCCAGCTACTCAGGAGGCTGAGGTAGGAGGATCACCTGAGCCCAGGGAGGTTGAGGCTACAGTGAGCTGAGACCGCACCATTGCATGCCAGCCTGGGCAGAGACCCTGTCTCAAAAAAAAAAAAAAAAAAAAAAAAAAGGAAAACTTTTGTTTTAAGTTAGAAGGCAAAACAAAATTTGAATAGCCAAAACCATATTCAATACCCAATCTCTTTATTGCAATATAAGTGTCTGTAAACCATTACAAAAATGTTCCCAAGAATAAGTTGGAATATAAATTAATATATCAATCAACCAATAAAAATAAACCCATACAGTATTTATTTCCTGTTGCTCCATATAAAGCTTTGCTATTTCAATATAAAGCTTACCTAGTATGGTCATTTGAGCCTGAGCAGAGAATATGCCCAAGAGGATGCCAGGCCAGACTCCAGATCATCCCTTCGTGGGCCATCTCCATCCCACCCACTTCCTTCTCTACCCTGCAACAGCACCAAAGAGAGAAGACTTTTTCACAAAAGTTACCCAGCTCCTCCCTCCCCCTCGAAAAAGACATTTTCTGTTACCCTTAAAACGAAGCTACCAAAGCCTGGACTTGGACTCTGGTGAATTCCACATGTCTCAGGGGTACTGGCTTGTCATTGCCAAAGGACATTTACCCTTTCATCCAAAGAGCACTTCACAGGGGAAAAGGCCGCAAGCATTTAGAAACTAGGAAATCTATTTTATTCCTCCTTAATGACTTCCATATCCACAAACAGAGGTACATTTTCTATTCCAGGCTGGATTTAGAATTGCAAACTGCAAGCTGTCTCTGATATAGGATATATGAGCACTCAAAAAAGTTACAAAACTATCATGTCTGCACACATTCAGGTGCTCTCTTCACAAAATACACGACTTTTTCACATACTAAATCTTACATACCCAACATGCCAGAATAACAAAGAGCCGTCAGAGCCTCCACTGGCAAACAGTCCTTCATGAACAGGATGCCAGGCCACAGCTGCAGAACACAGACAGGGGAAAAGACACGGCGGTCAGGATCTGAGAATGCCACAGATGCCCTTGTCAAAGAGAAGCGTCTCACAGCCACTGACCTGTGGCTTCTTTCTTATGACCTCGGAAGACTTGAAGCTCTTCTTTTAGGTTTCTGATATCAAAAAGTTTACAGAGATGATCACGTGATGCTGTGAGTAGCCAATTGCCATTAAGGTTTAATTTCACTTCCATTACTGTGTTTTTATGGGCATGACTAGAAACAAAGTATCAAAAAAAAAAAAAAAAGTCAGAATTCAAAACAAGTATAAATATAATGACCATTTTTGATGAAAAGCAAATGGATCAAGATGGCAAGAGGCTCGGCCTAGAAGCAATAAAGCCTGTAACATTAAAGGATCACAGTTTTAAACACACTTAAAAGAAACAGGTCAAGGACAGAAATAATAGGTACTGCCCAGACATAGACAGCTCTCATCAACCAGTTAAAACAGCAGCAGAGGCTGGGTGTGGTGGCTCACGCCTGTAATCCCAACACTGGGAGGCCGAGGCAGGTGGATCACCTGAGGTCAATTCAAGACCAGCCTGGCCAACATGGTGAAACCCAGCCTCTACTAAAAATACAAAAATTTGCCAGGCGTGATGGCGCATGCCTGTAGTCCTAGCTACTCAGGAGGCTGAGGCAGGAGAATCGCTTGAACCCAGGAGGTAGAGGTTGCAGTGAGCCAAGACTGCGCCAATGCACTCTAGTCTGGGTGACAGAGTGAGGCTCTGTCTCAAAATAATAATAATAATAATAATAATAATAATATAGCAGCAGAGCTTCCACTGAACAGTAAAATTTATCCATGAAGCAAGGGAAGCACATGAACACAGAAATTAATATTCAATAAAGCTCATTTCAAAAATTCCATAAAGTTTCTCTAATTAAGACAAAGCATAAAAATGGACTGGAAAGTTTGAAACTTAATTTGAACTAAAGACAATGCAACAACCCTTGGCCTGCACAATGGACATATCCAAGGGAAAATTCACAAGGCATTCCAGGTTGGCATGGCCATTGGGGTTGTACAACAAAGCAGCCTTGCTCCAACCAATTCACTTTGAATATGATCCTCTTCCCAGTGGGAAAGACCAGGAAATGAATGCTTGGTCAAAAAAACGTTAATATATGCATGTAGTTGTGAATGTTCACAAATAACTGAAACAGAAAGCTAGATTACATAGCTTACATAAGTAAGCACATCAGACAAAAAATGAGAACTCGTTCAAAACCAGAGGAAAACCCTCTCGAAATAGATGATGTGAGATGGAGAAGGCTGGGCCGTGTCTAGTAAGGGGCACACACATCAACTCCTCACAGTGCCACAAGGTATTCTGACGACAGATAATAGGCTAGAATAGTAACCACCTCCCTCCTCATCCTCCTCCCCACCCCCATATAACAACCAAATTAAACTTAGGTCTACATGGCAGAACAGAAACAAGCCTTACTTCATTAAGAGTTCAGAGATGAATCATACTTAATTAATAAGAAGTCTATAGATCCAAGCCCATCTGTTGCCTAAATGACTTTTCCAGAAATACATAAGAGAAAACAAAGCTAAAAGTTAAAGGATACACTGCTTTGCTCCCCTTTGTTCAGAGGCCAAAGTGGGGTTCCTATCACTTACAGTGTTGCAAGACTCTGCCCAGTCTTGGGATCCCAGAACTTGATTGGCTGTTGACTATCTTTACTTCCTGAAACAACTAACCCTTTGGTTGGATGCCAGTCTACACATTTCACATCAGCACCATGCCCTGTCGGAAACAAGTTAGGATTAAAACCTAATTAGTTATTGGCATGTAAAGCAATTTAAACCAAAGTAGAGAAACCTAGTAAATGTTTTGCTCTCAGTGCTCAGTCAACTTAAAACTTTTTTTGCGAAGACTCTTTGGCCTCTGTGTCTGGAAATTTTTCAGATACAGTAAGTATCCTCTCCTCCTATGTCAAGACATACAGGAGCCAGTCCTCTTCTCCTGGAGCCAAGTGCATCTTCCCACCTACTTGCTGGGAGGTCAGTCGAGGCTTTTGGAGGCTGACCTCTCAAGACCCCATTATGTAAAGCTTTTGAAGCATCTCATGTTGTTCCCAATTACCCTGATTCCAGGGCACAATCCCTGTCACTCACTTCAGTTGTCCCACTTGGTGATAGTTCTTACAGACGAACTTGATTCAACCTGAATTTAGGACCTTCGGACCACCATTTAGTAATTTAGGACACCACTTTCTAGATGGAATGACAGGAAAAGCCAGCTTTCAGCTCCTGTTTACTGAAATGCAGGAGAAATACACTCTTTGCTTGATTCACACATGTTGTGACAGTTAGATGAGGTAATAATAACAGCTATCCTACTGCAGGCTTGCTATATTTTAGGCAGTGTAATGAGCACATGTAAGCATCACCTTTTTAAATCTTCACAAAATCCTGAGGAAAGTATTAGCATTATCTCCATTTTACAAGTGAAGAAACAGAAGGGCTGGAGGGGTTAAATAACACATCCTAGATCCCAAAGGCAGTCAGCAGGAACAGGAGCGAGTCTCTGAGCCTGGTCCGTGGGATTCCAGGGATGGTTACTTCAGTAACCACCGTGCTAGAGCATAAGCTCACTTCACAAGTGTAATAGATTAACTTACTAAAAGTCACAAACGTGAAAGTCAGTTTGCAAATTTGAAAAAGATGGGTATGATTTCTGACGAACTGGATGCTGTACAAAGCCCCAAGAATATTTTACATAACGAATGAACTAAGAAGCAGGTGAGGAGTGAGGAAGAACATTCAGAGCTTCCTTCTCTGCCCTGGATCCAATCCAGCTTCTGTGAAGTTCTGAAGTGGAAACAAGGAAGGGTACGGAAGAATAGAGACAAAGGGAAGTGAAGTGGGAAGGAAGAAATGGGTTAGAGGCACCGAAAGGGATTTGTACCCGTTCATAAGGGGAGACATTTGGGTCTCAAATGGACACAGGTTTATCCCAACACAATACCCCATACTGGCAAGCATGTAGGGAGGTAACAACAATCTGGAGAACAGTTTGGCTGTGTGTAACAAAAGCATGAGAAAGTGCGTCTCCTACAACCCAATAATCTCATGTCTTCGATTTTTATCATGAGGAAATAATGGATGTGCAAAAGGATTTGTCTTCAAGGACATTTACTGATTCAATTTATTTTTAATAGAACACAAATATATTACAAAATAAATTGCAGTGTGGCATATGTACTTAAAGGAATGTGATGCACCTATTATAAACAACCCTATAGATGATTTAATGGCATGATTAAAATGTTCGAAATTTATTAATAAAGAAAATACACCAGCGTATACCATCATTGTAAAAGGCCAACAGTCAATAACATGAGTGACTGTGTGAGCTTATCTAAATAAAAGAAAAAAGCCAAGGAGTCTAGACACCAAATTGTTATCAGAAATAATATTAAGCTGGAAGGTGGTATTGATTCTCTCTCCCCATGTTTATTCTATGTTTTTATATTTTCTACAATGAACGTATTTTGTAACTGGGATCTGAGGATGGGAAAGGAGAAGAGAGGTTTTGCTGTTGTCTTTTAAAAAGAAAAATAACTGAAGATGGAATAATTGAAATATAAATACACTTCAGTCTCCCTTGCCCCTTGTTTGCCTTAAGAAATGTTAATTAACGATTTGCCCCTGAAAAGGTATGACCAGGCAATTTTAAAACTCTATGGGCTATTGTCACCCAAAAATAAATATTCTGTATAGCTATGTACGCATTAATCAATCAAATTTGGGATTATAGGAAATGCCTGGGCAGTTTCAAATTACAATGCACTATACGAAAAGTTCATATTCTTAACAGCCATCTCTATCTATCCTCATCTTCTCTGGGACACGTTTATTACATAAAGAACGTATGTCTGTTTAGTTTTAAGATATATTTAAAGAAGCATACGTAAAAACAAAAAACTATGAACCCAAAAAGGAACCACAAAATAAATTTCAGCTGCTTTGTTTTCTAATGTTCTCTAAAATTTATTAAAATTTAAGCAAGTGAGGAATCTCAGGAATTTACCCATGTTCATACACATCACAAATATAAATCAAACTGGTCCTGATTCTTGGACATAATTTTATTCATTGCTCTTCTTAATAAAACAAACAATACTAGCAAGCTCATATACTTAAGTGTAGTGTTATTCTAAGCGAAGTCTGTGTAGTGACTCATTTTACATCTGAAGACTGTAAAGCGCAGACAGATTAAAGGACTTGCTTGGGACCACACTGATGATATGGGGCAGAGCAGAGATCTGGATGCAGGGAGGCCCCAGAGCCTCTGCTCTTAAGGACTATGTGATACTGCTTTCTTAGATACGAAAAGGTTCATGTAAGAATTACAAGAGCAGAAAAAACAAAACTGTGTCACTTCCTATTTGCTTCTCTATACATACTCAGTGCAGAATGGTACCTAGCAGACAGTGAATTGGAACAGGGGGAGACTATTTTTTTTTTTTTTTTTTTTGAGACGGAGTCTCGCTCTGTCGCCCAGGCTGGAGTGCAGTGGCCGGATCTCGGCTCACTGCAAGCTCCGCCTCCCGGGTTCAAGCGATTCTCCTGCCTCAGCCTCCCGAGTAGCTGGGACTACAGACGCCCGCCACCTCGCCCGGCTAGTTTTTTGTATTTTGAGTAGAAACAGGGTTTCACCGTGTTAGCCAGGACGGTCTCCATCTCCTGGCTTCGTGATCGGCCCACCTTGGCCTCCCAAAGTGTTGGGATTACAGATGTGAGCCACCGCGCCCAGCCGACTATTCATTTTTCAGCCTTTACATCATTTTACTTTTGAACCACGTTCATGTATATCTAATTTTTCAAAATTAAATACAAATAAATGAAAGCTACTTAAGAAAATACATGAAAAAAGTATGTGTAGCATGCTAACATTTATAACTTAAAAACAGAGGGATACACACCCACACCCCTTTGCTCAAAAATGCATACCATGTGTGTCTGAAAGAATACAAAAGAATCTGGTAACATCAACTGGCTCCAAGAACTAGGTAGACTGGGACACAAGGGAAAGGAGATTTTTCACTACACACTGTTTTGTAATTTTTCAACTCTGAAACACATTAATGACCTATTGAGAAAATTCAACTGAAAAAAATTTACTGAACATACTACATAACAGTGGATTACCTCTGGAAAGTGGGTGGGAAATCTTTATAAGCAGCATATATCATTAAAAGAATGTTTTAATGTAAAAGAGAAAAATAAATAGATTGCATATCAATTTTCTTCTATTCCAGCTTAATCTATTTATTTTTCTCTTTTACATTAAAACATTCTTCAGGAAGAAGTGACTGAATTTTCAGTGAAGTGAAAAAAAAATTTCAAATGATAAAATTTTACCCTCACATGTCAATGTTGATATATTTAGATCCAGAGGAATAAAGACCAGTAGAAATTCATCCTAATAATTTAAGTGGATTTAAAAAAAATCTTTGATATGTAAAAGATGGCACTTGAAGTCTTATTAATAATAGCAAAAAAATGAAAACAAAGTTTAGAAGTGGAATTATTAAACAAACTTTGCCACAGCCAAAAACTATTGAAATGAAGATTTTTGAGACAAAAAACGTTCATGAAATAATGTGAACTAAAAAGCAAGCAAAACAACACACATACAAACTATACATATAAATACACATTTTTATAATCATCCTAACATATGTATATACATTTTGTACATTTTATACTTGTACATTTTGGTATAGTTACCAAAATGCAGATACGGATAGTTAGAAAATGAAAATCACATTGAGAATAATGGAAACAAAGATGAACTTCTATCCACATTTCCTCTAGTATAATATTGTAGTTTTAAGAATAAACAACATGGATTATATTTCGTGTGTGAACTCTGATTTTTTGTTGTTTGTTTAGATATGTTTTTAATATGAAGAAAAAAAAAAACACCACTGAATGCATGTTACTTTGCTAGGTAATATTTTCCCATCAAATTAACAAAAATTGATCAGGCACAGTGGCGCATGCCTGTAATCCCAGCACTTTGGGAGGCCGAAGCAGGTGGATTGCTTGAGTCCAGGAGTTTGAGACCAGCCTGGGAAACATAGTGAAACCCCATTTTTACAAAAAATACAAAAATTAGCTGAGCATGGTGGTGCATGCCTGTAGTCCCAGTTGCTCAGAAGGCAAAGGTGGAGGGTCGCCTGAGCCCAGGGAGGCAGAGGTTGTAGTGAGCCAAGATCACGCCACTGCACTCCAGCCTGGGCAACAGAGCAAGACCCTGCCTCAAAAAAAAAAAAATGAAAAGCAAAAATTAAAGTTGGTGGCACTCAATGTTAACAAGAGAGAGAGGAATAGGCACTCTCATCTGTAATTGGTTGGGAAGTAAATTAGGACAACTTTTGGGTGAGGCCATATGGCCATATCTATCACAATCTTAAAGGCATATAACCATTGATTCTATCAATCCACTACTAGGAATTTACCCTGTCACTGCAAAAGCACACCAAGATTTATGTACAAAGATATTTACTGCACCTTGTTTGAATAGACAAAACTGGAAATAACCTAAACATGAATCAATGAGAAGTTATTTAAGAAAATTAAGGTGAAGATATATAATTGAATACAATCCAGCTCATAAAACTGAGGCAGAAATAAGGACCTTTTTGGGGGTTTTGGAAATGTTCTATATCTAGATTATAATGTATTTATTTGTCAAATTTTATAGGATTGTAGACCTAGAAAGCGTAAATGTTACCTTATTTAAATTATACCTCAGGGCCAGGCATGGTGGCTCACACCTACAATCCCAGTACTTTGGGAGGCTGAGGCTGGAGAATTCCTTGAGCCCAGGAGGTAGAGACCAGCCTGGGCAACATAGTGAGACCCTGTCTCTACAAGAAAAACTTAAAAATTAGCCAAATATGGTGGTGCATACCCATGCTCCCAGCTTCTCAGGAGGCTGATGTGGGAGGACTGCTTGAGGTCAAGGCTGCAGTGAGTTGTGATTTTGCCATCACATTCCAGCCTGGGTGATGGAGATCTTGTCTCAAAAATAAAACAAAATACATATAAACAACATACCACACACACACACACACACACACACACCCAATAAGCCTTTTAAAAAATCTAAGTGGAAAAGCAAGGTTTAATATGGTTCTATTTGTATAAAATAATACTTAAGCTAGTAACAGTTTTTTAGGGAGAAGAAATGGTATGGGAACAAGAGTGGCATTTACTCTTCTATACTCTTTAACTTTTTTTTTTTTTGAGACAAGGTCACACTCTATGGCTGGGGCTAGAGTGGAATGGGAAGTTGAGCACAGGAGGCGGAGGCTGCAGTGAGCTGACTGCAGCCTCCATCTCCTGGGCTCAAACGATCCTCTTACCTCAGCCTCCCCAGTAGTTGGGACTACAGGCATGCACTATCACATCCAGTTAATTTTTTTATTTTTTGTAGAGATGGAGTCTCCCTGTGTTGCACAGGCTGGTCAAACACTTCTTAACATGTGCTTTTATTACTTTATTTAATGGCAACTACTTTTGGTGTTCCTCTATTCAAAACTCAAGTGAATAACTGATACCAATTAGTGTTTTCATTTGCCAATAGAACAAACCAGTGCCTGTGGTCCCAGGAAGATGAGGCTCAGACACTCAGAAGGGATGCAGCTTTTCACTGATAGCTCTCAGACATGGTATGCGTGCATTAAGTTTCAGGATATTGTGGGTTTTGTGAAGAGGCAAAGCGCACATAAAAACTTAATCTTATCTAAATCATTATTTCATAGAAAAATGATTAAGTACCAAACACATGGTTTATTCATTTCAAACATTAAGCCTAAAGAATGCCTCTACATTAAATTGGATCATTTCATTTCTGAGGTACAGAATTTCAGGATACCATTATTCTAGGCTCTCTGTGATTCCCCAAATGTGAAAATTCCAAGAATGTAGTGTTTGTAATACTGAAAGAATACAGACTTAATGGAAAATTCACCCAGGTAACAAGAGTTTTTGTAGCCTAGTGACTAGACGTTATAGTACTAAAAACATCTCCCTAAAAGCTAAAGATTTTAGTACTGAAAATTTCTTGCTGATGAAAGACCAAGCATTTTTTCAAGTCATTAAACTTCTCAGAATCAAGTCCCTAACAACAACAAAAAACGGAAGACAAAATTCTGAACAGCACCAAATCTGCTCCAGACACTACAAAGCCCACTACAGACACACAGTGTGGCTCTGCAGGGGACTGACAGGAGTCTATAGGTAGACTGTGGTGGACAAGCAGAATCCTCAGTAGGATGGCAGAGCTTAAAGCAGCCAGTGATAAAGGGCACATGAAAGATTCAGCAGTAAGACTTGGAGGTACAATTGCAAAATTCTAAAATTAAGACATTCCAGTTGTCGAGCGCTATGTGAAGAAAAAGACTATTATAAATCTGTGTGGAATTCCCTCTGAACACAAATACTGAAGAATTAAAACTGCACTGTCCCATATGGCACCTATTAGCCACATGTGGCTGTTTAAATTTGTTTTAGAGTTACAATTTTAGTTTCTCAGTCATGTTAGTGACATTTCAAGTGCCCGATAGTCACGTGTGACTGGTGGCTAGAATATCAGAAAGGAGAGACATAGAATACTTCCATCACACACACACACACACACCCCCACACACACACACCCCTACTGGACAATCACTGGCCTTAAAGAAAGTATCCCTTTAAATTTCCACAATCTTATTTTTATTTATCTCAGTTGTACAATGAACAGCAACAACAAAAAATGATCTTTCAATGATACCAGAGCTTGAGAAGACCTGCAAAACCATCCAGCCCTCTAACTCTGCAGATGAGAACACGGAAGCCTGAAAGGGTTAAGGCAGTGGGGCAGGGGCCCGGACTTTCTTCCTCCTCATCCAATCCTGTCTTCACCTCACTAAATATAACATCCAGATGAAGTGGATAGTCCCTTTTGTTCCAATTACAAATCAACTTTCACTTTCTCAACTGTAACTGAAGAGCTTTTATATGACAACTTCTGCACTCCTTTCCACCTCTCAGAACTATACAATAAAACAATTTAGCGATAAATACGTAATTCTTTTGACTAATAAGTAAATACGTTGATTCTGAAGACCAGAGTCTTGTTCAGAATGAAGGAAGGTGACAACCATAACCTAACTCCACCAAAAGCTATTTCAAATTAATCATACTGAGTTATTTTTAGATATTAAGCATTGAGAACAGTGAGTTTGCATCATTTCTTAGTTAGCTATCCAGCTAAACATTCCCTCAGGGTCCCAGCTAAATGACCAGGGACAGAATTAGCATCTCCCGGAGACAGGTGACGCTGCTTTATAGATTAACCTGTGTCTAATATGCCAGAAATGTTCGACTTACTACTTTGTAATAATTATTTGCAGAAAGCGACCATTAATAGCATTAAAATGTACAGCAAACAGAAAGTAAACGATTTCACTTATTCTACTCATTCTTTCACATAATCATTTATGTACTCTTCCACTTCCACTCATTAATTCAAAATAAATGTGCATGATGCCAACATTTATTGGGTTCCTATTATTGGTGCTCAACCTCTCAAATATGTGGTCACCAAACAAAATGAGGCCTGAACATTGGGGAGTATTTGCAGGGTTACACAGTGCTAGAATAAAATTTTTTAAGAAAGTTAATACTTAGAATAAAAGTCTTCTGGGTCAAGATAGAAATGAACCTTAAAAAACACGAGTGCACTTTTAAAGACCTTTCTCCACAAAATAAAAACAGAAAACTCTGTTTAAAATATGCTATGTAACCATGCTCGAAATGGCAAGGTGCAGAATGCAAACAAGATAATTTTCCTAATGAAAAAATGCTTAATGTGTTAAAAAGGAGATTCCAGAAATAAAATGCAGAGACTCCTTTTAATAACCCTTAAAATTCTAAGAATAACATGATAAATGGATTAGGCATTAGATATCTGGTGAACATCAGATATTTGGTGCACAGACATTTAGACTTGCTTTGTAGATGGTGAAGCCTTCTTGTTCATTATTCCCTATCCCAGAACCGTAAAGTGTAGTGCAGTGAAGGCTAGAACCAGTAAGGGCAGAAGGTCTGCTTTTTGACGATTCCCTTAAAGGAGGAGGTTCCCTGGCTTCTGTGAAACTGGATGTAAACTTTGTGCCCTGTGGTTTTTTCTCAGGCCCTCACCCCTCCTCCACCTGATCACCCCTCCTCCACCTCATCAGATCCTAAGGAACCTGTTACCCCAAACAGCTAAATAACCCTGTCTTGAGACAGTCCATAGGATCCCAAAGCTCGGTGAACAGTCTGAAAATCAATACATAATAAGTTTTATTTGAAGGTCAGAAATGGTGTCCATGTTCCCATTTTATTTTTCCTGGATCAGGCCATTTTATGAACAAATCTTAAGAAAATTTCTTTTACACAAAACTTACAAAAAGCACCAAGGTTTTCTAATACAGGAAGAAAAAAGGCAAACAAAGAATTCAAGTACCATCTTGTACAATATTAACAGAACTGTTACTCAAGAAAATGTGTTAAACATTAACAGCAAACTCAGGCTACTTCTAGCCACAAGAACATAAAATGTAACATCAGTTTAAGACAAAGGGTATATGAGTACCCATGGTCCACAGCCAGACACTCCAGTTGGACAGAGGATTTCTTAAAAAATTAAGAAGCATAAGTAATCTGTGCTCTGGTCAAGGAATATGCAATTTATTAGCATTTTACCTTCCTTTAATGCAAAATGATTTCACCACAACCCAACAGTCAACATCAACTTGAAGTGATTACTATTAGCCATCTTTGTTGTCCAATCTAGAAAGTTACATCAGTGAAAAACTATAGGATTAAATGGAAAGTTAATTCTGGAAAGGGGGTCTGCCTAGGCAGGGCAGTGTTTTCACAATGTATGTTCCAAGAAACAACAGTGCAGAGAATCATGGGTGAAGGGGTTCGGCAGTCAAGTAAGTTGAGCAGGGCTGAGTTTTAAAATGGGTAAGTTCCTTTCCCAGTCTGAGAGCCTTCAGTCCTTTCAATATGTACATTATTACAAATCTGTGGGAGAGTTTGGTCACGAGTCTTCTTTTCTCAGAGTACTTCCAAGTCCGCCAGAAGGCTGATTTTGGAAATGCGAAACACTAGCTTACTACATTTGTCTGGCAATGATGAACCTAAATTCAGCAGAGTGGACACCTCTGTGGGAGGAAGAGGAGACTGGGGAAGGGCATGTAAAGGGGCCTTTAACCTTTAATCTGTAATGCGTATTTCTTTATTGAAAATTCAGAAACGAGTGTGGCAAAATGTAAGGATTTGATCAGAACTGAGTGGTAGCAAAGAAGTGTTTTTCAAGTTATAAGAAGTTTTGAAATGTATAGTGTCAAGAGCAATCAATACACAAACATAAAAAACAGCAAGCTCAAATGGATAAAAAGACAGATGCACCATAAATCTGGCAGTCTCTATTTAAGTCACACATTTACTTTGCATATGCAGGTAAAATCTTTCTATTGATTTGTACCAACTTGTATTTACATGGACGACCAACAAAGGCTGACGTAAAAGAAACTCTCAAGTAGGTTAGAAATTGAAATTAGGCATACAACTCCTAAGATTAGTGCCATGTAACTAAATTCTTAAGTACTTCTGGCATCAAAGTGAGCAAATTCTTATGACTATATGGTAAAATATCTAATTTTTGAGTCAAATAAAAAACCTATACAGGTATAAGTTTTGCTGAAACTTACATATCAGGCTGCTGTTAAACTCTTTTACAATAACGTGGGGAAGGGTATAAATAGGAAAGCGCACAATTTCCATTTGAGTCAAGTTTAAAGGCTGTATTTAGAAAAATCCTGAGAATTATGAAATAGAGAAAAACAGGTAATTGATAACAATTTGAAAAGGTACAATATTTTTCCAAAACACTGCCTGAGGGTGTATAAAATGTGTGTCAATCTTCTATATTCTTCAGTTATAATAACCATAAAGCAGCAATTTTGCAGTGTGTTTTGTGCTAACCAGCAAATTCTCCTTTGTGGACATTTTTTAAAATTTACATTTTTTAAAGGCTACTTTGCAGAGTATTCATCAAAGATGTTTAAAGGAATGTAGTAACCAAATATTTTTCAACCTCATTTCTGTTGTATTTGTTCAATTCTTTGATGTTAACACCAATATCATAGAGAACATCAGCCATTTGTCTGAGACAGGAGATACCAGTGTCCCACACATGCAGAAAGCAGCAGCAAAGTCCACTGTAAGAAAGTGTACTCTGGGGTGTGTGTGTGTACATATGTGTGTGTGTGTTTGTTCGGGCACATGTAATTCAACAGTCACAGGTTCTCTAGTAAACATTTCTGCAGATATTCATAATTCAGTAACAATATATACAGTCAAGAAAAGCAGCATATAGTCATCACTTGAAAAACCAGAAAAGTGCAAAAAGAAAAAGAAAAGACATTCAAAAGATTGATGAGAGTCTGGCAATACCAAGACTACCAGAAAGGCCAGTACCTACACTACATTAATAATAGAGGTATTAGTGCCAGCAGACAACCCAGGTCAAAAAAAGAGAGAAGCCATGACTGAAGTCCCTACTAAGGAAGAAAATGCAGAACCAAGAAGGAAAACAAAAGATGTTTTAAATGATTCTTCTGGAGCCCTTCCATGGTAAGCAGTCCTTTTGAAAGCAAGGTAAAGAGGTGAACAAGTTCATTTTCAGTTGGCCAGATTAAGGATACACTTCTTTTTAATTGAGAGTTTAGAAACATAAAAGCAACAAATAATCCATGTCAAAGTAGAAAAATAGTTAACCTATAGCCATCCACAGGATCAACTACTTTTAATCTGTGTCTTGCCATAATCTTCTTGAGCATATTCACAGAAGTTGCTAAATGTGGCTCCCTAAACTTTGTCCACCAACTGCTGTTCACCTCTTGGGAGAAAGTGGCAGTGATGAAAACATCTGTCTATCAAAACAAGAGTACATGAACTCTTAAATACTGTGGAGGCAGGTATCTATCACATGAGCCCTGGTAGACTGCATAATTTCCAGCTATGACTAAGATTTTTTTCTATTAATAAGTAATCTGAGATAACACATGCTCCAACTGGATCTTAACAAACATCTCCATTTCTGTTTCAAAGAAAAACGTGGCCTGAGAAAACTTCAACTGGGAGCTGATTATTAATTTCCACCATATTAAAAACATATTCCCATAAAATATCCATTTAGTCCATACTGATATAAGCAAATAACTGAATAAATAAATAAGTAGAGAAGAGTCAAGTCTCCCATGCCTGTGTAGGAAATCCATATAACCTACAGTTAGTCCACCTGAAGAGAGGTGAGGTGTAACACTCCACTCCTTAAGTGTGGGCTATATAGTCATCTTATGACTTTATTCCAAAGAGTACAGTATTAAAAGCAGGAAAGAAGAGTAGCTGTTGTTGAAGAAACTTGACAAACTCTGCCTCAAGCAGATGATCAAGGTCAACATCAAGTCATATTGATAGCATACACCCATGAGATGGTATTATGAAACTGGCACTTTACCTGTGTGATCTTCCTCTCAAAAACCGACAATCCCTGGTCTAATTATGAGAAAATAATAGATAAATGCCAACTGAGGGACATTCTCCAATATACCATACAACTTCTCATCAACACACTAGCTGCAAGAAGACAGTGGGGCTACTCAGGGCACACTGCCTATGGGTTAGTCCTGCTCACAAGCAGTAACTTGGTAAATAATTTTCCTGATTAAAATGAAGAGGAGGAGGAGAATGGAACAAAATCTTGAAAGTGCTGAAATAGAGGGAAAAGTTTTGAATCTAGCATTCAATATCCAACCAGTCCCGTTATAAATGTAAACATGAAATAAAAGACACACAAGAACCTTAAAAATTTTTGCCCACAGACCTCAGAAAAACTATCTTACCATTCCAGAGATGTGAAAACCAAGGAATGCTTATTAGGAAAATTCAAACCAGTTCAAATTAAACTTAACATATTATAAACAAGTATCTCCTTGTGAAGGTGTTTAAAATCTGCCATGTTCTTGCTCTTTATTGAATGAACGAGGAAATGAGAGATCAAAAAATAGACCTATACACGCATTGTTTAAAATCCAAAAATAAGCTCTTCAGGAAAATAGATTAATGGTTTATTCCACCTTCATCTCTGAGCCAGGACCAAGAGTAAATCACGAAAATTTTCATTTCCACTTACAGTCTACTATAATTTCCCCCCGCGCCCCGTAAGAAGAGAATAACCAAGAGATGAAAGTAGCTTTGTCCAATAAAAGCAGAAGTACAGTGTCAAATCAGTTACATTTGGAATCAAGAAAAATAGGTTCAGTGCTCATATGCTACATAATGACTAACAGTAAAAAATTTCCAATAAACTGGACGTGTTTAAACCTCAGATGTCACTTACTAGTTATGTCCTTATGTAATCTACTTAACCCTTGCTAAGCCTTAATATTTACATGTACAAAATGGAGATTATTACCCAATTATTGGGTTGTTTCAGGAATTAAATACATGAAGCACTTAGCATCATGCCTAGCATATATTCTGAACACTCAATGAATAAAAACTTTCATTGTGATCCAATCTCTGCCCTGAAAAAGTTCACCATGGGGACAGCTATTTCCATATAGACTTAAGTTACCCAGCAAGAGCTGTTACTACTATGAATAGAGTATGGGAAAGTAGAAAATGGCTCGATGTGAGAGCGTGCCCCCAAAGTGCAACTTTTGTAAGACTGCTAAATTTCAGTTTTCAAATGACTCCAGAAAATATAACACTGAATTCTGATTATGAACATTCACCCCAAGTAATACACTTGATGTAATGCCATTTACCTCTCAGAACTAGAAAATCTAAAATGAGAGACCACCATTACATTCACTATGTTGATTATGTTTTTTTAAGAAAGACAGATACTAAGAAAAACTTAGCATTTAAGTCCTGAGTACTTAAGAAAGGTAATACTTTTAATGTAACTATTGTTTCCATTAGACTACAATGCCACTTCCAACACTGAGATGATACCAATCACTTCTCCTTTTTACTTGTGATGTGAATGTCTGATGGTTCCCTCTACATTTTCTCTGCTGTTAAAGAACATTAACTCATTTCTAGGAGGAGAAAAATCTACAGGAAAAAATGTCGGGCCGGCAGTGTTGGCACACACCTATAATCTCAGCACTTTGGGAGGGATTTGTATTTCTCTGCACACACACACACACACACACACACACGCAAATTAGCTGGGTGTCATGGTGCCCAGGGGGACATGGGCAGGGGCTTAGGTGGGCTTGAGCCCGGGAGGTCAAGGCTGCAGTGAGCTGAGCTCAAACCAGCGCACTTCCAGCCTGGGTGAGAGAGACCCTGTCTCTAAAAAAGAAAAGAACTGGGTTCAACATAATCTTTCAATTATTTTAATTGATTACTCATCTCTAAATCCCCCAATGCCATGGATTACCTTAAGCTCCAAGCATACAATTAAAATTTAACTATGAAAGACTTCTTAAGAAAGGGAAAAATGATCGAAGTTGGGAGAATATCAGGAGAGAGGTAAGGAAGATTATTTCAAGGTCACTAATGTGAAAAGCGAATCATGCTTTGGAATAAAATCTTGATTTAATACTAAGTAAAATGAAATATGCAAGCCTCTTCCTAAATTACTTTCAAAGGTTTGCAGAGGATGAACTTACTTCCCAAGACTGATATACATTGGCCACAAATTTTAGGAAATTTTGAAAGAACTTCAACCAAAACGTGGCCATTCTCTAAAAACAGATGGGCCCTATCTATGAATAAACCAGAGTAGAGAAAAATGAAACCCAAAATACACAGTATTTTGGCTGTAGCTGTCAGTGACAAAGGTTGTGGCAAAGGCTCAGTGAAAAAGGCTGTGATGAAGTAATGAGGGTAATTATAGGGAGACTTGTCCAGGTTTTACCTCCTGACTTCCTGTTTCCGTAGAACAGACAAAGCAAATTACACAAAGCACGTTTGCCACACAAAGCACATTTCACTCTGGGAAGAAACCCTAGAGCAGGATTTGAGGCTGAAAAGTAAAGCAGCACAAAGTTTGTGGAAATGCCACAGATGACCCTGAAAATGGAAAGAAGTGGAGGGCAAAGAGACAACGGGAGAGGAGGAGAAAGAGAGAAAAGAGAAGGGAGGGAGGAGAGAAAGACGGCAGTTCCACTTAGGAGTTCCCCAAGTGGTTGCACTCCACTTCAGAGTACAGCCCACAACCTGCTTACTTGACAACATGTGGCAGTGGCCTGTGCTTCTCCACTCACTTCATTAAACACACACAAACATGCATGTGTGTACACATGTACAAGCACACACACAGAAACACCAATCCACAGTGAGACCTTCCATCCAGGAGGACCTCTGTAGGTAAGCGAACCCAACTGCAAAAAATGCAAGATAACTACTTATACTAACCAATACACACCACCATTCAAATCTCTGGACAACCAAAGGTCACTGGGCATTTGAGAAAAAGCAAGTACCAGGAAAGAGGAAAAATACAGATTACACGACTTTAGGGAAAACAAACAGGAACAACAGATCAAACCAGATATCCACACAAACACCCCAATTACCATGTTAAAGGTTTTAAGGGGTATATTCCTTAAAAACAAACCAACTACAGAATAGGCCTCTTTGAAAAATGAATCAGAGAACCACTAGAAATTCTTGAAAAGTAAACATGCAGTTGATAAAAATAAAATTTTCGGGCTGGGCGCAGTGGCTCACACCTGTAATCCCAGCGCTTTGGGGGGCGGAGGCAGGTGGATCACCTGAAGTCAGGAGTTTGAGATCGGCCTGGTCAACATAATGAAACTGTCTCTACTAAAAATACAAAAAATTAGCCGGGTGTGGTGGTTAGTGTCTGTAATCCCAGCTACTCCAGAGGCTGAGGCAGGAGAAACACTTGAACCCCGGATGAACTCGGGAGGCACAGGTTGCAGTGAGCCTATATTGTGCCATCACACTCCAGCCTGGGCAACAAGAGCAAAACTCCGTCTCAAAAAATAAAAATAAGGCCGGGCGCGGTGACTCACGCCTGTAATTCCAGCACTTTGGGAGGCTGAGGTGGGCGGATCACAAGGTCAGGAGATTGAGACCATCTGGCTAACACGGTGAAACCCCGTCTCTACTGAAAATACAAAAAATTCCCCAGGCGCGGTGGCGGGCGCCTGTAGTCCCAGCTACTCGGGAGGCTGAGGCAGGAGAATGGCGTGAACCCGAGAGGCGGAGCTTGCAGTGAGCCGAGATCACGCCACTGCACCCCAGCCTGGGCGACAGAGCCAGACTCCGTCTCAAAAAGTAAATAAAAAAAAATAAAAATTTCGGCTGGGCACAGTGGCTCAAGCCTGTAATCCCAGGACTTTGGGAGGCCGAGGTGGATGGATTGCTTGAGCTCAAGAGTTTGAGAACAGCGTAGGCAACAAAAAATTAAAACTAAATAAAAATAAAATTAGCTATGCATGGTGGCTCATGCCTGTAGTTCCAGCTACTAAGGAAACTGAGGTGGGAGGATCGCTTCAGTCCAGGAGGTCATGGCTACAGTGAGCCATGATTGCATCACTGCACTCCAGCCTAGGAGACACAGGGAAACCCTGTCACCAAAAAAAAAAGAAATAAAAGAAATAAAATCACCAGAAGGGCTGAAAACCAGACTGGGCATGACTGAAAACTAAATTAGTATTCTGCGAGACAAACAGAAATCTCCCAATACTTAGAGAAAGGGCAGGAAGACAAAACAAGTAAGAAAAAATAATACTAGATAGACAGCTCCAAACAGTCCAACAGTTACTCCTAAGAATTCCATAAGACAAGCAAAGACAATGGAAACAATCATCAAAGAAAGAAAAAGCCTTTAAATGGAAAAAAAAAAATAAGACTGCAGATGACAGCATGCCAAGAAAGATGAAGTTTAAAATATTTATACCTATACTCACAGTTAAAAAAAAAAAAAAAAAAAAAACCCCTCAGAGAAAGGAGATCATTCAGAAAACATTCAGAGAGGAAAATCAAGATATATACAAAATAATGAGACTCAGGATTATATTTGACTTATCAGCAAAACTGATGGAAGATAATTAAGGACGTAAAAATTCAGAGGGCAAAGGATTTCAAACCCAAACAAGTATGATGGTAATTAAATACCTTTCCAGACTCAATAATTTTGATTTACCTCCTAAGTGCTGTTTCTGAGAAAAATGTTTGAAGATTTTCAACTGAACTGGGAAAAATAAAAAAAAAGAGTGGACTTAAAAGAATGCCTTCAAAAACAAAAACCATTTACTCAAATTGAAAAATTAAAAACCTAAAAATTTGCTATGATAAAAGTTTCAGTGACATTAATTTTTAAAACCAGGGAAAGTAATAAGAAATTGCAAGATAAAAGTGAATTAAACTATGGCATTATTTTCAACAGTTGACAGCATGACAGACTTAATATAAAAGGAGTTTACTTGATCTTGACACCGTCCAAGCAGAACTTTTCTTTAACTCCCACAAGATTATCACTCTTTCTGTAAGGCCCCATTATACTGCTTGGTTCTGTTATCAATAGTATCATTCATAGCAGAAATGCTATCTTTTTTGTTCTCATGGTTTAGAATTTTAAAATATGAAGAAAACAGAATAGCTATAATTCAAGAACAGAATAAAATTGGCTTAAAATCCTTGACAATTCAGAAGTAAAGGAAGACAACCAGCAGAAGTGGAAACAAATTAAGAGGCACAGATTTCCTTCTGTAACCTAATGGTGAGCCAAGGAATATTGGCTAAAATTGGTAGTCCCCTTAAAAATAAAGGTTTAAGAACATTTAAAGCAATAAAGAAAACCACTGAAACTACAGTTCATTATGACAAAAACGAGGAGGTAGGAGGCATGGTTGGTGGTGTGAATAACACTCAATTCCTCACCTTTTATGACAGAAAGAGACACTGCGTCAGACAGATATACCAAAATACATATTATGTGAAGTTCTGATAACCACAAGAATAGAAACAATTAGTTTTAAGAAACTACCTCTGGGGAGAGGTAAAGGACTGGCTGATTTTTAAATTTCATACTCCATCCCTCTATGGTGCCGGAGGAAAGACTTTTTACCATGTGTGCTTATTATTAATTTTTTTAAATAAGGTTAAATATTTAAGTGGTGATAATTTCCTAAAATGTTAGTCCTCTGTTATTTTCAGTTTGGCTAGATGACAACGACTTTCTTAAACTTCATCGTTAATGATTTACTGGACAATGAAGACAACTCATCTTGGAAGCAAAAATTTAAATGCTCATACCTTTTGCTCCGCTGATTTTATTCTTAGGCGTCTACCCTAATGGAAAATTTACATAAGTGACACAAATATAAAGGTAGGAGGAAGCTTAGTGCACAACTGTGTCTTGGCAAAAACTTCTTGCAAATCCCAAAGGCCTATCAGTGAGGAATGGTTAAATAAATTACAGTAGATACATGCAGTCAAAAAGACTGGGATAGTAATGATACAGAAAAATGACCTTAATATACAGTGTAGTGAGAAAAGCAAATAACAAAAGAATATATGCAGTATAATCTCCTTTCATGTAGTGATTTTTTAAAGTATCTTTTCGTGTATGTATAGGAGTTCTAAAAAGATATACACCAAGCTTTAAGAGAACAGTGCTTACCTCTGGATGTGAAACTGGGAAATAAGAGGGGAAAGATGGTGGCTTTTTACATCTAATTGAACCTTTTATGAATGTTTATTACCTTTGTAAAAGGCAAAAATTCTCAAGAAAAACAACTCTTAATCCCACCCAATTCTTTCCTTACCTTTCCACCCTTCCATTCCCCCAGTACTCTTCCACCACAGATCTCAGCCTTGCACCACAGATCTCGGCCTTCACATGGCATATTATGTAGGTGTGAATTCACCTTAAAACTGTCTCCAATTCTTACTTCCATGCAATTCATAGAATATACCTTTCACCATGCATGACTGATGAAAAACTGCATCTCAGTGTTGCATGTGGTCTTCAGCTTGGTGGTTAGAGAATGGCACTGCTAACGAAGCCAGGTTGCAAGTGAGATCCCCATACACGTCAGTTATTGTCATGCAGTCAGTTTGCCTTTGTACTTATCTTCCTGATCACAGGACCAGATGTAGAAGCATCAAAGTAAATCCATTTTAACTAGCGGAGACACTTCTTTAAAATGCATACTGAGAGCGGGCTTCAGTGACACGGTTGTTGTTTTCTGAAGAACACATTTGTGTATATGTATGACCCAGAGTTTATTTGTACAACCCAGTCAAGCACACACAAAAATCACATAACTGTGCTATCGATCCTTCCCAGAGAGAATTCTGGTTAACCAGATATATGCAGCAGCATTGCCTCTGTGCTCTTTGGGACCAGTGTGATGTTGGAATATGTGGGACCACTAAGTTCCCAGTGTTTGGTCCGTACTTCTCATCTTCAACCAACATACTGAACACAAAATCAAAGAAATATGGCGGAATGAAGGTTTCTCACCCTTAACTGTACTTAAATAATGGTTTCTTTCATAATTCTTTTATAGAAACAGCAACAAAGAAAATCAAAGACTGAAGAAAAACAGATTGAGGACTTGCGAAGCAACCAAAGTGCTGGTTATATAAATATTTCTAACAATGAAGTATTTGATTTTGATCTAACTTAAAATGACTATTAAAAATGTCCAAATAAACAGCTTATACTACAGACATATCGTTTTATGGTCTTCATATTTTTTCAAGATATTGTAAACCTAGCAAAAAGTACCAGTGGAAAGAGTGCTCCACATCTACAGAGTAACTCAGTATGTCTTACACTCATCCAACACGAATTTACCTAACTAGAACTCAAAAAATAGCACGTGTTTCTCCAGAAAGATTCAAATATATTACCTATTCAAAAAACAATCTGCAGCTGGGCATGGTGGCAAGCTCCTGCAGTCCCAGCTACTCAGGAGACTGAGGCAGGAGAATCACTTGAGCCCTGGAGTTCAAGGTTGCAGTGAACCATGACCATACCATTGCACACTAGCCTGGGAGACAGAGCGAGACCCTGTCTCTAAAACATTAAAAAAAAAAAAAAAAAAAAAAAAGTGAGCAAGCAAAGGCAATGAAGAGAACTCTGGGGCCAGTGCAAGGGGAAGGCAGGGTGTGAAGGACTGCCTTCTGGCACTCCTGTGGTTCTGAGATGAGAGCAGAAATAAAATATGAGGACTTACATAAATAAAGCTTTAAAAAGAAGTCATATTCTATTTAAATATAATGTTATCTATTTAAATGTGGCTTACAATTTTATCAATGACACTTCTAAATCTAAAAATCACTACTGAAAATAAGATAATCATATTCCAATCCTAATTCTTAATCCAATCATCTCCTCCCATAAATACCTTTCCTCAATACCTTTAATACCTCTTCTTTAATACCTTTCCTAATCAATTCCAATCTCCTCTTAAATTAAGTAAATATGTTATTTTCTTTACTCCTATCTTGTCTTTTAGCATCTTTCCTTGACATTTATGACTTTAGCAACAAACATTTGCTCCATCCTGCACTGTGGAGAGTATGTCTGTGGTCCTCACAACAGCCCTGTGAGGTAGGTATCATTAACTCTCCTTTACAGACGAGGAGAGGCAACCCGAGAAAGGCTTGACTTGCCCAGTGGCAAAGCGAAGATTCAAAGCCAGAACCTGCTGGCGCTCAGCTGAGTGATGTTAAGTTCCCTAGAGGAAAAACAGAGATTGTGCCAAGTAGAAACTACGATTGTACCTAGAATTCTGGAGCAGCTAAAGACGAGGTTTAACAACATTAATAATTTCTTTGTCACTTAATCATTGTAAACAGTAATTACACTATATTCTCCTATCATTACATTTTAAAGTTAACAATACACAAAAGTTACCCTTCTCTTTTTATAGAAAAAATACTTATTACAAATAGACTTGCACTCATCATTGACTATGAAAAGACACAGTAAACTGGTACTATTCAGCATCAATCCTGGTAAACAGATGTTATAAAAAAACATAAATGTAAATACACAATTATAGAAGATGATTAAAACCAGTGAATTTTGTGGGGATCACCAAAGTGGGTTTCTGCCCAAACAGATTTAGTTTCAAAATACAAAGCCTTATTATCAAGGCACTTTAACCAAGAGAATACACCACAAATCTATGTGTCTAAACTATATGAAAATTAATTCTGACATCTACACAATTTAGACACAGGCACAAATGCTATTTATCTACCAATCCTGAAATCTGTGCTAACTCTGGAATATGCTAATGTTTTTTCCATATGAAATTATGTACTGTACTTAATAAAATATAAACAATAGTTTAACACACAGTGTTTAAAATCTAAAATGAACAGATATTTATGTGTGAAATAGTCTTTAGGAGAAAAAATCTTATTCTGAAAACATTTTATCCTCAGTTAGGTCCAAATCAACAATATTTTAAGGCTATCGCTGCTCTACTGAAAAAAACAAGTAAAAGCTTTTACAATCTAAAACCTTTATTTAAAGATTTTGAGGTTCCCATGAGCACTCGATGTTAGCATAAAAGCAGCTATGAAGATTTCAATGATGATACATGATGACGTTCTTTATTTCTATGGGAAAATTCTATACGCCAGTGGCAAAACCAGTGGTACTATCCAAAGAGGCTGCTTTTGCCTATAATGTATCCTGCTTGTCTAATGCTGGTTAACATGCCACCAAATTCTCCCCAGTTGCTCCATTTCATAAAAATGTACGGCTGGTATCATTTCAGCTTGTTCCAACCTGTGCCTGCCGAGCACGTCACTGCTACTAAATCCTGACCTCCACTCTGTCTGGATTTGAGTATTTTTGAGAAAGTAAAAAGCAGCAGCCCCTGACCTCTCAGAACTAATCTAATGTTCAAGCTAAGCCTTGGTGTTACTACAAACTGTTATGACATTTATAGCTTAAACATTCCATTCTCCTGTTGGACAATCTCACTGAACATCAATATCAAAAGTAGTCACTCCAAGACCATGGCAAAGTGAGAAAAAACGAGGTCACTGTACAACCCACAAAATACAAAATTATCTTTCTTGCCAAATGAGTGACAGCTATTTCTTCATCAATTATGGCTTTATCCTCAATCTAGTTGACCCCCTCTATAAGATCTGTTGATACCCAATCATAGAATTGCCTGTTTTCCGACAGCACCCTATCTAGAGCAAGCCCTCACGTCCTTAGTCCTTCCCCCAAAATTATCCAAAGCCCAAATCCTATAATACATTATAACACCCTGTTACTAGGACACACCATGGTTCCCTGTGGTCTGTGTTCTTTGCTGCAATAAGTAATAAATCCAACTTGCTCTGTTACAGGTGTATTCCTAGTGGTCTTTAGCTGAAGGGTGTTCACACTTGTGAATACTAACAGTAAAATGAAAATAGACTAAATGTTCTAGGCTTAGAAAATGACTCTAAAACTGCAATTCACAAAGAGGGAGCTTTGGATGATGCTAGTATAAGATTTCTTCAGTTTTGCTTTTAATGTCAAGACCATGGTAAACTGTTTTAAATGGCTCAGGTAAAGTAAAAAGCATTAAAACTGTTAAAGCAGAGGAGAAGCTTTTATAGCCAAGTTGATCAGGAGAATAAGCAGGAGTTAATCAAGGGTCATTTCAATTGGCAGCAGCACGTCCAAGTATCTGGGATATGTCAAGGTTTAGAGGTACTTTAAAACAAGGGATGCAGTGAAATGCTCATCAACAACAAAGCTGAAGCTATAAGGAAAACATGAACGTGAGTAATATCTTTTTTCCTGAGACAGGGTCTCATTGTGTCACCCAGGCCTGGGTGCAGTGGTGCATGGCTCATTGCTGTCTCGATCTCCTGGGCTCAAGGGAACCCCCTAACAGGGGCTCCTAGGTAGCTGAAACTTAAAAAAAAGAAAAGTGCTCACCTTGACTACTGGAATTATCTGGATAGTATGTTAGCCGTGAGAAGAAAATAAAGCAAGATTTTCATATAATTTCTCTAAGTATTAATCATATCTACAGGTACAAAACCAAAAATGTGGCCGGGCTTGGTGGCTCACGCCTGTAATCCCAGAACTTCAGGAGGCCAAGATGGGAAAATCTCTTGAGCCCAGGAGTTTGAGACCAGCTTAGGCAACACAGTGACATCTTGTCTCTATTAAAACTAAAATAAAGTCAGACAGGCATAGTGGCATGTACCTGCAGTCCCAGCTACTCAGAAAGCTCAGGGGGACTGCATAAGCCCAGGCAGTTAAGGCTCCAGTGAGTCGTGATCGTGCCACTGCACTCCAACCTGGGTGACCGAGTAAAACGGTCTCAATAAAAACAAAATAAAATGATGATGAAGAAACACCATAAGGCCAGGCATGATGGCTCACGCCTGTAATCCCAGCACTTTGGGAGGCCGAAGCCGGTGGATCACCCGAGGTCAGGATTTGAGACCAGTGTGGCCAACATGGTAAAACCCCATCTCTACTAAAAATACAAAAAATTATCCGGGCATGGTGGCACACGCCTGTAATCCCAGCTATTTGGGAGCCTGAGGCAGGAGAATCGCTTGAGCCAGGGAGGCGGAGAATGCAGTGAGCTTGAGATCGTGCCACTGCACTCCAGCCTGGCCAACAGAGCAGGACTCCACCTCTAAAATAAAATTTAAAAAAAAACACCATAGTGTCGACTACTTTCTCTTTCAAGACAAGCCCTCAGTAACTCTGTCGAACTTTAACCTTTATAATTATCACAGTCCTCAGTGTTTCTCCTCAGCAAGAACTGAAACTCTCCATCATACTGAGTCTTTCAAATACAGTGGCCCAATCTCAGCTCACTGCAAGCTCTGCCTCCCGGGTTCATGCCATTCTCTCACAGGCTGTAATTTCTAATATCTGCTTATATCTGCTTCTTCTTAAGTCAAAAATGTATCAGCCTATTTCTCATTGTAGAACTGGCATTTCAGGGGAGAGAGGGAAAGGGTCTCATTCTGTCACCCAGGCTTGAGTGCGGTGGCAAAATCTTGGCTCACTGAAGCCTCGGATTTCCCAGGTTCAAGAGATCCTCCTACCTCAGCCTCCCCGGTAGCAGGGACCACAGGCACACACCACCACACCCGGTTAACTTTTTGTATTTGTTTTGTACAAATGAGGTTTTGCCATGTTGCCAAGGCTGGTCTCAAACTCCTGAGCTCAAGTGATCTGCCTGCCTTGGGCCTCCCGAAGTGCTGGGATTACTGGCATGAGTCACCGCACCCAGCCGAGAATAAACTTGTTTTAAGTCAAAAATATAAGGGAAGGCCGGGCACAGTAGCTCATGCCTGCAATCCCAGCACTTTGGGAGGACGAGGCAGATGAATGACTTCAGGTCACGAGTTCAAGACCAGCCTGGGCAACATGGTGAAACCCCAACTCTACTAAAAACACAAAAATTAGCCAGGCATAGTAGCATGTGCCTGTAATCCCAGCTATCTGAGAGGCTGACGCATGAGAATTGTTTGAACCCAAGAGGCGGAAGTTGCAGTGAGCCAAGATTGTGTCACTGCACTCCAGCCTGGGCAACAAGAGTGAAACTCCGTCTTTAAAAAAAAAAAAATTTATATATATATATATATATAAATATATATATATATATATATATATATAAATATATATATATATATATATAAATATATAAAAAATATGGGAAAAACTATCTTTAAAACAGCGAATTTTATTTCTTTCAGAGGTTAAAACGTAAAAATAAGTAAAACAGCTAATTCAAAAACTGAAGGTAGGGCCGGGCGCGGTGGCTCAAGCCTGTAATCCCAGCACTTTGGGAGGCCGAGACGGGCGGATCACGAGGTCAGGAGATCGAGACCATCCTGGCGAACACGGTGAAACCTCGTCTCTACTAAAAATACAAAAAATTAGCCGGGCGAGGTGGCGGGCGCCTGTAGTCCCAGCTACTCGGGAGGCTGAGGCAGGAGAATGGCGTAAACCCGGAAGGCGGAGCTTGCAGTGAGCTGAGATTCGGCCACTGCACTCCAGCCTGGACGACAGAGCGAGACTCCGTCTCAAAAAAAAAAAAAAAAAAACTGAAGGTAATTTACAGTAATTGATTTAATGATTTACCTGCTAGAATTTTAAAAATTAAGCAAAATGTCTAGTGAATACTCTTGACAAATTTTTGTTTTAAAACATTTTATTTCCACTCAGAAGACCCTTGGGAACTTTGCATGGCACACTAAAACATAAAAACTGTAAAACTAACAATGTTCTAAAAAATGAGACTGATGGCAAGGCACGGTGGCTCATGCCTACAATCTTAGTACTTTGGGAGGCAGAGGCAGGCGGATCACTTGAGCCCAGGAGTTCAAGACCAGCCTAGGCAACATGGTGAAACCCTGTCTCTACTAAAAATACAAAAGTTAGCCACACATGGTGGCACACACCTGTAGCCCCAGCTTCTCGGGAGGCTGAGGTGGGAGGATCACTTGAGCCTGGCAGGTGGAGGCTGCAGAAAGCCAAGATCATGCCACTGCACTCCAGCCTGAGTTGACAGAGCAAGACTTTGTCTCAAAATAATAATAATAATAATAATAATAATAATAATAATAATAATGATATTTAGAGTGAAGACACTCTAAAAAAGAAAAAAAAGAAAAAAAAAATAGGTTGGGCAGGAGGATGGCTTAAGGCCAGGAGTTTGGGGTTATAGTGAGCTATGATCATGCCAATGTACTCCAACCTGGGCAACAGAGCAAAACCCTGTCTCTGAAAAATAATAATGAATTTTAAAATCAGATTAATACACTTAAAAAAGATATAAATGGAACAATTTGCAGAGATTTCAGGAAACGAAATGATCTGATTTAACCATTGCAAAAAAATATTTTTAATATTACCACCACCAAATTGTTGAGGTATTTAATATCCAGGTTCCACAGAAAGAACATTAAAACTGAGTGCTGTACTATACGACCTCAAGAAAGGAGCAGCATCTTAGTTCAGAAATCACTACACTTAAAATGCTTTTTACTACAGATGTCACCTCTCTGATCTTAAGAGTCACTGAATCAGGCCCATATCTGCTATGTCACAGGTAAGGATTCGGCTCCTACCCCGCAACAAACTACACTGAAGACTCTGAGGACAGAGTAAGTCCCCAAAGTCAGCGAGTCTGTTTGGTCAAACTGACAAGTTTGATGGGGTGGATGCAGAGGGTAACAAGGAGAGTCCAAACAAGACATTAGATTTCTGTATTTGAACCTTGTCTACTGCAACAAAAATATATGTATAGTACATTTTCCCCAAGACTCCCAACTTACTGCTGACACATTACTCATCCAAGACAAGAAAAGGAAATAACATTTTACCAGAGCTATCACTTGTTCATCCAACTCCCTTATCACTAAATGGAGGTAGGGATTAATTCTTATGCTTCAGGTTGGACAGCAGGAAAACTGTTCTTACCCCCCAAAAAACTAAATGCTGTCCTGATGAAACAGTCTGGGCACCAATGACCACAGCCTGCTGCTGATGAGCTGTGAAGACTACTCACTGTCGATGTAAAACAGTATTCCTGCTTGATGTGGTACCTCATCAATCCACAGAACATTTCTGAAGAAATAAGATAACTAGGAAAATGTTGGACATGGTGCTAAAGGGAAGAGGCCATGCTACTAAATTTTTATCAGCAAAAGAACCAATGACAGCACACTGGCCACAGCATGTCATCATTGATTATCTGATGCATCTAAGAACTAAGATAAAATCTTTAAATCCTTTTATAAGAGTATTTATTTATTTACTTATTTTTCAGATGGAGTTTTGCTCTTGTTGCCCAGGCTGGAGTGCGATGGCACACTGTCGGTTCATTGCAACCTCCTCTGCCTCCTGGGTTCAAGCAATTCTCTTGCCTCAGCCTCCCGAGAAGCTGGGATTACAGGCACATGCCACCATGCCCAGCTGATTTTTGTATTCTGAGTAGAGACAGGGTTTCACCATGTTGGCCAGGCTGGTCTCAAACGCCTGATCTCAAGTGATCCACCTGCCTTGGCCTCCCAAAGTGCTGGGATTACAGGCATGAGCCACCACACACAGCCCTTTTACAGGACTTTAAAAAAGTCAATTCTAAGTTCATATCTGTTGAATTTTTACATCTAAAAACACTAAAAAATCATGACAGCTTCTTTAAACAAGTAGTCGTATTTACAGACTGCTTATAAATATAAAAGCCTATACTACTGTCATAACAATGGTTGAAAAATATTCAAATAAGTTCTGAAATAACCACTTTTATCCTAAAATAGTCCAGAGATTTGGAAGCAGGCTCTGAAATTCACTTTGGAAATGACATATCAACGAGGTCAATACCTCACTTTATAGATGAGGACACAAAGTATTATAACTTGCCCCAGTGTCACATGGCTGCTAAGAGCTGAAACTGGCTGCTAAGAGCTGAAACTGTGACTAACATTCAGCTTCTAGAGCTTGTGATTTCATATGCAATTATGTGCAATAGTGTCTCTTTATATACTTCCAATGAGTTGGTTTCAGTAGCAGGAGACTAGCAGATGAAGCTGATCAGAAAAAGTAATAAAACAGTATTTTTAAAAGAATATGGAGGCATCTAGATTCAGGACTGCATATATTTTTTAAAAAAGAATATAGACGCAAATCAATGAAAGGTAATTAAGACAACTCTACACAGTGGAAGGTGAGATAAAACCACAAAAATCACAAAACGTAAAGAAAAGACAAAGAAAAATAACTTAATGAAAATATCTTTCAAAGCCTAACCTACCTAGTAAAAAGCTAAGGTGGGAAAGGGGCATGAAGAAATCTTTGACTCCTAAAATTACTCTGTATCTTATCTAGAGGTAGTTAGGCAAGTATATAAACATGAAAAACCCATTATACTGTACATTTAAGATTTGTGCCTTTACTGTATATATACAACTAAGAAGTATAAATATTTCAAAAATTTTTTCAAAGATTAGGTGAATTTTGAGACTCCATTCACTGCTTCAAACAATAGTGTTAATAACATTATCCAATGTCTCAACAGAGGTTGGCAACATCTCCCTATGTGATACACCCTAGTCACTTAACTCTTTGCAATGCTTGACTTTCAGACTTTAGGTCCGCCCTGAAACATAAAACTAACATTAATATTATCAAATTTGACCATCCATCTGAAAAGGAAATGCTTTCTATAACTTCCCTGATAGGTAGGTGGCAAGCTAAATGTGGCAAAATTTCATGAAAGGGAAGCCCAATAGCTCACACAATAGTCCGTTGTTCTCTTTTCTTTCATGGGGGAAAAACACAGGGTCCCCCTCTGTGATCCAGGATGGAGTGCAGTGGCACAGTCTCGGCTCACTGCAGCCTCAAACTCCTAGACTCGAGCAATCCTCCTGCCTCCACCTTCTGAGTAGCTGGGACTACACGTGCATGCCACCATGTTTTCCATTTTTTTGTAGAAACAGGGTCTCACTTTGTTGCCCAGGTGGGTCTCACTTTGTTGCCCAAGCTGGTCTCAAACTCCTGGCTTCAAGCAACCTTCCCACCTCAGCCTCCCAAAGAGCTGGGATTACAGCTATTGTGCCTGGTCACATTCTCTTACATTTCCACAGGAAAATAATTTCCATAATGAAATCCAAATATGATGTCCTATATCCTCCTCATTCCCTATATTTTAGGCCTATATAAAATAAATCAAATCCTACTTCCAAAATACATTAAGTATCTGAGAGTAACTATAATCGCAAGTCTCTTTTAACCAAGCAAAATACTAATCTTCCCTTTACTCTTTCTTCATGATTTCCAGACCGCTCTCCCTTCTAGTAAACTCCCCTCAAAAATGAAGCTCCACCACTCTGAACATCTATTAAGTATTCTACTAAGTGGGGAAAAATATGACACCTCAAGAGTTCACACCAATCATCTAAAACACAGGATTGTTTTTATGAATTCTAATTAACCAATCTAACAAACCCTGGAATTGAGGTTGGTAAGCAAAGTACAGAACTTCCTATTTATCTTTATTTAAATTTTACAGTTTAAGTTTCTATTAAGTTTAACATCACAATATCTTCTCAAATCCTGAAATCTAGTGAACTTCTACTTGTAGTTTTGAATCCGCTGTAAATTACCGCGCAAGACCATCTACATTAATATAGAATGTTAAATAGGGCAGGGGCCAAGTAAAGAATCTTACAGGCCGGGCGTGGTGGCTCAAGCCTGTAATCCCAGCACTTTGGGAGGCCGAGATGGGCGGATCATGAGGTCAGGAGATGGAGACCATCCTGGCTAATACGGTGAAACCCCGTCTCTACTAAAAAATACAAAAAACTAGCCAGGCGAGGTGGCGGGCTCCTGTAGTCCCAGCTACTCGGGAGGCTGAGGCAGGAGAATGGCGTAAACTCGGGAGGCGGAGCTTGCAGTGAGCTAAGATCCGGCCACTGCACTCCAGCCTGGGCGACAGAGCGAGACTCTGTCTCAAAAAAAAAAAAAAAAGAATCTTACAGCACTCTCTGCATACTTACATCTACATTAATATAAAATGTTAAACAGCACAGGGGCCAAGTAAAGAGTCTTACAGCACTCTCTGCATACTTGTCTCACAGGTAACAAACATCCAGGGAAAACTTACTTTGGCAATGATCTTTCACTCATGCAGCTAAAAAGCCACGTTCCTCTACCATGATCCACAAATTAGCTCAAAGATTCCCTATATTGGTCTGGCTACAATGTCCTTGACCCATCCAGCAATCCTATTAAAAAATAGGATTATGTTAGCATGATTTACTCCAGACCACTATTTCTCAATGGAAGCAGTAAGGCTTTCTTTCTCCAAGTCTGCGCATGCATGCATGTGTGCATACCTGTGCTGGTGCCTTTTTTAGAAAGTTATGTGTGGCAGTCATCAATGAAGTTCACTTCAGAAGTGTACAAATTATTTATTCAAAAAAGCAGTCATCGGGCCTGATGGGATTAAGAACTACTAATCTAACCTTTGATGACTCATGGCATCACAAACTACTCTTGTTTAATAACATTAAAAATGTCTGCTGGAGATAAAACATTGAGCTCCCTGACAAGGAATTCCTAGAACCACCCTTTTACTCCTTGTTTCTGTATTCATGCTGACTTCCTTCAATATTTTCTAACATTTCAATATGGTAAAATACTTATAATTTCCATTTGTAACAAAACAAACATGGACACTGAGAAGACTGTCAGTCTTCAACAGGCATAGGGAGATGGCCAGACTAAGGAGGCTATCCTCAATATTAACTCTGTTCTCTCAAAGAGAGCTCTACTAAACATCAAAATACATTCAAAGGCAAAAAACAGAGGCCTTGGCAGATTGGCTGTGAGGCTTTTAATGTGCATTTGGAGAAATTAGGGTTATTTTATGAAACAACCTGTAAAAAAGAATTAACTGACCCAGAAACTACCATTTCTTCCTTTAAACAGAAATCCTCACTGTGGTCTCTTTACAACTTAAGAGATCATAGCACTATAGGTGCTTCTCAGAAATTGCTGAGATAGTTTTCTGGTACATCATAAAAAGTGGCCAGGCACAGCGGCTTACACCTGTAATCCAATACTTGGGGAGGCCGAGACGAGCGGATCACTGGAGGTCAGGAGTTCGAGACCAGCCTGGCCGACATGGTGAAACCCTATCTCCACTAAAAATACAAAAATTAGCTGGGTGTGGTAGTGCATGCCTGTAGTCCCAGCTACTCAGGAGGCTGAGACACTAGAATTGCTTGAACCCGGGAGGCAGAGGTTGCAATGAGCTGAGATCACACCACTGCACTCCAGCCTCGGCAACAGAGCAAGACTCCAACTCAAAAAAAAAAAAAAAGTACTTAAAGGGGAAAAAAATTACTATATATATAAAAAAAAAAACCCAGTATTTGTTCTGATACTTCCCTCATTGACAAAACTTACTATGTTATACCATATTTTAATCATATACTTTGTTAAAGAATGTACTCACCAAAAATGAAAAAGCCAAGACATATTACACATTTATCTAATTGTATCAGCCTTCCCAAAGCTCAGAATTTTAACTTTCAAAACTATCAAAGACCTGATAAGCTGACATTTATAAAAAGAACAGGGTAACTAATTCATCAGAACAAAAATCTAAACCTCACTCAAAACAAACTGAAGCATACCACTATAGAATAGACAACTACAGAATAAAATTTATATCTTTAATAAATGTAAAGACATAAAGGCTCTCTCTGAAAACTGACTGCCTAAATTATTAATCATAGGGATTTGTCACTGTTAAAAAACCTGAATCTCTTGCCAGACATGGTGGCTTATGCCTGTAATCCCAGCACTTTGAGAGGCTGAGGCCGGCAGATCACCTGAGATCAAGAGACCAGCCTGTCCAACATGGTGAAAGCCCATCTCTACCAAAAAATGAAAAAATTAGCCAGGTGTGGTGGTGCACGCCTGTAGTCCCAGCTACCGGGGAAGCTGAGGTGGGAGAATTACTTGAACCTGTCAGGCAGAGGTTGCAGTGAGCCAGTATTGCGCCACTGCACTCCAGCCTGGGTGAAAGACCAAGACCCTGTCTCCAAAAAAAAAAATCGAATCTTCATATACAAATGAGTGCCTGGGAGTGGCTCTTGACTCTTAATTAAGGCACTAAATATGATAGCAGCAGGATGCAATTCTGCACCCCAAGCAAGGTACAAATCTATATTCAATAAGTTTTGGTCATATTATGTACAATATTTTAAATAAGCATAGCGATTAAAAGAACAAAGCCTATCATAAAAATTTTAAACCGTTCCTGTAAAAATATGAATGTATCATGTAAAATGAGTATTTCAGGACCCTACTAGACAAACTTTTTTAAATAATGTGCTTCAGATGTTAAATATGAAGTCTTTATCTCTCAATTATTTACATGATAAGACAACCTACCATGGTCTAGTCTTTTCAGGATAGCAAAGAGCCTTAAAGAAACCATTCCTCAAAGTAAGAAACTGGATACAGAATACAGGCAGCTGTATGTAAAATGGGTCCAGGTGGTTGTTTGGATGGTTAAATGAGATATGCCTGAAGTGCTTTTAACACTAAAAGCATGCTAAGTCAACGTAAGGAATAATTCTGCTATGGGCTACTTTAAAGGGTTTTTTGTCTTGGGAGAAAACAGAATTCTGGGGAGTGTTCTGTAAAACCTTGTAGAAATAAATTAGGTTCATTATCATAAACTACATGGTTTACCAATTTTACTTTAGTAATAAAGTTATTTCCAATAAAAAGCACCCATTTTTTGGAACACTCCAACTTTGTAAATGTGTCTTCACACAGTTCAAAAACACACTGCCAAACAAACAGATCTTTGTGTAGACAGGGGTCATCTCATTTAGTATAAACCACAAATGCAATGATGAAGGTGCACACAGAGACTTATCAAAAGTATTAGTAACAATATTATTTTTCTTAATCTGTGTGGTGAGTACGTGTTAATTTCCATTCCATTAGTATTATATTTGAAAACTAAAAACTCCTGCATTAAGTCTCAATATAACTGCTTATGTCCATGTTCTATTTAATACACCTTATAACCCATGTGTAGTGTGAATCAATAGCTGTGGTTTAATATTTTTGTTAAATATATCATACACTCACTATAACCTCTACAGTTTTAAAGAAATGTTAAAATGAACTTGAGTACCTAGTTTCCTCTACCCACACCCTTCTCCCCTGTACAAATCTTTACTTCACAATTCTGTCAATTACAGCTTAGAAAGGTACTGTTGCTGACATTACTTTTAAAACATAAAAGAGGCAGTTTAACATAGTAGTTAAGAGCATGAATACTGGAGCCAAACAGGCTTCAAATCCTAGCCTCAACTCTTATAAACTATATGACCTTTGACAGGTTTATTTAACTTTTTGGTGCCTTGGTTTACTCATGTGTAAAATGGGAAACAATCAGTACTGCTCTCACAGGGCTACTGGGAAGATCAAATAAAGTACTTACAATATGCCTGGTACACAGTAAGTATAATGTGTCGGCTGTCACTGTTCAAACCCAGAGGATAAAACAAAATTAAAGCACACTGAAACTCGTTAACCCATTCTCTTTACGAGTATAGTGGGGAGAAGTGAGGCTGTGGGAGAAAACTAAAAATAAAAGAATATAATGCCTCTCAGTAAAATGTATTTCCATACTCTTACCGATTTCGTATTTTCAACCTGCCAGTGGTTAAATGATCTGCTTTCATATGTCCATAAAACTACACTTCTAGCACTCACACGGCTCTCCTCCCATATTATCAAATGTCTTTAACAATTGTGAAAATATCTCACCCTCCCTATTAAACACGAGGATAGGGGTTATACCTTATAAAACAGTCTCCTAGGTAACTTGCATATAAGATACTCATTGTTTATTAAATAGATTTTAACGGTACTATTTCAGTCAGAGTCAAATGTGTAGACATAACCTATAGGCTCATTTAGTCTCACATATTTCTGATGTGTACAATGTTACTTTACCATAAGCTTGGGAAGCTGGAGGAAATTTTTTTTTTTAGATTTTAATAACAACTTTAAAATGTTATTTTAATCCCAGTCTATAAATTGCCATAATACTAAAAAAAAGGAGAAATGGAACTATGGTGACTTAGACATCCTTTGTAATGGTGGACATATGCATTGTGCTTCTCAATGCTGCAGTATATTCTATTTCATAAATGTCTGTTTTTTCAACTTACGTACCAACCAACAAGGACTTTTGTATAACAAATCCACCGTTAACAGATTTATGCTTATTTTACACCTTAGAAAATCCTGATTACTTTTCTCTTCTGTAACTTCGTCCTTTTCTAAGCATAACAACAAGTTCAGAAATACTATTATAAAAAGCAACTACAGGCCAGGTACAGTGGCTCACGCCTGTAATACCAGCACTTCGGGAGGCTGTGTGCACGAAACATGTGAGGTCAGGAGCTCAAGACCAGCCTGGCCAACATGGTGAAACCCTGTCTCTACTAAAAATACAAAACTTAGCCGGGCATGGTGACACGTGCCTATAATCCCAGCTACTCAGGAGGTTGAGGCAGGAGAATCACTTGAACCCAAGAGGCGGAAGTTGCAGTGAGCCAAGATCACACCACTGCACTCCAGCCTGGGCAACAGAGCAAGACTTGGTCTCAAACATATTTTTAAAATAGTAAGAAAATAAAAATAAAAAGCAACTATAAATTCTGCATTCAAAAGTACAAGTCCAGTGTGGTGGCTCACACTATAATCCTAGCACTTTGGGAGGCCGAGGCAGGAGGATCCCTTGAGCCCAGAAGTTTGAGACCAGCTTGGGCAACACAGGGAGAGCCTGTCTCTATTTTTTAAAAAAATTAAAAATTAAAAAGTATAGTATCATGACTTCTGTTATGCACAGGCACACTGTATGCTTAAAGCTGAAAAACTCAGTCAAGAAGACCCTACGGCTGTCTTTCAATACTTAATGGCTTGCCATGTGAATTAAGCGCAGACTTACTTTTTGGTATTCCCGTAGGCAAGACAAGTTGTAAGGAAGCAGATTTCTGATATAAAGAAAGAACTCCCTGAAAATTAGAGCCGTCTAAAATTAAAAAAGGAATTCATGTGAAGTAGGGAATACTACATCACTGAGAATGTTTGCCAGTAGACTAGTTTTTAGGAACGTTGTAGAAAAGTATTTGATGGAGTTTGACTATATGATCACAAACTCCCCTTAAATAGAATTATTCTTGGATTTTCTGAATACTTAAGTCCAAAAGTCATGGCTTGATACACAACACTAACAATGCAAAGGAGTATGCTTATCCACCTGATGCCACAGAGTCTACGTGCATTACATGAACATCATCCTTAATAAAGGGCAACTGGTATTTCCGAGGTTAGAACATCCTGTCCCTATTTGTTTGACTTTGTGATCCAATCTTCTCTGAGTAGAGCTACATAAGTTCACTTCACATTTTATTTAAAGAACTTCTCATTATCCCTTGAAACAACTGCCAATCCACCATCCCTTTGACCCCACAACTCACTAACGGGAGAATGGGAAGCTCTTAGATGCATAAAATTTGGAAAAGTGAGAAATGACAGAAAACGGACAACTGGAATCTAATAATCTAAATTCTCCTACACCAGACTTGCTATCAGAATTACTGGTTGGGTGGTATAAACAATTCAATATATTCATATCTGCCTCATATACTGAAGTGTCTTGGGGCACTAAAAATATTGTTATTGTAAAGCAAGTAAAAAGAATCAAAAGGTATTAAAAAGCTAGAATGTAAATGTAAAAGTACATGAAGGCTTATTATACCTTTGTGCATGTTTGAAATTTCCATAGTAAAAACCTAAAATAAAGAGCCCTCAAACAAAAATCTCAACCCTCATTTATGATTCAGCATCTACTTAACTTCATCTAAATTTACCTGGACTTATCTGAAAATATTTAACTCCTAGTTAATATCCCTTGCACACTCTAAATTTCAGAGGAAAGTTCTTAATGAAACACTTTCAACACCAAAATTGAATAATGCTTCACTGGATCATGGGACTGAAAAATATTATCACATAGATTTCCTTCTTTTTTAAAATCCAAGCTGCAAAGTGGTTTTAGATCAGACTTCAGTTAGTATAGTCCACTGTAAAATTAGTTGTTTTAATACTGTAGAATTACTTTTTTTTTATTTTTGAGATGGAGTCTCGCTCGGTTGCCCATGCTAGAGTGCAGTGGCACAAGCTCCGCTCACCGCAAGCTCCGCCTCCTGGGTTCATGCCATTCTGCCTCAGCCTCCCGAGCAGCTGGGACTAGAGGCACCTCTTACGACACCCAGCGAATTTTTTTGTATTTTTAGTAGAGACGGGGTTTCACAGTGTTAGCCAGGATGGTCTCAATCTCCTGACCTCATGATCCGCCCGCCTCGGTCTCCCAAAGTGCTGGGATTACAGGCGTGAGCCACCGTGCCCGGCTACCCTAGAATTACTTTTAATAAATAAAATCATTTCATTTTCTCTAAGTTTCCAGGATTTTAAAAACTTAGAAAATGTTTAAATTGTTTCTGCTTAGCAGCTAAGACTAATAGAGAGGAAAGATTCAACATGAGTGTGGCATTAGGTTGGGAGTCAAATGATAAGATTCTAGTCCTGGCTCTGAACCTAGTTTGCTTTGAACATGTCACTTACACCCTTGGGATCACAGAGTTCATCCATAAAATAACTCAGACATGATCATCTCAAAGTCTCTGTCTCATTCTGAAGTTATACAATATTATGACCTTTATAGTGAGTAAACTCCCTCAATGTGACAGGTTCCCTATGTCAGCCAGTACTGTGTATAAAAAAGGCTACGTCATTCAGTACTGTGGACAAACCCTAACAAAATGTGCAAAGTCAGGAGTGTTTAAGCAAATGTGATGGAAGAACTGACTTGAAATATGGGCTGAAATATAGGTTAAAGTATCTCAAGAGTCTTTCCTGTCTACAAAGCATCAATATTATATGCTACAGCTAAAGCTCTGAAAAACTGTGAGAAACTTAATGATTCAACCGAGGCAACTCTCTCTGCTGACTCTTGAACATAAGGGAAAAGCTCTGAATAATAATTTCACACCCAACACCTGTAGCACCCATCCTCCCACCCTGTATTTATGTGTCAGAGAAAGACAGTATTTTTGTGGCATGCTGGAACCAAGGGTATGGAGTAGAAGGTACTGTTTGTTAAACAGTACATTCAACAGGTTCATACTAAGCACTTGAGAAAACTACCTTCCTACTTAATAAACTAACAGGATCCAGTCAGAAGTGTCTTTGTTGTGATGTTTGTATTGCATATATCCAACAAATTCCTTAGCTCTACCACCACTGAATTCACGTAACTCACACAGATGTACTGTTAATATTTCAACAGTCCCACTTTATAGAGTCCAATATTCTAATGCATAATCTAAAATAATCGAAGTGAGAATATGGACTTCGGTTATAGAATGAAGTAATTCATAGAGGTTTATTAATTATAAAATCAACAAAAGTAAACAAGCAATGCCACCCAAACTTAGTAACACGCGGACCATGTAGTACAAATGTGGTGTACTGAAAAACCAACCGCTTTCAGAAATCGTAACACTAAGAAGTGTAGCTTTGATACCTCTATCTTGTCGGTTAATTCATGTTGTAGAAGGACTGCCAGGGGAATGACAGCTACCTAAATCAAACCACAGTGTCAATATGTTGGGAACAAGTACCCTGGCTACAAGAAAGGAAAAGGAAAAGGAATACGGCCCTAAAAGATGCATACAGATAAGCAAGGAAGGGGGGAGCGTTCTTGTATTTAATTTATAGCTAAAAAATTCAAAGATAACACTGGTAGTAAAAACCTACAAAATGACTGTGAATCAGAGAAAGTGTTGGTTTTTTTGAAGAGCCTGAGACGGTGTGTATATGTAAGAAAATTGAATGGAGATGTAAGCCAGTATTGTGGTGTTGTGATGATTTAGCCACAAATGTCTTCCCTATTTAAATATTCCAATCAGTACTGTTAGTACACGTACCTCGGAGAATTCTTTCCTCATGGCAACGAAGAAAGTCCCAGATTCTAACAGTGCCGTCATCAGAGCATGTAGCAAATTTATTATCCGTGGGTGAGAAACTGTTACATGAAGACACACAGCAGGGGAAAGAAGTCAGCATTTAACAGATAATCTGTGTTTCTCAGACAGGGAAAAATAAAAACACTGTGCTGCATTATAAACAGGAGAGGGAAGAATCCAGTGAAGAAGCCCTTAAAGCGAATGTCGTCAGCTAACACAGGCATCTCATCAAAAGAAGTCTTCAACAGAGCAGTTGTTTGAGTTTTCAATCATCAGTATTCTGAGAACTTCAAGTGTGTATTATTAGTGCTAATGCTATCCATGTTCCTTCTCTATTTTCTATCATACCAGGAAATCACATGAAGCTGCCTTAAGTGGTGAAACTAAATGGATTCTATTTTTGCAGTATTCCCATAGTCTTTTAAATTGCACACGAATACTGCTCCCAAAATTATCATCAGCATCTGCCTCAGACACTTCATGAAATGATAAGCTGAAACAATGTGGGCTGTCTATTAAAAGAATGATTGCTAAACATCCCTACATACGATGTTTCTCATCCATTCCAAAGGTCTGTAGAAAATTTTCACATCTTCCTGGCAAGCTATTCCATGAATGTTGCACCTTTTGAGTAAAACTTTAAAATAAGGACATTCAGACTTGTGTTTCAAGCCAAAGAATCTGCTGCAAGAAGGATTCAGTTTTTCCCAGTAGTGAAAGATCATTCAAGTTTCTCAAATAACTCTAAAAACTCCCTTGAACTTTGAAATCCTATGACTAAGAAAGGACTAGCTGTGTAAACTCAATGTATGGGCAAGACACTAAGGCAAAATCTACAAAGCAGAAGCGTGTTCATCCAACAATTTGTTAAGATTCTGAAAGGATAAGCAAATGACTACAGTGGATGATGTTTCTATAAAGATGTCAACCTCCCCCACACATGGGTGGCACAACCTTAAAGAATGCTGCTTAGCTTTATTCTGAGGCTGCAGCAATTCTTCAGGCTTGTATTTGGAACTTTTTCCCCCAGTTTTACTATACATACCTCACTGATGTGTAAAAATATACAACTCACTGAAAATATTTTAAACTCCACTTATTGTATACATTTGCATAAGTGATGTTATCAACAGTGAATCAGAAGAAAAGTCCTAGAGTCTTCTTGACAATGATCTGCTTACAGCTGCAAAGCTTGAAGAACCCATTCATTACTCCATTAATGTTTGCCACATCCAGTTATCTGTGAGGGTTTTAGTCCTATACTTTCCTTTGGAAGTCGTGGCATAACCAAGTCAACCAGGTCTTCACTTAAGCCTTTTTCCACTTTGTGTGAATTCTGAAGTTGTTTTCTGTAGGCTTTAGATTTTATTCAGTTGCATAATTAAAGACTGAATTCTTTATTTGGAATGAAATATTCTTGTCTTACACAGTAGATAATAAAAAGGAATAACGTATACACATTATTAATCATAAATGAAAAGAGAAAACCAGTGCAAAATGCGGCAGACAGTACATCTCTAACATATTGCAAAGGCTGATACCGGGACAACACTACTTCAGAAAGGTGCCAGCAAAATGGTGAATGTGTGAAAACAAAGAAAAATATTGTGTTTATAGGGTGCAGAAAGTTTCCCAGAATCTGACAGAGCCCATGCATCTCTGCACCCAGAATACACTTAGAGAATAATTTAACCATGACAATAGGGACTACAGAAAATGGTATATTGTGTATAAACCTGGCCTCTCTAATCGCCTCCTTATGTGCCTGGAACATCTTGACGTTGTTCATGTTCGACTGCCAATATTTCACATATCCTCCGTGGTCTGCTGTCAACATCCACATGTCATTATGTGACCACGTCATGGCCCTCACTGGGCTGTCGTGAGCCTGTGAAAACAGTAAACATTAATTAGTAAGGTGTTGCTTCAAAGAATATATGACTAAAGGCTTACAAGAGCATATACTGACTCGAGGCAACAATTCATCCAATTCTAAGTTTAACAATGCCAATGAAGTGACTGTATCTCAAGTTCTTTACAGTACCATAGGATGATACCACCATCTGGTGATTACTATTACCTGTAATATTGTTTCAAAATTGAAAGTGAGTCCATTCCACAAGGTAAACTCCCCACTAGAAGCTCCAGTGACCAAGCGTCTTCCTTCTGGAGTCCACTAAGGGAGAAAAAAAGACAGGTTATACAAGGGCACACATCCTCCAACTTCACTAATTTTGAAAAACATTTTAAAGGTATTTATAAAACATGCAATAACTGACATTAAATAAATGAAACTGACTTTTGCTTAAATGTAGCTCAGCTTTATCAGAAGTACTTTGTCAGAAAACAACTTAACACAGTGCAAGGAAAGCTCTAGTCCCTTGGCTTATTAGCTGAATTAAAGATACTAAGTACATTACGAGTATACGCACCTACTCACTAAATTACACGCACCTATGCATGCTAAAGACCATTTCAATACAGAATATGCGAAGACCTCATTTCCCTAGGCTGTATGATAGACTAACAAAAATAAGGTCACCAGAACAACTCAAAGACTGGATAAAGGATTTGGCACTTACAAGTAGGAGAAGACAAATTCAGAAAGAAAAGTTACCAGTGTTTAATTAAAATAACAAGATAATAAGAAGTACCAATTTAAGGACACTGAGGCTATCAAACTCTTCCTGCAGCTAAACATATTTAAAAAAAAAAAAAATTGTAAGCTCTCCTCCATTCAAAGTACCAAGCGGTGATAACTCTTAGGCTGACCTATTCTCAAAAAAAACCATAATAGTGCCATGACTAATTAACACTACACCAACATTTTTAATTTTTTATTGATACACAATAGATGTACATATTTTCAGGGAATGACAATGCCAATAATTTTTTTTTTACTTTTAAGTGCACCTTTTCTCCTTTTAAATTAAACTTAAAGCCCTTTATTACTTTTTGCACTTAAAGCCCTTTAAATATTTTTACATCAGTATTTTAATGTCACAATTTGCATACTAAAGGAAATCTGTAGCATACGTGATGGCTAATTTGAAACATTCAAATTTTTTGTTTTTACTTTTTATTTCCAAGTTTCTAGGATGGATCACACACTCATTTTCCTTCAATGATGTAAATATACAAAATGTCAATATAACAATGCTATTTTCCAAAAACTCTGACAAAGTTGAAAAATACAAATACATATGTGCTTATAGAAACAGTAAGATAGGATATATAAAATGAAGGTTATTTCTTAAATTACACAAATATATGCGACAATTTGGCTTTTTATTGCTTACCTGTAAGTCACAGTTTTGATTATCAGATTAAAAGCCTCATCCCTTTCTAGTTTCCGTTATCTGGTATGGATCCTAACCCAGCCAATACTACAGACAACCAAACTGTAGACACACAGCCCACAGTCTTTACACCTTAACATCTTTTGATTTTGACTGTGCCTCTACATGTGCAAATTCTTCCTAAAACCTTATAGAGTAATCCCCAAATGAGAACATTTACCCACCTTATAAGATATGGCGTGCTCGGATTTTATTCTTTTCAAAAAGGTTTTCCATGTTATGCTAAGAGGATATTAAAATTAGCTGCACATCATATCCCTTTGACCAAATTCCCTGATTAAAAAAATAATTATACTATACACTGATTGCTTCTACTCACATAACAATGTTTCTTTCTTTCTTTTTTTTTTTTTTTTTTTTTTTTGAGACGGAGTCTCGCTCTGTCGCCCAGGCTGGAGTGCAGTGGCCGGATCTCAGCTCACTGCAAGCTCCGCCTCCCGGGTTTACGCCATTCTCCTGCCTCAGCCTCCCGAGTAGCTGGGACTACAGGCGCCCGCCACCTCGCCCGGCTAGTTTTTTTTGTATTTTTAGTAGAGACGGGGTTTTGCCGTTTTAGCCAGGATGGTCTCGATCTCCTGACCTCGTGATCCACCCATCTCGGCCTCCCAATGTGCTGGGATTACAGGCTTGAGCCACCGTTTTGAAACGGAGTTTCACTCTTGTCGCCCAGGCTGGAGTGCAGTGGCTCACTGAAACCTCCACCTCCCAGGTTCAGGTGATTCCCCTGTCTCAGCCCCGTCTCTCAGCTGGGAATACAGGCGCATGCCACCACGCCTGGCTAATTTTTGTATTTTTAGTAAAGACAGGGTTTCATCATATTGGACAGGCTGGTCTCAAACTCCTGACCTCAGGTGATTCACCTACCTCAGCCTCTCAAAGTGCTGGGATTACAGGAATGAGGGATGTGTCTACTGCCTAAGGCCTCTTAGGCAAATACTAGGCGTTAAGACTAAATGCAGCTATTTCTATGGAGTTCAGACTGACATCTCTCTCCCAGGACCTTTTGGTTCTCCCTGTTGTCTATCATACTCCTCTGATATCAGAAGATCTGCTTATTTTCCTCATCTGCCACAATCATCTTTTCTTGGTCTCACTTTTTTTCAACTGTTATTTGCTCAACTTAAGATTGTTAACCATTCCACACCTCTGGACACTGTTAACCAACAAGTGCATTAGCTAGGAAATGGAATAATCGAAACACAAAGAAGAAAATGATTACATTATCATCTATGAAAATCAGGGTTACAACTAAAAATTGTATTTTTAAAATTTCAGTTTAAATGTATTAAGTGCCTAGTAGGTACCTTCATAGAGCTAAAAATTATGGTACGCCATAGTTCTTCGGCTCTCAGATGTTTTCCTGCCTAGTAACTCCTAAGTATTCTTCATTTACCTTGGGATGCTGCTGTTCCAAATAATAACAAAAGCATTCCTATTCAAAGGCAACTCTGAGACCTGCTACAACATGTATCCATCTATTGAGAGAATTCTACAGAAATTGCCACATGAAGAAAAACAATCCAAAAGTGATATCTCACTCAATGGTGATAAAGTAGATAAACAACTGGATATTCCAAAATAAAATTACTAGCAATAAACCAATTATAAGCCCAGATATACTTTTAAAATAATGCTTAATTTTCTTTGCCCTGTCAAATACATTTGCTATGTAACTCTGGATTTACTTTCCCCCAAAATATCCAACAGATTACTTACCCTAACAACAAATACCGGACACTTTACTTTATTTGTTGATGTCCGAACAAATTTTGTTGTTACTGCATTCATAGGATTATTCAACATTCCTATAGGTGGGACCAGCTAAAAAAAAAGAAAATTGGGTTCTCAGAGCTCCTGATTACATACAAGGCAGAAACCAGAAATACGGCAAGGTAATTATTTCAACATTTAAAGACAAATTTGGGACCATATAAAACTTTCTCATAAAAACTATAATAAAGAATTATTACAATTAGCTTACTAATTAAGTGAAGAAAAGTGAGATACAGGAAAGTTAAATACCCATTATTACTAAACAAACAAGAAAATCAAGTACCAGTACTAACCCAGTACAAGTTGGTACAAGTACTAACCCAGTTAGTACTTAAAGTCAACACAATTAAACATGTTCACAGAAAGCTTATTAAGTTCAAATTTAAGTTTTAAGAAATTTAAATTAATTTTCCAATTACAAGACTTTAGATTACTCAGCTTCTTTTTGGACATTGCTTTAAGCCCCAAATCAAAAATTCACCCATCATTAGATTAAAAGGAAAATCTAAATTGAGACAAAAACATAATGCACGGTTTATACAGATGTGTTATATTATCCTTTTGGGAATATTTTAATGATAAAAATGTAAAAAGAAAAGACCATTTTGGACTTGAAGTCACGTAAAGCTAAAATATTCAAGCAAGGAAGTGTCCATTAAGCCCGTACGGCACATCACACACTTACGTCATTGTAATAACCTGCGTCAGGCTGGATTGCCCGCATATCTCTCTGGTCTCTTTGCCATATTCTGTTCTGTTAAATAAATAAATAGATCAATTAATGACTATATAGTCTAATTATACTCAATTTGAAATTAACAAAACATAAGCTATATTAAAAATGGATAAACAGAATTTTAAAATATTATTTTCTAATTATACTCAATTTGAAATTAACAAAACATAAGCTATATTAAAAATGGATAAACAGAATTAAAAAATACTATTTTCTAAAATAGTGGGTGCCTTAGAGAGCTTTCCTTTCTGATGCTACTAACACTGCTTAGAACTTCCCTCCTCACGGTGCCTCACACCTGTAATCCTAGCACTTTGGGAGGCCGAGGCAGGCAGATCACTTGAGGTCAGGAGTTCAAGACCAGCCTGGCCAACATGGTGAAATCCTGTCTCTACTAAAAATACAAGCCAGAAATTACTTGAACCAGGGAGGTGGAGGCTGCAGTGAGCTGAGACGGTGCCACTGCACTCCAGCCTGGGCAACAGAGCGAGATTCCATCTCAAAAAAACAAAAAAACAAAAAAACAAAAAAAACTCCCCTCCTCACTGTATCATATTAGCCCCTACCCACTCATCCAAGATACTGTCAGCTCCAACACAGTCTCCCTGATGCTACCTTAAGAAAAGGAAACAGCAGAGAGGGTAAACAGACATCCCCAATTCCTTCAAAGCCCTAAGCACAAAACAATTCCTCATATCTTGCCCTTGGTCTTCTTAATTCCTCTCAGATTCTCTCCTAGCCTACTTTCCCAATTGAAATTCCCAGAAAAATCAAAATCTGTCTTTATCTCTGAATCTCTTTCTCCAGTATGCCTGCAACATACTAATTAGGCCCAATATGCAAATAGGTCTTTAACCACAAGTCTAAAGTAATGAAAAACAGACAAATTTTCATACGAAGCCAGACCTAAGCCCAATGAACCTAACAGGGTAATATTAGTAATAAGGCTAATTCCTACCTTAACCCAAGTAAATAAATAACTCTAACGGGAAACTGTAGGTAGACCCCTGCCTTGACTTTACTATCTGAGTTGCTTTTACCCTGTAGGACTGCAGGAGGCATTCAGTCCTCAAGAACGTAAAGCCCTTTCCCCGCCTCTAAGTACTACCTACCACTAGGCTTGGAAGTGGGAGAATCCATGTTCTCCAAGCCATTGTCTAACAAAAATATTCCTATGTTGGTAGTCTTTTATTATTTCATAGACACTGCAGATTTAACAAGTGTTTTAAGATTGGCCTAGCGATTAAAGTACTCCCTTCTAATCTGTGAACTTTTAGAGCAAATCCTGTTTATAAAATGGGATCTAACTTTAATTTTTTTAGAAGATGATACAGGCACAGAATTTTAGAAAGTGCCGGTGGTTTGAGGTTCTTCCTAAATGAGCCAATTTGAAATTCCACCTTGTCCCACTAATTCGACTAACACAGGTATACATAACTTACTACACTACATCTAGAAAATCATCTTCTTTTAAATAACCAGGCCAGGCACAGTGGCTCACGCCTGTAATCCCAGCATTTTGGGAGGCTGAGGTGGGTGGATCACCTGAGGTTAGGAGTTCAAGACCAGCCCGGCCAACATAGTTGAAATGCTGTTTCTACTAAAACTACAAAAATTAGCCAGGCATGGTGGCAGGAGCCTAGAATCCCAGCTACTTGGGAAGCTGAGGCAGGAGAATCACTTGAACCTGGGAGGCAGAGGTTGCAATGAGACAAAAACCGCACCACTGCACTCTGGCCTGAACAAGAAAGAAACTCCATCTCAAAAAAATTAAATTAAACAAATAAATAACCAAAGTTTGGTCATCTGAAGCAAATTAATTAGGCTTACCTCCAAATACTTAATTACAGATGGATTGTAGTCTATGGTTTTTCGGTTTACAGCTTTTCTCATTCGTTTTCCATCAAAAGTAAGCTGTTGCATTGCTTGCTGTTGTGCAAAATCAGGTCGCTTATAAAACAACTGTCGAGGTGCCTGGTGCTGGAACCTTGGCATATGGAAAAAACGAGGAGGAGAACCAATTTCTGTAGCCATGGTGATGTTTTCCTTCTAGGATACTAGGATAAGGAAAAGGTACTTTCACTTCAAATATCAGCACTGCGACAATGCCTGAGAACATTTTTAAATTAACACTTTTTACACTTCTTTTCCCTTATCTAACATGCATCATTTCCAGTTACACAATGAACTACAGTCATGAGTCACTTAACGGACACATGTTCTCAGAGATGCATCCTTAGGCAATTTCATCATTGTACAAACTTCACAGAGCTGTACTCACACAAACCTAGATGGTATACATAGCCTACTACACACCTAGGCGACATGGTGCAGCCTCATGCTCCCAGGTTACAAACCTGCACAGCAGGTTACTATACCGAATGCTGGTGGCAACCGTAATACAGTAAGTATTCATGTATCTAAACACAGAAAAGAAACCACAGAAAAGTATGATAAAAATACTATATTATCATCTTATGAGACTACCATCATATATGTGGTCCAACATTGACCACAATGTCATTCTGTGGTGCATGACTATATTAGATCAACAACAGAGACCAGTCACACATTTGAAAAAGACGAGTCAAGGCGGAAGGATCGCTTGAGGCCAGGAGTAAGATCGGGCTGGGTAACATAGTGAGATTCCCATCTCTATAAAAAATAAAAACATTAGCTGGGCATGTACCTGTAGTCCTAACTATTCTAGAGGCTGAGACAGGAGAATCACTTGAGTCCAGAATTTTGAGGTTGCAGTGAGCCATGATCATGCCACCACACTCCAGCCTGAGTGACAGGGAGAGACCCTGTTGGAAAGAAGGAATAAGCAGGGCGGGGCAGAGAAAGACTAATTCACAGAATAAGGGCTAATAGGCATTTGTTGTAAAATTCAGCCTCCTGAAGAAAAAAAGCAGGATTGATAACAGCTTGAGGCAGGGTGTATATGTGTGAGTCAGTGGATGGGTATGTGTTTATGTTTAGGGAATAAAAGAAGGTAGAATCACTGGGAATTGTTCACTTTTTCTCTTTTTTCCCCCTAGAGATAAGATCTCTCACTGTGTTGCCCAGGCTGGTCTCAGACTCCGGGGCTCAAGATCCACATACTTTGGCCTCCTAAAGTGCCTGGATTACAGGCATGAGTCACCAAGCCTGGCCTTACATTATTAAAATTAAAATTTCACAGCTGGGCGTGGTGGCTCATGCCTGTAATCCCAGCACTTTGGGAGGCCCAGGGCAGGTGGATCACGAGGTCAGGAGATCGAGACCATCCTGGCTAACACGGTGAAACCCCGTCTCTACTAAAAATACAAAAAAAAAAAAATTAGCCGGGCGTGGTGACAGGTGCCTGTAGTCCCAGTTACTTGGGAGACTGAGGCAGGAGAATGGCGTGAACCTGGGAGGCGGAGCTTGCAGTGAGCTGAGATCACACCACTGCACTCCAGCCTGGGCGACAGAGCGAAATTGTCTCAAAAAATAACTAATTAATTAATATTTCACTTAGGCCGGGCACAGTGGCTCACACCTATAATCCCAGCACTTTAGGAGGCCAAGGCGGGCAGATCACAAAGTCAGGAGTTCGAGACCAACCTGGCCAACATGGTGAAACTCTGTCTCTACTAAAAGTACAAAAAAATTGGCCGGGCGTGGTGGCTCAAGCCTGTAATCCCAGCACTTTGGGAGGCCGAGATGGGCGGATCACGAGGTCAGGAGATCAAGACCATCCTGGTTAACACCGTGAAACCCCGTCTCTACTAAAAAATACAAAAAACTAGCCGGGCGAGGTGGCGGGCACCTGTAGTCCCAGCTACTATGGAGGCTAAGGCAGGAGAATGGCGTAAACCCCGGAGGCGGAGCTTGCAGTGAGCTGAGATCCAGCCACTGCACTCCAGCCTGAGCGACAGAGTGAGACTCCATCTCAAAAAAAAAAAAAAAAAAATTAGCTCGGCATGGTGGCGGGCTCCTGTAATCCCAGCTACTCGGGAGGCTGAGGCAGGAGAATCATGTGAACCCAGGAGGGAGAGGTTGCAGTGAGCCGAAATCACATCACTGCACTCCAGCCTGGGCGACAGGGCAAGACTCTGTCTTTTAAAAAAAAAAAAAAAAATTCACTTAGAAGTTTGATGATAAAACTAATTACTTTTATGTTTATTGTTAAGACTCCATTTTATACAAGTCATTAAAGCTCTTTAAAATTTGACTTTTGTTCTTTTATATTTCCTAGGAATAGTGTAGAAAGAGGAATAAACTACCTTATTTCATATCTATAATGAACAAAGAAAGTACGTATGCCCAAATTTCAGGAGCAAAATACCACAGAAACTTATTTCTCAGTATGTGTTATTTACATATTTACAAAGGTAACCTTAAGTTTATATCTGAAGAGAAAAATGTTAAGACCTTATAGTTTTTCAACTTCAACGTTCTACATTTAAACTTACATGCCAATAATACAAATATGCATGATTTTAAAATAAATTTTAAGCACGTTTTAAAAATCAGGCCAGGCATAGTGGCTCACATCTGTAATCCCAGCACTTTGGGGGGGCCAAGTAGGAGTACTGCACTTGAGGCCAGAAGTTCAACACCAGCCTGTGCACATAGTGAGACTCCCTCTCTACAAAAAAAAAAATTGTTTTAATTAGCCCAGTGTGCTGGTGCGCAACTGTTGCCCCAGCTACTCAGGGGGCTGAGGTAGGAGGATCACTTGAGCCTGGGAAGTCAAATCTGCAGTGAACCCTGATAGCGCCACTGCACTCCAACCTAGGTGACAGAACAAGACCCTGTCTCCAAAAATAAAATAAAATAATAAAATTAAAAACTACTACAAATACAATAAAGGAGAGAAGTTAGAAACATTTCCACAATAGCTTTTGTTTCAAAAGCAGAAAAGACTGTGGCCACCATTACTTGTCTGTATTCTTTTTTTTTTTTTTTTTTTTTTTTTTTTGAGATGGAGTCTCACTCTGTCGCCCAGGCTGGAGTACAGTGGCTCGATCTTGGCTCACTGCAAGCTCTGCCTCCCGGGTTCACACCATTCTCCTGTCTCAGCCTCCTGAGCAGCTGGGAGTACAGGCGCCCGCCACCACGCCTGGCTAATTTTTTAGTATTTTTAGTAGAGACGGGGGTTTCACCGTGTTAGCCAGGATGGTCTCGATATTCTGACCTTGTGATCTGCCCGCCTCGGCCTCCCAAAGTGCTGTGATTACAGGCGTGAGCCACGGCGCCCAGCCATTTGTCTGTACTCTTAAAACTGCCTTATCTCACTCTCTAGACACTAAACAATGAGGCTGAAAAAATTTTTGATTTCCTTTTGATGAAATATTCTTGGTACTACTTCATTCAGCCTTGTCACATTGGTCCCTCCTAAGACCATTAAATTTGAATAATAATAATAACAACGAGGAGGAGGGGTGGAGGGAAAAGAAATCCTGACTTTCGCACACCAAAAATAAATAGTGCAATAAAATATGCATTTAACCTGTTACTTCCACCACTCTGAGGCAATCCCAGAAGGTCCTTGGCAAACATTAGCTTGAAATAAGATGAAAAATATTCTATGTCTTAGAGCTGTGCGTGAATTAAACGGCAGAAAAGCACTAAGCAGTTGATTCAATAAGGCTGGTGGAAGACTCTGTTTACTCAGTTATTCCATGAATCCAATTAAGTTTCAGCATCCCAATTTCAATTACCAGCTTCAATTCAGATGTCTGGGCCAGTAATTCTAAAATAAAGCAGTTTTAGAAAGCCTTTTTTTTTTTTTTTTTTGAGATGGAGTCTCGCTCTGTTGCCCAGGCTAGAGTGTGATCTCAGCTCACTGCAAGCTCCGCCTCCTGGGCTTAAGCAGCCCTCCCACCTCAGCCTCCTGAGTAACTGGAACCATCAGGCACATGCCACCATGCCCAGGTAATTTTCCTGTATTTTAGTAGGCTGGTCTTGAACTCCTGAGCCCAAGCAATCCACCTGCTTGGGTCTCCGAAAGTGCTAGGATTACCGGCATGAGCCACCACGTCCAGCCCAAAAGCTTTTTTTTTTTTTGAGACAGAGTCTCACTCTGTTGCCCTGGCTAGAGTGCAGTGGCCGGATCTCAGCTCACCACAACCTCTGCCTCCCGGGTTCAAGCAATTTTGCTGCCTCAGCCTCCCGAGTACGTGGGATTACAGGCATCTGCCACCATGCCTGGCTAATTTTTGTATTTTCATTAGAGACATGGTTTCACCATGTTGGCCAGGATGGTCTCAAACTTCTAGCCTCAGGTGATCCACCCACCTCAGTTTCCCAAAGTGCTGGGATTACAGGCATGAGTCACAGATCCCGGCCCAAAAACATATTTTAAAATTATGACTTCCAAAGCAAATACCTAATTACATTAGAATAAAATTATTCTAACAGTATAGTTTCTATTACTATAAAATGAGAATAGATTTTTTTCACAAGTCAAAAGGGATTTAAATATTATTCAGCTGCAAAAAAGAAATTAAGTTGATATAAATACAACATGAATATCAAAAACATTATGCTGCCAGGCGCGGTGGCTCACGCCTGTAGTCCCAGCACTTTGGGAGGCCGAGGCCGGCGGATCACCAGGTCAGGAGATCGAGACCATCCTAGCTAACACGGTGAAACCCCGTCTCTACTAAAAATACAAAAAAATTAGCCGGGCGCAGTGGCGGGCGCCTGTACTCCCAGCTACTCGGGAGGCTGAGGCAGGAGAATGGCGTGAACCTGGGAGGCGGAGCTTGCAGTGAGCCAAGATCAAGCCACTGCACTCCAGCCTGGGCGACAGAGTGAGACTCCGTCTCAAAAAAAAAAAAAAAAAAAAAATTATGCTAAGTGAAAGAAGTCAGCCACCAAAAGTCACATATTGTGTGATTACATTTATATGAAAAATCCAGAACATGCTAATATACAGAGACAAAACGCTAAAAGATTAGTGTTTGCCAAGGGCCAGGGAATGAGAGGAATGGAGAACAACTGCTTAACAAAAACAGAATTTCCTTTTGGGATGATGAAAATGTCTTGCAACCTGACAGAGGTAGTGTCTGCAAAAAAACTGTGAATTTACCAAATCCCACTGAATTATACACTTTAAAATGGTTACAACAGTGAATTCTCTGTCATGTGACTTTTACCTCAATTAAGGAATAACGGGCTTACCAACTGGAAAAAAAATTTTTTTTTTTTTTTTTTTTTGAGACAGAGTCTCACTCTATTGCCCAAGCAGGCACTGTAACCTCCGCCTCCTAGGTTCAAGCAATTCTCCTGCCTCCACCTCCCAAGTAGCTGAGACTATAAGCGCACTCCACCATGTCCAGCTAATTTTTGTCATTTTAGTAGAGCCGGGGTTTTGCCATGTTGATCAGGCTAGACTCAAACTCCTGACCTCAGGTGATCCACCCACCTCGGCCTCCCAAGGTGCTGGGATTACAGGCGTGAGCCATCGTGCCTGGCCCACTGCAAAAAAATTTTTAAGGGACAGCAGATGAAACAAAAGAAAGTTGATGACTGTTGAAGCTGGGTGGAGCGTATATGGATACAAAGCACTAATCAAGAGTCACATCAAGGATATTTATCCTACAAATATGAGGAAAATGACTGAAGTCAAATGCAAAAAAAGTATTGTTACTTACACTCTTTGGAATAACTCATATGTTAAAGCTACAGAAAAATATCAATCCTTCATTTATGACCTCGTAGAGGATGGGGAAATAATCTTTCCATTTACAAATTTGTTGAGTAAAACTGGTTCTGAAAAGGGGCTTTTAACTTTTCTTTGAATGGTCAAGTACTGATGGTGTTTCAGAAATAAAGGTCAAGCAAGAAGAAAATGAGAAAAAAAAAGAACAATTATATTTGAAACAAACATCCAGCCTAAAATAAAACTAAAACAAAAAATCTCTTCACAATACAGTGACCAGGCTGCATCTATACCTTATACACTTCAGCTTCACATCCTGCAAACTATAAAGTTACGTGGCCAAAATCACAACAGTCTCTTGGCGGCTGTCATGGGCTGAAATGTGTCCCCTCAAAAATTCCTAAGTTTAAGTCCTAACCTCCAGTGCCTCACAATGTGAGTCTATTTAGATTTAGGGTCCTAATCCAATCTAACTGGTATCCTTTTAAACGAAGATTAGGACACAGACAACACAGACAGAAGAATGACCATAAGGACAGACAGAAAAGACAGAGGCCGAGAGGAGAGGCTCTCCAGGAACCAGCCCTGCTCACATCCTGATCTCAGACTTTCAGCCTCCAGAACTGTGAGAAGATACATTTCTACAGTTTAATCCCCCCAGTCTATGGTACTCTGTTATAGCAGCCCAAGCTAAGAGAGGGGCAGTCAAGGCAAAATACCTCCTGACTCTCCTTCAACATAGGTTGCCAAAAACACTCAGCAATCACACCTGTAATCCTAGCATTTTGGGAGGCCGATATAGGTGGATTGTTTGAGCCCAGGAGTTCAAGACCACCCAGTAAGACCCTGTCTCTACAAAAAATACAAAAATTAGCCAGGCCTGGTGGTGCACACCTGTAGTCCCAGCTACTCAGGAGACTGAGATGGCAGCCTGGGAGGTCAAGGCTGCAGTGAACCAATGTTGCACCACTGCACTCCAGCCTGGGTGTCACAGGGAGACCCCATCTCAAAAAAAGAAAAAAATATTTAAGCAAAAATGATACAATAGCTTTCTCTGATAGCAGAAAACTTGACATGTGAGACTGAAAAGTTATTGACCACGACAGAAAGAACCAATCCTCAAAGAAGTCATTACAACTATCCTCTACGCTTTACTTGGGATTATACTCTAAAGATCTAGATTTATGACCAAATGCAGAGAAAGAAGAGCCTTGTCCTTTATAAAAGTAATGAATGAGATTTGTACTCACTGCAGTACTGACTTGAGGTATGCTAACAGAACAACACAACTTAAAGTACTTAGTCCTCAAAACATACTCATCTCACATCCAGGGTGGAGAGGGAGGACAGACAAAGAGTTTGGGAAAGGAGGGTGCAAGAGAGAGGAACTGAGGTAGAGAAGACAAATAATTTGCCTATTGTTATTCAATATATACTAACAATACAACCAAACTGCTAAGGACAAAAATCTATCTGAAACACTGAATTCATCATGCCTTTCTCCTATACACAAACCTTCAATGTTTCAAGCAATCACCACACAGTTTTATCAAGAGACTACTTTACATATATACACTGCCTCAGGTACAGCACACAAGTCTGATTCACTAAATTTCACTCCTAATTTCACAGAACAGTAGTTTTCAGACTTTGCAGTGCCTGGTCCCCTTCTCTAATTTTAGCAAATATAAAGATTCTGAGTACACAAAAGTTTGCATCGCACCCTTTGCCTTAAGCTTTCAACTGCTCAAGAAAATCGGGAAAGCCAGTCAATTTCTCCATATTTTCTCAACCTGTAAAATGAGTTGCATGCCTCAAAAATATTATTTTGCATTAAATTTGTATCTTTCAACAATGTGGTGACTATACTTTTAAACAGAATGGAACACTCAGACTTAGTGTGCCAATGTTTGTATGCACAAGTCCATACCAACTTTATAATTCTGCTTTTTTTGAGACAGGGTCTTGCTCTGTTGCCCAGGATGGAACACAGCGGCACTACCACAGCCCACTGCAGCTCAAGTGATCCTCCTGTCTCAGCCTCCCAAGTGGGTGGAACTACAGACGTGTGCCACCTGGACTCAGCTAATTTTTTTAATTTTCTGTAGAGACAGATCTCGCTTTGCTGCCCAGGCTGGTCCAGAACTCCTGAGCTCAAACGATCCTCCCACCTCAGCCTCTCAAAGTGGTGGGATTATAGGCATAAGCCACCGTGCCTGGCCAATTCTGTTTCTTGTCCCAGATGCTCACAAGATAACTTCTTGTATAAGCTTACTCATGTGATGATACTGAAATTATAGTTGAAGATAAAACTTAAAAATGAGCCAGGTGTGGTGGCTCATGCTTGTAATCCCAAAACTTTGAGAGGCCAAGGGAGAAGGATCTCTTGAGGCCAGGAGTTCAAGACAAGCTGAGGCAGAATAGGAAGACCCCCATCTCTGCAAAAAAAAATTTAAAAAATTATTGGCTGGGTGCGGTGGCTCACGACTGTAATCCCAGCACTCTGCGAGTCCGAGGCGGGTGGGATTACCTGAGGTCAGAAGTTCAAGACTGGCCTGGCCAACATGGCAAAACCCCATCTCTACTAAAAATACAAAAATTATCTGGGCACGATGGCTGGCGTCTGTAATCCCAGCTACTCAGGAGGCTGAGGCAGGAGAATCACTTGACCCCAAGAGGCAGAGACTGCAGTGAGCCAAGATCTGTTGCTCCAGCCTGGACAACAGAACAAGACTCCATCTCAAAAAACAAAAAAAAAGAAACAAAAACAAAAAAACTGATGTGCCCTGACCACCCACCAGACAATGAACACACACACACCACACACACACACACAAACACACACACACACACACACATTCTGTTCTCAAGAGTCTGACGGTTTATCAGTACAGAAGAGCTCAAAAACAACGTGAGAAGCTACTACTACGTTGAGACACTAGTATGCTGTGTGCCAGGCACTATTACAAAGGATATAGCACAGGAAGCTTATAGCACCAATCAGCCTTAAGAAGCTTAAATTCTGGGTGAAGTGAGGGAGGCAGGGGCAGGGAGTGTCAGGGGAGAGACCCTTGAGAAAATAAAGTAAAACAAGCTCTCTAATTCAGCATACCAAGGCCAGCATATTTTTTCCCCAAACAAACATAATCCAAAATAATCTTTTCACCAAACAAATATTTCTGACTACCATTTGAATTATTTTACTATAATAGATCTCCAACTAAAACACATAGGAAAATGACCTAGTTAGCACTCAACTAATTCCTCAGCTTCAGTACAAAATGAATTTACTGAATGCTTCACATAAATTAGTAAAAAGAGTTTTAAACTAAGATTCAGAGGGGCAGAGTGAGGCTCTGGCATAAAAAAAAATGCTGACATGAAATACCATGAATGAGTCTAAAGCAGTGCTTTTTCTTTAAACCAGAAATCACATCCTATTGATGGTTCCTGAAATCAATGTGGCTGACAAGCAGCATTATTTTTATTTAAAAAAACAAAAAAGGGCCAGGGTGGTGGCTCATGCCTGTAATCCCAGCACTCTGGGAGGCCAAGGCAGGTGGATCACTTGAGGTCAGGAGTTCGAGATGAGCCTGGCTAATATGGTGAAACCCCGTCTCTACTAAAAACACAAAAATTAGCCAGGTATGGTGGCGCACAACCGTAGTCCCTGCTACTTGGGAGGCTGAGGCAGGAGAATCGCTTGAAACTCAGAGGCGGAGGTTGCAGTGAGCCAAGATCACAACGCTGCACTCTAGCCTGGGCAACAGATCAAGACTCTGTCTCAAAAAAAAGTTAAAAAAAAAAATAGAATATATGATAGAATTGCACATCTGAAAGAACTGTTTTTATGCAACTTCTGTTTCCATTGGGTTCATGTGTATGCATACAGGGTCACGATATTTACAAAGTATTTTCTTCCTAGGAATCTGTCCACTGAAAGCCAAGGGCTTGCTGTTAACAACACCATGAGGTGTTCCCTTCCTGTGTATTTCTGCTAATGTCTGCTTACTGCATATCCATAGCCAAAGAAGATTACATATAGCATCTGTCCAGTACGAATATTGTGGCTAGGCCAGGTGCAGTCGCTCACGCCTGTAATCCCAGCACTTTGGGAGGCCGAGGCGGGTGGATCATGAGGTCCGGAGATCGAGACCATCCTGATTAACACGGTGAAACCCAGTGTCTACTAAAAATACAAAAAATTAGCCAGGTGTGGTGGCTGGCACCTGTAGTCCCAGCTACTCGGGAGGCTGAGGCAGGAGAATGGCGTGAACCCAGGAGGCGGAGGTTGCAGTGAGCCGAGATTGTGCCACTGAACTCCAGCCTGGGCAACAGAGCAATAGTCCGTCTAAAAAAAAAAAAAAAAAGACTATTGTGGCTGATCACAGTAGCTATGGTACCAGAATTTGATCCAATTACCAAATCCAACAATTCCTACAATGTCAGCCACTAATCAGAGCTTCTGATCAGAACAAGAAAGCTTGTTTTCCCAAACTGAGATAACCGAATTCTAACCAAAAGCAAATTATTGATGCATCAACTAGCTAGCAATTAATACAGGACTTTTAAAAATAATAAAGTTTTAAGATTCACACCTCCATTAACACTCCTGGACTCCAGGGTCAAAACCTCAGCCTGGAAACCCCTGTTTTAGATTATTTCTCTATAGTCCACTAGGTTCTAAGATAATCAATCTACTCTGAAAGAAATTTGATACCCAATCTGCCATTGAACTTTCAGGGGATCTTCATGCGGTAGGCTAGACCAGTAACAAAATGATCAACATGCTCTTTCTCTTCATTGTCCAACTTTAATTAATATGAATCCTGAAAAGTCAGGAGAAATTACATGGAGACCAATCTGTTAAGGAATAATCAATGAGCTGTTTAAATAAGTAGGTTTTGGCCAGGCACAGTGGCTCATGCGTGTAACCCCAGCACTTTGGGTGACCAAGGTGGGAGGATCACTTGAGGCCAGGAGTTGAAGACCAGCCAACATAGTGAGACCCTCCTCCCTCAAAAGTAAACTTTCACCTGCAGTCCCATCTACTCAAAAGGCTGAGGCAGGAGGATCCCTTGAGCCCAGGAGTTTGAGGCTGCAGTGAGCCATGATCACACCACTGCACTCCAGTCTGGGCAGCAGAATGAGACCCCACCTCAAAATAATGTATTAATAGCTTTTTATTTTTTACTTTTTGAGAGACAGTCTCACTCTGTTACCCAGGCTGGAGTGCAGTGGCACCATCTCAGCTCACTACAACCTCCATCTCACAGGTTCAAGCAATTCTCCCACCTCAGCCTCCCAAGTAGCTGGGACTAAGAGTGTGCACCACCACACCCGGCTAATTTTTTTCCTATCTCTAATAGAGATGGGGTTTCACCATGTTGGCCAGGCTGGTCTCAAACTCCTGACCTCAAGTGATCCATCTGCCTCAGCCTCCCAAAGTGCTGGGATTATAGGTGTGAGCCACCATGCCCGGCCCAATTAATAGCTTTTTAAAGTTCAAGATCCTATATCTTGACTGTGGTAATAGATACATGAACGTATCCAAGAGATTACATATTGTATGCCTCATTTATGTGGCATTCTTAAAATGCCAAAACAATAGAAATGACTGCCAAGAGTCAGGGGGGTGGGAGAGGGTGCATGGGTGTGGTTATACAAAAGGTAACCCTTGTAGTGAAAAACTGTTAATATCTTGATTATGGTGGTGAATACAGGAACATAAACATATAATAAGATTGCAGAAAACTATAGATACACACAATAAGTACAGTAAAACTGGAGGGAATCTAAACAAGATCTGCAGATCATATCATTATCAACGCTCCGCTTGTGACAATGTACTACAGTTTTACAATTTGTTATCACTGGGAGAAACTGGACATACACAGAATCTCTGTATTAAGGATCTCTCTGTATTAAGGATCTCTCTGTATTATTTCTCAAAAATGCATGTGAATCTACAATTATCTCAATAAAAATTCCTACCTTAAAAGTTAACAAGAGCAATTCACTAGCTGGTTTAAAAAAAAAAAAAAATCCATGTTGAGGCCGGGTGCAGTGGCTCAAACTTATAATCCCAGCACTTTGGGAGGCCAAGGTGGGCGGATCACCTGAGGTCAGGAGTTCAAGACCAGTCTGGCCAACATGCAGAAACCCCATCTGTACTGAAAACACAAAATTAGCCGGACATGGTGGCACATGCCTATAATCTCAGCTACTCGGGAGGCTGAGGCAGGAGAAATCGCCTGAACTCGGGAGGCGGAGGTTGCGGTGAGCCAAGATTGTGCCATTGCACAATCTTGCACAAGCCTGGGCAACAAGAGCGAAACTCCATCTCAAAAAAAAAAAAAAAAATCCAAGCTGAGAACGCACATACGGAATATTCAAAGTCAAGTGTTTTACAACTGCTGCTATAAATTTGTTGATCACTAAACTTGACATTAAAGATCAATTTTCAGCCGGGCGCAGTGGCTCACGTCTGTAAACCCAGCACTTTGGGAGACCAAGGTGGGATGGTCATTTGAGGTCAGCAATTCAAGACCAGCCTGACCAACATGGTGAAACCCTGTCTCTACTAAAAATACAAAAAATTAGCCAGGGATAGTGGTGCACGCCTGTAATCTCAGCTACTCGACAGGCTGAGGCAGGAGAATTGCTTGAACCTGGGAGGCAGGGACTGCAGTGAGCTGAGACTGCACCACTGCACTCCAGCCTGGGCACCACAGCGAGACTCTGTCTCAAAAAAACGATCAATTTTCATTAACCAAATGCGGCAGTTTTCTAGTTTTCAGGTACAGCCTTAGTTGCATAATTTTTTATAACTTGGGGGAAGCAGCTTCCACTGTGTACAGTAGGCTCTCTGTATCTATCAGTTCTGCATCCATGGATTCAACCAACTGAGAAAGAAAAATATTAGAGGGGAATAAATGGATGGTTGTATCTGTAGTAAACAATATAGTGTAACAACTATTTACACAGCATTCACATAGTATTAGGTATTACAGCATTCACATAGTATTAGGTATCAATCTAAAGAAAATTTAAAGTATACAGCTGGAGCCGGGCATGGTGGCTCACACCTGTAATCCCAGCACTTTGGGAGGCTAAGGTGGGCGGATCACGAGGTCAGGAGATCAAGACCATCCTGGCTAACACGGTGAAACCCCGTCTCTACTAAAAATACAAAAAATTAGCTGGGTGTGGTAGCGGCGCCTGTAGTTCCAGCTACTCGAGAGGCTGAGGCAGGAGAATGGTGGGAACCCAAGAGGCGGAGCTTGCAGTGAGCTAAGATTGTGCCACTGCACTCCAGCCTGGGCAACACAGCGAGACTCCGTCTCAAAATAAAATAAAGTATACAGCAGGATGTGTGTACGTTACATGCAAATGATACACCATTTTATTTAAAGGACTTGAGCATCGGTGGATTTTGGTATCCTTGGGGATTCCTAGTACTACACCCCCATGGATACTAAGGGACTACTATACTTAGCCATAAAATTACTGAAGTATTTTAGTGAATACTGCTTTAGATATGTTTAATGCAAGTTACCTGATACTATACTGGGCATTTACATTCAGTTTTCTGTGCCATTTCAAAAGCTACCTTTAATATATAAAGCACATGACCACAAACATGGCTGTCTTCCTCATTAGAAGTAATAACTCAATATTTCCAAAGTGTGATACTAGGATAGAGAAACCAGCACTTTTTTGTCAAGTTTTCAGTGAAGACTAATGTCAGGGGTTCCTGGATGTGATTTTCTGCCTTTCATCTGCACACAAAGCAAAAGGGTTTTCCTACCCAGGTGATTTTAAAGTACAACAAAATTTGGGAACAATTGGATTAAGTAATTTGGACAGCCTACTTCTGAAACAGCTTCCTTACAAAAGCAAGTTCTTCAGCTATTTTATTTCAGGACTCCTTTACTTTTTGGGGGTTTTTTTGAGACTGAGTCTCGCTCTGGTGTCCCGACTGGAGTACAGCGGCGTGACCTCGGCTCACTGCAACCTCTGCCTCAGTCTCCCGAGTAGATGAGATCACAGGCGTGCACCACCACCCCAGCTAATTTTTTGTATTTTTAGTAGAGATAAGGTTTCACCATGTTGGTCAGGCTGGTCTTGAACTCCTGACCTCAAATGACCCTCCCGCCTCGGTCTCCCAAAGTGCTGGTATTACAGGTGTGAGCCACCGCACCCGGCCAGCACTTCCTTGTTCTTTTAAACCCTGAAGATTCTCCAAAATTTCTGTTTACTGTGGTATTGGATACTGGCCACATTAGAAATGAAAACACAATGTTTTTAAAATATTAATTCACTTTTAAGTAACGATAAGCTCATTATCTTTCCCTTCCCAAAAGCAATTAGTGAGAAGAGTAGCACTGTTCTCCACATTTCTGCTTATCTTTTTAGTATCTAGCTTAACTGAAAACAGCTGCTTTCTCAGGTTTGCTTCTGCATTCAGTCTGCTGCAATGTTATTTGAGTTAAAAGTATATGAAAAATGGCCGGGCATATATGGAAACTATTATGAAAAACATCTGGATTCATACATTTATACATCTAGAAAGTATTTTCATAGCCTTCTCAGACAATTGTAGATATTCTATGATACTCCTTTCCAAAAACAAGCACTAGTTTATGAAATACTAACTGCAATGTGTCATCTGAAATCATTTTTTTTTTCTTGTTTTTTGAGACAGGGTCTCACTCTAGTCACCCAGGCTGGAGTGCAGTGGTGCAATCACAGCACCCTGCAGGTTGACCTCGCAAGTTCAGGTCATCTTCCAGCTCAACCTCCAGAGTAGCTGGGACTACAGGTACGTGACACCTCGTCTGGCCAATTTTTGTATTTTGTAGACATGCTGCCCCAGCTGGTTTCACTCCTGGGCTCAATCTATCCACTCACCTCCACCTCCCAAAGTACAAAGACTACAGATGTGAGCCACTCCGCCTAGCCTTGAAATTGTATCAACGAGCTTTTTATACTCTGTTACCTTAAAATCCATTGATTTGTCTTGCAATTTGAATGGAACTTTTACCCCTGCATGATTTTATAACATCATGCACTGACCATCTGGAAAATACTGGTTCCAGAGAATTACATTCATCATCCAATTTTTATCACATTCCTTATAAAATACAACTTTCCTTAAAATCACCACTGTTCTCATCTTAAAATGTATAATTATTGGGAACCTCAACTTCACAACGGCAGACACAAGCTTTCCAAACTTCCTATCTTGAAAGCTCAGATTTTTACCACTGGCAACAAATAAATGTTTTCCCTGAATCAACAGGTTGCCTCCATTCATTTTCAAGAAAAATATTTGTCGTTTTCTGGCTGCTCCATGTCGTTGTCAGCGTTTGGTGTAGCAGCTGTTTTGAATGAATGCCATAGTTTGTCACTCTTTTAATTTTTTTTCTATGGTCTTTGTTATTTAGAATAGTTTTAGGTTCACAGCAAAACTGAACAGAAAGTACAAAGTTCCCATACATTCTCTCTCCCCTCTCTCAACACACACAGCCCTACGCACCCCTAACATCCCACATTAGTAGGGAACATTTGTTACAATCAATGAACCAACACCGATGCATCATTATCACCCAAAGTTCATAGTATACACACGTGCTAGTTTACATAGGTTCACTCTCGATGTGCATTCTCTTCAGTTGTGACAGATGTATAATGACAAGCATCCACATAGAATGGTTTCTGCCGCCCTAAACATCCTCTGCTCTACCTATTCATCCTTCCTCCCCCAAACCCCTGGCTATTTACTAATAATCTTTTTGCTGTCTCCACAGTTTTGCCCTTTCCAGAATGTCATACAGTTGGAAGCATACAGTGTGGAGCATTTTGAGACTGGCTTCTTTTACTTAGCAATATGCATTTAAGGTTCCTGCATGTCTTTTCAGGTCTTGACAGCTTTTTTTTGTTTTTACTACTGTTACTTTTCATTCCTCTATGGATGTACCAAACTTTGTTTATCCACTCCCCTACTGAAAGACATCCGGGTTGCCTCCAAGTTTTGGCAATTATGAACAAAACTACTATAAACATTCATGTGCAAGTTTTTGGGTAGATGTTACTTTCAACTCATGTAGGTAAATACCAAGGAGCAAGGTTGCTAGATCACATGGTAAGGGTATGCTTGGTTTTGTAAGAAACTGCCTAACTATATTCTGAAGTAGGTGTACCGTTCTGCATTCTGACTAGCGCAGTGAGAGTTCTTGCTGCTCCATGTCGCTGTCAGCATTTGGTCTAGCAGCTGCTTTGAATTTTTGCCATTCTAATAGGTCAGTAGTATGATCTCATTTATTTTATTCTGTTTTTTTGAGAGAGTCTCCCTCTGTCACCTAGCCTGAAGTGCAGTAGCACAATCACAGCTCACTGCAGCTTCAACCTCCTAGGCTCAAACAATCCTCTCACCTCAGCCTCCTGAGTTGCTAAGACCACAGGCATGTGCCACCATGAGTGGGTAAACTGTTCTTTTTCTTTGTAGAGACAGGGTCTCACTGTGTTGTCCAGGCTAGTCTTGAACTCCTAGGTTCAAGTGATCCTCCTGCTTTGGCTTTCCAAAGTGCTGTGATGACAGGCATGAGCCACAGTGCCCAGCCGATACTGTTTTTCTCTTATTTCCATATCCAGATGTTCACTATTACTATACAGAAATACAATATTTTGGTAGGATGCAGTGGCTCACACCTGTATTCTCAACACTTTGGGAGGCTGAGGCAGAAGGATCACTTGAGGCCAGGAGTTCAAGGCCAGCTCAGTCAACATGGCGAAACCTTATCTCTACTAAAAATACAAACATTAGCTGGGCATGATGCACGCCTGTGATCCCAGCTACACACGAGGCTAAAGCATGAGAATTGCTTGAACCTGGGAGGTTGGAGATTGCAGTGAGCCAAGATTGCACCACTGCACTCCAGCCTGGACAAGAGAGCAAGACTCTGTCTCAAAATATATATATGTGTATATATATATTTAAATATGTTGTCCATATATCCTATAACCTTGATAAACACAACTTATTCTAGAAGTTTTCTTGTAGATTCCTTGGGATTTTCTACATAGACAATATATCATCTGCAAAGAGGTATAATTTTATTTCTTCCTTTTTGTTCTAAAAGCCTTTTCATTTCTTTTTCTTGCCTTATCGTACTGTTCCAAACTTTAGGGAGGAGGCATTTCTCCTTTACTATTACGTAGGACATAACTACAGATTTTTTGTAGATGCCCTTTATCAGACTGAAGTAAATCTTTTTTTTTTTTTTTTTGAGACGGAGTCTCTCTCAGTAGCCCAGGCTGGAGTGCAGTGGCCCGATCTTGGCTCACTGCAAGCTCCGCCTCCCAGGTTCACGCCATTCTCCTGCCTCAGCCTCCCGAGTAGCTGGGACTACAGGCGCCCGCCACCACGCCCGGCTAATTTTTTGCATTTTTTAGTAGAGACGGGGTTTCACCGTGTTAGCCAGGATGGTCTCGATCTCCTGACCTCGTGATCCGCCCGCCTCGGCCTCCCAAAGTGCTGGGATTACAGGCGTGAGCCACCGCGCCCGGCCTGAAGTAAATCTTTTCTATTACTGGTTTGTTAAAAAAAAATTTTTGGGCCGGGCACGGTGGCTCAAGCCTTTGTTAAAAAAAATTTTGGGGCCAGGCGCGGTGGCTCAGGCCTGTAATCCCAGCACTTTGGGAGGCTGAGACGGGCAGATCACGAGGTCAGAAGATCGAGACCATCCTGGATAACACGGTGAAACTCCGTCTCTACTAAAAAATACAAAAAAACACTAGCCAGGCAAGGTGGCAGGTGCCTGTAGTCCCAGCTACTCAGGAGGCTGAGGCAGGAAAATGGCGTGAACCTGGGAGGCGGAGCTTGTAGTCATCTGAGATCCCGCCACTGCCCTCCAGCCTGGGCGACAGAGCGAGACTCCGTCTCAAAAAAAAAAAAAAATTTTTTTTTTTGTTTGAGACAGGGTCTCGCTCTGTCGCCCAGGCTGGAGTGCAGTGGTGTGACCTTGGCTCACTGCAGCCTCTGTCTCCCAGGCTCAAGCAATCTTTTCACCTCAGCCTCCAGAACAGCTGGGACTACAGGCGCATGACACCATGCCTGGCTAATTTTTTGTATTTTTAGCAGAGACAGGGTTTCAACAGGTTGCCCTGGCTGGTCTCCATCTCCTAGGCTCAAGAGATACTCCTGCCTCAGCCTCCCAAAGTGATGGGATTACAGGCATGAGCCACCACACTTGGCCCGTAAAAATGATCGAGAGTATACCAGAGTTTGTCAAACACTTACTCTCCATCTAAAGAGATGATCATATGGCTTTCCTTAGTCTATTAATAGACTAAATTATCCTGACTGATTTTCAAATTTTGAACCAGCCTTGTATTCCCAGAATAAACCTCATTGATCACAATGTATTATCCTTTTTATACTATATGTTGCTGGAATTGATTTACTAATATTTTGTTGTGACTTCTGAATCTATGTTCATGAGGGATACTGGTGTGGTTTTCTTTTCTTGTAATATCTGTATCTGGTTTTATATCAAGCCTCATAAAATGATTTGAGAGGTATGTCTTCTAATATTTCCTGGATGAGAGCATGCAGAATTGATATTCTTCTTAAATATTTGGTAGAAGTGGCCAGTGAAACCATCTCAAACTCAACTTTCCTTTGGAAGATTTTTAACTATAAATTCAATTCATTAAGCTATAAATTCAATTTTATTTTATTTTTGAAACCAGGTCTCACTGCATTGCCAGGCTACAGGGCACGGCCAGAGGACCACAGTTCACTGCAGCCTCAAACTCCTGAGCTCAAGTGATCCTCCTGTCTCAGCCTCCCAAGTAGCTGGGACAATAAACACATGACCCACACCCAGCTTGAATTCGATTTCTTTAATAGATATAGGACTATTCAAGTTATATATTTCTTCTTGAGTGAGTTTTTGTAGTTTGTGTCTTTGAAGGAGTTTATCAATTTCTCCTAAGCCATCAAATTTGGGGGCATAGAATTGTTCATGATATTCCCTTATTATCATTTTAATATCTGTAAGATCTGTAGTAATATTCCCCCCGTTTCACTCCTGATATTGTTTACTTAGGCCCCCTCCTTAACCTCTCCCCATCTCTCTCTCTCTGAACAGTCTGTCGTTCTTTCAAGTCAAAACTGGGCTCCATGGAAAAAGTAAATAGTACAATTATGTAAGTGCTTTCTCTCAAGAAAATTGCCCTACTTCTATAAATAGCAAAAGTGCTTTATCCATACTCTCTTTTTTTCCCCCCCAAGCAACAGGGTCTCACTCTGTCACCCAGGCTGTAAGGCAGTGGCACAATCATACCTCGCTGCAACCTCAAACTCCTGGGCTCAAGCAATCCTCCCTCCTTGGCCTCCCAAAGTACTGTGATTATAGACATGAGCCACCACAGCCAGCCTACACTTCCCATTTCATCATGTGCTATGTATTCGTGTGCTTGGCTGCCATAAAAATGCCACAGACTGGGTGGCTTAAACCACAGAAATTTAGTTTTTCACAGTTCTGGAAGCTGGAAGTCCAAGATCAAGGCGCTAGCATATCCAGGTCCAAGTGAGGGCTCTCTTTCTGGCTTGACGGAAAGAGAAACAGCAAACTCTCTGGTGTTACTGCTATTAAAGGTACTATTCCCATCATGAGGGCCCCAACCTAACGACCTCAGCTAAACCTAGTGATGTCCCAGAGGCCTCATCTCCAAATGTCATCACAGTGGGGGTTACTACCTCAGCATATAAATGTAAGGGAACACAACTCAATCCAAAACATCCTGTATTAGAAATCATATGCTCAAGAGGTGACATTAATAAAATTATATTTACCACTTCATCAATGACATTCTTAAGTGAAACTGTCTTTTTTCTTTTCAACTACCAGCATGAGGTAAAAGTAACGCACCTGCTACAGTTTGGTAGCACTGCCTTGAATGATGCTAAGGAGCCAGTAGTTTTATCCATTACTGCTTTATAACATAACTACAAGCATCAACAGTAAAAAGGCCTGATAATGTCTTAGTATCTTAGTAGTGGTATGAAAAGTTCTGACCTCACTTTGAGAACTCAACATTGCCTTATAGAATTAAGTTCAACTAGCAATTTAAGCTATTCTTGGCAGGACAGGTGGCTCACGCCTATAATCCCAGCACTTTGAGAGGCTGAGGCAGGCAGATCACTTGAGGTCAGAAGTTCGAGACCAGCTTGGCCAACATGGTGAAACCCTGTCTCTACTAAAAATACAAAAATTAGATGGGCATGGTAGTGTGCAGTGTGTACCTGTAATCCCAGCTACTCAGGAGGCCAAGGTAGGAGAATCGCTTGAACCTGGGAGGCGGAGTCGGAGGCTGCAATAAGCCAAGACTGTGCAACTGCACTCCAGACTGGGCAAAAAAGAGACCCCGTCTCAAAAAGAAAAAAAAAAGGTATTATTACAAATAAATCACAAGAGATAGTAAAACTTGATCCACTCATAACCTTTTCAAATGTTACTATTAGGTAAATTAGCAAATGAGGCAAATGATCAAGCTATACGTTTCACTTGATGACTCCGTATCTCAAGAGAAAATATAAAGTTCCATGGGGTCTAAAAAGGAAAAACTAAAAACTACCTTGATTAGAGTACCTGGGTTGTAATGAAACAAACAAAACAGGCCAGTGGTATACTATAAGCATACTCAGAGATAAATCAGAAACATTACCACTCATTGCCTCTGGGGAAAACAAATTAGATCAGTCAGCATAAAAGTGAGGCGAAATTTCAGGTGTACCTTTTGAATCTCATACATGTATGTGTATCCACTATCCCCCAAGATAAATTAAAATTTATTTCACAGGTAATATCTAATTATTTGGTACATCAAAAACTCAATTTAGGGCCTGGCACAGTGGCTCACGCCTGTAATCCCAGCACTGTGGGAGGCTGAAGCAGGTGGATCATCTGAGGTCAAACCCAGCCTGGCCAACATGGTGAAACCCTGTCTCTATAAATATAAAAATTAGCCAGGCATGATGGCAGGTGCCTGCAATCCCACCTACTTGGGAGGCTGAGGCAGGAGAATTGCTTGAACTCGGGAGGTGGAGGTTGCAGTGAGCTGAGATCATACCACTGCACTCCAGCCTGGGCGACAGAGCAAGACTCTGTCTCAAGAAAAAAAAAAAAAAAAAAAACTCAATTTAGTCCAGGCAAGGTGGGTCAAGCCTGTAATCCCAGCACTTTGGGAGGTCAAGGCAGGAGGATCACTTGAGGCCAAGAGATCAAGACCACCCTGAGCAACATACTGAGACCTCATCTCTACAAAAATAAAACAAATTTGCCGGGCGTGGTGGCAGACACTTGTGGTCCTAGCTACTTGGAAGGCTGAGGAAGTAGAATCACCTGAATCCAGGTGTTTGAGGCTGCAGTGAGTTATGATCGTGCCACTGTACTCCAGCCTGGGTGACACAGCAAGACCCTGTCTCAAAAAAAAAACGAAAACAAAAGACTCAATTTAAAACAGTGTGAAATTTCACCATCTTACTCAACTTGAGAAATAGAGGCCAGAATTCAGTTTTAAGAAACTATATTTTTCGGGCAGGCACAGTGGCTCACGCCTGTAATCCCAGAACTTTGGGAGGCCAAGGCAGGAGAACAGATTGAGCTCAGAAGTTCGAGACCAGCCTGGGCAACATGGTGAAACCCCGTCTCTACCAAAATACAAAAAATTAGGGCCGGGCGCGGTGGCTCACACCTGTAATCCCAGCACTTTGGGAGGCCGAGGCGGGCGGATCACAAGGTCAGGAGATCGAGACCATCCTGGCTAACACGGTGAAACCCCGTCTCTACTAAAAATAGAAAAAATTAGCCGGGCGCAGTGGCGGGCGCCTGTAGTCCCAGCTACTCGGGAGGCTGAGGCAGGAGAATGGCGTGAACCCGGGAGGCGGAGCTTGCAGTGAGCCGAGATTGCGCCACTGCACTCCAGCCTGGGCGACAGAGCGAGACTCCGTCTCAAAAAAAAAAAAAAAACATTAGACAGGAGTGGTGGCGCACCCCCCTGTGGCCCCAGCTACTTGAGTGGCTGAGGCGGGAGAATCATTTGAGCCCAGGAGGTTGAGGCTGCAATGGTAGAGGCTGCAGTGAGCCAAGATCGTGCCACTGCACTCCAGCCTGGGTGACAGAGCGAGATCTTGTCAAGAAAGACAGACAGAGACAAAAAAGAAAGCAAGCAAGCAAGAAAGCAAGCCGGCCAGGCGCGGTGGCTCACGCCTGTAATCCCAGCACTTTGGGAGGCCGAGGCGGGTGGATCACCAGAGGTCAGGAGTTCTAGACCAGCCTGGCCAACATGGTAAAACCCCATCTCTACTAAAAATACAAAAATTAGCCGGGCGTGGTAGCAGGCACCTGTAATCCCAGCTACTCGGGGGGCTGAGGCAGGAGAATCACTTGAACCCGTGGGGCAGAGATTGCAGTGAGCCGAGATTGTACCATCGCACTCCAGCCTGGGGGACAAGAGTGAGACTTCGTCAAACGAAAGAAAAAGGAAAGGAAAAGAGACAAAGACAAAGACAAAGATAAAGACAAAGACAAGATGAAAGAGGCCGGGCGCAGTAGCTCATGCCTGTAATCCCAGCACTTTGGGAGGCCAAGGAGGGCAGATCACTTGAGATCAGGAGTTCGAGACCAACCTGGCCAATATGGTGAAACCCCATCTCTATTAAAAATACAAAAATCAGCCAGGCGTAGTGGCGGGCACCTGTAGTTCCAGATACTCAGGAGGCTGAGGCAGGAGAGTCGCTTGAACCCAGCAGGCAGAGGTTGCAGTAAGCCAAGATCACACCACTGCACTTCAGCCTGAGCAACAAAGCAAGGCTCCATCTCAAAAAAAAAAAAAAAAGAAGAAGAAAGAAAGAAACAAACTATATTTTCCACTCTAGTATACAGTATAGGTAAAATCTTTCCAAAACAATAAAGATCACAATGGATCTCCTTTCATGACTAAACAGCATTAACTTACAAAAGATAAAAATATAAATACAGTTGCTAGTTCTATGTTAGATTAAGTTTTCACCCAAAAATCTAGGATAGTTTTAGTTGGAAGCTCTGTAAAAGTGAAATACAGCATTTATGCCATATTTTATAGGTCCATCCAAATGGAGAATTCAGCCCAGTATAATATTTGTAGACCATTTTTTAAAAATAAGTAAATAAAGCCCATCTAGTATTAATCTTGAGTATATTTGACTCAAAATCAATTTTAAATGAGAAGTACAACTGCTAAGAGGACAGCCGTCCTCTCATAAGTGCTTAAGAAATACTTTCATGGCCGCGCGTGGTGGTGGCTCACGCCTGTAATCCTAGCACTTTGGGAAGCTGAGGCAGGTCAATCACCTGAAGTCAGGAGTTCAAGACCAGCCTGACCAACATGGTGAAACCCTGCCTCTACTAAAAATACAAAAAATTAGCTGGGTGTGGTGGCAGGCGCCTGTAATCCCAGCTACTCAGGAGGCTGAGGCAGAAGAATCGCTTGAACCCAGGAAGCAGAGGTTGTTGAGTCGCCAAGATCACTCCAGCCTGGGTGATAGAGTGAGACTCCGTCTCAAAAAAAAGAAATACTTTCAAGCTGGGTGTGGTGGTGTGCACCCGTAATCCTAGCTACTGGGAGGCTGAGTCAGGAGGATCACTTGAGCCCAGTAGTTCAAGTCCTAAGCTACATGATAAGACCCTGGTGTCAAAACATAAAAATAAAATACTTTCTATTCCTAAACTGCATGCTACTTGATGGTGAACATGGAATCAGTACAAGGGAAGTAAGTTATGAAGCAATAACTTTTTTTTTTTTTTTTTTTTGAGAGGGAGTCTCACTCTGTTGCCCAGGCTAGAGTGCAATGGTGCGATCTCAGCTCACTGCAACCTCCGCCTCTCGGGTTCAAGCAATTCTCCTGCCTCAGCCTCCTAAGTAGCTGGGACTACAGGTGTGTGCCACCACGCCTGTCTAATTTTTGTATTTTTAGTAGAGACAGGGTTTTACTATGTTGGCCAGGATGGTCTCAAACTCCTGCCCTCATGATCCGCCCACCTCGGCCTCCCAAAGTGCTGGGATTAGAGGCGTGAGCCATCATGCCCTACCTGAAACAATGACTTTTAATGACGAAGGTCCTAATACCCTGATGGGTCCCAATCTCTAGAACACAGCTACACCAGTCAGGCAGGCAGAATTACATTTTTTTAGTCCATAACAATGGACCAATTAGTTAAATTTGTAGACTTACATACTCCAGTTTAAAGAAAACACAGAGAAAAAAAGTTACCAAACCATAGGATACACACACATACAAGAAATTCTAAAAGCTAACAGCCTAAGCAACACAGCAAAACCTCCTCTCTATATTAAAAAAAACACCAAAAAATTAGCCAGGCATGGTGGCATGTGCCTGTGGCCACAGCTACTCGGGAGGCTGAGATGTGCACAGGAGGTCCAGATTGCAGCAAGCTGAGATGGAGCCACTGCACTCTAGCCTGGGCAACACAGCAAGCCTTTGTCTCAAAAAAAAAAAAAAAAGATAACTGTCTTGAAACCTCCAGAAGTTAATGCAAGGAGAAAACGGGGAGGGGAGAGCTATTCTAGGTAAGACTAAAAGATAAAAGCAACCTTGATGGAATCTTGGTTCTTTAAAAAAAAAAAAAAGTAGCCTAAGGTATTTTGGGGCAATTAGGTAAACTTGGTATACAGAATAGATTTACCTAGGTAAATAAGGTAAATAGAACAGGCATCAATATTAGGTGATTATTGTTAATTTTTTTTTTTTTTTTTTTTTTTGAGACGGTCTTGCTCTGTCACCTAGACTGGAGTGCAGTGGCACCATCATAGCTCACTGCATCCTCGACCTCCTGGGCTCAAGCGATCCTCCCACCTCAGCCTCCTGAGTAGCTGGGACTACACAGCATGTGTCACCACATCTGGCTAATTTTTGCACATTTTTTTTAGAGACAGGGTTTCAACATGTTGCCCAGGCTAGTCTCAAGCTCCTGGCCTCAAGGGATCTGCCCGACTCAGTCTCCCAAAATGCTGGGATTACAGGCATAAACCACCACACCCGGCTGTTAATTTTCTCATGTGTGAGAGACAGCACTATTGTGGTTAAGGAAAATCTCTATTGCAGCCAAGCACAGTGGCTCACGCCTATAATCCCAGCACTTTGGGAGACCAAGGTAGGTCCCATCACTTGAGCTCAGGAGTTCAAGTTCAAGCCCAGGCTGAGCAACAAAATGAGACCCTGTCTCTACAAAAAAAAAAAAAAAAAAATCATTTCTTGGGCTCTTTCCCAGCATACGTACACACACTCTCTCTCTCATTTCCTCTTTCCTGTTTCAATTTTAGTTTTCTTCATTACATGCTTTTTTATTCCATTTTATTGACCCGTTTTATTCCCACCTTTTATGTACACTATCTTCATGCTCTTTGTATACACCTTCAGGGAAAACAATCTACATTAATGTCTTTGTATTTTTGTCTCCTAAATGACTAGGTTCAGGGAAAAAATTTCAGTACACATTTTGGTTGTTTGAATTTTGAATTAAAAAGCATACTTCTTATATCCTTGGAGTTAACAACAAAAAATAATTTAACCAGAAAAACTGTCTGTTTCCCCAAGATCAAACTATAATCAATCCTCATTAGTCCCAGATTCTGTATTTGTGAATTTACCTACTTGCTAAAACTGACCTGTAGCCCCAAAACCAATACTCACAGTGCACCGCTAGTCATTCCACCACACAAAGCACATGAATGTCCACGAATGATCACCATGGCAGGAAAAATTCCCATCTGCTCAAGAGCGCAAGTTACCACCCCAGGTCAAACAAGGCAACACTCTATCTTCTTACGTCAGCTCTCACACTCCAAACAAGTGTCTTTTACCCACTCTATCCAGTGTTGCATTTTTCACTGCATTTATCCAGTGTTTGTACTTTTTGTTGGCAATTTCACTATTTCAACTGGTCCCCCAGGTAGTGCTAAAGTGCTGTCTAGTATTCCCAAGTGCAAGAAGGCTGATGTGCAGTGAGCCGCGATCACGCCACTCTAGTCCAGCCCCTATTAATATTAATCACAATTTGAGTGACTGATATATATGAGGGAGGCACTGAGCTACCCACTTGGTATATACAAATATGTCTATATACACGTGTATGTATATGAACACACATTTAAAATCTGCCAAGAAAAGTTCTGTCAATTCCCATGATTATCTGGCAGATTTAAAGGCTAAAAATTGTTACTAGAATTAAAGCAGAAAAAGGCCCTAGTTGGTAAATCAGTTTTGAACAAAGATATGACAACTCTTGCAAATCACAAAATAATTAATGTAACCAGTTGATTCCTGATGATTTTCCTATTTTAGACCTTTTAGCTACACAATATAACTGATAAATGTTAGCTCTCTCTCAAAGACATTAAACCAGGCCAGGCGCAGTGGCTCATGTCTGTAAATCCCAGCACTTTGGGAGACTGAGGCAGGCAGATCATGAAGTCAGAAGTTCGAAACCAGCCTGACCAACATGGTGAAATCTCATCTCTACTAAAAATAAAAAAATTAGCTGGGTGTGGTGGCATGCGCCTGTAATCCCAGCTACTCAGCAGGCTGAGGCAGGAGAATCACTTGAACCCGGGAGGCGGAGGTTGCAGTCAGTCAAGATTACATCACTGCACTCCACCCCGGGTGACAGAGCGAGACTACGTCACCAAAAAAAAAGACATTAAACCAAAAAACCCTTCCAAGCTATATTATGAAATGTTTTAGTGGCTTTTCTTGTAAAAGTGGGAACACTAAACTGCTATTCAGGTGACCTGAATTCTGCCACTAACAATGTAACTATGAAATTTAATCTCTCTAGTGTTGTTTGCTTATTTTCAAATTAAAGGGTCTAGATTTGATGATCTCTAGAGGCAAAATAATTTCATACTTTCAAGATTACAGGCCAGGCATGGTGACTCAAGCCTGTAATCCCAACACTTTGGGAGGCTGAGGCAGGTGGGTCACCTGAGCTCAAGAGTTCGAGACCAGTCTGGGCAATATGACAAAACCCTGTCTCTACCAAAAACACAAAAACTTAGCCAGGCATGGTGGCACACAGCTCTGGGTCCTAGCTACTCAGGTGGCTGAAGCAGGAGGATTGTTTGAGCCCAGGAAGTCGAGGTTCCAGTAAGCCGAGATCACACCACTGCACTTCAACCTGGGTGACAGAGTGAGAACCCATCTCAAAAGATTACATAGAAAGCAGGCAAGAAATTTCCAAAATTCCTTTCTTAAACCTTGCCTAACAAATGAATTTAAAAGCATTTAACAAAATAGGAAAAGACAATCATTCCCAAAGGGACAATCCTAAAGAGCTGGTTGGCCCTGAATATTTCAAATCTGTCAATAGCAAGATAAACTGATAAGCTCAAGCTTTTATGAGCCTCTTGATTTCAGAACTGTGGTTCTCAGGTTCTAGTTCTACTATCTACACTGACCTAAGAGCCTAATCAGTTAACTAGTTCCTCTGTATATTTGGAATTTATGATGCCTTTCAATTACCTTATGACACATACCATCTTAACAGTTTGATATTTCCCTCCAAACAAGTCAGTATGGATTTCAGAAAAACTAGTGGTTATTAGGGATATGATGAACTGAAAGTTAAACAAATATCTTAAAAAGTTGTGAAAAAAAATTCACCAATGAAACCTGTCCTTCATTAATTTTTAGTTGACTCTCCCTTTACCAAGTAAAATTTAATAGTTATTGAAAACTGCTTTTAATAGAGTCAAAACTAAAGCTTATAGCTTTCTTTTTCTTTTTTTTTAAGCCAGTCAAATTTAGCAGTTGGGGGTTGTATATCAACTTTAGTGACACCAATGTTAATAAGTTCTGATAATACACTACCATCAGACCAGCCAAAAGCTTGTATCTTTCTAACCACAAGGTCAAACTCACTATAGCTGCTTTCTAATAAAAAAGTCAAACTCATATTCATATTTATACCAATGGACGAGAATCTACATTCTCTAACGAGAAAAATCAATTTCTTAACCAACTGCCAACTGCATTAAATACAGAGAATACATTCATGACCCTGGGTTAGGTGAAATTGCCTTAGATACGATACCAATGCACAATAAACAAAAGAAAAAGTAGGTAAATTGGACGTAATCAAAATTAGAAACTTCTTTGCTTCAATAACACCATAAAAAAATCAAAACACTGTCTTCCTACACATGACTTGGGAAAAAAAGTTAAAAAAAGGAAAACAAACCCACAAAAAGAGGGGAAATTTCTGCAAATCACGTATCTGATGAGACTTGCATCCAGAATATACAAAGAACTCTTAAAACTCAATAACAACAAGAAATAACCCAATTTCTTAAATGAGCAAAGAATGTGAACAGTTATTTCTCCAAAGAAGATACACAGGCTGGGCACAGTCGCTCATGCCTGTAATCCCAGCACTTTGGGAGGCCAAGGCAGGTGGCTCACTTGGGGTCAGGAGTTTAAGACCAGCCTGGCCAACATGGCAAAACCCCATCTCTACTAAAAACACAAAAATGAGCCGGGCGTGGTGGCAGGCATCTGTAATCCCAGCTACTCAGGAGGCTGAGGCAGGACAACTGCTTGAACCCGGGAGCCAGAGGTTGCAGTGAGATTGCACCACTGCACTCCAGCCTGTGCGACAGAGTCAGACTCTGTTTCAAAAAAAAAAAAAAAAGGAAGATATACAAATGACAATAAGCACAGGAAAAGATGTTCAGCCTCGATAGAAAAATGCAAAACAAAACCACAATGAGCACCAGGAACAGTGGTTCCAGCTACTTGAATCACCTCCTGCTGGAGTTCAGGCAGGAGGATTGCTTGAGCCCAAGAGTTCGAGGCTGCAGTGGTCTGTGATCGCACCTGAACTCCTGCCTGGACAACAGAGTGAGACCCCATCTCTAAAATATATAAAGAAATGAATACCACAATGAGATAACACTTCACATCCACTGGGATGGCTATGGTCCAAAAGAGGGAAAATAAGAAGTGTTAGTGAGAATGTGGAGAAACAGTAACCCTCATAACAAGTCCGTGTGGATTACAAAAGAATAGTGGTTGTTAGGCATAAAATAAACTGAAAGTTAGGTGGGAAAACAGTCAAGAATTTCCTCAAATGTTAAATGTCGAAATACCACGTGACCCAGCAATTCTACTCCCAGGTAAATCCCCAAGGGAACTGAAAGCATTATGTCCACACAAATATTTGTACACAAATGTTTACAGCAGTGTTATTCGTAATAATCAAAAAGTAAAAACAATCCTAATGTCCATCAACTGAGATGGGAATCATAAAAATTACAGCTTCTGATCCCAAATCACTGTCAACACTTGACAAAAATAATCTTTTTCCTTGAAAACAAGAAGCAAGGCTGGGCGCGGTGGCTCACGCCTGCAATCCCAGCACTTTGGGAGGCCGAGACAGGCGAATCATGAGGTCAGGAGATGGAGATCATCCTGGCTACCATGGTGAAACCTCGTCTTTACTAAAAAATTTCAAAAACATTAGCCAGGCATGGTGGAGGGCGCCTGTAGTCCCAGCTACTCGGGAGGAGAACGGCATGAACCCGGGAGGAGGAGCTTGCAGTGAGCCGAGATCACGACACTGCACTCTAGCCTGGGCAACAGAGTGAGACTCCCATCTCAAAAAAAAAAAACAAACACAAGCAGCAAATTCCAATGTTATGAAGGAATTGTAGAGGGAAAAAAACAAACAAAAAAAAATAATAAAACCATATAAAACCATAGACCTTACAAAGCCTATTTCTGTAAACTGTACTTGGCCCTGAGTTTTGTTTAAATCTATTCCTGTACATGAAACTGAAACTTTGTTAAAGCTATTTAAGACAGAAATCTCCTTCCTCTTACGAAAAATAATTGTGTACACAGTATTTCCACAATCAACTGGTTAAAGCTCTTTACTGAAACTTTTAATAGTCTAACTTCTGAAACTCAATGATAGCTATAGTGATGGAATATTACTATTATTGGGTTGTAAAACTTTAGGATGGGCATGGTGGCTCATTGTAATCTCAGCACTTCGGGAGGCCGAGGTGGGAAGATTTAGCCCAGGAGTTTGAGACCAGTCAGGACAGACAACATAGTGAGACCCTGTCTCTAGGAAAAAAATAAAATAAAAAAGAAAAGAAAAGAAAAACAAAATTAGCCAGGCATGGTAACACACACCTGTTGTCCCAGCTGCTCGGGAGGCTAAGGTGGGAGGATTGCTTGAGCCCGGGAGGTTAAGGCACAGTGAGTTATGATTATACCACTGTACTCCAGTAGGGGTGACAGAGGGAAACCTTGTCTCAGAGGAAAAAAACACACACACACAGAATATAATAACTGTTGGTGAGAATATGAAGAAACTGGAACCAGTGTGTACTGACTCTAAAATGGCCTGTAGTGCCAGCTACTCGGGAGGCTGAGGCAGGATAATTGCTTGAACCCAGAAGGCAGAGGCTGCAGTGAGCTGAGATCGTGCCACTGCACTCCTGCCTGGGCGACAAAGTGAGACTCAATCTCAAAAACAAAATGGTTAAGGCTGGTCAGGCACGGTGGCTCACACCTGTAATCCCAGCACTTTGGGAGGCTGAGGCGGGTGGATCACCTAAGGTCAGGAGTTCAAGACCAACCTGGCCAACATATTGTGAAACCCTGTCTCTAATAAAAAATTACAAAAATTATCTGAGCGTGGTGGCGCACGCCTGTAGTCCCAGCTACTTGGGAAGCTGAGACAGGAGAACTGTTTGAACTTGGGAGGTGGAGGTTGCAGTGCACCAAGATCCCACCACTGCATGCCAGCCTGAGCGAGAGCAAGACTCTGTGTCTCAAAAAAAAAAAAAAAAAAGGTTAAGGCCAAGCACGGTGGCTCCTGCCTGCAATTCCAGCACTTTGGGAGGCACAGGCAGGCAGATCACTTGAGGTCAGGAATTCAAGACCACCCCTGGCCAACAGGGTGAAACCCCATCTCTACTAAAAATACAAAAATTAGCCAGGTGTGGTGGCATGCACCTGTAGTCCCAGCTACTCAAGAGGCTGAGGCAGGAGAATGACTTGAACCAGGAGTGAGCTGAGATCACGCCACTGCACTCCAGCCTGGAGGAGAGAGCAAGATTCCAACTCAAAAAATAAAAAAGACAGTAGCATTTTGCTTGTATTTATCACAATTTATATATTAAAAAAAATCAAGTGTCACAAGCATATACAGCATGCCAACTTTCTTCTAAGAATGTGAAAATAAGAATACACACAGTAAAAACAGGAGTGAACTCCACAGCTCAGAGACAGAAGCAAGACTTAACTACTTTTTGTTCAGCCTCTGTCTCCCGGGTGCAAGCAATTCTCCTGCCTCATCCTTCAGAGTAGCTGGAATTACAGGCATGTGCCACCACGCCTGGCTAATTTTTGTATTTTTAGTAGAGATGGGGTTTCACCATGTTGGCCAGGCTGGTCTCGAACTCCTGACCCCAGGTGATCTGCCCCCCTCGGCTTCCCAAAGTGCTGGGATTACAGATGTGAGCCACCATGCCCAGCTAGTACTTTTTCAATATAGTATTTAATTTTATTCCTTCTGGGTTACAGGTGCCTAAAAAAATTTTTTCAGTAAATTTTAAACCACGTAAATAACATATTAAAAAGACTAAATTATGGCTGGGTGCAGTGGCTCATGCCTTGTAATCCTAGTATTTTGGGAGGCTGAGGAGGGAGGATCCGATGACCCCAGGAGTTTGAGCCCAGACTGGGCAATATGGCAAAACCCAGACTACACCAAAAAATACAAAAAATTAGCCAGGCATGGTGGTGCGCACTTGTAGTTGCGGCTACTTGGGAGGCTGAGTTAGGAGAATCACCTAAACCTGGGAGGTTGAGGCTACAGGGAGCCAAAACTGCAAGCACTACACTCCAGCCTGGGTAAGAGATTGAGATCTTGTCTCAAAAACAAACAAACAAAAAAACTAAAGAGGAAGAAAAAGCAAACTCTAATAATGAATACAAACAAAAACTGTTAAATTTGATAATCAAAATAAACAAATTCAACAAACGAGCAGAAAAATGTTATTTCAAGTAACTTTTGAACACAGTTCATCTTTAATGCAGTATACTCTAAGGAAAAAAAAGGACTGAAAAAAACTGCACTTGGTAGGGTTATTGCTAGCAAAATACTGGCATCATAAATCTGAATCTGTTTTCTGTGTAGGAAATGCCAATAATGTTAATTTGAATTAGCAATTTAAAATACCAGTGTAGGTCAGGCACAGTGGCTCACATCTGTAATTCCAACACTCTGGGAGGCCAAAGTGAGTGGATCACTTAAGGCCAGGAGTTCGAGACCAGCCTTGCCAACATGGTAAAACTCCATCTCTACTAAAAATACAAAAATTAGCCAGACGCCTGTAATCCTAGCTGCTCGGAAGGCTGAGGCACAAGAATTGCTTAAACCCAGGAGGCAGAGGTTGCAATGAGCCGAGATGGCACCACTGCACTCCGGCCTGGTTGACAGAGGGAGACCGTCTCAAAAAATAAATAAAATAAAATACCAATGTAAGCTGATGTTTTAAAATCATGTTTTCTAGCTCTGTCCACTGAAAAGGACCTACAATCAAATGCATACACCACCAAGTATCCAAATCCCTGTTTATAAATAATATTTTCTACCAAAAGAAGTGGGGTTCCTTGGAGAAATGGGAAGATACAAAAGGAAAGGAAAAGACAAAAAGAATTTGGGTTATTGTTTTGCCAAAAAAGCAAAGGAGCCCTCAAATTAACTGGGGTTAGTCCCAGGTGCTTGGGAGACTGAACTGGAAGAATCACTTAAACCCAGGAGTTCCAGGCTGCAGGCAGCTATTATCTTGCCACTGCACTCCAGCTCAGGCAATCAAGTGAGACCCTGTCTCAAAAAACAAAACAAAACAAAAGACCAAAGGCAACAAGGGCCAAAAACCTGGTCCCGCTTAAAGACTAAAGAGATAAGAAATATCTAGATTGGATACTGGATTAGAGAAAGAAATATTCTGTGAGATGTTACTGAGACAACTAGAGAAATCTGAGTATGAATTTTTGATACTATATAAAGGTTCAACGTCCAGAATTAGTTAATATTGTGGGTATTTAATAAATTTGTTCTTGGGGGGGAAGTGCATATCTGTGAATAACACTAAATGGCTCAGAAAATAATACATGAGGGGCTGGGAGGCAGGGAGGGAGGGAAGAATAAAGCAAAGGTGACAAAATATTAAAAATGGGTGAATCAGAATTAAAAGTACATAGGAGTTCTTTGAACTATTCTTCCAACTCTTTTGTTCATATTTATTTCAAAATTTAAACGTTTAAACACGGAAGGGGGAAAGCAGAAGAAGTTCTTTATTACAGAAAACAGTTAATGAATGTGAACAAATAACAAAATTGGAAAACTCCCAATAAATGACTCAGTTAACAATCATCAATCATTAGGTGAAAAATATTTTGAGAAGTAAGGTACTCCCATGATGCTAAAGTTATCACCCCACAGATCAAGTATAACTGCAAAGGGAAAAATATACCTCTGATGAAGAAATCCAATGGACACATTAACCAAGTAAATCTGGCATTGTAAATGAGGCAAGCTAACATCTGGCAGTCCCTACCACCTTACTGAGGGATCATAGCTAGAAGTATATCCTCACAATATAAATCACATATCATCACCTGTGAAGTTTTTTTCTTTTTTCTTTTTCTTTTTTTTTTTTTTTTTTGAGACAGGGTTCTCTTGTCACCTAAGCTGGAGTACAGCAGCAGGATGTTGGCTCACTGCTACCTCCACCTCTCTGGCTCAAGCAATCCTCCTGTCTCAGCCTCCCAAGTAGCTGGGACTACAGGCGAAGGCCACCAAACCCGGCATATTTTTCTTTTTTCATTTTTTTAAAGTACAGACGCTGGGTGTGGTGGCTCACACCTGTAATCCCAGCACTTTGGGAGGCCAAGGAGGGCAGATCATGAGGTCAGGAGATCGAGACCATCCTGGCTAACATGGTGAAACCCCGTCTCTACTAAAAGTACAAAAAATTAGCCAGGCATGGTGGCAGGCGCCTGTAGTCCCAGCTACTCGGGAGGCTGAGGCAGGAGAATGGCGTGAACCTGGGAGGCAGGGCTTGCAGTAAGCTAAGATTGGGCCACTGCACTCCAGCCTGGGCAACAGAGCGAGACTCCATCTCAGAAATAAATAAATAAATAAATAAATAAATAAATAAATAAATAAATAAAATTAAAGCACAGACAGGGTTTTGCCAAATTGTCCAGGCTGGTCTTGAACTCCCGGGCTCTAGCAATCCATCTGCCTCAGCCTCTCAAAGTGCTGGGATTACAGGCGTGAGCCACCGCACCTGGCCTCTATGAAGTATTTTTTGCCAAAAATATTTGACCCAAATTTAGTCAAACATCTCTAAATCTAACTTCCAGTTTACAGGAAATAAAAGGAATAGAGAAACAATAAGAATTGAGAAACAAAATACATGACATTTTAAGCATACAATAAGAAATTCCAAAATATGGAACATTCTTTAAAAAGATGAGGCTAGCCGTTTGTGGTGACAGAGTTGGGAAGGGGCAGCAGGTGCCAGGTCCGGCCTCAAAGGTGGCAAGAAGAACCCCTTGAAACTGCCCAAAAAGCAGGCCAAGGAGATGAATAAGGCTTTCAAGCAGAAACAAGACAAGGAACAGAAGAAACACAAGGAGCTAAAAGCGAAAGCCTCTGGGGAGGGGCTCCAGTCACAGGTGGAATTTAAAAATCTGGCAGAAAGTAAGCTGTGCCTTGTGCCTGAAGCGACGGTGACCCTTGATTTCATTCGTATTTAAACATCTGTATTCCCTGCCATATCATCTTTTGCCACCTATAGCTGGAATGAAGTGTCATCTTGAAGCTATTGCACATTTAAGAATAAACTTGTTTAAAAAAAAAAAAGGCAAGTGTGTTGACTCACACCTGTAATCCTAGCACTTTGGGAGGTCAAGGCGGGCAGACTGCTTGAGCTGGGAGGTTGAGGCTGCTGTGAGCCGTGATTGTGCCACTGCACTCCAACCTGGATGACAGGGTTAAGACCCTGTCTCAAACAAAATTTTAAAATTTTAAATAAAAAATATGAATAAATTAAAATGCTTACAGTGGTTCATCATCTCTTTAGTTGTTTTTTTGTTTTGTTTTGTTTGTTTGTTTTTTTAAGACAGTCTCGCTCTGTTGTCCAGGCTGCAGTGCAGTGGCGCAATTTCAGCTCACTGCAACCTTCACCTCCTGGGTTCACTCTATTCTCATGCCTCAGTCTCCTGAGTAGCTGGGACTACAGGCATGCGCAACCACACCTGGCTAATTTTTGCATTTTTAGTAGAGCCGAGGTTTCACAATGTTGGCCAGGCTACTCTCAAACTCCTGACCTCAGGTGATCTGCCTGCCTCAGCCTCCCAAGTGCTGGGATTACAGGCGTGAGCCACTGCGCCAGGTCTCTAGTTGTTTTCACTCAGTCATTCCTACCTTAGCTGTGAATTTAAAGTAAAACCAGCCCAGAATCTTGCCAGAGACTGCCCTTTGGTCTTTGTTCTACCCTAAACTCTGTATAACCTACAATTAAATCAACTCTTTAACAACTGTGGGACAGAGCAAAAAATATGTATATATAATTACACCAACTCATTTGGGGGAAAAAAAAAAAAAGATGATCCTAAAGATTTCATGCTAATTGCCTTAGGTATGATAACGATTTTACATGTTTTTAGTTGGAGACTGGCTTGAAATAAAAATGTAGAAAAGTGCAGGAAAAAGCATTATTTCAAAGAGATGCATCCTGAGATATTAAGGGGAGAAGCAGTGTATCTGCAATTTAATTTCAAATCATTCAAGAAAGGGAGGATACAGAGTTAAAGCAAAATGGCTAAATGTTGGTCAACAGTTGAATCCAAACAGAAGGCATATGGGTGTTCACTGTAATATTCTTTCACCTTTTCTGCATGTTTGAAATTTTTTTTTTTCGAGACAGCGTTTCACTCTTGTTGCCCAGGCTGGAGTGCAATGCGCAATCTCAGCTCACCGCAACCTCGGCTTCCAGGGTTGAAGCAATTCTCTTGCCTCAGCTTCCCAAGTAGCTGGGATTACAGGCATGTGCCACCACTCCCGGCTAAATTTTTTTGTATTTAGTAGGGATAGGGTTTCACCACGTTGGCCAGACTGGTCTTGAACTCCTGACTTCAGGTGATCCACCTGCCTCGGCCTCCCAAAGTGCTGGGATTACAGATGTAAGCCAACGCACCCAGCTTGAAATTTCTTAAAGTTGCAAAAAAGTTACCAGAATATTCCATATACCAAAAGAGGAAAATTGCTCCTCAACCTACTCAGTTGAGCAGCAAACAGAGTAGAGAGCAGGTGCCTATAACAACAAACTGCCTGAAGCAGTTTTGCACATATCATCCCACTCAAGGATCTGCTAAAAATGGTAAAGCACAGAGGCAGGTACTCATGGGACACGAAGTAACAGAAGGCAGTCACACAGACACTAGACTAACTAAACAAGTTATGAATAAATGAGAGTCACTGAATACCTCATTAATTGGATTTAGCTGGATTTTGAGGAGTGAACAGAATAGGAAGAGTGTAAAGGAAGAATACAATCCAGGCGAAGAGTTAATAAGCAACAGCCAAAGATCAGAAATAAACCAAGTCTGTGTTGAAATATGGATTCCAGTAGAGTCATGAGTGGAATTGTTGTAGAAAATTCATTCTTCAATTTGTATAATGCCTAGGTTTTAGGAATACAAAAATATAAGGTACTATAGTATGTCTTCAACGTGCTCACAAAGAGCTGGCGGCAGTGGCTCGTGACTATAATCTCAAGACTTTGAAAGGCTGAAGCAGGAGGATCGCTTGAGTCCAGGAATTAAGAGGCTTCAGTGAGCCATGATCAAGCCAACAAAGTGAGACCCTGTCTCAGAAAACAAACTAAAACCAAAGTGCTCACAAAGTAGTGGAGAAGGTACAGCCAAAATACATTAAAGATATACACAAAATGCTTTAATAACAGAGAAAGGAGTGATTAATTTACCAGAGGAAAGGGACTGTCAGTAAATTTCAACAAAGATAGTTGAGTTGATGTTAAAAACTGAAAATGTCGCCAATTAAATTCATCACAGAAAGAAAAAAAATGTTAATATTTAAGGAATGCCTACTATATATGAGGCACTTTTTTACCTTTAGGTTTTATAGTTAACATTCTTATACAAAGAAACTGAAGCTTAGAGAGTTTAATTAACTGGCTCAATATAAAAAAGGTTGTTAATGGTGAGCCTGGCATTCAAATCTAGGGCCTTTTGCTGCTGAAACCCATGCATGCCCTTTCCAATACTACCTAGCTGTGGGAATTTATAAGCACGCAAATCATGACTATAAGCTACAACACAACTTTAGAAAGTCAGTCATTACCAGAAAATTCGTAAAATGTTTAAGGGCCAGGCAGGATGAGAGCAGCACTGCTCAGATTTTCCAATATGCTGAAGAGCTTCAGTCTCTACGACTAATGTAAATGGTTTGAAATGGGGAGATAAATGTTACCAAAGAAAAATCATTTTCAGCAGAGCTCAGTGGCTCACTTCTGTAATCCCAGCACTTTGGGAGGCCCAGGCAGGTGGATCACTTCAGGTCAGGAGTTTGGGACCAGCCTGGCCAACATGGTGAAACTCCATCTCTACCAAAAAATACAAAAATTGGCCAGGTGCAGTGGCTCACGCCTGTAATCCCAGCACTTTGGGAGACCGAGGAGGGTGGATCACGAGGTCAAGAGATCGAGACCATCCAGGCCAACATGGTGAAACCCCGTCTCTACTAAAAATATAAAAAATTAGCTGAGCATGGTGGTTCGCGCCTGTAGTCCCAGCTATTCAGGAGGCTAAGGCAGGAGAATCGCCTGAACCCGGGAGACAGAGGTTGCAGTGAGCTGAGATCACACCACTGCACTCCAACCTGGCGATGGAGTGAGACTCTGTCACGGGAAAAAAAAAAATATTAGCCGGGCGTGGTAGCACATGCCTGTAGTCCCAGTTACTCAGGAGGCTGAGACAGGAGAATCCCTTGAAGCAGGCTGCTGTGAGCCAAGATCGCACCACTGCACCCAGCCTGGACGAAGGAGCGACTCAGTCTCAATAAAAGAAAGAAAGAAAGAAAAATCATTTTCACACAGAAAAGCTTTGAACCTAAATCACTGCTAGAGACAAAATATTTTTAAGTATTAAAACTATGGTCAGTTGGTCGAGCGTGACGGCTCACTCCTGTAGTCCCAACACCAGTAGGCAGAGGCGGGCAGATCACTTGAGCCCAAAACTTCGGGCTCACGACCAGTCCCTACAAAAAAATACAGATAAGGGGGGCATGTTGGCAGTGCCTGGTAGTCCCAGCCGCTAGGAGGCTGAGGTGTGGGAATCGCTTGAGCTAGGGAAGTCGGGATGTCAGCGGGCAGAGGTCGCGTCATAGCTCTCCAGCAAGAGTGATGGAGCTAGACCTTCCTTAAAAGCAAAACACACACACACAAAAACCTAGGGCAGGCAGCTAGCTTGTCACACATTGTAGCTTGTCACACATCGTAGCAACAGAGAAACTTTCATCATCCCAACAAAACAGTTAACATCTCTTACCAAGTTTCAACAGAAATAAAATTTTTGGAATAATGTACAGAAACCTAGTACAATCTGGAATCCATGCTTAAGAACTTACCAGTTTATGACAAGTAAACATACTTTGATAATTTACAGGCTCCAACTACTTTACCTAAAAACACTTGTAAAATTCCAAACTTGTTGCTAAACAACCTCAAAAGAATTACAGAAACATGGCCGGGCGCGGTGGCTCAAGCCTGTAATCCCACCACTTTGGGAGGCCGAGGCTGGCGGATCACGAGGTCAGGAGATCGAGACCATCCTGGCTAACCATCCTGGCTAACACGGTGAAACCCCGTCTCTACTAAAAATACAATTAGCCCAGCGCGGTGGCGGGCGCCTATAGTCCCAGCTACTCGGGAGGCTGAGGCAGGAGAATGGCGTGAACCCGGGAGGTGGAGCTTTCCGTGAGCTGAGATCGCGCCACCGCACTCTGGCCTGGGCGACAGAGCGAGACTCTTGTCTCAAAAAAAAAAAAAAAAAGAATTACACAAATACATTTATAAGTGAAAAATTTTCACCAATATCTTCGTCGTAATCGTAAAGCTTTACTGTAACCTTACTATCCCATTCTGAAACATGAAGCAGTTCCTTCAGCCATAATCAAATAACATTCCCCCCGCAAAGTAATGGCAAAAGTATATGAACTTATTACTTAGCAAAGAGAGCTCTGAATAAATACCTTAAGTGCTTAGTAAAAATATAATTAAAGCCTTATGTCAACATAAAACCGTGATGGCAAAATCTGTTTAGTATTTTTCCCCAACCAAAGAAAATTATCCAAGTTAAGCCATCAGCTTCACAGATAAAGATTTTTGTCTAAAGCATTGTAATATATATAAGCCAAAATCTTTTTTTTTTTTTTTTTTTTTTTTTTTGAGACGGCGTCTTCCTCTGTCGCCCAGGCTGGAGTGCAATGGTGCGATCTTGGCTCACTACAACCTCTGCCTCCTGGGTTCCAGCGATTCTCTTGCCTCAGCCTCCCGAGTGGCTGGGATTACAGGCGCCCACCACCACGCCCGGCTAATTTTTGTATTTTTAGTAGAGACGGGGTTCTGCCATGTTGGTCAGGCTGGTCTCGAACTCCTGACCTCAGGTGATCCGCCCACCTTGGCCTCCCAAAGTGCTGGGATTACAAGCGTGAGCCACCGCGCCCGGCCATAAGCCAACTTTCTACCAAAATTCTTCCCAGGAGTACAGGAAAGACAAGTTAAAATTTCTCCCCAAGTTTCAAGAAGATAGTCTAAATATGGAACTTCAAGTCTCAGCAAAAACTCAAATCTATACAATATTTTATCTTCTTCTGGTCAAGGAGACAAAAAATGCAAAAGTATCTTACAGTAATAAAAAATGGGTCAAATGCAATTAAGGCGAGGAAAAGAAAAATGCCACAAGAGGTACAACTAGCATAACTGTCACTAAAAGGTTTGAATTAAGTAGGTTTACCACTGCATCACGTTCACAGGCTATATATGTACATATATATACACACACATATATACACATATATATGTCTATACAGCGTGCATCAGCTCTCCAGAGTGTACTTAAAAAGTAAACTCTACGCTCCCCAGAGTTGTTCCTTTCAGTGCAGGAGTTTTGTTCATATTCTAATGTCTTCCAAAGCTCCTGAACAGTCAACTTAAGGTCATGTGTGTAGAAACTACTTTAAAACGTTCTTGACAGGCTTTCTACGAGTAGCCCGTATTCTTCTGATTTGATTTAAATAGATCCAATTACGGAATTCCCTACCGACCTGCCGCCGCTGCCGCCGCCGCCTCCTCCTCCCTACTCCGGAAGGGGCCACTAATCCCAAGGGTTACAACCAAGTACAAACATTCATTGTCATTTCTTTTAAGAGGGCATGCTAAGATCCTCACTACTTAGTTGCCGGAAGACAACTTAAAATTGGAAACAGGGATCTAGCACAAACCAAATAGAAATACAACTATTCCAAAAAAGCAGGGCTTTGCCTGTCAGGCTGTAGCCTCATCCTTATTATAAACACCGATTTCAAGCCACGATAACATCACGGCTAAGCCTTCAGCTGTTTCGCAGATTTCACGTTAACTTCCCAGGACCCTTTCAATCAACCACTTCAACTCGGCCCACCTCCTTCCACTCCCGCCCCAAACCTCTGTTAAAATGCATTTCCCTCCAAACTTCACGTCTTAACCGTGGCCTGACTTACGTCTTCTCGTCGCCACCGCTTCCAGTCAGGGCCTTAGTTCTACCATGCCCGCTTTTCCCAGTTGGCCTTCAGCCTCCAGCCCCCTCCCATAAGGCTCAAACCTGCCTCAACGAGCCGCCCCGAGGTCGATCCTCCCAGTTCCTCCAACCTTTGCCCAGGCGCCCGTCCAGGCCCCCAAAGCACGCAACGGCCGAGCCTGAAAATGGCGGAGAGCGCTGCTGCCTGCTGCAGGCGAGCAGTCCCGTGTCGCCGCCGCACTCACCGTCTGGCTTTGAGCAGAGCTCCTAACGGCCAGCGAAGCGTTCGTCTTCAGAGCCGGGAATGTCTCTCCTGTCTGGTCTCCCCACTCCGAGCCTCTCAATCCCGCTCCTCCAAAGGAGCAGCCGCCATCTTCCCCTATGAGCCACAGAACGCACGCTCTGGGGTCATCACGCACCGGCGGACGGCGCTACGTCACGCGCGCCTGGGTCGCGGGCCTCCGTAAGGCTCGATCTGCGCATGTGCATAAGTGAGGGGCCGGGCCGCGAGACTCTGTCGAGCGCGTCCTTTGTTCCGGAGCGAGTTGGGCTGCGCTGCCTCCCGGATGGAGGAAGCGACTGCGTTTCGCAGTGCTGGCTTTTTTTACAGTGTGACCTAACCTGGATGCTCTGAAAAACACCCCGTTTTCCAGTATGTGAAAGAGTGTATTTGTACGGGGCCGGTGCGGCAGAGAGAGCGGGTCGTTGGACCGAGCCCACCGAGAGTGGATCTGTGGGAAGCCCCGTGGGACCTTGCTGAGTCTGTTCACTCGTACAGCTGGTGGCAGCCCTGGCAGATCCTGGCACACGGTCAGGCTCCACGCCTTCCCCGAGCCAGTTGTGCCTCTAGATTACGCCTCGCTTAAAGTCGAGCGACCGAGATAGAAAAATAGCCCCACGGTGCAACCACTTTGGAAAAACGCTGCAGTTTCTGCTAAAGCTAAGTGTACGCTTACCTTGTGACCGAGAAATTTCACTTCAAGAGGAATGAGTGAGTGCATACTCCACCAAAGGCATGTGCAAGAATGTCCATAGAGCCGGGCGGTGGTGGCTCACGCCTGTAATCCCAGCACTTTGGGAGGCCGAGGCAGGTGGATCAGCTGAGGTCGGGAGTTCAAGACCAGCCTGACCAATATGGAGAAACTCCGTCTCTACTAAAAATACAAAATTAGCCAGGGTGGTGGCGCATGCCTGTAATCCTAGCTACTCGGGAGGCTGAGGCGGGAGAATCGCTTAAACCCCGGAGGCGGAGGTTCGGTGAGCCGAGATCACGCCATTGCACTCCAGCCTGAGCAAAAAGAGCGAAACTGTCTCAAAAAAAAAAAAAAAAAAAAAAATCCATAGAACGTTTATTCGTAGTAATAAAAAGCTGGTAACCCAAATGCCCATCAGCAATTGAGTGGCTAAATTATGGTATAGTCGTGCGGTAGATTTCTACAGAGCAATAGGAAGTTATGGATAAACGCAACAGCCTGAACTAATACCAGATATTTTTAACTTAGGCACAAAAAGGAGGACGCTGTATGATTCCATTTTGATGAGGTTCAAAATATAACTGCACAACAAGTTGTTCTCCAATATGAATCAAGAATCGTACCAGCCGAGGGAACATGGCAAGACCCCATCTTTATGTGTCGTGGTGTGTTCCTGTGACCGCGTTCCTGTGATCGTTCCTGTGATGGGTACTTGGGAGGCTGAGGTGGGAGGATCACTTGAGCCCAGGAGTTGGCAGGTGCAGTGAGCCAAGATCGCGCCAGTGCACTTCAGTCTGGGCAACAGAGTAAGACCCTGTCTCAAAGAAGTCTTACTTTTGACTCCATAATCCCCTTCCAAAAATCTGTTCTAAGGATAGCCTCAGAAATCTGAATAAGATTTGCGTAGTAATCTTTGAGGTATTACTGATAGCCAAAAAAAAAAGGAAACACAGTAGCAGACAATGATTAAATAATGGCACATCCATACATAGACTATCATGCAGACATTACACAGTATCTAAAGTTTTTATGATGACATCAGAAATGTGTATAATCTTCTATATTTTTTCTTTTTTTAAAGACAAGGTCTCTCTGTCCCCCAGGGTGATCATAACTCACTGCAGCCTCAACCTCCCAGGTTCAAGTGATTCTCTCACCTCAGCCTCCCTAGTAGCTCGGACCAATGGCCTGGGCCAGGACACCCATACCCAGCTAATTTTAGTAGAGACAAGATCTCATTATGTTGCCCAAGCTGGTCTCAAACTCCTGGGTTCAAGCAGTCCTCCCAAAGTGCTGCAATTACAGGTCATGCACCACCACCCCCAGCCCCTATAATCTTATTTTGATATATATCTAGAAATATGTAAGGAGGCTGGACAATTCCAGTTTTGTGTGATAAGTTTAGGATAGGATGGAAGGAACCCATAGACACCCTGAGTACAAGGCAGGAAAGCCAGGATAGAAGGCAGGATTCTCATGGGCTGAAGGTAGGGAGTGGGGTCAGGAAGGTAACCCTAAGAAGTCCCCTCATCAGTTGGGTTTTGAAGGTTAGAGAGAAAAGACAAGCAAGTGGTCAGTTCCTAGAAATTATATTGGGAGTGGTAGAGGAGGCATTCAGGCAGTGTCCTGATCCCTGAAAATCTTTAAAATGTGCTGAATTGAAGGGGCAGCCTAATCAAGGGCAAAAATCCTTCACACCTGTAACCTCACAGGCCCCTTCCTGGAAAATTGTTTTTTAAATTGACCAGGAGACAGATGAACCTGTTAAGTATACTGCAAGGATGCAATCAGCCATATTCTATATTTTATAAAATTTTACATCTGATACATTTTCTTCCAGAAAAAATTTAAAAACTGAGGAAAGAAACTGTTAGAGATTCTCTGTTATAGGTTAGAGACTTAAGAGGCATATCAACCAAATGCAATGTGTACTCCCTGTTTGGATCCCAATTGAACAAACTGGGGGTGAAAAGACATTTTTGAGAAAATATGGACATTTGAACATAGACTGGGTGGGTATTAGATGACATTAAAGAATTTTAAAATTTATTATATGTAACAACTACATTTTCATTAATTTTTTTTTTTTGAGACAGAGTCTTGCTTCTGTTGCCCAGGCTAGATACTGTGTAATGTCTGCATGACAGTCTATGTATGGATGTGCCATTATTTAATCATTGTCTGCTACTGTGTTTCCTTTTTTTTGCTATCTGGATTTGCAGTGGTGTGATCTCGGCTCACTGCAACCCCGCCTCCCAGGTTCAAGCAATATCTTCTGCCTCATCCTCCCGAGTAGTTGGGATTTCAGGCTCGCACTACCACACCTGGCTAATGTTTGTATTTTTAGTAGAGATGGGGTTTCACCATCTTGGCCAGGCTGGTCTTGAATTCCTCACCTTGTGATCCACCCGCCTCGGCCTCCCAAGGTGCTGGGATTACAGGCGTGAGCCACCACGCCCGGCCTTTTTATTAATTTTTTTAAGTCATTACCTGTTGGCCGGGCATGGTGGCTCAACCTGTAATCCCAGCACTTTGGGAGGCCGAGATGGGCGGATCACCTGAGGTCAGGATTTCAAGACCAACCTGGTCAACGTGGTGAAACCCCATCTCTACTAAAAATACAAAAACAAAACAAAACAACAAAACTGCTGGGCATGGTGGTGGGCGCCTGTAATCCCAGCTACTCAGGAGGCTGAGGCAGGAGAATCACTTGAACCACAGAAGCGGAAGTTGCAGTGAGCCAAGATTGTGTCACTTCCTTCCAGCCTGGGCAACAAAGCAAGACTCCATCTCAATAAATAAATAAATAAATAAATAAATAAAATCTTTACCTGTCATGTCCTGAAGTATGTATGAGTTAAATGATATGATGTCTGGAATTGGCTTTAAGTGATTCCAGCGAAGCACATCAGCAGAAGTGGTTGAGTAAGAACATGTGAAAATCGTCTTCTCCCTAAAAGCCACAAAACACTGGCAAAATTTTGTCAAAATCAACTTTTTCAGTTTTCAGAGTGCTGGAAATTAACCAAGGTCTTTCAACAAGATAAGGATTATTTATTCAAGAAAAAAAAATGGCTAAATCTCCACTAAGTTACCAGAGAGGAGAAAGGGCCATCGACACAAGATTGGCTAGGTGATAGGTAAATAACACTTCACTATCCTGATTTATTTATTTACCTCTTTGTTTAGGCACATAGCGTCTCCCTGTGTTGCCCAGGCTGACCTTGAACTCCTGGCCTCAAGTGATCCTCCCATTTGAGCCTTCCAAATAGCTGGGACTATAGGGTACACCCCCATACCTGGTTAATTTTCTCAATTTTTTTGTAGAGGTGAGGTCTCACTCTGTTACCTATGCTGATCTTGAACTCCTATCCTTAAGTGATCCTCCCACCTCAGCCTCTCAAAACACTAGTATTACTGGCATTAGCCAGAGCACCCAGCCACTATCGTCTTCACACATACATGAAAATATTATATATGAGTACATTTTTCCTACACAAATAGGATACTATCCAAACTGTATTCTTTTGGCAATATATCTTGGCACCCTTCCTTCTCAGTTCACATGTAGACATATCTTTGTTCTTTTTAACAGCTTCTCAGGCCTGAAGCGGGGGCTCATGCCTGTAATCCCAGGACTTTGGGAGGCCTAGGTGGGAGGATCACTTGAGCTCAGGAAATCAAAACCAGCTAATACAAATAATGCTGCGATCACCATCCCTGTGCATTCTTTACATGTAAATACAGCTGAATATGCCACCTCCCACTGGATTAGCATAGACTCTTTCTATGTATCCTGTTCTCATTATCTCTGCATAATACAGCTTTCTCCCTGCTTTTTAGAGGCAGAGAAAGTGAGCCTGCTAACAGAAAAATCAGAAACAAACTATGCCAGGTGCAGTGGCTTATGCCTGCAATCCTAACGCTTTGGGAGGCCGAGGCGAGCAGATCAACTAAGGTCAGGAGTTCGAGACCAGCCTGGCCAGCATATAGTGAAACCCCAACTCTACTAAGAAATACAAAAATTAGCCGGGCATGGTGGTGCATGCCTGTAGTCCCAGTTACTTGGGAAGCTGAGGCAGAAGAATTACTTGAACCCAGGAGACAGAGGTTGCAGTGAGCCGAGATCATACCACTGTACTCCAGCCTGAGCGACAGAGCAAGACTTTGTCCCAAAAAATAAAAAAGAACAAACTAAAGCAACTAAAGAATCTGAATTAAAGACCAAAGAAGACATTACATAGAGTTTCTTTAAAAATGCATTTCAGATACTTCAAGAAAACAAAAAATGCATATTAGAATACTGCATAGACAACTACATGTCTAGACTGCAAAGCATGAAGGGTAAAAAAAAAAGAACACTGGACCCATGTCAGTAGGCCCAGGTCAGAGTCCTGGTTTTGCCACCAATAAACTGAGGTTGGCCTCTGTTTACTCCATTACAATGCTGTTACAGAAATTCTAGGAACACTTGGCAAATTCCAATATCCAGCCCACAGTTTGCCCTAGGCTTTGGGAATACTTCAATGCTCCCATTAAAGCCTCATCCCCATGTGTTCTAAATACTTTTCTATCTCTAGAAATTCCATTAGTCCTATAGTCCCAGGTTCAAATATTTTCTGGAATTTTCATCTTACTTCTAACTTGCTGATTGCATAATACTGATTTTTTCGGAGTTTTATCGTCTTGGTAAAATTGAAAAACATGGTTCAGTCTTGAAAGTAAGGCCGGGCGCAGTGACTCACACCTGTAATTCCAGCTCTTTGGGAGGCCAAGGTGGGCAGATCACCTGAGGTCAGGAGTTCAAGACCAGCCTGGCCAACATAGCAAAACCCTATCTCTACAAAAATACAAAAATTAGCCAGGTGTGGTGGCGTGCTCCTGTAGTCCCAGCTACTCAGGACACTGAGGCAGGAGAATTGCTTGCACCCAGGAGGCAGAGGTTGCAGTGAGCTGAGATCATGCTACTGCACTCCAGCCTGGGCATCTCAAGAGAAAAAAAATAGAAAGTAAATTGTTAATCTGACAACATTTAACCCACACTGCTATCATTCTGGTCTGGATATCAACAGACTATGCCTGAAGTCTAGTTACAAATGGCTTTTACATTTTTGAAGGATTGTTTAAAAAAGAGGAGGAGGAGGAGGAGGAAGAGGAAGAGGAAGAAGAAAGAAGGAGGAGGAGGAGGAGAAGGAGGAAGAAAGAAGGAAGAAGAAGGAGGAAGAAGAAAGAAGGCCACAGTGATCTGCAGCTGTACTTGAGGCACAGGGATCCCTTCAGTCCAAGAGTTTGACGCCAGCCTGGGTGACATAGCAAGACCTCCATCCCTAAAAATAAGTAAATAAAAAGAAAAAAAAAGACGAAGAGCTTATGACAGAAACCATAAGTAGCCCACAAGGCCTGAAATGTTCTCTGACCCTTTACAAAAGAAAGGGATGTTGAGCCCTACTCTAATCCAATCCATTCTTGCCTACTGCTATAATGGTCACTTATCCTCCCTGATTCCCTTTTCATCTGTTTCCCCTCCTGCAATGCACTTTCTATACTGCGGCCAGAATGCCTGTTTAAAACAAAATCAGGTCAGCTGTGGTGGCTCATGCCTGTAATCCTAACACTTTGGGAGTCCAAGGCAGGTAGATCACTTGAGGTCAGTAGTTTGAGACCAGCTGGCCAACATGGCAAAAACCCATCTCTACTAAAAATGCAAAAATTAGCCGGGCATCATGGCACATGCCTGTAATCCCAGCTACTCAGGAGGCTGAGGCAAGAGAATCACTTGAACCTGGGAGGTGGAGGTTGCAGTGAGCCGAGATCATGTCATTGCACTCCAGCCTGGGTGACAGAGCAAGATTCAGTCTCAAAAAAAGAAAAATCAGATCTCATTCTCCTCCTTGCTTAGAACCTCCAAACAATGTACCAATGTGCTGGGTATGAAACCCAAACCTCATGAGACATAATCCAGGTCAGCTTACACCTGAAACAGGTGTTTTCATTTTTCCCTGACTCAAGAAGCTCCACCCACTCCAGCTTGTTTCTTCTGCACTCGTACTTCTACCCCCTCCTCGACTCTACCCCCCAGTAGCTTTTCTCATAACTGGATCCTTGTGATACAGGAGCTAGAAAGAATTTATTTAGGCAGATAGTGAGGGTAGAGGGGTCTTTGGCAAGGCTTTTCTTTTAACAAAAAGCAGCCCCAAAATCATTTCTAACAAAGAGCAGCCTGAAAAATCGAGTTGCAGACATTGATAAGCAAGCTAGAAGCTTACACAGGTGAATGCCAGCAATGGTGCCAATAGAAAATGGCTACCTGGAAGCCAGGTATGTTCAACATGGAAGCTCCATCCTCCCTTTTCTTTTCTTTTTTTTTTTTTCCATCCTCCTTTTTCTTTGTCACCATGTGTACAGTAAAGAACCAGGCAACATGGTGCCAGTCAGATAGAGAACGCATCTGCGTAATAAAAGATTAGGGTGGGGCAGCCAGACTCTGCACGCTATGCAAATGGCACACCTGGTCCGACCAGTCTTTCATACCCTATGTAAATCAAACACCACCTCCTCAAGCTCATCTATAAAACCTCCTGCACTTATTGCGGAAGCAGCAACCCATTTTCTCCAGGGCACCTCTCTGCACAGAGAGCTCTTCTCTTTCTTTCACCTATTAAATTTCTCCTCTGAACCTCACTCATTGTGTGTCCACGTCCTAGTGTTCTGTGGCTGTGAGACACTGAATCTCAGGTATTTACCCCAGCCAACGACACCGCTTCATTGTGGGGGCTCATCTGAGATTCAAGGTAGATTCATTGGAAGGGTGACTATAAGAGCAGACCCCAACCCTTTCCTTTTATTTTGAGGTCTCTCATTCTCCATTTTAAAAGTAAACAAAATGCTGGGCATCCGATGGCCATCTAGATGCCTTTAGGGGATGCCACCAATCTCAAGACTCAGGCAGGAAGCTTTCTGGGGAGAATTTAGTGAATCCTTCAGTGCCTTCAGGGTGCTGTGAATGTTGGCTTTGTTTCAAACTGGTTTCCTTTCATGGAGAGCCTAGCCATCATGTGGGGCTAGAAGAGGTCCAGAGGCAACACCCTGGTGTTACCCAGAGGCTTCTGGACTAACTTCAGCCACTGACTGCCTGTTGGGTGTCAGCGACAGGATCTCCAGCTTTTTCTATCACAATTTTCCTCCCTTCCTATTTTTGACAGCAGTGTCTCCTAAGCCCTGTCTGTATGCAGTGCTGCAGGAACTTTTACAGTTCAGGGAAGTAATTCTGTTAGGCAAGATCAGTAAAATGCCATAGTAACCGGGAATATAGCTCAAGGGATTGCCGTTTTTGTGATTTTATAGGAACAGAGGGTTCCCTCCCACCCCCATTGAATGTGTCTGTCTTTACCCTTGGCCCAGAGAGCACATGGCATTTCAAGGTCAACAGAGCCACCTAGTGGAATAGGAATCCTCTCCATGAAGCACACTGTTAGTCCTTTCCCAAAACACTCTAGCCTCCCAGTTCTCCCTTTTTGTGCTCCTCTAGTAGAGACCAGGCTTTATGTCCCCTTCTTTAAACAGGAAAACTCCGCCTTCAACAATAAGGAGAAAAATGTCCTCCAAAACCAAATTTTAGTCTTGATACAGTCCCATCAGCAGGAAAACTGCCATTCGGTCCCTACGTTCTTTTAAAGCACCTACTCTGCCTCCAATCAAAATGGTACTTCAATATTAAGGGGATTTTATGTCCAGAAGTTAACCACAGCTACTGCCTAAGAATAAATAAATAATTAATTTTTTTTTTTTTTTTTTGAGATGGAGTCTCGCTCTCGTCCAGGCTGGAGTACAGTGGCACGATCTCGGTTCACTGTAACCTCCGCCTCCCAGATTCAAGCGATTCTCCTGCCTCAACCTCCTGAGTAGCTGGGACTACAGGCACCTGCCACCATGCCCGGCTAATTTTTGTATTTTTTGTTGAGACGGGGTTTCATCATATTCATAAGGCTGGTCTCGAACTCCTGACCTCAGGTGATCCTCCCACCTCGGCCTCCCAAAGTGCTGGGATTACAGGCGTGAGCCACTGTGCCTGGCAAGAATAAATACTTTAGTCCAGGCCATAATAGCAAATTATAGAGCTCAAACCAGTGTACTCCCTCCATTAAGCGGCCTTGCCCAAATGCAACTGTTACACAGTCTTTCCCAAGATCCCTTTATCAGAGAATCACATGGATCACACAAGTCTAAGAGGTCAGAGGAAAATCACAAGTGGAGGACTGGAGCTGTGTGGGTGAGTGTGACTAATACCAATTGCTTCGTTCCTCCGGTTCCATGGCTGAGGGTCATGTCTGCATCCATGGGCAGCACCTTTAATGGATGCCAGGGCTCAGGAACCAAGGAAGAAAAACAGTTGGGGGAACAACCCCACTGTCTCCTCATCCACCCTGGGCCATTCCAAAGGAAAGGAAGAAGACCAAAGGAACACCTTTTTCCTGATTCTCTTTTTAGATGGGTAACAGACCATCTTTGACCTGCACTCCTCTGGAGTGCATACTGAAGCACTGGGACTCCTTTAACCCCAAGACTTTGAAGAAAAAAGTGGCGGCTCATTTTCTTTTGCATAAGGGTATAGGCTTACCAGACCTTTGGAGGTGTCACACAATGGATTCCACTCTTTTAGCAGTCATATCAGGCAGGCCCAAAGGGAATGAATCCCCAAAACTAGAGAAGCAACTTCCGGGGGAACCATCTGAGGCAGCTATTCAGTGTCTGAGCCACTTTTTCCCTTCTTATTTGGGCCCCCCCACCGAACTGCACCATCAGCCCCTCCAGCTCCACCATCTCTAAAACTCTCCACTCCCCCAGCTTCACTCTTACCGCTACAGGAAATGCCCAGTGGAGGTAATGCCACTAGGGTTCAAGTTCCCTTCTCATTGCAGGACCTTAGGCAAATAAAGGGAGGCGTAGGCTGATTTTCTGATGATCCCAATAAGTATATAGAAGCTTTCCAAAATTTAACTCAGATATTTTACCTCTCACGGAGGGATGTTATGCTGCTCTTAAGCCAAAGCCTAACCACAGCTGAAAATCATGCAGCTCTCCAGGCAGCAGGTAAGTTCAGAGATGAGCAATATGTTTCTGATAGTAGGCCAACAAGGAAAAGAGTACATAGGGAAAGTGAAGAAATAGGGCAACGATCATTCCCAATAGGAAGAGAGGCAGTACCTTTTGACAACCCTGATTGGAGTCCCAATAACTCCACAGAATGGAACCCCTTTTCTATTCCACAGAATGGAAAAGGAAATACTTTTCAATATGCATACTGTAAGGCCTATGAAAACCTAGGACCAAACCTCTTAATTAAACTGTTCATGTTAGACCGAAAGCCAGAGAAGAATCCCACAGCCTTTATGGAAAGGCTGACAGAGGCACTAATAAAACATATCCCTTTATTCCCTGATTTGGTCAAGGGACTGCTCATCCTCAAGGAAAAGTTTATTATATAGGTGGCTCCCAATATTAGAAGGAAATTGCAGAAGCAGGCTATAGGACCAGAGAGCACTTTGGAAAACCTCCTGAGGGAGACCACCTCGGTCTTTTATAAAAGAGACAAGGAGGAGGCCCAGGATGAAGAAAGGAAACACCAGAGGAGGACAGAGGCTCTAGTGACTGCTTTGCAGGCTTGCGAAGTCCAGGATCCCCAAGATGCATCTGCTACTTGCTACTGGTGTGGCAAGTCATGACGCTTTAAGAAGGAGTGCCCAGGTAAGCCAGGCGTGGTGGCTCACGCCTGTAATCCCAGCACTTTGGGAGGCCGAGGCAGGCGGATCACGAGGTCAGGAGATTGAGACCATCCTGGCTAACACAATGAAACCCTGTCTATACTAAAAATACAAAAAATTAGCCAGGCGTGGTGGCAGGCACCTGTAGTCCCAGCTATTCCAGAGGCTGAGGCAGGAGAATGGCGTGGAGCCGGGAAGCAGAGCTTGCAGTGAGCCGAGATCATGCCACTGCACTCCAGCCTGGGTGACGCAGCAAGACTCTGTCTCGAAAAAAAATAAAATAAAAAAAGAAGGAGTGCCCAGGCAACAAGAGGAAGCAACCTCGACCCTGTCCAGCCTGTGGCAGAGACCGCTAGAAATGGACTGCCCACTGGGTTCAGAACCAGTCTCACAGATAGTCCAATAGGACTCACTGGTCCCAGGGCTCAAACCCCCAGCTCCAGCAGCTTGAACTGCCATTACCGCACAGGAACCCCAGGTGATTCTGGAAATCGAAGGAAGGAGGGTGACCTCCTTCTGGACACTGGAGCCAGCTTCCCTCTTCTTCCCTTTAATCCAAGACTCCCCTCTTCCCATAGCGCAACTGCGATGGGTGTCTTCAGGAAAGATTCTAACCTGATATTTTTCTCAACCCCTTAGTTGTACTTGGGGGGACCTATTATTGACACATGCCTTTTTAATCATGCCTGAAAAATCCCACTTCTTTATTAAGTAAAGACATTTTAGCTTGCATGGGGGCCAGCATCCTTATAGCCCCGGACAAACTCTTCCCCCTGGTGGAAGCTAATATTAATCCAGAAGAATAGGTCGAGCCATAACTACTAGGCCAATCCAGATCCAATATAAGGATCCTACTTCTTTTCCTAACCAGAAACAATATCCCTTAAAGCCAGAAGCTAGGGAAGTGCTAGAAGCCATTATTAACCTAAAGATGCAGGACCTCCTCAAACCCTGTAACAGGACCTGCATTATTAAGGTCCTGCACCCCAATATTAGGAATGCAAAAACCCAGTGGGGAATGGAGATTAGTTCAGGACCTCCACCTCATTAATGAAGCTGTCGTCCCCATTCATCCAGACTGGACCCTCTTCACGGATGGAAGTTCCATTCTGAAGCAGGGAGTCCATGAGGCAGGATATGCAGTAGTCTCTCTGAATGATATTATTAACAGTGTACCCCTCTCTCCAGGCACAAGCACTTGACTAGCTAAACTGACAGCTCTTACAAGAGCACTTGAATTAAGCAAGGGAAAGCTAGCTAACATTTACAGACTCCAAGTATGCTTTCTTAGTTCTTCATGCTCATGCTGCCGTTTGGAAGAAAAGACACTTTCTTACTGCTAATGGATCCCCTATAAAATACTGCCAGGAAATTAACAGGTTACTATCCTCAGTTTTCCTTCCATGAGAGGTAGCAGTAATGCATTGTAAGGGACATCAGAAGGGAACAAATTAAATAGCCGAAGGAAACAAGTTAGCTCATCAGGCAGCTAAGTCAGCAGCAAGGAAGCCTCAGAGCATCAACACACTTGAAGCCCCTCTAATCTGGGAAGGCTCCATAAGAGAAATTAAGCCTCAATACGCCCCTGCAGAGATAGAATGAGCCATCTCTCGAGGGTAAACTTTTCAGCCCTCAGGATGGCTACAGTCAGAGGATAGCAAGCTCCACTTGCCAGCCTCCAGCCAGTGGCAAGTCCTTAAAATCCTTCACCAAGCTTTTCACTTGGGGAAAGGATAAAACTTAACAGTGTGCTCAGAGTTCTTTTTTTTTTTCATGAGAGAACTTAATAAAAAGTCAAACAGGTTGTTAATGCTTGTAAGTCTGTCTTAAAAATAATTCCCTTGGCTGGGCACAGTGGCTCACACCTGCAATCCCAACACTTTGGGAGGCCGAGGCAGGTGGATCACCTGACGTCAGGAGTTTGAGACCAGCCTGGTCTACATGGTGAAACCTCATCTCTACTAAAAGTAAAAAAATTAGCCAGGTATGGTGGCACGCACCTGTAATCCCAGTTATTTACGAGGCTGAGGCAGGAGAATCGATTGAACCTGGGAGGTGAAGATTGCCGTGAGCTGAGATCATGCTACTGCACTCCAGTCTGGGCAACAGAGTAAGATTCTCTCAAATAATAATAGTAATAATAAATTATAAAAATAAAGTTACTCTAGTCACCAAATCCAATGCCACTTATCCATTAAAAAAACAAAATGTTACTTTTAGGCCGGGTACAGTGACTCACGCCTATAATCCCAGCACTTTGGGAGGCCAAGGTGAGCAGATCACAATGTCAGGAGTTTGAGATCAGCCTGGCCGATATGGTGAAACTCCATCTCTATTAAAAATACAAAAATTAACTGGGCATGGTGGTGCATGCCTGTAGTCCCAGCTACTCGAGAGGCTGAGGCAGAAGAATCGCTTGAACCCAGGAGGCGGAGGTTGCAGTGAGCCAAGATCATGCCACTGCATTCCAGCCTGAGCGACAGAGCAAGACTCTGTCTCAAAAAAAAAAAAAGTTACTTTTATATTAATGCTTCTGATAAAGTACAGTAACACCTGCTGAAGGCAAACCAGTAGTATAACCCATCAGAATGGCTAGCAGGTATCAAACAAACTCTACTGTCATGGTTGTGGTCTATAGTACTCCCAATAATACTGGTAATTTTTTTTTTTTAATTTGATGGCGTCTTGTTCTCTCACCCAGGCTGGAGTGCATTGGCATGATCTCGGCTCACTGCAGCCTCTGCCTCCCGAGTTCCAGTGATTCACCTTCCTTAGCTTCCCGGGTAGCTGGGATTACAGGTGCACACCACCATGCCCAGCTAATTTTTTATTTTTAGTAGAGACAGTGTATCACCATGTTGGCCAGGCTGGTCTCGAACTCCTGACCTCAGATGATCCGCCCGCCTCAGCCTAACGAAGTGCTGAGATTACAGGCGTGAGCCACCACGCCTGGCCATCTGTGGAAATTTTAATACTCATATTTAAAGGCTATATTCTGGGCCAGGTGCAGTGGCTCATGCCTGTAATCCCAGCATTTTGGAAGACCAAGGCAAGGGGATCACAAGGTCACGAGTTCAAGACCAGCCTGGCCAAGATGGTGAAAGCCCATCTCTACTAAAAATACAAAAATTAGCTGGGCATGGTGGTGGGTGCCTGTAATCCCAGCTACTCAGGAGGCTGAGGCAGAGAATTGCTTGAACCTGGGAGGCAGAGGTTGCAGTGAGCCAAGACTGTGCCACTACACTCCAGCCTGGGCAACAGAGCAAGACTCTGAAAAAAACAAAAAACAAAAAACAAATAAGACACACAAGAAAACCATGAAAAATAAAATAAAATAAGAATAAATAAATGCTATATCCTTTTCTTTTTCTTTTGAGATGGAGTCTCGCTCTATCACCCAGGCTGGAGTGCAGTGGCGCGATCTCAGTTCACTGCAAGCTCCGCCTCCCGGGTTCACTCCATTCTCCTGCCTCAGCTTCCTGAGTAGCTGGGACTACAGGCACCCACCACCACGCCTGGCTAATTTTTTGTATTTTTAGTAGAGATGGGGTTTCTCCATGTTAGCCAGGATGGTCTCGATCTCCTGAGCTTGTGATCCTCCCGTCTCGGCCTCCCAAAGTGCTGGGATCATAGGTGTGAGCCACTGCACCCGGCCACAATAAATGCTATATTCTAAACCTTATCATAAAATTTGTCTCTTATTGCCTAGAAGCAATTAAACTCCAAGTGGTGCTGCAGATGGAACCACATATTGACATGTCCTTCTTCTGAGAACCCTTAAATCAACCCCAGGAAAAGCCCTAGATGCTGTCCCCCATGAGATGCCCCTCTTCAGCAGAAAGCAGCCAAAAAAAAAAAAAAAAGGTCATCATCCAACACCCCCTAACAACAGTTAGGGTTACCACTCCTGAGGGGGGAGATATGATACAGGATCTAGAAATAAATTATTTAGGGAGATAGTGAGGAGAAAGGAATCCTTGGAAAGGCTTTCCTTTTAACAAAAAGCAGTCCCAAAATCATTTCTTTTCTAACAAAGAGCAGCCTGAAAAATCGAGTTGCAGACATTGATAAGCAAGCTAGAAGCTTGCACAGGTGAATGCCGGCAACTGTGCCAACAGAAAAGGGCTAGCTGGAAGCCAGGTATGTTCAACACGGAAGCTCCGTCTTCCTTTTCTTTGTTACCACATGTACAGTAAAGGAACAGGCAATGTGGTACCGGCCAGGTAGAGAACCTATTTTCATAATAAAAGATTAGGGTGGTGGTGGCCAGCTTATTGGCCAGTTTATTCACATGCTATGCAAATGGCACACCTGTTCCAACCAATCTTTCGTGTCCTCTGTAAACCAAACACCACCTCCTCAAGCTTATCTGTAAAACCTTCTGCACTTCACTGTGGAAGCAGCAATCCACTTTTTTTTTTTTTAGACAAAGTCTCGCTTTGTCACCCAGGCTGGAGTGAAGTGGCATGATCTCAGCTTACTGCAACCTCCACCTCCCGGGTTCAAGTAATGCTCCTGCCTTGGCCTCACAGGCAGCTGGACTATAGGCACATGCCACCATGCCCCCAGCTAATTTTTGCATTTTTAGTAGAGACAGGGTTTCATCATGTTGGCCAGGCTTGTCTTGAACTCCTTACCTCAAGTATTCCACCCACCTCGGCCTCTGAAAGTGCTGGGATTACAGGTGTGAGCCACCGTGCCTTGCCACAAATCCATTTTCTCCAGGACCTCTCTCTGTGCAGAGCTCTTCTCTTTCACCTATTAAACTTCTGCTGTGAACCTCACTCTTTGTATGTCTGCATCCTAATGTTCTGTGGCTTGGGACAAAGAACCTCGAGTATTTGCCCAAGAAAATGAAACCGTTTCACTTGGCAGCTCAGATAGCATCTCTGGAAAAATACAGAAAAATTAGCCAGGCATGGTAGCAGACACCTGTAATCCCAGCTACTGGGAGGCTGAGGCAGGAAAATTGCTTGAACCTGGGAGACAGAGGTTGCAGACAGCCAAGATCACACCACTGCACTCCAGCCTTGGCAACACAGTGAAACTCCGTCTCAAAGAAAAACAACAAAGAAACAAAAAACCCAGGAGTTTCCCTGCACAAGCTCTCTTTACCTGCCACCATCTATGTAAGATGTGACTTGCTCCTCCTTACCTACTGCCATGATTGTGAGGCCTCTTCAGCCATGTGGAACTGTAAGTCCAACAGACCTCTTTCCTTTGTAAGTTACCCAGTCTCGGGTATGTCTTTATCAGCAGCATGAAAACAGACTAATGCAGCAAATTGGTACCAGTAGAGTGGGGCGTTGCTGAAAAGACAACCAAAATGTGGAAGCCACTTTGGAAATGGAGAACAGGCAGAGGTTGCAACAGTTTGGAGGGCTCAGAAGAAGACAGGAAAATGTGGGAAAGTTTGGAACTCCCTAAAGACTTGTTGAATGGCTTTGAGCAAAATGCTGATAATGACACGGACAATGAAATCCAGGCTGAGGTGGTCTCAGATGGAGATGCAGAACTTGTTGGAAACTGGAGCAAAAGTGACTCTTGTTTTGTATTAGCAAAGAGACTGGTTGCATTTTGGCCCCACCCTAGAGTTTTGTGGAACTTTAGACTTGAGAAAAATTATTTAGGTTATCTGGCAGAAGAAATTTCTAAGAAGCAAAGCATTCAAGAAGTGACTTAGATGCTGTTAAAAGCATTCAGTTTTTTTGTTTTGTTTTTGTTTTTGTTTTTAGATGGAGTCTCTCTCTGTCGCCAGGCTTGAGTGCAGTGGCGTGATCTCAGCTCACTGCAGCCTCTGCCTCCCAGGTTCCAGTGTTTCTCCTTCCTCAGGCTCCTAGGTAGCTGGGATTACAGGCACATGCCACCACGCCTGGCTAATTTTTGTATTTTTAGTAGAGACAGGGTTTCACCATGTTTGCCTGGCTGGTCTTGAACCCCTGATCTCAGGTGATCCACTAGCCTCAGCCTCCCAAAGTGCTGGGATTATAGGCGTGAGCCACTGTGCCTGGCCAAAAGCATTCAGTTTTCTTTTCCTTTTTTTTTTTTTTTTTTGAGACAGAGTTTTGCTCTTGTTGCCCAGGCTGGAGTGCAATGGCATGATCTTGGCTCACTGCAACTTCTGCCTCCCAGGTTCAAGTGATTCTCCTGCCTCAACCTTCCAGAGTAGCTGGGATTACAGGCATGCACCACCATGCCTGGCTAATTTTTGTATTTTTAGTAGAGATGGGGTTCTCCATGTTGGTCAGGCTGGTCTCGAACTCCCAGCCTCAGATGATCTGCCCACTTCGGCCTCCCAAAGTGCTGGGATTACAGGTGTGAGCCACCGCGCCTGGCAGCTTTCAGTTTTAAAAGGTAAACAGAATTTAAAAGTTTGGAAAATTTGCAGCCTGACCATGCGATAGAAAAGAAAATCCCATTTTCTGAGGAGAAATTCAAGCCAGCTGCAGAAATATCCACAAGTAATGAGGAGCCAAATGTTAATCACCAAAACAATGAGGAAAATGTCTCCAGGGCATATCAGAGACCCTTGCTATAGCCCCTTCCATCACAGGCCCAGAGGTTTAAGAGGAAAAAAATGTCTTCATGGACTGGGCCCAGGGTCTCTCTGCTGTGTGTAGTCTAGGGACTTGGTGCCCCGTGTCCCAGCCACTGCATTTGTGACTAAAAGGGGCTAAGGTACAGTTCAAGCTGTGGCTTCAGAGGGCAGAAGCCCTAAACCTTGGCAGCTTCCATGTGGTGTTGAGCCTGCAAGTGCACAGAGGTCACAAATTGAGGTTTGGGAACCTCCGTCTAGATTTCGGTGGATATGTGGAAATGCCTCGATGCCCAGGCAGAAGTTTGCTGCAGGGGCAGGGCCTTCATGGAGAGCCTCTGCTAGGGTAGTGTGAGAGGGAAATGTGGGGTTGGAGCCCCCACACAGAATTCCTACTGGGCACCACCTAGTGGAGCTGTGAGAAGAGGGTCACCATCCTCCAGACCCCAGAAGCCACCGACAGCTTGCACTGTGTGCCTGGAAAAGCTGCAGACACTCAAGGCCAGCCTGTGAAAGTAGCTGGGAGGAAGGCTATACCCAGCAAAACCACAGGGTTGGAGCTGCCCAAGACCATGGGAACCCACTTCTTGCATTAGCGAGACTGGATGTGAGACCAGAAGTCAAAGGAGATCATTGTGGACCTTTAAAATTTGACTGTCTCATTGGATTTCGGACTTGTGTGGGCCCTGTTACCCCTTTGTTTTGACCAATTTCTCCCATTCTGAACAGCTGTATTTACCCAATACTTGTACCCGCATTGTACCTAGGAAGTAACTAGCTTACTTTTTTTTTTTTTTGAGACAGAGTCTCGCTCTGTCGCCCAGGCTAGAGTGCGGTGGCACGATCTCGACCTCGGCTCACTGCAAGTTCCGCCTCCCGGGTTCACGCCATTCTCCTGCCTCAGCCTCCTGAGTAGCTGGGACTACAGGCTAATTTTTTTTGTATTTTTAGTAGAGACGGGGTTTCACTGTGGTCTCGATCTCCTGACCCCGTGATCCGCCTGCCTCGGCCTCCCAAAGTGCTGGGATTACAAGCGTGAGCCACCACGCCTGGCCACTAGCTTACTTTTGATTTTACAGGCTCATAGGTGGAAGGGATTTGCTTTGTCTCAGATGAGATGTTGGACTATGGGCTTCTGAGTTAATGCTGAAACTAGTTAAGACTTAGGGGGGCTGCTGGGAAGGGCATGACTGGTTTTGAAATGTGAGGACATGAGATTTGGGAGGGGCCAGGGGTGGATTGTTATGGTTTGCCTGTGTCCCCCCGCAAATCTCATCTTGAATTATAACTCCCACAATTCTCACATGCCTTAGGAGGAACCAGGTGGGAGATGATTGAATTATGGGGGGGTGGGTTGTTTCCTGTGCTGTTCTCATGATAGTGAATGAGTCTCAGGTGATCTGATGGTTTTAAAAATGGGATTTTCCCTGCATAGGCTCTCTTTGCCTGCCACTATCCATGTAAGATGTGACTTTGCTACTCCTTGCCTTCTGCCATGTTTGTGAGGCCTCCCCAGCCATGTGGAACTGTAAGTCAAATAAAGCTCTTTATTTTGTAAATTGCCCAGTCTCGGGAATGTCTGTATCAGCAGCGTGGAAACAGACTAATACACACCATATCTAATGTGATATATATTCCCAGGCTAATCTAATTAGCTGCTTTTTTTAGGTCTGTCTCTCCCCACTAGAATATAGGCTGTGGGAGATCTGGAACCTTCTCATCTTGTTCTCCTTTTTTGTAGGCTAGTCAAGTGAAGCAATCGGAATGGAGAAGGAACAAAGAAATTGTTGTAAACCAGTTACAAACCAGTTGTAAACACCACTGCACTCGGCCCAGCCTTGTTCTCCATTTTTGTCCCAGTCTATATGGTGGGTACGCAATAAACTACATTTAATTCATGAAACATCAAATAATGAGAAGGTTATAAGAGCACTAGATCATAAGAGCAGGAAGGCTTGTCTTAGAGTGTTTTTAAAAATTCCCCAAGGGTTGCAAGTGATGTTTCAATCAGATACATGAAGCACTTAACAGTGGCTAACCACAAACACCTGGACTCAATGGCCATGGGCCCCACTCCTCCTCTATCTCCAATGCAAATGAAGCTGGGAGTTACAAGGCCTCTGTGCCTTTGTGAGAAAGAGTTGGAGATTCAGTCAGGGAGTTCCCCGGGGGCTATAAAAGTTACAAAAATATTGAAATATTTCCATAAGTAACCTCTGACCACCCCGTCTCAGGATCTCACAGCCAGCAATTGGAGGGCTAATGCCTGACCTTACTAAGGCCAGCAGGCCCTAGGTTGTTAAATATTTTGAAAACCACCTCTGTTTTCTGAGAATTTGTTTACTGGCAGAAGCAAGTTTCGGAAAAGGTCAGTTTGGACTAGACGCTGAAGAACCCAAGTTTTGCCAACAGCTGCTCTGTAGGATGTTTGTTTTTGTTTTTGTTTTTTTTTTTTGAGATGCGTCTCACTCCGTCACCCAGGCTGGAGTACAGTGGTGCAATCTCAGCTCACTGCAACTTCCGCCTCAGCCTCCTGAGTCACTAGGATTACAGGCGCATGCCACCATGCCCAGTTAATGTTTATATTTTTAGTAGAGACAGAGTTTCACCATGTTGGCCAGGTTGGTCTCGAACTCCTGGCCTCAAATGATCCACCCACCTTGGCCTCCCAAAGTGCTGGGAATACAGGTGTGAGCCACCGTGCTCAATTGTAGGATCTTATATAAGGTGGCAACCTATTATTATTTAAACTAGCTCCCTTTTTTTTTTTTTTTTTTTTTGAGATGAAGCCTTTGTATGTTGCCCAGACTGAGGCTGGAGTACAGTGCTGTAAGGAAAAAGGATGTGCTGTGGTCAAGAATAGGCCGAGGCAGACATTCAGTCCAGCATGACTCAGAGAGTTTGGAGCACAGGCGCACATCTCTGCTCATTATGTAACCACGCCACGTGAGGCGCATTATGTGATCACCCACGTGAGCTCGTGCTTGGCTTGGAGCCACTATTGTCTGTAAAAGGTATAACTACCCTGCTGACACTGTACATACGGCTCATGGCCAGGCTCGCTCACACTTAAAGAGTAAAGTCATGTCAAACTCCTTCCCTGAGTGTTTTCCCAGCTACTCACCACCTCACCGACTCCCTTCGGACCTCAGTTTGGGCTAGAACCTGACAATTGGCTTCACAAGCAGGATCCTGGGGTGAGTGACCCTTTGGCCTCCGCTGATTTTGGGGCTGCCATGTGGCTGCAGCGTGGGCTGTGGTACCCGGCGGCAGCTGTGCTGCTCAGATGGGCTCCGGTGGTAAACTGGGCAGCAGTGGATGGGTCCCCCGCGAGCACGGAGAAGGCACTGGAGCAGCTGGAAGCACAGAGCACTGAGAAAGAGCAAGCTCTTGCCGACAGAGTTGGGTGGGCATTTTTCCTGCGCTAGGAGAAGCACACACCCAGTCCCTGAGGGATGCAGTGCAGGTAAGAGCCCTCCAGGTATAGGCAGGGCGCCTGGAGGCTCAGCTACACAGCTCAGAAAATGAGCTGAAGCTGCGGTGAATGCAGGCCTGGGTCCGTCGTCTTGGCCAGAGACCCCCACTTGGTCTGATACCGAGGAGGAAGAACCCCCATTGCGGAGTGAGCCAGTGGTCCATCAGAAGGCTGTCAGCAGGACCCAGGGGTCCACGCGGTACAGAAGGGGAAGATGCCCCACCCACAAGGGGCCTCCCCATGGGAGAAGGGGGGACCCAAAGAGTGGCATGTTCACAGATGTGGGTAGATCTGATTTTGGCCAGTGTTGACCGAGAAAAAAAAATCTATAAGCAGCCCTATGAAGTACTCTTAACTTTGTGAAAACAGTTGTCTCCGGAGCAGCAATTCCAGAAAAGGCCCAAGTGGGAGAAGAACATTGATATGCGACCCAGTCCCACCCAGGCACTTCGGCTCAAAGACTACGTGCTGCAGCCAGGCGGGGGTGTAGAGCCTCTTCTGTTTAATGTGTATAGTGGGTGCTTGCGCTGGTAGGTACCAGTGCAGATTGTACCCTTTTCTATGGGAATCTGGATAAGTTTCCAGGCAAGGCTTCATAGACAGCTACGAAAACCGATCAATGAAAGTGAAACCTGTATCTTTACACCTTGGCATTGGCCGCTTGTGTAAATACATTCTAGGGGTGGATATTTCATATGACTTGGCAGCTGTGCCATCTGTCACAAATTTGACGGACCGCCTGACAACAGAATTGGGACAGTAGCACTATGTGGTGGACTTGGCTAATCCATTCTTTTCCAGAGAGCCAAGAACAGTTTGACTTCATGGGACGGCGACAATGCAATTTCAGTGTTGCCGCAGGGCTATATGCAGAGCCCCACCATACGTCACGGTCGCGTTGATAATATTATGTTAACCTCTGATTCTCTTGCAGATTTAGAAGCGTCCATGCCCGTCTTGCCTGAGATCGGGATGGTGTGGCTGAGACCGCCTTCCTAGCAGCCAAGCAGGCTATTCAGCAGGCACAAGCCCTGTGGGTAGTTGACCAGGGGTGCCCATTTGAGCTGGATGTGCATGTTGGAGCTGGATGTGCAGCTGGATGGTTTCGGTTGGAGCCTGTGGCAGCACATGGAGCGCCTGGGAATGCCAGGAGGCTTTTGGTCCTAACTATGGAAGGCAGCTGAGCTCCAATATTCTCTGATAGAGAAACAGCTAGCAACTGTCTATGCCGCCGTTCAGGCTCCTGAAAGCACGCAGGATGGGCTACAGTCATCATGCAGATGATGTACTCAACAGTGGGGTGGATACGTTCATGGGTAACAACTCCTGGACTGGGACAGCGTAGACATCCACTTTGGCAAAGTGGGGCACTGACTTCGAGCAGCGGAATACGCTGGATACAAGTCCCTTAGTAGCAGAGTCGTAAGAGGTCTTGGCACCTGTAGTCCTAATGCAAGATAAGGCCGTGGGGGCCTGAGGCACCCCCAGACCCTGGGCCTTCACCGCTTAAGGAAGAGTGTGCCCCCCATTCCTAATGAGACATGGTATACAGATGGGTCTAGCTGGGATGCTTCTGCTCCCCGGGCTGCTGCCACTGTCCACCCTAGTACTGACACCATATGGTTTGATACCAGCTATGGACAAAGTAGCCAATGGGCTGAACTCAAAGTAGTGGGGATGGTGAGCACCAAAGAGGTGACACCTTTGGTAATCTGCACCAATCGCTGGGCAGGTTATTGAGGCTTAGCCTTGTGGTTAACCACCTAGAAGTTACAGAAGTGGCCAGTTGGTCACCAGCCCATGTAGGGCCAAGCCATGGGGCAAGACCTATAGGAGGAAAGATGACCTCCTCCGACCAGGTATGGGGAAGCCCACACCTGGAAGGCCAAAGCAGGAGGACTGCTCGGGCCAGGAGTTTGAGTCCGGGCAAAAAAGTGAGACTCCTGTTTCTACAACAAAATATCAAAACTTGGCCGGGCGCAGTGGCTCACACCTGTAATCCCAGCACTTTGGGAAGCTGAGGTGGACGGATCACCTGAGGTCAGGAGTTTGAGACCAGCCTGGCCAACATGGTGAAACCCCGCCTATACTAAAAATACAAAAATTAGAGAATTGCTTGAACCTTGGAGGCAGAGGTTGCAGTGACCCAAGATCACGCCACTACACACCAGCCTGGGCAACAGAGTGAGACTCTGTCTCAAAAAGTAAAAATAAAAATGAATAAATAAAAGTAACTTATGGTTGCACAACTCTGTTAATGTGCTACAGATCATTAGTGTACCTTAAATGAATGAACTTTGTGGTATGTAAATTATATTTCCACGAAACCGTTTATTTTATTTATTTATTTTTGAGATGGAGTCTGGCTCTGTTGCCCAGGCTGGAGTGCATTGGCTCGATCTCGGCTCTCTGCAGCCTTCACCTCGCAGGTTCAAGTGAGTCTCCTGCCTCAGCCTCTCATGTAGCTAGGATTACAGGCACCCACCACCACGCCCCACTAATTTTTGCACTTTTAGTAATTTCGCCATGTTGCCCAGGCTGGTCTCGAACTCCTGACCTCAGCTAATCCACCAGCCTTGGCCTCTCAAAGTGCTGGGATTACTGGTGTGAGCCACTGTGTCCGATCAAAGCTGTTTAAAAAATAAAAATAAAGGCCAGGCGCGGTGGCTCACACCTGTAATCCCAGCACTATGGGAGGCTGAGATGGGCAGATCACAAAGTCAGGAGTTCAAGACCAGCCTGGCCAATATGGTGAAACCCTGTCTCTACAAAAAATACAAAACAAAACTTAGCCGGGTGTGGTGGTGCACGCCTGTAATCCTAGCTACTCAGGAGGCTGAGGCAGGAGAATTACTTGAACCCGGGAGGCGGAGGTTGTAGTGAGCCGAGATCACACCATTGCACTCCAGCCTGGGCGACAGAGGGAGACTCTGTCTCAAAAAAAAAAATTTTAAAAAGTTAAAAAAATAAAAATAAAAACCCTCAGTGGATACATTAAAGAGGAGATTAGTCATAGCTGAATAAAGACTTAGTGGTTTAAAAGATAGATTCAGGGAAATCACTCAAAATACAACACCAAGAAATTTTTAAAAACACAACATATGTAAGAGAGGCTGAGAGATAGAACAAGAACGTTAAACACCATATAGATTGAATAAAAGTCAAGAAGGAAAGAAGAGGGAGGCTAGGTGTGGTGGCTCCTGCCTGAAACCCCAGAACTTTCAGAGGCTGAGGCAGCCATATCATCTGAGGTCAGGAGTTTGAGACCAGCCTGGCCAACATGGTGAAACCCATCTCTACTAAAAATGCAAAAATTAGCCAGCTATGGTGGTGGGCGCCTGTAATCCCAGCTACTCAGGAGGCTGAGGCAGGAGAATCACTTGAACCCAGGAGGCAGGGGTTGCAGTGAGCCGAGATCAAGCCACTGTACTCCAGCCTGGGTGACAGAGCAAGACTTCGTCTCAAAGAAAAAGGAGAGAAGAGGGAGAGTGAAAAAATTGCTGCAGTTAATATGACAGTGACTAAGAACTGTCCCAAAGTGTAAGCCATGAATCCACAGATGGAAGCAGCACGGTAACACTCCAACAGGATAAACACACCAATAGGAGTAACACTCCAACAGGAGAAACAAAAGTAAAGCCATACCCAGACATCTTGTACTGAGGTTGTAAAACACAAAAAACAAGGACAAAACCATAAAAGCAACTAGAAACAACAGATTATCTGTGAAGGAATAATATTGAGACTGTCAGATTTCTTTTTCTTTTTTCTTTTTTTTTGAGAAGGAATCTCACTCAGAGTGTCACCCAGGCTGGAGTGCAATGGCACGATCTCAGCTCACTGCAACCTCCGCCTCCTGGGTTCAAGAGATTCTCATGCCTCAGCCTCCTGAGTAGCTGGAATTACAGGCGTCCACCACCATGCCCAGCTAATTTTTGTATTTTCAGTAGAGATGGGGTTTCACCATGTTGGTCAGGCTGATCTCCAACTCCTGACCTCGTGATCTGCCCACCTCGGCCTCCCAAAGTGCTGGGATTACAGGTGTGAGCCACCGCACCAGGCCCTAGACTCAGATTTCTTATCAGCAACAATAGAGGTCAAAAGACAATGGTGGCTGGGAGTCGAGGCTCACACCTGTAATCCCAACACTTTGGGAGGCTGAGGCGGGTAGATCACTTGAGGTCAGGAATTTGAGACCAGCCCGGGCAACATGGCAAAACCGCATCTCTACAAAAAATACAAAAAAGTTAGCCAGGTATGGTTGTGTGCACCTGTGGTCCCAGCTACTCAGGAGGCTGAGGCAGGAGGATCGCCTGAGCCCCAGGGGTGGAGGTTGCAATGAGCTGAGATCTTGCCACTGCACTCCAGCCTGGGCAACAGAGTAAGACCCTGTCTACCAAAAAAAAAAAAAAAGTGTTAAAAATTTAACAATACCTGGTTAAAAAAAAATACATATATATATATATATATATATATATATATATATATATATAGAAGGCATAAAATTTCCAAAATCGTATAAGAAAGAAAATGGTGGCTGGGGGCAGTGGTTCATGCCTGTAATATGTAATCCCAGCACTTTGGGAGGCCAAGGTGGGCAGATCACCTGAGGTCAGGAGTTCGAGACCAGCCTGGCCAACATAGTGAAACCTCATCTCTACTAAAAGTACAAAACTTAGCTGGGCATGGTGGTGGGCACCTGTAATCCCAGCTACCCGGGGGGGCAGGAGAATCACTTGAACTTGGGAGGCAGAGGTTGCAATGAGCATAGATCCTGCCACTGCATTCCAGGCTGGGTGACAGAGAGACACTCTGTCTCGGAAAAAAAAGAAAATGGCAAAGGAATAAATAACACTGTACTGGAAATTGGAAAAGGAAAACAGTTAACACAGGAAACCATGGAAACAGCACATTTTCTTTATATATATATATATATATATATATATATATATGTATCTCGTGCAACACTGAGGCTGTAGACTCTGAGAGCTGGCATCCTGTCTTCTTATATCCCCATGTGTATACAACAGCACCTGACACAAAGAAGTTGCTCATGAGCCCAGTGCAGTGGCTCATGCCTGTTATCCCAGCGCTTTGGGAGGCTGAGGCGGGAAGATCACTTGAGCCAAGGAGTTTGAGACCATACTGGGTAACATAGGGAAACCCTGTCTTTACAAAAAAACAAAAACAAAAAATAGTAGGCATGGTGGTGCGTGCCTGTAGTCATGGCTACTTGGGAAGCTGAGGTGGGAGGATCACCTGAGCCCAAGAGTTCGAGGCTGCAGTGAGCAACAATCACACACTACACTCCAGCCTGAGCTGGAGACGCTGGAGTCAAAACAATTGCATCCCCCCAGATTCTGATAAATAAACGTGCATGTCACTTTTTATATATTACTGAGTTCTATTTTTGTCTATAACGTAACTTTCAAGACCCTGTCTCAAAAAAAATAAAAATAAAAATAAATCCCATTCCAGCAGATATAGCTTAAAAAAAAAAAAGAATATAAATAGTTCTTGCCTGGCACAGAGGCTCACACCTGTAATCCCAGCATTTTGGGACGCTGAGGTGGGTGAATCACTTCAGGCCAGGAGTTCAAGACCAGCCAGGCCAACATGGTGAAACCCCGTATCTACCAAAAATGCAAAAAAATTAGCCAGGCGTGGTGGCTCACACCTGTAATCCCAGCTAATCGGGATGCTGAGGCAGGAGAATCACTTGAACACAGGAGGCAGAGGTTGTAATGAGCCGAGATCGTTCCACTGCGCTCCACCCCAGGCGACAAGGCGAGATTCCATCTCAAAATAAATAAATAAATAAATGCCAGCCATGGTGGCTCACACTTGTAATCCCAGCACTTTGGGAGGCTGAGTAGAACAGACCATTTGAGCCCCAGAGTTCAAGACTGGCCTGCGCAGCATGGTGAAACCCCATCTCTACTAAAAATACAACAATTGATTGGGTGTGGTGGTGGGCGCCTGTAGTCTCAGTCACTTGGGAGGCCGAGGCAGGAGAATCGCTTGAACCCGGGAGTTGGAGGTTGCGGTGAGCCGAGATCGTGCCACTGCACTCCAACCTGACGACAGAGCAAGACTCCATCTCAAAAAAAAAAAAAAAATTGAGCTCTTGATTTTGTTTTTTTTGGAGACAGGGTCTTGCTCTGTCACCCAGACTGGAATGCAGTGGTGCAATCATAGCTCACTGTAGCGCTGACTTTCGGGGCTCAAGAATCCTCCCACCGCAGCCTCCCAAGTAGTCGGGACCAAAAGCATGCACCACTCCGCCTGGCTAAGTTTTCTCTGTGTGTGTGTGTGTAGAGATGGGGTCTTACTATGTTGCTCAGGCTGGTCTTGAACTCCTGGCCACAAGCAATCCTCCTGCCTTGGCCTCCTGAAGTGCTGGGATTACAGGCATAAACGACGGTGCCCAGCTGAGGTCTTGATATACACATCTTTTATTTTTTTAAGGAGTTTTGCACTGTCGCCCGGGCTGGAGTGCAATGGCGTGATCTCGGCTCACTGCAACCTCTGCCTTCCTGCCTCAGCCTCCCAAGTAGCTGGGATTATAGGCATGGCCACCATGCCCAGCTAATTTTTTGTATTTTTAGTACAGACGGGGTTCACTATGTTGGCCAGGCTGGTCTCGAACTCCTGACATCATGATCTTCCCATCTTGGCCTCCCAAAGTGCTGGGATTACAGACGTGAGCCAATGCACCTGGCCCACATCTTTTTTATTTTTTTTTATTTTTTTAATTTTTTTTTTTGAGGGGGGAGATGGAGTCTCTCTCTGTCGCCCAGGCTGGAGTACAGTGGCTCACTGTAACCTCCACCTCCCGGGTTCAAGCAATTCTTATGCCTCAGCCTTCCAAGTAGTTGGGATTACAGGTGCCCACCACACGCCTGGCTAAGTTGTGTATTTTTCAGTACAGACCAGGTTTTGCCATATTGGCCAGGCTGGTCTCGAACTCCTGACCTCAGGGTGATCCGCCCGCCTTGGCCTCCCAAAGTGCTGGGATTACAGGGATGAGCCACTGCGCCCAGCCACAAATAAATATCTTCACCCTTGTCTGTGTTTTCTGCTATACATCTTATCAAATCTTTAGACAGTCTATTGACTTCCTAAAATGTTAGTGATTTTGGTCGCATGCAGTGGCTCCTGCCTGTAATCCCAGGACTTCGGGAGATCGAAATGGGTGGTTTCCCACAAGTTCAAGACCAGCCTGGACAACAGAGCAAGACCATCTCCAAAAGAAAAGTGACTTTGAAGTTTTAAATGTTTACATGATCAAGTCTTTCCATCGTTTATTTCTTCTGTCACTGCTGAGTTTAAAAAGTATTGGTTTTCAAATATCTGATAACTTCCAGTTCCCTTTGAATATGAAGATGTGTTAAACTGTATTAATAAGGAGAACGCATTTGGGACATGCGTGGTCTCAGGGTGTTTATATGACTTGGGAAACAGAAGTGGGTCTGAATTTACGAAGACATCAGTCTGTGAATCTGGAAGTATCCCTGTGTAGGGCCCTTGTTAGTAGCATTACAAAATATAAATATTGGAAACCTAAAAGGTGAACATGTTGGGTTTCCTTCTTCTGTCTTCCTTTCGTTCTTTTTGTTTTTTAATCAGACGGGGTCTTGCTATGCTTCCCAGGCTGGTCTCATAACTCCTAGGCTCAAGCAATACTCCTGCCTTAGCCTCTGAAAGTGCTGGAATTATAGACATGAGCCATGGCACCCAGACTGAAATTCAACACACAGGTTCTATGCCCACTGAAAAGGCACAATTAATTAGAAAACAGGTTATCAGCTGGGCGCAGTGGCTCCTACCAGCACTTTGGGACAGAGTGCTGTGCAGTAACATGATCTCGGCTCACTGCAAGCTCCGCCTCCCGGGTTCATACCATTCTCCTGCCTCAGCCTCCCCAGTAGCTGGGACTACAGGCACCTACCACCATGCCCGGCTAATTTTTTGTATTTTTAGTAGAGAGAGGGTTTCACCATATTAGCCAGGATGGTCTCCATCTCCTGACCTCATGATCTGCCCACCTCAGCCTCCCAAAGTGCTGGGATTACAGGCATGAGCCACTGTGCCCGGCTGTAATTATGTATCTTTTTGAGACACAGTCTCACTCTGTCACCCAGGCTGAAGTGCAGTGGCACGATCCCGGCTCACTGCAACCTCTGCCTCGTGGGTTCAAGCAATTCTCCCATCTCAGCCCCCAGAGTAGCTGGGACTACAGGCATGGACCACCACGCCCGGCTAATTTTTGTATTTTTAGTACAGACGGGGTTGCACCGTGTTGGCCAGGGTGGTCTCCAACTGACCTCAGGTGATCCACCCGCCTTGACCTCCCAAAGTGCTGGGATTATAGGCATGAGCCACGGCACCCGGCCTCATGCTTCTTTATGTGCCAATTAAGAGATGCCTTTTGTCGAGAAGTCAATTTACAGATCTTACACTGTGATAATGGCTTCTCGCCAATGTGAATCATCTGGTGCACTACCAGACTGTGGGAACTCTCGGAGGCCGGAGCACAGTATTCACAGATATAAAATCCCTTTGATCTGGATGATGTTTGGCATGTCATAGAAGTCGCTTCCGGAGCCTACAGAGTCGTCCACAGGAGGGATGGAGACATACATATTTTTTTTCAACAAATGCTATTTAACATGGTGCTGCCAATAGCCAGGATGGGCAAGGACAGTTCCACATCCTTCCATCTCACAATGGACATACTGGGTTGGAGGCTTTTTTCCTCCTTCTGGGTAAATGTGGACTTTTGTCATCTTTCCATCTTCTTTCTCTCTTCCTCAGAGGTTCCTCATCCTCCCTAATTTCATTCTCCTCTTCTTTTACCTCTACCTCTACTTCCACTTTAATTTCCTTCTTCTCCTTCTCTCCTTTCACCTTCCCTGATTTTCGAGTGGCTTTGGGGTCTCCCTTTCTAAGAGGGGTTTGTAGGTCTCATCTCTTGGGTCATCTTCGAATGGCATCTCCTCTTCACTGATTAATATCTCTTCTTCTTCCTCCTTGCTAGTGCCACCTGGAGACGGACGCTTCTCGAACATCATAATCGAGTTGGTCTGTATTTGGTTCTGATTTGCAGATGAGCTGCAATGAACCGGTCTTGCACTGAGAGCTTCAGATGTTCTCTGTATCCCATGAGGAGAAACACATGTCCTGCTCCTACTGCGCCACCCCCGGCTAGGTCTGGATGCAGCAATGTAAACTTCCTGAGACAGGGCACAATCATCTGCCTCTTTTTCTTCTTTGGGATCTTTATCAGTTGTTGGCATAGGAGTTGCGGACTCTTCTTGCCCTGAACGGGAGATGGGGATTTTGAGACCTGGGGACATCGGGAGGCCTGGCATGGGGACTGCTCCTCCCCCACAGGGATACTTGGACTTCCTCTGGTGGGATACAGCGGCCCTGCCTGGATCCCGACCTCTCCTCAGCCCGCGGCTGCTGGTGGTCCCCGCAGGCACCACCGCTGCCACCTCAGGGCGCTGTTGTTGGGGGCCTCGTCCGGAGCCGCCTTGGCCAAAGAGGCAGACTTCTAAAACCAGAATTTAGGGTACATTGAAACACAGGATGCAGTGAAAGTAACATGCATCTTTAGATCTCAGAATTTGGGGGATCTAAATTGTTATTAAATCTGATAACGTTCCTGTTGCTGCTGCTGCTCTTGTGGGCATTGTTCATCTTGCTGAGATTCTCTTTGATCTCAGTGCCCTGCAGGGCATTGTCGGTAGCTAGGAGCTGCACTGTCCAATACATTAGCCACCCACCACATGTGACTGAGAATTTTAAACTTATGGCCGGGCGTGGTGGCTCACACCTACAATCCCAGTACTTTGGGAGGCCAAGGCAGGCAGATCACCTGAGGTGAGGAGTTCAAGACCAGCCTGGCTAACATGGTGAAACCCTGTCTCTACTAAAAAAAAAATACAAAAATTAGCTGAGTGTGGTAGCGGGTGCCTATAATCCCAGCTACTCAGGAGGCTGAGGCAGGAGAATCGTTTGAACCTTGGAGGTGGAGGTTGCAGTGAGCCGGGATTGTGCCACTGCACTCCAGCCTGGTTGACCGAGGGAGACTGTCTGAAAAATAAAATTTAAACTTAAAATCCAGCTCCTAAGTCATTAGCCTACCATATGCAGAAGCTCCATGCAGTCAGTGGCTAGTACACTGGACAGTTCAGGTATGGAATGTGCCCATCTCAAAGGAAGTTGTCTGACAGCTTTGGCTTGTCAATCTTTCAAAATTCCCCGTTGTCTCCTAGGCTGTTTCCCTCACCCCTATCCCATGAAGTTCTCTCCTCAAATTATTTAATTTCAGGTATTCTTGTTTCTCCTTGTAGCTCCACATTTACGCGACTCAAAATGGGGGCTCACTAAACATTTGCTGGTAAGTACGCAGCGCCACACAATGGAAGGGAGGCTCACACGGCTGCTCTGAACCTGCTCCACGTCTGATGGACTCGAGCAGATGTGCCCCCACTCTGCTGTCATCGAATGTGCATTCTCCTTGCTTAGTTCCAAACTGCTCTTCCACTGACGAAGACAGGAGAGCCAGGTGTAGGTACAAATACTGATCAGAATCTACCCAGGACCTGCAGTCTCTCTAGTTCCATCTTCCATCCAGGAGTTGCAAATAGGTACTTTGATTGAGTCAAAGATTTTTCCAGAAACCCGAGAGCTGTAACCACAGATATTTCCTTAATATTTTTCACCGCAATTGTTAGGTTAGACCCAAGGACAACTAAACTACACCACTACTGGGACTGACCTTTGACCCAGAACTCTCCCCAAGGAAAACTTCAATATGAACCAGATATTCAATAGCATGAAATACTTGTCAATGTTCCTAAGTGCTATAGTGCCCGTTATACAGGAAACTGTATTTTCGAAATGCATACTTATTTCAGAATGAAGTATCATGTTGACTGCTTTCAAATGATTCCTAGCAATGAAATACAGATAAAGCAAATAGCATGTTATCCGTTACATCAAGGTGGTGAACACACAGGTATCAATGTACTAGTCTTTCTAAATTTTCTGTAAGTATAAAATTTTCCGTAAAAATATTCTCTCACACCACTGGCATATTTAGTGCCTTTTATTACAGTATTACTAAGGCAGCTCATCGATGCTGAAGTCCCATCTAGCATGTTCTTTTTCATGCCTCAAGTCTAACAAATTTTAATAAAACCAGAATGACTAGATGCTATGGTCTGAATGTGCCCCCTCCCACCCAATTCATACATTGAACCCATCACTGATGTAGTATTAAGAGGTGGGGTCTGTAGCAGGTGATTAATTAATGAGAGAACATCCCTCATGAAGGGGATTAATGCACGCATAAAAGAGGCTGCAGGTCAGACACAGCGACTCATGCCTGTAATCTCAGCATTTGGGAGGTGGAAACAGGTGGACTGCTTGAGGTCAAGAATTCAAGACCAGCCTGGGCAACATGGTGAAACCCCATCTCTACAGAAAATAAAAAAATCAGCCAGGCATGGTAGCTCGTGCCTGTGGTACCAGCTATCCAAGAGGCTGAGGTGGGAGGGTCCCTGGAGCCCGGGAGGTGGAGGCTGCAGTGAACCTTAATCATGCCACTGCACTCCAGCCTGGGCGACAGAGCAAGACCCTGCTGTATCAAAAAAAAAAAAAAAAAAAAAAAAAGTCTGGTCCTTCCAACCCTTCTATCCATAAGGACAGTGTTCATTTCCTACGGAAGATGCCGAAAAAAGGCACCATCTTGGACCAGAAAGCCGCCCGTGCCAGACACTGAACGTACCAGCACCTGGATCTTGCACTTGCCAGCCTCCAGAACTGTGAGAAATAAATTCCTGTTATTTATAGGTTACCCAGTCTAAGGTATTCTGTTACAGCACAGGAACAAACTAAGACACTAAAACTTTCAGAAAGACTTACCTGGTTAATTTAGCTTTCTGGTGAAGTGAGGGTTTGACAACCCATCTTTTGTTGTATCAGTATGTTCCCAAATTTTCCTGATTTTTACATAGTACGAGCCTAACAATGTTTCACAGATTGCACAAGGTCTCCTAGTAGCTATTTTCAATAGCAATATGCTGTCCAGCCCTGCAGACAATATTTGACTGTCTAGCAGAATAGCTGACCAGGCTTTTAATCTATAACAGCATGAGGTTGCTTTACCAAATAATTCCCTAGTATGAGCTGCTTTTTATTATTTTTAATTTTTTTTTTCAAGATAGAATCTCGCTCTTGCTGCCCAGGCTGCAGTGCAGTGGTGTGATCTTGGCTCACTGCAATCTCCGCCTCCCAGGTTCAAGCGATTCTCCTGCCTCAGCTTCCCAAGTAGCTGGGATTACAGGTGCCCGCCACCACGCCTGGCTAATTTTTGTATTTGTAGTAGAGACAGGGTTTCACCGTGTTGGCCAGGATGGTCTCGATCTCCTGACCTCATGATCCACCCGCTTCGGCCTCCCAAAGTGCTGGGATCACAGGCGTGAGCCACCACGCCCGGCCTTTTTTTTTTTTTTGGAGACAAAGTTTTGCTCTTGTTGCCCAGGCTGGAGTACAATGGCGCAATCTTGGCTCACCACAACCACTGCCTGCCAGGTTCAAGCAATTCTCCTGCCTCAGCCTCCAGAGTAGCTGAGATTACAGGCATGCGCCACCATGCCCCGCTAATTTTGTATCTTTAGTAGAGACAGGGCTTCTCCATGTTGGTCAGGCTGGTCTCAAACTCTCAACCTCAGGTGATCCGCCTGCCTCAGCCTCTGAAAGTGCTTGGATTACAGGCGTGAACCACCACACCTGGCCCAATTTCATTTATTTTCTAAGTTTGATACTGTCAGTTGGTAGGCTACGAAATTCTTGCACTAATTTCTATGAAGCAAGCTGACTTAATCATCTATCTATACTAGCTCACCTGCCTGAGAAGCTAATAGTGAACATTTACTGGAACATACTATATGTCAGACATTTCTAGGCTCTTGTTTTTCAACCTTCTCAAAATATCCATGGGGCAGATACTATTATTATCCATATTTCATAATTGAGAACACCAATGAGGCTCAAAGAAGGGAAGTTGTTCAAGGATAAAAAGATTGGCCAGGCGCGGTGGTTCATGCCTGTAATCCCAGCACTTTGGGAGGCTGAGGCGGGAGGATCACTTGTCAGGAGTTCAAGACTAGCCTGGCAAACATGGTGAAACCCTGTCTCTACTAAAAACACAAAAAGTTAGCCGGGCATGGTGGCAGGTGCCTGTAGTCCCAGCTACTCGGGAGGCTGAGGCAGGAGAATCACTTGAACCTGGGAGGCAGAGGTTGCAGTGAGCCAAGATTGTACCACTGCACTCCATCCTGGGCAACAGAGCCAGACTCTATCTCAAAAAAATAAATAAATAAAAATAAAAATAAGAATTTTTTTATTTTTGCCTTATTTCATAGCAAACATAAAACCATCCCGACTTTAAAAGCCAACATTGTTCTTTCTCCTTTTTCTTTGGATCACAAGTTCATACAGAGTCAAGCAAGTGCCCCAAAGAAAAACCCCAAAATTGAAAACAGGTGTATTCCCCTCAGAAAAATCAAAGCTAGAATGTTTAGCTATTAAAGTGTTTTCCCCCAGGGTGAGATCAGGTGACTTCACTGCAGTGGCTCAAGAGTGGCTGACTCCCTCCTTCCAAATCAGCCCATCATAAAGCACCTATTGCTAAGTAGCAAGCCAGAGGCTTAGACTGGATCACTCATAATTGCAGACTTCAAAGTGTGCAGAACTTCACGCCTGGCCTATGAAATTTAAAAAAAAAAAATTTTTAATTGCAATTTTATTTTTCTCCAGAGAATAGTTTTTCTTCAGTCCTTAACAACTCCGCTCCTTATACGGGTTTTGGTGGGGGTGCGGGGCAGCACCTGCAGGTCTACACTGGGGTGAGGTGTTCGGTCCTGATGGGCTTCATGAGCTCGATTCCTGACTACCGTGCTGCGAGTGGCACAACTCACAGTAATGTAGCTTCACATCCAGCCTGGGAAGTACACAGGCTTTGAGGATGCTCACTTCAGAACCATGGCTGACTGCCGCGGCCTCTACGTTTCAAATGATGACCTTCTTAATAGCCTAGTCATTGGGCACACGATGACCACATTTCATGCAACAAATAGGCTGCAGTGAACAGCGCACACCTAGTTGCGAACCTCTTTGGCACGACCATTATTTCTTATCTTGGAGGTGTAGGCCGAAGAAAGATGAAGTAAAAATCTTAATTTGAGGGTGACTAAATGAGTCCTCCAAGACCACTCACCCCAAATCCACATTCTGCAAGATAGTTCAAGAAGAAAGGCAAAGTAGCCATCTACCTCAGGGGACTCTGAGCTCCACAATACTTGTCAACACTGCCCATGGCATGCTTCTTCCGCCTCCCAGGTTAGCCACAATGATGCCAACGTGCTCTGTCGACACTTTCATCCCTTCAGAATTTCAGGCCAGATGTGGTGGCTCATGCCTGTAATCTCACCAGTTTGGGAGGCCAAGGCAGGGGGATCACTTGAGCCCAGGAGTTTAAGACCAGGCTAGGCAGCACAGTAAAACCCCATCTCTATAAAGAATTTTAGAAACTAGCTGAGAGTGGTGCACACCTTTGGCCCCAGTTATTTGGGAGGCTGAGGCAGGGGGTCCAGGCTTCAGTGAGCCATGACTGTATGACTACACTCCTCCAGCCTGGGTAAGAGTTAAGACCCTATCTCCATTTAAAAGAAAAGAAAAAAAAAGCATTTCAAACAATAACAGTGGTTTAATTCTTCCTTTAGCATCTAGGTGAAACTGGTCTTTCTCTATAAAGTCTACTATATTCTGGTCTAGTTTCAAAAAGTATAAACGCACTGAAATTAAAACATGAAATATTAAGAAAAAAGATGATGTGGAGGCCAAAAACCATGAATGAGGTAGTCAGTAGTGTGGCCCCATCTCACGCGGAACAGAGGCACGTTCAGGAAGCCACTGGCAGCCACTGCACAAGGCTGCTCCAAGATTCCACGTCCTGGGCCTATGAGTTATTTGAAACAGCAACCTAACCCCACCCCGAGCTGGGCTGTTTTCTCCAAAGGAATTCTCAACTGTCCTCTGCAACAGCATTTCCATGCGAGTCAGCCCCAGAGCCTGGGAAGGTGGTGTCACGCCTGGGGACGCGGTTTCTCCGAGCAGCAGCAATGTTTGGAGATTAATACTGAAAGCTGCGCTTTGTCTGGATATCATCAAGAATCTGCTGCAGCTCCTCATCTTCAAACCGTCCCTCCAAGCTACAAGAAAACGAAAAGAAATGAGTGATTTGGCAACTGGCAATTTCCCCACGCTCTTCTTTGAGGCATGCTAATCTGCCCACATCTCTAACACCTTCACCTTTCATCTGTATTTCTTTTCCACTTTTCCTGATAAAACATTACAAAATATTTCAAACGCATAAAAGATAAAAAGTATAAAAAATATACCTTTACAGTTAGCCCCACTTGACTTACAGGTTTTTTTTTCCTTTTTTTTGAGACGGAGTTTCGCTCTTGTCCCCTAGGCTAGAGTAAAGTGGCATGATCTTGTTGGCTCACTGAAACCTCCGCCTCCCGGGTTCAAGTGATTCTCCTGCCTCAGCCTAATGAGTACCTGGGATTACAGGCGCCTGACACTACACCCAGCTAATTTTTCTTTTTTTTTGAGACAGAGTCTTGCTCTGTCACCCAGGTTGGAGTGCAGTGGCGCAATCTTGGCTCACTGCAAGTTCCACCTTCTGGGTTCCCACCATTCTCCTGCCTCAGCCTCCCAAGTAGTTGGGACTACAGGCGCCCGCCACCATGCCCAGCTAATTTTTTGTATTTTTAGTAGAGATAGCGTTTCACTGTTAGCCAGGATGGTCTCGATCTCTTGACCTCATGATCCGCCTGCCTCGGCCTCCCAAAGTGGTGGGATTACAGGCGTGAGCCACTGTGCCCAGTCCTCGCCCAGCTAATTTTTATATTTTTAGTAGAGACAGGGTTTCACCATTGGCCAGGCTGGTCTTCAACTCCAGACTTCAGGTGATCCTCCTGCCTCAGCCTCCCAAAGGGCTAGGATTACAGGCATGAGCCACCACGCCCGACCCTGCATTTTTCACTTACTGTCTTCATGTTTTCTAATGGTATCAACCTCCCAAAGTGCTGGGATGACAGATGTGAGTCACCACACCTGGCCAGAGTTCTTTTTTTTTGAGATGGAGTGTCACTCTGTTGCCAAGCTGGAGTGCAGTGGCACAATCTTGGCTCACTGCAACCTCCACCTCCTGGGTTCAAGTGATTCCTCTACCTCAGCCTCCCAAGTAGCAAGGACGACAGGCACATACCACCATGCCCAGCTAATTTTGTATTTTAGTAGAGATGGAGTTACACCATGTAGGCCAGGATGGTCTCGACCTCCTAACCTTGGGATCCACCTGCCTCGGCCTCTCAAAGTGCTGGGATTACAGGCATGAGCCACTGCACCCGGCCCAGAGTTCTTTAATAAGCAGGAAAGTGGATGGCTATGTTACTTTCCTAGACCAATACCTTCCCTCCTTCCCCAGAAATCACCACCATCCTCAATTTAGTATTTATCATTGCCATACATTTTTAAAAAATTTGTTTTGCCATACATATTTTATACTTACTACACATTTATGGAAATGTAAGTAATATGCAGCAGTTTCAAACTTTCTAAGAAATGGCATCACACTGTATTTATCCTTCTGCAATTTTTTCCCTCAAAATTCATTCTGACATATGCTGATATTCCGTGTGGGTCTAGTTCAGATTTTTTTTCGCTGCCGTACAATAAACATTGTATGACTATACAATGATTCATTTATCCATTTTCTTATTGACTAAGAGATTATCAAATTTCTGCTATCATTAGCAGTGCAGCATGAGGCCGGGCACTGCGGCTCATGCCTGTAATCCTAGCACCTTGGGAGGCCAAAGTGGGCAGATCACTTGAGGCCGGAAGTTTGAGACCAGCCTGGCCAACATGGTGAAACCCCATGTCTACTAAAAACAAAAACAGAAACAAAACAGTGCAGCAATGAACACTAGAATATACGTCTCCTTGTAAACTTGTGGGAGTTACCTTTGAGATATGTACCAGGAATGGATATTTGCAACGTGGAGTATCTTTACCAGACACAGCCAAATTGCTCTCCAAAATGATTGTTGTAATTAACACTCACACCCCTACCATCAGCGTATGGAAGTTCCAGCTGTTTCAGATTTTTGCTCTCACTTGGTGTGGTATAAAACCATCATTGTCACACACTGTTAATAAGCAGGAAATGTGCTTTGAAATACTGAACGAAAAAGGCACTTTCATTCAATATTGGCAATTATGTATCCAAATATATAATGCATACACATTTTAGACACACCAATTCTATTTGTAGGAATTTATCCAGCATACAGAGAACTTATCACAACTGGTACTAACCTTGGGATTAGAGCCTTGGACTCCTCAGCAGTCTCTGGGCAAAGGTTGGCCAAACAGGCCAACTCAAACTTGTGAAGCTTTTTCTGGAGTAGCAAGCTAATCAAAAGAAAAAACAAAAAAATCAAAACAAAAAAATCAAAAACAAAGAAACAACAAAAATCAAAGAATAATCAACAGGAAAAAAGGGATCAAATGTAGCTAGTATTTAAAAATAGCTAGACGGCCAGGTGTCATGGCTCGTATCTGTAATTCCACCACTCTGAGAGGCCAAGGTGGGCGATCACTTGATGTGAGGAGTTCGAGACCAGCCTGAGCACCATGGCAAAACCCCGTCTCTACTAAAAATACAAAAATTGGCCAGGCTCAGCGGCTCATGCCTGTAATCCCAGCACTTTGGGAGGCCGCGGCGGGCAGATCACTAGCCTGGCCTGGCCAACATAGTGAAACCCCATCTCTACTAAAAATACTAAATATCCCATCTCTACTAAAATTAGCTGGGTGCAGTGGCGGGCGCCGGTAAACCCAGCTTACTCAGGAGGCCGAGGCAGGATCACTTGAACCCAGGAGGCAGAGGTCGCAGTGAGCCAAGATCATGTCACTGTATTCTAGCCTGGGTGACAGAACTAGACTCCATCTCAAAAAAAAAAAAAAATCAGCCGAGTGTGCTGGTATATGTCTGTAGTCCCAGCTACTTGGGAGGCTGAGGCATGAGAACTGCTTTAACCTGGGAGGCAGAGGTAGAAGTGAGCCAAGATTGAACCACTACACTCCAATCTGGGTGATGAAGTGAGAGTGTCTCAAAACAAAACGAAACAAAACAAAAAAAAGGTAGAGGAGGCCGGGCTTAGCAGCTCATGCCTGTAATCCTAGCGCTTTGGAAGGAGGCCAAGGCAGGAGTCCAGGAGTTCAAGACATCTCAGCCTGGGCAACATAGTGAGACCCTGTTTCTAAAATAAATGAATAAATACAGAAAATAAAAATAGCTAGGAGAGAAGACTTGAACTGTTTCTAATACATAGAAATGATCAACACCCTAAACACCCTAACATACTCATTACACATTCTAAGTAACAAAATATCACGTGTACCTCACACATATGTACAAATACATATGTTATCAAAAAAAATTATATATATACACATATATATACATAGGCTGGACATGGTGGCTTACTTCTAATTCGAGCGCTTTTTTTTTTTTTTTTGAGATGAAGTCTCACTCTGCCACCCAGGCTGGAGTGCAGTGGCACGATCTTGGCTCACTGCTACCTCCACCTCCCAGGTTCAAGCACATCTCCTTTCTCAGGCTCCCAAGTAGCTAGGACTACAGGCGTGTGCTACCACGCCCAGCTAATTTTTGTATTTTTAGTACAGATGAGATTTTACCATTTTGGTCAGGCTGGTCTCGAATTCCTGACCTCAAGTGATCTGCCCATCTCGGTCTCCCAAAGTGCTGGAATTACAGGCGTGAGCCACCGCACCTGGGCAATCCCAGCATTTTGGGGGGCTAAGGTGGGAGGATCAATTGAGGACAGGAGTTTGAGACCAGCCTAGGCAACATAGTAAGTCTCCCCATCTCTACAAAAAAATAACGAAAAAACCCTACTTCCCCACTAACAGTACCATTTGGATCACACATACTGGACTTATATAAAATATGATAGTCATATTTGAATCTGTTCCCAGACTGGAGTAAAGTGGCACAATCACAGTTCACTAAAGCCTAACCTCCCGGGCTCACATGATCCTCCCACTTCAGCCTCCCAAGTAACTAGGACCACAGGTACCTGCCACCAAACCTGGCTAATTTTTGTATTTTTTTTTTGTAGGGACAGGAGTTTCTCCATGTTGCCCATGCTGGTCTTGAACTTCTGGCCTCAAGAGACTGGTCCACCTCAGCCCTGCAAAGTGTGGATTATAGGTGTAAGCCACCACACTTGGCTGAAATTTTGGTCTTCGAAGTTACCCAGGCTGGAGTTCAGTGGCGCAATCTCGGCTCACTGCAACCTTGGCCTGCAGGTTCAAGCGATTCTCCCACCTCAGCCTCCTGAGTAGCTGGGATTAATGGTGTATACCACCACACACAGCTAATTTTTTGCATTTTTAGTAGAGATGGGTTTTTGCTATGTTGACCAGGCTGGTCTTGAACATCTGGCCTCAAGTGATCTGCTGCCTCAATGTCCCAAAGTGCTAGGAGCATAGGTGTGAGCCGCCATGCCCAGCCCAACATTATTTTACTTAAATTGACAGGTGATACCTGGGAAAGGGGGAGGGGACAGCAGTCCACATGCAGTTGTCCAATGGTTTGGATTAATAAAAACTTTCTTTTAGCACTCACCTACGAACACTGGCAATGGTCTCTCTGTTTTTGAAACGACTGAAACGGGCTGTGTAGTTTAATGTTTTCATGAAGACTTCTGAGAGTTCCTGTTCATCCTCTGCACTCTCATTCTGTTGCTTTCGATGTTCCAGAAGCATATGAACTTCTGAATTTAGAAGTGTCTCAGCTGTTTCAAACTCTATTTGTGAGAAGCATAAATGGCAGCTGAAAATACTCCTTCAAAAGTTTGCTTCTAAATGTTCATTGTGCATTTGAACATTTCTCTGCCCCTGCAGAAATCCAGGGGTTTCCTACCCACATCTACTTTTTTTGGAACTTTTATTTTAGGTTCAGGGTACATGTGCAGGTCTGTAGTACAGCGGAAATGGGTATTGTGAGGGTTTGGTGAACAGACCATTTTGTCATCCAAGTGATAAGCATAGTGCTGACAGGTAGTTTTTCAATCCGCACCATCCACCCCCTCAACTAGGCCTCAGTGTCTGTTGTTCCCTTCTGTCCATATGTACTCAGGGTTTAACTCCCACTTATAAGAATGTGAGGTACTTGGTTTTCTGTTCCTGTGTTAATTGCTTAAGTGAATGCCTCCAGCTCCATCCATGTTGCTACAAAAGACATGATTTCGTTCTTTTATTTTTTTTTTTTTGAAACAGGGTCTCAATCTGTCACCCAGGCTGGAGTGTAGTGGCATGAATACAGTTCACAGTAGCCTTGACCTCCCTGAGCTCAGGTGACCCCCCACCCCCACCTCAGCCTCCCAGGTAGCTGGACTGCAGGCACGCACCACCACACCCTGTATGTTTTTTGGTAGAGACGGGGGTTTCGCCATGCTGCCCAGGCTGGGATCTCGTTCTTTTTTATGCCTGCTGCTACTCACATCTTTACATTCACCCACAGTTACATATCACAAGGCAAAGTGGAGTTCACGAGACACTAACATTTAGCTTGTCTGAACTAGATTCTGACACCAAAAACCTGACCTAGACATGCTACTAAGTAGTGACACATTATAGACTAGTTACTGATTTCAAGAGTACACTGACAGTTACTGCCCTCTAGCCTGCATCAGCTCATCATCTTCCTACTTCGACAATGCTAGTATTATACTCTCAATTTTAAGAATTGTTACGTGTTAAAAAGGGCCAAATGTCTAGAAATAAACATTAATAATGTACTCCCAAATCTATTTTTGTACCCACACAAATGTTATAAGCAATTTTTAAGAATTAGGTTTGAGAGAAAAAGAAACCCATGGCCCCTTTTCATAATATACGGCTACCTTCTAGACTTCTAGAATAGTTCTGTTAAAAAACGCTGTTACCCCTTGGGAAAATCATTCTCTCCCTGATGTTCCTGCAGGATCTTATGTTCCTGATGTTTATCTCAAAGTATTAGAGATCGTTTTTATCTGCCCTTCTCTTAACAGTGAATTCCCCTACAGCAGGAACCATTCATAAACATGAATTCATGTTTATAATCCCTCACCGAAAAGGAAGCAACAGTGAGGAAAAGCCAGAATGACTTGCAATTTCACATTTACACGTGCTATAGGTCTGTTTAGTATCGGGGAAATCACTAACACCTCCCTCAGAGTAACGCCTTCCCAATTCTCAAGCCGGGTAACTGACAAGAGCCTCATTCTCCTTTCACAACACAGACAGTTTAAGTGGTAGGTCAGGAGGAAAGTCTATTTTTATTTGAAAGGTACTCATTGCTACTGAATATAACAGGCTACCAATACAGTTGGAGCACTACCGAAATAAAATTAAAATCTAAATAAAAAAATAGGTAACCAAAAGCTATTTTCTACCTGAGGGCAGGAGAGTTTAAACAAAAACCTCAGAACACCTTTTTCTGTCTTCCAGCCTATAACAGGGGATGTACTACAGTGAGTGCCTATTTGTATACCAGGAACGTTACCTCTTTTAATCTTTAACACTGAGGCACTGTAGGTACAGAAGAAATTACTGCCTCACAGCAATGAGTAGAGGAAAAGGCATTATGTATCAGGACTGCAGGACCTCCAAACTCTGAAGCGACAGTAACAAATGACATCAGGCCAAAACAAAAAAAGGGAAGAAGTAGCTATCAGTTACAAATCGGTGTGTTGGAACTCTGATGCTTTTACAGGTCCTGGAAAAATCAGTGTTAAGAGATGCATCCCAGGCTGGGCGCAGTGGCTCATGCCTGTAATCCCAGCACTTTGGGAGGCCAAGTCAGGTGAATCACCTCAAGTCAGGAGTTCGAGACCAGGTGAAACCCCATCTCTACTAATACAAAAATTAGTCGGGCATGGTGGCACATGCCTGTAATCCCAGCTACTCAGGCTGAGGCAGGAGAATCGCTTGAACCCGGGAGGTGGAGGTTGCGGTGAGCTGAGATTGTGCCACTGCACTCCAGCCTAGGCAACAAGAGTGAAACACTCTGTCTCAAAAAAACAAAACAAAACAGATGCCTCCCTTTCTGCACTAAACCGAAATTACTTGTTAAATGGAAAGGAATGGAACTTTTAGGACACCAGGAAACTAGTCAACTGTCCCTATTTCTCATTAAGAACAATATTCAAGTACTACTAACACATTACCCTCACTCCCTTCAACCAAGGAAGGTCAAGGCAGCCAAACGGTAACTCACAAGGCCTAGGAAAGGCGTGTCTGAGACCTACCACAGAGCTTTTGGGAGCCATTCCCAGGATTCAGCATCAACAAAATGGGGACGGGGGAGGCAGTTCAGACACTTTTGTATAACTACGGAGAGGAGGAATCCAAGACTTCTCCCCATGGCTAATTCCAATAAACATTTTCAAGTGAAAGCATAAGCATACACACACACACACACACACACACTTTATTTGGAAACAAAAGGAAATAGATCAGGGGATCTGCATGTTATTCTCTCTTGTGCAAATATTTTAAGAACAATGGCCATAATTAATCCCTGTTGCTAAAAAAGGAAAACAATTCCTTGGCCAATATGTCATCTGGAAATTTTAGTAAGGTTCCATCATTACGACCATTAATAGGCCCGGTGCAGTGGCTCACACCTGTACTTTCTAACCTGCTAAGGCAGGTAGACCACTTGAGCCCAGGAATTCAAGACCAGCCTGGGCCACATGGTGAAATCTTGTCTCCACAAAAAAAAAATACAAAAATTAGCCAGGTGTGGTGGTGTGCACTTGTAGTTCCAGGTACTCCAGGGGCTGAAGTGAGGTGGGAGGATTACCTGAGCCTGGGAAGGTTGAGGCTGCAGTGAGCTGTGATCACACCACTGCACTCCAACCTGGGTAGCAGAATGAGATCTTGCCTCAAAAAAAAAAAAAAAAAAAAAAAAAAAAATGCAGGGCGAGGTGGCTCACGCCTGTAATGCCAGCTCTGTGAGGCCAAGGTGGATGGATCACTTGAGGTCTTGAGGTCCTCATCCCTAGGAATACCCTCCCCAACCACTGCGTGCCTGAGAAAACTCGAGGCTGCCAAAATAATTTGTTTGTTCCAGCCAACGGCTGAAAATAGGCCTCTGTCTCTCCGCCTCTGTGGGGGGGTAGGGGCCTAACTTGGATAGATGCTGCAGTCAACAAACCAAGGTGGGTTCACGCGGACCCTCCTCTTCCCGCTTTTTACATTTCTCACTTCCCCGACTCCCCCGAGCCCCCGCTCACCACATCCTTATTCCCTAACTCTCCTTTAAAACGCCCAGAGGTTCGGTACTAATCGAAGTTGAGTTCGGTTCACGCTGGACTCTTCTCCCCAGTGCAACGTTCTATCACTGTTTAAAAATCTGTCCTCACCACCTGGGATTCCGGCTTCGTTTACCTTTGACACCAGCGCCCGGAACTTCGCAGTTTGTTATCACATAAAATAACCCAGTTGCCCAGGCGGCCACTCCCAGGTCCACGTTCCCTCCCCAGCCCTAGGCCGCGCGGGGGTCTGCCCAGGCCGCCGCCGAGGCCAGGCCTTGGGCGAAGCGCGGATAACGCCAGGCCTGCGGCGACCACGCGAAGTGGCGCGGGGCAGTCTGGTGGCCCCGAGCCCAACCTTTAGGAAAGATGAGCTGTGAGGCGTCCTCCTCTACGTCGCCAGCCCGCGGATCGCCGCCACCTGCTGCCATCGCTGAGTCGCGCGCCACCACCAGCGCCGCCGGAAGCGGAAGCGCGGAGCAACGGCCACGGAAGGGGCGCGGTCTCGGGAGGGGCCCCGAGGGGTGGGCGGGGCCGGGAGTGTGAGGCTGGCGGGGCGCAGCGAGGGGACCGGCTGGTGAGGTCCCGGAGGCTCCCCGCCGCCCAGGGCCGCCCTGCACTCCCTCTCCTCCCTCGCGCCTCGCCGCGCAGACGTCCTGGGGTAGGTCCCTAGGCCTTTCTGGGCGGAGAGGATCAGATGAGCTGCAGGAACGCCTGCTGATGGAGAGCAGGGCAGCCGACTCCGAACGTGCCGGGTCGAATTTCTTTCACTGACTTACAATTCTAAAATTTTATTGATTTGTGGTGGATTATCTAATACTTCTGAGCACGCGGACAATGATATTCAGAGGCTTTTACCACACGTCTGTTGGAACATTTGGGTGATGCATAGAAAATTAAGCAAATGACGGCCGGGCACAGTGACTCAGGCCTGTAATCCCAGCACTTTGGGAGGCCGAGGCAGGTGGATAACCTGAGGTCAGGAGTTCGAAACCAGTCTGACCAAAATGGTGAAACCCTGTCTCTACTAAAAATACAAAAATTAGCCGGGCATGGTGGTGGGCGCTTGTGATCCCAGCTACTCGGGAGGATGAGGCAGGAGATTCGCTTGAACCCGGGAGGCGGAGGTTGCAGGGAGCTGAGATCGCGACACTGCACTCCAGCCTGGACGACAGAGTGAGAATCCGTCTCAAAAAATATATTTAAAAAGAAAAAAGAAATGCAAATGAAAAATGATGCTGTTTTCGACACTGGAGAAAACGAAAGGTTGTACAATAAAGGAAATAATCGTAGCTTATTAGTCAACGATATCTTCGCTCATTAGTCAACAATGTTTAGAAGGTCATATTGTAAACTCTGTTGATTTAACAAAAAATGAATTGGGCCGGGCACGGTGGTTCACGCCTGTAATCCCAGCACTTTGGGAGGCCGAGGCTGGAGGATCGCTTGAGCTCAGGAGTTCAAGACCAGCCTGGACAACATAGTGAGACCTCGTCTCTAAAAAATACAAAAATTAGCCTGGCATTGTGGCGCGCGCCTGTAGTCCCAGCTACTGGGGAGACCTAGGCGGGTGTATCGCTTGAGGGATGCAGTGAACTATGATCGCCTCACTGCACTCCAGCCTGGGCAAGAGAGAAAGACCGGCCAAAAAAAAAAAAGGCAAAGTCCAGGCGCGGTGGCTCACGCCTGTAATCCCAGTACTTTGGGAGGCTGAGGCGGGCGGATCACCTCAGGTCAGGAGTTCGAAACCAGCCTGGCCAACATGGTGAACTCTTTCTCTACAAAAAAAAAAAAAAAAAAAAAAAATCTGGGGCGTGGTGGCGGGTGCCTGTAATCCCAGCTACTCGGGAGGCTGAGGCGGAGGTTTTAGTGAGCCGAGATTGCGCCACTGCATTCCAGCCTGGGCGACAGTGTGAGACTCCGTCTCAAAAAAAAAAAAAAAGCCGGGCGCGGTGGCTCAAGCCTGTAATCCCAGCACTTTGGGAGGCCGAGACGGGCGGATCACGAGGTCAGGAGATCGAGACCATCCTGGCTAACACAGTGAAACCCCGTCTCTACTAAAAAATACAAAAAACTAGCTGGGCGCGGTGGTGGGCGCCTGTAGTCCCAGCTACTCGGGAGGCTGAGGCAGGAGAATGGCGTAAACCCGGGAGGCGGAGCTTGCAGTGAGCCGAGATCTGGCCACTGCACTCCAGCCTGGACGACAGAGCGAGACTCCGCCTCAAAAAAAAAAAAAAAAAAAAAAGCTTTAAAAAATTAAAAAGTAAAATTTTGAAACTAAAAAAAAAGAAATCCTTTAGAAGGCTGTCCTGGGAATCCTGTCTGGCCTGTGCAGCCTGACCTCCTGCGAGGGCTCCTCCACGGCGTCTTGCTGTGCCCGCACTGTGGTCTCCCTCCACCTGAGAAGTTCCCTCCTCCAGAGAACGCTCTCTTTGCTTCAGTCCTGCTTCTCTAAGGGCCCTGCCCAGACCGCAAGGGCTGGCCACGCCCCCTTTCACGTGCTCGGAAAGGCTGAAGGTTCCGGCGGGTTTGATGCTTGCGGGTGTTCCCCTGTACACCCAGCACTGAGTGACAGGACAGATAACCACAGCCGCCCAGCCACTGCACCATGTGCTGGGGTCTGGGCAAAACATTTACTATGTTTACTCTTTTTACCTATGACTTCTCTAAGGTCAGGTTACCTTAGAGATTCACAGTCCTGTCACAAAGTGGGAAATGCCTTATAAATGGCAGGACCAAGATTTGAGCTTAGGCCTGTGGGACTGCCAGCCAGAGAAGATTCCAGCTGTCATCCGCCCTGGGTTATTTCTTTGGTCGGGAGCCAGGATGTGATCACAGAATAGCCATAGTGGGGGGAAGGGGGTCTGATTGGCAGCAGGAACTTGAGGGACTGATGGTGAACTGGGGACCTCTCTTTTCTGTTTTCCAATAGCCTTGAAATTGGAGTTCCCCCCCACCCCAATTTTCCAGGGCATACAGAACCTGTGTGAGTAGAAATAATGCATAAGCGGCAGGAAGAGAGTCCCTCGAATTCTTGTCTGAGCTTGATTTTAATGAGGAAAACAGACACAGAAGGGACAGGACTGGCATTACATTCCTCAGGCTGCTACTCTGATTCTTGTACGGTACTGGTTGAGTCAAGCCCTTCAACCAGCCCACTTAGTAGTTCAGTCAGATTATTCAAGCCAAGGTTACAGACCTAGATTGATCTAGAAGCTGCTGTAGAGCACCTCCCCCACCCCCATTCCCACAATTAGCACCACTGACCAGATCAGATGGTTTATTTCACACTCCAGAAGTCAACAGTGATGGCTAAAATGACAAATTTTGGGCCGGGCGCGGTGGCTCAAGCCTGTAATCCCAGCACTTTGGGAGGCCGAGACGGGCGGATCACAAGGTCAGGAGATCGAGACCATCCTGGCTAACACGGTGAAACCCCGTCTCTACTAAAAAAAAAATACAAAAAAGTAGCCGGGCGAGATGGCGGGCGCCTGTAGTCGCAGCTACTTGGGAGGCTGAGGCAGGAGAATGGCGTAAACCCGGAAGGCTGAGCTTGCAGTGAGCTGAGATCCGGCCACTGCACTCCAGCCTGGGCGACAGAGCGAGACTGTCTCAAAAAAAAAAAAAAAAAAAAAAATCACAAATTTTGCTTTATCACCAATCACCCTCTCCCCCAAAATCAGTCATAGGGAATTCCATGCTGTTTAATCACAGGTACTATGGAATGTAATCTCTAGAACATTAATTTATATTGAAGACACGAATTCCTCTTCAGACACACCAGTTATTAACAAAGCCTGTAAACATCTAGCCAGCTGCTGGTAGTCAATTTTCAAAATTACCTAACCCCGACAGCATGTTTTTATCTGTAGCCATGTGTTTTTGAGCTTTGCTAAGGGCCTCAGAATTGAGAACCTTTTAAAAAAAAAAAAAAAAAAAAAAAATTCTACTTCCTTGCAAATAGTGTCAACTGCTGATCTTTGGGTGGGTTGGGTTAGGGGGCTGGAGCCAGGGAGGGACAAGCAGGCCCCAGGGTGCTGCCCAAATGGAATACTAAATTATTTTTGCCAAGTTAAAAAAAAAAAAAAAAAGTCTAAACTGAAGATGTCCTTTTCTCCAAACACATCTCATCTTTTCTGGGTCATCCAAAAACAAAAACTGGGTAGGTCAGACTGCACCAGGACGTCCCAGGGTCTTTGCTTGAATTAACATCACCAAATTATATTAAATTTTTGTGGTTTTTCCTCTTCAAGAGATTTTGGCTTTTTTGGTAAGGTCAGTCTCATGTGAAATATCTCACAACGAACCTCTCTGGAGAAACCCAAATCTTAAGAGCTAATGACTGCTTGCTCACGGAACTAGGCTCTAAAACACCAGTGGCATTGCCACCAACCACAAAAACATACACAAGGGTGGGGTCACAAGCAGCACAGAAGACATCCAAGCTGACTGAATACTATCTTGTTGCCTGTCTTCAAAAATAAGACAACATACCACCATTCCATATAAATCAAGTCACATGTTTAAAAAAGAGGCAGGACAAAACATTTATCCATTATGATTTATTCTCTACAATACTTCGTTAAAGAGTTCAATGATTTGCACTCAGAAGTTATATAGCCAAGAGGCAACCAAGTGTAATACAAAGAATTGGTCTGAAGTCTTTGCACTGAAGGCCATATAGTCTCTTGCTTCAGGGAAATAAGAACGAAATGAACAAAAAGAACACAGCTCCCTAGGCTCCAGAATCTCAATAGAAAAGAACATCAACAGTTAGTGAAATTGTAGATGTCAACACATCATGGAAAACAGATCTTGTGCAAAATATTAACACCCAGGACTTTTGTATAGATGATTTTTATTATAAACAATAAAATATATGTAATGTAATGTCTCAACTACAAACCTTTCATGTTGAAAGGGTCTCTAACATGAGTTGTTTTATTATGAAGCGAAAAAGTTTTAAGAATCTCACAGTGGAAATAATCCAACACCGACAAACTCTAGTGATCAAAGACATTCTCTTTTAATGGAAAACAAGGACAATTCATAATTACAGAGAGAATGTCCTAGCTGTGGGTATTATGAGACAAGCCAACTTTCCAGACCAAAAGGCACTCACAGCTAGGGATGAAACGAACTCCGAACCAAGCCAGAGAAGTTGGGCTGGTCCTTGAAAACAGTGGTTACCTACTGTCCAGCTTGAGCAGCCCAAGGACAAAGGAAACAGCAGAACACATTCCCTTTTCTTTAAACCTACCATGCACACTGCAGGTACCGGCCACCCTCATCACTGCTTTGGTCAAGCATGCAGAAGGCAGTTCAGTTCCAGTTCGGAGCTGTCTTCTCCCTATGCAAAGCTGCCACATGGATGATCCAGACTTGGTATTTTTCCTGAGAGCCACCTGCTACACACTTTCATGAGGCGACCACAACCGTACACTTCTAGACCGCTTCCTGACTAGGCCCCGTTCAGGACGGATACTGACAATGTCCATTCCTCACGGGGCCAAATGGTTCCCCTTGGTTGACTCCTGAGTCCCCTTGACAAAGCAAGAAGAACCCAAGCGTTTCCATTGCTGGACTGGTGTGGGAGCATGAGGGAATGTGCAGGGAGTAAGGCCTCTTCACTCCAAAACCACTGAGCCCACTTCAGTGTGGTGCTGGGCCTAAGCAGCCCGATTCTTGTGCACTGATTTTTTTTTTTTTTCCCCATTTCTTGGGTTTTAAAATTTTTCTATTCATTTTCTTAAATGGCAGGTTTCCTACCCCCCCTCAATAAAATAAAATAAAATAAAATAACATACATTGGAGAAGACAAATAGGGCAACATTTCTACAAGAAAAAAATCGGCTTGAGGAGCATGGCACTGTAAATGCTTGCATGACCAGTCTCACTGAGCGTGCTCAGGGGTGAAGGTTTAGCACCAATTTTTTTGCTTTTTTTAATCTTTAGAAATTAAACACAACTTTTAACATAGAACACTTGAACAGTAATGAGTGTAGCCCTATGTATCAATACTGTTGTACAAATTGGAGGTGGGTGGCTTAGTCCGGAGCTGACCACCCTGACATCATCAATCCATGGCACCTAAGAGTAACCGTTGCCACGTTTTTAACAAGACATTTATTCTCAGCAGCAGGAAATCATGAAATGACCCCTCCATCTTCATTTACATTGCCAAGGGAAACGCAGCAGGCTGCAGGAACCCACACGGCAGTGAAGGGCCGCGGCCTAGGCACCGTCACCCACGTTTCCCTCGCACATCCCAGGTCCTCCTGAGCAGCACAGGATGGTGTGGAGCACACCCACTCACCCTTGCCCATCCCTTCCCACACACTTGCCAGCGATGCCTAGAACAGCACAGGTGTCCTTTCTCAGACTGTGCCCCCGTCCCCTTCCCCATTCCTGGAAGAAGAAAATGCAGATGATCTTTTGAATATTTGCCCATTTCGGAAAGCCACACCATCACCACATAAACTGCAAAAAATAAATTAAATAAAAACGTTATGTTCACTGGGTGGACACCCAATCCACTTCAAGAGTTCTCTAAGCATGTTGTTGAAAGCCAGTGTCACATCCTTAGGATCCTTCTTCCAACTGGCCACTCTTCCTGTGAATCATTTTAGCAGTGCCTTTGTAACGATATTTTCAAAGCATCTTCCAAGTCCCCTAGTTCTATGAACTTTGCCACCAAATAAGTGAAGAATAGGCAAGGAGAGAGGAAAACATTGCTGACAGCGACTGGGACATCAGCGACAATGGGAAAGGGAAGTATGTCAGATGAAAGTTTGAAAGACCTAGAACAAAATGAGCTATTTGGAAATTTGCCCTGGTGGGGTGAAGATTCCCAGCATGTTAGGCAAGATAAAGATCCACCTTGTGTAATTACACCACTGTTTTCTGAAGTCCTGGAAAGGACAGAAACATCAACAGTCTTCCCACTTCTACAGGCAAACTGGAAAAAGGAACTGCCCTGCTTACAGGCCCCTCGGATGTCTGTCTGAAAAGAAAACCAGCTCAGAGACCCTGGGTTCTCTCCTATGATGTGTCCTCCCCTCCTAAAGCCCAGCTCCATCGCTTGTTTGCACGTGTGTGCTTCTGAGAACCTAGGTCCAGCTCTAGGCACTGCTACCAGCAGAGGAGTGAGGTAGCCGGGCGGTGCAGAAGAGGTCTCTCCTTTGGCACCTGCGTGCAGTGATGACGGCGGGACCTCCCATGCACACTCCATTCCGTTCCTCGGCAGGCTACACCGCGGAGCTCTGTTCAGTCATCAGGAGACTCGATGCAGGAAGAGTGCCAGAAAATCCAACTGAGAGTGGGATGAGGATGAAAATCTTCACGGCCTACTGAGCAATGAGATCTGCAACGCCACCCAAAGGGCTTCCGATCTTGATGTGGGTCTCTGTCCAGGAGCCTCGAAGGACTCGTGGTGCCCACGTCCAACCCTAACGTGGCGTCCACTTATGAAGCATGGAGGTTGTAATCAACTCTTGGTACGCAATAAACTGGAAGTTTAAAAAAAGGAATTTAAAACAACCTAAAAATGTTTGTTGGTCTCCGTTGCCCAGACTGCCACGGGAATACACCTACTTCATCTGGGGAGGCTGCAGGGGTGTGTGTGGGCTCAACCTTCAGGGATCATCCATTTCAGCTTCCAGCGTGTGGCCAACACCCATGTGGCAAATACCAGACAAGGGTCTTCTGAACCCACACAGGAATTCCCACCAGTCATGGAGGAGCCCCAATCCAACAGAACCCCATATTGAGGAAAGGCTGAGATAAGGCTTGGGCCCCTCAAGTTCTGTTTCATTCAAGGTAACCCTACCCTCCCTCAGTCAGCGGGAGGCAGACTTGGCAACGGAAGCTAGCATCATAAAATGGTGCAGTAATAGAAGTAACTGGACCAGGAAGAGGAGGCATCTGCTCCAATGATGTCATAGCCATTGGCGGCCACAGGGGGGTGGGACTGGTCATGCAGCCGTGTGTCAGGAGTAATGATTGTAGAGGGGCGGGGCATGAAGAGTGCCGTTCTGGAAACAGTGCTGTCGGGAAGCAATATACTCTGCGTAACTGATTGTCACCTTCTCACTTCGGTACCTGTATGAGGAAATAGGAAAGGGTATTAGGAACCCCAAACGCTTCATTCTGTAAAGTCACTCAGCAGAGAAAAACCAAAAGCTTATTCCACATTTTGAAAGAATAAAATGGAAGACCAAGAGCAATCTTACTTACAGAAAATGAAAGACAGCACAAGAAAACAATGCTGTTATTACAAATGAACAAGATGAAAAAGCACGATCACAACTCCCCCTGAGAATGTGTTTCAGCACATCCCACCTTGAAACACTACACGTGCTTATCATCAGGCTGCTCGTAAGCAATCCGCTACTGGGGTCTGGATGAAGAATTTCAAGGTCAAATTACACGGGTGGCAGATTGGAAGATGGCTGCACCAAAACCCAGTGCAAATTGCGTATCTACTTTCAGAGTAAATGTGATACATTTGACAGAAATGCAACCTCAATTTGCATAAGAGCAACAAACAAGTTATTATAACTAAAAGGGACACAGATACCTAATTCGGGGTCAGAGTCTGCCGAAGCAGGCTAAAGGATCCTCGGGGTTCTATAGGATAGGATAGGGCTCACTCCCCAGATGAATATGCCATATCACAGGGTCGTCCGAACAGAATTCATAGCACTTTGGCTGTGCTCTGGAAAGAGCCATGAGTCAGGATGCGAAGCATGGGGTGTTACAAACCTATGGAGCCTACTACAGACCACAGGAGCTGGGTGTGACAATCCTTACCCAGAGCCATCTCTTTCCCACTGTAATCACTCCTCCACTGCAAGGTGATTATTCCTGAATTTTGACAGGGAAATGGCTGTTCAAATAAATTATAATAATAATAATAATGCTTTGTATTTGAAGAGTTTTTTGTTTCTTAAAAATTTTTGGAGTCCAAAGCATTTAAAAAACACTGGGTCATCTTCCAAACAGACCTGTGATAGTATATGATTATTCAGCATTTTACAGATGAGGGGCCCAGAAGAGGCCCACAAAAGCCCATAGAAGCTAAACCTCTCAGTGTTCCTGATTTCAACAGGGATGAGAAGAGAACTAACATCTCCTGAACACCTACAATGTTGACTGGCCCCAGGCTAGAAGTTTTCCATCCATTACCTTGGCACAGCCTCAAACAACTCTCAGGTATTATCATTCGCATCTTACAGACAGGGAACAGGCTCAGAGAGGTAGAACAACTGGCTCAGATCACACAGCTAGTAGATGTTGAGCTGGGGTTCCGACTGCAAGTCCGTCTACATTCTACCACGCTAGGCGGCCCCCTCCTAGAAGCGCTCCCCACAAATGAGAGGCATTTCCTTTTCACCTTCTGTAAAAAGCATCTTCTGACTCTCCTGCATCTCCTGCCACCTGACTGCATGTGCGGTCAGAAAGCGGCACCTCAACCGACTCTGGACTTCCAGAGAGAGCCGTCTCCTAACCTCAGTCTCCCCCTCAGCCTCCCAACCACGTGGGTCTGGCAAAGCCAACCACAGCCTGCTCCAACTGTGCCCCCAGCTCAGCTGTGGAGATGCACAGGATGCTGGGAGAGTCTCTGCTTTTGCTGCCACTGCTTCCTCAAAACTTGAACTTCACCCACACTTCTTTGATTTAGGGACATTCACAGAGAAAACTTCTTCCCCATCCCATCAAAGTTATCCTCCATTCAACCCCAACTAAATTGAAATGATAAGGAAAACAAGACAATGGCTTACCTGGTGAGTTTGATCGTTTTTCTGAATTCACTGGTAATTGGAGCTTTAAAGCCACCTTTCCTGAGCAAGGAGTCTATTGTCTGGATCTGATCCCAGTCTGAGGAGGAGAGAGGCCACGCTGAGGTCAATGCACATCTAAGAGTAAGGCATGCTCTTATGTGGCCCGTGCAAAGAAGAGAAATGGGACTCAAGAAGCAGCCGAGTCTGCTAAGGCAGAGGAAGCCCTGGGCACTGACCCCCACGTACCTGACGCCCAGTCTGTCTGACAGTCCCGTGGAGACTCTGAGACATGAGATGATAGCCCGACACATGCCATAATGGCTGTCCCCAGGCTCCCTGCTCCTGCGTCCTTCCTGTCAGATGTTACCCCAGTATAATTATCTAGGAACAAACATGGTTCCAACTTAGACCAGCCTATTGGCCTAGTGCTGGTCCCCAAGGCTGCTCTGTAGGAAGAGAGGAATTTACATTCTGCAACTTCTATTTCTTTGTGTGATCTTCCTTCAATGTGATGATTTTTAGGATTCCTGTTTTGTATGGTAAAAAACTGACAGCGAGAAAGAAGCTAGCTGCGTGTGGTGGCTCACACCTGTAATCCCAGCACTTTGGGAGACTGAGGCAGGAGGATCACTTGAGCCCAGGAGTTCGAGGCCAGCCTAGGCAATATGGTTAAACATCATCCCTACTAAGAATGCAAAAATTAAGTGAGCATGTGGGATGCGCCTGTGGTCCCAGCTACAGGGGGCTGAGGCGGGAGAACCATCTGAGCCCAGGAGGTCAAGACTGCAGTGAGCCAGGATCACACCATGGCACTCCAGCCTGGGTGATAGATAGGAGGAGACCCTGTCTTAAGGAAGAAATAAAGAGAGAAAGACAGGAAGAGGGCGAGGAAGGAAGGAAGGAAAGAGCTGTTCCCTCAGGAAGGGCAGAAAAGTTGTTCATGCATGTACTATTGTGTTATTCGCGCACATTCTTTTCTTTTGAGACGGGGTCTCACTCCTGTCACCCAGGCTGAAGTGCAGTGGCGCAACATTGGCTCACTGCAACCTCCATCTCCCAGGCTCACATGATCCTCCCACCTCAGCCACCCAAGTGGCTGGGACTGTCAGGTGTGTGCCACCACACCCAGCTGAATTTGTATTTTTTGTAGAGACGAGGTTTCACCACAGTGCCCAGACTAGTCTTGAACTCCTGGGCTCTAGCAATCCACCTACCTTGGCCTCCCAAAGTGCTGGGATCACAGATGTGAGCAACTGTGCTCAGTCTCTTTCTTAACAGATAAAACCAACTTCATCAAATTGAAAAACCAAAGAAAATCCCCTAAATTACTATGCTACGTGCTCCAAAGTTTTTATTTTTCCAACCAACTTTCAAATGGCAAAAGTAATTTGATTATTTACCTATTATTTACACCTCCTCATTACAAAACATGGTATGCCTCCTTGTACAGAGTGTTAGGTTTATGACCTAAAAGAGGTGGCTAAAAGGTTTGCTTTTATGCCACATATACACTGCTTTTGAAAAAGTTAAAGCACAAGCAAAAAAAAAACCAACCAGGCAATTGCTTTCCGTGTTTGCTCATGATATATACTTCATTGGGTATTTTTTCTCTATTCTAGGTTCATACCCAACAAATACTGTGTTTCACATATTATTTTCAAAAACAGACTAATTCCAAGAAAGAAGGAAAACTGCACTACGTATCAGAGAATGCACACACAACATGTAAAGGTACCCTTCTAGATATTCTTTTAAAGAGAAAATCTGCTTGATCCACCCTACCTTTAACGTCCCCATCAGAAGAACTTAAATGTTACTGAGTCCTTTTCTTTTTTTTTTTTTTTTGGAGACGGAGTCTCGCTCTGTCACCAGGCTGGAGTGTAGTGGCGCGATCTCGGCTCACTGCAACCTCTGCCTCCTGGGTTCAAGCGATTCTCCTGCCTCAGCCTCCCGAGTAGCTGGGTCTACAGGCATGCACCACCATGCCCAGCTAATTTTTGTATTTTTAGTAGAGACGGGGTTTCACCATGTTGGCCAGAATGGTCTCAATCTCTTGACCTCGTGATCCACCCACCTTGGCCTCCTAAAATGCTGGGATTATAGGAGTAACCCACCACGCCTGGCTGACTACTGAGTTCTTTAAAAAACAGTAGGGACTATGTTTACACCCTTTGCCATGTATAACATTGTTTAATGATTTGTCATCCAAAGTTCGATACCTACTGAATTCTACAATATGGTCAGGTTGATTCATAGTATTTTGCTACAATTGCCACTGTAGTTCAAGGGGCCAAGAAATAAAACTATTTATTGAAAAGAAGTGTTTGAAATAGCAGGCGAGTAAGTGATTTATTTACCCTTTTTCTTTTCCCAGCTCCTAGACCTTTTTGGAAATTTACCCTTGGTTCTACAGGAATTTGACAGGTATTAAGAGGCAGAAAGGCCCTCATTCTTAGTTGCAGTTGGGCTGAAAGATGACATACTTCACTTTCTTGCCCTTTAATTGGCACCACTGCGAATGATACTTGTCATTAAAATCCCATTCATCCAACTCACCTTGTTCCTTAGCAACCTCAGGTAAATATGTGGCTGTACGTTTGACACCTTTTTCATTAATGAATTCAATTCGAATCCCATGGACCCCTACCTATAGAAAAAAGTACAACCAAGTAAATGGCATTTACTTACTCTAATGGAACTTCAGTCCCCACATATAAATCCACATTATTTCCTGACCAGCTTAACACAGGCCTAGAAAAGGGAGAGTTTCTTGCATTTCATGACTAATTCTATCTCAGGAGGTATAGAGGCCAAAGAAAGTTCTGCTTTTAGGGAAGGGTCGAGAGTATGTGTAGCCACCTCTGAAAATATGAAGGTAGGAGAAATGAATTCTTTAAGTAACTCATCCAGGAATTGTGAATGTGTTACCTTGACCCTATCCCATTAAGTCAGCATGCCACTAGATTTTTATCTGGGGTCATGATCCTTCACATCTGATTCCTAATAAAAACTTTTACTCAGCCAGGTGCAGTGGCTCACGCCTGTAATCCCAACAATTTGGGAGGCCAAGACCGGTGGATTACCAGAGGTCAGGAGTTTGAGACCAGCCTGGCCAACATGGTGAAACTCCATCTCTAGTAAAAAAACACAAACGGTTGGGCACGGTGGCTCACGCCTGTAATCCCATCACTTTGGGAGGCCGAGGCAGGTGGATCACGAGGTCAAGAGATTGAGACCATCCTGGCTAACACGGTGAAACCCTGTCTCTACTAAAACTACAAAAATTAGCTGGGTGTGGTGGCACATGCCTGTAATCCCAGCTACTCAGGAGGCTGAGAGAGGAGAATCGCTTGAACCCAGGAGAGGGAGGTTGCAGTGAGCCGAGATTGCCCCACTGCACTCCAGCCTGGCAACAGAGTGAGACTCTGTGTTAAAAAAAAAAAAAAAAAAAAAATTAGCTGGGCATGGGGTGGTGGGCACCTGTAATCCCAGCTACTTGGGAGGCTGAGGCAGGAGAATCCCTTGAACTCAGGAGACAGAGGTTGCAGTGAGCCGAGATCACGCCACTGTACTCCAGCCTGGGCAACAAGAATGAAACTCCATCTCAAAAAAAAAAAAAAAAAAACAAGCAAACAAAAACTTTTACTCCAAGGCTTGCCAAGAGAGATCTGGAATATTTTCTTTTACTCCATTATTTCTTATTAGACATGGAGAAAGATGTAAACCAAGCAGACTAGGGAGAATCAGGAGAAGCAAGCCTTTACACTGACATTTCTGCCTACTCTTGGTACAGGAGCACCTCTTCTGTCACCTATGTTGCCCACAATTGGTTCCAAACTGAGCCTTCACATTCTTATGCCCTCTCTCTCAATGAAGGAGATACATTGCCATGTACTAACCCGAACCCAAATGCAACGAGAGATGCAGAGTTCCAAATGCGGCTGTTCTCACCTCCCAGTCCAGGTAATCACTGGCATCCTCAAAGTTAGTAAGGAGGGAGACAGAGCAGAAAAGTTTAGGCAGCTCCTCTCGGGTCAGGGGGGGAAATCGGCTGTCCTTAAGTGCACTGGAGGGGGACAGAAAACACAGGTAAGGCTGCTCTGGAGTCAGGAGCCAACATCAGGTGCCACAGAGCCCCCATATTTATGAATCTTGAGCTATTCAGAGAGTATCTATTGTTCATCAACACTAACATATTAAAAACAACTCGATGCTATTAACTGTCTGTACTTCAACTGATAAGTGACTCACCAGATTAAGCCCCTTACATGTCCTGATTACCAAAAAGAGAAAACTCAACATACATCACTTAGAAGAAATAAAGTCAGGCAGCTATTTCTGATTCTAGCCAATTTATCTACAGTTCTTAACGTCTGGTGTCATTACCTGGTTAACGTGTATTCCCTGAGTCCTGAATGAAGATTCATGGCTGAGAAGGTCCCAATGCAGCCACGAAGCCGCTTGTCCCGCCCTGTCTTCCACGTCACAAAGAGCGGACTAAAAAAAGCAAAACACAAAACATTCTCCAGCCCCAAATTAATCATGGATAAGAACAAAACCTTTTGGCTTTGTCCCTATTCATTTCTGTTATTGCCAAAAATCCCTCTTTTCGGACTTGCCAGCTCCCCAAAGGACTCTCTGCCTTTCTGAAAACGGCACAGCCGCTGGCGGGAAACAGGACACCTACGAGGCACCATGAGGAGAGGCTCCGCGTGGCGGTGCCCGTGTTCCCTGCTGACAACTTTAACTCACTCTGCTGCCCAATGGACATGCTCCTTTCCTCTTTCTCTACCCAAGACTCCACTTTTTCTTCCAACTCTCCAGTTTCCTCTTCCCTGAGTCTACGTATGCAGGTAGCCATGCTCCCCAGCTGTGTCTTTCATGACGACACACCTCACCTGCACAGCCCCCTTCTCATCTGTAATCCCATGTTGTTGTTCCATGATCATGTTTCATGATCATGTCCGCCCCTGACAACTACAAATATCTCTGAAACTACAAATATCTCTGAAAATAGATTTTCAGAAAAGAAAAAAGTTCCCTCAAAAAACCTTTTTTAATTTTTAAAAAAAGATTTTAAAAGGCCGGGTGGACAGGCCGGGCGTGGTGGCTCAAGCCTGTAATCCCAGCACTTTGGGAGGCCGAGACGGGCGGATCACGAGGTCAGGAGATCGAGACCATCCTGGCTAACACGGTGAAACCCCGTCTCTACTAAAAAATACAAAAAACTAGCCGGGCGAGGTGGCGGGCGCCTGTAGTCCCAGCTACACGGGAGGCTGAGGCAGGAGAATGGCGTGAACCCGGGAGGCGGAGCTTGCAGTGAGCCGAGATCCGGCCACTGCACTCCAGCCCGGGCAACAGAGCGAGACTCCGTCTCAAAAAAAAAAAAAAAAAAAAGAAAATATAAAAATTGGCCAGGCGTGGTGGCAGGCGCCTGTCATCTCTGCTACTTAGGAGGCTGAGGTGGGAGAATCGCTTGATTCTGAAAGGCAGAGGTTGCAGTGAGCCAAGATTGTGCCACTGCACTCCAGCCTTGACAAGAGTGAGACTCTGTCTCAAAAAGGAAAAAAAAAAATAGATTAAAAAAAGAGATGGGGGGGTCTCACTATGTTGCCCATGCTAACCTTGAACTCCTGGGCTCAAACGATCCTCCCACCTCAGCCTCCTGAAGTGCTGAGATTACAGATTACAGGCATGAGCCACCGTGCCCAGCCAAGAAACCTTTTTATTAGCAGTTGCCATTTTCTGTTTCTAGGCCAAAGTCACACTTCATTAGGCTATATCAGATTGATAGTGACAGATTTTTTAGCAAGAGGTTTCAAGGCCTGTTCCCTCTTCCTGAAGTCTCTCCACACTAATGCCCTTACCTCTTGGATTCTTGAGTTAATAATTTCTAGAGGCAACTTAAGTTTTCAAAGTTATCTGCTTTGATCACTGTCACAAAGGGCCCCACAGCAGCTCTCCCGTCTAGCCATCTTTTCCTTCCAATAAAGCACCTGCACAGCACCAGCCAATGCTGCAGCCCCAAAGCCTACTGAAAAATCCTTCAAGACAAGGCCTCCATTGCCTGCAGGATGGAAATGCAAAGCCCTGAATATGACAGCCTAAACCTTCCCTAAACACCCACATCACCACCTGTTCTTCCAAACTGTGTCTCTCTCTTACATGGGGCACCCTGGATCTCACTCAGGCTTGGGATCTCCACCTGCTCAGTCAGGTGTTTTCCAACCACGTTACCCCAGGGTGACAGTTCCCAAAAAACCGAGCACACCTCCCTCCACATTTCCTCTCCTCTGATGCACTCACAGAGAACGACTTCCCCTTAGCTCTGTGCGTGTGTGCTCTGCCGACCTGACAGGTCTCAGAGAACAACTCCCCTTAGCTCTGTGCGTGTGTGATCTTAGCCCTGTGCGTGTGTGATCTTAGCCCTGTGCGTGTGTGATCTTAGCCCTGTGCGTGTGTGATCTTAGCCCTGTGCGTGTGTGATCTGCCAACCTGACAGGTCTCCCAAGGGAAGAGGCTCCTTTTCTTCACACCCTCTCTATGCCCCAGCCAAGGTTTTGCAGTCTCTGTATGCAACCAACAATTGAGGAACGAATAGTCTCATATCAACGAATACTCCAAAAGCATGCCCCCAAAACAAAAATAAAAAAACAGCAATGCTCTTCAAAGCCAGCTCAGAGTGGCTTCCAATTCTGAGGAAGAAGAATATGCTAGCATGGAGTTTTTCAGTTTACTTTATACATATTGCTTATTTAAGTCACTGAGACCAGCAGAGGTCTTGGGACAAGCAACAAAGAATTTTCAGCTAAAAATACTGAAGCAGATTCTGATTTTCTTGATGGGATGTCAGTGGCCCTACAGCTTTACCAAGGGATTTCTCATGAACAAAGTGAGGGGCCCCTGTCAACCAACTCACAGATCCCAATGAATGAGAGCTCCTAGTCTCCAGCCTAGCCCTCAGACTTCCAACTCACCTGGACTTCAACACTATGGGGGTCCCCAGTGGTATGGCGTGACTTCCCCACTTGCGAGGTTAAATGACCTACCCACTGCCACGTGAACTAACAGAAGAGCCAAGAATGAACTCACTTGATTTCCAGAACATTAACAAGCCTACAGCCTCCTCCAAATGTGAACTGTATTTAAAACTGTCTGGACATTTCTTATCATTCTCTTCCCATTACCCTTTCCTCAAATGATAATAAAGATTTCCAAGCAGCAGATCTCTCGAATCACCCCAGAAAGATGTCGCCATGCCTTCCTCAGTGGCCCCAGCACCTGATTTACTCACTAGGGGTCATTGGTGAATCTAGGAAGTCGTGGCTGTGGGAAGCCATAGAGGTGACAGTAGAGTACGTCGAAGCAGTAGCAGCACATCTCCGCGGTCACCACCAGATTCTTAGTGGTGTTGGCAGTTCCATTAGGCCGGGGAAGAGGGCTCAGCGCTCCCGATGCGGGATTCATTCGTGTGATGGGAGAGTTTCCAGGTCCCAGAGTTAAGTCTGACACATTCTCCCGTCCACTGCTGCTGTCCACATGCTGGTGGTTTTGAAGAGGTCCTGAACTAGAGCCGGGGACAGTTGTGGACTGATTCCCGTGACTGTGCGTTCCACTTCCAGATAATTTGGGCTTCTTGACCCCACAACAGCCTGCTGCCAACTTGGGCTCGAGTGGGGGAACACAACGTCTTTTTCCCATCCTGATTCAGTGCTCGAGGTCTGGAATGCTGCAGAACCCTAACCAAAATGAGGAAGTTAAGCATTAATTGGAATGGTTAGTTAAAAGGAGAGAAAAAACATCAAAGAGAAAGAGTCTGCGTGGACCAGCTAAGAGCTGTCAAATTCCTTCTCCCACTGCAACCTCCAGGTCACGTGACCAAAAAGGGTCACAGACCAGGAGAAGAAACCCCTAACCTTTTCCTAAAAGAGAACTAATTTTTATTTTCCACAAAATTTCCATATGACTACCGTGGCTGGAGGCAGGCACCAAGCAGCTCCCTGTTCCCCAAGAGTCCCCAGGGCAGAAGACAGGGTGGGGCAGCAGCCAGCGTGAAGCTCGCCGAGGACATTTCCAGACCGCCTGGAGGACTGCGCACGACCTGTCAGACTCATCATCATGATGTATCTACCTTTTTTAGAGACTCCAAATTGAACCATCCTATTTTTAAAGAACTCCAGAGGAACTTCCATGATTTTCCTTGTTAACCACATCCTTGTGCATTTTCCTCATCACTAACTACAATCTATCTTCGTACTTTCAGCCCCAAACCACAGCGAGGATGAAAAGCAGTTGGCTGTCACTCTGAAGAGGGCACATCTTCTAACACAAGGCTCCCACCTTTCTGTCTTTGCAGCTCTCCTCCTCCAGCCCCCTCATTCTCTTTGGTTCCCCTCTGAACTGACTCCAATTTCTATACATCTCCCTATCCTTTCAAGACCCCATTCAAAAAACCTGCAACCTAGCAGAAACCTTTATCCACACGAATGACCCAAGCTTCACAGACCTTTTGTGAGGTGGCGGTTTCTGCCCTGTCATAGCCAGGCAGACAGAGACAAAGCCACCCAGCTTAACAAAATGTGGTGTCACATGGGCTGGGCAGCCACAGCCTCCTCCTAGCTGATGATGCGAACGGAAAGAAGGGATTTTTTTTAATTTTTTTTTTTTTCTTTAAAAGCCCGCGGTAAAAATGTTTGGCCATAACACGACTAAGGTCCTCTCTGTTGTCCGAAAAGTGTCACTCCTCAACAGAATTAGGAAAATAGAGCCTAGTTATTTCAACGTTGACAACAGTGAAGTTTCTAACTACAGAAAACTAAGCTTTCTCTCGAGTCATTGTATGTTATTGTTTTGGCCAGAAGGAGAGAGAAAGAAGGGGAAGTGGGGGTAGGGAGAGAGAGAGAGAAGAGAGATTTGCACTGTCCTACCTAAATTTTCCCATGTGATTTGGACATGTAGTGTATAATTATCTTTTTAGGCGTTGATCTACAAATAGTATTTCAGTTGTAAACTCTAACCTTTTAAATTTCAAATCAAATATTTACACACCATTTGCAATGCCATTATTTCCAAACAACTTGTCACTTTACGTTGAATGATACAAACATTTTATAAGGATTATTTATGTTCTTCATATATGCTGATTCATAACAAAATATACATCTAGGACATTTCTGATTGAGATCAAAGCCCTCTGTGGCCCAAGAATAATAGCTTGTACACTTAAATGTCTTGCTTGCAACAGGGGCTTTCTCTGTCTCTCTCTTTCTTTCGAGAGACAGGTCTCACTCTGTCACTCAGGCTGGAGTGCAGTGGCACAATCATAGCTCACTGCAGCCTCCAACTCCCGGACTCAAGTGATCCTCCCGCCACAGCCTCCCAAAGTGCTGGGACTGCAGGTACGTACCACTATGCCCAGCTACTTTTTTTTTTTTTTTTTTTTGAGATATGGGGGTCTCACTATGTTGCCCAGGTTGGTCTCAAATTCCTGGCCACAAGCGAGGGATCCCCCACCCCTACCCCAACCCCACCCACTGGCTGGACACGGTGGCTCATGCCTGTAATCCCAGCATGTTGGGAGGCCGAGGCAGGAGGATCCCTTGAGCCCAGGAGTTTGAGACCAGTATAGGCAACATAGGGAGATCCAGTCTCCAAAAAAATTTAAAAAAATTAGCTGAGTATGGAGGCACATGTCTGTGGTCCCAGCCACTCGGGAGGCTAAGGTGTGAGGACTGCCTAAGCCCAGGAGGTTGAGGCTGCAGTGAGCTATGACCATGGCATTGCACTCCAGCCTGGGCAACAGAGCAAAGCCCTGTCTCAAAAAAAAAAAAAAAAAAAAAAAAAAAGGGTTGGTGGGGGCGGTGCAGTGTGTGGTGGGGATCCTCTCACTGCAGCCTCCCCAGGAGCTGTCAGGTGTGAGCCACACCTGGCTTCTTTTTGAGAAAGTCTTATTTACTCGATATAATAAAACCTCCAATGACTACACTGTTTCTAAGCATGGATGTCACTGTCTTATTTGGACTGTTGAGACAGGAAGCAGAGTGTCTTGGTTTTTTAAAATGCTGCCTCCAAAGCCAGGTGGCCTGGGCTCAAATCCTGGTTCCTCCACGATTAACCTCTTTCTGCCTCAGTTTCCTCAAAACAGGAATAATAATAGTATTTGCTTCCTAGGGTTGTGAGGTGAATTAAGTAAGTTTAATATATGTAAAGAGGCTCACGCCTATAATCCCAGTACTTTGGGAGGCCGAGGTGGGCAGATCACCTGAGGTCGGGAGCTCGAGACCAGCCTGACCAACATGGAGAAACCTCATCTACACTAAAAACACAGAATTAGCCAGGCATGGTGGCACATACCTACAATCCCAGCTACTCGGGAGGTTGAGGCAGGAGAATCACTTGAACTCTGGAGGCAGAGGTTGCAGTGAGCCGAGATCGTGACATTACACTCTAGCCTGGGCAGTAAGAGCGACACTCTGTCTCAAAAAAAAAAAAAAAAAATATATATATATATATATGTAAAGGGCATAAACTAGTGACAGGCATGTGGTAAGCATCCATACTTCCAGCTGCTCTTATCATCTGGGTTCTCGGTCCACTGTTCTCTAGGAGGGCAACTCCTGGGGGACCAGTACTTGGCTGTGCACTCTGGGCTTACAGAACTTGCACGGAGCACACACTCTTCAAACAGGGTTTCACTGAATCCTCTAAAGCACTCAACAAGGCAGATGATGCTACCACCATTTTACGTTTTACATCGTCCACACGGCCACTAAGTGGCGCGCTAGATTTTTTGTTTTGTTTTGTTTTGAGATGAAGTCTCACTCTGGCCCCCAGGCTGGTGTGCAGTGGCGCAGTCTTGGCTCACTGCAACCTCCGCCTCCCACGTTCAAACAACTCTCCTTACTTGGCCTCCCGAGTGGCTGGGACTACCGGCACGTGCCATCACATCTGGCTAATTTTTGTATTTTTAGTAGAGACGGGGTTTCACCATGTTGGCCAGGCTGGTCTTGAACTCCTGAATTCAGGTGATCTGCCCACCTCAGCCTCCCAAAATGTTGGGATTACAGGCATGAGCCACCGCACCTGGGCCAGAGCTAGGATTTAGATCGCAATCTATGTATCAGGCTCTATGGCCTGGAACTACAAGAAAGAATGAGTCTTGCCAATAATATCCACTGGATTCAGTCTCTTTCTTCAGGGCAGGATTAAAAAAAAAAAAAAAAAATTAAATTCTGGACTGGCCGTGGGGGCTCACACCTATAATCTCAACACTTTGGGAGGTCGATCGAGGTGGGAGGATGACTTGAGCCCAGGGGTTGGAGACCAGCCTGGCAACAAAGTAAGACATCTGTCTCTACATAAAATAAATTAGCTGGGCATGGTGGCACGCACCTATGGTCCCAGCTACACAGGAGGCTGAGGCAAAAGGATCACTTGAGCCCAAGAGACCCTGTCTCAAAATAAATAAATAAAAATTTAAATTCTAGGGTATGTTAAGAACTAATCTAACAGCTTATAGAATCTTGCCAACAAAAATGGAGCTGGGAAAAAACCATGAAAAACCAAGCCCAAAGTCAACATCTCAGCCATCACCTGGAAAATTGTCCCCTCATCCCAGGGTCATTTGAACCCACGATGGGTGTCACTGGCCTGAGTTCTCACTTGACTCTACTTTGTGTGCAACTGTGGGCAGCAAGGTAGAGATACAGGTTGGATGAAGCAGCAGGACTGTATTCCCAGAGAGCTGGTGTTTTAACAGGGCCCTGAGGCTCTGCACCTCTAGAGCCTCAGAATTCAAAAAATCAAAGGGGAAGGATAAAATGCAAAAGCTAAAAAAACCTTTCATCATTCTCATTACACCAAACCACACCTGAAGGAAAAGCTACATGTCGTGAGATGGAGGCAACAACTCAGACATTCTCTTCCAGGTGGTATCAGTCACCTGACTGGTGAAACATCCCATAACAGAGCAACAGAAGGGATTTTCAAACCACACCAATGCAGATGAACTCAAGTCTAGAAGAGTCTGCCTGCACACCACGTACAATCACTGACCGCAGTGGCAGCTGCTGTCTAGTGTTTACAGTTCCCCCACATCTTCCAGCTGTGACTTGCAACGAACAGAACCAACCACAATCTTTGGCCCTTTAGACCCAAGCATTTCTCTGGAGGCCACTAAGTAACCAATTCAACTGACAGTCTCAGTTGAGTCTTAGTGACCAAGAGCAGAGTTAGATATTTTCTGCATCAAAAATATACTAAAGGCATTTCTTATAAAGCTTATTCCATAAATTCAAATCTATGGGAAATTTCGAACATGAACAAAGTGGAGAAAACCGTATACTCCACAAATAGTATAATAAGCCCAACATTTAAAAATGTCCAACCTGTGGCCAATCTTACTTCATCTACACCTCTGAGCATCACCTACTCTCTCTACCTCTCATCCTTCTACACAATTTTTTTTTTTTTTTTTTTTTTTTTTTTTTTGAGACGGAGTCTCGCTGTATCGCCCAGGCTGGAGTGCAGTGGCCGGATCTCAGCTCACTGCAAGCTCCGCCTCCTGGGTTCACGCCATTCTCCTGCCTCAGCCTCCTGAGTAGCCGGGACCACAGGCGCCCGCCACCTCGCCCGGCTAGTTTTTTGTATTTTTTAGTAGAGACGGGGTTTCACCGTGTTAGCCAGGATGGTCTCGAACTCCTGACCTCGTGATCCGCCCGTCTCGGCCTCCCAAAGTGCTGGGATTACAGGCTTGAGCCACCGCGCCCGGCCTACACAATTATTTAAGGCAGGTTTTTGAGGGGGCCAATCTTCTACTTATCTGCCAACAAAAAGCAAATATTAACTTGATATAGTTTGCGTATTTGTTGCTGCCCAAGTCTCATGCTGAATTGTAATCGCCAATGTCAGCTGTGGGGCCTGGTGGGAGCTGACTGGATCACGGGTGGATTTCCACGAATGGTTTAGGACCAACCTTTAGTGCTGTACTCCTGAGAGTGATGACAGTGAGTGCCTTCTCTCAAGACATGGTCATTTAAAAGTGTGTGGCACCTCCCCGCAACTCTCTGTTGCTCCTGCATTTGTTATTTACGTGCCCGCTCCCGCTTTGCCTTCCGCCATGAGTAAAGCTCCAAGGCCTCCCCAGAAGCAGATGCTGCCACGCTCTCCGTACAGCCTGCAGAACCCTGAGCCAATTAAACCTCTTTTCAAAAATAAGTTACCAGTCTCAGGTAGTTATAGCAATGCAAAAATGGCCTAATATATGACAACTACAGGCAAAGAATGTAAAGTAAACCAAGCTGCTGGTAATAAACAAGGGCTTCTTAAACATCAACCACTATCAATGAATTTCATCAAAATGTTCTCTTTAGGTTCGAGATTCTCTAGTCCTATTCCAACAATGTAGGTGTCTCATCACAACTAAGTAGTTCCCGACTCGGCTCTCAGCACTGCCCTGCAATGATCAAGAGACACCTGGTCCTCCAGCAGCCCGGCTTTCTGAGTACAGGGTAAGGTACTTCAAACTAATAGCGTTCTAATAGATCAGACTATCTGTCTGGTCAGCTAAAAACAAATGCTCCACTGAATGCCATGCTCTACCTCTTCTAAATCTGTGCCCGCCAAACTTCCCTGCCAAACTTTACAAAAACGACCAAGGACGGTACTGTGAGCACAGTACAAATTACCGTGAAGCTGGTTCATCTGAAATAAGAGAAGCCAGGCGCAGGAGCTCACACCTGTAATCCCTATGCTTAGGGAGGCAGAGGCAGGTGGATAGCTTGAGCCCCGGAGTTTGAGACCTGCCTGGGCAACATAATAAGATCCCATTCTCCACAAAAACGGAAGGAAAAAGACAAAAAAAGTTTGAAATCAGGTGTAAAAACCCTTGCTTTATAAAAGTATATATAACCAAGACCCTTTCAGGACTTCAGCTGGTTACTCGTACAAAGCTCATCTCAAGGGCCATGATGAGAGTCCACAGTAGCGATCCCCTTTTCTTCCTGTTCATCCATTAGGACCACCAACAAGAATAAGCTAGTTAAAACTAGGTTTCCACTAGATGGAAACAATACTCGTGCTTCAACAAAAAGCTGGCAGAAATCACAGGAACCACTGTTTTACCACCTCTTAAGACCTCCTAACCTTGCAGGTGTCAAATCAAGTGTGTCCTCAGTGCTTAAAGTCACCAGCCTTTCTCAGTTATGCTGCGGTGTCCCCATCTGACCTGTGCTTGCAGGGACGTTCTCTCCTCTCCACCTGATGTACACACTCAAGGGGGCCCTGAACTTCATGAGGGCCCGCAACGAGGGCCACTCAGTGACTCTTCCTCCCTCTCTGTGGGGACCCTGAGCACTGCCCTGCTATTTGGAGCAGCTTACAACTTAAAACCCAGCACTGAACTCAGCATCACCCTGAGCCTGAGAGGCCGCGGGGCATCTGTTTCATCTTTCACGGCACCTAACATGGTGCCCTACATACAGTACACACACACACACACACACTGCTGATCGTCACCAACAATCTTATCTACACATCCAGTAATTTAAGTTTGCCTGCTGACAGTGGACTATCGCAGAACCTGCGGATGACTGAATTATAAGGGCCTATTCTTATCAACAATCTCCATTCTATTCAGCCTAAACCAAGGGATAGTTTAATAATTATTCATAGCAAAATGGATAGCCACTGTGGATAATTCATTTTAAAAATCAGGTCAACTATCACCTAAATTCACTTCTTGGTCCAATGTATGCTGGCAGCTGTCGTCCTTAACAGTAGCTGTCAGTTCTGGAACTGGTTTTGGGTGCCATTTCTAGGTGGTTCAAGGCTTTCTTTTGATAGACCAGACAATCTAAACTGTGGTTGGGAAGAACTATTTGTTCCTTTTAGAATGACGGAGCACTTTCAGAACTACCCACTGGAGAGTTTATTTGCCTGGGTGGCCACTTGTGGTTTCAGGGATTAATACAAACTATTTCTCATACACTGCTAGTATTTACAAACCAGGTATTGAGACTGCTATTGACATGAAGATGTGATGATGCCCTCACTCACGTGTCTGGCTGGGCAAAAGGACCTTCCTCTCTCACTGCAGGTCCCTTCCAAGGCTACTAAGTCCACTGAAAACAATAATTCACATTTTCCAGAGCAGCTCCCCTCTTCAGGGGACAGAGCCTAGATTCTGAGGTTACAATCTCAGCTCAGATCCCAAGTCTGACTTGCCACGTACCAGCTACGCAACTCAGGCAAGTTTTCACATCTCTGTGGACTTGGGCGCCTGCTACCACAGAGGTTTATTTGTGAGCTGTGAAAGACACGAAAACCACCTGGCAGTTCTGTGGCACATAACTACTATCTAGTAAGTGTCTGCTGTTACCAATACTACTTTACCCCATGGATAAAAGTAGCGTCGGTTATAAAAATAACACAGCTCTGAGTGCTTACAATTTCTAGAGAAATAACAGCCTCATAATACAATTCAATTAAGAATGACCTTGTAATCTGAAAGATCATATTATTAACGTGGGATTATTACTCCCATGACCTTGATGGTTTCCTTCTTTGGAGAGCAATGGCTTCTAATTAATCATCCACTGCTTCTTTTCATTCTGAGATGCCAGAAAACACAGAGAAAAATACTTGGCTGCCTTGAGAGTTGTACAGTTTTATTCCACTAGAGTCCTCATTTAAGCTTACAGACATACACTAAAAAAGAGAGTAAATTTGCTAAATATGCTATTATTGTAGACATCTTGATAGATATTGAATACCGATTTAAAAAATTGTTGTCAAAGTAGTTAGGTTTACACAACCATCAGATTAAAGTATCTAGAAAAGCCTAAAGGTGGGGGGAAAAAATCTAGATTCACCTTCTGAAGACATGCCTCAAAACAGCTTATTCGAGGGCATGACCTCATGAAGATTTGAGAGGTGGGAAAAAGGCCAAGAAAAAGGGGGTCTCTGCATTTTCTTCTGTTATCATTTAGCATTCAGATGTTTGCTCAAATCAAGTTTTCCACAGAAGGGAACAAACTGTTGTTTCCTTTGTGACACAGACTTGAGTTGAAATTCAATTTAATAATTATATTATGGGTACTGAAATGGCACCTGAGCTATAATTCTGTCCTACTTATGGAACTATTCCAGGAAACAGTCAGAAAAACCCACATACATTCTGGTAACCGTACCAAATAATCATTTATTTTTGAAACCCCCAGCATACACACACCCAAAACATTTGGTGTGTGAAAATTTTCCCCCACAAATCACAGACCTACCTATATAATTGTTCCTTTTTGTTTTGGAGACAGGGTCTCCTTCTGTGGTCCAGGCTGGAGTGCAGTGGTGCAATCACGGCTCACTGTAGCCTTGAACTTCTGTGCTCTAGAGATCCTCCTGCCTCAGCCTCCCAAATAGCTGGGACCCCTGCCATGCACCACCACACTCGGCTAATTTTTAAAATTTTTTCCTTTTGTAGAGACGGGGTCTCGTTATGTGGACCAAGCTGGTTTTGAACTTTTGGCTTCAAGCAATCCTCCTGCGCTGGCTTCCCAGTTTTGGGATTTACAGGCACGAGTGACTGTGCCCGGACTTTTTAAAAAAAAGAAAAAAAAAAGAGATGAAGTCTTGCTATGTTGCCCAGGCTGAAGTGGCTATTTACAGGGCTCAAGCGATCCTCCTGCCTCAACTTCTCAAGTTGCTGGGGCTCCAGATGCATGCCACCATGCCTGGCAACAATTGTTTTTAAGCTTTATAGATTTTTAAAAACATAAAGAACTCTTTTTTTTTTTTAAAGACGAAGTCTTGCTCTGTCGCCAGGCTGGAGTACAGTGGCATGACCTCGGCTCACTGCAACTTCCACCTCCCAGGTTCAAGTGATTCTCCTGCCTCAGCCTCCCCAGTAGCTGGGACTACAGGCACGTGCCACCACGCCCAGCTAATTTTTGTATTTTCAGTAGAGACGGGGTTTCACCATGTTGGCCAGGATGGTCTCGATCTCTTGACCTCGTTATCCACCCAACTCGGCTTCCCAAAGTGCTGGGATTACAGGCGTGAGCCACTGCGCCTGGCCAGAACTATACATTTTCATTTCAACTTAGCTTAAAGAAAAACATGTATCTAGGAGTCAAGACTTTTTTCACCTCCCCTCTGTTTTCTATGTGACCTGTAGCAAGGTGCCAGATTTTTCTGGGCCTCAGTTCTTTCATTTGTAAAATAAAAACATTTGTCCCCTACATCCCTCAGAGGGGCTGGGGGGCTTCACCGAGAAGTGAAGCACTCTGCAAACTCTCTCCTAAGTGTTAGCATACTATCATTAATCAACTTAAGAGGACAGAGCCGTCATAATTTTTCCCCAGAACTTTGTTTCAAGTTTACAGTGAAAAATTTTAATTATTTTCAAATCTGTGATGGGATTTTCCGGGAAATATCATCACTATTGCGAATTTCGGACAAAATGTTCCAAAAGTCTTTGAGGACTGAAACTACAGAAAAGAGAACCAATAACTGACTTTGATCAGGAACTGCATTAACCTCTGAGTTAATTACCCTAAAAGTTAAGACAACCTTTGTGGTCGTATTGAGAAACGAATTTGGGAAGGGTGGGGAGCCAGATCTTACACACTAGAAATATGAAGGAAAGATCATGCCACGCCACCACCTAGCTCACTCTAATGGGGGTACAGAAAACAAACTTGCATATTTAAATTATTTTAAAAGGGAGTAAGTGGAAAAACTTCATCAACATTAGGATCCCCTCACGGAAGTAGAAAAATACGAATGAACAAAATACACCTACATCCCAAAATCCAAGCACATGCCTAAAACCAAAAACTACAATGACGCTCTATTCTAAATATGTCCAAGATAATACTCACTGAAAGCAGAAAGTTTGTATTGCCAGAGGAACAGCTACAACAGAGGAGGGGAGCTATTTTGTCTCTGGAATGAATTTTCTTCCTTCGGATTCCATTCCTTCTTCCTGTACCTAAGACGGAAATGGCAGGTGCAGTGAACAAACACCCAGGTAGGGCAGAGGTAAGATACACACGGTTTCTGAAAAACCACAACTCCACAGAGCAATTTCGGGGCGGGGGGTGGGGGGCGGGCACAGCAAATAGCTAGAGAACAGGCTCTCCTTATTTCAAAACCTTTCAAACTCTAAATCTGAGGCAGCAGTGCAGTCCCATGCCCTGAATCATCTCATCCTTAGCGTCATCAGCAAGAGGGGAGGATGGTGAGAATCAAAGGTTTGATTTATTGAACTCGAGCATTAAAACTTCCCCACCACCGATGCAGAGCAAAAGTTGCTCTCAAGCCAGGAGAGACCATTTAAAGGCTCGCCGCCGGTTTCAGAACACAGATAAATTTCCCAATCCTCTGCAAAGACAGCACTGAAGAATTACTGGACAGCACGCCGGAGGCAGGGACCTGAGGGCAGGCCATCTTGCTATGCCGGGAGGAGAGGGTCACTGTTGCTAAGAGTCATTCATCCTTACTGTCAGTCTCGAAGAAATCTCTTCCTGATCGCTTCACCAACTCTCCCCACTAGTAGAGAATGGAGCTACTCCCAAAGATGTAAGTAAACAGGAGACTGTTTACATCCCCTGTGGGTGGGAGAGGCCCCACCCACTCTATCCGAGGAGAGGGCAGTGAAAGAGGATAAGGCCCAGAGGGATAAGGGTGAGGGAGCGTGGCAAGGAGAGGAGTTCAGATCAGGACAGGGAATGGAGGAGGGCAAGGAGTGAAGGGCACAACCCACAGCCTGGGAAAGAGAGAGGCATGAAACCCAGCGTGTCAGGTGGACGGATCACGGAACAGGGGTCCAGCGCAGGTTAAGGAAGGAGGGCCCAAGGGTAGGGGTGGGAAAAAGAGAAGAGGAGGAGGAGGAAGAGCGCGTGTGAAGAGTGTTAAGAAAACGACAGGCCAGAGCAGGGAGGGGAAAAGCAGGCCGAGGGAGAGGGTGAAAGGTGAAAAACGAGGGTATGAGGAAAGAGGGTCCGGGGCGCTGGGGAGTTGGGGAGACGATGGAGCGACGGGTAGAGCAGCTTGGGCCGAGCCGCGGGGGTGGAATCCAGACGCCGGGCGGGGGAGGGGGCGGCGGGACGGTGGGTGGGGGCCACCAGGCGGCGCCGGAGACCACCAAACTTTACAACGAGCGAGCCTGCTTCCTGGAGGGAGTGCAGACAAGGACCAGGAGCGGGAGCCCAGCCTCGGGGCCCGGGGCACGGCGCCGCCCGCCCCTCCCCGGCAGTGCCTCCCGACCCCCTGCCCTCCGCTGGGACAGGGCCTGAGGCCCCCCCGCCGCCCGGGACCCCTCCCCCACGCTGCCCCGGGACCCTCGCCCCAGGACCGCGGGGTCTCCTCCTGGTCCCGCCACCCGACCCGGCGAGAACAGGCCCGGCGGGCAAGGCGGCGGCGGCCCGAGGGAGGCCTGGCCCGGCAGCGGGGAGGAGGAGGGCGCGGCGCAGCCTGAGTTTCCCACCTTTTCTCCTGGCCCAGACGCGGCTGGGGCGGACGGGACCTCTCGTGCTCTGCCTCCTCCTCCTGCTTCATGGAGCCATGCGCCTGGGTGGGGGCTCCCGAGAGAAGCTGGCCCGCGGGCGGGCCGGACGCGCGGCGCGGACGGGGCGGGGCGAAGGAGGCCGGCTGGCGGAGGAGGAAGCGGCGGGGCGGCGGCGGCGGCCGGGAAGAACTAGAGGTATTCCCCGGGCGGCTGGAGGACTGAGTCGAGCCGGGACCCGAGTCCTCCGGTATCCCAGCAGCCACCGGAGGCAGTGAGGTAATGGAGGAAGAATGTAGGGAGTCCTCCAGTGGACCACACTCCCTCTAGCGAGCCGCGGAAACCATAGAGATCTGGGCTCAGCCGGAGGGCCGGCCCACTGCTGTCACGTGGCCTCCATCCGTGTGCTTTATTGGCTGGTGCTGGCTCTACGGGGTTGAATTTTGGACGCTGCCTGCCATTCGTGGGGCGAGTTTCAGGCAGTTGAAGTAAAGAGAGACATCGGGGGAAAACCGCGAGAAGGCCAGCGTCCCTGGCCGGGCGCAGAGCTAGCGGACTAGGGCGCCCGGCTGTCAAGCTGGCCGGCGCAGTGCACGCTGGGCCGCCCCGGACCGGTCGCAGAGCCCGCCGGGAGTCGTAGTCCGGGATGGGCGCGCAGCATTGTCCGCTGCGCAGCTCGGGATCCGGATCGGGTTGTCGGCTGGGTTGCTGCCGGGCGCCGTAGCGCGTTGGCCATCCAGCATTGAGCTGCCCGCGGCTGTTCTCCCTAAGCACCCTCGCTCACGTTGCCTCGCCTCGCCTGACCGGCCGCAGCCTTCGAGACCAGCTTTAAATCGAGCCGACGACTGCCCGGCCCCGCCCGCGGGGAGGCGCGTGGGGTTCGGTGCCAGCCGCTCTCCCCTGGCCGGGCCAGCCTCTTGATGCACCGGGAACGGGCGCGCCCACCCGATTCGAGGGGCGGCCGGGCCCCATCTGTGTCTTTCGCTCCCGAGCCCCCAGCTAGAGTTGGCTTCAGCGGAATGCCTACTGTGCAGGATTATTCAACAAGCCGATTGATCACATTCTTCAGCTCTAGCAAGGCAAAGTCGTCACTCAAAAAGAACATTACAAATTTTTTTTGAAAGAAACTTCGGGGTAAATTTAATTTAAAATACTGATTTTTGATAACATTTGATCTTATGACAGCATTTATTTTTAATTACAGATAGGGTTACACTAAAAGTCATTTCTGACCTGCTTCCTTACCCTTATGGCTCCAAAATAAACTGTTAGGCCCTGAAGCAAAGGCGAACCTTGTTCTAGAGCAGTGTCTTTCTTGTATTAAAAAACGGCCTCATGCTCACATATAGGCTGTTTTGTGTTTTGCTTTTCTGTTGATGCACAAAGGAATCCTTAATATGTCTGTCCTCAAAGACCAAAGACAAGTATCTAGTAAAAAATGCAAATCATATCTAACAGTGAAGCTTTCCAGCAAAAACCTTCTGCTCTCGAATGCATAATTATGCCAGCATAAGATCTACTACTGCAGACTTTTAGCATAATTACCTATAGGCAGCAAAACCCTAGTCGATTGAGTGTCTGGTGCCTCTCAGACCTGGACTTCTCAAAGAGAATGGGCAAGGAGGACAAACAGGAAGAGACAACTATGCTTTGTGGAACAAGAGATGACTTTAAAAATAATTCTATAGCAGTCTTCCTAATTCCTGTCACAGACTTGATGTGCTTATCTGCTGTTGAGGCCACGGTTACCAGTTTCTAACCTTCTCTGTCTGAAAAACTAGAAATTAGATGCTCATATGGCCTAGAGCCAGAAGTGCAGGAGGCAGAAAGCCAGGGGCCAGTTTTTTTTTTGTTTGTTTCTGAATAAGGCGGCCAAATCCTGACTTAAAATAATCAGAATAAATGTTACAGAGTGATGGTCTTCCCAGCTGAGAGCCTTAAAATATGGCATCTGGAAGAAGGCCTTAGTCTATTGCTCCCAGGGTGGTACTAGATAGTCATTAAACAGCCCACAGATAAGGGAGTTACTGCTCCCTGGTTATTGGGCTGCCAGGAATTAAATGATGGAACTAAGTTTCACTTGAAACATTCCCAAATTAAAACAAAAACAAGCCTGGCTTTGAGCTGTTGAAAAGGCATTTTACTGAGAGATCCAGATGCTGTTGCTGTTCTTAAACGATGTTGAAAGGCAAAGGGTCAGGACTTTCAAAAAGTCTCGTTGAGGTTACCTCACATAAGCAACAGCCTAAACTGATGCAAAAATAAACAGAATGAAATTTTGAACAGGAGAAAGAAACTAAACTGAGGGCAGTGTATGCCATAAATATGGAAGAGGCTGTCTCTTATTTATCTTCTCATTTCCTGTACATAATACCGAAACCTGGTGTGTAATAGGCGTACAATTATTTGTAGCCCAACTGAATAAAGAAGGAAACCGCCGGGCGCGGTGGCTCACGCCTGTAATCCCAGCACTTTGGGAGGCCGAGGCGGGCGGATCACAAGGTCAGGAGATCGAGACCATGGTGAAACCCCGTCTCTACTAAAAAATAGAAAAAAATTAGCCGGGCGCAGTGGCGGGCGCCTGTAGTCCCAGCTACTCGGGAGGCTGAGGCAGGAGAATGGTGTGAACCTGGGAGGCGGAGCTTGCAATGAGCCGAGATTGCGCCACTGCACCCCAGCCTGGGCGACAGAGCGAGACTCCGTCTCAAAAAAAAAAAAAAAAAAAAAAAGAAGGAAACCAACAAGCAGTGGGCAGATAATATACTTGGGAAAGGAGAACTGCAGAGAAGCTGGGTGGCTCAAGGCCTCTGCATGATCCTCAAATGTCACTCCAATCTGCTCTGACGTAGCTGTACCACTCATCCGAATACCCCAGAACAAATTATCTGCCTCCCCCATGTACAACTTTTATCATTTCTTATCTTGAATGGTTATGTAGTAGTGGCTGGGCGCGGTGACTCACGCCTGTAATCCCAGCACTTTGGGAGGCCGAGGCGGGCGCATCACCTGAGGTCAGGAGTTCGAGACCAGCCTCAACATGGAGAAACCCCGTCTCTACTAAAAATACAAAATTAGCCGGGCATGGTGGCGCATGTCTGTAATTCCAGCTACTTGGGAGGCTGAGGCAGGAGAATTGCTTGAACCTGGGAGGCAGAGGTAGCGGTGAGCCGAGATCGCACCATTGCACTCCAGCCTGGGCAACAAGGGTGAAATTCCATCTCAAAAAAAAAAGAATATGTAGTAATGGTTGAGAGTCCACTGGGGAATCAGCCTGCATAGATTCAGATCCCAGCCCTGACAGTGAATACCTGTGAACAAGTTACGTCAGTGACTCAGGCTTATCATCTGTAAAAGGAGGATTATAGCATTCCTGCCTCATAGGGATGTTATGAGATTTAAATACTAGTAAGTCTATACATTATAAACCTTATCAGATTGGCGTGGTGAAAATGCTCAGTAACTGAGCCTCGTGGGCATTCGAATGTTGAGATCAGCATGAAGTTAGCCTGTATACTGGGCATACACATTCTTCTGGATTTGCTCCTTTTGTGAGCAGTCAATGAGCTAAAGGCATTTGCTAACCAGTAGGAATGAAGTAAGGTTTCAGACAGGATCTTGGTGGGTGATGTCGATTTTATGTGTCTCATTTGTCCCATTTCTCAACTTGAAGTGAGTCTGGCCTTGGTCTGCATCTGTGCTCTCCCCTCCACAAAAGGCAGGCCCGGAGAGACTCTGGAGATGGCCCATGTGTCCTGTGTGTCCTCCACCACTGTGTCCACTTCACTTCAAAGGTATGATCAGCACTGATCTGATTAAAAGAACTCTTTGTATATACAGATGTCTACATGGGTTGAGTATTTCAGAGGTATAAAGTAGTTTAAATACACAAATGAGCCCTCCACTGTTTTGTTTGTTAAGCCAGATTACTCTGAGGAGGTTTTCTTTTTCTTTTCTTTTTTTTTTTGAGACAGGATTTTGCTTTGTTGCCCAGGCTGGAATGTGGCTGGAGTGCCGTGGGAGCACGATCATGGCTCACTGCACCCCCCTTGACCTCCTTGGCTCAAGCAATCCTCCTGTCTCAGCCTCCCAAATAGCTGAGATCACAGGTACGCATGACCACAACCCAGCTACTTTTTGTATTTTTTGTAGAAAATGGGGTCTCCTTATGTTGTCCAGACTGGTCTCCAAACTCCTGGGCTCAAGCAGTCCTCCCACCTTAGCCTCCCAAAGTGTTGGGATTGCAGGCATTAGCCACTGCGCCCAGCCTGAGAAGATGTGTTTTAAACTTTGTATGTCACTTGGGTATAGAATTTAACATTTAAAAAGTTCTAAACTTTACTAGCGGCCAGGCACAGTGGCTCACGCCTGTAATCCCAGCACTTTGGGAGGTGGAGGCAGGCAGATCACAAGGTCAGGAGATCGAGACCATCCCGGCTAACACAGTGAAATCCTGTCTCTACTAAAAATACAAAAAATTAGCCGGGCGTGGTGGCGGGGGGATGTAGTCCCAGCTACTCAGGAGGCTGAGGCGGGAGAATGGCGTGAACCCGGGAGGCAGAGCTTGCGGTGAGCTGAGATCGTGCCACTGCACTCCAGCCTGGGCGACACAGCCAGAGTCCGTCTCAAAAAAAAAAAAAACTAGTACTCCCAATGAAATAAATGCAACAGAGTTTGAGAGCTCAAGTCACATATTTATTCTGTAAATACTCTCTAAATGGCTACTCTGTAACCAAACATTTTATATTGCTTTTTTATCGAGAGAGGACATACACATTTAGGATTCACACATCTCAACTGTACAGCTTGACCAGTTCTTACATTAGTATGCATCCATGTAACCATCATCCAATTTAAAATGTGGAATATTTCTAGCAGCTCAGAAGGTTCTCTTGTGCCTTCTCCCAGTTCCTAATCCCCCCTCAAAAGATACCCATTATTTTGACTTCTATCACCGTGGTATAATTTTGCCTGCTGTTGAATTCATGGAAGTTCAAATCGACTCCTACAGTATATACTCCTTTGGCTCTGGTCTCTTTTGTTCACCATTATGTCCAGGAAATTCATCCCTTTGCTTACGTGCAACTATAGTTCATTCTTTTTCTCTGATGCACAGAATACTATGCCATTCAATACACATTGAACAATATGCCAGTTTGTTTGTCTGGCATTATTTTTAAAGCAATCTTGTTCTCTTCTCTGAATCTAGAGATTTAAGCTTTTTACAAGATCTCCTGTTGTTTTACAGCCTCAGTGAGGGACTTGAGATGGAAGGTAGGAAAAATATGGTTCCTTCATGTACACTAAATGTAGCTCACTCTCAGATTTTCATGACTAAAGATGTTGGGCCGAGGCTGGGTGCAGTGGCTCACGCCTGTAATCCCAGCACTTTGGGAGGCTGAGACGGGTGTATCACCTGAGGTCGGGAATTCGAGACCAGCCTGGCCAACATGGCAAAATGCCATCTCTACTAAAAATACAAAAATGAGCCAGGCATGGTGGCCCATGCCTGTAATCCCAGCAACTTGGGAGGCTGAGGCAAGAGAATCGCTTGAACCCAGGAGGCCGAGGTTGCAGTGAGCCAAGATTGTGCCACTGCACTCCAGCCTGGGCAAAAGAGTGAAATTCCATCTAAAAAAAAAAAAAAAAAAGATGTTGGGCCTAGCATGGTGGCTCACGCCTGTAATCCCAGCACTTTGGGAGGTTGAGGCGGGAGGATTGCTTGAGGTCAGGAGCTTGAGACTAGCCTGGACAACATAGTGAGACACTGTCTCTATAAAAATAAGTAAATAAATAAAGATACTTGTATCCACCAGGGTCCAGTCTAGAAGGAGTTATTTCAGAGATAGCAATGCACCTTTGTTTGTCTAGCCTCAGGGCTATGCTACATACCCTTCTTTCTGCCGTAATCTTACCTGCGGAAACTTTAAGCCTTCTGACATCCCACAGATCATCACATTGATTCCCAATTACACTGATTCCCAATGAGCAGGAAGTGGTAAGTACTTTGGATTCATTGGAAAACCACATGTGTTCCAGAAGGTGGTACATAAACTCTAGTTCTGATTCCAAGGACTGTATCAGTTAAGGTCCAGGAAGGAAAAACCACACCAGGCATTTCAAACAAAAGGAGATTTTTGGTCCCATGGCTAGAAGGCTGAAAGAATGAAGCAGATGTTGAGGTAACCCAAAAATGAGCAACTGCAGGAAGGAGCTAGCCCCCCTAGGGCTGGGAGAACAAAAAGGAAGAATTAGCATTACTAGCGCCTGGGAACTTGGGTGGACGTGTCACCATGGGGCTGGTGTTGGGGACTCTAAGAGGCGCCCTTGGGCCAGTGTTGAAGAGCCTGAGAAGTGGGGAGCTGGAACCTCCTGCACTTGTTGGAGGGGTGCCATCGTTGCTGAAATCAGGAAGAGATGTCCTTTTTTTTCTCCTTCCACCGTCTGGTCTTTCCCCAGCACCTCCCACTGGCGGAATCTAAAAGGAACTCAGGTGGCGAGAGTGTCTGGGAAATGCAGTTGCAGACTTCTGGGCCCAACGTTGAGAAGAGTGGGCTTGGCCTGAGCAAGAATAGGTAAATAAGGGCACAGCCATCACCTCAAGGTGTGACCGAAGTGAGAAGATTGCATCTGGCTCCTCTGGGAATATGCCAGCAGCAGCTCCTTCTGGCTTGGTTGAAACCTTAGAAGTTCTGGGCCTACTCCCAGTAATGCTGAAAACTCACCATCCCTAGACTATCTGGCAGCTTAGGACCTGCTGTGCTCCTGGCCTCCTGGTTCCTAGCATACAACAGGGGGAGGAAAGAGCCCATCGCAGCTACGCTTTCCCTTCCGAGCCCTCTCTGAGGTCAGTGAGATACACTCCAAAAATTCATGCCTTACACATGTTGCAAGGACTCTCTTAATATAGTGAGTTTAAGTTCAGAGAAGGAAACAAATGAGAACAAAAGACTATTTTATTCTCCCTCACTTTTTTGGTAGGAGGCCTTGATGTGCAGACGTTGATGGGGCAACGATAAGACCAAATAAACAACTGACATCTAACCCCAGAAGGAGAGCAAGGACCTGGGACCCAGAAGGAAGAGGCCGTGAGAAGCACAAAGTGCAGGCATGGACATGATGTGTATAGAGGACAGGACGGTCATGCGCACAGAGGACAGCCATGCGCACAGAGGACAGCCATGTGCACAGAGGACAGCCATGCGCGCAGAGGACAGCCATGTGCACAGAGGACAGCCATGCGTGCAGAGGACAGCCATGCATAGAGGACAGCCATGCGCGCAGAGGACAGCCACACTAAGCTTTGAGGCTTCTGGGGGCAACACAGAGTGACCATTTGAATGGAAATCCCTGAACAGACACAGAGAAAGAGAAACCATCCAACGACTGGGGGTGACACCAGGTTTGCCTGGTGGCCTGGGGACTCCTGGCTCACTGGTCCCATGTCTCCCCCAGCCCATCAGAATTCATGAAGGCTGGCCAGGCACGGTGGCCCACGTCTGTAATCCCAGCATTTTGGGAGGCCGAGGCGGGCGGATCATCTGACTTCGAGACCAGCCTGGCCAACATGGTGAAACCCCGGCTCTACTAAAAATACAAAATTAGCTGAGTGTGGTGGCCCATGCCTGTAATCCCAGCTACTCGGGAGGCTGAGGCAGGAGAATCACTTGAACCCAGGAGGCTGAGGTGCAGTGAGTGGGGATCACGCCATTGCGCTCCAGCGTGGGTGACAGAGTGAGACTCTGTCTCCAAAAAAAAAAAAAATACATGAAGGCTTTCCTACCACACCATGCACGTGGGACACGTCAGAGTTGGGCGCTCCATGGATCTACAGCAAGGCTGTTCGACTAAGAGTGAATAAATGGGTGCATTCCGTGGGCTGAACATGTCAGGAATATTTTCTTCTTAGGGCAGCGATCTTAACTTCTGGAGAAATTGAGTTCCTAAGCCGTAGAGCCTTAGAACCCTGGCACACGTTTCTGTGGAGAAACAGAGAGCCGGGACATCCCAGTCCGCACTCGTCTTTCTTCTGACTGACACCAGCCATAGGAAGCAAGGCCAGGGAGAGCCCCGGGGCCGCGGCGTGTCTGCCCGGAGCAGGGTGGGGAAGCACAGGCACGTCTGCGCCGGGAAGGAACCGGGTTTTTCTAGTCTCTAAGCACAGAGGTATTTTTGACTCAGCACCGTGAAGAGACGACAATAGCTCAGCTTCTGCCAGCTGCCTGATTTAGACACGAGACCTTCACTACATATTTCTGTCTCTTGCCCTACTCAGAAGGACTTAAAAATCCCCCAAGACGGAACTGAGTTTTCCTCTCTTCATTTTTTTAAATTACACTGTTTGAAGAACCCCAAACACATAAGGCTTTGGGCCTCCAAGACCATGTAATCCATTGTGCTTGTGTGCAAGAGCTGCCGCCGGTAGAGGTAGCAGGAATGGCTGGGTCACTCAGCAGGTCCCCTGCCCATCTTCCCACCACCCCTTGCCCCACCCACCGGGAAGGAGGAGGGAACCCAGGCTGCTTTGAGCAGTCATGGTGCCTCTACCTGGAGCCCAATGCACTGTCTTGGGGGCCGGTATTTCCCGGGAGGGCTGTTGTGTGTTTCCCTGTCTGTTTCTCTTTCTGCAATAGGAGCTCTTTCCAAATGAACTGAGGATCATCCACCTCCACCCCTCAGCTCTCAGCATAGAGGTGTACACAAAGTACATGCTCAGTAAATGTTTAACAGATGTATTTTTAATTATTTTATTTTACTTTTTTTTTTTTTTGAGACAGAATCTCGCTCCATCACCCAGGCTGGAGTGCAGTGGCCTGATCTTGGCTCACTGCAGCCTCCACCTCCCAGGTTCAAGTGATTCTCCTGCCTCAGCCTCCCGATCAGCTGAGATGACAGGCATGCGCCACCACGCTCAGCTAATTTTTGTATTTTCAGTAGAGATGGGGTTTCACCACGTTGGCCAGGTTGGCCTCGAACTCCAGACGTCAAGTAATCTTCCCGCCTTGGCATCCCACAGTGCTGGGATTACAGGCATGAGCCACTGCACCTGGTCTATTTATTTATTTATTTTTGAGATGGAGTTTGGCTCTTGTTGCCCAGGCTGGAGTACTGCCCAGGTGATCTGCCCGCCTTGGCCTCCCAAAATGCTGAGATTACAAGCGTGAGCCACCGCACCCAGCCTTTATCTTGTAGTCTTGCTGAACTCACTTATTAGTTCTAGAGGGTTTTTTTGGTAGATTCCTTGGGATATTCATGGGAATAGTCATATCATCTGCAAACAGGGACAGTTTTATTTATTGCTTTCCAATCTGTATTCCTTTTCTTTTCTTTCTTTTTCTTTTTCTTTTTGTGTCATATTGCACTGGCTATTTCCAGCTCCATGTTGAATACATACTTTACTTTAAAAATAGAATTTTAAAAATCTTTTCTTTCTTTTACAAGTTGCAAAACGCTTTTTCTCCTAAACCATCTTCAGCATTTAAAAAATGCATCTGTTAGGCTGGGGATGGTGGCTCATGCCTGTAATCCCAGCACTTTGGGAAGCCAAGGCAGGCAGATCACCTGAGGTCAGGAGTTTGAAACCAGCCTGGCCAACATGGTGAAACCCTGTCTCTACAAAAAATACCCCATCTCTACAAAAAATGGTGGTGAGTGCCTATAATCCCAGCTACTCGGGAGAATGAGACATGAGAATCGCTTGAACCCGTGAGGCGGAGGTTGCAGTGAGCTAAGATGGCGCCGTTGCACTCCAGCCTGGGCAACAGAGCGAGACTCCGTCTCAAAACAAAAAAGAAAATAAAAGGCCACAAGACACGAAAATCAACTGTATGCAGTAGTCCTTCAGTATCCATTGGAGGATTGGTTCCATGATGTGATGCCAAAATCTTCGAATGCTCACATCCTTGACATAAAGTGGCATAGTATTTGTATATAACCTACACATATCTTCCTGTATACTTTAAGTGACCTCTAGTTTACTTATGATATCTAATACAATGTAAGTGCCTTGTAAATAGTTATTATACCGTATTGTTTAGGGAAGAATGACAAGATAAGTCTGTACATGTTCAGTATAGATGCAATTTTCTTTTCTGAATATCTTCAATCCAAGGCAGGTTAAATCCGTGGATGTGGAACCCGTAGATATAGATGGCTAACTGTACCAGCTATGAACATGTGGAGGCTGAAATTAAAATGTATATCAGTTACAATTGCTCAAAAACTATTCAGGTATAACTCTAACAAAATATGTAAATTTATATAATGAACACTATGAATTGCTGATGAAAGAACTGAGAAAAAGATCTAGAGAGGGGAGAGACATATCTTATTCATGGATTGGAAGATAACTTAATAGAGATGTTGGATCCTCCCAAATTGATCTATGTACATGTTTAATGCATTTCTTATCAAAATTCTACCAAGGATTTTCTGCCAGGTGAAGTGGCTCATGCCTGTAATCCCAGCACTTTGGAAGGCCGAGGTGGGTGGATCACCTGAGGTCAGGAGTTTGAGACCAGCCTGGCTAACATGGCGAAACCCCTCTCTACTAAAAACACAAAAAATTAGCCGGGCATGGCAGTGGGCACCTGTAATCCCAGCTACTCAGAAGACTGAGGCAGGAGAGTCGCTTGAACCCAGGAGGCGGAGGTTGAGGTGAGCTGAGATCACGCCATTGCACTTCAGCCTGGGCAAAAAGAGCGAAACTCCATCTCAAAAAGAAAAAAAAAGAAAGAAAGAAAAAAAGAAAGAAAAGCTATTCTAAAGTTGCTGTGGAAAGACATGGAAACTATAATAGCTAAAACAATTTTGGAAAAACAAAACAAAACAAAAGGGACAGTAGGAGGACTCACTCTACCTGATACTAAGGCTCACTCTGTAGCTATAGCAGGCAAGACCGTGGGGCACCGGCTGAGGGACAGACACAGAGATCACAGAATAGAGAGCTCAGAGAGAGTCCATGTTAGTGCAGCCAATTGGTTTTTTTTGGGGGGAGTACGGGATGGGAGGTAGGTTGTTTGTATTGAGACGGAGTCTCCCTCTGTCACCTAGGCTAGAATGCAATGGTGTGATCTCGGCTCGCTGCAACCTACACCTCCTGGGTTCCAGTGATTGTCCTGCCTCAACCACCCAAGTAGCTGGGACTACAGTCGTGCGCCACCACACCCAGCTACTTTTTCTATTTTTAGTAGAGACGGAGTTTCGCCATGTTGGCCAGGCTGGTCTCGAACTCCTGACCTCAGGTGATCCGCCTGCCTTGGCCTCCAAAGTGCTGGGATTACAGGCATGAGCCACCGTGCCCAGCCACCAATTGTTTTTTGATAAAGGTGCAAAAACTGTTCAATGTCGAAAAGAGATTCTTCTTTTTTTTGAGACAGAGTCTCACTCTGTTGCCCAGGCTAGAGTGCAGTGGCGTGATCTCAGCTCACTGTAACCTTCGCCTCCCGGGTTCAAGCGATTCTTTTGCCTCAGCCTTTCGTGTAGCTGGGACTAGAGGTGCGTGCCACCAAGGCCGACTAATTTTTTGTATTTTTAGTAGAGACGGGGTTTCACCGTGTTGGCCGGGATGGTCTCAATCTCCTGACCTCATGATCCGCCCGCCTCAGCCTCCCAAAATGCTGGGATTACAGGCGTGAGCCACTGCGCCCGGCCTAAAAGAGATTCTTTTCTTTTCTTTTCTTTTTTTTGTTTTTGAGACGGAGTTTCGCTCTTGTTGCCCAGGTTGGAGGGCAGTGGCGCCATCTTAGCTCACTGCAACCTCTGCCTCCCAGGTTCAAGTGATGCTCCTGCCCCAGCCTCCCGAGTAGCTGGGATTACAGGCACTGCCACCACGCCTGGCTAATTTTTGTATTTTTAGTAGAGATGGGGTTTCACCGTGTTGGCCAAGCTGGCGTCAAACTCCCAACCTTAGGTGATCTGCCCACCTCAGCTTCCCAAAGTGCTGGGATTACAACCGTGAGTCACTGCACCCCACCAAAAAGAGAGTCTTTTCAACAAATGATGCTAGAGTTGTTAGAAATCCATAGGGGGAAAAAAAAACTCTGGCCTAAACCTCACACTTTCTATAATAATTCAAAATGGGCTGGGTGCGGTGGCTCATGCCTGTAATCCCAGTACTTTGGGAGGCCAAGGTGGGCAGATCACAAGGTCAAGAGATCGAGACCAGCCTGGCCAACATGGTGAAAACCCGTCTCTACTAAAAATACAAAAATTAGCCAGGCGTGGTGGTGCACACCTTTAATCCCAGCTACTCGGGAGGCTGAGGCAGGAGAATCACTTGAACCCAGGAGGCAGAGGTTGCAGTGAGCCGAGATAGCGCCACTGCACTCCAGCCTGGTGACAGAGTGAGACTCCGTCTCAAAAAAAAAAAAAAAAAAAAAAATTCAAAATGGATTGTAGCTGTAAATGTAAAAAATAAAACTATGAAACTTTTAGAAAAAAAAACGTAGTAGGAAGTTTTCAGGACCTGTAACCTAGTGAATAGTTCTTAGACATAATGCCGAAAGCACAATTCACAAAAGAAAAAAAAAAAGTGGGACCTCATCAAAACTTTTGCTCTGTGAAAGTCCCTCAAAGAGGACAAAAATGCAGGCTACAGACAGAGAAAATACTGATAAAGGACACATATCTACAATATAGTGTCTTTTTTTTTTTTTTTTTTTTTTTTGAGACGGAGTCTCGCTCTGTCGCCCGGGCTGGAGTGCAGTGGCCGGATCTCAGCTCACGGCAAGCTCCGCCTCCCGGGTTCCCGCCATTCTCCTGCCTCAGCCTCCCGAGTAGCTGGGACTACAGGCGCCGCCACCTCGCCTGGCTAGTTTTTTTGTATTTTTGTAGTAGAGACGGGGTTTCACCGTGTTAGCCAGGATAGTCTCCATCTCTTGACCTCGTGATCCGCCCGTCTCGGCCTCCCAAAGTGCTGGGATTACAGGCTTGAGCCACTGCGCCCAGCCAGCTTTATTTGCAATAGCGGAAAACTGGAAAGAGCCCAGATGTCCTTCAACAGGTGAGCGGTTAAACAAGCCGGTACATCCACACCATGAAATACTACTCAGCAACAAAAGGGAATAAACTCTTGATAAACCCAACAACTTGGATGGATCTCAAGGGCTTTATGCTCAGTGAAAAAGCCCATCTTGACCCAGAGGGTGTAACTCCCTTTATATAACATTCTTGAAAGGACAGAGTTAATGGAGAACAGATTAGTGGCTGCCAGGAATTAGGGATGGGAGGGAGAAGAGGGTGTAGGTGTGACTATAAAGGCATTGCTCAAGGGGGATCTTTGACGGCAGTTGTGGTCACCCTGATCTACCTATGTGATGAAATGACATTGAACTATACACACTCTTTCTGCCAGTGTCAATTTCCGGCTTTTGATACAGTTATAGAAAATACACCCAATGGGAGGAAGTGGATTGGTCCACGGGACCAACTGAAAATGCTGTTTCTTTGCAACGTTCAGTGAATCCGTAATTATTTCGAACTAAAAAGTGAAAAAAAAAAAAAAAAAAAAAAACCTTGGCAAAAACCAAAAGAAATGAAGCTTGCATCGATGTCAGGTAGGAGCAGCTATATAAATTGTGGGGCCATCCAGCCCCGTCTTTGTACCAGGGAGAGCAGAGCAACTGTTATCATTGAGGGCAGGAAGTCGACATCAAGATGAGTGTAAACAAACAGACCTTATTAAAATAGCCGTTCACTTCCCCTATCTATTTCCTGGTCACTTTCCCACAGTTTATCGTCATCCCTTGAAGCCTGAATCCTCTTTCCTCTGTTAAAAGGGTATAAAGTCTCCAGTATAACCACGTCTTTGAGTTTCACTTCTGTTACTTCCCCTACACATAATAATAAACAATACGTGCCACTGAGCGTGGTGGTGGCTCATGCTTGTAATCCCAGCACTTTGGAGGCTGAGGCAGGTGGATCACCTGAGGTCAGGAGTTCGAGACCAGCCTGGCCAACATGACGAAACCCCATCTCTAGTAAAATACAAAAAATAAGCCGGGCATGGTAGTGGGCGCCTGTAATTCCAGCTACTCGGGAGGCTGAGGCAGGGGAATCGCATGAACCCGTGAGGCAGAGGTTGCAGTGACCTGAGATCGTGCCACTGCACTCCAGCCTGGCGACAGGGTAAGACTCCATCTCAAAAACAAAAAACAAAACAAAACAAAAAAACAAAATCAAAATTATGTGCCTGTTCTCCTGTTAATCTGCCTTTTGTTATTTGAATTCACAGGCCTGCAGACACTGAACCTAAGAGGAAAGGAAAAGTTTTTCCTCCTCGACATCCCTAAAACTACTGTATTATAACAAGCTGTATCATTGGATTTTATACTTAAGTCCCATAGACTTCAACTACTTTAGCAGACAATTACTCCTCAAATTATTGTTACAAAGCGACACTTTTCTTGAGCTATTTCAGGAACCTTAGCAGGGGGAGGGAACTGTCCCAAGATATCCTAATTAAACACCTTATCACAGAATTGTAAAAGAAACTATTCTAAATAAATAAATACCCTGGCTAGTGCTGTGGCACAGGCCTGTAATCCCAGCACTTTCGGAGGCTGAGGCAGGAGGATAGCTTGAGCCCAGGAGTTTGAGACCAGCGTAGGCAACACAGGGAGACCGTATCTCTACAGAAAATGTAAGTGTGCTGGTGTGCACCTGTAGTCTCAGTTACCGGGGGATGCTGAGGTGGGAGATTTGCTTGAGCCTGGGAGTTAGGCTGTAATGAACTATGATTGCACCACTGCACTCCAGCTTGGGAGGCAAAGCGAGACCCTGCTTCAAAATAGATAGATAAATACCCCCCTTGAATTCCTTTATTACAGTAAAAGAGGCAAGATTGAAGGTGTGTTTGAGCATCTGCTTGTTCATTCATGCATTAATTCAAAAGGCTTTGTTTTTGAAATGGAGTCTCGCTCTGTTAGCCATGCTGGAGTGTAGTGGCATGATCTCAGCTCACTGCAACCTCTGCCTCCTGGGTTCAAGTGATTCTCCTGCCTCAGCCTCCTGAGTAGCTGGGAGTATAGGCGCCTGCCACCATGCCGGGCTAAGTTTTGTATTTTTAGTAGAGATGGGGTTTCACCATGTTGGCCAGGTTGGTCTCAAACTCCTGACCTCAGGTCATCTGCCTGCCTCGGCCTCCCAAAGTGCTGGGATTATAGGCGTGAGGCACTGCACCTGGCCATCAAGCAAAAGGCTTTTAAAAGAAGGTTATATAAATTGATACTTTATGTTTTCTTTTATTAATACTGATTTTAGTTTTGTGAAAGTTGTCAGGATAAAAATGAAGTCATCTGTGTTTTAGAAAACCCTGACACGTAGAATCAGAGAAGGCTACGAAGAGAGGATTCAAGCTTGTCTGCCTAACAAAAACTGTCACAACTGACTCAGCAAGGTTGGGCGCGGTGGCTAACCCCTGTAATCCCAGCACTTTGAGAAGCCGAAGTGGGAGGACCACTTGAAGCCTAGAGTATGAGACCAGCCTGGACAACATGATAAGACCTCATCTCTCTTTTTTTTTTTTTTTGAGTAAAAAGACTGCAAAAACCACAGCATTGCACAAAGACTGTTGCAATCTTACACAAAAGATACTTCTGTAGGGATATCTAGGCAGCAACTGCCTGTGTAACCTTGGACTGGTGCCACCCTACTATTAATCCTTGCAGCCAAGGATCATGAGCTCAAAACAATGTGTAATCATCATTCTTTCCTTTATTATTATTATTATTAATTTTTTTTTTTGAGATGGAGGTTTGCTCTGTCACCCAGGTTGGAGTGCAGTGGCACGATCTTGGTTCACTGCAATTTCCGCCTCCTGGGTTCAAGCAATTCTACTGCCTCAGTCTCCTGAGTAGCTGGGATTACAGGCGCTGGCCACTATGCCCAGCTAATTTTTTTGTGTTTTTGGTAGAGACGGAGTTTCACCATGTTGGCCAGGTTGGTCTTGAACTCCTGACCTCAAGTGATCCACTCGCCTCGGCCTCCCAAAGTGCTGGGATTACAGGCTTGAGCCACTGCACATGGCAAAAACATACACACACACACACACACACACACACACACACATATATACATACATATATATATAATTTTTTATAGGCACAGGGTCTCACTATGTTGCCCAGGCTAGTCTTGAGCTCCTGGGCTCGAGCGATCCACCCGCCTTGGCCTCCCAAGGTGCTGGAATTACAGGCATGAGCCACTGCGCCTGTCCTGTCCAGGGAATTCTAAAGCCACCAAGGTTTGAGAAGCATGAGCTGCTGTTATGGACTGCATTGTGTCTCCCCAGCACCACACAATCTGCCGGTTAAAGCCCTAGAACCTATGCAACTGTGTCTGCAGGTAGGATCTTCAGGAGGTAATTAAGGTTAAATGAGGCCATCAGGGTGGAGCTCTAATCTGACAGGACTGTAGCCTTATAAGAAGAGGAAGGAGTGGCCAGGCGCAGTGGCTCACGCCTGTAATACCAGCACTTTGGGAGGCTGAGGTGGGTGGATCACGAGGTCAGGAGTTCAAGACCAGCCTGGCCAATAGGGCAAAACCCTGTCTCTACTAAAAATACAAAATTAGCTGGCTGTGGTGGCTCACACCTGTAATCCTAGCTACTCGGGAGACTGAGGCAGGAGAATCGCTTGAACGCAGGAGAATCGCTTGAACTGGGGACGTGGACGTTGCAGTGAGCTGAGGTTGAACCACTGCACTCCAACCTGGGTGACAGTGAAATTCCACCTCAAAAAAAAAAAAAAAAAAAAGAAGAGGAGGGGAGATATCCCCACTCCAGTCCTGCCCTGTGAGGACACCAGCAAGCCAGGAAGAGGGTCCTCAGCAGAGGCGAGTTGGTCAGCGCCCTGATCTTGGATTGCTGGCCTCCAGAACCGCAAGAAACGAATGGCTGTTGTTTCACTATCCAGTCTGCAGGATTTTGTTTTTGCAGCCCAGGATGGCCAAGACAGCTTTGGAAATGAACATGGCCACTGTTATCTGTGGAGAAGAGACCCTCATTCTAGACTGGTGACTCTCCAGTGCTGCACTCCCACTGAATTTCCCCAGTGCTGTATTTAGAACGTATCCTCAGAGTTTGCCGATGCTGGTCATTCTCTGGAAGCCTTGCTTCCAGAACTCCTGGGAAATTTCAGCTCTGGCACAGACAGCTCTGGCCTTCACGTCAGGAGGCCTGGATTTGTGCCTGAGCTTTGCTGCTTTGCCTTCAAATAAGACTCTTTCCAGCTCTGGTCTCAGTCTCCTCATTTGTAGAATAAAGGAATTGGATTACATTTAGGGTTTTTAACTCCTGAGCAGCAAAACCCTCTTTTCAAAAATAATCTGCGGACTCCCAATATGAATACCTAAGAGTAGGCTGGGCATGGTGGCTCACACCTGCAATCCCAGCACTTTCGGAGGCCGAGGCGAGTGGATCACAAGGTCAGGAGTTCAAGACCAGCCTGGTCAACATGGTGAAACCTTGCCTCTACTAATAATACTTAGCTGTGCGTGGTGGCTGGCACCTGTAATCCCAGCTACTTGAGAGGCTGAGGTAGGAGAATCGCTTGAACCTGGGAGGTGGAGGTTGCAGTGAGCTGAGATCATGCCTTTGCACTCCAGCCTGGGAGACAGAGCAAGACTTTCTCAAAAAAGAAAAAAGAAAAAAAAGACATATATACACTTTATTATTTATTTATTTATTGACTGAGACAGAGTTTCACTCTTGTTGCCCAGGCTGGAGTGCGATGGCACCATGTCGACTCACCACAACCTCCACCTCCTGGGTTCAAGCAATTCTCCTGCCCCAGCCTCCTGAGTAGCTGAGATTACAGGCACGTGCCACCACACCTGGCTAATTTTATATATTTAGTAGAGATGGGGTTTCTCCATGTTGGTCAGGCTGGTTTCGAACTGCCGACCTCAGGTGATTCACCCACCTTGGCCTCCCAAAATGCTGGGATGACAGGCGTGAGCCACCGTGCCCAGGCTTTATTTATTTTTTTAAAGACAGGATCTGACTGTGTCTCCCAGGCTGAAGTGGCCAATCTTGGCTCACTGCAACCCAAGGTTCAAGTGATCCTCCCATCTCAGCCTCTCGAGTAGCTGGGACCACAGGCATGCACCACCACACCTGGCTATTTTTAAAATTTTTTCTAAAGATGGAGTTTCGCTATGTTGCCCAGGCTGGTCTTGAATTCCTGGGCTCAAGCGATCGGGCTGCTTTGGCCTCCCAAAGTGCTGGGATTACAGGTGTAAGCCACCGTGCCTGGCCATATACACATTTTAAAGAGACAGAAGGAAACAGAATAATGGCTATGAAGAAGGGCTTTGTGGAGACCCCAGGTCAAAGTCCCATCTCTGCCATTTTATTAGTTGTATGACTTGGGGCAAGTCAGTTTCTCACAGTGAGTCTCAGTACTCGCACCTGATAAATGGGTACAGATGGTAATGGAGACAAAACATCACAACAGTACTGGCTGTACACATAACAAGCAACAGCAGCTCTGTTGCTATGAGTGATGATAAAATATTACTCGTGTTTATCCCTGCGTCAGCTTTTAAGAGACTCATTTGTCCTCTCAACTCCTATAATGGGCCGTATACATTTATAAGAGTTTAAAAAAGAAAGAAGTTAAAAGAAGGGCTCTGCCGGACGTGATGGCTCACATCCGTAATCCCAGTACTTTGGGAGACTAAGGCAGGAGGATCACCTGAGACCAGAAGTTCAAGACCAGCCTGGGCAAAATAATGAGACCTCATCTCTCCAAAAAAATTTAAAAATTAGCCAGGCGTGATGGCGTGCGCCTGTAGTCCCCGCTACTCGGGAGGAGGGCTGGAGCCCAGGAGTTCGAGGCCGCAGTGAGCTACGCACTCCAGCCTGGTATGTACTACGCCACTGCACTCCAGCCTGGGGAGTAGACTGAGACCCTGTCTCTAAAAACAAAAAGAAGTGCTCTAGGAAGAAATGCTATGCCTGTGTGAGAACCTGTCTTCCTGCCAGAGTGGGAAGGGCCCAGAGCCTTCAGCGCTCTGGAACGAGGAGCAGGGCGCTCTGGGTTCCGGACTCTGGAGCTAAGTTGGAGGCAGGGGATGTGACAGTGCATGCACAAGCCAAGGGCAGGTAATGGCAACAACCCTCACTTGCTCCTTTCACTTAGAAATAAATTGTGGGGTGCAGTGGCTCAAGCCTGTAATCCCAGCACTTTGGGAGGCCAAGGTGGGCGGATCACAAGGTCAGGAGATCAAGACCACGGTGAAACTCCGTCTCTACTAAAAATACAAAAAATTAGCCGGGCACGGTGGCGGGCGCCTGTAGTCCCAGCTACTCAGGAGGCTAAGGCAGGAGAATGGCGTGAACCTGGGAGGCGGAGCTTGCAGTGAGCCAAGATCGCGCCACTGCACTCTAGCCTGGGGGACAGAGTGAGACTCCATCTCAAAAAAATAAATAAATAAATAAATAAATAAATAAATTGTGGGGGCTGGGTGCAGTGGCTCACACCTGTTATCCCAGCACTTTGGGAGGCCGAGGCAGGCGGATCACCTGAGGTCAGGAGTTCAAGGCCAGCCTGTACAACATGGTGAAACCCCATCTCTAAAAAAAAAAATACAAAAATTAGCTGGGGGTGTGGCGTGTGCCTGTAACCCCAGCTACTCAGGAGGCTGAGGCAGGAGAATCACTTGAACCCGGGAGGCGGAGGTTGCAGTGAGCCAAGATTGCACTGCTGCACTCCAGCCTGGGTGACAGAGTGAGACCCTGTCTCAAAAAAAAAAAAAAAAAGAAAGAAATTATGGGATGGTCAAACTAATTGGGGTGAGTAGCTATCTAAAGACAGCCAAAAAAAGTAAAACAAAGAAGCCCAGTGAAAGTGGAGGTAAAACAGGGGAACATGAGAAATGGGATCCAACTCATGGCCCCGTGGGAGGGCAGTGCTCCTAAACCAAGGCTGAGCTGGTGTTCCTAGGCACCCAGTTCTGGGCTCACAGCATCTGGCAAATGTTAGGCAAGCTGACAGGAAAACACCGATGTTGGATCAAACAGGCGTATTCGATTGCTACTGTGGTTTAACCAGCAGAAATTTGTTTTTTCACTGCGCTGAGACTGGAAGTAAAAGAGCAAAGTGCCAGCAGGTCGGTTTCTCCCAACGCCTCTGCCCTTGGTTTGCAGCAGGCGCCTTCTTGCTTTCCTCACACGGTCACCCTTGGATCTGTGTGGTGTCTGTGTCCTAATCGCCCCTGCTGACAAGGCCACAGCCACACTGGACTAAGACCCACTCACATGATCTCATTTTACCTTACTTATCTCTTTAGAGCCCCGTCTCCAAATACAGTCACGCAGTGGGGTACTAGGGCTGGGAATTCCACGTGTGAATTTGGGTGGGGAGGCAGGTCAGTCAAGGGCAACAAGCATGACCACACCCACTGAGTGAGGCTCAGGTACTTCCGCTAGAAAATAATGACAGCAGGGTGGTCCCATGATAGGACAAACCCTATGAGACGGAACATTTTATAACAACCAATTTGCTGGCCAGGCGCGGTGGCTCAAACCTGTAATCCCAGCACTTTCGGAGGCCGAGGCGGGCAGATCACATGGTCAGATCGAGACCATCCTGGCCAACATGGTGAAACCCCGTCTCTACTAAAAATACAAAAAAATTAGCTGGGCGTGGTGGCGCGTGCCTGTAATCCCAGCTACTTGGGAGGCTGAGGCAGGAGAATCACTCAAACCGGGGAGTTGGAGGTTGCGGTGAGCTGAGATCACGCCACTGCACTCCAGCCTGGTAACAGAGCGAAACTCTGTCTCAAAAACAAAAACCAAAAAACAATTTGCTATCCCTTGTTTGTGGGAGGGAGTCTCTAAATCTTCAGAATTTTCTCGGTAATAGGAATGTCTTTGTTATTCGTGAGCCCGTTTGAAATGACCTAAGTGTCTGCTGAAGGCAGATGATTGGGGATGGGGCTGGTCCTAGAAAGACCTCCCATGTGATTGGAGGGCTGGGGTTTGAGCCAGCTGGAACTCCGCAGAGGCGAGGGGGCTGTAGAGCATGTGCAATCAGGTGGCCATCGTTCAGTCATGCCTACACAGTCCAACCCCAAGCTTGGCGTGTGCCAGGAGGGCGCTGCGTTCTGAGTCCACAGGGAGAGAGCCGGGAAGCTCCACATCCGAGAGTCCCAGGCCTCTCCCCACGTGGCTTCTTACTTGGCTGTTCTGGTTGTATCCTTTGTAATTAAACTGTAATTGTATGTGTAGTGCTTTCCTGAGCTCTGTGAGTCATTTTAGTGAACTATCAAGCCTGATGGGGATCCTGGGTATCTCCCAGATTTGTACCCAGTCTGTCAGAAGTGCAGATGTCCTGGGGACCCCGCTTGTGGGTGGTGTCTGCAGTGAGGAAGTCTTATTAGGGCCCATGTCCTTAACGCTGTGGAGTCTGATGCCCATCACTGTGGGTGGTTCGCGTGGGGAAAAGAGCCGCAGTACACCAGGCACTGAGCTGTCTCTAAGCTGCCAGAATAGGCGGTGATGTTGGAAGGCTGTCAGCTCCACAAAAGTCCAGCAGGACAGGAACACTTTTACACTGTTGGTGGGACTGTAAACTAGTTCAACCATTGTGGAAAACAGTGTGGCGATTCCTCAAGGATCTAGAACTAGTAGTACCATATGACCCCGCCATCCCATTACTGGGTATATACCCAAAGGATTAGAAGTCATGCTGCTATAAAGACACATGCACACGTATGTTCATTGCGGCACTATTCACAATAGCAAAGACTTGGAATCAACCCAAATGTCCATCAGTGACAGACTGGATTAAGAAAATGTGGCACATATACACCATGGAATACTATGCAGCCATAAAAAAGGATGAATTCGTGTCCTTTGTAGGGACATGGGTGCAGCTGGAAACCATCATTCTCAGCAAACTATCGCAGGAACAGAAAACCAAACACCGCATGTTCTCACTCATAGGTGGGAACTGAACAATGAGATCACTTGGACATGGGAAGGGGAACATCACACACCGGGGCCTATCATGGGGAGGAGGGAGCGGGGAGGGATGGCATTGGGAGTTATACCTGATGTAAATGACGAGTTGATGGGTGCTGACGAGTTGATGGGTGCAGCACAGCAACATGGCACAAGTATACATATGTAACAAACCTGCACCTTGTGCACATGTACCCTAGAACTTAAAGTATAATAAAAAAAAAAAAAGTCCCGCAGGGCACAGATTTACCTGATGGCATCCAGAGGCTTGAAATCATTGCTGGAGTCTACATATAACATGTAGACTTGGTTTAACAGAAACTCCTCCCCTGCTTTCCGCCTAATCTGAGTGTCTGAGAGGCAAAGAGAGTTTTTTGTTTTGTTTTGTTTTGTTTTGTTTGAGACAGGGTCTCCCTCTGTCACCCAGGCTGGAGTGCAGTGGTGCGATCTCAGCTCACTGCAACCTCTGCCACCCAGGTTCAAGTGATTCTCGTGCCTCAGCCTCCCGAGTAGCCGGGATTAGAGGCACACACCACCAGGCTCAGCTATTTTTTTTTTTTTTTTTTTTTTTTGGTATTTTTAGTGGAGACGAGGTTTTACCATGTTGGCCAGGCTGGTCTCAAACTCCTGACCTCAAGTGACGCACCCACCCCAGCCTCTCAAAGTGCTGAGATTGATTACAGGCGTGAGCCACCATGCCCGGCCAAGAGTTTTAGCTCCATGCACTTTCTGAATTCATCTAGGAGGTAATGGCAGATGCTGTGGTATGATGTGAACAGCTGGATTCAAATCGTTACTCTGGGTCCTTGGCCAAACTGCTCAATCTTTTTGGGTGTCAGGTTTCTTCTTAACATCAGGATAAATGCCTGTCTCTCATAACCCAAATGCCCATCAACAGTGGACTAGATCGATCGTTTGTGGCAAATTCACACGTGCGACAAAAGCAATGAGAATGGGCTGGGTGTGGTGGCTCACACCTATAATCACAGCACTTTGGGAAGCTAAGGCAGGAGGATCACTTGAGCACATGAGTTCAAGACCAGCCTGGGCAACACAGGGAGACCCTGTCTCTGGAGGGTGGTCAGACAAAAGTATAGAACGACATGTACAATATGGATGAATTTTACGTAATGTTGAACAAAAGAGGTAGACACACTGTACCTTTACATAGAGTTCAAAAACCAGTTAAATCAAATCTATGATGTTAAGGGCCAGGTATGTGGCTATCCTTGGGGTGGCAGCTGGGACTAATGGCTGGGAGCTTCTGGAATGTTGGTAATGTTCTGTTTCTTGATCTGTTTCTTGATCTGGGTGTGATTACACAGGTGTGTTCACTTGGTGAATATCCACTGGACGGTATACTTAGGATTTGTGCTCTTTTATGTATGTAGTTACTACTCACAAAATAAACAATATCCAGGCTGGGCATAGTGTCCTCCACCTGTAATCCCCAGCCCTTTGGGAGGCTGAGGCAGGAGGATCACTGGAGCCCAGGAGCTCCAGACCAGCCTGGGTAATATGGTGAGAAACAAAAACTTTAAAAAAATTTATTTACTTATGTTTTTTAGACGGAGTCTCACTCTATCGCCCAGGCTGGAGTGCAGTGGTGCAATCTCGGCTCACTGCAACCTCCGCCGCCCAGGTTCAAGTGATTCTCACGCCTCGGCCTCCTGAGTAGCTAGGACTACAGGTACGCACCATCACGCCCAGCTAATTTTTTTTTTTTTTTTTTTTTGTATTTTTAGTGGAGACAGGGTTTCACCATATTGGCCAGACTGGTCTCGAACTCCTGACCTCAGGTGATCTGCCCGCCTTGGCCTCCCAAAGTACTGGGAATACAGGTGTGAACCACTGTGCCTGGCCTCACAAAAACTTTTTAAAAGCCAGGTGTGGTGGTGTGTACCTGTAGTCTCAGCTAATCAGGAGGCTGAGGTGGGAGGATCATTTGAACCTAGGTGTTCGAGGCTTCAGTGAGCCATGATTGTATCACTGCACTCCAGCCTGAATGACAGAGCAAGATCCTGTCTCTTAAAATATACATACATAGGCAAGGCGCAGTGGGTCAATAAAATATACATACATAGGCAAGGCACAGTGGGTCAAGTCTGTAATCCCAGCACTTTGGGAGGCCGAGGCGGGCAGATCACGAGGTCAGGATTTCAAGGCCAGCCTGACCAACATGGTGAAACCCTGTCTCTACTAAAAATACAAAAATTAGCCGGGCATGGTGGGACATGCCTGTAATCCCAGCTACTCGAGAGGCTAAGGCAGGAGAATCGCTTGAACCCGGAGGTTGCGGTGAACCGAGATCGCATCACTGCACCACAGCCTAAGCAACAGGGCGAGACTCTGTCTCAAAAAAAAAAAAAAAAAAAAAAAAAAAAGAAGCAAGGCCAGATGAATGTGCCAAGGAGCACACTGGGCAGGGATAGAATCATCAGTGTACAGGGAAGAGCAGAATGGTGCCAGGAGAGAAGGGCACAGACTGGGGGTTTACATTTACACTCCAGCACTGACCAAGCAGGTCACGTAACCACTCTGAGCTTCAGCCTTCTCATCAGATTCACGACTGTCCAACAGGTGAGTTGTAAGATTAAATCACCTACGTGAAGCTGCCATCCGGGCACCCGAGGAGCTGCACACACAGGACAGCTCAGCAAGCTGTAAGCACAGCGGTGAGGATGCTGAAAGGCCACGGTCTTACAGTCGGCAGCCTCACCCACTAGACCCATTCGTGGCTCCGACTGTGATGGCCAAGACGACAGGCAGGCTCCGACTGGCATGGTCAGTGGGCAGCTGCAAAGAGCGGCTCTCCATGGCTCCTGACCCTTCTGCATGTGTCAGCTGAAGCTTTCCACGTTGCTCTAGAAAGCAACTTTCCAAGAAATGCTGTTCACACTTTGCCTTCAAGGAAATCATTTGCAGTTACAGCTGCCATGTCCTCACATTAAGCTTATTGCTGGTGACGATGGTGCCAAGAGAGTGGTGCCAAATACAGTCTTCCTGAGTGGCCTTAAAAAAATTAAGCTAATGGCAATTTTAGTCTTATGGAAGCTGTTCTTATAACTGCCAACGTCTCAGCCTGGACATTTCAGGAAACTCAGCAGGAAATTTTGTTTTTAATATTTGTGGGTACATAGTATGGGGTACATGAGTTTTTTGTTTTTGTTTTTGTTTTTTGTGAGATGGAGTTTCACTCTTGTTGCCCAGGCTGGAGCGCAATGGCATGATCTTGGCTCACTGCAACCTCCATATCCTGGGTTCAAGCAATTATCCTGCCTCAGCCTCCTGAGTAGCTGAGACTACAGGCATCCGCCACCACACCCAGCTAATATTTGTATCTTTAGTAGAGACAGGGTTTCACCATGTTGGCCAGGCTGGTCTCGAACTCCAGACCTCAGGTGATCCACCACCTCGGCCTCCCAAAGTGCTGGGATTACAGTATTTTTATTATTTTTATTTCTATTTCTTTCTCTCTTTTTTTTTTTTTTGAGACACAGTCTTGCTCTGTTGCCCAGGCTGAAGTACAGTGGCACCATCTCAGCTCACTACAGCCTCAACTTCCTGGGCTCAAGTTATCCTCCCACCTCAGCCTCCTGAGTAGCTGGGACTATAGATGTGCACCACTACACCTGGGTAATTTTTATCGTTGTTGCTGTTTTTTCGTAGAGATGGGGTTTTGCCATGTTGCCCCCATGTGGCTCAAGCAATCTGCCCACCTTGGCTTCCCAAAGTGTGGGGATTACAGGCATAAGCCACTGCACCCAGCCTGGTAACCAGCATTCTATTCTCTAGCTCCATGAGTTCAATCATTTTAATTTTTAGCTTACACAAATAAGTGAGAACATGCAGTTTGTCTTTCTATGCCTGGATTATTCTAATTAACAGAATGACCTCCAGTTCCATCCATGTTGTTGCGAATGATGGGATCGCATTCTTTTTTACGGCTGAATAGTACTCCATTGTGTATATGCGTGTCAGCAGGAAATTATGTATGTGCAGATTCAGATGCCACTTAGTTGTACTGTTAATTTTAGGAGGTAAAGTCATACAACTAAGTTCCTGTGGAAATACAACTTTAAATGTACATTAACATGCACAGTAATAACAGCCATCACTTGCTCAGGTCCTGTTAGAAGGCAGACATAATGGGAGGTAGTTTCCACGTATTTCTTCAACAACCATTTCCAATGTTTAGCCACCAGAGGTGCTGATGAGCTCCTGTCCCTCTCATGTCACTGTGGTCCTGCAAGGACTAAGAGGCCACACATCATAGTTTGCGTATATCAGGTCAATATAATACACTCATAGGCCGGGCGCAGTGGCTCAAGCCTGTAATCCCAGCACTTTGGGAGGCCGAGATGGGTGGATCACGAGGTCAGGAGATCGAGATCATCCTGGCTAACATGGTGAAACCCTGTCTCTACTAAAAAATACAAAAAAAGTAGCCGGGTGAGGTGGCGGGCGCCTGTAGTCCCAGCTACTCGGGAGGCTGAGGCAGGAGAATGGCGTAAACCCGGGAGGCGGAGCTTGCAGTGAGCTGAGATCGGCCTCTACACTCCAGCCTGGGCGACAGAGCGAGACTCCGTCTCAAAAAACAAAAACAAAAACAAAAACAAAAACACTCATAGAACATTCATTAGAGACCAAGAATAAACAGTCTTAGGGCCCGGCATAGCGCCTCATGCCTTTGGGAGACCGAGGTGGGAGGATCGCTTGAGCTTGGGAGTTTGAAACCAGCCTGAGCAACACACCAAGACCCTGTCTCTACAAAAAATAAAAATAGCCAGGTGTGGTGGTGCACACCTGTGGTCCCAGCTATTCTAGAGGCTGAGGTGTGAGGATCACTTAGCCCAGGAGGTAGAGGTTGCAGTGAGCTGTGATTGCACCACGGCACTCCAGCCTAGGCAACAGAGTGAAATCCTTTCTTAAGAAAGAAAAGAAAAGAAAAAAAGAAAAGAAAAGAAATGAAAAGAAAGTGGGCCGGGCACAGTGGCTCACGCCTGTAATCCCAGCACTTTGGGAGGCCGAGGTGGGAGGATCAGGAGGTCAGGAGATCGAGACCATCTTGCTAACATGGAGAAACCCTGTCTGTACTAAAAAGTACAAAAAAATTAGCGAGGCGTGGTGGCGGCGCCTGTAGTCCCAGCTACTTGGGAGGCTGAGGCAGGAGAATGGCGTGAACCTGGGAGGTAGAGCTTGCAGTAGTGAGCTGAGATCACGCCACTGCACTCCAGCCTGGGCGACAGAGTGAGACTCCGTCTCAAAAAAAAAAAAAAAAAAAAAAAAAGAAATGCTTTTAGGAAGTGCTAACTTACATGAATGTTTCATATTCAGACATATGAGAACCCACCTAGTATTTTAAAATGAGAGCAAATTAGGAACTTAGTTTTTGTTGTGCTTTTTTCTTGAAGTGAGATGATAACATTATAGTTAATGTTTGCTAACGTGATGGTGAATGAAAAGGAAGTAGCAAAATTGTTAGGAAAACTCAGCCGAAGAGAAAGTTCTACCCTGGGAAATATGTTTGCAACATTTTTAACAGTCAAAAGGTTAATTTCCAGAGTGATTATAGATTATTGATTGCAAATCAATAAGACAAAAAAAAAGAGAAATTGGTCATCACATGAATAGGCAATGCATAGCACAAGTAATGCTAATGGTTAATACACTGCACTAACATGACTGATCATTGTGGCAACCAGGAAGGCGTAAATTAGAACATTTTTCCAACTTAGGCTGGCAAAATTTAAAACCATTGACACTTGCCAATGTAAGAGAGTGTGGAAAAGTGGGGAAATGGTGGTGTGGCCTATTTGGAAGGCAACTTGGCAACATCTATCAAAATCCAACCACGATTCTGCTTTCATGACTACACAGACACTATGATATATTTCTCTGTATGTATGTATGTATTTGTATACTTTTCTATCTACATGCCCCAGCCTGGAAAAAAAAAGACTGGAAGGACACGTAGCAGCTGTTAACAGCAGTTTCCTCTGGAGAGCTGTCACAACATCATTTCTTTCCTTCTTTTTTTTTTTTTTTTTTTTTGAGACTAAGTCTTGCTCTTGTCCCCCCAGGCTGGAGTGCAGTGGGGCGATCTCAGCTCACTGCGACCTCCACCTCCTGGGTTCAAGCGATTCTCTTCCCTCAGCCTCCCAAGTAGCTGGGATTACAGGTGCCCGCCACCACACCCAGCTAATTTTTGTATTTTTAGTAGAGACAGGGTTTCACCATATTGGCCAGGCTGGTCTCAAACTCCTGACCTCAGGTTATCCACCTGCCTCGGCCTCCCAAAGTGCTGGGATTACAGGTGTGAGCCACCATGCCTGGCCCACAATATCTTTTTTTTTTTTTTTTTTGAGACGGAGTCTTGCGCTGTTGCCCAGGCTGGACTGCAACGGCATAATCTTGGCTCACTGTAACCTCAGCCTCCCAGGTTCAAGCGACTCCTCTGCCTCAGCCTCCCAAGCAGCTGGGACCACAGGTGTGCGCCACCACACCTGGCTGATTTTTGTATTTTTAGTAGAGACGGGGTTTCACCATATTGGCCAGGCTGGTCTTGAACTCCTGACCTTGTGATCCACCCACGTCGGCCTCCCAAAGTGCTGGGATTACAAGCGTGAACCACCGTGCCCAGCCCCTACAACATCATTTCTAAGTGTCATGCACATGTGCACAAAACACCAATACTAGGCGCACCATTATTTGTGATGCAGAAAAGAAATTTTGCCACTTGATTTTATCTTTAAGAGAGAACTTCATCATTAGGGAAAATGAGTCCTGATTTCACTATGACCTGTTTTCTTTTCTTTTGTTTTTTGAGACAGTTTTGCTCTTGTCGCCTAGGCTGGAGTGCAATGTCACGATCTTGGCTCATAGCAACCTCTGCCTCTCAGGTTCAAGCGATCTTCCTGCCTCAGCCCTGTTAGTAGCTGGGATTACAGGCACGCGCCACCATGTCCAGATAATTTTTGTATTTTTAGTAGAGATGGGGTTTCTCCATGTTGGCCAGGCTCAAACTCCTGACCTCAGGTGATCTGCCTGCCTCAGCCTCCCAAAGTGCTGGGATTACAGGCATGAACCACTGCACCTGGCCTGTAATGTGTTTGTATAAGAAAACTGGGCTCGGAGCGGTGGCTCATGCCTGTAATCCCAGCACTTCGAGAGGCCGAGGTGGGTGGATCATGAGATCAAGAGATCGAGACCATCCTGGGCAACATGGTGAAACCCTGTCTCTACTAAAAATACAAAAAAATACCAGGCGTGGTGGTGGTGGGTGCCTGTAGTCCCAGCTACTGAGAAGGCTGAGGCAGGAGAATCACTTGAAGCCAGGAGGCGGAGGTTGCAGTGAGCTGAGATTGCACCACTGCACTCAAGCCTGGTGACAGAGCAGGACTCTGTCTCAAAAAAAGAAGAAGAAAAGAAAAGAAAAGAAAGAAAAACTATACAGCTGGGAAGAAGAGCCAGGTAGATCTCTACCCCCCAATAAAGAAATTTGACCGTGAAAAAGACAGCTGCACAACGATTACTCAACCTCGTTCATGAGTGTGAAATCACTGCTATCTGTCTCTGTACAGTCATCCTTCGGAGACTGCAGCTTCTGTTCCGGATGACCACAAGAAAGCAAATACTGTAATAAAGTGAGTCACACCATTTTTTTTTGTTTCCCAGAGCATATAAAAGGTATGTTGGCTGAGTGTGGTGGCTCACGGTTGTAATCCCAACAATTTGGGAGGCCAAGGTGGAAGGATCACTTGAGGCCAGGTGTTCAAGACCAGTCTAGGCAACATAGTGGAACCCCATCTCTACAAAACATGAAAAACTTAGCCAGGTGTGGTGGTCCACACCTACAGTCCTCACTACTCAGGAGGCTGAGGCAGGAAGATCGCTTGAGCCCAGGAGTTCGAGGCTATAGTCAGCTAGGATTGCACCAATGCACTCCATCCTGGATGACAGAGAGACACCTTGTCTCAGAAAAGAATTGTTTTCACTATAGTGTAATCTATTAAGTGTGAAATAACATTATGTCTAATAACCACAGTGTACTTACCTTGAGGAAAAATACTTCACTGCTAAAAGATGCTAATGACCATTTCAATCCTCAGCGAGTCCCAATCTTTTTCGTGCTGGGGGGTCTTGCCTTGTTGACGGCTGCTGACTGATCAGGGTGGTGGTTGCTGAAGGCTGGGGTGGCTGTGGCAATTTCCTAAAATCAGACAACAATAATGTCTGCCACATTGATGAACTCTTCCTTTTGTGAAAGATTTCTCTCTAACACGCAATGCTGTCTGATAGCATTTTATCCACAGTACAACCTCGTTTCAAAATTGAAGTCAATCCTCTCAAACCCTGTCACGGCTTTATCAACTAAATTTATGTCATATTAGAAATCCATTGTCGTTTCAACAGTGTTCAAGCATCTTCCCTGGGAGGAGATTTCATCTCAAGAAGCCACTTTTGGCCAGGTGGAGTGGCTCATGCCTGTTATCCCAGCACTTTGGGAGGCTGGATGGGAGGATTGCTTGAGCCCAAGAGTTTGAGAGTAGCCTGGGCAACATAGTGAGACCGTGTCTGTATGAAAAATAAAAAATTAGCCAGGAATGATGGTGGTGCGCCTGTCGTCCCAACTACTTGGGAGGCTAAGGCAGGAGAATCACTTGAACCCAAGAGGTCAAGGCTGCAGTGAGTCATAGTCACACCACTGCAAGATCCTGCTTCAAAAAAAGCCTCTTTCTTTGCTTCTTCCATAAGAAGCAACTCCTCATCCATACAGTTTTTGCTTGTTTGTTTTTGTTTTTTTTTGAGACCGGGGTCTCCCTCTGTCACCCAGGCTGGAGGGCAGTGGTGCTATCTCAGCTCACTGCAGTCTCTGCCTCCCAGGCTCAAGAGATCCTCCCACCTCAGCCTTCCGTGTGGCTGGGACTACAGGCGTGCACCACCATGCCCAGCTAATTTTTGTATTTTTTTTGTAGAGATGGGGTTTCACCATGTTACCTAGGCTGGTTTTGAACTCCTGGGCTCAAGTGATCCATCCACCTCGGCCTCCCAAAGTGCTAGGATTACAGGCATGAGCTACTGCGCCCGGCATCCATACGGGTTTTTTTTTTTTTCAATTGTTATTGTTTTTTTGAGAGAGTCTCAGTGTGTTGCCCAGACTGGAGTCCAGTGGCACGATCTCGGCTCACTGCAACCTCCATCTCCCAGGTTCAAGAGATTCTCCTGCCTCAGACTCTTGAGTAGTTGGGATCACAGGTGCCCGCCACCACACCTGGCTAACATTTTATATTTTTGGTAGAGACGGGGTTTTACCATGTTGGCCAGGCTGGTCTCAAACTCCTGACCTCAAGTGATCCGCCCGCCTCGGCCTCCCAAAGTGCTGGGATTACAGGTGTGAGCCACCGCGCCTGGTCCTCCATACAGTTTTATAATGAGATTGCAGCAATTCAGTCACATCTTCCGGCTCCACTTCTAATTCTAGTTCTCTTGCTATTTCCACCACATCAGCAATTACTTTCTCCACTGAAGTCTTGAACCTCTCAAAGTCACCCATGAGGGTTCTACTACTTTCAAAATCAACTACTTCCAAAATCCTATCGGTGTTGATATTTTGACCTTCTCCCATGAACACAAATGTTCTTAATGGCATCTAGAATGGTGAATCCTTTCCAGAAGGTTTTCAATTTACTTTGCCCAGATCCATCAGAGGAATCACTATCCATGGCAGCGATAGCCTACAAAACGCATTTCTCAAATAAGACTTGAAAATCAAAATTCCTCTTTCATGACTGGGCACCGTGACTCAAGCCTGTAATCCTAAGCACTTTGGGAGGCTGAGATGGGCAGATTGCTTCAGCTCATTGAGTTTGAGACCAGCCTGGGCAACATGGTGAAACCCCGTCTCTACAAAAAATACAAAAAATTAGCCGGGTGTGGTGGTGTGTGCCTGTAGTCCCAGCTACTTGGGAAGCTAAGGGAGGAGGATCACTTGAACCCAGGAGGTCAAGGCTGCAGGGAGCCATGGTCACACCACTGCACTCCAGGCTGGGTGACACAGTGAGACCCTCTCTCAAAAAATAAAAAAAAAAGGCCAGGTGCGGTGGCTCACGCCTGTAATCCCGGCAATTTGGGAGGCCGAGGTCAGTGGATCACCTGAGGTCAGGAGTTTGAGACCAGCCTGGCCAACGTTGTGAAACCCCGTTCTCTACTAAAAATAAAAAATTAGCTAGTGTGGTGGCGGCGCCTTGTAATCCCAGTTACTCGGGAGGCTGAGGCAGGAGAATCACTTGAGCCCGGGAGGCAGAGATTGCAGTGAGCTGAGATCGTATTATTGCAATCTGGCCTGTGCAAAAAGAGTGAAACTCCAACTCAAAAAAAAAAAAAAAAAAAATTCTCAGGTTGTCCTTAGACGCTTTGAGGCCCGGCATTGACTTCTCCTCTTTAGCTATGCTAGATGACATCTTTTTCCTCTATGAGGCTGTTTTGTCTACATGGAAAATCTGTTGTTGAGTGTTGCCACCTTCATCAATGATCTTAGCTAGATGCTCTGGATAACTGGCTGTAGCTCCTACATTAGCACTTGCTGCTTCCCCATGAGCTTTTATGCCATGGAGAGGGCTTCGTTCCTTAAACCTCATGAACCAGCTTCTGCTAGTTTCAGGGTTTTCTTCTGCAGCTTCCTCACCTCTCTCAGCCTTCATAGAATTGAAGAGTTATTATAGGATCTTGCTGTGGATTAGGCTTTGGCTTTGAGGGAATGTTGTAGCTGGTTTGATCTATCTAGACCACTCCAACTTTTTCCATATCAGCAATAAGGCTGTTTGGCTTTCTTCTTGTGTGTTCACTGGAGCAGCACTTAATTCCCTTCAATGACTTGCCCTTTGCATTACAGCTCGGCTGGTGCAGGAGGCCTTACTTCCAGCCGATCCGGGCTTGCATCAGGCCTTCCTCACTAAGCTTCATCATGTCTAGCTTTTGATTTAAAGTGAGAGTCGTGGGACCCTTCCTTCCACTTGAACACATAGAGGCCATAGTAGGGTTATGAATCGGCCTAATTTCCATACTGTTGTGTCTCAGAGAGTGAGGAGACCGGAGGAGAGGGAGAGAGACATCGGGCAGGGGGCTAACGGCCGGTTAGTGGAGCACCCAGAACTCCCACAATACTGATTATTTGCCATCATATATGGGCGCAGTTGGTGGTGCCCCAAAACAATTACAACAGTAACATCAAAGATCACTGATCACAGATCACCATAACAGATCTAATAATAATGAAAAAGTTTGAAATACTGCAAGAATCACCAAAACGTGACACAAAGTGAGTGCATGCTGTTGGAATGCCACGGCACCAACAGACTTGCTTGATGCGACGTTGCCACACACCTTCAAATCATACAAATGCAGTAGCTGCGAATTGCAAGAAAGTGAAGCAATGAAACGAGGCCTGCTCGTGTGTACTGATCTACTGGAAAAAGATGGTAAGGGCACATACAACTGCTTACAGGAGTTTCCTCTGGAGGTCAGAGGGCTATGCACGCAGGGTCTCACCCTGTCCTCCAGGCTGCAGTGGTGCGATCATAGCTCACTGCAGCCTCCAACTCCTGGCCTCAAGCGATCCTCCTGCCTCAGCCTCCCAAAGTGCTGGGATTACAGGTATGAGCCACCACGTCCAGCTAATTTTTTAACTTTTTGTAGAGGTGGAGTCTCACCATGTTGCCTGCAATAGGGTTCTTGTTTTGTCCCCTTCCTGTGACTCACCTCGGTCCCTCGTTGCAGGGCAGAGCAGACTCTCATCATGCAAATTAGCCAATGTATCTTTGAGTGTTTTTACTCATGTAATAAGAATAAAACTAAATATTACTGGTATAAATTAATAAACACAAAGTATCCAGAATTGAGATTAATTTTTATTAAAATAAGAAAATAGGGCCAGGCGCGGTGGCTCACACCTGTAATCCCAGCACTTTGGGAGGCCACGGCGGGTGAATCATGAGGTCAGGAGTTCCAGACAAACCTGGCCAACATGGTGAAACTCCGTCGCTACTAAAAATACAAAAAATTAGCTGGGCGTAGTGGTGGGCACCTATAATCCCAGCTACTCAGGAGGCTGAGGCAGGAGAATCTCTTAAACTCTGGAGGCGGAGCTTGCAGTGAGCCAAGATTGCACCACTGCACTCCAGCCTGGGTGACAGAGTGAGACTCTGTCTCAAAAAAAAAAAAAAAAAAATATATATATATATATATATAAAAGAACAGAAGGAAATCCAAAATTTGAATATTGGTCTTAGTTGACATAATCATACATAACTGTATCTATTATAGAGAGAAGTGTAACCCCAGAGTTAGAAATTATCTGGTCCAAAATGTTTGTTGTGCCGATAAGGAATTGAACCCCAGAAGGTATAGTGACCCCAAGTCACAACATCATGGTCCGCAATGCCAGGAGCACTGGCCAGGTTTCAGAACCCAGGCCAACACTTATCCCAGCACTTTGGGAGGCCGAGGAGGATAGACCATTTGAGCCTCAGAGTTCAGGACCAGCCTGCGCAACATGGTGAATCCACATCTCTACAAAATACAAAAATTAGCCAAGCATGGTGGCAAATGCCTGTAGTGCCAGCTACTCGGGAGGCTGCGGTGAGAGGATCACCTGAGCCTGGGGAGGTCACGGCTGCGGTAGCCATGATAGTCCCACTGCACTCCAGCTAGGGTCACAGAGTGAGACCCTGTCTCAAAAAAAAAAAAAAAAAAAAGGGAAATTAAGTATCCCATTTTTTACACCCAATCTTGGATCTCTGAGAGCCAAAATAAAAGCCTAACAGGGAATTATATGGGGGTTGGGTCATCGGAAGTTTTCAGTGTTTCTTACTGCTTAGAAACTTTCTTGACAGGTGTGGCGGCTCACACTTACAATCCCAGTCCTTTCAGAAGCCGAAGTGGGAGGCTTGTTTGAGCCCAGGTGTTTGAGACCAGCCTGGGGAACATGGTGAGACACCATCTGTAACAAAAAAAAAAAAAAGAAAAAGAAAAATTAGCCAGACATGGTGGCATGTGCCTGTAGTCCCAGCTACACGGGAGGCTGAGGTGGGAGGGCCGCTTGAGCCTGGGAGGTCAAACCTGCAGCGAGCCGAGATCACACCACTGCACTCCAGCCTTAGCAGCAGGGCAAGATCCTGCTTCAAAAAAGAAAAAAAAAGTTGTCTTGAAGCTGTGGGTGACCTAATGTCAAACGGACCCACTCTAGATCCTTTCACTGGAGGCCTCTTTGTAGGTGGCGTGCGTTCTACCAGCTTTTAGGAGCCCTTCCTGGGCTCATCAGTCAAGTTGTGACTTGGCTCTGAGAGTCCCTTGAACAATTTAGCCAGTTTTTTTCCGTAATTCAGAGGAGACAACCCAAATCCCTGCAAACGTCTGAAAACTGGAATCACCAGCTAGTAGTAATTATCACTTACTGCAACTGCCAGCAGTTACCTTTAAACATTGGCACTTGCCAGTGACCCCTTGGTCACCATAAACCCCAAAAGGACATTTGCCCTCTCACAGCACTAATGAATCCTCAGTACTTGTACTGTCCATTCTTACAATGCTATAAAGAAATGTCTGGCCAGGCGTGGTGGTTCCCACCTGTAATTCCAGCACTTTGGGAGGCTGAGGTGTGTGGATCACTTGAGGTCAGGAGTTCGCGACCAGCCTGGCCCACATGGTGAAACCCTGTCTCTACAAAAAAATTCAAAAATTAGCCGGGCATGATGGCGCATGCCCATAATCGCAGCTTCTCGGGAGGCTGAGGGACAAGAATCGCTTGAACCCAGGAGGTGGAGGTTGCGACGAACCAAGATTGCACCACTGTACCCCAACCTGGGTGACAGAGAGAGACTCTGTCTCCAAAATAATAATAATAAGAAAAGAAATATATGAGACTGGGTAATTTATAAAGAAAAGAAGTTTAATTGGCTTGCAGTTCTAGGAAGCATGATGCTGGCATCCGCTTGGCTTCTGGGGACCTCAGGAAGCTTACAGTCATGGAGGAAGGTGAACAGGGAGCAGGCATGTCTTACATGGCAGGAGTAGGAGCAAGAGAGAGAGAGAAGGGGGAGGTGCCATACACTTTTAACAACCAGATCTCATGAGAACTGACACTCATAAGAACACCACCAAGAGGGGATGGTGCTAAACCCTTCATGAGAACTCCACCGCCATGATCCAATTGCCTCCCACCAGGCCCCACCTCCAAGACCGGGGATCACAATTCCGCAACCCAATCGCCTCCCACCAGGCCCCACCTCCAACACCGGGATCACAATTCCGCAACAAAGATTCAAACCCTATCAGCACCTAAAGGTCACGTGTTCTTTCACAGCACAAATAGATCGTAGATACAAAAGCCAAAAGGATTAGGCTCAACGCAGCCCAGACCTGAGAGAACCTACTCGTGACCCCAGGGCTCCGTGAGAAAGAGAGGACCCAGCAGGAGTCACTGGCCTCTTGCCTGTGTTCCTTAGGGACCTCAAGGGCCACCAGAAATCTCTTTTAGGTTGCTTCACAGGTTGTCAGAACCGTGAAAAGCCAAAATCACAAATAATTTGGTTAAATGATCCAATTGGCTTTTATTAGCAATTCATGAACAAGGACAGCATTCATTCTAAAAATTTAGAAAAGGTGCTCTGATAAGCTGAGCAGAAGAGATTGCTAGAAAAAGGGCTGAAGAAGGCAGATAGAAAACCAAAGGCAGGCCCGGTGCGGTGGCTCACGCCTGTAATCACAGCACTTTCGGAGGCTGAGGTGGGCGGATCACGAGGTCAGGAGTTCAAGACCAGCCCGGCCAACATAGTGAAACCTCGTCTCTAATAAAAATACAAAAAATTAGCCGGGCACGGTGGTGGACACCTGTAATCCCAGCTACTCTGGAGGCTGAGGCAGGAGAATTGCTTGAACCTGGGAGGCGAAGCTTACAGTGAGCCAAGATCATGCCACTGCACTCCAGACTGGGCGACAGAGCGAGACTCTGTCTCAACAACAACAAAAAGAAAACTAAAGGCAGATTGGTCAGCATCAGGTTACTTCAAGGTATTTTCTTTGTAAGAGTTAAAGCAGAGGGGATTTCCTTAGCAAGCTGGCTAAAACTGGCTTGTTTGGAGATGTGGTTATTACCTTTCTCTCTCCTGACATCCTGGAAGGTCAGATAAAAAACTTAATTTCACTTTGGTGACATAAAACTTTAGCATGAGTGACTCCATTTTGGTTTGGTCTACTGGGGTCTGGTTCAGGAGCTCAGTACAAACCAATGGCTTCCCATACCTTTTATTTAATGTATATTTTTGAAACTAAGTTGGTATTATTCGAAGTATACTGTCATAAGTTTAGGATCTTAACTGAAATACCCAAGGTAATGCCTAAGAAAAGAACTTTAAAAATATACAGAAAAGTAAAGAAGAAGGGAATCAGAATGGTATATTATAAAAAACCAGCTAACTACAAGAAAAGGTAGTAATGGAGGAATTAAGAAACACAACTAGAAGATGAACAGAAAAAAAATAGCTAAATAACAGAGGTAAATCCTTCTTTATCAGCAATCACCTTCAATGCAAGTTGACTAAACTCTCCTATTAAAAGACATAGGATGTGGTGGGCAGGTGTGGTGGTTTGCATTTTTGTATTCCCAGCACTTTGGGAGGCTGAGGGGGGAGGATTGCTCGAGTCCAGGAATTTGAGACCAGTCTGAGCAACATAGTGGGACCTTGTCTGTACAAATAATTAAAAAAATTAGCCAGTTGCGGTAGCAGATGCCTGTAATTCTAGCTCTTCAGGAGGCTGAGGTGGGTGGATAGCTTGAGACGGGAGGTCGAGGCTTCAGTGAGCTGTGATTGTGCCACTGCACTCCAGCCTGGGTGGCAGAGAGACCCTGTCTCCAAAAAAAAAAAAAAAAAAAAAAAAAAAAAGGAAGACAGAGAATGAGGGGATGAAGAGAGGTTGCTTAATGGGTACAAACATACAGTTAGAAGAAACAAGTTCTTGTATTCAACAGAACAGTATGGTGACTATAGTTAATAATATACTGTACATTTCAAAGAAAACTAGAAGATTTGAAATGTTCCCAACACAAATGTTTGAGGTGATGAATATCCTAAAGATCCTGATTCGATCATCACTTATTACATACGTGTATCATAACACTACGTGCACCCCATAAATATGCAATTATTATGTATCAATAAAAAATAAAGAAACATAAAAAAACAGGTTGGGTACGTTGGCTCATGCCTATAATCCCAGCACTTTGGGAGACTGAGGTGGGTGGATCACCTGAAGTCAGAAGTTCGAGACTAGCCTGGCCAACATGGTGAAACCCCGTCTTTACTAAAAATACAAAATTATCTGGGTGTGGTGGCGTGTGCCTGTAACCCCAGCTACTCAGGAGGCTGAGGCAGGAGAAAAGCTTGAACCCGGGATGCAGAGATTCAAGCGATTAGCACCACTGCACTCCAGCCTGGGTGACAAGAGTGAAACTCCATCTAAAAAAACAAAAAACCAGAGACTGGCAGAATGAATTAAAATCTGGCCCGGCATGGTGGCTCATGCCTGTAATGCCAGCACATTGGGAGGCTGAGGCAGGTGAATCACCTGAGGTCAGGAGTTCAAGACCAGCCTGGCAAACATGACAAAACCCTGTGTCTACTAAAAATACAAAACTAGCCAGGCCTGGTGGCGGGTGCCTGTAATCCCAGCTACTCAGGAGGCTGAGGCAGGAGAATCGCTTGAACCTGGGAGGTGGAGGTTGTAGTGAGTTGAGATCATGTCACTGCACTACAGCCTGGGCAACAGAGTGGGGCTCTGTCTCAAAAACAAACAAACAAACAAACAAAAAAAAAACATATATATATATATATATGCTGTCCACAAGATACTCATATATTAAAAAGCAAGGAAGCTGCAAGGATGGAAAAAGATATTCCATGCAAATAATAACCAAAATGGAGCCAAAGTGACTGTATCATTGTTAAACAAAATTGACTCTAAATGAAAAATGGTTTCAAGAGAGAAGGGACATTTCATGTAGATATAATGTTCACTACAGCAAAAAGATATAACAGTTATAAACATATTTATAACTAATAATACAGCCCCCAAATGTACAGAGCAAAAACGGATAGAATCGAAGAGAGAAACAATTCTTCAATAATAGTTCGACACTTCAATATCCATCTCAGTAACAGATACAACTGACAGATCAATAAGGAAATCAGGAAATTGAACAATACTATAAACCAGTTTGAGCTAACAGACATACATAGACCACCGAGCAATAGCAGAATACACATTCTTCTCCAGTGTATATGGAACATTCTCCAGCATAAACCATAAGTTAAGCCATAAAACAAATCTCAATAAATTTAAAAAGACTAACATCAGGCCAGACGTGGTGGCTCATGCCTGTAATCCCAGCACTTTGGAAGGCCAAGGTGGGTGGATCACTTGAGGCCAGGAGTTCAAGACCAGCCTGGACAACATGGTGAAACCCTGTCTCTACTAAAAATACAAAAATCAGCCAGGAATGGTGGCAGACACCTGTAATCCCAGGTACTTGGGAGGCTGAGGCAAGATTTTGCTTTAACCCTGGAGGCCGAGGTTGCAGTGAGCTGCGATTGGGACACTGCACTCCAGCCTTGGCAACAGAATGAGACTGTCTCAAAAAAAAAAAAAAAAAAAAAGAGAGAGAAAGACAGAGAGGGGGGAAAATGACTAACAGTATACGCAGCATCTTTTCCAATCACAATGGAATGAAACTAGAAATGAGTAACACCAGGAAAACCAGAAAATTCACAAATATGTGGAAATTAAAGTCTTAAACAACCAGTGGGCAAAAGAAGAAATCACAAGGGAAATTAAAAAGTATTTTGAGGCCAGGCGCGGTGGCTCACGCCTGTAATCCCAGCACTTTGGGAGGCCGAGATGGGCGGATCACGAGGTCATGAGATCGAGACCATCCTGGCTAACCCGGTGAAACCCCGTCTCTACTACAAAAATACAAAAAAACTAGCCGGGCGAGGTGGCGGGCGCCTGTAGTCCCAGCTACTCGGGAGGCTGAGGCAGGAGAATGGCGTAAACCCGGGAGGCGGAGCTTGCAGTGAGCTGAGATCCGGCCACTGCCCTCCAGCCTGGGCGACAGAGCGAGACTCCGTCTCAAAAAAAAAAAAAAAGTATTTTGAGATGAATAAAAACAAAAACACAGCATAGCAGTGCTAAGAGGAACTTATAGCTGTAAATGTATGTGTTGAAAAAGAAGAGATATCTCAAATCAATAAACTAATTCTACATCTAAGGAACTAGTAAAAGCAAACTAATGGAGAAAGAAGGAGTCATAACGGGAGGGCACAGATTAAGGAGAGAATCAAAAATCAATAGAGAAAATCAACGAAACTAAAACTTGGTTCTTAAAAAGATCAACAAAACTGACAAATCTGTAGACTAGGGAAAAAGGGAAGAGACTTAAATTACTAAAATTGTTCATTCTTGAAAGGGGAATTAAAAAAAGAAAAATTATTACTGAAATGAGAAAATGAAAGTAGAGATACTACTACCAATTTTATAGAAGTGGAAAAGATTATAAGAGAATGTTATGAATAGTTACAAACCCACAAATTAGATAATCCAACCTAGCCACAACTTAAGACACCTAATTAGATGAAATAAATAAATTCTAGAAACACACAATCTACCCATACTGACTCAAGAAATGAATGCAGGCGGGGGTCCCACGGAAGGCAAGCTGGCGGTGTCGAGGGCTGTTGGGGGTGAAGGTGTCTCATACAACAGGACCAGACGCAGACATGCGTGTCTTTGTAAAGTGAAACATTCAGTGATAACCTCCCTGTGTAAAGATGCTAACGACAGTTCTCATGCTGAAGAACACAGCCTGTATATCCCGGTATGAGAGCTCAGCTACTGGGGAAGACAGTTCTAGGAAAGCGGGCTTCCAACCAGACAGGGATCACTTTGGACCCACTAGCCTGCATTTTCAGTCAGCTTGACAGGGAGGCTTTTGAAGACTGAACAGTTTTCTATGATCCTTAGAGGAGAAATGCCCCAGAGAAATGCAGTATTTACATATGGTCCATTGGTATATACTGGATCTTCAGGAAATACCAGAATTATCAGTGTAGAATATATTCAGTGGTTCACGGGTCACTACGAAGCATTATTCTATGGCTTGACAATACAACCCCCAGAACCGACTCCTATTTCTGCAATGAGGTGTTCTTTCAGAGTCGGTGATAACGGACCAAACCTGCAAATTCATACATGGCACATTCTGAAGTGAAAAAAACAAAAAGGAAACCTAAAGACGCATTCTGTGTTGCAGGGATAACAATGATTGATCTTAACCCAAGAGACACCTGGAATTTTGTGTTTGGACAGGCTTCTTTGACAGATGGTGTGGGGAATTCAGCTTGGCCAGGTATGGCAGTGATTTTTATTGTTCATGATATAAAAGCAATGTGAAGAGGTTCCAGAGAACATCTTCAAGGGGCAATTACAGTCCTGGAATGGCAAGTACTTTGCCGCTTCAATCCCGCAGGACTTGAGCTGGAGATGGATGACTTAGTGGGCACAGTGTGTGCTCCTCCAGGGATGGATGCCCTGAGGGCCCTGTCTTCACCACAGCGTAATATACCAGTGTAGCAAAACTGCATTTTTATTCCTTGAATATATACAAAGAAAGAAAAAAAGAAAGTTTTTCTGTAAGAATAATTTAGGCTGGGCACGGTGGCTCAGGCCTGTAATCCCAGCACTTTGGGAGGCTGAGGCAGGTGGATCACCTGAGGTCAGGAGTTCAAGACCAGCTTGGTCAACATGGTGAAACCCTGTTTCTACTAAAAATACAAAAATCAGCCAGGCATGGTGGTGATGCCAGCTACTTGGGAGCCTGAGGCAGGAGAATCGCTTGAACCTGGGAGGCGGAGGTTGCAGTGAGCTGAGATCACGCCGCTGCACTCCAGCCTGGGCAACAAGAGCGAGACTCCTTCTCAAAAAAAAAAAAAAAAAAGAGAGAATTTAAACCCGCAATGCATAAAAGCATAACAACTCACCCTCTCTATATATCATAAAATTCTGAAATTTCCAAAACAAAGGCCAAGTGCACTGGCTCACACCTGCAATCCTAGCACTTTGGGAGTCCAGGACAGGAGTTCAAGACCAGCTTGAGCAACAAAGCAAGACCCCATTTCTATAAACAAATGAAAAACTTAGCCAGGCATGGTGGCATGTGCTTGTAGAGCAGCTACTCTGGAGGTTCAGTGGCACAATCGCAGCTCACTGCAACCCACCTATTTGCCTATTTATGCAAGTTGCAATGTGCTATGGCTTCAGCACTAGAAAGATAAGCACGTGCTTGATGATGACATCTCCTGACATTCCTGGAGTCACTCTGAAACATCATGGGAATAATGTGAATTTACCAGACCCATGGAACCTTTTAAGAAAAAAGTGGATAATAAAATGCCTTGCAGCCCTCCAAAATAAACAATCTTTTTTTTTTTTTTTTTGAGATGGAGTCTCGCTCTGTTGCCCAGGCTGGAGTGCAGTGGCCGGATCTCGGCTCACTGCAAGCTCCGCCTCCCGGGTTCACACCATTCTCCTGCCTCAGCCTCCCGAGTAGCTGGGACTACAGGCGCCCGCCACCACGCCCAGCTAATTTTTTGTATTTTTAGTAGAGATGGGGTTCACCATGTTAGCCAGGATGGTCTCGATCTCCTGACCTCGTGATCCGCCCGTCTTGGCCTCCCAAAGTGCTGGGATTACAGGTGTGAGCCACCGCGCCCAGCCACAATCTTTTAATAGGAGTAATTAAAATGAAATAGTTGCACACAAAAGAAAAAAGAAATAGAAAATCTCTAAACAGTCATTTGCCATATAATGATGTTTTGGGCGAGTCAGACCTCATAAATGACTATGGTCCCATAAGCTTTAATAGAGCTGTGAAATTCCTATTGCCTGCTAATATCGTAGCCATTGTTGAGCAACGCATTACTCATGTGTCTGTGGCGATGCTGGTGTAAACAAACCTACTGCACTATCAATCACATAAAAGCATAGCACATACAATTAAGCACAGTACATAATACTTGATGATAATAACCAACTATGTTATTGGTTTATGTATTTACTATACTATACTTTCAATCATTATTTTAGAGTATACTTGTTGTTTTTTTTGAAACAGGGTCTCACTGTCACCCAGGCTGGAGTGCAGTGGTGTGATCACAGCTCACTGCAGCCTCAACATCCCAGGCTCAAGCAATCCTCCCACCTTAGCCTCCCAAGTAGCTGGGATTACACGCACGCACCATCATGCCTGGTTAATTTTTTGTATTTTTAGTAGAGATGAGGTTTCGCCATGTTGACCAGGCTGGTCTTGAAATCCTGAACTCAAGGGATCTACCTGCCTTGCGTCCCAAAGTGCTGGGATTATAGTTATGAGCCACTGTGTCTGGTCAGAAAAAAATTTGTAAGTTAATTTAGTGTAGCCTAAGTGTACAGTGTTTATAAAGCCCACAGTAGTATACAGTAATGTCCTAGGCCTTCACATTCACTCATCCCTCATTCACCCAAAGCAATTTCTAGTTCTGCATTTTCCATTCGTGGAAAGTGCCCTATATACAAGTACCATTTAAAAATCTTCTACACCATATTTTTACTGTACATTTCCTATGTTTAGATATGCTTAGATACACAAATACTTACCATTATGTTACCACTGCCTACAGTATTCAGTACAGTAACATGCTGTACAGGTTTGTAGCCTCGGAGCAATAGCCTATGCCATACAGCCTACACTGGTGTAACTACAACCTGTGATGTTTGCACAACAATGAAATCGGCTAATAACACATTTCTCAGAATGTATCCCAGTCATGGAGGGATACATGACTATAGACCTAGAACTATTAAGGAAATTGAATCAATAACAAAAAACCTCTCAACAAATAAACACAACCAAATGGCTTCTCTGATAAATTTTAACAATTCTACAACAATTACTCACAGACACTTCCAACATACCAGGGAAAGGGGAACACTTTCTATATCACCCTGTAAGTCCAGTATTACCCTGATGCTCAAATTAGACAAAAGTACAAGAGAAATATAGACCAATATCCTTTATGAATATACATAAAAAGTACTCAATAAAACACTAGTAAACTAAATTCAGTGGCATGTAAAATGGATTATACACCATGACCGAGTGGGATTTATTCTTGGAAAGCAAGGATGGTTCAACATACTAAAATTAATGTAATATATCATATCAATAGAAGGAATAAAACCATATAATGACATTTTAAGCTAGATGATTAAAACAAACAAGTAAAAAAAACAAAAAAAAAAACACTATATGATCATCTCAATTGATGCAGAAAAAGGATTTGAAAAAATTTAACCTCCTTTTATTATAAAAATATTCAATGAACCAGGAATAGCAAGAAACTTCCTAAACATGGTAAATCCCATATGAGAAAAATTTACAACGAACATAATAATCAATGGGTGAAAGACTGAAAGCTTTCCCTCTAAGGTCAGGATCAAAGCAATAGTACCCACTTTCACCTCTTAGAGTCTCACTCTGTCGCTCAGGCTGGAGTGCAGTGGCGCGATCTTTGCTTACTGCAACCTCTGCCTCCTGGGTTCAAGTGATTCTCCTGCCTCAGCCTCCTGAGTAGCTAGGATTACAGGCAAGTGCCACCACACCTGGCTAATTTTGGTATTTTTGTAGAGACAGGGTTTCGCCATGTTGGCAAGGCTGGTCTTGAACTCCTGACTTCAATGATCCACCCGCCTTGGCCTCCCGGGATTACAGGCGTGAGCTACCACACCCAGCCCACTTTCACCTCTTTTGTTCAATGTAGTGGTGGATGTTCTAAGAATAATTAGGCAAAAACAAGAAAATGCATCTAAATTAGAAAACAAAATAAAGTTATCACTGTTTGCAGATGACAGAATCTTTTTTTGACGATCTTATCTGTGGAAAAACCTAACAACTCCACAAGAACTATTAGAGATAATTTAAAAATTCAGTAAACCTGCAGGATACAAATTAACTCCCAAAAATCAGTTGTATTTTTCTACTTTTGCAATAAATAATCTGAAAGCAAATTTTATTTATTTTATTTTTGGAGACAGAGTCTTGTTCTGTTGCTCAGACTGGAGTGGAGTGGTGCGATCTCAGCTCACTGCAACCTCCACCTCCCAGGTTCAAGTGATTCTCCTGCCTCAGCCTCCCAAATAGCTGGGATTACAGTCGTGTACCACAACACCTCCCGCCCCCCCAGTTTTTGTATTTTTAGTAGAGATGGGGTTTTGCCATGTTGGCTAGGCTGGTCTCAAACTCCTGACCTCAGGTGATCCACCTGCCTCAGCTTCCCAAAGTGCTGAGATTACAGGTATAAGTCACCATGCCTGGCCCGAAAGCAAATTTTTAAAAACAATTCCATTTATAATAGCTTCAAAAGAATACTTAAGAATGTAAAATGGGCCCAGCGCAGTGGTGCATGCCTGTAATCCCAGCACTTCAGGAGGCTGAGGCAGGTGATCACCTGAGCCCAGGAGTTCAAGACCAGCCTGGGTAACATGGCAAAACCCTGTCTTTACAAAAAAATACAAAAATTAGCCAGTCGTGGTGGCACATGCCTGTCATCCCAGCTACTTGGGAAGCTGAGTTGGGAGGATCACTTGAGCCCAGGAGGTTAAGACTGCAGTAAGCCAAGATTGTTACACTGCACTCTATCTAGCCTGGGTGATATAGAGTGAGACTCTGTCTTAAATAAATAAATAAATTAATTAATTAATAAAAGAATTTAAAATGGTGCAGCTACTACAAAAAATAGTTTGGTGGCTATCCACATAATTATCATGATACAGCAATTCCATTCACAGATATAGATCCAAAGGAATTAGCCACTTACACAGACGCTTGTATGCCAGTGTTCATTGCAGTATTACTTAAAACAGCCAAAAGGTAGAAACAACCAAGTATCCATCAACACATAAATGAATTAAAAAAGTGATATATACAGTGATATATACTTACAATGGAATATTATTCAGATTTAAAAAGGAATGAAGTCCTGATGCGTGCTACAACATATATGGACCCAATCACGTGCTACGTGAAATAAGCCCAACACAGAGAACATAGATTATACAATTCCAGTTATACAAGGTATCTAGAACAGGCAAATCTGTAAAAATAAAGTAGATTAGAGATTACCAGGGGCTTACTGGTTATAAAGGAGTAATGAAAAACTTTTAGAATTAGCTAATGGTAATATTGTATAACATTGTGAGTATAATGATTGCCAGTGAATTGTACACTTAAAATGGCAAATTTTATGTTACATATATTTTAATACAGTTTTAAAAATTAGTAATTGAATGTATCAAAAATCTTTGAACTGTATATTTAAAATGGGTAAATTGTATAATATATGAATTGTATCTCAATAAAGCTATTTTTTTTTTTTTTTTTTTTTTTTTTTTGAGATGGAGTCTGCACTGTTTCCCTGGCTGGAGTGCGGTGGCATGACCTTGGCTCACTGCAACCTCCACCTCCCAGGTTCAAGTGATTCTCCTTGCCTCAGCCTCCAAAGTACCTGGGATTACAGGCACCCGCCACGATGCCTGGCTAATTTTTTGTATTTTTAGTAGAGAACGGGGTTTCACTCTGTTGGCCAGGCTGGTCTCGAACTCCTGACCTTGTGATCCACCTGCCTCAGCCTCCCAAAGTGCTGGGATTACAGCTGTGAGCCACTGCACCTGGCCAAAAATGTAAAAAATAAAAAAATCAATTGTATTTCTATTGTGTACTCATTGGTATTGTAGTACCAGTGAGTATACCAAACATGAAATTAAGAAAACAATTCCGGCCGGGCACGGTGGCTCACGCCTATAATCCGAGCACTTTGGGAGGATGAGGCGGGCGGATCACCAGGAGTTCAAGATCAGCCTGGCCAACATGGTGAAACCCCATCTCTACTAAAAATACAAAAATTAGCCGAGCATGGTGGTCCCAGATACTTGGGAGGTTGAGGCAGGAGAATCACTTGAACCTGGGAGGCGGAGGTTGCAGTGAGCCAAGATCGCGCCACTGCACTCCAGCCTGGGCGAGTGAGTGAGACTCCATCTCAAAAAAAAAAAAAAAAAAAGGAAAACAATTCAATTTACAATAGCATCAAAAACAATAAGTCCTTAGAAACAAGTTTAGCAAATGAAGTGAAGAACTTATACTCTGAATACGTCAAATGAAAGAAATTAAAGTAATACTAAATAAATGGAAGGACATCCCATGTTTATGAATCAGAAGTCTTAATACTAAGATGGCAAAATTTCCCAAACTGCTCAATAGATTCAACATAAACCATATCAAAATCTCAGATGACTTATTTGCAGAAGTTGACAGGCTGATCCTAAATTCACGTGGAAATTTAATGAATGCAGAATAGCCAGGTCAATCTTCAGACAGACTAACAAAATGGAGAACTCACACTTTCCAATTTCAAAACTTTCTACAATGTTACAATAAGCGAAACAGTGGGGTGCTGGCTGTCACATATATAGAGCAATGGAACAGAATTGAGAGTCTATAAACAAATCTTTACACATACAACTTATTGATCTTTGAAAAACTGCCAAGACAATTCAATGGAAAGAGAATGGTTTTTCAACAGATGGTACTGGGACAACTGGTTAGCTACATATAATATTAAGAAAACCAAGTGGGATCCCTCTATATCACACAACATGCCAAAATTAACTCACAATAAACACCAAAATGAGGGTAATAGTTATAGGGTGGAGGATTTGTTTTGGGGGCAACAAAAACGTTCTCAAACTGATCATCATGATGGATGCCCAACTGTGACTATGGGACTACGGTAAAAGCCATTGAATTATATACTTCAAGCAGGTGAACTGTATGGTATGTAAATTGTAATAGCTCAATAAATCATTTTAAACAATGAAACGACAAAGCGTTATCATTCATGATTCCATGGATGTGACCGGATGATAAAGGAATCCTATGAACAACTGTATGCCCACAAATCTCATAATTTAGATGAAATGACCCAACTCTTTCAAAGACAGAAATGAGTAAAACATAAGGAGAAATAGACAATCTGACTAGGCCTATATCTATTTTAAATTGGATCAACAATTAATAATCTTCCAGAAAAGAAAACGACAGGTCTAAATGCTTTCACTGCTGAATTTTGCCAGACATTTCAGGAAGAAATACCGATTGTCTGCGATCTGCTTCTCGGAAATAGAAGCAGAAGGAACACTTCCTCACTCATTGTATCAGACTAATGTTATTCTGATGCCAAAACCATGCGAAGATAGAGCAAAACATAAAACCACAAACCACTGACTCTTCTGAACACAGATACAATAAAATATTGGCAAGCTGAATCTAACGATGTATCAAAAGAACTGCACATCACAACCCAGTGGGATTCATTCCAGGTATGCTGGTTGGACTGGCTGTATCAGCAATAAAAATTCAGTTAATGTAATCTACTATGTCAACGGTAGAAAAGGAAAATTCATATGATCATATCAGTTGATGTAAAAAGGCATTTGCCAAAATCTACCATCTATTCAATAGTTGAAAACTCTTAGCAAACGAGGAATGGAAGGGAGCTTCTTCAACTTGGTAAAATAAATCTACAAAAAACCCTACAGTTAACATTATAGTTAATAGTGAGAAACTGGACACCTTACCCTTAGGATTGGGAGGAAGGCAAGAATTTCCCCTCTCTCCATTCCTATTCAACATCTTTCTGGAAGTCCTAGCTAATGTACTGTCAGGAAAAGGAAATACAAATTATACAGATAGGGAAAGAAGAACTAAAACTATGTGTTCACAGATGGAATGATTGATTCTGTAGCAAATCTCTAAGAACTGACAATAAAGGCCACCAAAACAAAACAAAACACCACACTTCTGCAAATATTGCAATATGCAGCACCCAAGATTAATAACATAGAAATGTCAATTGCTGCCAGGCACGGTGGCTCACGCCTGTAATCCCGGCACTTTGGGAGGCCGAGGCGGATGGATCATGAGAGGTCAGGATTTCAAGACCAGCCTGGCCAACACAGTGAAACCCTGTCTCTACTACAAATACAAAAATTAGCTGGGCATGGTGGTGTGCACCTGTAGTCCCAGCTACTGAGGAGGCTGAGGCAGGAGAATTGCTTGAACCCAGGAGGCGGAGGTTGCGGTGAGCTGAGATTGCCCCACTGCACTGCAGCCTGGGCAACAAGAACAAAACTCCGTCTCAAAACAAAACAAAACAAAAAAACAACAAAAAAGAAATATCAATTGTTTTTTCTATATACCACCAGTGAACAACTGGAATTTGAAACTAAAAACCTAGTGCCCTTTACAATAGCACCAAAAAAATCAAACACTTACAAATCTTAGTGAAATATGTATAGGATATATACGAGGAAAACTGTGAAAACTCTAGTGAAAGAAATCAAAGATATAGATAAATGAAGGGATAGCTCATATTTGTGAATTAGAACACACAACACTGTTATCAATTATTTGCAACTTGATCTACAAAGTCTACATAACGCTAATCAAAGTCTCAGCGAACTATTTTGTAGATGTCAACAGAGTCTATAATTTATAGGAAAAGACAAAAGACCAAAATAGCCAACACAAGAATGAAGAACAAAGATGAAGAACTGACACTGCCCAACTTTAGGACTTACTATAAAACTACACTGATGTGCTATTCATCAAGGAAGTGGATCCATGGAACAGAAGAGAAGGCCCCACACATAAGTCAATTGATCTCTGACAAGAGAGCAAAGGCTTATTAGCAAAGGCTTCAAAGAGAAATCTTATTAGGATTTCAGCGGAGCAAGGAGAGGCTTTTCAACAACTGGTGCTGGAACACAACTGGATGCTCATACGACAAAACAAAACACAAAAACCCTGGCTCATGCCTGTAATCCCGACACTTCGGGAGGTAGAGGAGGGTGGATTGTTTGAGCTCAGGACTTTGGGACCAGCCTGGACAACATGGTGAAATGCTATCTCTATAAAAAATACAAAAATTAGCTGGACGTGGTGGCATGCGCCTGTAGTCTCAGACACTTCGGAGGCTGAGGTGGGAGGATCGCTTAGGTCCAGAAGATTGAGGCTGCCGTGAGCCGTGATCATGCCACAGCATTCCAGCCTGGATGAGAAAGCGAGACCCCGTCTCAAAATACAAACAAAAACAAAAAATCCTTGACAGACCTTACATCTTTCATAAAAATCAACTCAAAATGGGTCATAAACCTCAATATAAAACATGAAACTATAAAATTCATAGGAAACAGGAGAAAATCTAGGTGCCTTAGGTTTAGCAATATCTTTAAATGTCCAAAGCACAATTCATGAAAGAAAAAATTAAAAGTTGTTACTTTATTAAAATTAAAAACTTCTGCTCTTCAAAAGGTACTACTGGCCAGGCACAGCGCTGTAATCCCAGCACTTTGGGAGGCTGACAGGCTGAGGTAGGAGATTCCTTGAGAACCCCTGAGTTTGAGACCAGGTTGGGCAACATAGTGAGACCCCATCTCTACAAAAAATACAAAAATGAGCTGGGTGTGGTGGCGCATGCCTGAAGCCTCAGCTACTCTGGAGACTGAGGTGGGAGCTTTGCTTGAGCCCGGGAGGTCAAGGTTACAGTGATCTGTGATCACGCCACCGTACTCCAGTTCTGGGCAACAGAACGAGACCTTGTCTCAATTTAAAATAATAATAATAATAAAGGCAAAGATGTGAATAGATATTTCACCTGAGAGGATAGTAAAGAAGGCAAATGAACACATGAAAATGTTCAATATCATCTATCACCAGGGAACTGCAAATGAAAATGAAATACCACCACACACCTACTAGAAAGACTAAAATCCAAAAAGCACTGACAACACCAAATACAGGAACTCTTCTTCATTGCTGGTTGTAAAATGATACACCCCATTAGAGGGCAGTTTTGCGGTTCCTTACAAAACTAAACATAGTTTTCCACCTTACAACCCAGCAATCACACGCCTAGATTTTTACCCAACCGATCTGAAAAGTGATTTACACATAAAAACCTGCACACAAATGTTTGTAGCAGCTTTATTCATAATAGCCAAGAATGGAAGGCAAACCAATGGGTCCTTCAATAGGGGAGTGGACGAACTGCTGCATACTCACACACAATACCACTCAGCAAGGGAAACAACGTACTGATATTCCTGACAAAATGGATGAAGCTCAAATTGTGTTGAGCAAAAGAAGCCAGACACAAATAAGTATGTACTGCATGAATCTATTTATACGAAGTTAACGAACAAACGAATCTGTGTTAACAGGTGGTAGATCAGTGTTTTACCTTTTTTTGTGGGGGGGCGGGGTGAGGCAGAGGGGTACGTCATGACTACAGAGAGCTGCTCCTTTGAGGTTATAGAAGTGTCATTATCTTTGAGTGTTGGCTATGGGTGTATATATTTGTCAAAACACAAGATTTTGACAAATCTTATTAGGATTTGGGCACTCTACTCTGTATTTGTACAATAAAAATGATTATTTGGAAGAAAAAGTTAGTGGGGCAGTGGAGGGCTGTAATTGGATGTGGCCGTGGCGAAGCTTCTGCAGATGAATGACAAGTTTCTATTTCTTACCGTGGGGGTGATCTGAAAGTTGTTCTTAAGTAAGAATTTATGAATCTATACATTTGTTTCATGTACTAGGCTTTTGGATGTGTGGCATTTTATAATGTAAAAAAAAAATGTTTTTAAGGAGTCCATTTTATCATTGGTTGGGTTGGACTACATAATCTGTAAATAAATATTCAACCCTATAATTGTATGACTCTGTATTATTCCTATGACAAAATCAGTAGGCCAGGTGCAGTGGCTCACGCCTGTAACCCCAGCACTTCGGGAGGCTGAGGCAGGAGGACTGCTTGAGGTCAGGAGTTTGAGAGTGGCCTGGGCAACATAGTGAGATCCCTCCTCTACAAAAAATTTTAAAAACTAGCTAGACACGGCGGTGTGTGTCTGTAGTTCCAGCTACTCAGGAAACTAAAGCAGGAAGACTGCTCGTACCTGGGAGGTTGAGGCTGTGGTGAGCTGTGTTCGTCTCACTGTATTCCAGCCTGAATGACACCAAGACTATCTCAAAAAAACAAAACAAAACAAAACAACACTCGTTATGAAGACATAAAAATATTACAAGACATTTTCTTTCTAAATGTTTTTTGTAGAAGTGGGGTCCCACTATGTTGCCTAGGTTGATCTCGAACCCCTGGGCTCTCAAGACATCTTCCTGCTTCAGCCTTCCAAAGTGTTGAGATTATAGGCGTGGGCCACGATTCCTCTTTAATAAAACTTTGGGGGCTGAGGCAGGAGAACTGCTTGAGGTATTTTTGTTTGTTTTTAGACAGGGTCTCTGTCACCCAGGCTGGAGTGCAGTGGTGTGATCTCAGCTCACTGCAGCCTCTGCCTACCAGATTCAAGTGATTCTCCTGCCTCAGCCTCCTGAGTAGCTGGGACTACAGGCATGAGCCACCAAGCCCTGCTAAGTTTTATTTTTTTAGTGGAGACAGGGTTTCACCACATTGGCCAGGTTGGTCTCGAACTCCTGAGCTCAAGTGTTCCGCCTGCCTTGGCCTCCCAAAATGCTGGGACTACAGGTGTGAGCCACTGCGCCCGGCCAATAAAACTATATTCAAAAACCATTGTTTGTAGGCAAGAATCATCCCCTCTGCTTCTCCTAACTTCTGACTGCATTGTCCTCATAAGGGGAAGAAATCCTGAAAACACGATTTTCTAATCTGCACTGACTTCAAGGCTTGTACTGACAAGCTTTCTTCAAAAAAGTAACCTCTAGCCTGAGCAACACACGACATCCCACCTCTTACAAAGAAAAAAAAAAAATAGCTGGGTATGGTGGCAAGCACTGGTAGTCCCAGATACTCAAGAGACTGAGGCAGAAAAATCACCTGAGCCCAGGAGTTGGAGGTTGCAGTGAACTATGATTGAGCCACTGCACTCCAGCCTGGGTGACAGAGTGAGATCCTGTCTCAAAAAAAAAAAAAAAAAAAAAAAAGCCATAGAGAACATATCTGTAATACAGGCTCCCACATACCTGAATCCCGTCCTGCTCTAGCCAAAGACCACATGTGACCACTAAGGCGACGTGTACACTGATGAGAAACTCCAGCAAAGGAACACTATTCTAGGAGTTACACTAGATTGGCACCTAGTAAAACCTTTTCAAGTTTTCTCCATATCCTCATGAAATACTCTAGTCCGGCAGCCTCGACTGCGCCCAGGATGTCTTTAGCCTAGGCTCTGCAGGCCTGGGTGGTCTCCCCAATCCCACAGACGACAGCTCACCGTTCTACTATGAGGAAGGCTGTCTCAGGCGATCCAGGGCCTTGGTCCCAAAGGCATGGGCAGAAATGGAACACTGCCCGTCTCAAATCTGTTCAGGTCAGAGCGAAGGGAAGTGCTCCAGCCCCAACCTGGTAGCTGAAAGCAGTTGTCCTAAGGAAGGAGGGTGGTCAGGTCTTGTCTGCAGAGCAGAAGCCTCTGAGAAAAATCTTTCCTGCTCTGCCGCATGGAAGCCAGACAGAGGTGGTTGGTCTTGTGCCCACAGGAAGCGGATCTGAGCGATCTTTCCACTCATGTTAGTTCAGAGGAAGAGGAACCTGTGGAGAGGATCCACCCACCCGAAAGCTCCGCCCCCAGTACTGCAGCCTTAACAGTCCTATAATTGGACCAATTTATATCCGCACTGGGCCACAATACAGGCTCATATTTAAGGGAGCCAAGATCCAACAGATTTCACCACTGTAGCATATTCAAACTACCCTGATAAGTGGAACTCTATGCGAACAGCATAACTTCAACAAACAAAGTAGGCTCCCAACAACGTGTGAAAAACCGAAGCAGGGTAAACATTTCAGTGCAGGTCAGTGTGGCGCTGATTCACTTGACAGAAAGATGCAAACTGCGCATGTACAAAAACCTCTTTGAGTCCTTTATTAACGTCTGGAGATGTGTGGTACATACGATTAACAGCATCACACCAGCTACAGAAGTACAGAGAACCAAGAGAATGTACTTCAGAACAAGGATCTGAGAGCACCTTACGGTGTTGCCTGCTCTGAACCTCCACAAAAACCCAATTCTGACACACGCAAGACAGACGATATAACAATTTCACTTGGGAATGGTTCCTTTAAAAAAATGACAAGAACTAATAGTTCAAACCCTTTAGAGTGTGAGATGCGGCAGCTCGCTTGGTGCCGTGGCACTGCTGTAAAAGGCCAACGTGGGCATTTGAAGGTCAGGCAGAAGAACCGAATGGGGTGGGTGGAAGAGGTTTTATTTTCAGTGTAGAGAGATAACAGATGGTCCGAGTGGATACTTTCAGTCCAGGCTCAGTATGGGGCCTGCAGGAATCCACTAGATAAATACAGTCTATAAACCGGAAGGCTAAAAAACACCAGCCAGCCATCCTTGTCATTGCTTCCAACTGGTGGACACTGACGCATCCGGAGTCACTTATGACACAGAGCAGGTTTAACAGGGGTGCCCCGAACGCAAGAAGGCGGCTCACTGTGTCCAGTCAGCTCTGATCCTTCCATGCCACTGGATGTCACGGGGCCCTCTGCTTTCACATGTGAACTAAGGAACACTTCCTTTATTTCAAAGTTCCACTTTGGAAAAACCAAAACCCTCCCCCCACCCCCACCATCATTCTTCATCAATTTGCTTCCAATCTCCTGATTCTTCTGGGTCTAGACTTTTTCCTTTCGCTTCAATTTGGACACTTTTTTGACAGTCCCGTTCTTGTTCAGAAGCTTCAGGACGCGGTCTTTATGGTCTAAAACCTTAAGCATGGAGTCTCTGGCTTCACTGATCTGATCCATCACGAGTTTACACCTCTGCATATTTCCCTGAAACAGAAGATATCACATCATCAATCAGTGATCGTGAGGGCAGTACGGCTTTTTAAAAAACTGCCTGCCTTCGGGCAGAGGCCGCGTTGAGGCTTCCACACAGAGAAAACATCTTCTTGTTTCTCAGTAGTGCAGGCTGAAGCACACGTTTTTAACTGAAGATATGAGGGATACAGGGGCAACAGGAGAAGTAGGGCTTTACAGAAAGCAACTTCATAAATTGGATGATCAGAAGGGAAGGGGCTCACTCAAACCTGTATCAGTTCATTTATTCGGTGGAGATCATCATCGGTTGCTGCTTTTTTCTTTGGGATAATCCCTTCCTGCAGGTTGGTAAGTCTTTCATAGACATCATGTTCTAGATTCGTCTGCAACACACAAAAGGGAGAATATCATGACCTCGGAAATATTTTTCTATGTCAACCCCAGGCAAATGAACCCACCTTGAATCACCTTTGTAAACTGTCTAAGAGTTGTTTGGGTGACAATGTCCTTTCTCCTAAGGACTAAGATACTAAGGTTTAAAAACAGTAAAGGGGCTGGGCGCGGTGGCTCACGCCTATAATCCCAGCACTTTGGGAGGTTGAGGCGGGTGGATCACCTGAGGTCCGGAGTTCGAGACCAGCCTGACCAATGTGGTAAAACCCCATCTCTATTAAAAATACAAAATTAGCCGGGCGTGGTGGTGCGTGCCTGTAATCCCAGTTACTCGGGAGGCTGAGGCAGAAGAATCGCTTGAACCCGGGAGGCAGAGGTTGCAGTGAGCTGAGATCGCACCATTGCACTCCAGCCTGGGCAACAAGAGTGAAATTCCATCTAAAAAACAAATAAATACAATACAATAAAATAAAGGCAGTAAAGGAAACGGATCAACAAAGATTGACATTATAATTTGCCATAGTTCAGAGCCTATCTTCAAGGATAACTTTTGAATACTGCCTTGAATCCATAATTCTTCTGAAACACAAGTCTCCAAGTTTCACAGAAGTGATTTCTGCTAAGTCAGAAGTAGCCAAGGTACTACATTTTTTAGATACTGACAACAGACAGTGTTCTTCAGGTCACTGCTACTGAAAAGAAGGAAAAACTTTATGAGGTTGTTGCCTCCTCTTCACCCAGCTGGTGAAGGAGGGATTCTTGCCCTAGCGTTATAGAAATGGCCAAACATGTAAGATCCAACACTGGACAGATAAGATTAACAGCAGTTTATGAATCACAAATACAGTCATGCTCTGCTTTATGACAGGGATATGTTCTGAGAAATGTCTTTAGGCAACTTTGCTGTTGTGTGAACATCACAGAATGTACTTACACAAACCTAGATGTTATGGACTACCACATACTTAGACTACATGATAGAGCCTACTGCTCCTAGACTACAAACGTGTACACCATGTCACTGCAAGGAATAGTGCGGGAAACGGAAACACAGTGTTAACTATTTGTGTGTCTACACATATCTACACATAGAAAAGGTATGGTAAAAATATGGCATGACAGATTAAAAATGGTAAAGAGCACTCACATGAATGCAGTCTACCAGGACGGTGAAGTTGCTCTGGGTGAGTCAGGGGGTGAGCAGTGAGTGAATGTGAAGCTCTAAGACATCACTGTACGCTACTGTTGGCTTTACAAGCACTGTGCCCTGAGGCTACACTAAATCTATTAAAAATATTCTTCTTTCTTCAATAACAAATTAACCTTAGCATACTCTTTTTACTTTATAAATTTCTAAACTGTTTTAAACTTCTTGACTCTTTGGCAATAAAACTTAGCTTAAAATACATGTTGTGGGACAAATGTGGACACTGTTGTGTAGTTACAAAAAATTATCTTCTTTATATCTTTATTCTATAAACTTTGTTTTTTGAGACAGTGTCTTACTCTGTTGTCCAGGATGGAGTGCAGTGGCGCGATCATGGCTAAGGGCAGCCTTGGTCTTCCAGGCTCAAGAGATCCTCCTACCTCAGCCTCCCAGGTAGCTGGGACTAGAGGTGTGCACCACTACACCCAGCTAATTAAAACACTTTTGTTTTGTAGAAACAGGGTCCCACTATGTTGCCCAGCAGGCCTCAAACTCCTGGGCCCAAGCAATCCTTTTCCCCCAGCTTCCCAAAGTGCTGGGATCACAGGCCTGAGCCACTGACCTTGGCCCCTTATTTTGGAATTAAAAAAAATTTAACTTTTTTAACTTGTTTGTTAAAAATTAAGACACAGGACAGACGGGGCAACACAGTGAGACCCCTTCTCTACAAATTTTCTTTCCCCCCAAGACAGAGTTTCGCTCTTTTGCCCAGGCTTGAGTGCAGTGGCACAATCTCAGCTCGCTGCAACCTCCGCCTTCTGGTTTCAAGCGATTCTCCTGCCTCAGTATCCCGAGTAGCTGGCGCCTGCCACCATGCCTAGCTTATTTTTGTATTTTTAGTAGAGACGGGGTTTCACCATGTTGGCCATGGTCTCCAACTCCTGACCTCGTGATCTGCCCACCTCGGCCTCCCAAAGTGCTGGGATTACAGGTTTGAGCCACCACATCTGGCCTCTACAAAAAATGTTTAAAAATCAGCCGGGTGCAGTGACTCACACATAGTCCCAGCTGTTTGCGGGGGCTGAGGTGAGAGGATTACTTAAGCCCAGCAGGCTGGTCATGGCTGTAGTAAGCCATGATCGTGCCACTGCACTCCAACCTGGGCAACACAGCAAGACTCCGTCTCAAAAAAAACAAAAAAACAAAAACAAAAACAAAAAAGAACAGGAGAGAGGGAGAGGTACGACCCGGTCTCTGGATGACGATGTGTTGACTGGCTTATCTGAGTAATATTGGAATACTGGAAGCTGGCAGGGAACTGGAGCCTACTACTTAGCAAGGAGCAGGAGTTGTGTGCCTGGTCCCTGTGGTATGAGGGGCTGTTTGGCTAGGAGACTTCATCTGAGGGAGCAGAGTTGGGAGGAGGGACTCTCGGTTAGGCCATTTGAGGCTCCCCCTATTTCAGATGTCACAACATGACATAACACTGAATCTTAAATTTAGGTCTTACACCACAGTTGTTCCATATATTTTGGATCTGGGTACCAGAACTCAAATATATTTCAGTTTTAAGCACATGTAACTGACACAGTGATATTACATAGCACACATAAAAATGCTACCATAACCCACGTTAGCTGGGAATGCTTCAGAGTTACTTATAAAAAGTTCTATGGACTCAGCAATCTCCAGTGTCTTCTCCTTTCTTCAGCATGATGAACTGCTAGAACTCCACCTACCAGCTGTAGTAACTGGGCGGCACAGAGGTGAACTTTCCAGCCTTGAGCACGACAGGATACTCCTTTCTGATTAGCTATTTCCTGCAGCATAGCTTTCTTCTCCTCTGGAACCATAAAAAACAAAAATATGTGTTATTTCAGTGTTTAAAAAGGTAAATGATTTGTGTTCAAGCAGTGTAAATGCCATTATTTTAGTAAGAATTTTATTATGTTTTTGAGACAATGGTACAATCTTGGCTCACCGCAACCTTCACCTCCTAGGCTCAAACGATTCTCCCATTTCAGCCTCCCAAGTAGCTGGGACTACAGGTGTGTGCCACCATGCTGGGCTCACTTTTGTACTTTTTGTAGGGATGGGGTCTTGCTATGTTGACCAGGTTGGTCTTAAACTCCTGGGCTCAAGCAATTTGCCTGCCTTGGCCTCCCAAAGTTTTGGGATTAGGGATTACCCGGCCATAAGAACTTCTTTCTTTGAGGTAATGGTTTCATCTAGGAGAGGTAAGCCAAGAGGACCCCAGGCTGCTTACTCCCCTCCTTCCCCTCCACTAAGTGCTACCTCCTAAAGCAGGGCTGTCTCTCAGAGACAAGCTTGCCACATGTCAAGCCAGGGCCTCCCCCATCTCCAAGGCCCTGGCTCAAACATTTTGCCGGAAGAAGTGGGCTGTAAAACAGATACCTTCTAATTTCTTCCTGAAGGAAGTGAGTCCATTTGCAAGAGTGTGAAGAAGTTCAAACCTAAAGGTGCTCCTGAGAACAGTGGAGGCTGTGGTGAAGGGAACTGGGGGAGATTTGTGGAACTAATGAAGATATAGCCTAGACTATGTGCAGGCTGGTTTGAAGGAAAGAACAAAGCATAAGAGGTGCTGGGATTACAAGAGGGAGCCTTTCTAAGGGCAGAACAACTTTATCAAATCAAGAAAGAACTCTTCTTTTTCTGTTTTCGAACACTGTTTATCATGAAAAGGTATTTAATTTTGTCAGATTTTCTATATTGACTGATACAATCATGTGATTTTTCTTCTTTAGCTTTTGTTGTGGGTTGGCTTTCTTCCCGAAAGATATGTTGAAGTTCCTTGGTACCTGTGACTATAACTACACTAGAATGTAATGTAGGCCAAGCGCAGTGGCTCACACTTGTAATCCCAGCACTTTGGAAGGCTGAGGCAGGTGGATCACTTGAGGTCAGGAATTCGGAACCAGCCTGGCCAACATGGTGAAACCCTGTCTCTACTAAAAATACAAAAAATTAGCTGGGTGTGGTGGTGGGTGCCCGTAATCCCAGCTACTCAGGAGGCTGAGGCACAAGAATTGCTTGAACCCGGGAGGCGGAGGTTGCAGTGAGTTAAGACTGCACCATTGTACTCCAGCCTGGGGGACAGAGCGAGACTCCGTTGCAAGAAAAAAAAAAAAAAAAGGTAATTTGGTTAAGAAGTCATACTGGATTAAGGTGAGCTGTAAATCCAGTGACTGGTGTCTGTACAAGGAGGGAGGGAGAGAGAGAAGTAGAGAGAGAAAAGGAAGGGGACAGGAGAGAGAGAAAGGAGGATGGGAGAGGCAGAGAGACAAAGAGAAGAATGCCATTTGAAGACGGAGACAGACTGGAGTGGTGCAGGTGCAAGCCAGGAACACCAAAGATTGCCGGCAATCACAAGAAACCAAAGAGGCAAGGGAGGATTCTCCTCTACTGCTTTCACAGCCAGCATGATCCTATCAGACCTTTATTCTGGACTTCTAGCCCCCAGAACCATGAGAGAATAATTCGTACTGTTTTATGCCACCCAGTTCACAGTACTTTGTTATGGCAACCCTAGGAAATTAATAAGGCCAGTTAATAGGATGAATTACTTTGGCTTTCTAATGTTGAACCAGCTTTGTACAGCAAAAATAAATTCTACTTGGTCAAGGTATATACTGCTGGATTTGATTTGCTAATATTTTATTAATGCATTTTTACATCTATATTCATGAGAAATATTGATCTGTCGTTTTCTATATTTGTACACTTTGGTTTTGATAGCATGAAAATATTGGCTTCATAAAATAAATTTGGAATGTCCTTGCCTACATTTTAAAAGACACTGCTGAGAAGGGGATCATTACCTGGTGAGCCGATTCTCTTATCAGTATGTAATGTCCCTCTGTGTCTCTAGCAATTTTCTTTCCTCAGAAGTTTACTTTATGTGACATTAATATGGCCACTCCTGCTTTTTTGTAAATTAATTTCATATTGTGTGGATTAATTTCGTATTGTGTGCATGCGTGGTTTTTTTTTTTTGAGACGGAGTCTCACTCTGTCGCCTAGGCTGGAGAGCAGTGGCATGATCTCGGCTCACTGCAAACCTCCACTTCCCGGGGATTCGTGTGATTCTCCTGCCTCAGCCTCCTGAAGAGCTGAAATTACAGGTGTGCACAACCATGCCTGGCTAATTTTTATATTTTCAGTAGGGGTGAGGTTTCACCATGTTGGCCAGGCTGATCTCGAACTCCTGACCTCAGGTGATCCACCCACCTTGGCCTCCCAAAGTGCTGCGTCAGTCACCACGCCTGGCTTGCATGTGTTTTTCTAGCCTTTTACTGTCAATCTACCTATGCCACTGTATTCAAAGTGAGTTTCCTGTACACAGCACATAGTTGGATTGTGTTTTTTCATTGATTGGGCCAATCTGTGTTTAATTGGTATGTTTAGACTATTTACATTTATGACAATAACTAGTATGTAAGGCTTAGGTCTGCCACATTACTATGTGTTTTCTGTACTTCTTTTCTTTCCTGTGAGGTTTTTTTTTTTGAGACAGAGTCTTGCTCTGTTGCCCAGGCTGGAGTGTGGGGCGGTGGTGCGATCTTGGCTCACTGCAACCTCTGCCTCCCGGGTTCAAGAGATTCTCCTGCCTCACAGCCTCCTGAGTAGCTGGGATTAAAGGCGCCCGCCATCACGCCTGGCTAATTTTTTTATATTTTTAGTAGAGACAGGGTTTTACCATGTTGGCCAGGCTGATTTTCAACTCCTGACCTCCGGTGATCCACCCGCCTCAACCTCCCAAAGTGCTGGGATTACAGGCGTGAGTCACCGCGCCTGGCCTCCTGTGAGTTTTAGTCTATCTTCATGTATTTATATATATAATTTATATGTTATTTAGTAGCTTAGGCAAAATAGCTGCACTAAAGTTTCATGGTCAAGAGGCACTGTGTAAAGGAGGTTAGCACGAGTCTAGTGGAACAGAAGATTCAGGGATCGCAAACCTTTCAGCTGTCAAGTTATCTTTCTTGAGACAGTTTTTGAAGAGCAAGTCCCAATAAACATTTAGACTCTTGTAGTGTGGCTGGAAATGCTACTGAGCAAATTCCTAAATATTTTTCCTATGGAATTCTTGTGGCATGAAGAGCTGTTCAGTGGTTCATAGCCTCCTTCCACTGAAAGGCAATATTCCCTGACCTCTGGAAATCTCCTTCTTTCCCAACCTCAGAGCACACTTGTGAGGAAGAAAAGCCGGGAAATGCAGCCGCCTCTGTACTTCCATTCAGAGACTGAACTGTTAGCTTCTCCACCTCTGCTTAATTAGTCAGTACTCCATCCAGGTGGGACTCATCTTGAGCCTTCAGGAAAACCCTTTGAGCAGTTTCCAAATGGAATTTATGTAAGAGAATGGGAAATGTGACCAATTATCTACAGGCTCACATTTCTTTGTACATATATCATATCCGAGATTAATGGCACTTAAAAAAGTCCATCAGTAGAAATATTTGCAGGTATTTGCAAAGTACTATCAGCACTTTCAATCATATGTGGGTTTATTAAAAGGTTATTCTCAGGTTCTACCAGAACAACAAAACATTCATTGAGGGCTTACCTTAGACCACTCCAAGAGCTTCGTATATATATTAAACAAAAGATCTTCTGGCAGAAATGCTTACAATGCGTGTACATTTTAGCATCTTAGGAACTACTGTGGACTTAACTGTGTTATACAGTAACCCAGTACAGCTCTTCCACAATGACTCTGGAAGCCACCGGTCTCCTCCATCAGTACTTTGGGAGCTGTTAACACGTGGATTTTACAAAGACCAAGGCTGTCACTTAACCATTAAACTGCAATTCCAATAAATACACACAGCTTGCTAGGGCAAAGGGTAATTTTCTAAGTTTTATATTCTACAGGATAGACTTAAACACTGAAGCCTCAAGATGTTGTAACAAAAATTTATGGTTTTTTGAAACTGGAAAACTGTGGTTCTGTTTTTCTCTTCTATTTTAATTAAGTTTATACCAATTTCATGCATTAATACCAAACATTTCTGAAGAAACTAACCTTTGACCCGGACGTCACTGTACCTCTGAAAGTGGTGGTAAGCAGCTTTCCAGGGGTTCCGATAGTGACGAAGCAAAGTAATGGGGGGTCTCGGACGCACTGGGACATACCTCACACCTTCCTCATCTATTACAGAGAAGACATTAAACAACTTATTAACATCGTCAGCAATCCTCAAAGTTCAATTCCAGTAAGCGAGGCATGACTGAGGCTGACTATGTAGCGAGCCTCTGGGCTGGACTCTGACTTTACTGGGAAGCGCCATGACACAAGTCAGCCTGTGACCATTACCAATATACTCCTTGGGAGGAGACTTGCGCTTCTCAGCCTTGACCAGAAGACTCTTGGCAGTGGACTTCTCATCGTCAGTGCTGTTTGTCTCCATCATGTCACCTTCTTCTGTTGAGATCACGTGCTGCTGCTTTCGAGGCTTTTTCCTTGGGGAGGCACCAGGCGGTAGGTCGCTTGTAGGCATGGACAGGTTGTTTGCCAGCAACGAGAGAGATGGAGACACAGTGTTGGCAGCCAGCGGAGGAACTGCTGTCATAGGAAAAGGAGCACACATAGCTGTAAGAACTCAAACACAACGCAGTTTGACTTCCTTCCTTCCAACAAAGACTGATTAAGAAGACAGCACAGAGCACCAACGTTTATTGAGTCTTCCTATGTGTCTGGCGCTGTGCTAAGCACTCTGCGGCAGAAGCTGCACACTCCTCCCTAGTAGCCCGTATCTTCATCTTCCTTAGTTCCAGGACCTCCCTTTGACAAGGGCACAATAACATTCAGCTAAAGAATGTACTTCCTAGCCTCCATGACAGGTGTGGTCATCTCAGATGCAAGTAGAAGCATTTTGTAGCACTTTCAGGAAGTTTCCAGGAGGGAGAGAGAGAGCAGGTGTGACCTACTCCTTGTGTTCTTTCTGTGATCCTGGAACTCAGATGAGAGGGCTGCAGCATCCCCAGCTGTCCTGAATCAAGAGCATGAAGGTCAAATCCTAGGGGTGGTGGAGCGAAGAGGTGGAAGGAGCCTGGCTTTCTAACAATTTGATGAAGTCCACACACCATCCCTGAACTGTCTGCCTCAGGACTTCTTCCAAAGGAGGTAACAGGATCTTATGAGTTAAGCTACTATTTTTCACACTTTTTTAACATAAATGTCTAGCAGGTAACCTATTAACTCATTATCGTAAAAATCATCCTAATACGTAGCCATTATTATTATCCTCCAATTCACAGATGAGAACGTATGGCACAAGTCACACAAGCATGAAGTGGGCAAGCTGGGACTGACAGAGACAGTCTGGCTTCAGAGCTCGCACTCTCACCGACCACAGTGTGCTACCTCCAGATAAAAAGATGTGTTGTGAGGATGTAAACATTTGCTTGGGCTTGTATGAATCACACATCTAGGAACTTAAAAATCATGTTAAGGGCTCACCTGAACTCTTCTTTTCACTCTACCACATACTTGCCCTATTTTCCTCTACCCACTCTGCTGCCCACTCCCAACAGTCATATCCTAAACTTTCCTGTCGCCGTTGAATAGAAACTGCCTCACACCCGATCTCAATTTCTAGCATCCAACTCCCCAGGTAAATCCAACTCTCTTTCTAGGTTCTTCCCCTCAGTACTCAGCCTCCAGCACTCCTTAGGCCTACAAGGAACTATCACCTGTTCACCCAACCATGTTCCTGCAGTCACCCACCCCTCTCATGTCTATCCTCCCCCATCGCCAGGTCTGAACCCTATAATCACTGGATTCCTTTTCTTCCTTCATTGTCGCTTCCTTTTCTGGCTTTGCTCACTTAGCAAAAGGACAAGAGGTTAAATCCTATTCTCCAACCAGTCTGCACCTATGCAACCGAATGTCGCCAGAGGGCGACACACTACCATGCCGACTGGCCTCACTGGGACAGCCCTCTCTCTCTGCTAGGTCCAGTCTCTCGCGCGATGCCTGCTTCACACCTTCCTCTCCCTCAAACACTCGATGCCTCCGCCACCATTTGTACTCTCAGTGGATGGCCTTGCTTTCTATTTTACTGAAAAAGATAGATGCAATCACAAGAACATGTCCATCAAGTCCCACCACCTCATTTCCCCCTCTCCACTGTGGCCCTATATTCTCCTTCTCTCCAGGCTTTTGGCAAAGGCCAGCCTCTTCAGGTACACACAAATCCCACCCACTCTCACCTCCTCAAACAATGCTCCAGGAATTCACAACTTTCTCCTGCATCCCCAATTCTTCTCAGTCTACTGGATCATTCCCATTAATATACAAAACTCTTATTTGTCCCATCTTTAAAAAATCTTCTTCTTGGCCAGGCGTGGTGGCTCACCTAATCCTAGCACTTTGGGAGGCGAAGGCAGGCAGATCACAAAGTCAGGAGTTCAAGCCCAGCCTGGCCAATGTGGTGAAACCCCATCTCTACTAAAAACACAAAAATTAGCCCAGTGTGGTGGCAGGTGCCTGTAATCCCCACTACTCAGGAGGTTGAGGCAGGAGAATTGCTTGAAACCAGAAGGCGGAGGTTGCAGTGAGCCGAGATCATGCCCCTGTACTCTAGCCTGGGTGAAAGAGCACAACTCCATCTAAAAAAAAAAATCTTCTTGACATCATGTCACTTCAAACACCTTTTTTCTCTTCCTTTAGAACAAATGCCTCAAACGTGCTGTTCATATATAATGTCTCTATTTCTCCCGGCTTTCTCCTGAACTTGCTCCCAGTCATGCTTTTACCCCATCATTACACAAAAACTGCTTTTCTCAAGACCTCTGTGACCTCTGCTTGCCAAATTCAAAGGTCACTGCTCAGACCTCATCTTCCTGATCTCTCAAGAGCATGTGATCCACCTGATCATTCTCTCCTCCCTGAAATATTTTTGTTCTTGCAGCTTCCAGGACACCACACACTGTAAGTGATATTCTTACCCTGTGTTCCCTCCATCCAGCCTCCTTTGCTGGACTTTACTTCCTCTCCCATCTCATCATAGTGCACTATCCTAAGACTACATCATGGACTGCTTCTGTCTTTATCAAGATACATTCATTCCCTAGGTGATCTGAACCACTCATCCAGGCTCATGACTTCAAATACAGTTTCTATATATAATAACAACTCTCAAATTTGTATCTGCAACTTCATTTTCTATTCCAAAAACCAGCCTCATAGATTCAACTATTTATTTGATGTCTACATTTGAAATGCCTAACAGACATCTGGAACTTACCCTGTCAAAAACTAAACTCCTAACCTTTCCCTACAAAACATGGTTCTCCTGCAGGCTTTCCTGATTCAGTCAATGGCAACTCTGTGGCCTCCGACTGCTAAGGCCAAAATCTTGGAAGTTGTCCCAGATACTGTTCTCTCACACTCAGCATCCAATCATGAAACACACTTAGCTCTACCTTAAAAACACAGAATCCTACCACCTCACGCTACTTCCGCCACTACTGCCCTGGCTGAGCCTTCATTGTTCCTTGCAATTAATGCAACAGCTGCTTGACAGGTCTCCCTGATTCCATCCCTGCTCCCAGAGTCTGTTCTTTCCCCAGCAGCCAGAGTCTTTATCTTCAGTCCTAAGTGAGCGCTTAGCACTGCTCTGCTCACACTCCCTGCTCTGCTCCAACAGCTCCCTGCCAACCCCAGCAAAGCCAAAGCCTTTACAACAGCCTGTGGGCCCTGTTCAACCATGATCTGATCCCGCTGCCACTCCCCTTCTTACTTAGCTCCAGCGACCTTTGGTTCTTTGCTATATTTTGAGCACATCATGCATGCTCCTATCTCCAGATTTTTGTACTTACTGCTCTCTGGCCTGGAATACTCTTTCCCCGGATATCCTCATGGCCAGCAACTTCATTTCTTTAATGTCTCTACTCAATAGTCACTTCCTCAGTGAGGCTTTCTCCTAAAACCTTTATACAAATTCCAGTCCTGGCTACAACTTTCCCCTATATTTCGTTTCTGCTTTGTTTCTCCATAGCACTTATCACCCAAACATACATATACACACATACGTACATATGTAATTTAGTCATCTTTTTATCTTTTGTCTCCCTTGCTAGAACGTAAGAGCTAACAGGATAAAGCTGCATTTGTCTAACACAAAGCTGCTTTGTCGTGCCTAGAACAATTTCTGGAATAGACCCCTGTAGGTTGAGGTAGGATTACAGGCAGTTCCCTAGCACAGAGAGGTAAAGGGAACCAGCCAAAAAGAGCAGATGAGTAGCATAACTGAGGATGCTTCATTTCCCCTTCTGGATTACTTATGGTATCTTTCAAAGAAAGGGCCAAGGCTAAAAATATCCACAGAAAGAGATTTCATGGCAGAATAAATAGATGAGTAAATAAACAGGAGATTAAAAAAACTACAGACACAGCACAATCACACCTCTATCAGGCAAACAACATGAGAAACAAATGGAGGCCTTCTCACTGAAATAGTAGGTAATACTGGATACCAGAGAACAAATAACTTACTTTCTTCTTTGGATTTGTTTTTACTTCACACAGTTTGTATACTGAATATGTTACTTTTGTAGGAAAAACAAAATTACACAATAAATTATTAAAAAAAAAAAGAAAAAAAGAAAACCTCTCAAGTGACTTGACTTTCTCAAACCGGAAGTCTAGAGTTAAGATGAAGTGGTAAAGGGAGAAATGAATTGCTTTAAGATTTTACTAATCACACATAGGCTTTTCAGCAACATAAATCTTACCTGATTGCATAACAAGGCAATGAAACTTGGAAATAAACAGTACTATAGCCATATTGTGACCCTTTTACATAGTAGCATTTTCTTAATGCATGCAAGGAAACTACATTGAAGGACATCCATGGGGAAATACTAATCTCTTTCATGATTTTGGCCAGAAATTAAACTTAATTACAAAAGGGAAGCAAAGTAGTTTTAGTTTTCACAATGAGTTCATTGCTTTCTTCTATTTATCAAAAACGAATGACATGCAACATCTAAAATGGGTATCAGGGAGTCTCGGCTGAGGGTCATAGAAGAATCTGGATGCTGGAGGAGAATTAGGGAAGCGGAAGAGGCAACTGCCAATGGAGAGTATTCTATGGACGGACTTACCAGAAACTGGCCTCATGATATCCATTGGTTCTACTTCTTCTTTCACTTTAATTTCAGGAACAGGAGGGCCCAAGACGGAGGACAGACTGCCACCCACAGTGACTGATGGAGGTGGTGCAGCTGCAATGGTGGTGATGGGTGGAGTGATGGGGACCGCTCCAGGAATGGTTGAAAGGGCAACGGCTGGTTGTGATGGGGGACTGGCTGCTGCAATCATAGTTGGAATGGTCGGTGGAGGCTGCTGGGCAGTTGGAGGGACGGCAATGGTAGGCTGATCATTATTTTGATTGGATACAGTCTCCATGGACACAGTGACGGGAGTGGCCATAGACACGTGGATTTCAGACTTGGGTTTGGCACTAAAACACAAAAGAAAAGCACATGTAGCAAATAAGAAAAAAACTGCCTTCATCTACAACATCTCAGAGGATGGGTATTTGTCCAATTATTTCTGTTCAGCACACTGCACAATTGATACTCTATTTCTTTTTTAATTTTTAATTTTTAAAAAATTTTGAGACAGGGTCTCACTCTGTTACCCATGCTGGAGTGCAGAGGTGTGATCTTGGCTCACTGCAACCTCTGTCTTCTGGGCTCAAGGGATTCTCCCACCTCATCCTCCCGAGTAGCTGGGACTACAGGTGTGTGCCACCATGCCAGGCTAATTTTTGTATTTTTTGTGGAGATGGGGTTTCACCATGTTGCCCAGGCTGATCTCTAACTCCTGAGCTCAAGTGATCCACCTGTCTCGGCCTCCCAAAGTGCTGGGATTACAGGTGAGAACCACCACGCCCAGCTTTAATACTCTATTTCTTGACTTTAAAGTTTAACAAAGCAATTTTAAATGTCAATCAGGTTTAAAAAATATACTGTATGTCCTCCTCCCACCAAAGTTTTTATAAGCAGTAATAAAATTAACAACAAAATAACACTTTAAAGAACTCACTCAAAGTCATATCGTCATAGCACAACCAATTTTCATAATATTAATATACATTTTCCCCCAGAATTCCTTAATATATATGTTGACTTTGGAGTTGTTATTTTTCTGGGTTTTTTTTTTCTTTCTTTTCTTTCTTTTTCTTTACAGTTGTAATTGAGAGGGACTGAGGTTGAGCTGATTACTAATGGCCAATGCCTAATCAACCATTCCTGTGTAAATGGAATTTCCATAAAAACTCGAAAAGACTGGATTCAGGAGCTTCTGGGATAGCTAGCACGTGAAAATTCCTGGAGGGGCGTGCCTGGAGAGGTCATGGAAGCTTCACATCCCTTCTCCCAGGCCTTATGCGTCTGTTCCAGTTGGTTGGTCATCTGCATCCTCTGTAATAGCCTTTATGAAAATAGGTTAATGTACATAAAGTGTTTTCCTGAGTTCTGTGTGCTGTTTTAGCAAATTAATCAAAATGCATGGGAACTAGCTGGTCAGAAGAACAAGTAAAACCACCTGGGGCTTGCATTTGGCATTGAAAGTTTGGTAGTCCTGTGGTACTGAGCCCTCAACCTGTGAGATCTGACACTATCTCCAAGTGTCATAATTGAATTGGAGGGCACCCACCTGGTGTCTTTTGCAAATCTGGTTGGTTGGTTGCTGGGGAGACATCCTCCCCCAATTCTTACTAACCAAAGGTCACAGAAGTTTCTGTGTTGTTGCTGAGTGAGAGAAGACAAAAACACTTTGGCTTTTACTCCTATATTCTCAGATGAGCAACTGTATACTTGGGATTTTTAACCTATAGAAATGAAAATACTGAGTTGGGCACAGTGGCTCATGCCTAAAAACTCCCAGCAGTTTGGGAAGCTGAGGCAGAAGAATCACCTGAGGCCAGGAGATCGAGACCAGCCTGGGCAATACAGTAAGACCCCATTTCTTAAAAAAAATTTTTTTAAATTAGCCAAGTGCATTGGCGTGCACCTGTAGTTCCAGCTACTAAGGAGGCGGAGGCAGGAGAATTACTAGTGCCCAGGAGTCCGAAGCTGCAATGAGCTATAATTGTAACACTGGCACTCCAGCCCGGGCAACAGAGGGACTAGAAGTTCTGGAATATAAAAATGTAAATGCTGAAAGGGGAAAAAAAAGAAAAAACACTAGAGAGTCTGAACTGCATATTTCAATAGGCATAAGAAAGAACTGGCTAGGCATGGTGGCTCACGCCTATAATCCCAGTGCTTTGGGAGGCCATGGCAGGAAGATCACTTGAGCCCAGGAATTTGACACCAGCCTAGTGAACATAGGGAAACCCCAAAACTACAAAAATACAAACATTAGCTGGGCGTGGTGGTGTGTGCCTATGGTCCTAGCGACTCTGGAGGCTGAAGAGCAGGAGGATTGCTTGAACCTGGGAGGCTGAGGCTGCAATTAGTTATGACGGCACCACTGAACTCCAGCCACAACACAGCGAGACCCTGTCTCTTTAAAAAAAAAAAAAAAAAAAAAAGGAGAAGATAAATTACGGCAAAATATTAAAACAGTTATATCTGTTTGATTACTATTATTTTCTCTATTTTCCCAGACATTTACAGATTTTCATATTGAGAAGGCTTTAAGATAAATTTGAAGATATCTAGAAAGAAAAAGAGAGAAGAGAAAGAGATAGTAAATAAATAAGAGAGAAAAGATAAAGAAATCAATTCAAGAAGTTCACCTGACAAAGAGTTTCCCCCAAAAAAGGGATGAGATGGAAATTGAGTAGCAGAAAACAAATTATGAGAGAAATAAGATTTCCCTGTACCGACCAACACAGGTTTTCAGACTGAAGAGACCACTGAGTATCCAGCACATATAAAAACAACCAACTGGTACAACAAACCACCATGGCACGTGTATATCTATGTAACAAACCTGTACATTCTGCACACGTATCCCAGAACTTAAAGTATAAAAAAAGGCCGGGCACAGTGGCTCACGCCTGTAATCCCAGCACTTTGGGAGGCCGAGGCAGGAGGATCACGAGGTCAGGAGTTTAAGACCACCTGGCCAACATGGTGAAACCCTGTCTCTGTTAAAGATACAAAAAAATTAGTGGGGCGCAGTGGTGAGCGCCTGTAATCCCAGCTACTCAGGAGGCTGAAGCAGGAGAACCGCTTGAACCCGGGAGGCAGAGGTTGCAGTGAGCTGAGATCACACCACTGCACTCCAGCCTGGGCAACAAGGGTGAGACTCTGTCTCAAAAAACAACCAACCCAAATTCTACTGTCAAGTTTTTGAACATTGAGAACAAAGATCATTAAAGCGTTCAGAAAGAAATGAACATGTAAGATATAAAGATCAGCACTCAAAAATCGTATCTGGGTTTTCAAAAGTAAAAACAAAATGTAGAAGACAACAGAGTAATACCTTTATATGTATGCCACACTCTCTCTCTCATATATATGAGAATGAGACAGATATGAGAGAGAGAGAGAGAGAAAGAGAGAGAGAGAGAGAGAGAGAGAGAGAGAGAGAGAGAGAGAGAGAGAGAGAGACTCCCTCTCACTGTGTTGCCTAGGCTGGAGTGCAGTGGCATGATCACGGCTCACTGCAGCCTTAAACTCCCAGACTCAGGTGATCCTCCTGCCTCAGCCTCAGTAGCTGGGACTAAAGGTATGTGCCACCATGCTTGACCAGGTTTTGTATTTTTTGTAGAGGCGGAGTTTTGTCATATTGACCAGCTAGTCTCGTACTCCTGGACTCAAGCAATCTGGCTGCCTTGGTCTCCTGAAGCTCTGGGGTGAGCCACCACACCCGGCTAATATTTTTAAAGAGCAATGATTTCTCGTCTAAAGTTCTGCCTGCCATTCTATCATTAAAGAGTGAGGAGTTGTGTTTCAGGAATGATGGAGTAGACATACTTTTTCCTATTCCTCCCACAAAGTATCGCTAAAACTTGGGAGTGTTATATATAAACCAAGCGCAACGAGCTGCTGAAAAGTGAGGAGAAAAAGGCACATTGTCTAGGGACCTCAGGACCCCAGGAATGGCACAGCAGTCAGTTCCCTGGATTTGCTGTTTGCCTTGTGTGTCCTGGACAGGGCGCTGGAGAAGCTGACAACATGGAAATGCCAAAGAGCAGAGAAAACAAAAGTCCCAAGAAAAGCCTACTCTGTCTTGCCCAAGAACCAACAGAAAGTGGTGGCTTGACTTGACGAAAATCCTGTAGACAATAATTGCTCTACTCCAGTGAAACGCCACAGAAACAACTGTGGCCTTGGCAAAGGCTGAGAAGAGTCTAGACTTCCCTGGCCAGGTTGTAATGAGGGGCCTCAATCTCCTCCCCAACCCACTACTCATGCAGTATCATCACAGGCCAACCGGGAACCTGGCCTTCACTGATCACCCGACAGTAACAAGGCAACGCCCCCCTTCCCTGCTGGGGCAGTATGAGGAGGCCTGCTAAAGTATAACCTATACATAAATCCAGTCTTATAATTTAACACTTCAAACGTCCAGTTCCAAACAGAAAATCACTCATCAAGAAACAGGAAAATCGCAACTTGAATAAGACAAGAGATGAATGATAAAGGAATTATCTGACAAGGACTTTAAAGCAGGTATTATAAATATGTGTTAATATGCAATTATAAATTCACTTGAAATGAAAGAAAAAATAGAAAAATCTTAGTAAAAAAATCAAAGTTATAAAAATTTTGGAACCAAATAGAAATTAAAGAAATAAAAAATATAATAAGTGAAATAAGATGGTCTTGCTGTGTTGGCGAGGTCTTCACAGGCATGATCACTGAGCACCACAGCCTCCAACTCTTGGCCTCAAATGATCCTCCCTCCTCAGCCTCCTGAGTAGCTGGGACTATACAGGTAAGAGCCATCGCATCTGCCTTAGAATCAATGAGGCCGAAGACAGATCAGTATAATTAGCCCAATTTGAACAATACAGAGAAAACAGACTGAAGAGTGTGGATAGAATAAAGAAGTTTTCTGATACGCCAAGTATCAAAAAGTGACATCTTGGGCATTCTGTCACTACTACTGAAGAGGTGCTCTTACAAATCAAGGGGGTAAATCAAGAAAAAGGAAGCATACAGGCTCTGGGTGACAAGGTGTAGGGAATTCAGAGCCTGGCGGAGAAAAGAGGCACCAGGAACAATAGCTCGGCACCGAGACCAGACAGGCACCAATACAGACTGGGGCAGGCAGAAGCAGGGCTTCAAGGAGGGATGTGATCAAGAAAAAGCACAAACGACAGAGATCTGACAGGTTTCTCATTTACAGCAGTTCTATAGGTTTGGTGGAAAGTTTGAAGATGAACTAGTGATACCTGGAAAAACCTATACAAACATTATAAGCCTTGTAGTACGACATGACTTAAAATTAAACTTACTTATATTGACAGCTATTGGATTTCCTTTTTAAATCTGTTTTATATTTTTCAATATCTTAATTTTCCTTTAAAGCTTTTTTGTTTTGAATTAATAATACAGTCACATGTTTCAAACGATATATGGAGAAAGCTCCTTGATATACTGGATGGGTTCATCCACTATTAACTTCCACACAATATCACTATATCTTAGCATTCCATTGACTCTAAGATGGCAACAGTTATAAAATGAACCATTATTTTGTGCACACTTAAAAATACAGTAACTGAATTCTAGAATATTAAGATGTCATCAGTTTTAAGATACTGATTTTAGAGATGCTATGGTTTTAAAACCTTGTTTCTCATAATCAATAAAATATAATAATTTCTTGTATGACCTTATAGTACTTATGTATGTAGACAAAAGCAAATACAAATGTTTTTTCTTTTCTTTTTTTTGCGACAGAGTCTGGCTCTGTTGCCCAGACTGGAGTGCAGTGGCACGATCAGGACTCACTGCAGCCTCAACCTCCCAGACTCAAGCAATCCTCCCACCTCAGCCTCCCAGTAGCTCGGGACCACAGGTTTGTACCACCACACCCGACTAATTTTTGTATTGTTTGTGTAGATAAGAGTTTCGCCATGTTGTCCAGCCTAGTCTCAAACTCTTGGGCTCAAGCGATCCACCCGCTTCAGCCTCCCCTCCCCAACCCCTCTGACAGCTGAGACTACAGGGGTGTACCACCACGTCTGGCTAATTTTTTTTTTTTTTTTTCAAATTTTAGTAGAGACAAGGTCTTGTTATGTTGCCCAGGCTGGTCTCAAACTCCTGAGCTCAAGTGATCCTCCCATCTTGGCCTCCCAAAATGCTGAGATTACAAGTGTGAGCCACTGAACCTAGCCCGAATGTTATTTTCTTACCCAACTTCCCTGCTTATTTCAAAACTGTCATAGCATATACCTCGTACCTTTTTTTTTTTTTTTTTTTTTGGACTCATTTGGGTTGCTTTTTTGACTTGTAACCATATTTTATTTACCCAGTCCCCTACTCGTGGAGTCTAAAGACCAATACAGATAACAACATTCAACAGACTAAAAAACTACAAATTTAACTGGGAATATCTGGAGGCAGAAGGTGAGCGGAATGCACACGATTCCCCAGGCTCTCCATCCTATCAAGAAATGCAATGCCCAGCCAAGGTGGACAAACCACATGCTGTCAGAGCCAGATTTCCCAAAGTATGTCACTTCCTTGCTTCTCTACACTAAGGACTTTGGGGAAAGTGAAAGTGGCATGAAAACTACAGGGGTGAGAGGAGGTGCTTCTGAGCTCTGGTGCTGACTGTTCAGGAGAGCTGCATTTCAGAGTGGAGCTGTCCAGGGAGCAGCAAGCCAGCTATCTTTCAACAGAGCCCTTCCAACTCTGGCGTGTTAGCTCTCGGCACGTTGACACCTCTGTCATCTGATATGTGTGCTAGTGTATCCGATTAATACATTACCACATATACCTGGGAAAGAAAAATGCCTCTGTAATTTTGGTAAGTGTTGCCAAGCTGCCTTTCCGTAAGGGTTATAACAGTTTGCACTCTCACCAAGAATAAAAACACCCAATTATCCACAGCTTTTCCAACAGCATATTTCAAACTCCTGGTATTTTGCCAGTATGAAAGGTAAAGGATGGTGTCTCAGTATGCTCTCAGTTTGCTCATCTCTTGATATAAAGCATCATTCCACATGTTATGGACCTTTGATACTTCTTTACCTGTGAACTAATTGTTCAAAAAGGTTGTCCATTTTTCTACTGGACTTCTTTATTATTCACTTCTGGCAGTTATTTATACACTATGAAGATGAGCCGTCAGACTGTGATATGAGTTGGAAATATATCTTCCCAATTCATCATTTGTCTTCCACTTTGCTTATGAAGTTTATTCTTGACAAAAGTAGTTTGTTTCTTAAATAATTTTTACTAAGTCAAATTTCTCTCTCTTATTAAAGACAGGGTCTCACTCTATCACCCAGACTGGAGTACAGTGGCATGATCCTGGCTCACTGTAGCCTCGACCTCCCAGACTCAAGCAATCCTCCCACCTAAGCCTCCTGAGTAGCCAGGACCACAGGTGCGCACCACCACGCCTGGCTAATTTTTGTATCTTTTGTAGAGATAGAGTCAGTCTCGAACTCCTGGGTTAGAAGCAATCTGCCCATCTTGGCCTCCCAAATTGCTGGGATTACAGGTGTCAGCCACCGCATCCAGCCCTGAGTCAAATTTCCCAAAACTTTCTTTTTATAGATTCTGAATTTTGAGTCATAATGTGATACGGTTTGGCTCTGTGTCCTCACACAAATGGCTCCCGTGATTCCCATGTGCTATGAGAGGGACCCTGTGGAGATGACTGAATCATGGGGGCAGGTCTTTCTCGTGCTGTTCTCGTGACAGGAACTAAGTCTCACGAGATCTGATGGTTTTAAAAAGGGAGAGTTTCCCTGCACAAGCTCTCTCTTTGCCTGCCACCATCCACGTAAGATATGACTTTCTCCTCCTTGCCTTCTGCCATGAATGTGGGGCCTCCCCAGCCACATAAATTTATCCATGGGTTTTTCTATCGTTATTTGCATAGAACTACATTAAGTTCAAAGTAGAAAAAAAACTTTTTAATTTTTTTATGGTTTATCTCGATTGAGTTAGTGTTAGGCAGGCAAACTAGAAATAGGAATGAAAGGAGAAAACAGAAAGCCCTTTTAACCCATTTTAAAATGTTCTCTGAGAGCTGAGCATAGGGGCATGTGCCTGTAGTTTCCTACTCAGGAGCCTGAGGCAGGACAGTGACCTGAGTCGAAGAATTCCAGGCTTTAGTGAACTGTTCACACCCACTGCACTCCAGCCTGGATGACACAGTGAGACCCTATCTAAAAAATAAGGAAATTTAGGCCGGGTGCGGTGGCTCACGCCTATAATCCCAGCACTTTGGGAGGCCAAGGCAGGCAGATCACTTGAGGTCAGGAGTTCGAGAACAGCCTGGACAACATGGTAAAACCCCACCTCCACTAAACATACAAAAATTAGCTGGGCGTGTTGGTGGATGCCTGTGATCCCAGTTACTTGGGAGGCTGAGGCAGGAGAATCACTTGAATCTGGGATGTGGAGTTTGCAGTGAGCTGAGACTGCGTTGCTGCACTATAGCCTGGGCAACAAGAGCGAAACTCCACCTCAAAAAAAAAAAAAAAAAAAAAAAAAAAAAGTAAATTAAAAAAGCCACAATGAAAGAATTATATAGCAGAATCAGTGGGCTGCAATGAAAGCATTATTTAGAAGAAAATTCATAGCCTTAAATATTTATGTCAGTAAAAGAAAATACTGAAAACTGTCAGGCTGAAAAACTAGAAAACAAACAAACAAAAATAAAGGAAAAATAAATATAAAAGCAGAAACTAATAACTTAGAAAAGAGACTAACACTGGCTCGGCGTGGTGGCTCACGCCTGTAATGCCAGCACTTTGGACGGCTGAGGCGGGTGGATCACCTGAGGCCAGAAGTTCGAGACCAGCCTGGTTAAGATGATGAAACCCCGTCTCTACTAAAAATACAAAAATTTGCCAGGTTTGTTGGCACACGCCTGTGATCCCAGCTACTCAGGAGGCTGAAACACAAGAAATCACTTGAACACGGGAGGCGGAGGCTGCAGTGAGCCGAGAAAGCGCCACTACCTACCCCGCAGCCTGTGCGACAGAATGAGACTCTCGGGCTCAAAAAAAAAAAAAAAATAGGCTGGGCGCGGTGGCTCACGCCTGTAATCCCAGCACTTTGGAGGTCAAGGTGGGCAGATCATGAGGTCAGGAGATCAAGACCATCCTGGCCAACATGGTAAAACCCCGTCTCTACTAAAAATACAAATAAACTAGCTGGGCGTGGTGGTGCGCACCTGTAGTCCCAGCCACTAATCGCTTGAATCTGGGAGGCAGAGGTTGTGGTGAGCCGAGATTGCGCCACTGCACTCCAGCTTGGCAACAGAGCAAGACCCTGTCTCAAAACAAAACAAAACAAAAGAAACAGAAAAACCCAGACTAACACTAACCCAAGTAGTTCTAGCTACTTTGGAGGCAGAACAGGGAGGACCACTCAAGCCTGGAAGGCCAAGGCTGCAGTGAGCCAAGCCATGATTGTGCCACTGCACTCCAGCTTGAGTGACACAGTGAGATTCTGTCTCAAAAACAAAAAAAGCGGGGGGTGGGGGGCTGGGCGGGGAGCGGGCATGGTGGCTTACGCCTGTAATCCCAGCACTTTGGGAGGCCGAGGCGACTGGATCATTTGAGGTCAGGAGTTTGAGACCAGCCTAACCAACATGGGAAAACCCTGTCTCTACTAAAAATACAAAAATTAGCTGGACACGGTGGCACATGCCTGTAATATCAGCCACTCAGGAGGCTAAGGCACGAGAACTGCTTGAACCAGGGAGGTGAAGATTACAGTGCGCCGAGATCACGCCACTGCACTCCAGCCTGGGCGACAGGGCGAGACTGTCTCAGAAAAGAGAGAGAGAGAGAGAAGTGTAATTAACACACGGAATTTAATCATATCTATTTCCCCTTATTATTATTTCGATTTATTATAATATCCTATTTATTTGTTGTCTGCTAGAACTGATGAGGCCTGAAAAACGTGAATTAAAGCCCCTGTGCTCCTAAGCTGCTCTTTGAAACCCTCCTCATACTTCTTGTAAATTCTGCTTTATGAGCCTTAACGCTACATTATTTGGTACACAGATATTCTTAACTGTTAAAACTTCATTGTAGGCCGGGTACAGTGGCCCACATCTGTAATCACAGCACTTTGGGAGGCTGAGGTGGGCAGATCATGAGGTCAGGAGTTCAAGACCAGTCTGACCAACATGGTGAAACCCTGTCTCTACTAAAATACAAAAAAATAAGCCAGGCATGGTGGTGTGCACCTGTAATCCCAGCTACTCAGGAGCATGAGGCAGGAGATTCTCGCTTGAATCTGGGAGGTGGAGGTTGCAGTGAGCTGAGATCATGCCATTGTACTCCAGCCTGGGTGACAGAGCGAGACTCTGTCTCAAACAAAAAAAAAAAAAAAAAAAAAGATAAATAAAATAAACAAACTTCATTGTAAATGAGATTCTTCAGCATTATAAAGGACCCTCTGTGGGCCAGGAGCGATGGCTCATGCCTGTAATCCCAGCACTCTGGGAGGCCGAAGCGGGCAGATCATTTGAGGTCAGGAGTTCGAGACAAGCCTGGCCGATATGGTGAAACCCTGTCTTTACCAAAAATACAAAAATTAGCCAGGTGTGGTGGCACGTACCTGTAATCCCAGCTACTCAAGAGGCTGAGGCAGGAGAATTGCTTGAGCCCAGGAGGTGGAGGCGGCAGTGAGCTGAGATTGCGCCACTGCACTCCAGCCTGGGCAACAGGAGTGAAACTACGTCTCATGAAAAGAAAAAAAAAGGACCCTCTGTGTTCTGCTTTTAAGCTGAATTCCACCTTTTCTGGTAAGATTTCAATTTGTTTACCTTTGCTTGATAAATCTTTTGAAAAAATATTTGTGTGTGTAACTTGAGTCCTCAGATGACATTATCTTTTTTCACTGGTATTTTAAAATTGGTTACCATGGGATTACAATTAGCAGTCTAAATTCATATCAATCTAGTTTGCATCGATACCAACTTAACTTCAATACCATACAAAATGTGAAAGGATGGAAAAAGATATTTCATGAAAACAGTAACTGAAAGAAAGCTGTGGGCCTGTATCAATATCAGAGAAAATGGATGTTAAATCCAAAACAAGACAAAGGACATACTATATTAATAAAAGATTCATCAAGAAGAACTCCAAGAACATCAAGAAGAACTGGGAGAAATGAGCAGTTACTAATGAAAGGGCATAAAGTTTCAGTTAAGCAAAAGGAAGAGGTTCTAGAGCTCTGTTGTGTGACACTGTGCCTACAATGAACAACAATGTACATTTAAACCTCTCCCCACCAGGGCAGATCTCATGTTGTGTTCACACCACAATCAATGAACAACAATGTACATTTAAACCTCCCCCCACCAGGGCAGATCTCGTGTTAAGTGTTCACACCACACTAAAGAGAAAAAGATACAGCAATTATAAACCTTCACACATCAAAGAACGGTGCCCCACGTAGCAGAATAAAGGAGATACTGACAGAATTAAAGGGAGAGACAGAGAGGATGGCACCCACCCAGGCTGGAGTGCAGTGATGTAATCTCAGCTCACTGCAAATTCCGCCTCCGAGTTTCAAGCAATTCGCTGCCTCAGCCTCCCAAGTAGCTGGGATTACAGGCAACCACCACCAAGCCCAGCTAATTTTTGTATTTTTAGTACAGACAGGGTTTCACCATCTTGGACAAGCTGGTCTTGAATTCCTGACCTCGTGATCGACCCACCTCAGCCTCCCAAAGTGCTGGGATTACAGGTGTGAGCCACTGCACCTGGCCGTAGCTGGAGATTTCAATACCCAACTTTCAATAATGGATGAAACATCCAGATGGAAACTTGGTAAGGACACAGAGAACTGGAGCACTAAACAAACTAGACCTAACATACATACAGAATACTCCACCCACCAACAGTGACTGCACGTTCTTCTCAAGGGCACATGGGACAATCTCCAGGACAGACCATACTTTAGGTCAAAATTCAAATTTCAAAAAATTTATAGACTGAACCCAAAGGATCTTTTCCAAGTATAATGGAACAGACCTAAAAAATCAGTATGAGAGAAAATGGAAAAATTCACAATGACACGTGAGACTTCTTTCCTGAGTCAGATAATGGTTTCGAACACATGCAGAACGCTTCCTTAACTTTTTGGCATCTTCATAATGTAACAGCTATAGGAAAGCATTTTTTTTTTTTTTTTTTAAAGACAGGGTTTCACTGTTATTGCCCAGAGTAGAGTGCAATAGCACCATCTCAGCTCATGCAGCCTCCGCCTCCCAGGTTCAAGTGATTCTCCTGCCTCAGTCCCCAGAGTAGCTGGGATTACAGGTGGCCCCCACCACGCCCGGCTAATTTTTTGTATTTCTAGTAGAGATAGGGTTTCGTCATGTTGGCCAGGCTGGTGTCAAACTCTTGGCCTTAGGTGATCTGTCTGCCTCAGCCTCCCAAGTGTTCGGATTACAGACACGAGCCACCGTGGCTGGAGTTTTTTTTTTTTGTTTTTTTTTTTTTAAAGACAGGGTCTTGGGAGGAGGAGGTTGCAATGAGCAGAGATCGCACCATTGCACTCCAGCCTGGGTGACAACAGCAAAGCTCCATCTCAGAAACAAAAAAAAAAGACAGGGTCTCACTCTGTCGCCCAGGCTGGAGTGCAGTGGCGCGATCTCGGCTCACTGCAGAGATCTGCCTCCTGGGCTCAAGCAAATCTCTCACCTCCCAAGTAGCTGGGACAACAGGTGCACCACCACACCCAGCTCACTTTTGTATTTTTAGTACAGACAGGGTTTCACCACGTTGGCCAGGCCAGCCTCAAACTCCTGACCTCAAGTGATCCACCCGCCTCAGCCTCTCAAAGTGCTGGGGTTACAGGCGTGAGGGCTCTGCGTCCGGCCTGACAAGCACTTTCAAGTTGTGTATGACTAATGCTTTCTCCATTCCTTTCTTATGTCTGGATGAGGCGCTGACAAACTATATCCCGGCCCAACACCAGTTCTGCAGATGAAGTCTTTCAGTACAGCCACACCAGACGTGAGGACTCACGGCAGAGACCACGCGGCTCACAGAACCTAAAATAACTTACTCTTTATTTTTCCCTTTACTGAAAACACGTACCAATCTCTGCTTAGATGATCAACAAAACAGTAAACGAAGTGCTATTGATAACTTCTGTGGAACAAGCGCTCCGACCAGGGCCAATTTCAAGCTGCCAATGTGGTCCTCAATGTGGAGTGGGGCAGAGGTTGGTGGTGGGCGGGGGGGGGACGTGAAACAGCACACCATTCTACATAATTATTCCATGGGAAGAAGGATAAAATTAGTTGAATAATTAGTAAGTACTGGGTTTTAAGTATTTACTACATTTAATTATGACTTTTTACCCAGTAATACAATTTTTTCAATGGTTGTCTATAACACCTGTCTCATAAAATTCCTAATAACGTATCAATCTGCTTCTGTGAGTCAGCACGAGTCAAGTTCGGCATCTCTTTACTTAATGTTTCATTTTGACCTTCCTGAATCACTTTGTGTTTGGCCGGCCTCTGTAGACAAGGCAGAGCAGAGGTGGGTTCTGCTTTGTAACGCAATCCGGAAACAGGCGAGGTAAGACCTGTATTCGTTTGCTAGAGCTACCACAACGAACCATCACAAATGGTGTGGCTTCAACAGAAGCCGCTTGTCTCACAGTTCCGGAGCCAGAAGAGCTACCACGACAAACCATCATAAATGGTGTGGCTTCAGCAGAGGTCGCTTGTCTCACAGTTCCGGAGCCAGAAGTCTGGGATCTAAGCGCCAGCAGGGCTGGCTCTTTCTGTGGGCCTGAAGGAAGGACAGACTATTCCAGGCCTCCTCTCCCAGCTGCTGCTGGCTTTGCTGGAAGTCTTCGTTATTCCTCGGCACCTTCCCAGTCTCTGCCTCCACGTTCACATCATGTGTCTGCCTGTGTCATTTCCCCTTTTTCTAAGAATACTAGTCATGGGTCAGGTATGGGGGCTCCCGCCTCTAATCCCAGCATTTTGGGAGGCCAAGGCAAGAGGATCACTTGAAGCCAGGAGGTTGAGACCAGTCTGTGCCATACAGCAAGACCTTGTCTCTACTAAAAAAATTTATTTAGGCCAGTTGTGGTGGCTCACACCTGTAATACCAGCACTTTGGGAGGCCGAGGCGGGCAGATCATGAGGTCAAGAGATTGAGACCATCCTGGTCAATCTGGTGAAACCCGGTCTCTACTAAAAATACAAAAATTAGCTGGGTGTGGTGGTGCGCTCCTGTGGTCCCAGCTACTCAGGAGGCTGAGGCAGGAGAATCTCTTGAACCTAGGAGACGGAGGTTGCAGTGAGCCGAGATTGTGCCACTGCACTCCAGTCTGGATGAGAGGGCAGACTCCATCTCAAAAAAAAAAAAAAAATTTTTATTTAAATTAGCTGGGCATGGGCCAGGCAGGCATGGCGGCTCACGCCTATAATCCCAGCACATTGGGAGGCCAAGGCAGGCGGGTGGATCATGAGGTCAGGAGATCGAGAACATCCTGGTCAACATAGTGAAACCCGTCTCTACTAAAAATATAAAAATTAGCTGGGCATGGTGGCGTGTGCCTGTAATCCCAGCTACTCAGGAGGCTGAGGCAGGAGAATAGCTTGAACCACAGTGTCGGAGGTTGCAGTGAGCTGAGATCACACCACTGCACTCCAGCCTGGTGACAGAGCAAGACTCTGTCTAAAAAATAAATAAATAAATAAATAAAAATAACAATAATTAGCTGGGCATGGTGATGCAAGCCTGGAGTCCCAGGTACTCGGGAGGCTAATGTGGGAGGATCGCTTAAGCCTGTATCACACCATATATCACACCACTCACTGTACTCCAGGTTGGGTAACAGAGCAAGACACTGTCTCCAAAAAAAAAAAAAAAAAAAAAGACGACGACCAGTTATATTGAATTGAGGATTCACCCTACTCCAGTAGGGCTTCACCTTGACTAACTACATCTACAATGACCCTATTTCCAAATAAGGTAGCATTCCGAGGTACTGGGAGTTAAGACTTCAACATGACTTTTGGGGGATACAACTCAACCCACAACGAAGCCACTGACATGACATGATATGACGCATGCTTGGTCTTACTTCTATCACGTATGCTCTGTAGGTTTTTTTTTTTTTAATCTTTCTCTCTCGCTTTTTTTTTTTTTTTTTTTGACAGGTTCTCATTCTGTCACCCAGGCTGCAGTGGAGTGACATGAACACAGCTCACTATAAACTCAACCTGCCAGGCTCAAGTGATCCTCCCACCTCAGCCTTCTGCGTAGCTGGGACTACAGGCCCATACCACCCCAGCTGGCCAACTTTTTTTTTTTTTTGTAGAGCTGGGGTTTCGCCATATTGCTCAGGCTGATCTCGAACTCCTGGGCTCCAGCCATCTGTTGACCTCGGCCTCCTACGGTGCTAGAATTACAGGCATGAGCCACGACACATGACTATCTTTCTTTCTACTTTATCCACTTTTTCATTTCTATCTTCTACAGCCAATACTGTCTTGTGCAGTTTGAATTTTGCCTTCCTTCTTTGGTATCCTCATTAGTTCTCTACTGAGTCCTGTCAACTCCTGTGTCATCACTTCATGTTTTGCCATTTACTCCAGGAGTCTTTTGTATTTGAACTTTGTGTTTTCCTCCATAGAGGTGGTTATTTGTTATGTTATTTAAATTCATGGTGGCATGTTTCATTACAAATTTCATCTGTCCCCTGTCAACGTTTTTTGGTCAGTGTGTTAGGGGACAGATTAGTATACTTTGTTGCTCCTTTCTTAAGTTTTAATTTTAATTATCTTCATATTAATCCTTTTTTGCTACTCATCAGTGAATGGAGTTGGGCTAGTTCTAAAACAGCCATTTACATGAGATTACTTTTACTTGGGTGTGGGAGTGTGGGGGGTTCATTCTTCCAGCTAGTTATTTCTTCACAATCCAAATGCTCTCTACTTTCAGGTGCCACAGATTGCCTACTGCAAATAAAGCCAGTCGGAGTGCCTGTGCGGGCCCCACCTCCACAGCTTCTCTGAAGCACACCAAATCCAACAGCCTGAAAAAGAACCCTGCCCACCCTACTTCTGCACCTGCTGCTGCTCACGGGGAGACTTTTGTACCTCATGGCAGGTTCTTCACCTTCAGGACCAACACTGGGAAACTAAGTCCATACGAGACTTTGTTTGAAAAAAGACAAAAACAAAAACAGGCCAGGTGCAGTGGCTCATGCCTGTAATCCCAATATTTTGGGAGGCTGAAGTGGGAAGATCAGTTGAGGCCAGGAGTTCAAGACCAGTCTGGGCTACACAGTGAGACCGCCATCTCTACAAAAATAATATGAAAATCAGCTTAGCAGGCTGGGTGTGGTGGCTCACCCCTATAATCCCAGCACTTTGGGAGGCCAAGGCAGGCAGATCACTTGAGGTCAGGAGTTTGAGACCAGCCTGGCCAACATGGTGAAACCTTGTCTCTACCAAAAATACAAAAATTAGCCAGGCCTGATGGTGGGTGCCTTTAATCCCAGTTACTTGGGAGGCTGAGGCAGGAGAATCACCTGAGCCTGGGAGGCAGATGCTGTTGTGAGCCAAGATGGTGCCAGTGCACTCCAGCTTGGGCAACAGAGTGAGACTCTGTTTCAAAAAAAATAAATAAATAAAAATAGCTGGGCATAATGATGCCTACCTGCAGTCCCAGCTACTCAGGAGGCTAAGGTGGGAGGATCCTTGTACCCAGGAGTCCAAGGCTGCAGTGAGCTATGATCACGCCACTGCACTCCAGCTGGGGTGACTGGGCAAGACCCTGTCTCTAAAAATAAAACAAAAATAAGCAAATAAAAACTCGAAGTGTTCATTAGCTGAGGACTAATTGTGGCACCAACACACCTCAGAACATCACATAGTATAGAGAAACAGTCACTTTTTCTTGTTTTTCATTTTCCTGACCTCTAAAGATGCTATGTCCTCAGGTCTGGTCCTTACACCACTTCTGTTCTCTATTTATACTATCTTTCACTCTCACAGCTCTAAAGAACATCTGCTTACAATTCCTAAATCTCTACCACCAGCATGGACTTCTATCTTCAATTCTAGAGCTGTATTACTTCAGAATTTTTTTGTTGTTGTTGAGATGAACTTTTGCTCTTGTTGTCCAGGCTGGAGTGCAATGGCGCGATCTCGGCTCACTGCAACCTCCGCCTCCCAGGTTCAAGAGATTCTCCTGCCTCAGCCTCCCGAGTAGCCGGGATTACAGGCATGCGCTACCACACCCAGCTAATTTTGTGTTTTTAGTAGAGATGGGGTTTCTCCATGTTGGTCAGGCTGGTCTCAAACTCCTGACCTCAGGTGATCCAACCACCTTGGCCTCCCAAAGTGTTGGGATTACAGGCGTGAGCCACTGCGCCCGGCCTACTTCAGAATTTTATATCTGTCTATTTGACACTTCCACTTGGGTGTCCAACCACACAGATATTGCAAAAGTAAAATGACTGAAACTAACCTGATTTTTTTTCCTGCTCTTCTCAGAGCTTTCCTCATTTTAGAATGCTCAGGTAAAATATGGGAGCTATCCTTGACTCCTCTCTTTCTCTCCATTCCATCAGAAAATGTTGTCAGCTGTACCTTCAAATCATATCCAGAATCCAAACACTTGTTAAGACATATGGGCAGGGTGTGGTGCTCATGCCTGTAATACCAGCACGTTGTGAGGCTGAGGTGGGAATACTGCTTGAGCCCAAGAGTTCCAGACCAGCCTGGGCAACATGGCAAAACCCGGTCTCGACAAAAAAATACAAAAAATGAGCTTGGGTATGGTGGCTCTTAAGCTACTCAGGAGGCTGAGGCAGGAGGATTGCGTGAGCCTGAGAGGTTAAGGTTGCAGTGAGCTGAGACTGCACCACTACACTACAGCCTGGGTGACAGAGTGAGACCCTATTTCATTAAACAAATGAACAAACAAAAAACAACACTACCTCCATGCAGGTTTAAGCCGTGAAGATAGTTAACGGTTTTATCAGCTCTCACTTGTCTTCCTGCTTCCACCCTTGCTCTGCTGCAGTGTATTCTCAGCACAGTAGCCAGAGGGATTCTTTTAAAATAAGTCAGATCATGTCACTCCTATGCCTTAACCCTCCAATGGCTCTCCGTCTTAGAATAAAATCCAAAGGCTTCTGAACAGCCTACAAGGCCCTAAACAACCCAGCTCTCAGTGTCATCTTTAAGCCGTCTTGTGCAGCTCTCCCCTCCGGTTCCAGGCTAGTCTTCCTTCCTGGTCCTGTGATTCCGAATACACAGGTAGTCCTCACTGAGCACAAAGCTCACACGTGTAAATATCAGACACAGTCATGCAGCACATAAGGATGTTTCAACGAACAAGGGACCATGCACATGACAGTGGTCCCATAAGATTACAGTTTCTGGCCGGGCATGGTGGCTCATGTCTGTAAACTTGGCACTAGGGGAGGCTGAGGCGGGCAGATCACCTGAGGTCAGGAGTTCAAGACCAGCCTGACCAACATGGAGAAACCTCGTCTCTACCAAAAACACAAAATCAGCCAGGCGTGGTGGCACATGCCTGTAACCCCAGCTACTCGGGAGGTTGAGGCAGGAGAATCGGTTGAACCCCAGAGGCAGAGGTTGTGTTGAGCCGAGATTGAGCTACTGCACTTTAGCCTGGGGCAGCAAGACTAAAACTCTGTCTCAAAGATAAATAAATAAAGATTATAATTTCTATGTTTAGATACACAAACATGTACCACTGTGTTACTACTGCCTACAGTATTCAGTCAAGTCCTGTACAGGTTTTTAGCCTAGGAGCAACAGGTTGGACCATACAGTCTAGGTATGCAGTGGGCCATCCCATCTAGGTTCGTACAGGGACACTCATGATGTTCACACAACAATGAAACTGCCTACTGATGTGTCTCTCAGAATGTATCCCCATTGTTACGTGGCGAGCTCTACAGTCCCCAAATCACCATGGAACTAACAGAGGCCCATGATGATCAGTAACCAATCACATCACCTCTTAAGTCTGGTAATGACCAATCACTGACCATAAACAGTTCTGCATAAACAGTTCATCAAGCAAACAAAGCATGTCGTTGTGTTGCTCTGGCGTCCCAGTGATAAACCAATGTGAAATTTTAAGAAAACGGAAGACTGAATGTGAGAATGGGTCAACCAAGATGAAAATGCAGCAGAAGACCAAAAAGGGATGAGGCCAGAAGTGAAATTATATGTGATGTGAAGATTTCAAAATGGACCGGCAAAGAGAAAAAAGGAGAAGACCTACACTTGTAAAAAGCTGTATGGACCATACTGAAAAATGTAGTGAATATAAAAAGGAAGGTAAAGTAGCTTTATATCATCTTTCAGTTTAAACTGCATCAGGAAAGCCACTTAAGGCAGAAATAGAGTGTTTATTTCTATTTTGGACTGACAATAGTAATAACCAAAAAAAATTACAATTATTCAAGGCTGAAGTGTTGAAGTTAGCTCCCACACTGAAAGAAAGTGGTAATTAGGAAAATGAATTACTGCTAGGGAAGGCTGGTTTTAGCAGTGCAGAAGTCAATATGACTGTGAGTGGTGTTGAGTGAATCAGCAAACTGCCATCACACAGAAAGATGGTGCTATAAAGTGTACCCAGAGTCCAAGAAGAAGTGAAGGCAAAGTGGTTTTGAGGAAAAGGATGAAGAGGTCTCAGAAGTTATGCTGGCAAAAACCTTCACATTTAATGAAGTCTTGGAGATGTTCCACAACACTGAAGGGCAAAGGGTAAACGATGGAAATAGACCTCAACTTAGAGTGTGATAGTTTGCCAAGGTTCACGAGGTCAAGAGATAGAGACCACCCTGGCCAACATGGTGAAACTCTGTCTCTATTAAAAATACAAAAATTAGCCAGGCGTGGTGGCGGGCTCCTGTAGTCCCAGCTACTCAGGAGGCTGAGGCAAGAGAATCACTTGAACCCAGGAGGCGGAGGTTGCAGTGAGCGCCACTGCACTCCAGCCTGGTGACAGAGCAAGACTCTGTCTCAAAACAAACAAACAAACAAAAAGAATCTATCAATCTATCTACATGTGTCTGCAGAAAAAGATGTGGAAAGACACTTATCAGAACTATTATCCTGACCATAGAGGAAGTCTACAGGAAAAAACAAACAAACAAAACCCCAAAACTGTTACTGGTCAACATTATTCTAGGAAGTGGGATTGGCAATGTGGGTAGAGAATGAGACAATAATTTTCACTGTATACTTTAAGTATTTTTATATTCTCTAATTACTTTTTCCAATATAATATTACTTGTGGAATTAGAAGAGAAAGAACAAACACTGTCATAAGGCCGGGCATGGTGGTTCATGCTTATAATCCCAGCAGTTTGGGAGGCTGACGCACGTGGATCACTTGAGGTCAGGAGTTTGAGACCAGCCTGGCTGACATGGCGAAATCCTGTCTCTACCTTAAAAAAAAAAAAAAAAAAAAAAACCAAGCCAGGTGTGTAATCCCAGCTATGCCGGAGGCTGAGGCAGGAGAATCTCTTGAATGTGGGAGGCAGAAGCTGCAGTGAGCCAAGATTGTGCCACTGCACTCCAGCCTGGGCAACACAGCAAAACTCTGTCTCAAAAACAGAAAAACCAAAAATAAATACTGTCACGATGTCATTTTTGAATGCCACAGCAACTGGGTGTTTGCTATAAGGCACAAAGTGTTTTAAATGTATCATTTTGCTTAAATACACAACAATTCTATGAGGTAGATGTTATATGAATGCGCAATGCCCACTTTATAAATGAGGCAAATGGGAATCAGAGAGGTTGAAAAACGCATTCAGGTCATGCAGCTAGAAAGAGCATATAAGTTGGGAGTGGTGGCACACGCCTATAGCATGTAAGTTGGGAGTGGTGACACACACCTATAGTCCCAGCTACTCAGGAAGCGAAGGCTTGTTACTTGAGCCCACGAGTTCAAGGCTGTCGTGTGTTACGATTTTCTATGATGGCGGCTGAGCATAGCCACTGCACTCCAGCCTGGGCAACACAACCTAACAAGACTATGTCATGCAGGCATATTAGACTCCCCACCACTGCAACGACGTGTGGTTAAAAGCAAGAGTGCTAAGAACACTTAGGTGCTCACCCTGCAGGCCTAGGTGACCCAGATGTACTCCGCATAGAGCTTTCCACTCGAGGACTAGCAACATCAGGAGGCTGAGGAGGAATGAGGGTTTTCCGAACCGCCATTCTGAAAGAGACAAGAGACAAACCCGGAAAATAGCAGTCCAAGGGCATTCAAGGATAAGAAATACAAGACACGCATTTGCCAGGCATACCTAGGACAAAATAAAAGCCCTACATTGACTAAGTATTTTTAAAATGGATTTTTATTTTCTCAGATACCACAGACACATTACCAAAAAACCCAAATAGTACAAAAAGTCTTTACAATAAAGAGCAGGCCCCGTCCCCATTCTGGCTCACTTCCTGTCAGGCTCCCTCCAAGAAGTAACCACTGTGACTCTTCTGGCTGCTGCTGCTAGCATGCCACATCTCCCTTCCGCTGAATGTTACTCACACTGAAATCCGTACGAAGTGTTTACGATTATTATTACGCCTGTGGTGTTTATAAAGACCTGGAAGCTAGGCGAAAAAACCTGATCCAGGAAGAGCTGGAGATCCATTGTGTTGTACAGCAGAGAGGCCACGGAAGGCTCTGACGGAGAATTAACCATCAGTTTAGCACTATGCAAACAGGAGCAATCTTGACACATTTAGTTTCGGTAAAGTGGTGGGAACAAATACCAGTTGAGAGTGGATTTGAGAGAGAATAACTAGACAAGAATATACCAGTTTACAACACTTAATCACTAATGGATCCGGGTACTGATCTTCAGAGCCACTAACATCTCAAAAAGGGTGACCACCAGACACTGTGTGCCTTCTGGTAAGAGACTAAATCACCAAACTACGAAGCACTCTTGCCACAAGAAGCAATAAAAAAAAAGAAAAATCAGATCTAACCTTCAGAGTTAAGTAACAACTTACAGAAAATGTGGAGGATAGAACAAAGTAACAACTTATAGAAAACGTGGAGGATAGAACAAGTGAAAGTACACTATGGGTGCAATAGGTTGAACTGAGTTCTTTAAGATATATGTAAGTCCCAATCTTTAGTAACTGTAAATGTGACCTTACTTAAAAAAAAGGGCCTTTGCAAATGTAATTAATGTAATCTCTTATCTTGAGATCCTTAATTACATTTGGATGTAGAGTTCTGGATGTAGAGTTTAGTTTAAGATCCAGTGACAAGTATCCTAGTAACAGAAAGGGAAGGGAGATTTGAGACACAGGTACGAGGGCAAGGCCACGTGATGACGGAGGCAGAGATTGGGGTGCTGTGCCTGCAAGCCAAGGAACACAAAGATCAACAGCAGCCACTGGCAGCCAGCACTAGTATATTCTCCCTGAGAACCGCCTGGGGGAACCAACCCTGATGACACCTTCATTTCAGATTTCTAGCTACTGGAACTATAAGATATACATGTCTGTTGCCTTAAGCCAGAAGATTTGTGGTAACTTGTTACAACAGCCCTAGGAAATGAATACATTGGGGATGCCATCAACAAAATCCAGAGGGGGTACGGCCCAGAAGACCAAGTTTCTTCAACAAATAAACTGCAGGAAAAAAAAAAAAAAAAAGAGGAAACCTCAATAATAAAATGGTTTTAAAAGTCATATTAACTAATCACAATGTATGCGTCTTATCAGAATACTCAAACAAATAATATAACAAATTGTGTGACATTTCAGACCACTGGAAACCTGAACAATGACTGGCTATTTGATATTAAGGGGTTATTGGTTTTTAAATGTTATGTATCTCTCCATAGGAACATGCTGAAAGACATACAAATGAAATGACATGGTATCTAGGATTTACTTCAAAATAATATGATAGGAGCGGGTAGGTAAGCATATAGGTGAAGCAAAATTGGCCAAGCGCTGATAAGCTGAGAACTAAAGTTGGGTGACAGGCATATATTCATATGTTCAAAAAAAAATTTTTTTTTTTTTGAGACAGAGTCTTGTTCTGTTGTCCAGGCTGCAGTGTGGTGGCACGATCTCAGCTCACTGCAATCTCCGCCTCCTGGGTTCAAGTGATTCTCCCGCCTCAGCCTCCCGAGTAACGCGGACTACAGGCGCCCGCCAACACACCCTAGCTACTTTTTGTATTTTTAGTAGAGACGGAGTTTCACCATGTTGGCCAGGCTAGTCTCGATCTCCCGACCTCAGATGATCCGCCTGCCTCGGCCTTCCAAAGTTGTCTTTTGATTTTCTTTTTCTCAAAAAAGGAGCAAGTTTGTTGACTCACAGTGAGGACGGAAGAAGCCTGGGAGTTGTGAAAGGAGGAAACGTAGAACAGTTATCTGGAGTGGTGCAGGCGAGTATACTTTGATGGGCTGCTTTAAGACCGTCGTGCGTCCGTGAGGCTGAGCAAGGCCAGTTAGTTGGCAAAGTTGCTTTCCCTGCCATAATCTGCTGTACATGCAACACAAACGAAGCAGAAAATTGGACTGAAGTCTGGTTTTGACAAAGTGAAGTGAGGTGGGGGTAAGGCAATGACTGCCAGTGACCACAGACCCTGAATCAGGAAGAGCAGAGAAAGATGCCATGAGAGGCAGGGAGGCACATGAAAAGGTGGATCAATGGACTGGAGGAGGCTGCTGGGGTCCCTCTGGAGCTGGAGTTCCGTTGGGAGGGAGGTGGGAAGACAGAAGACGGGCGAGGGGCATGGGAGTACACAGACAGGGTCAGGAAGGCTCACTGAGCTTACGTGCTAAGTGCTCACACTGGGCGGGGGTGGTGGTGGAGGCCGGAGACGTATTCAAGCGCCTGACGGGCCAGGGAGCTGGAAACCCATTTCTGATCATTAAAGGTGAAGACAGGGTTCCACTATCACTAAAAAGTGCCAGACGTCATGTTCTTCCAAAGGGCATACAGATACACCTGCACAATCTAACTTGACTCTCTCAGCCTGTAGATCTGCCCTGCCCAACAAGAAAGCCGTATGGTACTACGGAGCACCTGAAATGTGCCAAGTGCAACTCAGGAACAAAATTTTTAATGTCATTTCATTTTAATTAATTTAAATTTTATAATGGATATTTGATCCAGTTACTGAGAAACTTTTTATTGTCTGGAGTAACTTGGTTATATGAAACTACTTTTTCAACTGTAGGTTTTATGAAATCTAAATACAGATCAGGTGCTTTTGAGGAGACATGGTCTGAAAATGGCAGTGAGGCATGACAAGGACACGGAGCCTACCTCTAGGCTGAGTGACAGCAGGGATGTGGAAGAGAGGCAGGGACCACTTCAGACAGCTGCAGGGCAAGTTGAGTGCCTGAGGAAGAGCCAGGTTTAAAGCAAGAAGGCGTGGAGAAAGAAGAGACAAGGGCACTGGGGTGAAGGCTGGAGTGTCGCGTGATGACAGGCTGTGAATTAGAGGGCACGGTACAAGCGTCTTTGGGAGGAAGTACGGGAGATGCAGGCACATCTTTTTGTCTTCCAGTGCAGCAAAATACTGGCCTGAGTTTATTGCATCCACCGAATACTGTGCAGAGCATTTCTGTAACCAGGAAACTCATTTCTTTCCATTTTGGTAATTTTCTATTACTTTATAACTCCTCACTTTGTAACGATCCCCGCTCCTTTTCTCTGATCTCTCTTGCTGAAACCCATTACCTGGAGGCTGGATTTCCTGAACTGGTTCTTTTTATTGTTGTTTTAAATTTTCTCCTGTCTTTTTCTCCAATTTTCTTGTCTTTTTGTTCTACGTTTGAGATTTCTTCAATTTTATCTTCCAACTCTTCTACTGATCTTTCAATTTCTGCTATCTTATTTCAGGACTGGTTCTTTTCTCCTCTGAATGTTCTTTTTGCATAGCACTGTTACTGTTTCATGGATGTAACCTTTTGTTTTGTCTTTCTGAAGGCATCACGGATAGTGTTTGCTTATCCTTGTTCATTTGTTTTGTGTTTTATTCTCCCTGCCAAGCCTCTACATCTTCCAAGGTGCTTTGGGCATGTATTTATTGTGGTTTCTGTCGTCCACCATTAGAGGTCCCCTCAAATATGTGTCTATCTTTGTTTGTATGTTCATGATTAAGAGTGGGGGAGTGGGGAAGAGGGACTGAAATGCTGGCTGGGGACTCTGAGCTTTGGAAGGGCATATCTACTATGAGGTTCACTGCAGGGTCATCTAACCCTGTCCTTAGGGAAGCCCTAGTGTCAGTATCTTTAGAGCTTCCCCTTGGGCCGGATAGACTCCCCAGAAGGAAAGTAGAGTCCTCTTCTCATTTTCTATCAAGAATCAAGTTCACCTGCCACAGTTCTATCAGCTGAAAGCAGGGAGTGGACTGGGAAGTGTTCAGCATTCCATACACTCATGGTGAGTCACAATTTCTTTCTGGTAAAATACCCATGACCTCCATAGTGCTGGGTGATCCCAGCGGACCATCTGCAGAGTTTGAGCTTTCAGGCTCCTGCTGAAGCCGAGAAGGGGCAATACGCCACATGGCATAGGCAGAAAACGGGATTCTGGGCTCTAACTCTAACACTTTTCAAACTCAAAGGTTTTAACTTATCCTCCTTAAAAGAGAGAGCCCCTTCCTTCACCCCCAGGATCTTCCTGTTGTTGGTCCTTTTGAAGATTTTCCAATTTTAAAAGAGAATGGTTCTCAACTTTCCCCTATGCAAGCTTCACATTTAGCTTTCTCAGAGCCAGGACGCCATCACGTGACGGTCTGCTTCCCAGCTTCAGTTGCTACTGTGTCCTCTCCTGTTCTCCCCATCCTTGTGTGTTTACAACTTTTTTGAAAAAAAGTTATATAGGGTTATGAGAGGGAGAGATTTCAGACGTGTGTAATCAATCTGTCATCTTAACCACAAGCTTTGCCTCGTGCTTCTACTAATAAGGTAACTTTGTCACGGACTGACTTATCCTTTAAAAAAGTACAAAGTATTCACAAGCAGCAAAGATAGGGACTCTGGTCTATGCACAGCTCTGTGGAAATAAAAACCCTGCAGGGACCCTAGTCCCAGCAATTTAAGTTTGCACTTGCTTTAATCTGTTGATGTTGATGCTATTAGCTCAGGTGAGCCACAGAAACTATGCTCTCTGAAACATGTCTGCTCATCTCCTACGTCCAGAATGTTTAAGTTGAATAGCACAGCACATACCTTCCTGCCTATGATCCACCAACCGAGAAGCTTACATGGCAACACAAAACACTATCTGCTACTAAATATGACCCTTACTACACTTCAGAAATTGTCTGCCCACAGTGATTTAGAAGGGGAGCAGGGAAGTGCTGGAAAGGGCAGGTCCCTGGTGAGGGCTCTAACCCCGGCTGTGCCCACAGATCTAGGTGATGACAGGCATTTTTGTTTTCCTGCCCAAATGCTGCATTTCCCCCAGACCACCATGGCCTGCTACACCCTGATCCTGTGCCTATAAAAACCTCTAGCAGGCAGGCACACAAGTGGCTGGACATCAAAAGGAACACACTGGCGAAGCAAGACACAAGCAGCTGGACGGCAAGAGGACGGCGAGGAGAGCATGCCGGTGGGAGAGCACATGACAGATGCTGGCACGCCAGCAGGCCACCGACCAGCAGAACGACGCAGTTTGGCCAGGGCAGTCAGAGAGCCGGGGCCGTTCCATGTCCCTTCTGGCTCCCCCATCTGCTGAGAGCTACTTCTACTCAGTAAAACCCTACACTCCTTCTCCAAGCCCACGCGCGATCCCATTCTTCCAGTACACCAAGGCAAGAACCCTGGGCAACAGAAAGCCCTCTGACCTTGCCATAAGGCAGGGGTCTGATTGGGCTGGTTAATGCAAGTCATCCACGGACGGCTAGACGAAAAGAGCCCTCTGTAACACATGCTCACAGGGTTTCAGCTGTAAACATTCACCTCTAGACGCCGCTGCAGGGTCGGAGCCCCACAGTCCGCCCGTCTGTACGCTCCCCTAGAGGCTGGAGCAGCAGGGCAATGAAGAAGCAAGTCACTCCCACGGTTGCACGCCTGAGAGGGGGACAAGGGAACTTCTCCTGTTTCAACAGCAACGATTCATGCTGAATGAAGTATGTAGTATGCGTTAATGTAACTACCTACACAAGCCCAAGAGTTAATTATAAACTACTTTAAAAGTTCTATGATTGAAGTTCCAGAACTAGAGAGAATTAAAGCAGTATGCAACAGATGCTTACACACTAACACCTCACTGACTCCAGGATTTGTTAAGATCTCACAGTCTCAGCTGGGTAAGGCTCCACTGAATAATCCTGTGGTCAAGCTGTTTTGGAGGAAATTTTAACATGCCACAGAAAAGGAGAGATGAGTTTGATACCAGCATTAGATAAGAGTGCCTATTCTGTATACCAGTTCTATCCAGAACCAGAGGTGTCATTTGGCACCACCAGGTCTACTCACCCATCTGTGGCAGGTTTCTTCCGGAGTATGCTTGGCCGTGGCGATGAGCCCTGGGCAGGAGCGTTGGTGCTAGCACTCTGGCTGTGGGTCTGTACCACGGTTGTTGCTGCTGGAGCAGCACTGAATGGATTGCTAATAGGGTTGGCCACAATTGTGGCTCCATCTGCCAACACCACTGCTAGAGGAGAGAAGCAACAGGAAAGAACACTGAAGAGAGGGAAACAACAGAAACAAAATGCCGCAGAAGACACAAATACAAACGACGAGACCACTAGCATTAGGGATCCATGTTCTAACTGTCCAGTTTCCAACTGATAAGGGACAGGAGCACAATGTCCGTCTGACAAAGAGCAGACAGCTAAACAGGAGCAGTTACTAAGTCTACTAGTGCGTGATCCACACCATTATTTTTTCTTTTTCTTTTTTTGAGAGAGTCTTGCTCTGTTGCCCAGGCTGGAGTGCAGTGGTGTGAACCATACCATTACTTTTTCCTTTCTTTTTATTTTTCAGACAGTCTTGCTTTGTTGCCCAGGCTGGAGTGCAGTGGTGCAATCTCAGCTCACGGCAACCTCTGCCTCCCAGGTTCAAGTGATTCTCCTGCCCTAACCACCAGAGTAGCTAGAATTACAGGCGCGCACCGCCACATCTGGATAATTTTTGTATTTTTAGTAGAGGTGGGGTTTCACCATGTTGGCCAGGCTAGTCTCGAATTCTTTACCTTAAGTGATCCGCCCGCCTTGGCCTCCCAAAGTGCTCGAATTACAGGCATGAGCCACCGCCCCTGACCCATACCATTATTTTTTCTTTGCTCTATAATCACAGTTACTAATAAATGAGATAAGGTGAACAAAGTATATAGTATCTAGTATAGTCTCTCACTCTACTAGTTACTTCACATTTTTTACTGATATACTTCTTACCATCCTTGTAATTCCCATTTTAGAGATAAGAAAACTGACAGACAGGAAAGGCTTAATACAAGAGCCACAAATAGAAAACACCACCTACCAGCCTGATAGCATGCTCCAATGTACACTTCAAGAAATGTACTCATTCAGTTTTTATAAAACACCAACCTCTCTCAGCCCTCAGTAATGGTACCCTCCCCAGTCTATCCTTACAAACACATTCAACTAACAGATATTTTAACTATACACTTACAGTGAGCACCAAAATACTGGTGAGCATGAGATCATAATCAGAAAATATCAGTGTCTGACAGTTTTTGACCTATAAAAATGGCAATTTCATAGGAGTCAACTTAATACCATGCGTTTTCTGGCAGGTGCCCTTAAAGATGTAGTACACCATCCTACCAGGTGGGTCACTGTGGGTAAACTGCATCTCTCTCATAGACAGTTAGTTTAGTAATAAAAAATCGGAGAGACTTTGCTTAAATACTTGAACTGTCTACAGAACAATTAAACGCATAGCTCCAGGCAGGCGCCGTGGCTCATGCCTGTAACCGCAGCACTTTGGGAGGACAAGGCTGAAGGGTAGCTTGAACTCTGGAGTCTGAGACCAGCCTGGGAAATGAGCAAAATCCCGTTTCTACAAAAAATCAAAAATAATTGGCCGGGCGCGGTGGCTCAAGCCTGTAATCCCAGCACTTTGGGAGGCCGAGACGGGCGGATCACGAGGTCAGGAAATCGAGACCATCCTGGCTAACATGGTGAAACCCCGTCTCTACTAAAAATACAAAAAAATAAGCCGGGCGAGGTGGCGGGCGCCTGTAGTCCCAGCTGCTCGGGAGGCTAAGGCAGGAGAATTGCGCGAACCCGGGAGGCGGAGCTTGCAGTGAGCAGAGAGCGGGCCACTGCACTCCAGCCTGGGTGACAGAGCGAGACTTCGTCTCAAAAAAAAAAAAAAAAAAAAAAAAAAAATAATTAGCCGGGTGTGGTGGCATGCACTTGTAGTCCTTGCTACATGGGCGTCTGAGGCGTAAGGACTGCTTGAGGCCAGAAGGTCAAGGCTACAGAGAGCCATGATTGTACCATTGTACTCCAGCTGGGCAACAGAGTGAGTGAGACCCTGCCTTAAAAAAAATAAATCAGCACCTTGGCTGAGAAACAGCCATTTTGTTTTTTTAAACTACATCAGAGAAATGGCTAATTAATAATAATCCAAGTACATGGAATCTTAAATTCAGCCGAAAAAAAAACAACCTGGCTGGTGTAATGACTCATGCTTGTAATCCCAGCACTTTGGGAGGCCAAGGTGAATAGACTGCTTGAGCCCAGGAGTTTGAGACCAGCCTGGGCAACATGGCAAAACTCTGTCTCTATTAAAAACACAAAAATTAGCCAGGCGTGGTGGCACCTATAGTCCTAGTTACTCAGGCGGCTGAGGTGGGAGGATCACTCGAGTCCAGGAGATTGAGGCTATGCTGAGCCAAGATCACACACCACTGCACTCTAGCCTGGGTGACAGAGTGAGACTCTGTCTCTGTCTCAAAAAGATCTAAGTACCGTGACTTATTCCACTTTTCAAAATGTTATTCCACTAGCATTTCTTTTTAAGCATTCATAATATTAGCTAACATCAGCATAAGATTTTACAGCTTTATGTACAACTCTGAAGAAAATCTTCAATGAGAACACTACTTATAAGGTGAATTTTTTCCCACAACTAGGAGCTTTTAAAAAAGATAACACTTCTCATTATGTGCAAATGAATACTAGGGCTGCTGATGTTTATTATTTCCTTTTTTTTTTTTTTTTTTGGAGACAGAGTCTCACTCTGTTGCCCAGGCTGGAGTGCAGTAGTGCAATCTCAGCTCACTCCGCCTCCCGGGTTCACGCCATTCTCCTGCCTCAGCCTCCCGAGCAGCTGGGACTACAGGCGCCCACCACTTCACCTGGCTAATTTTTTTGTATTTTTAGTAGTGACGGGGTTTCACCATGGTAGCCAGGATGGTCTCGATCTCCTGACCTCATGATTCACCCACCTCGGCCTCCCAAAGTGCTGGGATCACAGGCGTGAGGTATATTATTTCTAACGTTTACAGTGACCCTGAAATTATAAGTTCTAAGCAACTCATTATTAATACAAAGAAACGAAGGCCTAGAGAAATTATAAGACGACAAAGCCAGTGGCAGAGAAAGGATTGAAACCCAAATGTACTTCTTTTCTCCAAACCACCTTCTATGCAAAAATTGAAAATTACCTGAAGTCTTTCCTTCCGGCTGAGGCTGCTGAGCACCAATGGGTGCAGGCTGAAGCCCTTGTGTGCTGATTGGGGTTGCTGAGTGAATTCCCTGTGTGCCAAGTGGTGCGGGCTGTATCCCTGGGGTCCCGATGGGGGCCGGCTGGATGCCCTGGGTACTGATGGGTACTGGCTGGATCCCTTGAATATGTCGAGCATGTGATGCATCCACTGTCATCAACTGCATGGGGTTTAGGTGGACGGTAGACGCTACCCCCACGCCAGTCTGAGCTGTGATGGCAGAGTTTGGAGCCTGAGCTGAAACTAAAAATGATGTAAAAGGTAACTATAAGAAGGTTAGCTTCATTCCACACACTTCACATAAAGAGAAAAACACTAAAATAAACACAGATTTCTTCCGTTGTATAAGATCTAAATTCACGGTTTGAAAAAAAAATAAATAAATACTGTTACTTGAACCTTCATATACTTGGGATTGTTATTTCCTTTCACTTCCTACCAATATGATGTTGTCTTTCTACAGATTACTAGAAACATGATAAAAACCAGAAAAAAGGCAATCAGCTATTCAATTGCAAATATTAGTCAGGCAAACGTGTTAAATAATTAATATAAAACATCAGAAAAACACCCAGGGGTCCCAGGTCAAGAACCTCTGCTTTACTTGATAGGGCCACTATCACAGGCAGTTTTGAAATATGGCAGTTATGAATTTCAAATGGCATGTATCCACCAGAAAGAGAGAACAAGCAAGTGTCCTGTGTCCTACAAGGCACACACCCCATCTACTGTGTATATTTAAAAAAAAAAAAGGAAACAAGAGCATTCACAGAAAGCAACAAAAAAAGGAGGAATTTCTCACTATCTGTGGAAAGAAAATAAACACAGAGGACTTTTTCCTTAGTTATCAAAACAATCCAGAGACGTAGGAACTTGTTTTCAAAGCCATTTAAGTATCTTACACTTATAAGCTACCTTTTCCCTAAATAAACAAGTGTCTTACAATGCTTGAAATTTTAGACCAGCACTGTTTAATGGCATACTGGGTCACTCACGCAACTTTAAATTTTCCAGTGGCTACAATAAAAAAGTAAGAAGAGCCCGGTGTGGTGATTTCTGCCTTTGATTCCAACATTTTGGGAGACTGAGATATGAGGAATGCTTGAACCCAGGAGTTGGAGACCAGCCTGTACAACATAGCAAGACCCTATCTCTATGAAAAATTAAAGCATTAGCTTGGCATCATAACACAGGCCTGTGGTTCCAGCTTGGCCCACCTCGGCCTCCCAAAGTGCTGGGATTACAGGCACGAGGTATGTCAGGTTGAGATGGGAGGATTCCCTTGAACTCAGGAATCTGAGGAGGCAGTGAGGTATTATTGCACCACTGCACCCCAGCCTGAGTGACAGAGAAAGACTGTCTCAAAGAAGAAAAAAAAAAAAGTTTGAAACAGGCCAGGTGCGGTGGCTCACGCCGGTAATTCCACCACTTTGGGAGGCCGAGGCGGGCGATCATTTGAGAGGAGTTCAAAACCAGCCTGGTCAACAGGGTGAAACCCCATCCCTACTAAAAATACAAAAATTAGCTGGGTGTGGTCGCGCATGCCTGTAATACCATCCACTGAGGACAGTGAAGCAGGAGAGTTGCTTGAAGCTTGGAGGCGGAAGCTGCAGTGAGCCGAGATCACGACCCTGCACTCCAGCCTGGGCAACAGAGTGAAACTCCGTCTCAAAAAAAAAAAAAAAAAAAAAGAAACAGGCCAAATTAATTTTGATCATATATTTTATTTAACCAAATATATTCAAAATATTACCATTTCAATATGTTATTAATAAACTGTTTTTTTTTTTTTGAGACAAGGGTCTCGCTTTCTTGCCTAGACTTGAGCGCAGCGGCGCAAACAACATAGCTCACTGCATCCTCGACCTCTTGGGGTCAAGCAATCCTCCTGCCTCAGCCTCCCAAGCAGCTGGGACTACAGGCACGCACCACCATGCCTGGCTAATTTTTGTATTTTTGGTAGAGGCTAGGTCTCATCTAGCTTGATCTCAAACTCCTGGTATCAAGCGATCCTTCCTCCTCAGCCTCCCAAAGGGCTAGGATTACAGGCGTGAGCCACCGCGCCTGGCCTAAAAATTCTTAACAAGATATTTCACATTCTCTTTTCTATACTATGTCTTCAAAATCTAGGGTATATTTTACTCTTCGAGTACATCTCATGAATTTTTATCAGATGTGCTTAATCTGTATTTTGATTTCATAAAGCCTACAACTGAAAAAGTAGTTTTGCATTGCTAAGTTGTTCCAAACATACTTGAAATTTCTCAAAATTAAACAAAATTAACAATCGAGTTTTTCATGTACTAACCTACTTCAAGCGCTCTGTGGCCACACATGCCGCTGGCAGCCATACAGCACCGTGTGGCAGGAGGGCAATGTCCACAATCCAGGCAACAATAACACTTTCTTTTGTCTTTTTCTCTTTGTTTGTTTTCTGAAACAGGCTCTCACTTTGTTACCTGGGCTGGAGTGCAGTGGCGCCATCATGGCTCACTGCAGCTTCAACCTCCTAGGCTCGGGCAATTCTCCCACCTCAGCCTCCTCAGTAGTTGGGACTAGAGGCATGCACCACCATGCCCACCTAATTTTTTAATTTTTTGTAGAAATGGGGTTTCCCTGTATTGACCAGGCTGGTCTCAAACTTCTGGGCTCAAGTGATCTGCCCACCATGGCCACCCAAAGTGCTGGGATTACAGGTATCAATCAGCCACAGTGTCCGGCCCCAGGCAATAAGGCTTTTTTTTGAGACAGTCTCACTCTGTCACCCAGACTGGAGTACAGTGGCACAATCGTGGCTCACTGTAGCCTCTGCCTCCCAAGTTCAAGCAACTTTCCTGCTTTAGCCTCCCGAGTAGCTGGGATTACAGGCATGTGCCACCACGACTGGCTAATTTTGTATTTTTAGTAGAGATGGAGTTTCTCCGTGTTGGCCAGGCTAGTCTAGAACTCCTGACCTCAAGTGATCTGCCTGCCTTGGTCTCCCAAAGTGCTGGGATTACAGGCATGAGCCACTGCGCCTGGCTGGAAATAAGGCTTTCTGACACCCAGAGTGACCTGAGGGTCCCACAGGAAAAGATTACACAGACTCTGACATTTAAGGATTGTTTTTCCTGGATTAGCAAAAAGAACACTATTTACACGTCATGATGGTGAGAGGAGGGCATAACTGAACTAAAAAACATATAACTGGTACACCAAATCCCTGTGACATGTGGTTTATCTATATAACAAACCTGCACAAGTACCATGGAACCTAAAGTAGACGTTATTATAAACAACCTTTATACATTTAAAAAAAATACAACCAATATTTGCATAAAACAATGGAAACCCTATAAAAGTGCAGCTCTATTCATTGTAACTACTGTCATTTTCAGGAGAAACAAAAATTGCTAACATGATTATCCTCAGGGTGGCATAATACTATGCAAATATCACTAACGAGTAACAACCTTTTATAGATCACAAAGACGATTATTTAAGACCTTCAAGCTTCACATTTTATCTGAATCTGAAAACAGAAGCTGAAATAATTAATCTCATACTAGAAATAACCCCAATCAATTTCTACATTATTGTTGGCAAAAATGAAACTGTGAAAAGTCATCTAAAAAGCAGGGTTTGTACCTGGATACTGTCGGATAGTGGACACGGAACTGGTGATTGGGGTGTAGGTATGTGCCGCCAGTGGGTATGCAGAAGGGGGGTAAGTTGGCAAAAAATACTGGAACTGAACAGGAACAGACGGTCTAGAGACAGAACAGATGAGAGCAAACAAAATAGTCATTTTCTTCTTCACTTTCAAATGATCCTATCCCCCAGCTCCTCTTTGTATCAGAACTGCCAAATGAGCTTTGCTCAAATTGTGTCCCAAACAAACGCTTACATCACAGGACACACACCAAGAATGCAAAACTAAAAAAAATAAAAACAAAGTGGATACTATAAATACCTATATTAATAAATGTAAAAAACACAGATAATATTCTACGGGTGATTTTTGAGAGTAAGTCTGAAAACCAATTCACAAAAACTCAGTCATCAAATCTTCCCTGCTCAACTCTTCATGAACTACACTCAACTCAAATTGGTTTTACTGGCCAATGTCGCTAAAAATACATAAATAATCCCAATTTCATCTGAACTGCTTCAGAAACAATGGAAAGAAGAAATGAGATCCAAGTTATTTTTATGTTTTCAGAGACAGGGTCTTGCTATGTTGCCCAGGCTGGAGCGCAGTGGCTATTCAACAGCACAATCATGGCACAACCTTGAACTCCTAGGTCCAATCGAGCCTCCTGCCTCCGCTGCCTGAATTCTGGGACTACACACATGTGTCGCTATGCCTGGCTCCTAGTTTATTTTCTGCGCTTAATATAGCCTTGATGCTAATATTGGAACAGGAGAATAAGACAAAAGAAAGATTATAAACAAATCTAACTCACTACAACAACAAAAAATCCTACATAAAATTGAATTAAGTCCCATATAAAGTTAAAGACATCATAATCAAATAAAGTTTATCACAGGGAGAGAAATGCTTCAACATCAGAATGTCTATTCATGTTTTAGATAAATTTTAAAAATTAAAAGAGAACAATAATTTAAAACAAAAGATAAAAATATTCGAGAGCAGTCAATAGTTATTCATGATATAAATGCCTAAGAAAATAGAAGTAGGCCAGGCACAGTGGCCCAGCACTTTGGGAGACTGAGGCAGGTGAGTCACTTGAGCTCAGGAGTTCGAGACCAGCCTGAGCACTCTGGGAGGCTGAGGCAGGCAGATTACTTGAGGTTAAGTTCAAGACCAGCCTGGCCAACATGGCGAAACTCCATCTTCTACTAAAAATACAAAAATTAGCCAGGTGTGGTGGTGCAGGCCTATAATCCCAGTTACTCAGGAGGCTGAGGCACGAGAATCACTTGAACCTAGGAGGTAGGGATTGCAGTGAGCCGAGACTGCACCGCTGCACTACAGCCTGGGCAACAGTGTGAGGCCTCATCTCTACAAAAAATAAAAAAACTTAGCCAGGCATGATGGTATGTGCCTGTAGTCCCAGCTACTTGGGAGGCTGAGGTGGGAGGATCATTTGAGCCCAGAAGTCAAGGCTGCAGTGGGCTACGACAGTGCCACTGCACTCCAGCCTGGGCAACAGAGCAAGACCCTGTCTCAAAAACAAAACAAAAAAACAAATGAAAATGGTAAGACCCTCTTGCTTTCCCCTCAAACTGTCCTTATTTGTAGGCAAAATAAACATATACGTAGGAAATTTATAAATCCATAAACATTTAGAGCTAATTTACAGAATTATTTAGAGAATCTATAAACATTGAGAGCTAATAGGAGTATTCAACAAGGTGGATGGACATATCAATGCATCAAAATCTGTAAGCACTCCTAGACACAAATGATCAAATTAGAACACTTAACAATCATCTGCTTTTGAAATTACTTTGTGTACACTGTATACAGTACTTTATGGGAGAGGCAGATACAGACATGGAATGGGGGAAGCGATGGGATTGAAGTAGAGGTATCAGTATGAACTCAAATGTTCTTAAAATACTATATACCTCCTACCTCTGCCTGCTCAAAGCGCCTGGAAGAATGACAACCCATAGCAACAAGCAGGGCTAATGCCCAGATCTTGGTTTGTAAATGACAAAGGGCTCCTTGGAGAAACAGCAGATTTCAGAGCCAGACAGCTAAAGTTCAATAGGAATCTAGAATATCTCATCATGGAAAAGAAGGAAAGGCTAGAACAGAGGGGACGTGGTGAAATCCACAGAAGTAGACAGAAAGAACCCCCAAGGACCAAATGAGATCATCTGAGCATCAAAATAGATGACAGCAATGGATTCTAATGAATAAAAGCAAATCTACAAGCCTGAGTCGATTAAAAAACAGTAAAATGTTCAACATAAAAAATAAATAGGGGTGGGTAAGAGAAAGTCTCTTTACATCAGAATGCCAGCTAATTTATATAGACAAGGCGTTAGAAAAACTCACTATTTTGCGACTATCATATTAGTAACTGATTCAGCCAGGAATTAATAATAGATCTACAACTATTGAATGAATGTTTACTGGAGAACAGGATAATTACACTCAGATATTTCCAGATAGATTACTTGTTTACGAAGGAGAAAAACATGACTTTCCAGTAGGAAAAAACTGGCAAACATCACCTTCACTAAGCAATGAATGTTAACATGACCAATACGGGGAAAACAGACCGCAGGAGCTCTCTGATGCAATGGGAAGAACACACTGCTTACCTGGTATAACCTGAATGTAACCTTGAGGAAACAATGTGACAGTATCAAATCCCCCAAAACAACCGGCCTCTCTACACTCTTCAAAAACACCCATGAGTCAAAGAGAAGGGAGAGCTCGGCGTCCGTTCAGATAGCTGTACCGCGGTGACGTAAAGAATGTCTTTACTCTTCTGTGCTACAAATGCAGGTACTTATGGATAAACGGTCATAATGCTACAACCCTTACTCTCAAAATGGCCAAAAAATATTAAACACACAAAACCAAAAAAAATGGATACTAGGAAAACATCCGTCAAAAGGAGACTGGCTTGAAAAACATCGCACATAAAAAAGGAATTATACGAAGCGTTACTTTGGGGGAAAATCGAAAGCATGAGTCATACATACAGGCCGTATTTGTGGGACGTTTTGTTTCATGCTGATAAAGCAGAACGATCAGTGGCACAGTGAGGCACAATAGCTGGCACGTGGCCTCCTACCTGTTGTCACTTCGGGTTTCCATGGCCACGGGATTGGGAGAGGCCCGATGTCCGGAGATGGGAATCAGGCTGCTCCTCTCGGCAGGGTAGTCTGGCTGGATCCGAGGAGAAGTGTGTGTGATCTGCTGGGGCACCACCTTGGCTGCAAACAGTAAACGCCAATTCCATGACCACGCTACACTTTTTTTTGCCATGCCAAAACATTCTTGGCTAGCAGCAATCTTAGGAAAGCAAACAAGTAAAGCCTGGACTTTTAATCAAAATAAAAAATGAAAAATAAGTACAAAGTTCAACAGAATTATTTCAATTCTACATTCACTGATATATTCCTACTGTTATTAAAGCAGGGTTCAACATTAATACTTAAACAAAGACAGAAGTGACCAGGCTCTTTTCTCTCAACCTGGACCTGTTTTTGAAAGGATTAAACTGCTTAACAAGTAAATAGGCCAGGCGCGGTGGCTCACATCTGTCATCTCAGCACTGTGGGAGGCTGAGGCTGGAGGATAACTTGAGTTCAGGAGTTCAAGGCCACAGTGAGCCATGACTGCACCACTATACTCCAGCCTCACTCACAGACTGAGACCCCGTCTCAAAATAAATAAATAAATGAACACACACAATTTTGGATTAAAAAATGGAAAAAAAAAAAAAAACCCTTAGATTCCACTCTGGGTCCATCGATGATTACAAAATGTAGCTAATTAGCAATGAGAAGACCACTTTAATTCCCAAGTCTATTTCTTTACCTATAAGGATCCCTTCTTTAGATCACTTAATAATTTCTAAGGTCCTTTGAATGTCCTACAATTTTATATAATACTTTAGAGCAAAATCAAAATCAATGACCACAGAGTTTTCAAATTCAATCTGAGGCTCCAAATGTGTACTCCTTCAAAACTTGCATCCAATTTTGTTTGGAAGGTATAGCTGAACTAGAACATACTTGACACTATTCTTTATAGCTCTATCTATTAACAGTATGCCTGGGCATTCAGAAAGAGAAGCCGTGATCCATCTCAGAGATACAAAGGGACAGCTTCTATCTGTGTAAAAACCCAAGTTACACCAGTGACAGGCACATTAACAAAGAGACTAGACTAGGAGGATGCCAACGCATTACCCTAAATGCAGAGCATTTAACAACAACGCTGAGCTACACAGACCCACTGCGATGCCAGCCAGCTCCCACGGGAGGCAGATGGAGAAGTTTTTGCAGGGTGATAGCAGGAATGCCCATTTGATCACTCAAGATTGCATCTATTGACCAACGCAAAGAGAAGCTGGCATGACAGGGTTATCCATCAGGGAGGTAAGCAGTGGGGATGGTGAGGAGGGGGCAACTAAGCCTTGTTTTTTCACTGAGCCCCATGAAAGGTAGGAGAAAATGATGCTTCCAGTAGGAATGAAGCTGCCATGTGACAGAGTAGCTAACCAGTGGTTGGTAACCAGACACACCTCACCACTCAGCCATTCATTTAAATCTTTACTTGTTTTCTAATTTAAAAAGCCATACAGGCTGGGTGCAGTGGCTCATGCCTGTAATCCCAACACTTCGGGAGGCCAAGGCAGGCGGATCAACTGAGGTCAGGAGTTTGAGACCAGCCTGGCCAACATGGTGAAACCCTGTTTCTACTAAAAAGACAAAAATCAGCCGGGTGTGGTGGTGCGTGCCTGTGATCCCAGATACTCAGAAGGCTGAGGCAGGAGAATCACTTGAACCTGGGAGGTTGCAGTGAGCTGAGATCATGCCACTGCACTCCAGCCTGCATGACAGAGTGATACTCCATCTCAAAAAAAAAAAAAAAAAAAGCCATACCTTCTCAATAATTAAATAAAAACGAAGGAACTATATAGTACAGAAAACATTAAGTCTGTCATAACGTTATCTCCAAAACTTATCCCTATTTTCTGAATAATGTGATCACCAGATTTCACTTTCTATAATTCTGAGAACATGATCATATGTTGACCAGAACATGGAGAAAATAAGAATGGTATTCTATTGGAATAGAGGCAAAAACCTTATACTTGTGATTTAGCAGGCTTTTTTTCTGAGCCAACATATTCCTAATAAGAATAGCTGAATTTGTATTTAATATCACCTGGAGAGGGCAAGCTCACTTGGAAAAAGTCACTTAGGTGATTTTAATATGTATGTTCTACTTCCCAACTTGAAAATCAGTGGTCTAGGGTTTTATCAGGTTTCCCTTCTCAACTGAGCTACCTTTCCTGGAGAGATCCTATTATAATACAGAAATATCGGGGTAAGCATAAAAGAGAAAAACAAAATGACCATAAACCCCATGGAACGTAGGAGCACGCGTATGTATGTCTCCTGGTACTTTTTAGCGAGTCTGCTTCCACAGTGGGATCTCTTAGGAAGACAGAAGGACATTCACAAGAACCAATCTCTAAAAAATTCTTTTAGGTGCTCCCAGTCACCTAAAAGCAGTCACCCACTGCTCCCAGTCTACAAAAAATTTTTAAAAATCAGCCAGAGGCCAGGCATGGTGGCTCACACCTGTCATCCCAGAATTTTGGGAGGCCGAGACAGGCAGATCATGAGGTCAGGAGTTCAAGACCAGCCTGACCAATATGGTGAAGCCCCGTCTGTACTGAAAATACAAAAATTAGCCAGGCGTGGTGGCTCACGCCTGTATTCCCAGCTACTCAGGAGGCTGAGACAGGAGAATTGCTTGAAGCCGGGAGGCGGAGGTTGCAGTAAGTAGAGATCATGCCACTGCACTCCAACCTGGGCGACAGAATGAAACTCCATCTCAAAAAAACAAACAAAAAAATTAGCCGAGTATGGTGGCAGGTCCCTGTAGTCCCAGCTAATGGGGAAGCTGCGGTGGTGGCAGGTACCTGTAGTCCCAGCTAATGGGGAGCTGCGGTGGGGGGATAGCTTGAGCCCCAGCTACAGTGAGCTATGACTATGCCACTGTACTCAAGCCTGGATGACAGCAAGACCTTATCTCTTAAAAAAAAAAAAAAAAAAAAGAAATCAAATTTCTCCATCCATAAGCGGAATCTCATCGGTGCAAAGTCTGTTTACATACTGTCCAAAAAAAAAAAAAGAAATCAAATTTCTCCATCCATAAGCGGAGTCTCGTCGGCGCACGGTCTGTTTACATACTGTCCACGGCTACTTTCACGACACCGAGTTGAGCAGTGGTGACACACACCTATGTGGTCTGCAAAGCCTAAAATGTTTCTAGAAAGTGTGCAAACCCCTGATCTTGATGACTGAAGTTGGACTGCCAGAAACTTTCCAGGGATTTTTTTAACAATTCAAAGTATACATATACTTAGAAAAAGAATAAAGAAAGCCTAGAAGAAATTCTAGAATGGGCGTGATGTACAGCAGGGCAGCACCCAGATGAAAACCTGGGGAACATACCTGGACAACAGTGGTGTTCTTCCCACTGTTGTGTCACTGAGAACTTTCCCTGAACAATCTGTCAAAGTCTACAAGTTTTCCTCATTCCAGATCTTTGCTTTTCCTGTTGTTTTTGTCTATGTCAGTATGGCTTATTTTTACAAAAGGTACAGTTTGGTAAGAAAGTAAGTCAAAACTAAAGTTTGAGTACTCAAGAATTGTTATACTCTTTTTCCCCTACCATCAATGCCAAGTCTGCATGATACATAATGTTACAAGTCATATTCAGTGTTGCTTTGAAAATCAACAACTGGGCCGGGCACAGTGGCTCATGCCTGTAATCCCAGTACTCTGGGAGGCTGTGGCAGGCGGATCACAAGGTCAAGACCAACCTGGCCAACATAGCGAAACCCCGTCTCTACTAAAAATACAAAAAAATTAGCCAGATATGGCGGCACATGCCTGTAGTCCCAGCTACTTGGGAGGCTGAGGCAGGAGAATTGCTTGAATCCGGGAGGTGGCGGTTGCAGTGAGCTGAGATCGCGCCACTGCACTCCAGCTTGGACAACAGAGTGAGACTCAGGGAAAAAAAAAAAGGAAATCAACAACTGTAAAAATCAATACTAGCCATCAGCATGAAGGCCTAGTCAGAGGGGCTGCCGCGCTCCGTGTGAGCTTCTGTCGAGGGCAGACGCCACTTACCGACGGGGATGTTCGAGGTGGTCACAGCAGTAGCGTGGGAGGAATGGGAGGGCACCGCCATGGTAACAATGGTACTGGTGGGAGCCTGCGTGTGGGACACAGATCCTGAAATAGGGGAAAAAAGGAAATTCTTTAACAAGAACTTCTCTGCACACATTACAGATTCTCAAAAACCTGGGAAAACTCTTGGAAAAAGTTAAGATAATTTTTCTAGCCCATTGTTTTTCTCTGACTGAAGGTGAGAAATGAAAAATTAACCCACCACTCTTGCCTTCTCTTTCCCCGGTAGAAGGAAGAAGTGGGTTATGGACTCACCGGCTGTAGTCGCTGAAGGAATGGTGTTGGTTGCCAAAATAGGTGCTACTGTGGCAGCAGCCACTGGGGTGCCAGTACTGAAGATCGTTTTCTGTGAGGGAAACCCCACAACACAGTTGTAAGAATATTATCCACTGCATCCCAGGTAAACGCAATCAATGCCTTCAGTACTGCCAGGCCCTCAGCACACTTTGCCCACTTCTGGTTTTACCCAACCAAGTACACAGGTGGTTCTCCAACTTCGGTTTTACCTGAGCCATTGTATGAAGCTGCTGTTTTGGCGTCCCTAGTGCAGGGTGAGATGGTAGTGTGATTCTTGTCGTGACATCTCGTGACTGGGCAGGACGCTGAATACTGATTGCTGCAGATGGTGGGTGCTGGATAGACAACGTTGGCCTACTGAAAAGATAATAAAGACACAATGCAGACAGGAAAGGTCATTTACGATCTTTTGCTAGGTTACAGTCCTGCAAGTCATACTTTTTCATAGGTCTATGAAGTTCAGAGTTAAACCAATACTTGGTCTTTAATCACACCAATGAGGAAAAGGCGCACTGAGTTTGTCTCGTTTTAAAACCCATCAATTTGCACCACAAACTGAAGAAATTAACCCTTAGTTGTTCTCAGTATCCTTAATATACTTAATCAACACTCCAAAACAGACTTGAGTTAATATCATTATAATAACTGCACTTCAGGTCAGGTGTGGTGGCTCACACCCGTAGACACAGTGCTTTCGGGGGGCGCCAAGGCTGGAGGACAGCTTGTGCCCAGGAAGTCAAGGTTATAGTGAGCGATGACTGCGCCACTGCACTCCAGCCTGGGGCACAGAGTAAGACCTTGTCTACATAAAAAATTAAAAACAAAATAATTGCACTTAACTGTGGATAGATCTGAAAATATACTATAAATTTACACGCTATAAGTTTTTGACAAATTTCTTGAAGACATATCAGAGACAACCTTGATTAACAGCAGCTTAAACTATGACTTTTGAAGCAAGGACCTTCCCCCCAATTTTACATCATTCCTTAGCAAATGTAGGAACATTCCTAAAAAAATAGAAAAAATTAGCCGGGCGCAGTGGCAGGCGCCTGTAGTCCCAGCTACTCGGGAGGCTGAGGCAGGAGAATGGCGTGAACCCGGGAGGCGGAGCTTGCAGTGAGCAGAGATTGCGCCACTGCACTCCAGCCTGGGCGACAGAGCGAGACTCCGTCTCAAAAAAAAAAAAAAAAAAAAAAAAAAATGGAACATTCCTAAAATGATAAAATGTTACAGTTATGACTGCCTCAGGACTGGAAGGGAAATCAACAGAGGATGCCAAATTAATTGGTAGCAAGCTACTGAATTGGCAACACTGGCAAGAAAATTTGACAATTTAACAAAGCTGGATATTCAAATCAGAGGGGAGGCCACATGCGGCAGCTCACACCGCAGCTCACACCGAAGACTGCTTAAGCCAAGGCTAAAGTGAGCTGTGATCACACCACTGCACTCCAGCCTGGGCGACAGAGTGAGACCCTGTCTCCAATAAAATAAAATAAAAAGAATCACTTCAAGTGACATTTAAACCCATTGCCACTCTGGTTAGTGGGATCTAGCTGGAGGACAAAAAGAACCGTGAAGTTAGTTACTCAGTATTCTTATTGTTAGTAGTAATCTACAAAAGGTAAGAGGCTAATTTATGTCAGATGGACAAGTGATACAGGTGCCCCCTTTTTAAATCTTTTCCACTGTATTTTTACTGTACCTTTTCTGTATTTAGATATACAAATACCATAGTATTTGTATAATATTCTACAGTATTCAATACAGTCACAGGCTGTATAGGTTTACAAACTAGGAGCAATAGTTAGAGCACCATAGCCTTGGTGTGTAGCAGGCGACACCATCTAGGTTTGTGTAAGCATACTCTTATGATGTTTGCATGTCAAAACTGCCTATTCATTTCTCAGACTGTAACCCCATCATTAAGTAATGAATGAGTATAAAACCTTAGAAAGCAAAAAAAACAAAAAACAACTCTAAGGTTAAATTTCATTTGTAAATACCAATATGTGTCCATTACCAGTGAACGAGTGAAAAAAAATTGTTTTCTTGAGACGGAGTCTCACTCTGTCGCTAGGTTGGAGTGCAGTGGCATGATCTCAACTGACTGCAACCTCTGCCTCCCAGGTAGAGGCAATTCTGTGCCTCAGCTTCCTGAGTAGCAGGGACTACAGGAGCGTGCCACAATGCCTGGCTAATTTTTATATTTTTAGTAGAGACAGGGTTTCACCATGTTGGCCAAGATGATCTTGATCTCTTGACCTTGTGATCCACCCGCCTCAGCCTCCCAAAGTGCTGGGATTATAGGTGTGAACCAATGTGCTCAGCCAAAAATTTTTAATTAACATAAGATTTTAAAACATGTAGTCGCTCAGGTCTGTAATCCCAGCATTATGGGAGGCTGAGGTAGGTGGATCGAGTTCGAGACCAGCCTGGCCAACATGGTAAAACCCCATCTCTACTAAAAATATAAAATTAACCAGGTGCAGTGGTACATGTCTATAGTCCCAACTACTCCAGAGGCTGAGGGAGAAGAATCGCTTGAACCTGGGAGGCAGAGGTTGCAGTGAGCTGAGATTGTACCACTGCACTCTAGCCTGGGTGACAGAGCAAGAGTTTGTCTCAAAAAAATAAATAAAATAAAATAAACAAATAAAGAGGAAAATATCAGCAGGAAGACATGACTATCTTTACCATACTGAGTACCTCTGTCGCCAGAAAGAGCCCAAAAGCAATGGCACACCAGAAACAATGAACACTTTTAACACCCAGAACTTGGGTTACAAATACTACTCTCCACTAAAAAGAACCAAAGAGAAATGGCTGATATGAAAAAAAAAAAAGAAAAAAAAAAAAAAAAAAAAAACAGGAGAAAGCCTGAGACATCATGTACCAAAAAGAATAAAGTACTCAAAGGTTAACGAGAGTCATCAAAAGGAAACTTGGTCCAGGCCCAGTACAGTGGCTCACGCTTGTAATCCCAGCACTTTGGGAGGCCAAGGCAGGCAGATTGCTTAAGTCCAAGAGTTCAAGACTGACCTGGGCAACATGGCGAAATTCCACCTCTACTAAAAATACAAAAATTAGCTGGGCGTGGTAGCACACACCTGTAGTCTCAGCTACTTGGGAGGCCGTAGCAGGAGGATCACTTGAGAGCCCAGGAGGCAGAGGTTACAGTGAGCTGAGACTGTGCCACTGCACTCCAGCTTGGGCAACAGATGAGAGGGTCTCAAAAAAAAGACATTTGAGCCAGCTCAAAGGGGTTCTCCCTAGCCCAATTTGGGGCACTGGGAGCAAAAGAAAGAGACTTTGATTAAAACATTTTGAGGCTGGGAGCAGAGGCTCACACAGCCCTAGCACTTTGGGAGCTGAGGCAGGAGGACTGCTTGAGCCCAGAAATTTGTGACCAGCCTGAGCAACATGCCAAAGCCCAGTCTCTACGAAAAATAAAACAATTAACCAGGCATCTTGGCAAACACCTATAGTCCCAGGTACTCAGGAGGCTGAGGCGGGAGGATAGCTTGAAGCCCAGAGGTTAAGGTTGCAGTGAGCTATGATCGCGCCATTGCAACCTTGACCTCTGGGGTTCAAGGTATCCTCCCACCTCAGCCTCCTGAGTACCTGGGACTATAGATGGGCATCAAGTTGTGATTCAGCCTGAGTGACAGAGACGCTGTCTCCAAAACAAAAACAAACGACAACAAAAAAAATCCAGTCTGAATATTTAACATTGACAGGTCCATAGTGACTCACCTACACATACCAAAAACAGTCAGAGGGAGTAAGGGCATTCAGAAAGTGCTTCCTAGTCTGTTGTCTTAATCACCACATTACAGGTTGAGTATACCTTATCTAAACCGTTCTGGATGAGAAGTGTTTCAGATTTCGGAATTATATACTTACTGACTCAGCATCCCCGATCCAAAAAGCAGAAAGGCTTCAATGAACATTTCTTTTGAGGGGCATGTCAGTGCTCAGTTTCAGATGTTGGCTTATTATGGATTTTGGTTTAGGGACACCCAATTGTGTACTGCTCCCACAGATCAGCTTTTTTTTTTTTGTTAACAGTCTGAAAGGCAACTCCAAGGATAGAGCCCCAATTCAGTGATCTGACATCTACAGAAAATAGGGGGCTTAAATGATAAATGGACTTGTAATTATCCTCCAGTGTTCAGATAGGTCCTTGTATGACTGGCTTATTTGGAGGACAAGGGTATTGTAGGCAGAGACTGCCAGTGTGGTATTTTCTCCTTCTCCTCTCAGAGAATAGTAAAGAAAACAAGAAAGAGAAATATAGTATCCTCCTTTCGCAAAATTAGGAGACATCTGAAATCTCAAACCACAGGACAGAAGAATTGCCAAAGGTAGGGATAACCAGAGACTCAGGAGCCAATGAAGGAAGGATTGCTTTCTTTTTTTCTTTTTTTTTTTTTTAAAAAGAGATCGAGTCTCACTATGTTCTCACTATGTTGCTCAGGCTGGTCTTCAACTCCTGGGCTCAGACAATCCTCCTGCCTCAGCCTCCCAAAGTGCTAGGATTACAGACACGAGCTACCCTCCCCAGCCTGAAGAGAGAATTTCTGGGGCTATAACTCTGGGGATAAAATCCAGTAATGAAGTATAATGCTCCAAAATGAGGAGCGCAAACTGACAGAGAAAATCAGAATCTTCGTGTAACAGTGGGAATGGAGCTGGCAGTGGAGCAGCATTTGGAACAGTTCCAAGGGTTAAAAAGCAAAGGATCTAGGGTTAAACCAGGAATCACACAGACACAGAAAAGTCCCATCTATGGGGAACAGGGTGCGGGGGACCTAGGGAAGAGAGGCTTTGCCATTTTAAGTGGTCTATCTGCACTGACAGGAATGAAGTAAATGGCCAACAAATTTCAAACGCAGGACACTGAGTCATTTGGAAAATTTCTCCAAACCCAGTAAATAGTCCAGGCTACAATAAGAACCAATTACAAATAGGGGATCCAGAATAAAGTCAATCCGATCAAAGATGAATACTCAGAAAAGATCCAAAACAGGATCTATTTAAAGACGCTAAAAGACAAAAGGTGGAACGAAACACACCAGAAGTGCTTTCACTATGCAGATGAACACTGTACCATGAATTTAAAACCTTAATGAAGTAACCACTTCTATGAAATGGAAACACAAAGCAAAGACTAAGAGCTCAGTGGAAATGATGAGAGAACAACAGAAGAAGACAAAATATATAGGCAGAGCTCGAGAGAGAAACAGAAGGCAACTGTTCAGCAGTTTCAAGAATGAAGGCAAAATTAGAAGTGGAACATGAGAGACAATGCTGAAAATGCAGTCAAGGATGGAGAAGACTATGAAAACAACGTTAAAGGGAACAGTTAAAAAAATTACATAGGAGTGCAAAAAGATTCAACACTTAGGAATCGCCTGTAATCCCAACACTTTGGGAGGCTGAGGCGTGCAAATCACCTGAGGTCAAGAGTTCAAGACCAGCCTGGCCAACATGGCAAACCCCCGTCTCTACCAAAAATACAAAACTTAGCTGGGGGTGGTGGTGGGTGCCTGTAATCCCAGCTACTCGGGAGGCTGAGGTGGAAGAATCACTTGAACCCGGGGGGCAGAGATTGCAGTGAGCCAAGACTGCACCACTGCACTCCAACCTGGACAACAGAGCAAGACTAGATCCCAAAAGAAAAAAAAAAAGACATAACTCACAAAAACTGTTCATAATTAGTTTTTCTTTTCTTTTCTTTTCTTTTTTGAGATGGTGTCTCGCTCTGTTGCTCAGGTTGGAGTGCAGTGGCATGATCTTGGCTCACTGCAACCTCCGCCTCCCGGGTTCAAGTGATTCTCCCGCCTCAGCCTTCCAAGTAGCTGGGATTAAAGGCGTCCGGCCCCATGCCCAGCTGACAGACAAGGTTTCACCATGTTGGCCAGGTTGATCTCAAACTCCTGACCTCAAGTGATCTGCCTGCCTCAGCCTCCCAGAGTGCTGGGATTACAGGCATGAGCCACCGCGCCCGGCCAATAGATACAGTTTTATGCTACAGATTGAAAAGGTACACCATGTTTAGAACAAAACCATAAATAATGGTCATTACAAAATAAATGCCATTAAATTTGCTGATATTCAACGAAAAGAATCAGGCAATGAGGCAAAAAGACTAAGGCCTTTGTAAGGGGTTAAAAAAAAACAAAACAGAGTCTGTGCAGTAACATCCAGATCTAGAAGACACGGGAAAAACGACCCATCAAGTAGTCATGGAAAGAAAAGAGAAACAATAAAACACTTAATCAGCCAAACTACTGCCTAAGTATAAATGGGAAATGATTCTCAGCATGTACAATTTCAAAATACTGGTGCTTTAAGATACGCCCTTTTTGAAGAAAGTGAGAGAAAATAAATTTCTTTCAACCAGGTAATGACTGAAAAGACAAGGGTCAGAGAACTGACAGATTGAATGTATTTAGCAGAAAAATTAAGATATGACTTATATTTTTCTGGAAGTTTACTATTTTCTCTATACCTTGAACCAATTTCTTTATTGCTGGTTTATCTGGCCCTTTGAAGGTTTGGTAGAATTCTACGAAACCAAGGCTGGGTGTGGTGGCTCACAGTTGTAATCACAGCACTTTGGGAGGCCGAGGCAGGTGGATCGCTTGAGCCCAGGAGTTTGATACCAGCCTGGGCAACATAGGGAGACCCTGTCTCTACAAAACATTTTAAAATTTGCCAGGCATGGTGCATGGTGGCACGTGCCCGTAGTCGCAGCTTTGGGAGGCTGAGGTAGAAGGATCACTTGGGCCTAGGAGGTTGAGGCTGCAGTGAGCCGTGACTGAGCCACTGTTCTCCAACCTGGCTGGCAGAGCAAGACCTTGTCTCAAAAAAGAATTCTATGAAACCAGCTGGATCTGGTGCTTCTGTGAGAGATAGTGCTTAAAATTTTTTCTATTTCTTCTATGGAAATCGGTCTGTTGAAAAATTTCTATCTGCAGAATTCAAAAAAAGTTAGACATTAGGAATTTATAGTAATTGTAGATATAAAGAAAAAAATCATCTGATTAGGGTTTTTGTTTGTTTAATTCACTACTTGCAGTATATTGCTAGTGTTATATGAGTGAATGCTAAAAATGCATTCAACAAAATTCAATATCCAGTTTTTTATTAAAACATTGAACACAATAGAAAAGATACTTTGACAATATGATTAAAAATAAAAAGCCAAAAAATAAAAATAAAAAGCCTACCCCTAGTTTTTATCATACAGTTGGCCCTCAGTATCCATAGGTGCCACATCTATGGATTCAACCAAGCATGGACTGAAAATATTCAAGGGGGAAAACAATTTCCCCAAATTCCAAAAAGCAAAACTTGAATTAGCTGAGCACCAAGTGCTACACAGAATCCACATGAATGAAGTGATGTGTAGGCATCATAATAGGCACTCTAAGTAACCTGGAGATTAAATCATCTCCAGGTTACTTAGAGTGCCAGAGTACATGGGAGGAGGTGCGTAGGTTATATGCAAATACTATGCCACTTTATATGAAGGAACTTGAGCATCCTTGGATTTCAGCATCTGCAGGGGCTCCTGGAGCCAAGACCCCATAGATAGAGATGACTGTATATCCATTTATACCTTGTGAATTTCCTCATACCACCTGAATATATTAACTTTTATAAAGTTAAAATGAGCAACAACAAGTAGTCTATTTTATGTTGGGTGGTTCTGTCTCTTTGTACCTCAGGTAACACATTTATTAATAACTGCCACAGAGTAAAGTATCCCTTTTATTGAAGAGAGAACAGAGGATCAGGGGAATTGAAAACCTGCTTAATGTCACACAAGTAAATAATAGAGCTAATGGCTAAAGGTAAGTTCCAGGCACTGCTATTCATTTAAATATAATTCTCTTCAGAATTCTGTTCTAGGTTCTCTTCTCACTCTCTAGTGCCCTTGGATAGACACCTGAAGGCTTTCATTGTGGCCCGCGCATTGATCACTCCTAAACCCATTACCTCTAGCACAGACACCTCTTCAACCTCATACTGACAACAGCCGGCCCGCGCACTGATCACTCCCAAACCCATTACCTCTAGCACAGACACCTCTTCAACCTCATACTGACAACAGCCGGCCCGCGCACTGATCACTCCCAAACCCATTACCTCTAGCACAGACACCTCTTCAACCTCATACTGACAACAGCCGGCCCGCGCACTGATCACTCCCAAACCCATTACCTCTAGCACAGACACCTCTTCAACCTCATACTGACAACAGCCGGCCCGCGCACTGATCACTCCCAAACCCATTACCTCTAGCACAGACACCTCTTCAACCTCATACTGACAACAGCCGGCCCGCGCACTGATCACTCCCAAACCCATTACCTCTAGCACAGACACCTCTTCAACCTCATACTGACAACAGCCACTCGGTTGTTCCACAGATAAACTCAGTATCCCAAAGTTCAATCTTTTCTACAACCTGCTTTCCTTCCCTTGTTTTCCTTTTCATTTACTAGGACAGGTAAGGAGGAAACCAAAGAGGCATCTCCAATTCCTCTTCCTTCCTCACCACTCTGCCCAGCTTCCAGCTGACAGGTCCCCGTGGTGCCTCCCTAGCTTCTAACGGCTCGTCTCTCCAACCTACTATCCTTGCTTTGATTCAGTGAATCCCTTCTTGTCTGCGCTATTGCCAAAGACTCCCTTCCCTCAATATAACCCATGGCAAGGATCAACTGCCCTCCCCAACTTCCCTGTAATGTGACTTGGAGATCACGAGGAAAAACAGCATGATGTCATCCCTGATTGTGTCACTCACAAAAAGCCTTTAAGATCATCCCTCACCAACCAGACTTTATTCCTGTATGGCTCTGCAAATCTTTTTTGCTTCTTTTTTTTTACAGACAGGATCTTGCTCTGTCGCCCAGGCTAGAGAATAGTGGCACAATCATAGCTCATGTGGTCTCAAACTCCTGTGGTCATATGATCCTCCCACCTCAGCCTCCAAGTACCTAGGGCTAGAGGTACATGCCACCATGCTTATCTTTTTTTATTTTTTTTTATTTTTTTTATTTGTTGAAATGGGATACTGGTATGTTGCTGAGGCTGGTCTTGAACTCCTGGCCTCAAGTGATTCTCCCACCTTGGCCTCCAAGAGCACCAGGGTTACAGGCACGAGCCACTGCACCCAGCCTAAATCCTTTTCCTTTTTTTTTTTTTTTTGGTGGAGATGGGGTCTCGCTCTGTTGCCCCAGCTGGAATGCAGTGACACGATCACAGCTTGCTATAGACTCAACCTCCAGGGCTTAAGCAATCCTCCCACCTCAGCTTCCCGTGTAGCTGGGACCATAGGTACACACCACCATGCCTGGCTACTTTCTTATTTTTTATAGAGATGGGATCTCCCTATATTGCCCAGACTGGTCTCAAACTCCTGGACTCCAGTGATCCTCCTGCCTCAACCTCCCAAAGTGCTGAGATTACATGCACGAGCCACTATATCTTGCCATCACAACCTTAAAATGCCTAAAATCAAAGTATAAAACTCCTTTCCCAAAAATCCCACTCTCCTCCACCCTGTTAGGTGTATAGGCCAACTAGTACTGGCAAATAAATAATCCTGACTCCTCTCCTTCTCACACTCCCATACCCCCGCCCCCTGCTCCAGTGATTCTCAGAAATCTTCCTGACTCTATCCTTCAAAATCTACCCAGGGCCAGGCATGGTGGCTCATGCTGTAATCCCAGCACTTATGGAGACAGGAGGATCACTTGAGCTCAGGAGTTCGTGACCAATCTGGGCAACAAAGTGAGAACCTGTCTCTACAAGAAAATAAAAAAATTAGTTAGGCATGGTGGTGCACATCTGGAGTTGCAGCTACTTGGGAGGCTGAGGCAAGAGGATCACTTGAGGCTGAGAGTTTAAGGTTGCAGTGAGCCATGATCATGCCACTGTACTCCAGCCTGGGTGACAGAGCGAGACCCTCCCTCCAAAATATAATAATAATCTACCCAGAATCTAACCATGTCTTTCTGCATCCATCTTCATCTCTCCTACATGCTGGCTATACCCTTCTACCAAACCTCTGCTTCTAACTTGGCCTCTCCATAGCCTATTCTATCCAGCAACCAGGCTGAACCAAATGAAACTTCAGATCATTGCATTGCTCTGCTGAAAATTCTGCTAAGGCTTTCCATCGTGCCCCAGCCGAGCCCCCGTCCTCAGCGTGGCTCCTCAGGGCCTATGTGATCTGGAGACCCTGCTACCTCCCCAAACCTCACTCTAGCCACCTTGGCCTCATTGGTGCTTCTTGTAAGTGGCAAACAGAATCCTGTCTCGGAGCCTTGCACTTACTAGTACTCCCACTGCCTAAAACACTCTTCTCTCAGATAACCACACAGCTCACTCATTTCATTGTATCTTTTCATTTTCTACTCAAATGTATTATCAACAAAGCTCTCTCCGACCACATTACATGAAACTGTAAGTCCCCTGCACCACCCACCCTGTCACTCCCAATCCCTTTTACCCTTATTTTTTCCAAAGCACTTTTCACCATCTAAAAACCTACATATTTATTGTGTCTCCAGCCCCTAAAAACAGAAGCTCTGTGTGGGCAGGAATTTCTTTGTTCACAGCTTTAGCCCCAGGATTTAGAACACTACATAGCTCATTAAAGAAAAAGCCACTCAATAAATATTCACTTAAATGAAGGAATGAAAGAAAAAAGAGTGGAGGAGGTGGAGGAGGAGGCAGGAAGGTTCAAACTTCATCCTCCCTGTGTATACCTAAGTGCTGAGTCAGTAGCATGTGCCGCTGTCGTAGTGATGACTGGAGACTGAGCTCTGGTGGCTGAGACGGTGGCTACCACAGCAGGAGGGATGGCATTGGAGGTGGTCACAGGTGGCCGAGACTACCAAAAGAGAAAAAACAGTTCATTTAAAACAAAAATAAAATAAAATATAGGAAGCCAAATACTAAATGTGTAATTTGAAACTTGAGCCTACAGATAAGTATGTTTCTGCCCAAGTAAAAATAAATTCTCACCATTCCAGTTAAGGAATTCTCTTTTCAGATAGGTTGTCATAAGACCAAGAGCCAGGCCAGGCGCGGTGGCTCACACCTGTAATTCCCAGCACTTTGGGACAGTGAGGTGGGCGGATCACCTGACGTCAGGTGATCCCTTATTAAGACAACATTGACAAATGTTTTGGAAAAAAAAAAATCTCATTTTGATTGAATAGTACGTGAGTCCCTCCTGTGCAAATGTGATTGGAGTCAAAATTCTGCCCTACTATTGGTACCACTGGGACCTCACCCTTCAATCTAGCGTTGCCACAGGTCTGCTGTTGGTCCTGGTGTAGACAGCTTATGCTGCCATCCAACCCAACACCTCCACAGAGCTGCTGGCTCTCAGGCCATCTACGTTAGCGAGTACAAGGGCAACTCAGAGTAACAGTATTCTTTTCTAGGTAATGGTTCAGGGTGCCCACATGCCTTCTGGATGTCTTCACATGGACAGAGTGCCCTTATCACACTTATGTGTGAAATCTTCCTCTGAAAAATGAGCTCCACACTGGGCTTCATCCACGTATCCACCATTATTCTTCGAATCACCTGAGTTCTGATTCTTCCCTTGCTCTTAACCCTGAAACATGCATCTAAATGGCCGAGCTCTGCAGCCCTTTTACCTGCTGCTCCTACCAAGTGCAGGTGCGTGTCTTACACTAAGGCTACAGCACCAGCTTCCTCACTCGGGAGCTCCTTGTCTTGATTCTCGTCTCCCTCTATCCCTTCATATGTATCACGTATACCACTAGATGCCTAATACTCCTCCGACTCTGTTTTCTTGACCAGAAAGGTCTTTTATCTTGAAAGCTGTAGGCTAGACAGATACTACCCAGTGTCATAATCAAGACTCTTCCTTATTATCTTAAACCCAGTTGTTTCATACATGTGTCTCTCCCCTGAAAGTGCTTAAGGGGACAGACCTCCTGTATGTGATTCAGCTAGATTCATCTTATCTTTCTTCTTTTTTGTGAGATGGAGTCTCACTCTGTCGCCCCAGATGGAGTGCAGTGGCACGATCTTGGCTCACTGCAACCTCTGCCTCTCGGACTCAAGCAATTCTCCCACCTCAGCCTCCCAGGTAGCCGGGATTACAGGTGCGTGCCACCATGCCCGGCTAATTTTTTGACATGTTAGTAGAGACGGGGTTTTACCATGTTGTCCAAGGTGGTTTCAAACTCCTGATCTCAGACAATCCGCCCACCTTGGCCTCCCAAAATGCTGGGATTACAGGCATGAGCCACTGTGTCCAGCCTAATCTCATCTTTCAACAATACTACTTCAATGATACACAAAGCCATTGTGTTAAAAAAAAAAAAAAAAAAAAAAAGATTTTTGGCCGGGCACAGTGGCTCACACCTGTAATCCCAGCACTTTGGGAGGCCAAGGCAGGCAGATCACTTGAGGCCAGGAATTTGAGACCAGCCTGGCCAACAGGGTGAAACCCTGTCTCTACTAAAAGTATAAAAATTAGCCGGGCATGGTGGTACACACCTGTAGTCCCAAGTACTTGGGAGGCTAAGGCAGGAGAATCACTTGAACCCAGGAAGCGAAGGTTGCAGTGAGCTGGGATCGTACCACTGCACTTCAGCCTGGGCAACAGAGTGAGACTCTGTCTCAAAAAAACAAAAACAAACAAAAAAACGCAGTGGCTCTCTACTGTATATAAAAAGTCTAGTTTATATTCCATATCCTAGAGCACCCAAATTATAGATACTATATTTCCTGCAAATATATTATAGTTCAGTAGTAATGAAGCCATAGATTTCCTTAAAAAAAAAAAGCTGAATGGCATGGACCATGTTCTTGGAATAAACATACATATATGCATAACTTTCAGGAGTCCACAGATCCCCCCAATCCAAGTTAAAATCCCTCAATCCTAGCCAGCCTTTACTAACTGCTGTCTACAACCATCCCTGCCTCCTTGCTGCTGTTCACCTCCCCCTTCACTTCCTCTTCGCTCCTCTGACTCCTCATTAGCACAGCCTTTCCAACAGGAAGCCTTCCCACCACCTCTCCTTTGCGTTCTTCCAGCTTGCCACATGATACTGTGCATCTTTCAAACCTCCCTGTGTCTTGGCAACTCGATGGCAAGTCCCTGAGGTCAAGGATGTGCCTAGTGCCTGGTGGACTGAATAACTCCCATGCCGCCCTGCATGCGCCCCGGGCTCCGACGTGCCTGGATGGGTTGGTGAATGATGTGCTGCACTGCTGGCTGAGCAGCAGCAGCGTTTGGCAGCTGCGAGGTCGGCCTCAGGACTGTGGTTACTTTAGAACTGGACATCACGGCAGCAGCAGCTGCACCTGAAAAACAAAAGTGTTCATTATATTTATTCTAGTCATACTCCCTAGGAAAATAATCAATATATTTCCTAAAACTCAGATAGTAAATCAGTATGGAGCTGAAGTATGGTACGTATACTTCCCATTTCATCACAGAGAAAACAAAGAAAATGTGTATTCAAAAGATTTAATAATAATTTACATTGCCTCTTCACAATCTTAAGTGAAACTGCTGCTGCTTTTTGTTTCTGGTAACTGCAAGTGTGCACAGCGGTAAAGCACACAGTGAACAGCAGCGTGATGCCACCGCCTCAGCTCTGACGAGGGCTCGGGTACTTTGCCTTCCACTGTCTTTGTTCCATTAGAGCAGACGTCAGCATTGCGAAAGGGACACATTATGAACCCTAACCCGAACCCTGCAGTTTTCACCCAGCAGACCCCCTGTGGGTCTGTGGACCACATATGGAGAAACACTGAGTTATGCAATAACCAAGCAAACCTGGTCTTATGTGTGCCAACTTGATTTTGCCAACAATCTCCAACTGTTTCACACTCTCCAATAAAAGGTAAAATTTTCTAGTCAAAACTCATTTATTACCTCACAACCTACTAGAACTTAAGTGTAAAAATAAATTACTCTTAGCCAGTGTGGTGGCTCACACCTGTATTCCCAGCCACTCAGGAGGCTAAAGCAGGAAGATCACTTGTGCCCAAGAAGTTTGAGACCAGTCTGGGTAACACAGTGAGACCCCATCTCAAAAAACAACTATCATCATCATCTTATTGTTATGTAAGTTAAAAAATCGGTAAAGATCATCTTTAACTTAAAAAATATTCAGTATTAGTATTTGTGACTTACGTATTAAAAATGAAGACCATGTTGCAGATAAGCAGTCTAATAATAATAAAGACCATGTTGAGATTATCAAAGCTTGGGGAGTTCCTCAATATAAAGGACAATTTTAGACCATATTAAACATTTTAATTGCCTAAGTATACACACTGGTAACGCAACTATAATAAGCACATATTAAACCATGCTAAAAACATGGATTGCTCTAAGTTTATTTCCACTGTCTTACAATTTTTTTTTCTTTTTCTTGAGACAGGGGAGTGCAGCGGCGCAATCGCAACTCATTTCAACCTCTGCCTCCCAGGCTCAAGCCATCCTTCCATCTCGGCCTCCTGATAGCTGGGACTACAGACACTTGCCACCACACCTGGCTAATTTTTTGTATCTTTGTAGTGACAGGGTTTCGCCATGTTGCCCAGGCTGGTCTCGAACTCCCAGACTCAAGTGAACCTACCACCTCAGCCTCCCAAAGTGCTGGGTTTATAGACATGAACCACAGCACCTGGCCTTTTTTTCTTTTTAAATAAAAGAGGTTTATTTGGTTCACGATTCTGCAGACTGTTGTCCTGCAACTTTAACAAGCTGATTCTAGACACATTCTGTGTTGCACATTTTATCAAATGTCTATCTGCTACTGCATTTTGAGAGTTTGAACAACACTTGCAAGTTGTTACCTCGAGGTAAATGAGAAGCTCCAATGTGAAGAGGGGGCCCAGGAGCACTGCTGCGGATGATAGACATCTGCACGTTTGTAGTCATGATGTGGTGCAGGTTACTGGGATGGCCCTGAAAGAAAGAGGATAGAATGTTATTTTCACATGTTTGGGCTTAGTCATTGCCTCTAGGAAGTCACCTGCCTCCAAATGTGGGTCAGGTTTTTTCTTTTAGATAGTGAGTATCCCAAGGGAAAGGGCTAAGGACACTTAGCTTGAGCTACTTTTATATGTCATACTGTATAATGAACTGTGCTAACAGGCATGTGAGAAGTATGAGGACCCCACAACTGCTGCAGGCCCAAATAATAACAGATAACATACTTTGATATCTACTTTTAGAAACCCTCATCTGTGATATTACCTTTCACACTTGTTTTTTCTGTCCTGGCCAAATGCTTATTTTTTCCCATTCTCACAATTTTCTTTACATACCATTGCATCCATCCATTCTTTAAGCTTTGTGTTTCTAAGTAAATGTTAGTTAGCATCCAACAGGTGCTCCCCTACCAGTTCTTCAGCTCAACCCTGAAATGTTCCTTACTCACATTCTCCCAAACCACAGAGAACAGTGCTTCTCAGCTAAGGGTTCTGGTACTTCTGAGAGTACTCAGCAGTATGACAAAAGGAAAAAACACAGTACACTTCTTTGGAATATAAATTTTTCTTGAAAAAGTGAAGGGAAAGTTTTTAGATTTATTTTTTTTCCCCAGGTAAAAAATTTTAAATATTTAATTAATCAAGTACACAGCAGAATAGGATTGCAAAATTTCACACAAAAACCTTAAAACAGAAGACTTCAAAATAAATGTTCACAACTAAGGCCAGGTGCAGTGGCTCATGCCTGTAACCCTAGCACTTTGGGAGGCCACAGCGGGCAGATCATTTGAGGTCAGGAGTTGGAGAGCAGCCTGGCCAACATGGTGAAACCTCGTCTCTATTAAAATTAAAAAACTAGCCAGGCGTGGTGAAGCACGCTTGTAATCCCAGCCACTTGGGAGGCTGAGACAAGAGAATCGCTTGAACACGGGACGTGGAGGTTGCAGTGAGCCAAGATCGCACCACTGCATTCCAGCCTGGGTGACAGCGTAAGACTTTGTCCCAAAAAAAAAAAAAGTTTGCAACTAGAGAGCTGCTTGAGGTAACCTACCAGTACCCCAAAAGATGCACATCTGCTCTCCTCAGAGAAACCACAGAGAAGCACTGCCCACCACTACCCCTGGGAGGCTGTTCTTGACGCTAAAACCAAACACGAACCACACTCCGGACTCGAGGACACGGACTGTTTTATCCAGATTTATATATCACGCTGAGGGTCGAATCCAGCAGCTGGTAGCTGCTCAGTAAATTCTAGCTAAATGACCACTATGGATACTGGCTTCTCCTCCCCACAGTTATCCTTCTCTCTCAAACCTACTACCTTCCCTTGCAGGTATCAGTGAGTGTTTAATCTTTTTTTATTACCATGCCTAATGTACTGCTAGCATTCAATAAATCATGACCAATAGTTTGGCATTTCAGTTGAAAATCAGCAAATTAAAAGGAAGAAAAACCTGTTGTCCACTGATTGTTGCCACAGGAATGGCTGAAGCTTGAGGGATGCTACTCTCCATGGTAACGGTAACCTGCCCTGGAACCTTGGGGGGAAGTGACAGGGTGGAAGGTGGAGCAGGAGCAATGGGACGGCTAGGCATGGTAGGCTTCGGGGGCGGCTGCAAACAGAAAACCACACAAAACATATCAATGGCCTCATGCTGGTGATGCGTCTCAATCCAGAATTAAGAGTACACAAATCGAACCTGGAGAGTGCCAGGAAAGATGCCATAAGCTTTATACATTTTATCTATTAGCATCACAGTGTTTCCATTGAAGTACTAGCATTTCTATCTCACAGATAAAGAAACATACAAAGCAAGGCTAACTGACTTGCTCAAAGCCACACACACAGTAAGAAGAAGAACTGGGAACAAAGCCCAGAGCTGTATGTCTCACAGCCCACACCCTTTCTTCTACATGATGCCGCCTCCCAAGTGTGGATGGATTGAACACAACTCCCAGTAACTGAAACAGAACCCCCAGGTAACGCACAGGCGATATTCTCAGAAACCCCCAAATTAACCAGTTGCTAAAACAGACCTTAAGGAAGAGTGCTACTCCAGTTGGTCCTATGGTACTGGGTTATCAGAACTTATAACATCATCGTCAGCCGGGCACAGTGGCTCACACCTGTAATCCCAGTACTCTGGGAAACATCACCATCAGCCAGGCGCAGTGGCTCACACCTGTAATCCCAGCACTCTGGGAAGCTAAGGTGGGCAGATCACTTGAGGCCAGGAGTTTGAGACCAGCCTGGCCAACACGGTGACACCCCGTCTCTACTAAAAATACAAAAATTAGCCAGGCGTGGTGGCGTGTGCCTGTAATCCCAGCTACTTGGGAGGCTGAGGCAGGAGAACTGCTTGAACCTTGGAGGTGGAAGTTGCAGTGAGCCAAGATTGCACCACTGCACTCTAGCCTGGATGACAGAGAAAGACTCCGTCTCAAAAAAAAAAAAAAAAAAAATTAGTGTCATTAAGCCCCCACTGCTAAATCTGACTGGCTTGAAAAAAAAAAGAGGGTCCCTTCAAGACTGTATCTAACTTAACATGCCCATATGTTGAATAATATCAGTATCAAAATGGATAACAGCAAAGATTCTGTGATGCCAACGGCCCAGCAGCACAAGACGAGGCACTGCAGAAAATCAGGGCTGAGTTACAGAGAGGTGCTGAACTCATAGGTCATAAAGGAAAAATGAAATATGATCCTAAGATACAGCCTAAGATTTTGTACAAATTGTTATAGAGATTAGCCAGTCTTGAGCTCTGGTTCAGTGTGAAGTTTTAACCCTCTCCATTACCTTCATAAGTCCCTCCGAAAATGAAAGTGGCACTGCTGGCGTCAGGTGTGCTGGCGGGGCTGTCACTGCAACAGGTGTGGCTGATGCGACAGCATGGTGTGTAGACAACATCTGCACCTGTGGATAGGGCCTTACCACAACAGGCTCTTGCTTCTCCTCCCGGGACTGGAGGGAGCTGCTGGAACTCATGTGCTCCCTGGCACTGACTTCAGAATCTCGACCAGATTCATCATTGACTAGTAAAGACATTAAAAGTGAGACAGTATGTCACAGTCTCCCAATGTAAGATAGCGGCACAAACAAGAGTGGTACCTGAAGTTAAATCTCAGGATTGACAAAGTGGCCACTTCCTTGTGATGTTTTCTTAACAAGGTCAATTTGGGCACTGGATTCTCCTGATGGACATCAGACAGAAGAGCCACAACTGTGGAATGTAGAATTTATTCTGGATATTGTAGCCTTATGAATAAACTACCTGAAAATCAACTAAAATGAGCTGAAATAGTTAAAAGTACAATACAGAGTATAAGACAATTTCATTTAAAACATCTTCTTAAAAAGTTATAAAAGCCTGACATTAAAAAGATATTTTACGCTGTGCTGGCCAACATGGCAAAACCCTAACTCTACTAAAAATACAAAAATATAAAAAACAAAAAAAAACACAAAAAAACACCTTTTTTTGTAATCCCAGCTACTTGGGAGGCTAAGGTGGGAGGATCGCCTGAGCCCAAAACGCAGAGGTTGCAGTGAGCCAAGATTGCGTCACTGCACTCTTTCCTGGGCGAGAGAAGAAGACTGTCTCCAAAAAAAAACAAAACAAAAAATGTATGGCTGGTACAGTGGCTCGCATCTGCAATCCTAGCATTTTGAGAGGCCAAGGCAAGCAGATCCTTTGAACCCAGGAGTTCAAGACCAGCCTTCGTAACACAGTAAGACTCCATCTCTGTAAAAAATATAAAAATTAAATGGGCATGGAGGCATGCACCCGTAATCCCAGCTACGCTGGAGGCAGAGGGAGGAGGATCACTTAACCCTGGGAGGTCAAGGCTGCAGTGAGTCAAGCCATGATTGTGCCACTGCACTCCAGCTTGGATGACACAGTGAGACTCTGTCTCAAAAAAAAAAAAAAAAAAAAAAAAAAGGTGGTGGCGGTCTGGGCATGGCAGCTCACGCCTGTAATCCTAGTACTTTGGAAAGCCAAGATGGGTGGATCATTTGAGGTCAAGAGTTCCAGACCAGTCTGACCAACATGGTGAAACCCTGTCTCTACTAAAAATACAAAAAAATGAGCCAGACGTGGTGGTACACACCTATAATCTTAGCTACTCGGGAAGATGAGGCAGGAGAATCGCTTGAACCCAGGAGATGGGAGGCTGCAGTGAGCCAAGATTGCGCCACTGCACTCCAGCCTGGGTAACAGAGTGAGACTCTGTCTCAAAAAAAGAAAAAATTTTAAAAAAAGATATTTTAAGTACAGTTCCTAACTTTAAGAACATACAGTTTTTCAAAACTTAAGGACAGAGATAGGAGACATATTTTCCACTGTACGCTCTTTTTCTTTTGGTGTTTTGGACTATTAGAAGACATAATATATTAAACTTTTTTTTTTTTAATTTGTTTTTTTCCTTTTTTTTTTTTAAGACGGAGTCTCGCTCTATCGCCCAGGCTGGAGTGCAGTGGCAGGATCTCAGCTCACTGCAAGCTCCGCCTCCCAGGTTCACGCCATTCTCCTGCCTCAGCCTCCCGAGTACAGGTGCCCGTCACCTCGCCCGGCTAGTTTTTTTTTATATTGTTTTAGTAGAGACGGGGTTTCACCGTGTTAGCCAGGATGGTCTCGATCTCCTGACCTTGTGATCCGCCCGTCTCGGCCTCCCAAAGTGCTGGGATTACAGGCTTGAGCCACCACACCCAGCCTTTTTTTTTTTTTTTTTTTAATTTTTTTGAGACAAGGTCTCACTCTGTCTCTCAGGCTGGAACACAGTGGATATCGGCTCACTGTAGCTTCAAACTCCTGGACTCAAGTGATCTTCTGCCTCAGCTGCCCAAGCAGCTAGACTACAGGCACACGCTACCACCCCTGGCTAATTCTTTTATTTTTTTATGAAGACCAAGTTCCACTGTGCTGCCCAGTCTGGTCTTGAATACCTGGGATCAAGTGTTCCTCCCACCTCTGGCTTCCCAAATTGCTGAGATTATAAGTGTGAGCCACTGCACCTGGCCTATTTAAAAATTAAATATTTAAAAATTAAGTGGAGGCCGGGCGTGGTGGCACACGCCTGTAATCCCAGTACTTTGGGAGGCCAAGGCGGGGAGATCATTTGAGGTCAGGAGTTCAAGATCAGCCTGGCCAACATGGTGAAACCCTGTCTCTACTAAAAATATAAAAAATAGCCAGGTGTGGTGGTGCACACCTGTAATCCCAGATACTCAGGAGGCCAAGGCCCGAGAATCGCTTGAGCCCGGGAGGCGGAGGTTGGGGATCCCGCCACTGCACTCCAGCCTGGGGAACAAGAGCAAGACTCTGCGTCAAAAAAAAAATTAAGTGGAAAAAAAATCAGAGAACAATACTAATGTAATAAAAGAAGAGCTTGTGAAAATATTAACTCATATTTGTCTATAATTTTTCCAAAATATTAATATTCTTTTTTTCCTGAGCATAAAGATATTTACTGATGTAGAGAATGTAAATTATTTGGAGTACCATAAACAAAGTAAAGTTGTCCCCAAACTCACCCCACAAAGGCACCAACACTTAAAGTTCTGGTGACAGTTCTCGTCTCTTTTAAATTTTGGGTGGGTTTTTATTCATTTGACTTTTTTCCTTGAAGTATGATCTTCACAAAGGTAAATGCACAAATGTTAGTTGTGCGGCTCAATGGACTTTCATAAACTGAATACACCTGAGTAAATAGCACCCCGCTCAAGATAGAAAACATTATTGGTCTCCCCGAGACCCTTAGTTTGGCCCTATTCTAGCCACTATCCTCCCAAGGAAAGCAATCGTCTACCTTGTAACACTATAGATTAGTATTGTCTGTTTTTGAACTTGATATAAACAGACTCATAACAAATACACCCTATTGTGCTTTGCCTCTTTAACTTACAGGTGTGAGATTCATCCACGTTAGTGTAAACATATGTACCACTTCTACTCAATATAACCTAGGAGTGGAACGACTGAGTAGAGAATACTGCATGATTTTTTAAAGGTGAAATGGGGACAGGCACAGTGGCTCCTGCCTATAATCCTAGCACTTTGGGAGGCCGAGGCAGGTGGATTACCTGAGGTCAGGAGTTCAAGACCATCATCCAACATGGTGAAACCTCGTCTCTACAAAAATACAAAAATGAGCCGGGCATGATGGCAGTTGCCTATAATCCCACCTACTCAGGAGGCTGAGGCGGAAGAATCGTTTGAACCCAGGAGGCAGAGGTTGCAGTGAGCCAAGATTGTGCACTCCAGCCTGGGCAACAGAGCAAGACTCCGTCTCAAAAAAAAAAAAAAAAGGTGAAATAGGATTCTATTGTATAGATGTACTATAGCTTTTAAAATCACTATCATTGATGGGCTTTTAGGTTATTTCCAAATTTTTGCTTTTATCAACAATCTTGTCCAGAGATCTCTTCAGGAAAAAATTTCTAAAAGTATAAGTGCTGGATGAAAAGACTGATGAGGCCGGGCACAGTGGCTCAAGCCTGTAATCCTAGCACTTTGGGAGGCTGAGGCAGGCGGATCGCAAGGTCAGGAGTTTGAGACCAGCCTGGCCAATATGGTGAAACCCTGTCTCTACTAAAAATATAAAAATTAGCTGGGTGTGGTGGTGGGTGCCTATAGTCCCAGCTAATCGGGAGGCTGAGGCAGGAGAATTGCTTGAACCCGGGAGGTGGAGGTTGCAGTGAGCCGAGATTGCACCACTGCACTATAGCCTGGGCGACACAGCGAGACTCCATCTCAAAAAAAAAAAAACCGAGAGGAAAGAAAAGACTGATATACATTTTCTTTTTCGCTATATATTGACTTTTCTCCCAGGTCATTCAGAATTTTAAAAATTTTGATCTATAAAACCTCTTCATTGGGGAGTAAATTACATAGAATAACACCACTGTTTTACAAGAAAAGTTCAATAATTTTTTTACAAATACCCTCAGTAACACCAAAGAGGAGAATGGCTGGGTCAAATGGTAAGTATATGTTTAACTTTGCCAAAGTAATTTCCAAAGTGATTGCAGCACTGTCTGTTCCCATTAGCAGTACACGAGAGTTCCAGCCGCTCCTCTTCCTTACTCACGTTTGATACACAGCCATTCTAGTGGGTTGTAGTGTGTGTCTCCCTGTAGTTTTAATTAGCATTCCCCTGACGACTAGTAATGCTGAACATCTTTTTACGTGATCACAGCCCATTCATATGTATCTTCTTTAGTGAAGTGCATGTTTATCTTTTGTCCACTTTAATCAATTAGCTTTACTGAGGTACAATTTACACATAAAATTCACTAATTCTTTGTGTAACATTAGATAAATGTTTGCAAAAGTATACAGTGGTATAACACAATCATGACACAGCTCATTTCCTGTTACTGCAATAAGTTCATTCATACCCCTTTGTAGTCAATTCCCTCCCTGCCACCTCTATTCCCCAGAAACCACTGATCTGCTTTCTGCCACTACGGTATAATCTTTTCCGGAATTTCATATAACACAGTCATACCATCTGGAGTCCTATGCTGGAATCTCTCCTTAGTGTAACGTTACTGAGGTTTATCCATAATGTTGTGTGTATCGGTAGTCTGGTCCTTTTTATTGCCAAGTAGTATTCCACTGCATGGATGGACACAATTTGCTCATCCAGTCACCATCTGATACGCATCTGGTGAGATCCCTGTTTGGCTATTATGAATACAGTTTCTATGAACATGTGAGTATAAGTCCTTGTACGAACACACGTTTTCATTTACCTTTGATAAACACCTATGGAATGAGATTGCTCAGTGCTGTGGTTAAGCGTATATTTAATTGTATGAGACATTGCCAAACTGTTTCTCGAAGTGGTTTGCCATTTTGCATTTCCAACAATAAAGCGTGAGTTCTATTTGTGCCACAACCATACCAACGCGTGGTATTGTCAGTCTCTGTAATTTCGGTCTTTCTACTGGATGTGCAGTAGTTTCTCAGCAGTTTTAAATTGCACTGCCCGGAGGATTAATAATGGTGAGCATCTTCTCATGTGCTTCTCTGGCACTTATCTAGCTCTTCTGGTGAAGTATCTACTCAAATACTTTCCCATTTAAAAAAAAATCAGGTTGTCTGTCTTTCACTACTGAGTTATGAGTGCTTGTTTTTTTTTTTTCCTGAAGACAGGATCTCACTCCGTCACCCAGGCTGGGGTGCAAGAGTAAGATCGCAGGTCACCGCAACCTCCGCTTCCCAGGCTCAAGCGATCCTCCTGCCTCAGCCTGTCAAGTAGCTGGGACCATAGGTATGAGCCACCATACCCGGCTTTTTTTTTTTTTTTTTTTTTTTTTTTGAGACACAGTCTTGCTCTGTTGCCCAGGCTGAAGTGCAGTAGTGTGATCTTGACTCACTGCAACCTCCGCCTCCCAGGTTCAAGTGATTGTCCTGCCTCAGCCTCCCGAGTAGCTGGAATTACAGGCACCCACCACCACACCCAGCTAATTTTTATATTTTTAGTAGAGACAGGTTTCACCATGTTGGCCAAGCTGATCTTGAACTCCTGGCCTCGCGTGATCTACCCATCTCAGCCTCCCAAAGTGCTGGGATTACAGGCATGAGCCACTGTAAAATCAGCCTGGCCCCGGCTAATTTTTGTATTTTTTGTAGAAATGGGGATTTGCCATGTTGCCCAGGCTTATCTCAAACTCCTGAGCTCAAAGCGATCCACCTGCCTCGGACTTCCATGTTGCTGGGATAACAGGCATGAGCCACTGTGCCCGGCCTTTATCCTCCCATAATGTTGTTGTGATCTTCCAGCACTATTTTACTGAAAAGACTTACAGGGCACGGTGGCTCAAGCCTGTAATCCCAGCACTTTGGGAGGCCAAGGCAGGTGGATCACAAGGTCAGGAGATCGAGACCACCCTGGCTAACACGGTGAAACCCCGTCTCTACTAATAATACAAAAAATTCGCCGGGCATGGTGGCGGGCGTCTATAGTCCCAGCTACTTGGGAGGCTGAGGCAGGAGAATGGCGTGAACCCGGGAAGTGGAGCTTGCAGTGAGCTGAGATCGCGCCACTGCACTCCAGCCTGGGCGACACAGCGAGACCCTGTCTCAAAAAAAAAAAAGAAAAGACTATCATTTCCCTATTGAATTACTTAGGCACTTTTATCAAAAATCAATTGGCTATATATGTCTGGTTCTATTTCCAGATCCTCCACCTGAGTTGTTGCGGAAGATAGAGTCTTCTGTTATGCTAGAGAATAATAATAATTTTCTTCTAGAGAAAATAACATCTAAGTTGAAACCTGAAAAAAGAAGGAATTAGCCAAATAAGCAACTATATGGAAAGGAAGAAGGAAGACTATGGCAAAAGGAAAAGAATGTGCAAAGTCCCCACGTCATGAAATTGGGAACTTTTTAATCATTTATTTAGAAATATGAGTAGATACCATTGAGCAGGAGTCATAAAGTAGCTTAAAGTCACTTCAAGTCTAAAGAGAAAATAAATTTACAACAAAAACTAAGTTGGCGGCCACGTAAGTAGTTCACACCTGTAATCCCAGACATTTTGGGAGGCCTAGGCGGGAGGATTCCTTGAGGCCAGGAGTTTGGGACACGCCTGGTCAACATAGCAAGACTCCAACTCCATTGGGAAAAAAAAAACTAAGTTGGCAGGAGGAAGGCAAAATAAGAAATAAGGCTGGAATATTAGACAAGGGCAACAGCTCATAAGAAAACACAGAGCAATTAAAGATGCCTCCAGCCCTGCACAGTGACTCACACCTGTGATCCTAACACTTCGGGAGGCTGACAATGGAGGATTACTTGAGTCCAGGAGTTTGAGACCAGCTTGGGCAACACTGTGAGATCCTCTCTTTACAAAAAAGTTTAAAATTAGCTGAACATGTGGCTGGGTGTGGTGGCTCATGCCTGTAATCCCAGCACTTTGGGAGGCCAAGGAAGGTGGATCATTTGAGGTCTGGAGCTCGAGATCAGCCTGGCCAACATGGTAAAACCCTGTCTCTACTAAAAATACAAAAAAGAAAAGAAAAAAAAATTACCCAGGCATGGTGGCGCATGCCTGTAATCCCAGCTACTCAGAGGCTGAGGCACGAGAATCGCTTAAACCCAGGAGGCAGAGACTGCAGGGACCTGAGATAGAGCCACTGCACTCCAGCCTGGGCCACAGAGTGACACTTTATCTCAAAAATAAAATAAAATAAAATAAAATAAAATAAAATAAAATAAAATAAAATAAAATAAAATAAAAAATAAAATAAGCTGGGGAGCCCAAAAGATCGAGGCTGCAGTGAGCTGTGATTATGCCACTGTACTCCCGCTTGAATGACAGCGTGAGACCTTGTTGCAAAAAAGAAAAAAACCTCAGCTACTGGTTTAAGCAATGAGTAGACAGTGGTATCATTTACCATAAGGACACCAGAATCGAGTGGTGAAGAAAAAGGAATAGAAAATAGTTTATTTCACTTTGCAGTGTCATATATTTACTTAACACGTAGAGAAAAAGAGTATTTGAAGCAATTCCTCAACTTCAGCGCTGCTGACTAGACTGGATACTTCTCTGTTGTGGGGGCTTCCCACTATCTTGTAGGATGTGAAGCAGTATCCCTGGCCTCTACCTACCAGATGCCAATAGCACTGCTGAGTTCAACCAAACTGTCTTTAGATATTGCCAAATATTCCCCTGGAGGAAAAACCACCTCCCCAAACACCTGTCACTGAGAACCACTGATTTCTACCACTCAAAGGGCACAAGACGAAAAACCAAGTCTTATCTGTGTGTATGCAATCAGCCCTCTGTATCCACGGGTTCCCTGATGAGAATTCAACCAACTTTGGATATTAAATATTCAGGGGGGAAAATAAAATATGGTTGCATCTGTACTAAGCACATACAGACTTTTTTGTCTTCTCATTGTTCTCTTAGCAATACGGTGTAACAACTATTTACATACTATTTACGTTGTAGTGGGCATTACAAGTAATCTAGAGATGATTTAAAGTATACTGGAGGAGAGATACAGGTAATATGTAAACACTATACCATTTTACATCACAAAGTGGAGCAACATGGATTTTGGTATCTGAGGTGGGTCCTGGAACCAATCCCCCACAGACACCATATGGAAACTGCATATCCTTTGTTTTCCACTTCTTTTCTTTGATAATCTCCTAAAAGGCAAGATCTGTTCCTTAAACAACTCTGGGCTCCCTCACAGCACTAATGCTATACTCCTGGACATGAATTAAACATGCATATATTAATGCATTTCAAAAATAGTTCTTACAGGCACGCTTTGCTGTAAGTTGCATGTGTACTCTATGTGAATGAAGTGGTTAAAACAGGAAGAAAAAAAGCCTTGTTTAAATTAGAATAGTAATATACCCTTTCTTCAAATTCAAGAAATAAGAATTTACTAAAATCCTAGAAGGAATCTGCTAATTTTTAAGTTAGAAAACTGGCAATATTCGTAAAGTTGGAAGAAATATATTAGAATATTACATATCTCACCTGTAGCAGCTGGGTTTATCAATCCAGCAGTACCACTGTTTGCAATCTGAGAAGGGGCCTGGCTCAGCCCAGTAGAAGGGGCTCCTAATCGAGGAAACTGTTGAGAACTCATTTCCACCTGTAGTACATACAGTTATATGGTTATTACTAGATTCTGAGATCTGAATCAATATTGAGAAATTAAAGCATCTTTAGTACCTATGAGATAGTCCCTCGGAAAAGCAAATGTGGCATCATTTATTTAAAAACAATAACTTGGGATCAATATAAACGCAGACATTATCTAAACTACCTAAGTTTTCTACCAATATCGTTTATGCGGAGCTGGCGTGTACTATAACCCTCCATATATACTTGTGGATTGCCATGCTAAAAAAATCACCATTGAATCCTGTACAAGAGTCACATGACAGGTATTACCACAATGCATGTGTATTTCTCTGTGTAAAGTTTTATGGAAAATGGCATGTCTCTTCTAAACACTCAAACCTCACACCAAGGTGAACAGAACTGTGATTAGCATGTCATAGGAACATTCGGAGGAAGATACCCAGCCCTAAGAAAGGATCGGATGTTTTACATTCAGACCTGATGCAAAAGGAATTCTCCAACGCTTTTCTGCAAAGGCCTCCATTTATGGATTTCCTTTTCTTTCCCTTTCATAGACTCCCCACAGAGCCAGAGGACCCTACACCTTCTCCATCTTCCCTAAAATCGTCCCCCACTTTTCCCCCAGGAGCCAAGCGATCTCCCCTGATTCGCCCGCAACCCCACCCCACCGCGAAGCCCCCGCTGAGATGGGAGGACACCGATTTCCAGACACCTCGGAGTGCGAGACCCCCGTCTCCGGGGTAGGGGTGCGGACGGGCGTTCTGGGGACCCGACCACACGAGCACTGTGCCTCTTTACCTGTAGCCGCCGCCCGCCGCCCGCACCGCCCGCTTCTAGCTCGCCGGCCTGGGGGTGCCGCGGAGGGCCCATCTCGGCGGCGGCGATGCGCTCGGGGGGCGCGGGGAGGGATCGCGGCGGCGGCGCCCGGGGCCCGCCGCTGTCCAGCCCCGCTGGCCCCACTCACCCCCAACACCCGGCCGCCGCTGTGCTCGCAGTCCTCTTCCCCCGAACCTGCCCCTGCCTCCCCCGCCCGCCCATTGGCCCCACGCCCGGCGCGTCAGTGGAGGCCCAGGACCAATCCACAGCGACCTACACGGTCAGGACCCGCCCCACCCTCCCGCCGACCGCCAGCCAATCAGGCGCGAGCCTGGCCGGGGCAGCCCAAACCCCTCGAGGCTGAACCAATGGCAGAGGAAGACAGGCGCCCCCGGCGAGGGGGGCGGGGAGCGGGGAGGCCCCGCCTCGGCCAGGGTCTGAAAGCGGCGGGCGCAGGGCCCGGATGTGGAGAGTCACTTTAAACTGCTCCAGGAGCCAAACTCCCTGGGCCGCCCGCCCGCCCGCGCTCCCCCGACCGCTCTGCTTCCCCGCCAAGGCCCACGTCCGCCACGCCCCCACGCCCGGGTCAGCCCACCCCTCCCGGTGCCTCTCCCTTCCTCGCCACAGGACACCCGGCCCCTGTCGCCGGCCCAACTGCCGTGCCCAGCTCGCCAAAGAGCCGCGGTCTGAGCTGCAGGAGACGAGGATCCTCTGCCCTTCCCCGGGGACGCGCAACGGGACGGACGCTGCAGCCCGGCTCGGCCGCCCCGCCCCCTCGTCTCCTCCCCTTCCCTCCCGGGCTCCCGTCCCGCCATTACCTGGGTGCTGCGCCGAGTGGCCGCCGCGCCGCCTTGAGCTCGCTCCCGCGCGCTCTCTGTCTGCGGGGCCGACGTCCCCAGGTTCCGGACCCGCAGCCACCGCCGGGGAGCTAGCACTCTGCCCCCCACCCCTCACTCCAGCGCTGCTGCTTCCGCCGCCGTAACGAGCCTCCCGTCTATTGGCTGGCGCAGGCCCCGCCCCCTGCCGAGTCAGCCAGTCGCCGGTGGTCGTGAGCGGGAGAGCGGACGGGCCCGCCCCTCGGAGCCGCGGCGTCCTCTGGGAAATGTAGTCGCGGGAGCCAAGAGGGCGGGCCGCGAAGGAGGTGGAGAGCGCCGGGGCGGGGCCGCAGGCGACCCGGCCAGGGCAACACACCCCTTTGCTGTCTGAAGTCGGTTCTGTCTTTTCTCTTGGCTAAGTGAGAAGACAGTGGATCCCACCCTGTGTCTCAACCTGAGGGCACTAGGTTTCATTTTCCCCGCGGGGAGGCGCGGCGCGGGAAAGGGTAATGGAGGCCAACTGCGGCGGCCAAGGGATCCGCGGGCCGGACCAGTGTCGTGACGGTGCCCGCCTCCCTACGCCGCGAGTGGGACTCGGTGTCCCCACCGGGGACGGCGGTCGGCACAGCCTACGCGCGGCGGGAGCCGCCAGGCGCGGCGCGGGCGCGGCTCTGTGAAAGCAGGCCGGCAGCATACAGGTCTCCGGGCGGCCGGGGCGCACCTGCGCGCACTTTCCAGATTGTGAAGGCGCTGAAGGGAGCAGTTTTATTTTGTCATTTTGTTTGGGGTTCAGGGTTGGAGTTTATGCGCCTGTAGAAGACATAGCCATATCTTTTGAGGCCACATTTGCATCTGATAAGAGATTAAGTCTCCCTCTTCTCTTACCAGATGGTAGTTTAGGCCTGGAGTTTTGTGATTAGGAAATAAATGGGGCTCAAACTCCTCTCTCGCTGTCATGCACAGCTGTGTAAGACAACTGTTTGGTTAGAAGAGAGTAGCTCCTGGCTATAGCCCAGGGACGAGTCTCAGATACTCCTCCTTTTCAAGCCACTTTCCTTTTCCACCTTCTTCCCTTCATTCTCAAACTTCTAAAGAGTGACTGCTGTAATCGACTTCAGCCTCCTCTCTGCCTAGGCAGTCCTTATCCCTTTTGGAGTTGCCACTCTTCTCAGACTGCTCCCCAAAAGTTGCCAACACCTACTCAACTTCAAACTCATCGGTCCTCGCTTAGATCTCATCTTGTTTAGCTTACTGACCAGTAGTAACTCCTCCTCATGTCTTCCCTTGGCCTCTAGAACCAGGGTGTCTCCTGCTTCTACTCCTATCTCAAGCTCCATTATACCTCCTCTTTCTCATAAATACAGCATTCTTCAGGGCTCCAACACTTAAATGCTATACTGCCTTCCTAAATGGTTTAATGTGTTTCCACAGTTTCAAATGTCTTCCTTTTTGTTTTTTGTGTTTTTTTGAGACAGGGTCTCAGTTCAGCCAAAGCTGAAGTCCAGTGGTGTGATCATAGCTCATTGCAGCCTCGACTTCCTGGCCTCAGCTAACCTATTGCCTCAGCCTCCTGAGTAGCCGGGACTGCAGGCACATGCCACCACACCCTGCTAGTTAAACATATATATAGATATGGATATATATGCCGGGCATGTGGCTGACGCCTGTAATCTCAGCACTTTGGGAGGCCGAGGCAGGTGGATCACCTGAGGTCAGGAGTTTGAGACCAGCCTGACCAGCATGCAGAAACCCCATCTCTACTAAAAATACAAAATTAGCTGGGCATGGTGGCACATGCCTGTAATCCCAGCTACTCGGGAGGCTGAGACAGGAAAACCGCTTGAACCTGGGAGGTGGAGGTGGCTGTGAGCTCAGATTGAGCCATTGCACTCCAGCCTGGGCAACAAGAGCGAAACTCTGTCTCAAAAAATATATATTTATATATATGAATATATTTATATAATATATTTTTATATATCATATAAATTTTTATATAAATGATATATAAATATATATTACATATAAATTATATATAAATTTTTATATAAATGATATATATAAATTTATATATGAAATATATAAATATATTCATATATATAAATATATATGTTTTTGAGATGGAGTTGTGTGTGTCTGTGTGTATATATAAGTGTGTGTATATGTGTGTGTGTGTGTGTGTATATATATATAGTTTTTTTTGTAGAGACAGGGTTCCACCATATGCCCAGACTGGTCTGGAACTCCTGAGCTTAAGTGATTTGCCCACCTTGGCCTCCCAGTGTGCTGGCATTATAGGCATGAGCCACTATATCCAGCCTCAAATATCTTTGAAAATGTTACCTGTGCGTAGGTGACCACTCTGAGTTGTATACCTGTATTTCTACCTCATGGGCCAATCCACACAGAAGTCTTACAAGCCCCTCAAAGTTAATGTATTGAACACCTTTATTGATTTGCCTCACCTATGTACTCCCCTTGATACCTGGGTTTACTTACTGGCATCACCATCCTTTCTGTCTTCAGCTTCGTATATGTTGTTTCACACTCTTCCATCTCCCACAGCTGCCAAATTACATTGATATGCACCTCTGCCTCCTTTCCTATTGTTTCCATAGCTGTGGCTCAAGCTGTCACTATTTCTTATCTGAATTGCAGCAATGCTGCTGCCCCCACTGAAATCTCTTCCTACACCCAATATGTCCTCCAGAATTCTTTTTCTAAATCACTAATCTGGATCTATCCTTCCCATCCACAATGCTTCCATATCTTCAGAATATATTCCAAATCCCTATGCCCAGTATCCAAAGGCCTTAATAATTTTGTCCTTCCTACCTCTCCAAAAACTGGATACTCTGCCAACAAGAGTTTCTACTAGTTATCTGCGCAGTTTGGCTTCCAGCATTTTGCTCTGGCCTGAAGTGCCTTCTAATAGGCTAGGATGCTCAGCAATCATCTAGAAGAGTTCTGCCAATTCTATAATGCTCAACCGGAAAGAAAATCGTTTCCCTTCTGCAAGAAGCCTTCCTCCAATTCCTCTCCTTTCCCCACCCTTTAGAATACTTCCGTAGAACTTCCTCAGTACCTCTCTTACAGCACTGATCTGTGTCTGCCTATATTCCTCCTAGAGTAGGCGGAGAGAGAAATTATTTGTCTTTATATCTCCTGTCAACAGGGTAGATCCAGGAAGCATTCAATAAATGTTTGCTAAATATAATCACAAATACATCAGTGCTACTATATGATTGAAATCGGAATTTTCCTGAGTTACTTGGGACAGTAGCTACGGCTTTATTCATCCATGTCTCTAGTCTCACACATAGTGGACACTTAAAGGAAAACAGGTGCTTCACCCACCTTTTATCACTAGGGTTTAGAATTCCCATCAATTGAGCTTGTTGTGCAGAAAACACACCTTGTGCCCCAGCCAGACTGAACCTTCCACACTCCTCAAGTATTGAAGCCCTACGCCGGTTTCAGGAGCTTATTAGTATTTGAAAATTGTTCTTGAAAATTGGCCAAGTGTGGTGGCTCACACCTGTAATCCCAGCACTTCGGGAGGCTGAGGTGGACGAATCACTTGAGGTCAGGAGTTTGAGACCAACCTGTCTGACATGGTGAAACCCTATCTCTACTAAAGGTACAAAAATTAGCTGGCTGTGGTGGTGCATGCCTGTAATCCCAGCTACGTGGGAGGCTGAGGCAGGAGAATCATTTGAACTCGGGAGATGGAGGTTGCAGTGAACCAAGATTGCACCACTACACTCCAGCCTGGGCGACTGAGCAAGACTCAGTCTCAAAAAATAAACATAAAAAGAAAAAACAAAACTGTTGTCCACTGATGTTCTTTTGAATAGGTTAAGCAAAGATACAATAGGCATCATATCTGCTCAGTGATTTTCTAGAGAAAAGTAAATAACTGCTGTTCTGCCAACAAAGCAGACAGGTTCTCCATGTGAGTGTTCTGTGGAAGTCAGTCAGATGTCAGCGAATGGTCTGTGAGACTTGGTGATGTGATTGAAACCACTTTTGCAAAATCATGACAGTGAGAGATATCTAACATGGTTGACTCCATCTTACTTCTGACCTCCAAGCTGTCTTTGGTTATTCCTAGGTGTAGACCAAGCTACGTTTCAGAGTTTAGTTTATAGTTTAACTTGAAAGCAAGGATGATAATAGTCCCTTTCTAAAACTAACCCCCTCCTTGCTTGGGGACTGAAACCACCTTTGTAAACCAACGAAAGGCCACAAGAATAGAATTATGAGAGGGGCCTGAACTCCGCTAAAATGTAGTCAGTTTCTATAATCCCTTACTGCTCAGGAAGCATGTGGCCAGAGGTCTCAGATTTGTGACTTCCCCAATTGCTCCTGTAGATAACATCATTGTTGTAAGGATTGTTTTTTTCTGAGGTATCTTTCATACTGATCCTATCTAAACTCTTGACTCATGGCTCCGCTGGTCCTACCTAGAGGCAGACTCAGCCCTGAGTCTACTGGCCCTACCTAGAGGCAGACTCAGCACATAAGGAATGTTTTCCACACCCCTATGATTTCATCCCCAACCAATCAGTAGCACTCATTCCCTATCCCCCTGCTCACCAAATTGTTCATAAAAACCCTAAGCTCTGAGCCTTCAGGGAGACTGATTTGAGTGATAACTCTAGTTCTTCCGTGTTGCCGGCCTCCTGTGAATTAAACACTTTCTCTGCTGCAATGCCAAAGTCTCAGTGGATTGAGTTTTGTCTGTACAGCAGACAGGAAGAACCCATTGGGTGATCCAACACTTTGTTGCATCTTTTTTCTCTTTAAAAAAAAATTTTTTTTAAGAATTCAAGGGCAAACTGGTGGTGGTAGCCTGCAACTTTTTATTGAACAGTGCTGCTCCTTGTGGAGCAGGGCTAACTCATGGGCAGTGTGCCCAGAGTCAGCCAGGTGATTACACTTTGGTGGGCCTCTTTACCACTGGGCCCAGATGGTTCTCACTTAGTCACTGCATGAGCGGTCTAGTGATATTGACTCTTTGCAGTTGCCCTCTGTCCAAATCCTCCCCTTGACTCAACCTCCCAGTCAGGGAAAGCCTAGTGTCTTCCAGGTCACTCGTGTAACAGGAGCATACCCTTACTTATCTCCAGCTTGTTGTGTAGATTAAATGAGCTATGCACATAAAGGATGTGTTGCTTTTGAACTTGCCAATATCCATTGTTTTTATAACTTCCATCTGTTTATTACCCCAGGCAAGCTCAGCGTCTCTCTCCTCCTGGTATCCCATTCTATACCACTGTCCCCACCCCAGCAGCACCTATGCCAGGTGTGGCAGAAGACTCTAGGATGGTCCCCAATGATCTCTTCCCAGTGGTCCTACCCTTATGTAGGAACCAAAGCAAAGGGATCATTCCTTTGCCTTGAGTGTGGGTAGGACCTGTGACTTTTTACTAACCAATGGCAAATGGCAGAGGTGGTGGGATGGCACTTCCTGTGCCATATTAACTTATACAAGCATGTGGTCCATAGCAATGTTTTGGTCAAGGACAGATTGCATATATGACTAGTTTCATGAGATTATAATGGAGCTGAAAACTTCCTGTCATCTAGTGACCTTCTAGCTGTCATAATGTGTAGCGCAAAGCATTACTCATGTATTTGTGGTAATGTTGGTGTAAACAAAACTACTGAGTCAGGTGCGGTAGCTCATGCCTGTAATCCCAGCACTTTGAGAGGCTGAGGCAAGAGGTCACGTGAGCCAAGGAGTTTGAGACCAGCCTGGGCAGCATGGTGAGATGCCATATCTATTTTAATTTTTTTTTCGAGACACAGTCTTACTCTGTCACCCAGGCTGGAGTGCAGTGGCATAATATCAGCTCAACCTCCGCAACCTCTGCAACCTCTGTCTCCTGGGTTCAAGCGATTCTCCTGTCTCAGCCTCCTGAGTAGCTGAGATTACAGGTGCGCACCACCATGCCTGGCTAATTTTTGTGTTTTTAATAGAGATGAGTTTCACCCTGTTGGCCAGGCTGGTCTTGAACTCTGGACCTCAGGTGATCCACCTGCCCCAGCTTCCCAAAGTGCTGGGATTACAGGCGTGGGCCAGCGTACGCGGCTGCCATATCTATTTTAAAAGACAAAACAACAAACAAAACTACTGCTCTGCCAGTTGTATAAAAGTATAGAATATACAATTATGTATTGTCCATAATACTTGATCATGGTAATAAATGAATAAATGACTATGTTGGCTGGGTGCAGTGGCTCACACCTGTAATCCCAGTACTTCAGGAAGACAAGGCTTGCAGATCATTTGAGGAAAGGAGTTCAAGACCAGCCTGGGCAACATGACGAAACCCCATCTCTACTAAAAATACAAATATTAGTCGGGCACGGTGGCGCAGGCCTGTAATCCCAGCTACTTAGGAGGCTGAGGCACAAGAATTGGTTGAACCCAGGAGGCAGAGGTTGCAGTGAGCTGAGATGGTGCCACTGCACTCCAGCCTGGGCAACAGAGCAAGACTCTGTCTCCAAACAAAACAAAGCAAAACAAAACATACAACTATATTATTGGTTTCTGTATTTACTGCATTATACTTTTTATTGTGACCTTAGAGTGTACTCCTACTTAAAAAAGTTAACTGTAGGCCCGGCACAGTAGCTCACACCTGTAATCCCAGCACTTTGGGAGGCCAAGGCCGGCAGATCACTTGAGGTCAGGAGTTTGAGACCAGCCTGGCCAACATGGTGAAACCCCATCTCTACTAAAAACATAAAAAATCAGCCCAGTGTGGTGGTGGCGCCTGCAATCCCAGCTACTCAGGAGGCTAAAGCAGGAAAATCACTTGAACCTGGAAGGTGCAGGTTGCAGTGAGCAGAGATGGCACCACTGCACTCCAGCCTGGGCAACACAGTGAGACTTCCTCTCAAAAAAAAAAAAAGAAAAGTTAACTGTAAAACAGCCTCAGGCAGGTCTTTCAGGAAGTACTCCAGAAGAAGGCGTTGTTATTATTCCTAAAGACCTTCCAGTGGTACAAGATGTAGAGGTGGAAGACAGTGATGTTGATGATTCTGACCCTGTGTAGGTTTAGGTTAATGTGTGTGTTGATGTCTTAGTTTTTAACAAAAAAAGTTGAAAAAAAGTTTTTAATTAAAAAAAAAGGCTTAGTGAGGTTTGGACTTAAAAAATAAAAATTAAAACATTTTAAAAGCTTATAGGTCAGGCACAGTGGCTCATGGCTATAATCCCAGCAACTTTGGGGGGCCAAAGCGAGCGGATTACCTGAGGTTGAGAGTTCAAGACCAGCCTGGCCAACATGGTGAGGCTCCACTAAAAAAATAAAACCTTGGTCGAGCATGGTGGCTCACACCTCTAATCCCAACAGTTTGGGAGGCCGAGCCAAGTGGATTATGAGGTCAAGAGTTCAAGATTAGCCTGGCCAACATGGTGAAACCCCTGTCTCTACTAAAAATACAAAAATTAGCTGGGCGTGGTGGTGGGCACCTGTAATCCCAGCCACTTGGGAGGCTGAGGCAGAGAACTGCTTGAACTGCTTGAGCCCGAGAGGCAGAGGTTGCAGTGAGCCAAGATCGCGCCATTGCACTCCAGCCTGGGTGACAGAGCAAGACTCCATCTCAAAAAAAAAAAAAAACAAAAAAACTCATCTGTAATAAAAATATAAGAATTAGCCAGGCGTGGTGGCAGACACCTGTAATCCCAGCTACTTGGGAGGCTGAGGCATGAGAATCTCTTGAACCTGGGAGGCAGAGGTTGCAGTGAGCTGAGATTGCCCCACTGCATTCCAGCCTGGGCAACAGGGAAAACTCTGTCTCAAAACAAAAATTTTTTTTAAGTTTATAGAATAAGGATATAAAGAAAGAAGGCCGGGTGTGATGGCTCATGCCTATAATCCCAACACTTTGGGAAGCCAAGGTGGGTGCATCACTTGAGGTCAGGAATTCAAGACCAGCCTGACCAACAGGGCGAAACCCTGTCTCTACCAAAATACAAAAATTAGCTGGGCGGGGTGGCTAGTGCCTGTAATCCCAGCTACTTAGGAGGCTGAGGCAGGAGAATCACTTGACCCCGGGAGGTGGAGTTTGCAGTGAGCCAGGATCGTGCCACTACACTCCAGCCTGGGCGACAGCTCAAGGTTCCATCTCAAAAAAATAAAAGAAATAAAATATTTTTGTCCAGCCATACAATGTGTTTGTGTAAAAAAGTTACAGTGAACCTATATTAATTTATTATTGGAGAAAGAAATTTTTTTGTAAATTTAGTGCTAAGTGTACAGTGCTTATAAAGCCTACAGCAGTGTTGGGAGGCCAAAATGGGAGGATCACTTGAGGCCAGGAGTTTGAGACCAGCCTGGTCAACATAGCGAGACCCCCCCCATCTCTGTTTTAAAAAAAAAGCCTACAGTAGTGTATAGTAATATCCTAGGCCTTCACATTCACTCACCACTCACCCACTGACTCACCCAGAGCAACTACAAGCTCCATTCATGGTAAGCGTCTTGTACGGGTGTACTATTTTAAATCTTTTATACCATGTTTTAACTGTACCTTTTCTATGTTTAGTTATGTTTAGATGCACACTTACCCTTGTGTTACCATTGCCTACAGTATTCAGTACAGTAATGTGCCGTACAGGTTTGTAGCCTAGGGACAATCAGCTCTATTACGTAGCTTAAATATGTAGTAGGATGTACCAGCGAGGTTTGTGTAAGTACACTCTGTGATGCTTGTGCAATGACAAAATTGCCTAATGATCCATTTCTTAGAACGTACGCCTACGGTTAAGCAATGTGTGACTACACACAACTCTGTCTTGCTACCAGACTCTGTCTAGAGACTGTCCTTGCTGGCCTGATGCAACCATGTGGCCTACCTGGCAGTGAACTGCAGGTAGCCTGCAGGAACTGAGGGCAGCCTCCAGCCACACACCTACAAGAAGCTGGGGCCCTCAGTTCTACACACCGAGGAAATGAATTCTGCCATAACCTGAATGATCTTGGATGCTGATTCTTCCTTAGTCGAGCTTCCAGATGATAACACAGCCCAGTGGATACCTTAGTTGCAGCCTCATGAGATACTAAGCAGAGGACCTGCTAAGACATGCCTGAACTCCTGACCCACAGCAACTGTGACTTAATAAATATGTATTGTTTTAAGCTGTTGTTTGTGGTAACTTGTTACACAGCAATAGAAAACGAATACACCAAGAGGAGGGTAACATCTGATGATAGGGCAGCTGTTCTGTAGGCTGTAGGTGAGGACCCACAAGGCTCCCCATCAGCAACATGGTCTGGGTGAGCTGGCTGTTCTGGCTTACCAAGAGAAGTTCGTCCATCTCCCACCCACCCCCTGGTGACTTGGCCTCTGTGTGTCAGTTGTTGCAGGCTGCCCCTGACTGCTGGTTGTCCCTGGAAACTCTACACTGCACTTCTGCTTCTTATGGCTTTAGCCAATGCATGACTTAGCTTTCCTATGGCTGTCATGAGGCTCAGGCTTTTCAGCTTTAGCTCCTTCTGTTCTTTCTATATCATTTTCAAATTCCGGAGAAAATTGGAAAGGTTGGCTAATTGCATTCCTCCTAGCTTGAGTAGAACCTTCCTTGTCGTCAGCCTTTTTCTTCCATCTCATTTCTCTTACCCAGCCAGGAAAAGTTCTCTACTTTTAGGGACTCATGGTTGAATTGGGCCCACCTGGATAATGTAGAATTGTCTTTCTACCTCAAGGTCCATACCTTCATCACATCTGCAGATGCCCTTTTGCCATGGAAGGTAACACCTCCACAGATTCCATCCAGGGGTTAGGGTGTGGGCATCTTTGCAGGGAGCGTTGTTATGCCTACACTCTATGTCTGATTAATCCCTGGGAATTTGGGACCTGGTTTCTCTTCTAATTCTGCTACTAGTTAGCTGTCTGACACTGGGCCAGACACTCTCTGTTTTGGAGCTACCAGGTCACATCAAGACTTCATGTCCTGCAAAGCCATGTTTGAAGAGCCTGCCATATAGGTTGACACTGAGATGGAATTCATGAGCCCAGGGCAGGTGGAACAGGTCAGCTACCTAGAGACATCAGGATCCACTGAGCCTGTGAATGAAAAGCAAAGCTGTTCCTGAGGAGATCAGGCTGGAGAAGAACCATTCGCTGTTACATGATTGGGCCGAGCCCGGGATAACCTAGAGAGGCACAGCAGGAGCACTGAGGTTGGGGATTTCCAGGAAGGCAGGAAAGGCTGGGCTATCAGAGCTCACCATGTTCGGTGCCAGCCACACCGTGAGTGGTACATCAGTTAGCATCGAGACTCAGCACAGCCCAGACAGGCAGCAGGGCTGGGTCTCACACCCATGCCTGTAGATTCCAGGGTCTTTCTCAGCTGCTCAGCCTGGTCCCTTTTGACTCTTGGTGGCCTTGTGGCCTCAGGTACACACAGCAGTTGGAATGTGATCCCATTCCTGGACACAGAGGCCCTGCAGTCCTATAGAAGCCCTGTGGACACTTTCCCCAGGCTCAGAGACTTACATCAGGCCTATTCCCTGCTCCTCCTACAAGGCTTTGTATGATAAATCCCCTAATGCTCCCTGCAGCCTGGCTGCTTCTGCTGACCATACCTGGGGGTATGAGCAGAGCCATGAGCTGCAGTCCAGCCCCTTCAGGAAGAAGGCCATCCAAAAACAGGCTCAGGGGCCACTGCAACCTCCTTTGGATGTGGAATAGGAAATGCCCAGGTAGCCAGCCAGACCATTTACCCTGCCCTGACACACGCCGCCCAGGAAGCTGACCTCTCACAATAGGCTGGGGGCAGACGGCTCTGGAGATGGCAGTACTGCTTTTTAGTATTTGAGTACACTTTGTTATTTCTCTCTTTCTTTCTTTCTCTTTCTTTCTTTCTTTCTCTCTCTCTCTCTTTCTTTCTTTCTTTCTCTTTCTTTCTTTCTCTCTCTTTTCTTTTTCTTCCTTCCTTCCTTCCTTTTTCTTTCTCTCTTCCTTCCTTCCTTTCTTTCCCTCCCTCCCTCCCTCCTTCCCTTCCTTCCTTCCTTCCTTCCTTCCTTCCTTCCTTCCTTCCTTCCTTCCTTCCTTCCTTCCTTCCTTCCTTTTTTCTTTTTTGAGACAAGGTCTCACTCTGTTGCCCAGGCTAGAGTGCAGTGACATGATCATGGCTCACTGCTGGGCTCAGGTGACCCTCCTACCTCAGCCTCCAAGTAGCTGGGACTACAGACATGTGCCACCATGCCTGGCTAATTTTTGTATTTTTTGTAGAGATGGGGTCTTGATATGTTGCCCAATCTGGTCTTGAACTTCTATGCTCAATCAGTCTTCCCACCTCAGCCTCCTGAAATGCTGGGATTACAGGCATGAGCCACCGTGCCTGGCTTGTTTTCTTACCATAATATTTTTATATACCCAAGTACCTATGTTGACAAAAAAAGCCAAACTTGGCCAGGCACAGTGGCTCACAGCTGTAATCCCAGCAACTTGGGAGGCTGAGGCTGGCAGATCACTTGAGGTCAGGAGTTCGAGACCAGTCTGGCCAACATGGTAAAACCCCATCTCTACTAAAAATACAAAAATTAGCCAGATGTGGCAGCATGAACCTATAGTCCCAGCTACTGGAGAGGCTGAGGCATAAGACTCCCTTGAACCTGTACGGCAGAGGTTGCAGTGACCCGAGATGGTGCCACTGCACTCCAGCCTGGGCGACAGAGTAAGACTCGATCTCAAAAAAAAAAAAAAAAAAAAGCCAAACTCTGTAAATTTTTTATTTTTTTATTTTTTGAGACAAAGTCTCCTCTGTCACCCAAGCTGGAGTGCAATGGTGCCATCTCAGCTCACTGCAACTTTTGCCTCCTGGGTTCAAGTGATTCTCCTGCCTTAGCCTCCCAAGTAGCTGGGATTGCAGGTTCCCGCCACCACGCCTGGCTAATTTTTGTATTTTTATTTTTATTTTTTTGAGACGGAGTCTTGCTCTGTCACCCAGGCTGGAGTGCAGTGGTGCAATCTTGGCTCACTGCAAGCTCCGCTTCCTGGGTTCACGCCATTCTTCTGCCTTAGCCTCCGGAGTAGCTGGGACTACAGGCGCCTGCCACCATGCTGAGCTAATTTTTTTTTTTTTTTTTTTTTTTTTTTTTTGGTATTTTTAGTAGAGATGGGGTTTCACCATGTTAGCCAGGATGGTCTCAATCTCCTAACCTCATGATCCACCCACCTCAGCCTCCCAAAGTGCTGGGATTACAGGTGTGAGACACCTCACCTGGCCTATTTCTGTATTTTTAGTAGAGATGTGGTTTCATCATGTTGGCCAGACTGGTCTCAAACTTCTGACCTCAGGTGATCTGCCTGCCTTGTAATCCCAAAGTGCTGGGATTACAGGTGTGAACCACCGCACCCGGCCCAAACTCTGTAAAATATTTAAACAGGTTTATTCTGAGCAAAATATGAGTAATGATGGCCTGAGGCACAGTCTCAAGTGGTCCTGAGAACATGTGCCCAAGGTGGTTGAGCTACAGCTTGGTTGTATATATTTTAGGGAGACAGATGACATCAATCAGTACATGTGATGTATACATTAGTTCAGTCTGGAAAGGAAGAGAAACTCAAAGCAGGGGAAGGGGTGCTTACAGGTTATAGGTGTATTCAAAGATTTTCTTTTTGTTGTTGTTGAGACAGGGTCTTACTCCATTGCCCAGGCTGGAGTGCAGTGATGTGATGATGGCTCGCTGCAACCTCAATCTCCTGGACTCAGGTGATCCTCCCACCTCCTCCTCTCTAGTAACTGGGACTGCAGGCACGTGTAACCATGCCTGGCTAATTTTTTGTTGTTGTTGTATTTTCAGTAGAGACAAGCTTCCGCCATGTTGCCAGGCTGGTCTTGAACTCCTGGGCTCAAGTAATCCACCTGCCTCAGCCTCCCAAAGTGCTGGGATTACAGGCATGAACCACTGTGTCCAGCCAGAATAAAAGATTTTCTGATTGGCAATTGGTTGAAAGAGTTAAGTTATTATCTAGCCAGGCATGTTGGCATATGCCTGTAACTCCAGTACTTTGGGATGCCAAGGTGGAAGGATCCCTAAAGCCCAAGAGATTGAGACCAGGCTGGGCAACATGGTGAAACCCTCTCTACTAAAAAAAAAAAAAAAAAAAAAAAAAAAATTAGCCCAGCATGGTGGTGCATGCCTATAGTCCTAGCTACTCATGAGGCTGGGGGTGGTAGGGGCTCACTGGAGACCAGATTGAGGCTTCAGTGAGCTATGATCATGCCACTGTACTCCAGTGTGGGCAACGTAGCGAGACCTTATTCCCTCCAACCCCCCTCCCCCAGAAAAAGAAGTGATTTTCTAAATACCTGGAATCAATAGAAAGGACTGTTTGGATTAAGATCAGGGACTGTGGAGAACAAGGTTTTTACAGTATAGATGAAGTCTACATAAGTGGTCACCCTTAAAGAGAGATGGCAAATGGTGTTTTTTTGTTTGCTTGTTTGATTTTTGTATTTTTAGTAGAGACGGGATTTCACCATGTTGGCCAGGTTGGTCTCAAACTCCTGACCTCAAGTGATCCACTTGCCTTGGCCTCCCGGAGTGCTGGGATTACAGGCATGAGCCACTGTGCCTGGCCAAATGTTTCTTATTTAGACCTTTAAAGGGTGCTAAACTCTCAGTTACTCTCTTCAGGATTAGGAGGAGAAAAAATTTGGTTATATTAACAGATATTCTTCACAGATGGAAATTTCTCCCTGCAAAATATGGCTTTGCAGGCTCATTGCAAAGTATGGCAAAGAAATATATTTTGAGGTAAAATATTTTCATTTCCTTCTTTGTCATATGATGATATACTAGAGTCAGGTTGGAATTTGCTGTCTTCTTGCTACAAATAATCTGTTTTGTCAGTCTTATGATCTCTGTTTCTTTTTTTTTTTTTTTTGAGACGGAGTCTCGCTCTGTTGCCCAGGCTGGAGTGCAGTGGCTGGATCTCAGCTCACTACAAGCTCCGCCTCCCAGGATCATGCCATTCTCCTGCCTCAGCCTCCCGAGTAGCTGGGACTACAGGCACCTGCCACCTTGCCCGGCTAGTTTTTTGTATTTTTTAGTAGAGACGGGGTTTCACCATGTTAGCCAGGATGGTCTTGATCTCCTGACCTCGTGATCCACCCATCCCGGCCTCCTGAAGTGCTGGGATTACAGGCTTGAGCCACCGCGCCTGGCCAATCTCTGTTTCAATGTTAATGCTGGTCAGTTGTGCCTGAATTGGAAGAGAAGTAGAGTGTAATGAGGCAAGTTGAAACCTCCCGTTCCTGTTACAGCCTGAACTAGTTTTTCAGATTTCTTTGGGTCCCCTTGGTGGAAAGGGGACTCCCTTCAGTCAGTTGGAGGACTTAGAATTTTATTTCTGATTTACACCCACATTTTTATTGTAACAAAATGGTCAACTGCCTTTTGACCTTCCTAGTGTCAGAGATGATAAATTCCTCTTCAAAAGTTTTTTGTTTTTTGTTTTTGTTTTTTGTTTTGTTTTTTGTTTTTCGTTTTTTTTTTTTTTTTTTGAGACAGAGTCTCACTCTGTCGCCCAGGCTGGAGTGCAGTGGCCGGATCTCAGCTCACTGCAAGCTCCGCCTCCCGAGTTCACGCCATTCTCCTGCCTCAGCCTCCCGAGTAGCTGGGACTACAGGCGCCCGCCACCTCGCCCGGTTAGTTTTTTGCATTTTTAGTAGAGACGGGGTTTCACCGTGTTAGCCAGGATGGTCTCGATCTCCTGACCTCCTGATCCGCCCGTCTTGGCCTCCCAAAGTGCTGGGATTACAGGCTTGAGCCACCGCGCCCGGCTTCAAAAGTTTTTAATTCCCTATTCTTCCGGTTCTTTGTTTCTCTAGTTTCTATAGTTACCCAGGCTGTAAATGACCCATCCTACCCTTGCTGCACTCCCACATGCCCTGACAAGCTTAGACATGCCTTGCATCGTAAAGGATAGCCTTCCCCTTCCCACCTAGATAGATGTGTTCAATTTCAAACACAAGCCAATTAGGTCAGTTTAGACTGTGCGGTCCAACCCCAGCCAATGAAGAAAGGACACAGCAGTAGGAACCAATTGCATTAGGGATAAAAACCCCTGCCCTACCCCACTCGGTGTGCTCTTGCAATTATGACTGGCACAAGCTGCACATTTCTGTGGAAGTAAAGTTGCCTTGCTGAGAAAATTTCTGTTCAAGCGCTATTTCTTTTGTGGCACTGAAACTTGTTTCTAACAAATTTGGGGGCTCGTCCGGGATTCCCATTCTCCTCTGGGGAAGAGTTTGGTCCTCTCCTGTGAGGAGGTGTGCCCTGCTGCCTCATTGAGGTGGCCTCAGGGGTAAGGAATTGAGACCCACCCAGTGTGATGAATCAACCCAGACTCTCAGCAACGCAGGAAAAAACAGACCAACAACTGGGGGGAAAAAATAAAAAAGATCATCATATATCATGGCGACCAGGTAACTCTGTGCACAGACCAAGGTAAGAACTGTTGCTGGGGCCAAGCGGTGGCTCATGCCTATAACCCCAGCACTTTGGGAGCCTGAGATGGGCAAATCATGAGGCCAGGAGATCAAGACCATCCTGGCTAACATGGTGAAACCCATCTCTACTAAAAATACAACGATTAGCCAGGCGTGGTGGCGGGCGCCTGTAGTCCCAGCTACTCAGGAGGCTGAGGCAGGAGAATGGTGTGAACCCAGGAGGCGGAGCTTGCAGTGAGCTGAGATTGCACCACTGCACTCCAGCCTGGGTGACAAAGCGAGAATCTGTCTCTAAAAAAAAAGAGAAACCTCGCTGGGGTGACAAAATATTTTCTTGGTTGTTGGGACATCTTGGAGTTTGAAAGCTGAAAGTGTGTGAATAAGTACTACTAGTATGTGGAGTGAGTTCAATCTGTGGTTCCATGGTCACCTCATCTGGCGGCCTTTTGAGGGTCCTGTCAGGGGTTTAAACTGACCTGCCAATGTTAAGAGGGACCCAACATTCCCTTCAGGGAAGTGGCCAGAGAGGGCAAAACAAAAGGAAAAGAGTGCAAGAAGCCCCCCACTAGCGAGGGTTGAGTCTCTTGAGAAAAGAAAGGCAAGAAATCCCTAATATGAGACATTGAGCCTCTGGAAGAAAGGAATGGGGAGAAATATCCAGTAGGGGGCACTGAGCCTTACACAAACCTACAGTAATAGAGAAGGCAAAAACATGTCCAGCAGGAGAAGTTAAGCCTCACCCCAAAACCATCAAGATGGGAAATACCCCAAGTAAGACAGAGAGTAAAAAGGATAAACCTAACAGCAATGATATTCCCCTGGATAGTCACCTAGGTCTCATGTTAAAGTATTGGAAAGATAAAAGGACTAAGCCTAAGAAAAAGCAACAAATGATAAAATATGTAGTTTTATTTGGACCCAGGAACCAGTCCTCAAACTCTCAGTTTTCTGGCCAAAATTTGGGTCAAATGAGGATTGGATTTGTCAATTCTAATAGAACACGTTAATAACAAGAGTCCAGTTTCCCAAGAAGAGATAGATTAAGCCTTGTGTTGGTGACAAGGACCTATTCTTCTCTACCCCACAAAAGCACTAAAAGATAAGCATAAGCCAGAGAATGTTTCCCCTAAGGAAACTGAAACTCTTAACCCCAAGCAATCTACACCTTGGGACCTGCTAAATCACCTTCCCCCACTAAACACCCCTAACTTTCCTCCCTCTCATGCAGCTGCTGTCTCAGACCCTTCTCCTACCCCCATTGTTCCCCATCTTTTTTACCCTGCCTCTTGGGAATCATCCCAAGAGCCCACTCACTACTAGCCTAAGTACCCTTCCCTAAAGGGACTTCAATGTGAAATAGAGAAATGTAAAAAAATATTAAAAAACTTCCCCTTCCCCTCTACCTCAGGGGAATCAGCTCCAGTTCTCTTCCCCTTGAAGGAGGTGCCCCAAGGAGGAGGAGGCATTGGCTTCGTAAATGCTCCTTCAACCAGCTCAGAAGTACAAAACCGAAAAAGAGAGCTTACGCTATTAGACAACCCTTATGGGGTAGCAAACCAAATTGACCAATTTCTGGGACCACAGTTATACACTTAGGCTGAGCTAATGTCCGTGCTAGGCAAACTCTTCTCAGCAGAAGAAAGAAGCATCATCTGTAGAGCTGCTATGGTAGTCTGGGAATGTGAACACCCTCCTGGCCAAAGTGTTCCTGTAGCGGATCCAAAATTCCCCTCCCAAGACCCCTGGTGGGACAGGAACAATGCAGCCCACCAAGAAAATATGCAAGACCTTAGGGAAATGGTAACAAAAGGGATGAAAACCTCAGTACCCTGAACCCAGAATCTTACCCGAGCATTTGATATACAGCAGGGGAAAGATAAAGGGCCATAGAATTTTTAGATGGATTAAAGGAACGAATGAGAAAGTATGCTGGTCTAGATCTTGAGGATCCTCTTGGGCAGGGAATTTAAAATTTCATTTTGTTACTGACAGTTGGACGGATATTTCAAAGAAATTACAAAAGATGGGAAATTGGAAAGACCGTCCCCTGAGTAAACTTCTTAGGGAGGCTCAAAACTATATGTAAGAAGGGAAGAAAAAACAACAAAAAACAAAATCAGAAGGCAAAAATTCTGCTGTCCACCATACAGCAAAGTACTCAGGGGGCAAGAATCTGTAAAGAGCCTAGGCCCCCACTTTCCAGGCCATGTGAAGAGCACCAAAAAGCAAAGCCTGGGAACGTAAAATTAGAAAAGGAAGAAAGAATCTCTTTGAAGGCTATAATGCTTTGAAAACTGTGTTGGCAGTGTGGCATGACTGTTTAAAGTACATGAAAGCTTGTCATTTTACCCCATCCCGGCATGACCATGAAGCTGGAGAGGAAAGAGAAAGAAGGGCACGTTCGGCTGCAAGCTGGGTGGCTGGGACAGGTTGGCCGAGGGACCACTCTGGAGGGCTGTTCTGCCCGGCATTCCCCACTTCAGCCCTTCAGTGTTTACGGCAACCAGAGTCCCTGCAATGGTGTGGCTGGCTGCAGTCAGGGCCTACTAGGACCATCAGCACACTCCCGCCAGCGGCTCAGCTCCTCTCTGCTAGGCCAACCAATAGTGCTTTGTCCTGGGTAGGACATAGGGTCTGAGAGAGATTGGGGAGACATAACACCCAGGAATGAAAATACGGATTTAGAGAAGGAACCAGTAAGTAGGAGACACAAGTGAAATATAAAAACCAATCAGTTAGTATCAAATTTCTGTTAATTCCAGAAGCAGGGACAAATCTATTAGGAAGAGATTTAATGCTAAAATTAGGCTTAGGCCTCCAAATCAATCATGGAAAATTCTTCCCCTCCCTAAACTTGCTCACCACTGCAGACGAAGAACACATCCATCCCAAGGTATGGTCAAAAGATAGGAATCGAGAAAAGTTACAGATTCCTCTGATTCATGTTAAATTTAAAACCCCTGGGGAAGTAGTAAAGAGAAAGCAATACCCAATTCCTTTAGAAGCCAGGGTAAATTTAAAACCTATAATTAAAGGTCTTCTCTGTGATGGGCTTCTTGAACCCTGTATGTCTCCCTAAAACACTCCAATACTGCCTGTAAAGAAGCCAGACGGGTCATATCGGTTAGTGCAAGACCTTAGAGCTATTAATCAGATAGTCCAAACTACACACCCTGTTGTTCCCAATCCTTATACTATTATCAGTAGGATACCATACAGCCACCAGTGGTTTACAGTAATAGATTTTATTTTATTTTATTTTATTTTATTATTTTTTTATTTTTTGAGACAGAGTCTCGCTCTGTGGCCCAGGCTGGAGTGCAGTGGCCGGATCTCAGCTCACTGCAAGCTCCGCCTGCCGGGTTTACGCCATTCTCCTGCCTCAGCCTCCCGAGTAGCTGGGACTACAGGAGCCGCCACCTCGCCCGGCTAGTTTTTTGTATTTTTTAGTAGAGACAGGGTTTCACCGTGTTAGCCAAGATGGTCTCGATCTCCTGACCTCGTGATCCGCCCGTCTTGGCCTCCCAAAATCCTGGGATTACAGGCTTGAGCCACCGCACCCGGCCATACAGTAATAGATTTTAAAGATGCCTGCTGGGCTTGTCCAGTAGCGGAGGACAGCCGAAACCTATTTGCCTTTGAGTAAGAAAACCCTCACTCAATTTCTCAAAAACTATATATTAGATCTGTCTTCTGCACCCTCCTCCCTTGAGACTCAAGGCATTCTAGCCCAGACTCCACCTCTTGAATTTCCAGTTCACCAACACCAGCCTAGAGATCACGTCCTCATCAGGAGTTGGAAAGAAGGGAAGCTCGAGTCCACTTGGGAAGGACCTTGTTTAATGTTCTTCACAACTGAGACAGCAGTTCGGACCACCAAGAAGGGCTGGACTCATCACACTCAAGTTAAGTGGGCACCACCCTTCCCAGAATCATGGACCATTGTTCCAGAACCGACTCTTTCCAAACTAACTCTAAAGCGGGTTTAACACTCTTATTCTGTATTTCTTTCCTCTCCGCCCCGCCACCATCGCTAGTCCCGTTATCATGAATGTAACCAAGTCCAGCTTACCCCAAACTATTACCTTTGATGCTTGCCTTGTTATACCTGGCGGAGAGTTGTCAGGTCAAAAGCAACTCTCCTCCACCTCAGAAAATTGTCTCTGTGCTTCCTGGCTCTCCTCAGATTGGGCATTTGTTAACTGGGATAAGTTAGTTTGGGAAGAGTTTCATAGATTCCAGTATGAACTGGGAATCTTGTCCTCCTAGAGCAGAGCTTCTCTGCTGAAGTTGGTCCAATGTTCCATGAAATACTAAAGAACAAGCGTGGACCGCCCCAGCTAGTACTTGCAATTTCTTAAAACCATATACTCGTTTTACTAAAGGAATTACCCGTCCCAACTGTCAGCTGAACCAATGTAATCCAGCGCAGATTACCATACTGCTCCCCAGAGTTCTTCCCCTTCATGAAGCCATTTCTATGATATAGGAGCAGAAGTGTCGGGGAAGGACCCCATAGGATCCTTTGAAATGTGCTTCATTGCTTCCCTACCTCCTGCACCCCCTTCTCCCTCTCCTAAGTTCTCTGCTAACCAAACCTTTTCTCATTATATACCCAATGATAAGACCAAAGTAGCTGTTGCAGTGGTTAAAGATTTAAAATAAATTATAGCAATTGAAACAGGGTATCAGGAAGCAAATGCTTGGCTGGAATGGATTAAATATTCTGTTCGCACACTAAACAAAAGCCACTGTTATGCTTGTGCGACAGGCAGGCCAGAGACCCAAATTGTCCCCTTTCCACTCGGGTGGTCCTTTCCCGACCGGGCGTGAGCTGTATGGTAGCTCTCTTCCAGAATCCCACAGCTGGAGGCGATGAGTCACACAAGACTCTTTCACTGCCGTTCCCTGAGGTCAAGAGCCCTGTGGATCAGCCCTGAGGGCCATCAGACCTCCAGCCCCGGATGTTAACTTCACCTCATGCCTTTCATGGCAGGGGGATAGGTTAGCATTCCTTGGAGACTTAACAGGGTTCATTGAAACCAAGCCTTTTCAAGAGCTTACCAATCAGTCTGCCTTTGTTCATCCCCGAGAAAATGTGCGGTGGTACTGCGGGGGACTATTGCTGGGTACTCTGCCAAGTAACTGGAGCAGCACTTACGCTCTAATTCAATTGGCTATCCCTTTCACTTTGGTGTTTCATCAACCAAGAAAGTTGGAAACAGAATATTGTAAAAACAGAGATGTTTCTCACGGATCCTTTGATCCTCATGTTTTATATAGATCCTATCAGAGTACCACGAGGGATACCAGATGAATTCAAATCCTGAATTCAACAACACTGTGTTAAATTATACTAGAGATGCTATGAAAGGAATAGTTGAATAATTAGGCCCTACCAGCTAAATGGTCTGGGAAAATAGAATAACGCTTGACGTGATATCAGCTGAAAAAGGGGGGGGTTTGTGTCATGATTGGAGTCCAATGTTGTACTTTTATTCCTAATAACATCATCCCCAATGGAACAATAACAAAAGCCTTACAAGGCCTTACCTCCTTATCAAATTAGTTAGCTAAAAATTCTAGAATAAATGACCCCTTTACAAGCCTCATGGAAAAATGTTAGGAAAATGGAAAAGAATTATGATCTCAGTACTCACCTCCCTTGTAATCATTATAGGTGTGGTCATTCTTGTAGGATGCTGTATCATATACTGTATTTGTGGTTTAGTGCAAAGATTATAGAAACAGCTCTCACCAAAACCTCCCTTAGTTCACCCCCACCTTATTCAGATAAACTTCCTTCTAGATGCCCAACAAGAACAACAGAGCTGAGATATGCTAAGGCATTTTGAAGAGAAAAAACTATAAAATCTAGAGGGGAAAATTTGCAGAGATGATAAATTCCTCTTCAAAAGGTTTTAATACCTTGTTTTTCCGGTTCTTTGTTTCTCTAGTTTCTATAGTTACTGGTGCTTAACCAACCCTTCCCACCCTTGCCGTGCCCTGACATGCCCTGAGAAGCCTTGATATGCCTTCGAATATGCCTAGACATGCCTAATGGATAGCCTTCCCCTTCCCACCTGGATAGCTGTGTTCAATTTCAAACATTAGCCAATTGGGTTAGTTTAGACTGTGCAGTCCAACCCCAGTCAATGAAGAAAGAACACAGCAGTAGGAACCTATTTCATTAGGGATAAAAATGCCTGCCCTGTCCTGCTCCATGTGCTCTTGCGATAGTGACCGATGCAAGTTGCACCCTTCTGCAGAAGTAAATTTGCCTTGCTGAGAAAATTTCTGTTCGAGTACTATTTCTTTTGGGGCACCAAAACTTGTTTCTAACACTAGCTCAGTCTTAGTCCAGCCCTATAAAAAAACAAAAACTAAGGCTAAGCAGGGACACAGCAGAGGAATCCTCTGGGGAAGATGAGGCATCAGAATATGGGAAAAGTGTTTGTATGCAGAAATGCAGAAATGATTCTCTAAAATATGGCACTTGGGCATGCTGAGTATTTCTGAAAATCTAAATGCCTCAGGAATAAGCCCCAGAATCAAAGACCCCCTAATCTTGTCTCATTCTTTCTCCCCTCCCGTCCCCTAAAGCGCACAGAGGGATTCTCTCTGAAATTCTCTTATCTAAACTAAGAAAGCTTCTTATCAAAAGAAACACAATTGCCTTCTAAACCCCTTACTGAATCTCATTTCAGACCTAGGGATGTTTGAATCACTAGGTGCAAAAGTAGTTGCAGTTTTTGCATTGTTGGAATTTGCCATTTGATATTGGAATTCATTCTTAAATAAATGTGGTTATGGGTTGGGCATGGTGGCTCAAGCCTATAATCCCAGCACATTGGGAGGCTGAGGTGGGTGGCCTCTGAGAGGTTGCTGAAGAACTCAACATCAAACATTCTATGGTCATTCGGCATTTGAAATAAATTGGAAAGGTGAAAAAGCTCAATAAGTGGGTGCCTCTTGAGCTCAGGGAAAATAAAAAAAAATTGTTGTTTTGAAGTGTCCTCTTTGCTTATTCTATGCAACAGTGGTGAACCATTTCTCAATCAAATTATGACAGTAAAAATTGGATTTTAGATCACTTGAGGTCAGGAGTTCCAGACCAGCCTGACCAAGATGGAGAAACCTTGTCTTTACTAAAAATACAAAATTAGCCAGGTGTGGTGGCTTATGCTTGTAGTCCCAGCTACTCAAGAGACTGAGGCAGGAGAATCACTTGAACCCAGGAGGTGGAGGTTGCAGTGAGCCCAGATCGAGCCATTGCACTCCAGCCTGGGCAACAAGAGCGAAACTCCATCTTAAAAAAAAAAAAAAAAAAAAAGAAAAGAAAAGAAAAGGAAGAAAAGAAAAAAGAAAAGAAAAGTGAATTTTATACAATGACTGGTGATAACTAGCTCAGTGGTTGGACCAAGAAGAAGCTCCAAAGCCCTTCTCAAAGCCAAACTTGCACCAAAAAAAGGTCATGGTCACTGTTTGGTGGTCTGCTGCCAGTCTGATCCACTACAGCTTTCTTTCCTCCTTTTTAATTTTTTTTTTATTTCCATATGTTATTGGGGAACACGTGGTGTTTGGTCACATGAGTAAGTCTTTGGTGGTGATTTGTGAGATTTTGCTGCACCCATCACCTGAGCAGTATACACTGCACCCAATTTGTGGTCTTTTATCCCTCACTGTCTTCCCACCTTGCCCCCCTGAGCCTGCAAAGTCCATTGTGTCTTTCTTTTATGCCTTTGCATCCTCACAGCTTAGTTTCCACATATGAGTGAGAAGACACAATGTTTGATTTTCCATTCCTGAGTTAATTCACTGAGAATAATAGTCTCCAGAGGCCGGGCGCTGTGGCTTATGCCTTTAATGCCAACATTTTGGGAGGCTGAGGTGGGTGGATAACCTGAGGTTGGGAGTTTGAGACCAGCCTGACCAACAGGGAGAAACCCCATCTCTACTAAAAATACAAAATTAGCCAGGCGTGGTGGCACATTCCTGTAGTCCCAGCTACTCAGGAGGCTGAGGCAGGAGAATTGCTTGAACCCGGGAGGCGGAGGTTGCAGTGAGCCGAGATCGCACCACTGCACTCTTGCCTGGGCAACAAGAGCAAAACCCTATCTCAAAAAAAAAAAAAAAAAAGGCTCCAATCTCATCCAGGTCACTGCAAATGCCATTAATTCATTCCTCTTTTTTTTTGGAAACAGAGTCTTGTCTTGCTCTGTCGCCTAGGCTGGAGTACAGTGGCACAATCTTGTCTCACTGAAACCTCTGTCTCCCAGGTTTAAGCAATTCTCCTGCCTCAGCCTCCTGAGTAGCTGGGACTACAGGCGTGCACCACTATACGCCCAGCTAATTTTCTTTTTTTTTTCTTTTGAGACAGAGTCTCGCTCTGTCACCCAGGCTAGAGTGCAGTGGTGCAGTCTCGGCTCACTGCAACCTCCGCCTTCTGGGTTCAAGAGTTTCTCCTGTCTCAGCCTCCCAAGTAGCTGGGATTACAGGCATGCAGCACCACACCTGGCTAATTTTTGTATTTTTAGTAGAGACGGGGTTTCACCATGTTGGCCAGGCTGGTCTCAAACTCCTGATCTCAGGTGATCCACCCACCTCGGCCTTCCAAAGTGCCAGAAATACAGGTGTGAGCCACCGAGTCTGGCCCTCTTTGTTTCTTTTAACTGCTGTTGCTTTAAAGTTTGCTTTGTCTGATATAAGAATAACTACCCCTGCTCTCTTTTGGTGTCCATTTCCATGAAGTGCCTTTCCCGCCCCTTTACTTTAAGTTTATGTGAGTCCTTACGTGTTAGGTGAGTCTTCTGAAGAAAGCAGATAGTTGGTTGGTTAGTTCTTATCCATTCTGCTGTTCTGTATCGTTTTTTCTTTCCTTTTTTTTTTTTTTTTTTTTGAGATGGAGTTTTGCTCTTGTTGCCCAGGCTGGAGTGCAATGGCATGATTTCGGCTCAGTGTAACCTCCACCTCCTGGGTTCAAGAGATTCTCCTGCCTCAGCCTCCCAAGTAGCTGAGATTGCAAGTGTGTGCCACCAAGCCCAGCTAATTTTTGTTTTTTTTTTTTTTTTTTTTTTTTTGAGACGGAGTCTCGCTCTCTCGCCCAGGCTGGAGTGCAGTGGCCGGATCTCAGCTCACTGCAAGCTCCGCCTCCCGGGTTTACGCCATTCTCCCGCCTCAGCCTCCCTAGTAGCTGGGACTACAGGCGCCCGCCACCTCGCCCGGCTAGTTTTTTGTATTTTTTTTTAATAGAGACGGGGTTTCACCGTGTTAGCCAGAATGGTCTTGATCTCCTGACCTCGTGATCCGCCCGTCTCGGCCTCCCAAAGTGCTGGGATTACAGGCTTGAGCCACCGCGCCCGGCCCAATTTTTGTATTTTTAGTAGAGACGGGGTTTCACCATGTTGGTCAGGCTAGTCTTGAACTCCTGACCTCAGGTGTTCAACATTCCCTCTACCCACCTCAGCCTCCCAAAGTGCTGGGATTACAGGTGTGAGCCACCATGCCCGGCCATCTGTATCATTTAAGTGGAGCATTTAGGTCTTTTACATTCAATGTTAGTATTGAAATGTGAGGTACCATTGCATTCATCATGCTCTTTGTTGGCCTGTGTACTTAGTTTTGTTTTTTGTTTTTATTTTTTAACTTATATTTTTGTTTTACAGGTCCTATGTGATGTATGCTTTAAAGAGATTCTGTTTTGATATGTTTTCAGGACTTGTTTCAAGATTTAGAGCTCCTTTTAGCAGTTCTTGTAGTGGTGGCTTGGTAATGGCGAATTATCTCTCAGCATTTGCTTGTCTGAAAACAATTGTACCTTCCCTTCATATATGATGCTTAGTTTCACTGGATACAAAATTCTTGGCTGATAATTATTTTGTTTGAGAAGGCTGAAGATAGGGCTCCAATCCCTTCTAGCTTGTAGGGTTTCTGCTGAGAAATCTGCAGTGAATCTGATAGCTTTTCCTTTATAGGTTACCCGGTGCTTCCATCTGTCTCACAGATCTTAAGATTCTTTCCTTCATCTTAAGTTTGGATAACCTGATGACAATGTGCATAGGCGAAGATATTTTTGCGATGAATTTCCTGGGTGTTCTTTGTGCTTCCTGTATTTGGATGTCTAGGTCTATAGCAAGACTGGGAAAGTTTTCCTCGATTATCCCCCCAAATACGTTTTCTAAGCTTTTAGAATTGTCTCCTTCCTGAGGAACATCGATTTTTCTTAGTTTGGTCATTTAACATAATCCCAGACTTCTTGGAGGCTTTGTTTATATTTTCTTATTCTTCTTTGTCCTTGTGGGATTGGGTTAATTGGAAGACTTTGTGTTTGACCTCTGAATTTCTTTCTTCTACTTGTTCAGGTCTATTGCCAAAACTTTGCAGAGCATTTTGCATTTCTAAAAGTGTGTCCAAAGTTTCCTGAATTTTTTGTATTTTTTTCTTTAAGTGATCTATTTCATTGAATATTTCTCCCTCCATTTCTTGTATCATTTTTTGGATTTCCTTGCATAAGACTTCACTTTTCTCTGGTCCCTCCCTGATTAGCTAACAACTAACCTCCTAAATTATTTTTCAGGCAAATCAGGGATTTATTCTTGGTTTGGAGCCACTGCTAGTGAACTAGTGCAATTTTTGGGGGGTGTTGATGAGCCTTCTTTTATCATATTACCAGGGTTCGTTTTTTGGTTCCTTCTCATTTGGGTAGGCTCTGTCAGAGGGAAGGTCTAGGGCTGAAGGCTGTTGTTCAGATATTTTTGTCCCACGGGGTGTTCACTTTAGGTAGACTCTCCCCCTTTTCCTGTGGATGTGGCTTCCTGTGAGCCGAACTGTAGTGATTGTTGTCTCTCTTCTGGGTCTAGCCTCCCGGCGAGTCTACCAGGTTCCTGGACTGGTACTGGGGAGTGTCTGCACAGAGTCCTGTGATGTGAACTCTCTATGGGTCTCCCAGCCACGGATACTAGCACCTGTTCCAGTGTAGGTGGCGGGGGAGTGCGGTGGACTCCAGGAGAGTCCTTAGCTTTGGTGGTTTCATGCTCTATTTTTGTGCTGGTTGGCCTCCTGCTAGGAGGTGGCGCTTTCCAGAAAGCATCAACTGTAGCAGTGTGGAGACGGACCAGTGGTAGGTAGCGTCCTGGAACTCCCAGTATTATATGCCCTTTGTCTTCTGCTACCAGGGTGGGTAGGGAAGGACCATCAGGTGGGGTCAAGGCTAGGCACTTCTGAGCTCAGACTCTTCTTGGGCGGTTCTTGCTGCAGCCGCTGTAGGGGTTGGAGGTGGAGTTCCCAGGTCACTGGACTTGTGTACCTAGGAGGATTATGGCCGTCTCTGCTGAGCCATGCAGGTTGTCAGGGAAGTGGGGAAGACGGGCAAACACAGGCCTCACCCAGCTGCCACGCAAACTGAAGGGCCAGTCTCACTCCCACCGTGTCCCCTGCAATAGCCCCAAGTCTGTTTCCAGGTGGAGGATAAGATGTGCTTGAAAACTTGCCCATGGCTTCCCACCTCCCAGTTGTGAAAGAATTGGGCTTTAGTTCTTCCTCCGCCTGTGAAGTCGGCCAGATTCGCACCCTACCGGCACCCCATCCAGTTCTGGCCAGGAGGCTTCTCGCCTGGTTCATATTGTTACTAAGTTCAGCTACAGAATCTCTTCTCCCTGTGGAGTTTTACCCCCTGGGTGTCCAGCGTTGGTTCCTTCCAGTGGGTTCTTGGTCTCGCTGACTTCAAGAATGAAGCCACAAACCTTCGCAGGGAGTGTTTACAGCTCTTAAAGGTGGCACGGACCCAAAGAGTGAGCAGCAGTAAGATTTATTGTGAGGACGCAAAGCTTCCACAGATTGGAAGGGGACCCGAGGGGGTTGCTGTTGCTCGTTGGGGTGGGGGGACAGCTTTTACTTCCTTATTTGTCCCTGCCCATATCCTACTGATTGGTCCATTTTACAGAGCGCTGATTGGTCCATTTTACAGAGTGCTGATTGGTCCATTTTACATACCTATAGCTAGCCACAGAGCGCTGATTGGTGTGTTTTTACAGAGCACTGATTGGTGCATTTTACAAACCATTAGCTAGCTACAGAGCACTGATTGGTGCATTTTACAATCCTAGCTACAGAGTGCTGATTGGTCCATTTTACAATCCTCTTGTAAGACAAAAAGTTCTCCAAGTCCCCACTTGACCCAGAAGTCCAGCTGGCTTCACCTCTCACCTGCTCCTCTGGCCACCCTCCTAATGGATCCCTATCATGCCAGGCAGGGATGGGCTGCTTCGGGACCCAGTGAGCTACCAGGGCCTTTCTGCTGCTTCCTCTACCCCTGTGTTTCACCTGGCTTGGCTCTAACTTGACTTAGCTCCAGGTAAAGTCGGGAACTTCTCCTGTAAACAGACCTTCAGCTTCTCCAGTGGGGGTGTGTGTTCAGGAGAGGGGGGTCTCCCTTTCCCTCTTCTGCAGTTGGGGCACTCACCGTATTTGGGGTGTCACCCAGGTCCTGCAGGAGCAGTCCACTTCCTTCAGAGGGTCTGTGGGTCCTCTCAGGATTGCTGGTCTGTTCTTGCAGTGGATCTGGAGCTAAAATTCACAGTGCAAGCCTCCACACACTGCTCTGTTCAGAGCTGCAATCTAGTCCTGCCTCCCATCCACCATGATCCAGCTCCAGCCAAACACCTATTTTTTTTTATTCATTCCAGCTTTCTGAATCCCGGCAAAACTATTACGTCTGGGAAGTATGCTCACAAAATTGATGAACTGCACCAAAAACTGCAACGCCTACAGCCAGCATTGATCAACAGAAAGGGTCTGATTCTCCATGACAATGCCCGACCACATGTCGCACAACCAACGCTTCAAAAGTTGAACAAATTGGGCTATAAAGTTTTGTTTCATCTACCACATTACCCTGACTTCTTGCCAACTGACTACCACTTCTTAAAGTATCTCAACAATTTTTTGCAGGGAAAATGCTTCCACAACCAGCAGGATGCAGAAAACGCTTTCTAAGAATCATGGACCCTTTTTTTTTTTTTTTTTGAGATGGAGTTTCGCTCTTGTTGCCCAGGCTGGAGTGCAATGATGTGATCTCGGCTCACCGCAACCTCTGCCTCCTGGGTTCAAGCGATTCTCCTGCCTCAGCCTCCCAAGTAGCTGGTATTACAGGCATGCGCCACCACGCCAGGTTAATTTTATATTTTTAGTAGAGACAAGTTTTCTCCATGTTGGTTGGGCAGGTCTCGATCTCCCAACCTCGAGTGATCCACCCACTTCGGCCTCCGAAAGTGCTGAGATTATAGGCATGAGCCACCGCGCCTGGCCCTGAAGCATGGATTTTTATGCTACAGGAATAAACAAACTTATTTCTCATTGACAAAAATGTGTTGATTGTAATGGTTCCTATTTTGATTCCTAAAGATGTGTTTGGGCGTAGGTATAATGATTTAAAGTTCATGGTCCAAAAACGCAATGACTTTTGCACCAACCTATATCTGGATGAACTTTTACACAAGATTAATGCATGCCTCTGAGGCTCATTCAAAATCCAAACAGAATCATTTGCAACTTAATTTTTATACCCCTTGTCCATTCATTCTCCCTAATCATCATTTACTGCCTTTCAAAAGAATTGTTTACATTCCCATGTCCTCCCTCCCCTATGAAAAAGGATAGGTACAGCCAGGCACAGTGGCTCCTGCCTGTAATCCTAGCACTTTGGGAGGCCGAGGCGGGCTGGTCACCTGAGGTCGAAAGTTTAAGACCAGCCTGACCAACATGGAGAAACCCTGCCTCTACTAAAAATACAAAATTAGCTGGGTGTGATGGCACATGCCTGTAATCCCAGTTACTTGGGAGGCTGAGGCAGGAGAATCACTTGAACCCCGGAGGCAGAGGTTGCAGTGAGGTGCAATTGTGCCAGTCCACTGCATTCTGGGTGACAGAGCAAGACTCTGTCTCAAAACAAAACAAAAAACAAAAAAAAAAAAAAAGAAAGGAAGAAAGCCTGATCAAAGACTCAAAAGGATGCAGGCACTTGCCTCTTACCTATGCACACCCTTTTAAAAATTACTTCTTCTCTCGGCCGGGCGCGGTGGCTCAAGCCTGTAATCCCAGCACTCTGGGAGGCCGAGACGGGCGGATCATGAGGTCAGGAGATCGAGACCATCCTGGCTAACACGGCGAAACTCCGTCTCTACTAAAAATACAAAAAATTAGCCTGGCGTGGTGGCGGGCACCTGTAGTCCCAGCTACTGGGGAAGCTGAGGCAGGAGAATGGCCTGAACCCGAGAGGCGGAGCTTGTAGTGAGCTGAGATCATGCCACTGCACTCCAGCCTGGGCGACACAACAAGACTCCGTCTCAAGAAAAAAAAAAAAAAGTACTTATTCTCTCTCCAATACCTTCCCTTTTCCCTTTAAATATTGAGACCCCTTAGACTCTCTGGAAAAAACATGGACCACAGTTTTTCCTGTGGACCTAAGGTCTTTCCTGGGAGTGTCCTTAACTTTGGCAAGTAAGCCTCCTCAAACATTGAGACTTACCTCCGTCATTTTCTTTGATTTACAAATGGGAGAAAAAGATTTGTGTGACCAGTTATGTATACATATACAATATACTCTGGATATTTTTGGTATGAATATTCATATTGTCTGACCCCTTTCCTCCCAGAAATAGTCTCGTCATTTGCCACTGTCTTTCTGTGTTGTCCCATCATAAAGAGAGATACCAGGAGGGGTAGAACCTGGCCTGAAACCCCCGTAAGCCCGTTGTTGCAGTTGGCGCTGCACACTGGTCAGTTTTGTGGTTCTGACCACACTGGCATCCATTTAGATAAACTTCGTCGTCAGTCCCCAAAATAAAAAGCCTCATCTTGTTTTAGGTCCCTGAGAATTTGACTCGTGACCGAGTGGGAACACTCTCTCTCACTCTCCATCATCTGAAAGGTGTCATTTTTGGGGCATGTCCAGTGGCCAATCTAAAAATGGCTGAGAACTTGGAGACATGTAAGGTTTTAACCAGCACACTCTTTGTTCCAATCCGTAAGAGTCTTTTGTCATCTCAACTCTTATTTCCTGGTTTGTCCTGGGGAAGTCCAAGCCCAGGAGGACCTACCAGGTGTCATAGATTAATGGGTCCCTGACTGGTGGCCCTCCACAAATTTGTGGGATACTAGAGGTATTGTGTGCACAAGCACCATCCTTAACCTTCTGTGGCAACAAGTCTTTTGCCATCTTAGCCTATTCGTGGGAATGAATTTCTTGAAGTGGGGGGGGTTCGATCATCAGGACTGCCTCTTTGATTTCCTCTCTGGGAAACACCCAGTTTACATGGTAAAAAGTTACACTAAACCAGGAAAACTACCTCTAAGTTTTCCATGAAGAAGCTTATTGAATTGAGTCACTATTGGAATGAGTACAGCATGGGAAATTCTAACCATCAGTGGCCAAAAGATGAATCCTATCAATTAGAAAGACCCTTAAATTGAAGAAAAAAAAAAGATTTTAGAGCGATCTCTTGTTCTAAACAATTGCCCTTTTTGTTTGTTTGTTTTTTTGAGACAGAATGTCACTCTACTGCCCAGGCTGGAGTGCAGTAGCGCCATCTTAGCTCCCAAAGTGCTGGGATTCTAGGTGAGAGCCAATGGCCCAGCCAAGACCCGGTCCTTTTCCTTTTTTTTTTTCTTTTTTTTTTTTTTTGAGACAGAGTCTCGCTCTGTCGCCCAGGCTACAGTGCAGTGCCCCGATCTCAGCTCACTGCAAGCTCCGCCTCCCGGGTTCACGCCATTCTCCTGCCTCAGCCTCCCAAGTAGCTGGGACTACAGGCGCCCACCACCTCGCCCGGCTAGTTTTTTGTACTTTTTAGTAGAGACGGGGTTTCACCGTGTTAGCCAGGATGGTCTCGATCTCCTGACCTTGTGATCCGCCCGTCTCGGCCTCCCAAAGTGCTGGGATTACAGGCTTGAGCCACCGCGCCCGGCCTCTTTTTTTTTTTTTTTTTTTTAAAGTCTGTTTTTTAAGCCACCCAGTCTTTTTAAGGCACTGCAGCCTCGGCCTCCTGAGTTCAAACGATTCTCTTGCCTCAGCTTCCAGGTAGCTGGGACTACAAGCACGCACCATTGCAACATACCATGTAGGGCCGGGAAGCATGATTTTAGCACATTCAGGATATTTAAGGACTCAAAGGACATTATTTTTACAGTAAGTTAAAAAATAAAAAGGATGATTGCCTTAGCTACAATATGAAGCAACCATTACAGTGAAGATAGGTTGAATAAACAAAATGGGAGGTATTGTTACATCTCACATTATCTGTCTTACTTTAACTTTTGCTCTTGCCATTCCACAAGAAAAATGTGAAACATTAAAGAAAAATATTGAGATAAAAGTATCCATGTGTTGATAATTGAATTAAATGCGGAGCCTGAAGGACAAGCTGATTTCTTATTTACACTAAGGAATGATTATGAAACATTAAGATGAAAAAATATAACTATCAAGTAGAAAGATTGTAGTGTTATTATTATCACTGTTTCCAGTGACCTTCCAATGTCAAACAAAGAGGCAACCCTGACCTGATTAAAGTCAAAAGCGAGTCCTGGCTCTTGTGCCTGGTGTATTGTCCACGTGTTTCAGGTTGTACTGAATTTATCAAGAAGCAAGGACACTCATTACAAAATATATAGAAAATATAATGTAATATATACATTAATATAAGACTATAAAATATGTGATATAAGAAACTTTTTTTCCGAGTGGAAGAGAAAGGATTTGTTGATCTGTTAGTTATGTACTGAAGGGTTGTGTGTCTCCTCACATTCCTATGTCCCCATTGTGATAGGATTCGGAGGGGGTCCTTTGGCAGATAATGAGGTCATTAATGCAGAGCTCTTATTATGGGATTAGTTCTCTTATAAAAGAGTCACAAGACAGATGATCCATCTCTCTCTCTCTTTACCATTTGAGAATACAAGGAGCAGATGGCGTTCGCAAATCAGGAAGAGCACCCTTAGGAGACACTGCATTTGCTAACGCCTTGATCCTGGACTTCCAGCCTCCAGAACTGTGAGAAATAAATGTCTGTTGTTAGCCACGTGTAGTGGCATGCACCTGTAGTCTCAAGCTACTGCTGGGACAGGAGTCCAGGAGTTCCAGGCCGCAGCGTGTTACGGTCATGCCAGTGAATAGTCACTGTACCCTAGCCTAGTCAATGTAGAGAGAGCCTGTCTCTTTGTTTTTTTGAGACAGGGTCTCACAATATTGCCCAGGCTGGAGTACAGTGGCAGCATCACAGCTCACCGCAGCCTCAACTTCCCGGGTTCAAGTGATCCTCCCCACTCAGCCTAACAAGTAGCTGGGACTACAAGCACATGCCATCAGCCCGGCTAATTTTTTCATATTTTTTATAGAGACGGGGTTTTGCCATGTTGGCAAGGTTAGTCTTGAACTCCAAACTCCTGACCTCAAGCAATCCACTCACCTTGGCCTCCCAAAGTGCTGGGATTATAGGTGAGAGCCAATGGCCCAGCCAAGACCCTGTCTTTTTTCTTTTTTTTTAAGTCTGTTTTTTAAGCCATCCAGTCTATGGCTTTGTTATAGTGGCCCAAATGGACTAAGACACTGCTGTATTTAAAGAATATTTTGGGCTGGGCACGGTGGCTCATGCCTGTAATCCCAGCACTTTGGGAGGCCAAGGTGGGCAGATCATGAGGTCAGGCGATCAAGACCATCCTGGCTAACATGATGAAACCCTGTCTGTACTAAAAATACAAAAAAAAAATAGCCAGGTGTGGTGGCAGGCACTTGTAGTCCCAGCCACTTGGGAGGCTCAGGCAGGAGAATGGCGTGAACCCGGGAGGTGGAGCTTGCAGTGAGTTGAGATAGTGTCACTGCACTCCAGCCTGGACGACGCCTGTAATCCTAGCACTTTGGGAGGCTGAGGTGGGCAGATTGCCTGAGCTCAAGAGTTCAAGACCAGTCTGGGCGACAAGGTGAAACTTCGTCTCTACCAAAATACAAAAAATTAGATGGACGTGGCAGCGTATGCCTGTAGTACCAGCTACTTGGGAGGCTGAGGCAGGGGAATTGCTTAAACGCGGGAGGTGGAGGTTGCACTGAGCCAAGATCATGCCACTGCACTCCAGCCTGGGTGACAGAGCAAGACTCTGTCAAAAAAAAAAAAAAAAAAAAAAGGAAGAATGTGGCCGGATACGGAGTCTCATGCCTGCAATTCTAGCATTTTGGGAGGCCGAGGCAGGCAGATCACTTGAGGTCAGTAGTTCGAGACCAGTGAGGCCAACATGGTGAAACCCCATCTCTACTAAAGACACAAAAAATTAGCCAGGCGTGGTGGTGGGTACCTGTAATCCCAGCTACTCAGGAGGCTGAGGCAGGAGAATTGCTTGAACCCGGGGGGGCGGAGGTTGTAGTGAGCCAAGATCATGCCACTGCACGGCAGCCTGGGCAACAGGGCGAGACTTGGTCTCAGAAAAAAACAAAACAAAGAATAGGTTTATGTAAATATAATTGTTTTTCCTTACTGTATATTATGGATAGGATAATGTTCCCCCTAAATTCATATGTTGAAATCCTAGCCCCAGGACGACAGAATGTGACTGTATTTGGAGGCAGAGCTTTTAGGTGATTAAGTTAAAATGAGGTCATTAGGGCAGGCCCTAATAGAATCTAACCAGTGCCTTTTCTTTTTAAACGGAGTTTTGCTCTGGTTGCCCAGGCTGGAGTGCAATGGAGCGATCTCGGCTCACCGAAACCTCCGCCTCCCCGGTTTGACAGGTGTATTTATAGGAAGAGGAAGTTTGGACGCAGAGCAACCTCAGGAGCATCCAACTACGTGGAGGAAAGATCATGCGAGGAAGTGGCTACTACAAGGAGAGAAGCCGGAGAAGAAACCAGCTCTGCTGAGACCTTGATCATGAACTTCCAGCCTGCAGAACTATGAGAAAACAAATTCTGTTGTTTGAGCCCCCCAGTCTGTGGCACTTTGTCATGACAACGCTAGCAAATTAATGCACTATATGGAGTAGAATATTCTTTTCTGAAATTGCAGTTTCAGCTGTGAGTATGTGTACTGGGTGTTAATACAAGATGCATTTCTTTTTTTCTTTTTCTTCTTTTTTTTTTTTGAGATGGAGTCTTACTGTGTCACCCAGGTTGGAGTGCAATGAATGGCATGATCTCGGCTCACTGCAACCTCCGCCTCCGGATTCACGCCATTCTCCTGCCTCAGCCTCCTGAGTAGCTGGGACTACAGGAGCCCGCCACCACGCGGGCTAATTTTTGTACTTTTAGTAGAAACGAGGTTTCACTATGTTGGCCAGGCTGGTCTCAAACTCCTGACCCAAATGATCTGCCTGCCTCGGCCTCTCAAAATGCTAGGATTACAGATGTGAGCCACCGCGCCCAGCCAAGATGCATTTCTTATTATGGGGTGTAGGTCAAAATGTTTGAAAAATACCGAGCTGGAAGAAAGGAAAGCTTTTGCCTCTCCCTCTGAAAGAAGACAGTTGAGGTAGAAACTTCCACAAGGCAAACTTAGAGAAACCCTAGTCCCATATTTCCCAGGAAAGGACTAAGAAGAAGAAACGGCCTCTATGGCTTTGGGTTCTGTAGGTAAAAGACTCTAGAGCACTGTTCTATAGTGGAGGAGTCGAGATAGGATCTAGTGGGTCCGTGAACTTGGATGGGAAAAAAGTGCATATTAATTTTCATCAGTGTCTCTGAAAATTGCCATTTCCTTCCATTATAAATACAAGAACAGATTTTGGTAACATTAGCAGTACCTGTAATTTTGTCACCAATAGAAGTTACATGTATTTTCAAATCACATTGCACAAACTCTATGTCAAAATACAAATTGCAATCATCACTATCTTGAAGGTATATTGGTTATGAGATTTACTGATAGAGGTTGCTCCTTAATACATTGATAAAGCAGCATAGGTATTGCTATGCACAGATTTGCCTTGCCTTGACTTGCCTTTCCCTTCCTTTCCTTTCTTTCCTTTCTTTTTTCTTTTCTTTTTCCTTCTTTTCTCTTCTCTTCTCTTCTCTCTTTGAGACAGGGGCTCCCTCTGCCACCCAGGCTGGAGTGCAATGAGGCAAAATTGGCTCACTGCAACCTCCACCTCCCAGACTCAAACAATCCTCCTGCCTCAGCCTCCCAAGTAGCTGGGTCTACAGGTGTGCACCACCACATCCGACTAACTTTTGTATTTTAATAGAGACAGGGTTTCACCATGTTGGTCAGGCTCGTCTCGAACTCCTGACCTCAGGTGATCCGCCTGCCTTGGCCTTTCAAAGTGCTGGGATTACTCACTGTGCCCAGCTAATTTTTAAATGTTTTTGTAGAGATAGGGTCTCACCATGTTGCCCCAACTGATCTTGAACTTCTGGACTCAGGAGATCCTCCCGCCTCGGCCTCCCAACGTGCTGGGATTGCAGGCACGAGCCACCGTGCCTGGTCCAGATTTGTTTTTCATACATTTTGATAATAAACATGTGTGTATATAATTTGTTCCCTTTGGGGTCCTATGTATTTTATCTTACACACTTAAGGACATTTTTCTTTCTTTTGTCTTTTTTTTTTTTTTTAAAATTGAGACAGAATCTCGCTCTGTCACCCAGGCTGGAGTGCAGTGGCCCGATCTCGGCTCACTGCAACCTCCACCTCTGGGGTTCAAGCGATTCTCCTGCCTGAGCCTTGCCAGTCGCTGGGACCACAGGCGCCCTGCTGTAGAGAGGGGGTTTCACCATGTTGGCCGGGCTGGTCTCAAACTCCTGACCTCATGATCCACCCGCCTCGGCCTCCCAAAGTGCTGAGATTATAGGCGTGAGCCACTGCGCTGGGCCGAGGATGTTTTTCTGAGAAGGATGATTGGGCTTCTTAAGACTGTCAAAGGTGGTCTGTGGCAAATAAAAGGTTAAGGACACCTCTACAGCTCCATTCTTAGAGACTCAGGCCCTGCCTCCTCTGCACTTCACTTGGATTCTTGTCTTATCTGTTTCTTCCAACTTCCATCCTTTTGGCGACTACCAGGACTCTCCTTCTGACCAGTCTCTTTTAACTGAGGATTTCTTTGGTCCTAACATTGACTTGACATCTTCCTGAGGCTGCCTCTTCATTTTCCATCTCTGTCTGGCAGTGCAGCTCAAGGGTAGCAGTCCTGCTCTGGCACCTGGCCCAGGCAATGACCCACAGAGCTGTGACTTCAGGACTGCCATGCACCAGCCAGAAGATATGTTAGCCACCCAAGGCTACGAGGCCACCCAAGAAGCCAATCGCCCTTAGAAAAACAGCTAATAGCATCAGGCTGGGAGTGGTGGCTCATGCCTATAATCCTAGCAATTTGGGAGGTCGAGGCTGGTGGATCACTTGAGGCCGGGAGTTCGAAACCAGCCTGGCCAACATGGTGAAACCTTGTCCTTACTAAAAAAAATACACAAGAAATTTAGCCAGGCATGGTGGCAAGAGGGAGGCTGAGGTAGGAGAATCGCTTGAACCCAGGAGGCGGAGGTTGCAGTGAGCCGAGATTGTGCCACTGCACTCCAGCTTGGGGGACACAGAGCGACTCTATCTAAAAAATAAAAGAAAGAAAGAAAGAAAGAGAAAAACAGCTAATAGCATCGGCAGCACAGAATGGGGATTCCTGCAGTCCCACGTCCCGTGAACCTATTCCTGCCTCCTGAGGGTATTGGCCCTACTTCTGTGGCTTCCCTGACCATGTCATTTCATATTTTGACACCTGGCTCATGACCTGCATTTGTAGTGCCACACATGGCCTTCTAGATTGAAGACGTCCGCATTTCCATTGCTCACTTAACCCCGTCAGTGGCCAGATGGAACATATCCACCTCCCACAGAGCATCCTTGCATAGCCCGTCTGCCAGTTTGCAGTAATTAGGTTCGCTGCTCCCTTGGTTTTCCTTAGCATTTCCACTGTGGCACCTGCTCAGCATTTGGAGGAATTCCACGCTCCCATAAGACCAGAATGATGCCTTCAGGTGGCTGGAAAGAACCACTCCTAAATCTCCAACCAACCAACCCCATTTGTAGGAGAGGTCATCCCAGAGAGAAAGAACCCGGTGCAGCTCAGCTCCTGCACTCCCCGTGCGTCAGTGGCACACTCTGGCCTCTAGAGGGATCTCCAAGAACAAGGAAGAGAAGGAGGCTCCGCACTGTCACAGAATGGGGGTCCAGGAGCTTACATCACCAGCTGCCCTGGAAAAGGGGGCTCATGTCCTGACCGTGTCTCTAAAGGCACTGATGTCCTTTGGTATCCTTTGGACAAGCACATCCTACTTGATTTACCCTGCCTGGTCCGTTTTTTCTCTCTGGCCGCTGGCAACATTCATCTGTGACTGCTTAGGCTGAGCCTGGCCTCACCCTCAATACCCAAGCGCTCCCTTAATAGAGACTCCAGAGTTTGGCCAGGCGCAGTGACCCACTCCTGTAATCCCAGCACTTTGGGAGGCCGACGTGAGTGGATCACCTGAAGTCAGGAGTTCGAGACCAGTCTGGCCAACATGGTGAAACCTTGTCTCCACTAAAAGTACAAAAATTAGCCAGGTGTGGTGGTGCATGCCTGTAACCCCAGCTACTCAGGAGGCTGAGGCAGGAGAATCACTTGAACCTGGGAGGTGGTTGCAGTGAGCTGAGATCACGCCACTGTACTCCAGTCTGGGCAACAGAGCGAGACTGTCTCAAAAAAAAAAAAAAAAAAAAAAGTCCAGAGTTTGACAGACAGATACAGTGGATATATCCAGAAAGCAACATGGGCAAATGTACATATCCAATCTCATCTAGGCATCTTTCTAGGATGAAACAGGGTTCTGCATTATGTTTCGTTTTGACTTTGTCCTTTAAGTTTACTGTCTGAAGTACTTAAAAATGTTTCTTTTTCCATCTTATTTTGAAATTTCCAAACATCACAGAAGAGATGGAAAAAAAGTATAGTGAGCAGCTATATTCCACCCATTTTTTTGTTTGTTTGTTTGTTTTTGAGACAGTTTCTGTTACCCAGGCTAGGCTGGAGTGCAGTGGTGCAATCACAGCTCACTACAGCCTCAAACTCCTGGGCTCAAAAGATCCTCCTGTCTCAGCCTCCCAAGTAGCTGGGATTACAGGGTACATGCCACCACACCTGATTATTTGTCTTTTGTTTGTTTTTTGTAGAGATGGGGGGGTCTCACTTTTTTTTTCTTTTTTTGCCTAGGCTGGTCTCAAACTCCTGGCTTCAAGTGATGCTCCCGCCTCGGCCTCCCAGAGTACTGAGATTCCAGGTGTGAGTCACCACGCCTGGCCGATTCAACCATTTTTAACATTTTGGACAACTGCATTTCTTGTGCCTTCAGTCATCCCCCTATACATGTATATAATTGTGTACATTTGTATACACCCACTTTTTTCCCCTGAACTGGATATATGTTCATGCATAGTTGCTTCACTATAAAATACTTCAGTAAGCATCCCCTAAGAAGGATAATTTTCTCCAACACTGACTTGCTACAATGAGCTCCAGGGTCCCCAGAGAAACTGGGTCCTTTATTATTCAGTTATCCCTGCAGGTGGCTTCTCAGCAGGTGGATCAGTAGGGGCAGGCAGGCACCCAGTGCCAGGCTGTTGCCTCCAGCTGTTCCCAAGGGCCAGCCATTGAGCCTCTCTTTTAATGGTTCGGTGGGGCCTAGTCCTGATTCTAATTAAGAGGCCAGTCATTCAGATTCCAGGCTTCCCAGGAACAAAAAACCCAGTAATCCCTTCATTTTATGTTTCATATTTTATTCTTTTTCAACAGGCCTTGCGGCCGGGTGCAGTGGCTCATGCCTGTAATCCCAGCACTTTGGGAGGCCGAGGTAGGGGGATCACTTGAGGTCAGAAGTTTGAGACCAGCCTGGCCAACGTGGTGAAACCTCACCTCTACTAAAAATACAAAAATTAGTTGGGCATGGTGGCGCACGCCTGTAATTCCAGCTACTTGGGAGGCTAAGTAAGGAGAATCGCTCGAACCCAGGAGGCAGAGGTTGTAGTGAGCCGAGATCATGCCACTGTACTCCAGCCTAGGTGACAAAGTGAGACTCTGCTTAAAAAAAAAAAAAGAGAGAAAAGAAAAAAAAAAGGCCAGGCATGATGGCTTACACCTGTAATCCCAGCACACTTTGGGAGGCCAAGGTGGGCGGATTGCCTGAGGTGAGGAGTTCAAGACCAGCCTGGCCAACATGGTGAAACCCGATCTCTACTAAAACAAAAATAAACAAAAAAAAATTAAAAAATTAGCCAGACACAGTGGCTTGTGCCTATAGTCCCAGCTACTCGGGGGGCTGAGGCTGGAGAGTCTCTTGAACCAGGGAGGCAGAGGTTGTGGTGAGCCAAGATTGTACCACCGCACTCTAGCCTGGGTGACAGAGTGAGACTCTGTCTCAAAACAAAACAAACAAACAAAAAACAGGCCTTGCATTCACACATTATAAATGTATGTACATGGCAAAGTCTTCCCACTTCTGTCTCTTGCTTGCTCACTTCCCTCTGGAGGAAACCAAACTTACCAGCTCCAGTGGTCATTCCCAAGATTGCCGACATGTTTACAAGCAAATCTGTGTATCTATATGGTCCCTTTTTGTTATAGAAACAGTAGCACATTATATATGCTGTTCTGCACGTTTCCAACAATACTTTAAAAGCATGTAACTAGAATGAGGGTCTAAGTCCACGCAGCCAAAGACTATGGTTAGCAAGATAAAGATGTGCAGATGAGCCGGGCGCGGTGGCTCACACCTGTAATCCCAGCACTTTGGGAGGCTGAGGCAGGTGGATTACCTGAGACCAAGAGTTGGAGACCAGCCTGGCCAACCAATATGGTGAAACTGGCTACTAAAAATACAAAAATTAGCTGGGTGTGGTGGTGGGCACCTGTAATCCCAGCTACTCGGGAGGCTGAGGTGGGAGAATCACTTGAAGCTGGGAGGTGGAGGTTGCAGTGAGTCAAGATGGAGCCACTGCATTCCAGCCTAGGAGACAGAGCAAGACTCCTTTTCAAAAAGAAAAAAATAAAAATAAGGCCAGGCTCGGTGGCTCATGCCTATAATCCCAGCACTTTGGAAGGCCAAGGTGGGCAGATCATGAGGTCAGGAGATCGAGACCATCCTGGCTAACACAGTGAAATCCTGTCTCTACTAAAAATACAAAAAGTTAGCTGGGCATGGTGGCACACATCTGTAGTCTCAGCTACTCGGGAGGTTGAGGCAGGAGAATAGTTTGAACCCAGGAGGGAGAGGTTGCAGTGAGCAAAGATCATGCCATTGTACTCCAGCCTGGGTGACAGAGCAAGACTCTGTCTCAAAATAAATAAATAAATAAATAAATACATAGCATGTGACCAGAGTGAAGGTCTAAGTCCAGGCCGCCAAAGAGTATGGTTAGCAAGATAAAGATGTGCCGACGAGCTGGTGCAGTGGCTCACACCTGTACTACTAGCACTTTCGGAGGACAAGGTGGGCAGTTTACTTGAGGTCAAGAGTTCGAAACCAGCCTGGCCAACATGGTGAACCCTCATCTCTACTAAAAATACAAAAAATTAGCCCGGCGTGGTTGTGGACGCCTGTAATCCCAGGTCCTTGGGAGGCTGAGACAGGAGAATCACTTGAACCTGGGAGGTGGAGGTTGGCAGTGAGCCGAGATTGTGCCGTTGCACTCCAGCTTGGGCAACAGAGCAAGACTCCCATCTCAAAAAAAAAAAAGATGTGCAGATAAGAGCAGAAATTAACCAAAAGTCGATACAAACTGCAGAAAGAAAACACCTCAAAGAGTTGCTGAGAGCTAAATTAATTCAATGTGGCTGGAATTGTAAAAGTAGTTAAAGAGAAAGGACTGGAGCACATTACTATTGATGACTTGGTGGTTGAAATCACTTCAAAAGGCAGAGCCCTGGTATGCGACAGTGTAAAGAAGGAGCTCCTGGCCAGGAGCAGTGGCTCATGCCTGTAGTCTCAGCACTTTGGGAGGCCGAGTTAGGTGGATGGCTTGAGCCCAGGAGATCAAGCCCAGCCTGAGCAGCATATTAAAACCTTGTCTCCCCCCACCACTAAAAAAAAAAAATTAGCTTGACATGGTGGCACATGCCTATAGTCCCATCTGCTTGGGAGGCTGAGATGGGAGGATCACTTGAGCCTAAGAGTTTGAGGCTGCAGTGAGCTATGATCACTGCATTCCAGCCTGGGTGATAGGGCAAGACCCTGTCTCAAAAACACACACACATAAAACAAAGAGGGCGACTGTGGTTTTGACTGCTGCTAGTTAGTTTCCAAAGTGTCAGAGGCCAAGTACAGGTCAAGCACCATTAGAAATAGGGTCATCTTGCTGGTCCAAGTGTAGTGGTGTTTACAACCAATTGATCACAACCAGTTACAGATTTCTTTGTTCCTTCTCCACTCCCACTGCATCTCTTGACTAGCCAAAAAAAGAAAAAAAAAAAAAAAAAAAGAAACAGGGTCATCATTATCGTAGTGGACAGTAAGTATGGATGGACAATAATCAGAATGGCTTTACTCAAGATATTCTCCCTGATGTCTCACTGATTGTGATGTCCCTAGGCATAAAACATATGGGAACTGCACTAAAGTCTTGCTTGTTTTTTTTTTTTTCTATAACCTCTGCCTCCTGAGTTCAAGTGATTCTCCAGTCTCAGCCTCCCAAGTATCTGGGATTACATGTGCGTACCACCATGTCTGACTAACTTTTGTATTTGTAGTAGAGATGGGGTTTCACCATGTTGGCCAGGCTGGACTCAAACTCCTGACCTCAGGTGACCCTACTGCCTCAGCCTCCCATAGTGCTGGGATCACAGGTATGAGCCACTGCGCCTGGCCTTACTTGAAGTACAAATGTTCTTCCCCCACCCCTGACCCCCCACCAACACAGGGTCTCGCTCTGTCACCCCGGCTGGAGTGCAGTAGCATGATCTTGGAACCTCTGTCTCCTAGGCCTCAAGCCATCCTCCTGCCTCGGCCTCCAGAGCGGCTGGGACTATAGGCATGTGTCACCACTCTGAGCTAATTTTTCTATTTTTTCAGTAGAGACAGGGTTTTGCCATGTTGCTCAGGCCTGGTCTCTAACTCTTGAGCTCAAGCAATTCACCCAGCTTGACCTCCCAGCGGGCTTAAATTACAGGCATGAGCCACCGCACCTGGCCGAATAAGTACAAATGTTATAATTATGGAGTCCCCAGACCTGATTGTAGGGTCATTATCCCTCATCCAATTCTCACACCTGAGCCAGTTTATAGACTTAGCGCTTTTTGAATAAAGGGGAGGAAAAGCCCCGGGGAGGATGACCCTGCAGCGTGGCCACACAGACACATGCCCTCTTCTTCCTTGCCTTCCCACGGGGGATCTGTGGCCTTTTACCATAGAGACTGTGCATTGTAGAAAGGAAAATACCCAGAATTGTCAGGGATTGCTGGATGCGGTCTCTTAACTGATGCTGTGTCCTGAGGAACTTTTGTGTGGTGGGCTGAACAATAACCCCCCAAAATGTAGTGCACTTCCTAATCCCTGGAGTGGAAACTGGGAATACGTGGCTTGGCAGATGTCATTAAGCTGAGGATCTTTGATGGGGGCATTATCCTGGATTATCCATGTGGAACCAACGTGATGGCAAAGGTCCTTATGAGAGGGAGTCGGGAAGGTCAGAGAGAGAGAAGGATGTATGACAACAAAGGAGAGGTTGGAGTATGTGGGGCTACGATCCAAGCGACGCGGACAGTTTCTAGAGGCTGCAAAAGGCAAGAAAACAGACTCTCCCCTAGAGCTTCCAAAAAGAATGCAGCTGGTCAACCCATTTTAAACTCCTGACCTCCAAAACGGTAAGACTTTGAATTCTAATTGTTCCCTGAAAGGGCTATAGGCACTGTGCATATTGACTCACACAGGTGATTCTAGTATTTTGGGAAGCCAAGGTGGGATGACTGCTTGAGCCCAGGAGTTTGAGACCAGCCTGGGCAACATAATGAGACCCCATCTCTTAAAAAAAAAAAAATCAACTGGTTGGCTGGGCGCAGTGGCTCACGCCTGTAATCCCAGCACTTTGGGAGGCTGAGGCGGGTGGATCACCGGAGGTCGGGTGTTCAAGACCAGCCTGACCAACATGGAGAAACCCCGTCTCTACTAAAAATACAAAATTAGTCGGGTACGGTGTCACATGCCTGTATTCCCAGCTACTCAGGAGGCTGAGGCAGGAGAATCGCTTGAACCCGGGGGGCGGCGGTTGCCGTAAGCCGAGATTGTACCACTGCACTCCAGCCTGGGTGACAGAGCGAGACTCCATCTCAAAAAAAAAAAAGAGTAAACGACAGTTGAAGGCAACCCTCCAAGGAGAGTACATGAGTCATGGCCTATAATTGGATAACATCAAGGTTGACATGCTCTTACACTAAAGACAGTAAATAAAGTAGAAATCCTGGAGGCATTCCCAGGACGCGGGTTAATCAGAAGTCAACATGGAAGATTAGTGTCCAAGATGGAGTCACTAGTGTCTCCACACTAGTCAAAGTGGCGACTTTTGGAGTCATGATAAATGGAGTTATTGTCTAAGTTCATCCCACAGTAAGTCTAGTGTTCTGTGAACCCACTCTGTATTTTTTTTCTATACTCAATAACTGGTAAAATCCTCACAATGGCTCTCTGACCCATGGAAGGAAGGCTGCTGTTATGTAGGAAGTGCCTGAGTGGAAGCCCTGAAATTGCCCCCACACCCCTTCAAAAGCAATACAGCATCCCTTGGGAAACTTCAGAGATTAATATCACCATTAAAGAACACAAAGATGTGGAATTAGTGATTCCCCACTTCATTTACCTATTAGTTCTGTGCAAAAAAATGATTTTGAGGAGGACAATGGATTGTTGTAAATTTAAATTCCAATTGTGGCCGGTCGTGGTGGCTCATGCCTGTAACCCCAGTACTTTGGGAGGTCGAGGCGGGCAGATCACAAGGTCAGCAGATCGAGACCATCCTGACTAACACGGTGAAACCCCATCTCTACCAAATATACAAAAAATTAGCCGGACATGGCGATGGATGTCTGTAGTCCCAGCTACTTGGGAGGCTGAGGCAGGAGAATGGTATGAACCCAGGAGGCGGAGCTTGCAGTGAGCCAAGATCGAGCCACTGTACTCCAGCCTGGGCAACAGAGCAAAACTCCATCTCAAGGAAAAAAAAAAAAAAATCCAATTGCTTGCTTTATTTATTTATTTATTTATTTTAAGATGGAGTCTTGCTCTGTTACCCAGGCTGGAGTGCATTGGTGCAATCTCGACTCATGGCAACCTCTGCCTCCCAGGTTCAAGCCATTCTCCTGCCTCAGTCTCCCAAGTAGCTGGGATCACAGATGCCCACCACCACGCCCAGCTCATTATTTTGGTATTTTTAGTAGAGATGAGGTTTCACCATGTTGGCCAGGCTGGTCTTGAACTCCTGACCTCAGGTGATCTGCCCGCCTTGGCCTCCCAAAGTGCTGGAAGTACAGGCGTGAGCCACCACGCCCGGCCACAAATGCTTTTTTCTTTTTCTTTCTTTTTTTTTTTTTTTTTTGAGACAGAGTCTTGCTCTGTCGCCCAGGCTGGAGTGCAGTGGCCGGATCTCAGCTCACTGCAGGCCGGGTTCACGCCATTCTCCTGCCTCAGCCTCCCAAGTAGCTGGGACTACAGGCGCCCGCCACTTCGCCCTGCTAGTTTTTTGTATTTTTTAGTAGAGATGGGGTTTCACCGTGTTAGCCAGGATGGTCTCAATCTCCTGACCTCGTGATCCACCCGTCTCGGCCTCCCAAACTGCTGGGATTACAGGCTTGAGCCACCACGCCCAACCCACAAATGCTTTTTTCTAACAACCAATTAAGAAAAACCGTAAGGTGTTATTTGTTTTCACCTAGAAAGAATAGTGGTCCTATTTGTTGGAAAGCATTCAGCTCTTCTAAGGGACTTCACTTCAGTAAGACAGACTGTTTGGCCATACTTTTCTCCCTCCTGCTCCAAAGTCTAGGAATTAGAAGGAAACAACCCCCAAATCTTCTTCTTTTTTTGGGGTGGGGGGATAGGGTCTTGCTCTGTTGTCCAGGCTGGAGGGCGGTGGTGCAATCATGGTTCACTGCAGCCTCGACCTCTTCAGGCTCACATGATCCTCCCATCTGGGCATCCCAAGTAGCTGGGACTACAGACACGAGCCACCATGTCTGCCTAATTTTTTTCTATTATTTTGTGGTGGGGGGTGGTTCACCATGTTGCCCAGGCTGGTCATAAATGCCTGGGCTCAAGCGACCCTCCTGCCTCCTCCTCCCAAAGTGCTGGGACTGCAGGTATGAGCCACCTTGCCCAGCCCCCAAATCTTGATCTCAGTGATTTCCCTCCTGTTCCTCTCTGATGAACTAATCTTCCCCCTCTGGGTTACCCTCTGCTTTTCATGGCTGAACAAGTTTCCCCCGGGATGGGTACTCTATGGAGCATAATATTTTAGTGACCATAACACTTTTTCTGCATTTTGTCTCACCAACTTGGAGTGCAAGTGATGGCCTTCTCATGTGTCACCTTTCGCACATGTGCAGCCCATCACTATAAATTTCTTTTTTTTTTTTTTTTTTAGACGCGCGTCTTGCTCTGTCATCCAGGCTGGAGTGCAGTGGTGCGACCTTGGCTCACCACAACCTCCACTTCCCAGGTTCAAGCGATTCTCCTGCCTCAGTCTCCCAAGTAGCTGAGATTACAGGCATGTGCCACCACACCTGGATAATTTTTGTATTTTCAGTAGAGACAGGGTTTCACCATATTGGCCAGGCTGGTCTCGAACTCCTGACCTTGTGATCTGCCCACCTTGGCCTCCCAAAGTGCTAGGATTACAGGCATGAGCCACCGCACCTTGCCTCATCACTGTAACTCTCATTGAGTTGCACTCCTTTTCTATCTGGAAATCAAACATTAAACGCCAACTTTGCTTTCCACAATCAATTTATTTGGCTATTGCATTAGACCACTCTTGCATTGCTATAAAGAAATAACTGGGACTGGGTAATTTAAAAAGAAAACAGGTGTACCTGGCTCACAGTTCTGTTGGCTCTACAGGGACCATGATGCAGGCATCTGCTTGGCTTCTAGGGAGGCCTCAGGAAGCTTACAATCATGACAGAAGGTGAAGGGGGAACAGGTATGTCACATGGTGAAAGCAGGAGCGAGTAAGCGGGGGGATAAGGTGCCACACACTTTTAAATGACCAGATTTTGAGAGAATGCACTCAGTATCAGGAAGATAGCACCAAGCCTTGAAGGATCTGTCCCCACCCTAGACCCCTACACCTCCCACAAGGCCCCACCTCCAGTACTGGGAATTATAGTTCAACATGAGGTTTGGGTGGGAGCTTAGAAACCTAGAGGATTCCATGCTGTGTCTCCAGCAGCTCAAGGGGCATTTACTGATTTCAAGGTGTGTCCTTTGCCCATCAGCCACCTGGATGTGAACAGAACAGCCGGCCAGCTCAGTTGAGTGGATCCTCATGGATAGAGGGAGGTGCAGAGAGAAATGTTCATCCAGTATTGGTTGAGCAATGTCCTAGGGGCTAAGGATGTAGCGCTGAACTAAATGATGTCCCTGTCCTCATGGAGTGACACCTAGTGGGGGATGCAAACTATCAACATACATAAAATGGAAAAAAATAGAAAAGGTGGAGGATCGATAGTAAGTTTGAGGACTGAACTTCAAAAAGTCAGGAAAGGTCCTTTGTTTTTGTTTGTTTCGTTTTTTTGAGATGGAGTCTTGCTCTGTCACCCAGGCTAGAATACAGCGGCATGATCTCAGCTCACTGCAACCTCTGCCTCCCGGGTTCAAGTGATTCTCCTGCCTTAGCCTCCTGAGAAGCTGGGATTACAGGCTTGTGCCACCACGCCCAGCTCATTTTTGCAGTTTTAGTAGAGATGGGGTTTCACTACATTGGCCACACTGGTCTGGAACTTCTTTGAGATCAGGCAATCCACCCGCCTTGGCCTCCCAAAGTGTTGGGATTACAGGCGTGAGCCACTGTGCCTGGCTCTGGTGAATAGTTCTTAGACACGTCACTAAAAGCAAGATCCATAAGAGAAAAATGGATAGACTGCACTTCACCAAAATTAAAAACTTTTGCTCTAAGAAAGATCCTGTTAAAGGCAAGAGAAAACAAGCTATACACAGGGAGAAAATGTTTCCAAACAACGTATCTGACATAACCTGTATCTAAAATATATAAAGTACCCTCAAAACTCAATAGTGGAAAACCAAATAATTTAATTAGAGAATAAGCTAGGGCATGACAAGGCATTCCACCGAAGGATATACAGATTGCAAATGACCATGTGAAAATATGTTCATCATCACCAGCCATTAGGGAAGTGCAAATTGAAACCATGATGAGGAATTACTATATGCCTATCAAAATAACAACAATTTAAAAAAAAATGACAGTACCAATTGTGGGTAAGAATGCAGAGAAAATGGATCTCTCATAGACCGGTGGTGGGAATGTAAAATGATACAGCCATTCTACAAAATAGTTTGGCAGTTCCTTACAAGCAAAATGTACATTTACCATATGATCAAGTAATTGCACTCTTGGTCATTCATCTCAGATAAACAAAAACTTAGGTCTAGGCCAGGCATGGTGGCTCATGCCTATAATCCCTGTATTTTGGGAGGCCAAGGCAGGCAGATCACTTGAGGTCAGGGGTTCGAAAACAGCCTAGCCAACATGGCAAAACTCCATCTCTACTAAAAATAAAAAAATTAGCCGGGTGTGGTGGCACACACTTGTAATCCCAGGTACTCGGGAGGCTGAAGCAGGAGAATCGCTTGAATCCAGAGGCGGAGGTTGCAGTGAGCCAGATCACGCCACTGCACTCCAGCCTGGGTGACAGAGCAACACTCCATCCCAACAAAAACAAAAACATACAAAAAACTTGTGTCTATGTAAAAAACCTGTACATCAGGCTGGGCGTGGTGGCTCATGGCTATAATCCCAGCACTTTGGGAGACCAAGCGGGGAGGACTGCTTGAGCCCAAGAGTTTGAGACCAGCCTGGGTAACATGGTAAGACCTGATTAAATAAATAAATAAATGTTTTAATTTGAGATGGCATCTTGGTCCTCACCCAGGCTGGAGTGCAGTGGCGCAATCTCTACTCACTGCAACCTATGCCTCCTGGGTGCAAGCAATTCTCTTGCCTCAGCCTCCTAAGTAGCTGGGATTACAGGCGCCCACCACCATGCCCAGCTGATTTTTGTAATTTTAAATAAATAAATGAATACATAAATACATAAATAAAAATACAAATCTGTACATGAATGTTAATAGGAGCTTTATCTGAAATAGTCCAGAACTGGAAAAAACCCAAATGTCCTTCAATAGGTGATGCTAAAATGAATCCGTGTTTGCACCATGGAATATTACTCAGTAATAAAAAGGAACAAACTATTGATATCTACAACTTGTATGGCTCCACAGGTGGTTATGCTGAGTAAAATAAATAAATAAATAAATAAGCTACACACTAGATGATTCTATTCATATAACATTCTAGAATTGAAAAATTTTATATTTAGTGATCAAAATGATGGTTGCCACAGTCTAGGGGTCTTGGGGGTAGGAAAGTAGTTCAGACTTCATAAAAGGGTAGCACAAGGGAGATCTTTGTGGTGCTGCAATAGTTGTGGGTCTTCATTTTGGCAGTAGTTACACAAATGTACAGACACATACAAAACGACGGAAGTATACCTGTCTCCCCCACACAACGTACCAAGTCAATTTCTGGTTTTGATACTGTAACGTAGATATTTGAAATGTAATCATTGGGGGAATGGGCTTAAGGGTACAAAACACCTCTGCATACTATTTTTGCAACTTCTTGTGAATTTATAATTATTTCTAAATAAAAAGTTTAAGTTTTTTTAAAATCTGTTTTTGTTCAAATAAGGTAGCACTTTTCAGAAAAAGGTTTAGAAAAGGTGAAATCCAACTTTCTTAGAAGCTCTGCACTACCACTTAGTTGTATTTTAAAACTAAGCAAACTTTGGTTTTGTTCATGTATCACATAGCAGAAGATCAAGATAAGGCCAAGAAAAAGTATATAATCAACTTTGTTATATGGTGAATTAACAATTTCCTTTTTATGGAAGCATTAGCTGATGTGATTTTAAGAGGGCTAGAAAACACACTAAGGAAAGCTAACGCAACAGCTCCCTTGTGAAATAAATTTTAAAATGCTCATTTTTTTTCTTTTTGTGTGTGTACACATTTAGTTTTATTGTAACAAAGCAACTTGTACACTTTTAACTTTTAAAACTGAGCATGAGCTTTCCTTTTCAGTGAAACAAAATTTAAAAATAAACAGGAACAAAATTACAATCGAGAACGTCAATTCCAAATAAGATCCTAGGGGTTCTGCTGATTCTCCCACTGAGTGGCAGGGCTCAAGTCATCATTAGGAGATAATTTATTTTAAAAGTGTCATCTTATGTAAGGATGTCTATCAAACATCACAATTAAACATGCCAAAGGAGAAGCCATGTTGTAAAATGTCCACTGAACCCATCCAAACATCTCAGACCCATTCTTTGTTGACTTCCAGAATCCCATTTTAAAAAAGTTTTTCTTTCTTTTTTTAAACAAGAGAAAGTAGACAGAAAGATGTTGGTAAATGCTAACTGTCCATATTCACATAGAGACCCAGTGTACTCTCCGAGCCCAACATACAGAGCCAGCAGGAAGAAAGCTAGAATTGAACGCTCTGCTACGCAGGGACCTAGAGCCCTCCAGCTTCCAGTAGAGCGAAGCGGGTAGGTTTTTCTTTTTTTCCACAGAGCTGGGTGGTGGTGATTCCATACAGTTTTTGCTCAGACAGGAAGGGATAAAAATGAATTTCGAACAGAAAGGGGTAGAGCCTCTTTTCCCATTGTATTCTGCTCAAGGTATTTCCCCCAAAATAAGTTGAGAACCATAGTGTAAAGAAACCTCAAGAACAGGGAGACTGAGCACAAGTGGGGGGCGGGGGGGAAAGACTGCAACTTGCTCCCAGGGACTGGAGAAAATGTAAAAAAAAAAGAAAAAGGAAGGCTGGAATCCATCAGTGTTCTATTAGTCATCTCCTTCATCCTCCTCTCCTTCCTCCCCTTCATCATCATCTTGGCTCATGTTTATTTACTAAAATTATTTTGGGTGGGGTGTGGTGGCTCATGCCTGTAATCCCAGCACTGGGGAGGCCGAGGCGGGTGGATCACCTGAGGTCAAGAGTTCGGGACCAGCCTGGCTAACAGAGTGAAGCCCCGTCTCTACTAAAAAGACAAAAATCAGCCCGGTGCGGTGGGGGGCGCCTGTAATCCCAGCTACTGGGGAGGCTGAGGCTGGAGAATCGCTTGAATCCGGGGGCGGAGGTTGCAGTGAGCCGAGATTGCACCACTGCATTCCAGCCTGGGAGACAGAGCGAGACTCCAACTCCAAAAAAGTGAAAAAGTATTTTTGGCTTTTCATTCACTTTGACTTAATATAGTTAAACACATACCCTTCATTCACTTTGACTTAATATAGTTAAACATATACCCTCCAAAGAGATATTCATTTCTGGGTGGGTTAAATGCTACCTATTCCAAAACACTTTTAAACTAGTTTACATTAGTTAAAAATAAATAAATAAATAAATAAATAAATAAAGGACAAGGCAGTCCCTGCAGACTAAGCTGCCGCTGCCCGAATAAGATAAGCTAAATCGGCTCCTAAAATTTAAAAAGTCTTCCTTTCATCACGCCCCCTGGAAGGTAGCTATCAACATTTTAGGGTTTGGTATAAAGTCGAAGATGCTCAGAAACATGAAGACAAGTGTCCTTACTGTGCCACCGAAAGGCTAAAGGGAGTCAGCTTTTAACAAACGTGTAACGGAGTAGGTCCCAGAGTCCAAATTGGATTTCATCGACTGTCAAAGCTTTCGGGTCTCAGCTGCTGGCACAACGAACCTTCCCAAGACCTTGAGGACTGGCAGCCGACCCGCCACCCTGGAGAGCGGAAGTGCGGAGAGACGGCGGACGCCCGACGCTCTGGCCTGCTAGGTCTCGACTCGGTAGCCGGAAGTCCTCTAGCGTTCGCCTTTAGGAAGCGGAAGTAAGAGGGCGGCCGGCAGCCGGGCAATTGCTTTGCGAGGCTGGGTGTTGAGCCGAGCCGCGGGAAAGGCGCGTGTCGGTTTCTCACTGGCGCAGCCTGCACCGCCGCTGCAGCCCCGCCCCGCCCTGGCGTTGTCCCTGGCCCTGTGGCGGACTAACCACGGCCCGGGCATAGGCAGCAAGGGAGACGCGAGCGGTGCGTGTGCCGCGGCTGCGCTGCCGGTGACAGGTACCCAGGGGTGGCGTGAGGAGGCCTCATGGACGGAGAGAGGGTTTGGGGCGCAAGGCGACCCTGTGCCCCCGTCACATTGAGCTTTCGCCTCTACCGTGACTCAGTTTCCCTTCTGGTGTCCCATCCCTTCCCCTATTCGCGAGCGCCCTGAGTTGCCCTCTGTGGTGGTCTTGGCAAGGTATCGCTTCCGCGGGGGTGGCGGCTGGCTCTGTTCGGAGATCTTGAACCTTTTCTGAAGAGCTTTGGATCCTTGTGCCCAAGTGCAGAAGGAAGTGGGGGAAGTGTCCTACCATGAATTTAGACCAAGCTTGATCCTCAGTGAGTTGAGAACCAGCACTTTGCTGGACCCTGATTGCAGAACGACGTGCCTTTTAAAATAGATTTCTATTTTTCCTGAAATGAATTCGGCTTGATGTGCCTTGGTTGCTGTTTTCGTTTAATACTGTGATCTGTTGGCTGGAAATGGGATGATCCGGTTTCACTTTTAGTGTGGGACCTGCCAGATTGAGATCTGCAGCGTCGCCAATAACTTATAGATGTGAACTGTTTTTGTTCCTTGGCCAGAATCTGCAGTTGTTTTGCATTTCTTGCTAGATTTGAGAAGGAGCATATTTTTGTTCGTTTGAAGTCCTGGGGTCTTTTGCCTTATTGTGCCACACTAACTGTTTCGGAAACATTCACTGATGCACTTGCCAGCCAATTTTAGTGTAAAGTGCGCTCTTTCTTTCAAGACTCTTATACTTGCAAGCGTTTGAAGACCTTTTAAATAGCTATTTAACAGCACCAAAAAACTTGGAATGATTGTAGCCTTTCACTTTGCTTTTTTTTTTTAAGCAAGTCGAATTTAGCAACACTTGACTTCCTTTTGATAAACTTAGCTGAAGCTTATTTTTTAAAACTTCTTATTTATTTTTTTGTAGAGATGAGGTCTTGTTACGTCCCAGTCTGATCTTGAACTCCTGGCCACATGAAACTTATTAAAGGAAGTGAGCAGAATACTCGTATAGTAGCATAGCACATTTATAATGCACATTGAACTTCAGGGGAATATATTAAACTATGGAGAAAATTCTTTTAGAATTTTCCTGCAGCTGTCTGTGAGCATTTTCTTTTTTAAGTTTCCCTGTAACAATACAAGACAATGTGATAATTTTCTTTTTTTTTTTTTTGAGGTGGAGTTTCGCTCTTGTCTTCCAGGCTGGAGTACAATAATGAGGCGATCTCGGCTCACTACAACCTCTGCCTCCGCGATTCAAGTGATTCTCATGCCTCTGCCTCCCAAGTAGCTGGGATTACAGGCACGTGCCACCACGCCCAGCAAATTTTTTGTATTTTTTGTAAAGATGGGGTTTCACCATGTTGGCCAGGCTGGCCTCGAATTCTTGACCTCAGGTGATCCACCCGCCTTGGCCTCCCAAAGTGCTAAGATTGTAGCAGGACAAGCCACAGATAAAACCCCTCAGACACCGAGTTAAAGAAGGAAAGGTTTTATTTGGCCGGGAGCTTTGGCAAGACTCACATCTCCAACAATGGAGCTCCCCAAGTGAGCAATTCCTGTCCCACTTTAAGGGGGTCCGCGTGAGAGGATCGTGATCGATTGAACAAGCAAGGGTACATGACTGGGGGCTGTATGCTCCAGTAAGAACAGAAGAGAACAGGACAGGGATTTTCACAGTGCTTTTCTATAGAATGTCTGTAATCTATAGATAACATAACCGATTAGGTCGGGGTCCATCTTTAACTACCAGGCCCAGGGTGTGGTGCGGGGCTGTCTGCCTGTGGATTTCATTTCTGCATTTTAGTTTTTACTTCTTTCTTTGGAGGCAGAAATTGGGCATAAGACAATATGAGGGGTGATCTCCTCCCTTAGGATTACAGGTGTGAACCACCACGCCCGGCCTGGTGTGATCATTTTCATATCGGATGTATAATAACCACTTCTAGCTGAAATTAGATTTATGTGGTTCACAGGAAATGGTTTTGCTAATAGATACATAGTACATGTGTGTTATGCTTAATAATTTGAGAAGTTAATTTGTTTCTTTAAAAGGATACTTCCTAATATTTTTCCTTGCTACTGTCATATATATCGAATCTCAGATGGCCATGTATAAACTTGCAGATTGCATTTTTTTTTTTTTGAGACAGCTGTCACCCAGCTGGAGTGCAGTGGCACGTTCTTGGCGCACTGCAGCTTCCGCACCCTCCAGGCTCAAGCGACCACCATGCCTGGCTACTTTTTGGTATTTTTAGTAGAGATGGGGTCTCATTATGTCTCCCAGGCTGGTCTCCAACTCCTGAGCTCAAGCAATTCACCTGCTTTGGCCTCCCACAGTGCTGGGATTACAGGCGTGAGCCACCCTGCTGGGCCTGCATATTGTTTTTTAAGAGTCTGCTTTTTTTTTTTTTTTTTAACTTAAAAAAACTATTATTTTAGTTTAAAAACGGGAGAGGAAAAAGTTGGTGATGACTTAGAATTTTCATGCCTCTCCTGTTTTCCAAAAAGTGTAAAGGATTTTTTTTTTTTTTTTTTTTTTGAGACAGGATCTCACTGCCCAGCTGGAGTGCAGTGGTGCTGTCCCTGCTCATTGCAACTTTAAGCAATCCTCTGATTTCAGCCTCCCAAGTAACTAGGACCATAGGCGTGTGCCACCCTGCCCTGGTAATTTTTAAATTTTTTGTAGAGATGGGATCTGTGTCGCTCAGGCTGGTCTTGAACTGACCTCCAGCAATCCTCCTGGGTTGACCTCCCTAAATGCTGGGATTATAGGTGTGAGCCACCATGCCTGGCTCATAATATTTATTAATATTCCCTGTATTTTACTGCAGATAAATAAGCAAGAGATAGTGTTTTAATTTTTTTATTTTTATTTTTTGTGAGACAGAGTCTTGCTCTGTTGCCCAGGCTGGAGTATAGTGGCATGATCTTGCTCATTGCAACCTCCACCTCCTGGCCTCAGGCGATCCTCCCCGCTCAGCCTCCTACAGATGGTTGTTGATAGTTGGGCCTAGAACTTGTTAAAGAGTGTTTTCTGTTTATTCATCATGCCACAAGTATAATGCCTATGATCATGCAACACCACATGGCACATTCTGATGGCCATTATCTCAGACTGTTTGTCTTTGTAAGCAACATTTAAGGACCCCTAGGGTCAGAGTGATAAGGGAGCCTATAAAATGAAGACATACTCAAACCAGAGACCACTCCTCTTCCCGTTCCTCTTCCCCTTCTCCTCCTCCTCCTTCTTTCTTCTTTCTGTCCCACTCTCCTCCTGTCCCACTCTCCTGTCCTGCTGTCCTCCTGCCCCGCTCTCCTCCTGTCCCGCTCTGTTGCCCAGATGCAGCATGGACCTCCTGGGCCCAAGCTATCTTCCCACCTCGGCCTCCCAAGTAGCTGGGACCATAGGTGCATGCCACCATGCCTGGCTGATTTATTAATTTTTTTTTGTTTCAAAAGAAGCTGGCAGTGCCTAAACTTAAAATGCTTCTAAAAGCCACTTTTCTGTTTGGTGTAGTTTATTTTGCTTTTGCCCATCGTTCTTCAGAGATATTGTGTGTTATATGAAGCAGGATGTTAACACAAATGATGCTTTTTATAAAAGGAAGGTATTGACTGGTCCCCAGTGTGGATGGCCTCCCTCAATGATAGATTTTATCTATTATTTAAGCAGTACGAAGGAACTGGGATGAGACGGAAGTGAGCCTTAGCAGAGCGAACATCCTGAGGCCAAGGATAGGTTAGTGCTTCCCACATAGTCATCCCCCTTTTAGCTCTCATTCAAATGGGTAGAGCTTGGATACTGACTTTTCTGTAGCTCAGGGGGGGTCTGATTAGGGTTCTGTTAGGTGGACTTTTGGGATGAAAATCAGAGGCATCTGCAGCTGGACACCTTTTTCTGAAATTGTCCGGATGCTGTCTGTGAGGATCTTGACAGGCTTGGAGCGGCTACTGAGGGAGTCAGGAGGCCTGCATTCTGTGGCCATCCACTTTGCCAGTGACCCCAGATCCCTCATTTTGTGGATGGGGACAGTTGGCTTGGCAAGCCACTAAAATTTTACATTTATTTCAGAACCTGTCTGAGTTTACATTTGAGACCCGTTATGTTCGTTTCCTAGGGCTACCACAACAAAGTATCACAAACTGGGTGCCTTAGAACAACAGACATTTACTGTCTCACAGGGTTAGAAATCCTTAATCAAAGTTTCACAGGACCACGTTCCCGCTGAAATCTTCTCTTAGGAGAATCCGTCTCTGACTCTTCAGCTTCTGGTAGTTTGAGGCATTCCTTAGCTTACAGTATAATTTTAGTGTGTGCCTCTGTCTTCCCCCGGTGGTCCCCTGGGTCTCTACACAGTTGTCCCTCTGTGCGTCTATCTCTGTCCAGATTTCTCCTCTTTATGACGTCAGTCATTGGATTAGTGCCCACCTAATAACCTTGTTTTAACTGATGACCTCTGTAAAGACTGTCTTTACAAATAAGTTGACATTACGAGGTACTGGGGGAGAGGATTTCCATATCTTTTTTGGGGGACACAGTTCAACCCTTAATATCCATCATTTATATTTTCATCTATCTCAGCTTTGCTTTCCTGCTTTATAAAGTATGGTTGTGTGCAAGCTGGTGTGCCACCAACTGATTTTTATACCCCTGTATAGTGTAGATTCCTTGGGAAATGAAGCAGAGCCTTTGTAGGAAAGAATGTAATAACCTAAATGCCTTCAGTTACATATCAGTCACTCAGCAAATATCTGTTGGACTAGCTAGATATTAAGTGCTATTATATGTCAGAAGCATTTCTGTTTCGCTAACTTATGTTATTTTGTGTCTCCAAGTATTAGGATTGTTATTTTGTGTCTCCAAGTATGAGGTTAAAATTACCTTGTAGCAGGCCAGGCCTGGTGGCTCACACCCGTAATCCCAGCACTTCGGGAGGCTGAGGCCTGCAGATCGCAAGGTCAGGAGTTTGAGACCAGCCTAGCCAACATGGTGAAACCCTGTGTCTACTGAAGATACAAAAAATTAGCAGGGTGTGGTGGTGCGTGCCTGTAATCCCAGCTACTCAGGAGGCTGAGGCAGGGGAGTTGCTTGAATCTGGGAGGCGGAGGTTGCATGAGCCGAGATCGCACCACTGCACTCCAGCCTGGGCGACAGAGTGAGACTCCGTCTCAAAAAAAATTTCCTTGTAGCAAAACTTTTTTTCTTTTTTTCCTTTTAGGAGTTTGCTATAAAATGGGAGTTCTGATTGTACTCACTGTTCTGTGGCTGTTCTCCTCAGTAAAGGCCGACTCAAAAGCCATTACAACCTCTCTTACAACAAAATGGTTTTCCACTCCACTGTTGTTAGAAGCCAGGTAAGAGAACGTTTTTTTCCCCTCCATGTATTTGAGTATAAATATAGGCTCTGACAGTTAACATTCAGGAGCTTTTTAAGCAGTGAGATTATCATCAAATGCATTTATGAAGAGCCTCTTTCAGTGTGCACTGTGGTATGTACTGTACAAAGGCTGTTAGGGCATAGCATCATTCAGTAGGACAAGGGCTATGTGGGTTTATAGAGATATGTAGGAACTTTAGACAAATAACTGTTGGATAAGTTAGTATGTTACTTTCCAAAAAGCATAACAAGGGAAGAGAGAGTTGTGCTTATTTATTTATTTATTTTTGGAGACAGGTCTCGCTCTGTTTCCCAGGCTGGAGTGCAGTGATGAGATCTTGGCTCACTGCGACCTCCGCCTCCTAGGTTCAAGGGATTCTCATGCCTCTGCCTCCCGAGTAGCTGGGATTACAGAGATGCTCCACCACACCCTGCTAGTCTTTGTATTTTTAGTAGTGATGGGGTTTCACCATGTTGGCCAGGCTGGTCTTGAACTCCTCAGTCTCATGTGATCTGCCCACCTTGGCCTCCCAAAGTGCTGGGATTACAGATGTGAACCACTGTGCCTGGACAGTTGTATTCAAATTTTCTCCTTATTTGAAGGAAGCTTTAAGAGGTGATTGATAAAAGGAAAAGAAGAGGGCTTAGCAACGTGGGGGAAAGAGGACTTATTTCCCTTAAGAACCTGGAAGAAGGCTGGGTGCAGTGACTCACGCCTATAATCCCAACAGTTTGGAAGGACGAGGTGGGTCCATCACCTGAGGTCAGGAGTTCGAGACTGGCCTGGCAACAATTAGCTGTGTGTGCTGGTGCGTGCCTGAGCATCAGATTAGGAGATTATGCCCATGCAGCTCAATCTTTCTTTTTAAATGATAAAAACGGTGGCTAGGTACAGTGGCTCATGCCTGTAAATCCCAGCACTTTGGGAGCCTGAGGTGGGTGAACTGCTTGAGTCCAGGAGTTTGAGACCAGCCTGGGCAACATGGGGAAACCCTATCTCTCCAAAAAAAAAAATAGCTGAGTGTGGTGGTTCGTGCCTGTAGTCCCAGCTACTTGGGAGGCTGAGTGAAAGAATCACTTGAGCCCAGGAGGCGGAGCTTGCAGTGAGCCAAGATCACACCATTGCACTCCAGCCTGGGCAACAGAGCAAGACTCCGTCCAAAAAAAAAAAAAAGAGAAAGAAGTTACCTTACAATTAAAATGGGTAGAATTTTTCATAAAACAACAGTTGTCTTAAAATTAGTGAAACACAATATAGTAAATAATTTCATGAGAAATTTTGTATTCCAAGTGTGCTTTTCAGCTAGTGTTTGTAAGTAAATATAATGAGATATCTGTCTGTATACGTAGGGCTTAAATGCTTATGGATGGAAACTTATTTGATTGTATCTCAAGTAATCTAGAGGTAGAACTAGCAGAGACTTTCCAAAGGATAAGTGTGGGTAGACTGAGCAGCAAGCACTTGGTAAGTCTCAGCGTTTGAACGTGCTAGAAATTTGGACTGTCACATCACTTCGATTAGCCTTGTGGTCTGCCTTCTTCATCTTCAATTTAGAATTTTTTTTTGTTTTGAGAGTGTTTGAGACAAGGTCTGTCTCTGTTTTTCAGGCTAGTGTAGTGGTGTGATCTCAGCTTACTGCAGCCTCTGCCTCCTGGGCTCAAGCCATCCTCCCACCTAGGCCTCCCTAGCCGCAGGGGCTACAGGCGTAAGCCACCATCCCTGGCTTATTTTTGTATTTTTTATAGAGACGGAGTTTCACCGTGTTGGCCAGGCTGGTCTCGAACTCCTGAGCTCAAGTGATCCACCTCCCTCAGCCTCCCACAGTGGTGGAATTACAGGTGTGAGCCACCGCGCCTGGCCTCTAGAGTTTTGTATTCTAACATTTTCCCCTTAATTCCTAGAAAAATGTGGATGCAGAATTTTGCTCTGTTGATTATGTGAACGAATGGTTGCACCTCTTAAAGAGAAAGCCTCATTTGATATTGCCAAAAGGACCAGTGGGAAGGGGCCTGCAGCAGCCGGTCTTGACTAGCTCAGGAGCCTAGCAGACTTTCTGCTAAATAGGCTTCCTGCCATCGCCTCTCTCTGCCTTTCTTTCTCAGCATAGAAGTGGCAAAACAAAGACAAAACCATTGTATATATTTCATAGTGATAACTAACTTGATAAATGGGTCCAGCTTCTCAAATGTCTGAACTTTATTAGATACGGCATAGTAGTAAATGTGAAATGGCTCTTTTTTTAGAGTTCTTATTGTGGGGGAAAAAAGCCCAATAAAGCAAATAACAAACAAAAAAACAGTGACTGAAGATATTTTGAGACTGCCTGAGTTAGACCGCCTGAGCCTGGACCCTAAAAACTAAAGTTTTTCTTTTCCTTTTTGCTAATCTTATTTTGGATAATTTGTTTGGTATAAATCTGTCATTGAGATTTACAACCCCTCCCCCCAGCCCTGCTTTGTTTTTGAGACAGAGTCTCATTTTGTCGCCCAGGCTGGAGTTCAGTGGCGCCATCTTGGCTCACTGCAACCTCTGCCTCCCAGGTTCAAGCCCATTCTCATTCTCCTGCCTTAGCCTCCCGAGTAGCTGGGATTACAGGCATGTGCCAGCACGCCTGGCTAATTTTTACATTTTTAGTAGAGACGGGGTTTTACCATGTTGGCCAGGCTGGTCCGAACTCCTGACCTCAGGTGATCTGCCCGCCTTGGCCTCCCAAAGTGCTGGGATTACAGGCGTGAGCCACCGCGCCTGGCCAAGATTTACTATCACTTTCTGATTCATTTTGTAAAATTAACTGTAACAGTTGTTTTTGTGAGATTCTGTTTAACATTCTTTTTTTTTTTTTTTTGAGACGGAGTCTCACTTTGTTGCCCAGGCTGGAGTGCAGTGGCGCAATCTTGGGTCACTGCAAGCTCCACCTCCTGGGTTCACGCCATTCTCCTGCCTCAGCCTCCTGAGTAGCTGGGATTACATGCATGCACCACCACACCTGGCTAATTTTGTAATTTTTTTTTTTTAGTAGTGACAGAGTTTCTCTATGTTGGTCAGGCTGATCTGGAACTCCCCACCTCAGGTGATCCCCCCTCCTTGGCCTCCCAAAGTGCTGAGATTACAGGTGTGAGCCACCGTGCCCGGCCTCTGTTTAACATTCTTACCCTGAATTACATTTCGTTACTTTCACTTTTATTTACACTAATTTCTTGATATTCGTACATTCTTGATCATTGTACTAGAAGATTCCTATGGCATAAAACTATGGAGTTCTGAGAAAGAATGCTAAATTTGCCAGCCCTAATTGCTCGATATTTTCAGTTTCTTTGGTCACTGTGAAGCGAACAGGGTATACTGTTTTCTTCATCAACTTGCTTATCACAAACATTTCCCCCTTTCATGATATCTCTGGTCATTTGCCATTTTGTTTTATTTTTATTTTTATTAATCTTTTTCCTTGGCATGTGAAGTAAGAGCTACATTTGCCATTTTGGTTTACTATTTTTAGGCCCCTTCTCCTGTGGCTGTTTGTATACAGTTTGCCAGGGTAATACGACATGTAGGCAACTCATAGAAATGAACTATGCTTATTTGAATCCACTTAGTATTCACCTCCAGAGCTAGCAGAGCCCACCATTCTTCACTCTTATGTCTGTGGGAGACCCTGATGAAGGATCCAGGTACTCTGTCCATCTGGTTAAGGATGAAGGGTCAGCATCTTTTACTACACTTTATGGCATGTGGCCACCACAGATCTTTTGCCTGCCTTGCATCTATCCCTCAGGGACTAAAAATATTCCTGTTGTGTATTTTTAGATTGGACCTGATGTTTGTGAAGGAGTTGTAGCTTTGTGGTTGTCAATGAAGTGATACTTATCTTTAATTGAAGTAAAACACTAAGTGTGTCTTCTGCAGCTGTAGCTACAGAAATATTACATAAGCAGGTATTATTAAAATCAAAACTAATAATCATTTATTGAGTGCTAAATTTTGTAATGACCCAGAATGTAGCATGATAGAATTATAAATTAAATGGTCATGAATTTATATTCAGCTTTTCCATTGACTCACTCTTTGTCTGTAAGCAAGTTAGTAGCATCTCTGAATTACAGCTTATTTACTTGAAAAACGGTTATATCTGAGGGTGGCTGTGTGGATTTGAGGACACAAGTAAATATGCCAAGCTTAGTGACCGTCATGTCATAGACCCTCCTTAAATATTAGTTTCTTTTCTCCTTCTAGTTCTATGTAGAAGGAAGACCAATGCTGATCTCCCACAATAGCTTTGGAAATCTAAGAAAACAAGTTGCTACCCTATTTATACTATCTTGTGGGCATTCATTCTGGTTGTTTGTAGCTTTTTTTGTGTTGTAGATTAAAAACTTGTCCTAGATTATGGCATTTCAAAACATTTACATATGGAGAGAATGGTATAATGTACTCTCTCTGCACCCATCACCCTGTTTTAACAATTATCAATTTAAGTACAATAACCACCATCACCACCACCTTCTCTCCTCCCGCAGTAGAATATTTTAAAGCAAATCCCAGACATCATATAATTTGTAAAATCATGATTTTTGGGGGGAGGGGGAGGGAGTTTCCCTCTTGTTGCCCAGGTTGGAGTGCAGTGGCGCGATCTCGGCTCACTGCAGTCTCCCCCTCCTGGGTTCAAGTGATTCTCCTGCCTCAGCCTCCTGAGTAGCTGGGATTGCAGGCGCTCGCCACCACCCTCGACTAATTTTTTCTATTTTTAGTGGAGATGGGGTTTCACCATGTTGGCCAGACTGGTCTCGAACTCCTGACCTCAGATGTTCCACCCACCTCTGCCTCCCAAAGTGCTGGGATTACAGGTGTGAACCACCGCGCCCGGCCTGTAAAATCATAATTTATACTCAGTGGAGTAAGTGTTATATAAGAAGCTAAAAAAACAAAAAGCAACAAAAATATGCTTTAAAAAAAGGCAGCATTTCTTTAATAATATCTTGTATTGTTCTTCTCTCCTCTGGGTTGTTTCAGTGGATCTAGTAAGCAATATTAGAACTGTTCCAAGTTTAGACCTTGTAAGACTTATGTAGGCAGTGGGGTGAAAAGAATGTATGTTTCAAGAAGCTTCCCTGTAATTGTATGAAAAGCATGTATTTGTGTGTGGTCTTTACTGGGAGAGTCTTAGCCTGATTGAATCTTAGTTTTCACCACACTGGTGAGTGTGTCACCTTGCCCGTCTCTGCTTATTTTGTGAATGTGCCCTTAATTAATTAATTTAGTGTTTATTTGCACATCCTGTGTATCTGTCTTAGTACTTGTTTTCTTAGACTATAAGCTATGCTAAGCTTGGTGTGGTGTCTATGTCAGTTACTAGAAAGCCTAGAAAAATACTACTCTCAAGGAGGCATTAAGAAATTTAATATGTTATGATAATGGGTATTTTCAGAAACCTATTTTTAGAGAAGCTGTGCATTACCAGGAAATGTGTCTTATTTTTCCCGTATTTCTGTGTCTAGCTGTGGAGTAGAGTGAGATTGTACACCTCAGTGTTGACAAGTAATGGGAAGGTCTTCCTTTGGCTAGGTAAGCTGAGATCCAGATCTGTAGTTTGCTTTAAGACAGTGAAAGATCACTACTGCATTAGTATTATGGCTCAGAGGAGAAGATAAGCAGTTGACATGAGTCATTCAATTACTACATGCATTTCCTCTTAGGGGTTTTAGACTCTTGAATGAAGGGAAATTTAGATTGGCCATTATTTTAGTAGTGTAAAGTTGAAAAAAAATTAAGATGGCATTAAGTTCTTGGATCTGATTTTGTTAGATCAGTGCTAATTTTAAACTAAGTTTGGTGATCTTGAAAATTTGGATTTAGGGGTGTTAAAAGATTACAACATGCTGCCTTTAGTCTCCCAGAAATTTTTCTGCGGTTCATATTTTACTGTGGGAGAACTTTAGGCAAAACATATTTTTTGTTCTTTGTAAGGCCTTTCAGAAAATAAGTAAACAGAACTAATACTAGAATCATCAGTTCCTAGTTCTGCTTCCACTACTCATAGTGTTTTTGTCAGTGGGGTTTCATAAGCTTTCTTTATATTGAGACTTCCCTGTTATATTTTTATTATTCCAAATTTCTTAAGAAATAGCGATTAGGTGAAAAAGTTCATAGGCTAAGTTATTGATAACTAATACGCTGGTAGGACTTGCTTATCATTAAAAACTTATACATAAAGGGGTATTATATATTATAGATTAAAAGTCAAACTACGGACATTTGGAAACTTCAAAACTTATTTTTACTCTCTTTAGTCATATAGCTTATATTAGAAAATTTTATTAAGTTGTTTTATTTCTGATCTTTTCTCCCAGTGAGTTTTTAGCAGAAGACAGTCAAGAGAAATTTTGGAATTTTGTAGAAGCCAGTCAAAATATTGGATCATCAGATCATCACGGTAAAATGGAAGCAAATGCTTCTTTGACTTTGGTGTCTGGGAATATATTAGGAAAAATGGTCTCTGTATAGTATGTGTGGCATGGCCGTTAATGGAAAACATTGTTGTCTTTAATGATTGCAGTTATGATCGTGGTCAGGAAGAGCCAACACAACACAAATAGTTATTTTTGAAGCAGTTTATAACTTTGGCTATAAGTGGTACCTTTGTTTTTTTCCCCTCTTGTTTTTGTTCTATCATGATCCTTTATTAAAGTGCTATGTGAATATTTTGTGGAAGTACATTTCATTTTAAGTCGTTCAGTATTAATAACCATCTAATCTGATTCACGGTTTTTTTTTGGTTATGAACTAATTACACAACTGATCTATTATCTGTTCAGTTCATTGTCATTAAGTTAGTATCATCCAGAATGTTTTCCATTGTGCCAGCCACCCACAACTTGAATGTTAAGATGTCACATTAATGATTTATCCTGTAAAACCTCATTTACAGTTTTTATGATGTGCTTTCACATTTTTTAAACTTGGTATAAGCTATATAGGGTGTAAACATTAATAGTTGGATGTGCTGATATGTGAGTAGTTAAAACCTTGAATATTAATTTACATTGACAGATATAGGTTATTTTTTTTTTTATTTTATTTTTATTTTTATTTTTTATTTTGAGACGGAGTCTTGCTCTGTCGCCCAGGGTGGAGTGCAGTGGCCAGTTCTCAGCTCACTGCAAGCTCCGCCTCCCAGGTTTACGCCATTCTCCTGCCTCAGCCTCCTGAGTAGCTGGGACTACAGGCGCCCGCCACTACGCCCGGCTAGTTTTTTGTATTTTTTTAGTAGAGACGGGGTTTCACCGTGTTAGCCAGGATGGTCTCGATCTCCTGACCTCGTGATCCGCCCGTCTCGGCCTCCCAAAGTGCTGGGATTACAGGCTTGAGCCACCGCGCCCAGCCTCAGATATAGGTTATTTTTTTTTTTTAATTTTTATTTTTTGAGACGAAGTCTTACTTTGTTTCCAAGCTGGAGTGCAGTGGCGTGATCTGGGCTCACTGCAACTTCCATCTCCCAGGTTCAATCATTTCTCCTGGTTCCAAGTTGCTGGGATTACAGGCATTCGCCACTACACCTGGCTAATTTTTGTATTTTTAGTAGAGATGGGGTTTCCCCATGTTGGCCAGGCTGGTCTCGAACTTTTGACCACAAGTGATCCACCCGCCTCAGCCTCCCGAAGTGCCAGTATTACAGGCATGAGCCACCGTACCTGGCCAGTTACAGGTTCTTACAGAATAGGAACTGTTTCAAAATTGTGTGACTGCTGTTGATGTTAATGGGTTGGCTTTTTTTCTTCTTTTAAAATTATTTAATTTAAAAAAAAAAAATACAGTGGAGATGAGGTCTGTCCCATTGTGTTGCCCAGGCTGGTCTCAAACTTCTGGGCTCAAGTGATCCTCCCAACGCAGCCTCCTAAAGTTCTGGGATTACAGGCATGAACCACTGTACCTGGCCTGTATTGATTTTTTAACTTTTTAATTTTTTATTAAAATAATACATATTTTAAAAGTTGTCTGAATCTTTTTGTTTTGTTTTTATTTTATTTCATTTTTTTCACTCGGTGTGATCTATCCAAATATTTATTTTATTTTATTATTATTTTTTATTTGGGCTAATTAAAAATTTTTTTTTGTAGAGACAGGGTCTTGTGTGTTGCCCAGGCTGGTCTTGAACTCCTGAGACTCAAGCGATCCTCTTGCCTCGGCATTCCAAAGTGCTGGGATTACAGGCGTGAGTGACTGTACCCAGCTAGATTTTATTTATTTTTATTTTATTTTATTTTATTTATTTTTTTGAGACAGAGTCTCGCTCTGTCACCAGGCTGGACTGCAATGGCGTGATCTCGACTCACTGCAGTCTCTGCTCTTGAGCTCAAGCCATTCTCCTGCCTCAGCCTCCTAAGTAGCTGGGATTACAAGTGCCCACCATTGCGCCCAGCTAATTTTTGTATTTTTAGCAGAGATGGGGTTTTGCCATGTTGGCCACACTGGTCTCAAACTCCTGACGTCAGGCAGTCCACCCGCCTCAGCCTCCCAAAGTGCTAGGATTACAGGTGTGAGCCCCCAAGCCCGGCCTATTTTGATTTTGGAAACAGAGTCTGGCTCTGGAGGCTGGAGTGCAGTGGTGTGATCATAGCTCACTACAATCTTGAACTCCTGAGCTCAAGCAGTCTTCGTGCTTCATCTTCCTTAGTAGCTGGTGTTATAGGTGCGTGCAGCTAGGCCTGCCTAATTTTTACATTTTGTTAAGATGGGTCTTGCTATGTTGCACTTGCTGGTCTCAAACTCCTGGCCTCAAGGCATCCCTGCCCCGCCTCCCACCTTGGCCTCCTAAAGTGATGGGATTGCAGGGGTGGGCCACCATGCCCAGCCTGAATCTTTTTTTTTTTTTTTTTGGCAATATAGATATGTAAATATTTTAAACAAGCATCTGTAAGTTTTACTAATTTCAAGGCAACTAGAATTAAGTTATCAAAAAATACTTTATTTTTAAGATTTTATAGAACAAATTTATCAAAGTGGATTTATAATCAAATTTGAACTTTGACATTTAAAATGACATTTTTTTCAGTAAAAATGATAATACATATTCATTAAAGCTATAGGAGTATGAGTTCTATGAACAGCATAAAAGTGTGTTAAACATTTTATTTGTTTGAAATATTATTTAATTCCTGCCACCCAAGATTGACACCATTAACATTCTGGCATCATTTTGAGATATTTCTTATCTATTTTTTATGTAGAGGATGCTATTGCAGTATAGAACCTTTTATATTCTGCCTCATAAAATGTTAATATTTGTATTTTCTTTTTAAAATGGAACATTTTATTTTCTTTCTTTATTTTTTGAGACAGAGTCTCCTCTTGCTCAGGCTGGAGTGCAGTGGTGCGATCTTAGCTCACTGCAACCTCTGCCTCCCGGATTCAAGTGATTTTCCTGCCTCAGCTGGGATTACAGGTGCTTGCCACCTCCCGTGGCTAATTTTTGTATTTTTAGTAGAGATGGGGTTTCACCATGTTGGCCAGGCTGGTCTAGAACTCCTGACCTCAGGTGATCCACCCAACTCCCCCTTCCAAAGTGCTGGGATTACAGCATGAGCCACCGTGCCCTGCCTATTTTTATTTTTTAAAAAAGAGACACACTATGTTACCAGGGCTGATCTCTTGAGCTCCTGGGCTCGAATAATCCTCCTGCCTCGCCCTCCTAAAGTTTTGGGATTACAAGCGTAAGCCACTGTGCTTGTCCTTTAAAATGCAAAATTTAAGTTTTTGTGCACGGATAACATGTGATTCCCAAGTCAAAGCTATATAAAAGGTTATATGCAAATAACCTTTATATTTATATTTATAAAAATTTGAAATAATCACATTTGAACTTCGACATTTAAGATGACATTTTTTCAGTAAAAAATTATTTGTGCCGGGCGCGGTGGCTCAAGCCTGTAATCCCAGCACTTTGGAAGGCTGAGATGGGCAGATCACGAGGTCAGAAGATCGCGACCATCCTGGCTAACACAGTGAAACCCCGTCTCTACTAAAAAAATACAAAAAAAAACTAGCTGGGCGAGGTGGTGGGCGCCTGTAGTCCCAGCTACTCGGGAGGCTGAGGCAGGAGAATGGCGTGAACCTGGGAGGCGGAGCTTGCAGTGAGCTGCGATCCGGCCACTGCACTCCAGCCTGGGCAACAGAGGGAGACTCCGTCTCAAAAAAAAAAAAAAAAAAAAAATTTTTTTGTATATATAAAAAAAAATTGTTTCCTTCTTGACCCTGTTCCTTCTTTTTCTTTCCTGCTTTTTATAACATTTTAAATTAATTTGTTTAGCATTCAGTGTTTTTTACAACAAATATATACATATGTATTCTTATTTCTCATTCTTTCTCCTAGTTAAAAAAAAATAAGTTACTATGTACATTGTTTTGTGTCCTTGCTTTTCATTTATTCTGGGGATTTTTTCACGTTAGTATTCGGATTTTTTTTCTTTAAAATAATTTGGTCCAACTTTTTGTTTAAATGCTTCTTTTCAAACTTTAAAATGTCATCAGTATTCTTTAATACTGTAACTTCCTCATCACATGCTCAGTTTTGTTTAGTTTTTGGAATAGTTACCATGTGCTAGGCATCATGGATATAAGGATAAATAGGTCATAGCCTCTGCCTCTGGGGACCAGAAGTCTAGGCGGGGTATAGATAGACAGTGAATAAATAATTTAGTAAATGATATGATAAGTGAAAGAGGTAAACAGAGAAGTGTTCTGGGATTGAGGAAGAGATTTAACTGGTCCATTGAAGCATGGGATAGGGATTGTGGAGACTTCCTGGAGTAGGTGATTTCACAGCTGAATTATTTCTGAGGAAGTACGTAGCTATCAGTCATCCAGGTACGTGGGAAAATAGTCCAGGGGAGGGAATAGTTTGAAAGGGAAGAGGAGAGGAAGAGCCCAACTGCATTGTGTATTCCAGGGAATTTTAAGCATTTGATGAGAGTTCAAGACAATATACTGGTAAAACTTGCCATCACATACCTTTGTAACACAGCTTTGTGCTTCATGAGCTATCTTCTTTAGATTTCTCTAGTCATATGCAATTACTTTGGTTAATGTTCTTCCTTGACAGGTACTGATTATTCCTATTATCATGCAATACTGGAAGCTGCATTTCAGTTTCTGTCACCTCTCCAGCAGAATTTGTTGAAATTTTGTCTGTCTCTTCGTTCCTACTCAGCTACGATCCAAGCCTTCCAGCAGGTGGGTCCCGTGCTCTTAAAGAACAGCATTTTATGTCATGGAGAATGGATGTCATGATGAATGTATGTCATGATGAATGGATAGACTGCAGTTGTCCTGGAATTGAATTACAGAGCTATCACGTTTTTGCCTGAAATTTTCTAGGATTTATGATTTAAAAAAAGAAATAATAAGCAAAATTGATGTTAAGTCTTCAACCCGCAGATTTAAAAAAAAATAAGAAAAAGAATATCTGTATGGAAAAGAGACAGCAATATTTTATTTATGCATTGCAGCCTGGGAGATGTAATCTCGTTAAACCAATGAACCAGCATCTAATCACAGCCTGTAGTTGTAAAAAGAGTTCACAGGAAATACAGGAGGCAAGAAATGTTTAGCATCACCACAGGGATGCAGTCAGGAAAATCAAGAATACAGGAATCATTGTAGTAATCTAGTTTCTTCAATAAATAAATTATGGAAATTTCTATTGTAATTGAAAAGAAAAAGAGGGACAGAGGAACCTCAAGTTAAGAGAGACTTAAGGCCGGGCGTGGTGGCTCACGCCTGTAATCCCAGCACTTTGGGAGGCCGAGGCGGGCGGATCACGAGGTCAGGAGATCGAGACCATCCTGGCTAACACGGTGAAACCCCGTCTCTACTAAAAATATAAAAACTTAGCCAGGCCTGGTGGCGGGCGCCTGTAGTCCCAGCTACTCGGGAGGCTGAGGCAGGAGAATGGCGTGAACCTGGGAGGCAGAGCTTGCAGTGAGCCGAGGTCATGCCACTGCACTCCAGCCTGAGCGACAGAGTGAGACTCCGTCTCAAAAAAAAATAAAAAAAAAAGAGAGAGACTTAAGAAGAGACAGTCAAAGGTGTCTTCACCAACTAGATATTTGATATAAAAGCAAAGTTAATTTTAAAATTATTTTTTATTATAAAATAAAACATAGAAAAACCACTCACAAAAAATATATAGTAATGGATTATTATAATGTGAACATCCTTGTAATTTTCACCCAAGTCAAGAAGGAGGACTTGATCTGGTGCCATGGAAAGCCCTGCATGCACTGTGTCCTGACTGTGGCCACCTTTCGCCCTCTGAAACCAACCACCCTGTTAACTTCTGTTGGAATCACTTGCTGTGTTACTGTATTGTTGTATTGCCCAAGGATACATCGTCATAATATGAAGTGGTTTTTTTTGTTTTTTTCATTTTTCTTTATTTTGGGATAGAGTCTTGCCCTGTCGCCCAGGCTGGCGTGCAATGGTGCAATCACAGCTCACTGCAACCTCCACCTCCTGAGTTTAAGTGATTCTCCTATCTCAGCTGGGGTAGCCTGCTACCATACCCAGCTAATTTTTGTATTTTTAGTAGAGACAGGGTTTCGCCATGTTGGCTAGGCTGGTGTCGAACTCCCGAGCACAGGTGATCCATCCTGCCTCCACCGCCCAAATTGCTGGGATTACAGGCGTGAGCCACTGTGGCTGGCCTGTTTTTGCCTGTATTGATTTTGTTTTTTTGAGACAGGGTCTAGTTCTGTTGCCCAGACTGGAGTGCAGTTCTGTGATTATGGCTCACTGCAGCCTCAGCCTTTCAGGCTCAAGCAGTCCTCCTACCTCAGCCTCCTCAGTAGCTGGGACTACAGGCGTATGCCACTGTGACTGACTAATTTTTTATTTATTTTATTTTTTGTAGAGATAAGGTCTCACTATGCTGCCCAGGCTTAAGTGGCAGGCTTAACTGCCTAGGTTTGGGCTTAAGTGATCCTCCCACTCTGGCCTCCCAAAGTGCTGGGATTACAGGCACGAGCTACCACACTCAGCCACTTTCACCAATGTTGTCTTGTCATAATTTAATCACCTGTTTTGATTATACATATCTTTATCTCATCCTTGGTTAGAACTTTAAAAAGTGTGTGTCTTCTGTGACAGATAGCAGCTGATGAACCTCCACCAGAAGGATGTAATTCGTTTTTTTCCGTGCATGGAAAGACGACTTGTGAATCTGATACCCTGGAGACTCTTCTACTGACAGCCTCTGAAAGGTAGATTGCGTGTTCCTTTGTTTTCATAGCACGCATTTCCAGTGCTGCTTCTGTATGTCATCTACCTTGTGATTTTCTCATCTGTTTTGTATCATTAGGTGTAATGGTTTAGAGTATGGCTTCTGGAACCAGACTGACTAGATTTGAATCTCAGCTCCGTCACTTAAAATCGTTTTGTGAAATGTGGCAAATTAATCTCATTTCAAAATGGAGATAATACAAGTATTCAGTATTAACTGTTATTATTTAGCAATGACTGCATCTGAGCAATGACATGGGCTTTGTCATTAGCTTAGTAAGAAATACTGTGTGTGTTAAAGCCAGTGCCTGAAATAATGACATTAATGATAATATTTCTCAGGATATTATTAGTTTCAGACAAAGGAGGATATTTGAAAGATAATTGCAGGCTTGATTTGAATATTAATTTGGTAACTAATGTACCAGCTTTTTTGCCCAAAGGTAGGTTTCCTGTGGTAGACAACTCGACTGTGTATCATTTTGCTGACTGGCAAGGGCAGCAAGCCGCCTGTGCCTCCTCTAATGCTGTTCATAAACACAACAGTGAGCTCTACATGGGGCTGGCCTGCCCTGTCAGCACTGCTAGTGGCAGTGAAGTAGTGCAGGTCTTCTTTAGTGAGATTGTCTGCCCAGCACCCATCCTCTACCCACCAAATGTCAGTAGTGGTTCTTACGTGAGTGCTAACCAGAAAACACAGCGTGCACTCCAGCCCTCTCAGGGTCAAGGCATGCACATTCAGAAACGGCTGCATGTGATACAGTGGTGCTCTCGGGGGAAACAACATTGATGGCTTTGTGATTCTTTTAAAAAACTTTATTTAGGCCGGGCGCGGTGGCTCAAGCCTGTAATCCCAGCACTTTGGGAGGCCGAGACGGGCGGATCACAAGGTCAGGAGGTCGAGACCATCCTGGCTAACACGGTGAAACCCCGTCTCTACTAAAAAATGCAAAAAACTAGCCGGGCGAGGTGGTGGGCGCCTGTAGTCCCAGCTACTCGGGAGGCTGAGGCCGGAGAATGGCGTGAACCCGGGAGGCGGAGCTTGCAGTGAGCTGAGATTCGGCCACTGCACTCCAGCCTGGGTGACAGAGCGAGACTCCATCTCAAAAAAAAAAAAACAAAAAAAAAAACCACTTTATTTAATTTGCTACAACAATAATGCACACCTTTATAAAGAAAAGAATAATAGTGTCTCCTCTCTGAGAGGTGGTAACTACTTTTAATGGTTTGGCATATATACCTTCAGACTTTTTTCTACGGTTTTAAATTTATACATGTAGGTAGTTCTATTTTTATAAAAGGCACCTTTCCATGTAGTACGAGTGGGTGTATCTCATTATTTTTAACACATGCATAACCTATGTAAGACTGCCCCAAAATTGATAATTTAGCTCTTACTGATGGATTTTTAAGTCATTTTCTTTTTTTACCCCTGTTACAATAAGGTTATATGGAGCATCCTTATTCATGTCTTTACTTTCTGCTGAGTTATAGAGTTTATTGCAATAGAGATTGGTAGGTCATAAAGTTTGCATTAAGATCTGTTAAATATCTTGATGCCATCCTTAGATAAGTTTTTTGGGGAGAAATTTTAAAATTTATGAGGAAAACTGAAATGTTAAGTCCATTAGAGGCACAAGCCTGTAGTCCTAGCACTTTGGGAGGCTGAGGCAGGAGGATTGCTTGACCCCAGAAATTCCAGACCAACCTGTGCAACAAAGTGAGACACTGTTTATCCAAAAAGTAGCTGAGCATGGTGGCAGCAACTGGGCACACGCCTTTGGTCCCAGCTACTGGGCTGTGGTGGGAGGATCACTTTAGCCTGGGAGGTAGAGACTGCAGTGAGCTGTGTTCATGCCACTGCACTCTAGCCTGGGCAACAGAGTGAGACCCTGACTCCAAAATAAAAACAGAAACAAAACGTCCATTAGGAAGATCATAGTAGTAAAAATAGTAGAGGAGATAGACTTAATATAATTGGCAAGTAATATGCTTAATGTTAGCCTCTGCTTTTTGCATTATTTATACTTACTTTTTTTTTTTTTTTTTTTTTTTTTTTTTTGAGACAGAGTCTTGCTCTGTCACCCAGGCTGGAGTGCAGTGGCCGGATCTCGGCTCACTGCAAGCTCCACCTCCCGGGTTCATGCCATTCTCCTGCCTCAGCCTCCCGAGTGGCTGGGACTACAGGCGCTGCCACCTCGCCCGGCTAGTTTTTTGTATTTTTTAGTAGAGACGGGGTTTCACCGTGTTAGCCAGGATGGTCTCGATCTCCTGACCTCGTGATCCGCCCTTCTTGGCCTCCCAAAGTGCTGGGATTACAGGCTTGAGCCACCGCACCTGGCCTATACTTACATTTTTAAATGAAAAGGTAATCATATTCTATTTATACGGTAGAAAAAAGTACTTGACCAGCCGTGGTTGCTCACGCCTATAATCCCAGAACTTTGGGAGGCAGAGGTGGGTAGATTGCTTGAGCCAGGAGTTCAAGACCAGCCTGGGCAACATGACAAAACCTCATGTCTACAAAAGATACAAAATTTGGCTGGCATGGTGTCATGCACCTGTAGTCCCTCCGTGAGCCCTGGAGGTCGAGGCTGCAGTGAGCGGAGAGATCACGCAACTGCACTCCAACCTGAGCGACAGACTGAGGACTTCTTAAAATATAACATAGTATATAACATATTATATTGACCAGGCGTGGTGGTTTATGCCTGTAATTCCAGCAATTTGGGAGGCCGAGGCGGGTGGATCACCTGAGGTCAGCAGTTTGAGACCTGCTTGGCGAACATGGTGAAACGCCATCTCTACTAAAAATACAAAAATTAGCCGGGTGTGGTGGTAGATGCCGGTAATGTCAGCTACTGAGGAAGCTGAGGCAGGAGAATCACTTGAACCCAGGAGGCAGAGGTTGCAGTGAGCCGAGACCATGTCATTGTACTCCAACCTGGGCAACAGGAACGAAACTCCATCTCCAAACAAACAGAAATATTATATTATGTTTTACACACACACACACACACGCACACACACACAACACATACATACATACTCAAGATTTAGTGGTCATTTGAATATGTGTCCTTTTTTGGCCCTTTTCCTCCCTTTTTAGGAATTGGTAGCTATTATTAATTGAGGTTTATTTTATTCTTTTTTTTTTTTTTTTTGAGATAGGGTCCTGCTCTGTCACCCAGGCTGGAGTCCAGTGGCGTGATCATGGACTATTGCAGCCTCAACCTCTGGGGCTCAGGTGATCCTCTCACCTTAGCCTCCCGGGTAGCTGGGACTACAGGTGAACGCCACCATACCCAGCTAGTTTTTGTTATTTATTATAGAGTCGAGGTTTTGCCATGTTGCCCAGGGTCTTCTTAGTTATGATTACAGGCATCACGCACTGGACTGGCCAGTGTTTACATTTTATAGTTAGTATTTTGTATAATGTACTTTTGTTATTTTTAATCATGAATAAACAAGACTTATACCTGATAGTAATTATTTAAGAAAATATTACTTAAATAATATCATGCTGCCCTTCATATTAAGATGCTTATAATCTTTATTTAAATTTTCATAGCTGTACTTTATATTTTGTGACATTTTTAGTGTTTCACAATTATTTTTAAAGTTTTAAGCTTTTATTATTTATTTTCAGACCCAAACCTTTATTGTTCAAAGGAGATCACAGATATCCATCATCTAATCCTGAAAGCCCAGTGGTGATTTTCTACTCTGAGATTGGCTCTGAGGAATTTTCTAATTTTCACCGCCAACTTATATCAAAAAGCAATGCAGGCAAAATCAATTATGTATTCAGACATTATATATTTGTAAGTATTGATTTATTTTACACCTGTTTTGAATGTAATTTGCCCAGCGTGACCTTAGAACATAAGATAATAATCTCCCTCTTTATAAAATAATCTAGTTATTTAAACCCCTTTTTTGAGAAATCCAATAGTTTCATTGAGTTTGTTATTTGCACATAAGATGTGCTTTGCTTCACTTTCTGAAGAAATAAAAAACATGCTAAAAAAATGGCCTGATAAAGTTTACATTTTATTTCAAAGTGAACCACGTAAATAATCTTTTCTAACTTTAATATGGTCATTATACTATGGAACTGATTGTTGAATTCAGTTTCTTTTCCAATCTTTTTTCTTCTGTTTTCTCTTTGCCACCTTTTTATTTGGTGGAAGCAGGAGGATTTTCTAAACAGGCGATTCATAGGTAGACTTGATATAATATTAAGCTTTTAAGACTCTGTGTAATATTTAGTCATTTAAAATATTTATATGTAAAGGTTGTTAGCCCTTTAAAGTTTCTGTGTCATAATAAGCTCAGTACTAAGTTCATGCCAAAAAAATAAAATTTTATTGATTGATTCATTTATTTTTGAGAGGGAGTCTGGCTCTTGTCACCCAGCCTGGAGTGCAGTGGCACAATTTCAGCTTGCTGCAACCTCTGCCTCCTGAGTTCGAGTCTCCTGCTTCAGCCTCCCAGTAGCTGTCATTACAGGCACATGACACCATGCCAGCTCATTTTTTGTATTTTTAGTAGAGACGGGGTTTCACCGTGTTGGCCAGGATGGTCTCGAACTCCTGACCTCAGGTGATCTGACCGCCTCAGCCTCCCAAAGTGCTGGGATTACGAGCGTGAGTCACATTTTATTATTATTATTATTTTCGTAGTTATTTTTAATGTTTTAATAATTGTTTTAAATAATTTATTTTTAATTCAACATTTTTAATATTTAATTTTAATATTTTTAATAATTATTTATAATTATTTTTATAAAATTGTAAATGAAAATTTGTACAAGCAGAAAGTTTTATCGAAGTCCAGTTTTTGACTCTCCCTCTGCCCCCTCTATTGCTGTTAGGATAGATGTTAATGTCTGAAGGGCCATCTTCAGTCAGGATGCTGGTGAGTCTGTGACATCTGGTCAGTCCAAGCTCCGCTCAAAGGCATTTAAATTTAATAAAAAGCATACTCCCATGGGCCTCAGAAACATCTCTGGGATTGAGACCTCACCACCTTTCAACCCTGCTCTGTAGGTTCTGGAACTTCTTCTTTTCTTTCTCCATTTCTTGTGGTTGGGACCTTAGCACTTTCAACTGTCCGTTCTTCTGGTTTTGCATCTACCTTGAATTCCATTCCCACAGTTGTGGCAGCCTACAACATGTAAGGGAGCCTAGGATTTTATAAGGATAGAGATACAGACTCTGAATTGATTTTTAAAACGTATGATCAGTATTTTAATGGTAGATAAGTGCTTTTATTACTCTTGATTTTTTGGTAGATTTTGGACTAAAAAAATTTATTTAGTGAACTTTCTTAGCTATATAGCTAATATCCTTAAAAAACAATTTAAAGATGTTTTGAGTGCATAATCCTAGGTAAAGGCTAGTAGATGCAACATTAACATGGTCATGCTGTGTACACTGTGACATAGAAAGAGCTAGGTGGTAATGGTGGAATTCTTGCTTTCCTTGCAGAATCCCAGGAAGGAGCCTGTTTACCTCTCTGGCTATGGTGTGGAATTGGCCATTAAGAGCACTGAGTACAAGGCCAAGGATGATACTCAGGTGAAAGGTGAATTGGTAAAAATGGGACCAATGTGCTTTCTTCAAATATGAGTTAAAGGGGAGTTTGTTTCCTTATGAAAAGTTTAGGCGTATGCTGAACCTGTGTTTGCATCCTGGTTCTGTTACATCTGAGTGGGTGACCCTGAAGCAAATTCTCTAGGTCCCAGTTTTCTCTTGTGTAAACTGCAGGTAATAATACATGTCTCTTCCAGTGTTGGGGAGGAATAAATAAGATGTGTAAGTAAAGAATTTTTTCATGTACTGAAAAAAAAAAAAAGAAAACACACCAAGAAAGAACCTGGCACAGTTTGCCCAAAAATGTTCAGCAAGTAGTAGCTATTGTTGTTGATGTTATATGGGGTTTACAAATAGCCATTTATTTGTGACTCCAACGTGAAATCTTAAAGTATCCTATCCTATATTTAGCAAACAATTTTGTGTTTATTAGTTCTGTACATGGAACAGTTTACTGTGGATACTTTCTGTTGTAATACTCTAGGGTTTTGAATTTATTATTTTATCTACAAGTTTTAAATGCTGTTTTTTCATTTCTTTTAAGCTCATTTTAAAGATAAAAAATCTGAGTAGGAAAGCAGATGGAAAATAAACTACTACCTCATCCTTCTGTTTTCTTCAATAATTGTGTTTAGGATTAAGTTGACTAATTATAAATTCTTCAGAATTTTGATATTGAAAAATTCTTTGTTCATAGTGTTTAAAACTGTTAATTTCATAGTTGTCCATAATGTTTAAATCTATTAATTTTGAAGATTTTAGCATATAAAATTTTCCAAAGTTTAAGGGAAAAATGCATTCTTTATCCAGGAACACAGGAGATATTAAAATGCATTTATTCTGTTTGTTTAAAGAACCATTACCAAAGGGTAATTGTGATAGTCAACATTTTAAATGGTATAATTTCAGGGGTTTCTGATTTTTTTTCACATTATTCAATTTTATGATGTTCTTGAGACTAGTAACATTTTTGCTTCAAATGTGAGCAATTATTAATAATACGGATTTTCTGTTCTTTCGTAGGAACTGAGGTAAACACCACAGTGATTGGTGAAAATGATCCTATTGATGAGGTTCAGGGATTCTTCTTTGGAAAATTAAGGTATGTACGTTCTGTGTATTTTGGGAAACGCCCTCATTTTCCTTAAGCCTCCAGGCTTTCTTGCATTTTAAGCATCATCTTGTTGATTACTGTCTGAGTTACCCATCTCCTAACAGTACTTCATGTATGCAATCCTATGTGGAGAGTCAACCTCTTAGTTTATAGTACAATTTATGATTTCACATTATTCTGAAGCACATTATTCTTTTTTTTTTTTTTTTTTTTTGAAGTCAGTCTTGTTGTGTTGCCCAGGTTGGAGTGCAGTGGCGTGATGCTCAACTCACTGCAACCTGCACTTTCCAGGTTCAGGTGATTCTCCTGCCTCAGCCTCCCAAGTAGCTGGGATTACAGGCGTGCACCACCACACCTGGCTAATTTTTGTATTTTTAGCAGAGATAGGGTTTCACCACGTTGGCTAGGCTGATCTCAAACTCCTGGCCTCAAGTGATCCACCTGCCTCAGCCTCCCAAAGTGCTGGGATTACAGGCATTAACCACTGTGTCCAGCTTGAAGCACATGATTCTTAATTGATACTTTGGCTACCTGCCCACAGTTTAAGTGCATTTTTCTTACCTCTCAGTTGATGGCATTAAGTTACATACCATTTTTTGATTGCCATAAGAGGAGAAATTGAATTGTTTCTTTTTTTTTTTTTTTTTTTTTTTTGAGACGGAGTCTCGCTGTGTTGCCCAGGCTGGAGTGCAGTGGCGCGATCTCGGCTCACTGCAAGCTCCGCCTCCCAGGTTCTCGCCATTCTCCTGCCTCAGCCTCCCGAGTAGCTGGGACTACAGGCGCCTGCCACCGCGCCCAGCTAATTTTTTGTATTTTTTTTAGTAGAGACGGGGTTTCACCGTGGTCTCGATCTCCTGACCTTGTGATCCGCCCGCCTCGGCCTCCCAAAGTGCTGGGATTACAAGCGTGAGCCACCGCGCCCGGCCGAAATTGAATTGTTTCACTTAATATTTTCCCAGGAAAAAAGTGTATTTAAAAGTTTTTTTCAAACATAGTCTGAGCAAAAATGCAAAATAGATACAGTAAATTTTATACATGCTCAATGGAGAAAACATTTTACTATTATTACTATTTTTATTTATTTATTTGTTTATTTATTTTGAGACCAAATCTTGCTCTGTTGCCCAGCCTGGAGTAAAGTGGCGCAATTTCAGTTCACTGCAACCTCCACCTCCTGGGTTCAAGTAATTCTCCTGCCTCAGCCCCCTGAGTAGCTAGGATTACAGACACCCACCACCATGCCTGGCTAACTTTTGTATTTTTAGTAGAGACAGGATTTCACCATGTTGGCCAGGCTGGTCTTGAACTCCTGGCCTCAAGTGATCTGCCTGCCTCACTCTCCCAGAGTACTGGGATTACAGGTGTGAGCCATGGCGCCCAGCTCAGAAAAAAACGTTTTATTAGAATTTGCCTTATGTGAAAGGAAATGGTATTTTTTAAAATTCCGTAATTACATAATCATTTAATGAAAGCATCATAGCCAATTAATGTAAGTATCATAGTGTTTTATAGCTGGAAAGTCTTCTTCTTAGCTGTTCTTTTTTTTTTGAGACGGAGTCTTGCTCTGTTGCCCAGGCTGGAGTGCAGTGGCGTGATCTCGGCTCACTGCAAGCTCCGCCTCCCAGATTCACACCGTTCTCTTGCCTCAGCCTCCCAAGTAGCTGGGACTACAGGCATCCGCCACCACGCCTGGCTAATTTTTTGAATTTCTTTTTTAGTAGAGACAGGGTTTCACTGTGTGGGTCAGGATGGTCTTGATCTCCTGACCTCGTGATCCACCCGCCTCGGCTTCCCAAAGTGCTGGGACTATAGGCGTGAGCCTCCGCGCCCGGCCTGGAAAGTCTTCTTAGCTGTTATTCTAAAAGTTGAAGTTATTTCCCTCATGGCTTGATAATTGTTTAGAGCCCTGAATTCTGCTTTATCTGGAAATTTTTATTAGGACATTTTGTGTGTGTGTGTGTGTGTGTGTGTGTGTGTGTGTGTGTGTGTGTGTGTGTGTGAGAGAGAGAGAGAGAGGGAAAGAGAGAGAGACAGGGAAAGAGAGAGAAAGTGATCAAATAGAAATAGTATATGCTAGGCTCAGTTTTATATACTTCAGCTCTGAGATTTGGCCAAGTGAAATAACCAGATTAACAATTTAGAAGATGTATCTTAGTTTACATTGAATTACATGTTGAGTTCGTCCTGCACATATATACATTTCTTGTTTAACATCAGTTTGGGCCTCATTAGAATGTAATCATATCCTATTTTTATTTGACTCAGGCTTTCAGAATTCTTTTTTTAAAAAAAATTTTTGAGACAGGGCTTTGCTCTGTCATCCAGGTTGGAGAGCGGTGGCATAATCACGGCTCACTGCAGCCTTGACTTCCTGGGCTCAAGGGATCTTCCCACCTCACCCTCTTGAATAGCTGGGACTACAGGTGTGTGCCACCATGCCTGGCTAATTTTTAAATATTTTGTAGAGATAGAGTCTTGCTATGTTGCCCAGGTTGGTCTTGAACTTTGGGTTCAAGTGATTGTCCTGCCTTGGCTTCCCAAAGTGTTTGAATTACAGGTGTGAGCTACCACTCCCAGCTTCAGAATCTTTTTTTCACATTTATGTTGTTTATGTTTATTTTTTGGGTAGCATTATGATTTTATGCATTCACAGCACAAAAATCAAGAATATTGAGGCTATTTTACCTTTTGGACATTCAGAATAGTTATTTAGCTATCCAAAGTAATTAGGCTGTTTTTTTTGTTTGTTTGTTTGAGACAGGCTCTCAGCCTGTCACCAAGGCTGGAGTGCAGTGGCGCCATCATGGCCTGCTGCAGCCACCACTTCCCCAGGCTCAGGTGATCCTCTCACTTCCGTTTTTGTATTTGTGGTAGAGATGGGGTTTTGCCGTGTAGCCCAGGCTGGTCTTGAACTCCTGGGCTCAAGGGATCTGCCCACCTTGGCCTCCCAAAGTGCTAGGATTACAGGTGTGAGCCACTGTACCTGGCCTCATTTTTGGTATTTAAGAGTTTATATAGGTTGAGTGTCTTTTCTAAAATGTTTAAACTAGAAGAGTTTCAGATTTCAATTTTGAAATATTTCCATTATGCTTAGCAGTTGAGCACTCCTAAGTCTGAAAATCTGAAACCTGAAATGCTTCTATGAACATTTCCTTTGATGTCATGTTGACATTTAATGAGTTTTGGATTTTGGAGCATTTTGGATTTCAGAATTTTAGATTTGGGATGCTCAGGCTGTAGTAACTGACAGGAAGTGGGTTGGTTGGACAGTGAACGGTCTGAGGGAATTCTAATTTCTGTATGTTGTATTAAGAAATTTTGAGTTTATAGCATTTAAAAGAAAAAAGTAATGTACTAGCCATCTGTCTGTCTGATGTAAATGTTATGTCTCTGCCCCAGATCACCTCTCCTTTACTGTAGTGGAATATGCTGTATTTAAAGATAAAACTCAGTAACTATGGTTAGCCTAAATTGTATCATGTGACTAAGAGGTTTATGAGCATGTAGGCGAAAGGAAACTCATTTTGGGACTGGAAGCAGTTTTTTTCCCCCTCAGTTTTACTTTGAGAAATTAAAATGATTCACAAAAGCATAGAGAAGAATTTATTCCCACATACTTACAACCCAGAATAGATTGCTGTTACCATACTTGCTTTTCTGTCCTATAGAACTATTTATTAAGCTTTCTTTTTTTTCCTGTATAAGCCTTCTTTTACTTTAAGAACGAAGGAAAACAAAAAATAAAATAGATCCGTAAACACTGCAGGTATAGCTGAAGTCTCCTTTGTTCCTTTTCTTCTTTTTTTTTTTTTTTAAGAGACAGGGCCTTGCTGTGTTGCACAGGCTGACCTGGAACTCCTTGGCTCGAGTGATCCTCCTGCCTTGGCCTCCTCAGTGACTGGGATATCAGGCGTGAGCCACCACACCTGGCCTGAAAAGTCTCTTTTGTTAACCACTCCCAGTCTCCTTATCTACCTCACAGGGAATTGCTATTCTAGCAATTTTTCTATAAATTTTATGAGTTTTAAACTAACTTCTAATTTTCTATTTTTTTTAAAGAGGAATAATTATACTTCCTTTTTTCCCCTTATTGTAGAAAATTTCCTAGGGTTGGAAGAGGCAAACCATGAAGATAAAGTTGGTTTACTTCTTCTTGTGTTCTGGGAAAGAAAAAATAATGAAGAGGACTGATTTTTATGTTTCTTTTAGAGATCTACACCCCGACCTGGAGGGACAGTTGAAAGAGCTCAGAAAGCATCTTGTGGAGAGCACCAATGAAATGGCACCTTTAAAAGTTTGGCAGTTGCAAGGTAATGAAAACAGGGAGAGGTCATTGGCCAACTTTTTGGCTAAGTTTTATGGCTTTAAAAAATGCAAAATTTGGGTTTAATTGTATGTGGTATGTGATTCTGAGGGTGCCTCTGATTTTAAAGATAAGAATGGTTAATTACAATTAATCAGGGAAGAAAGGAAGTCCTTTTGTAAACAGATAACACTAGGTGGAAGTAATATATATAAACAAGCGGCAAATCTTTCTGTGTGACCATACATAAACTAGTAATACGAGAAACAGGTCATAGTCCTTAAGTTCCTATTATATATATACATTTCTTCAACTGTTTATCTATAGAGTGTTAAAGGCATGTCATTGTGGCAGGACGTGTGTGTTTTTCTCTGTTCCAAAGAACTATTTTTCAAGTATTTTTCACATCATTTGCTGAAAGTCTCCATGCTGTATTTTGTGATGTACTGTAAATTTAGAACAGGGAAAAGGACTTGGGCCTGATCTAGCCTCTGCTGCAAGCATTAGTGTGTGCCCTAGTGTTTTCTGCAGATTTATCAGAAACGGCTCAACGGAACACTCCAGGGATCTTTGAAGTGAATACAACCTGAAATGAAATCCTGGGCACTCTCTGGAATGGTTGCATTCTAAGACGTTCTTAATTACCAAGAAAAGAGTGGGAAGTAAATTTGGATTTTGTTTTCTGCTTCTCATTGCATTAGATTAAATCCACTTTTAATTATATTTGACATCATTGCAGATCTCAGTTTCCAGACTGCTGCTCGAATCTTGGCTTCTCCTGTTGAGTTGGCTCTGGTTGTTATGAAGGATCTTAGTCAGAATTTTCCTACCAAAGCCAGGTAATATAGAATAATGCTCTTCTCCTTAACATCATACCCAGTTATCGTCATGTTCACTTGCCAAATGAGGTAATAAAAATATGAAAATGCTTAGAAAATTAAGATTTTTTTTTTTGAGACGGAGTCTCGCTCTTGTTGCCCAGGTTGGAGTACGGTGGTGCGATCTCGGCTCACCACAACCTCCGTCTCCTAGGTTCAAGCGATTCTCCTGCCTCAGCCTCCCAAGTAGCTGGGACTACAGACGTGTGCCACTATGCCCGGCTAATTTGTTGTAGTTTTAGTAGAGACAAGGTTTCACTGTGTTGGCCAGGCTGGTCTCGAACACCTGACCTCAAGTGTTCTGCCCACCTCGGTCTCCCAAAGTGCCGGGATTACAAGCGTGAGCCACCGCACCCAGCGAAAATTAAGATTCTTTATGACCACCACCACCACTACTACTGCACCACCACTACTACTACTCTGTGTCTTGAAGATGGCAAGACCATGCATCGTGTGGTTGAAGTGACAGATTTAGGTTATGTTCCTGGCACTTCTGCTTATTAGTTGTGTGACCTTTGCAAATAAACAACCTCTCTTTACCTCAGTTTCCTCAGCAGTGGAATGGGAATAAAAATACCTGCCTTTCAGGATTGGATGGGTCTTGCTCATGTAACTGACTAATCTAGAGTCTGTCCCAGACCACAGTGGTTTTCTTCATGGAAGGTTTTATATATGTCATCTTATTGAATCTTGAAGACACTGAGCCGTAGAGGCTAAGTGACCTCTAGGCTAAGCCGTAGAGGCTAAGTTCATAGTGACAGAATAAGATTTTGTTTGAGCCAGGCTTGGTGGCTCACGTCTGTAATCCTAGCACTTTGGGAGGCCAAGGCCTGGCTAATTTTTGTATTTTTAGTAGACAGGGTTTTGCCCTGTTGGTCAGGCTGGTCTGGAACTCCTGACCTCAGGTGATCCACCCACCTTGTCTGGTACCCAAAAGGGGGAAGTGGACCAGGCATGGTGGCTCACACCTATAATCCCAGCACTTTGGGAGGCCGAGGTGGGTGGATCACTTGAGGTCAGGAGTTCCAGATCAGCCTGGCCAACATGGTGAAACCCCTTTTCTACTAAAAATACAAAAAATTAGCTGGGTGTGGTGGCAGGGGCCTGTAATCCCAGTTACTCGGGAGGCTGGTGCAGGAGAATCGCTTGAACCCAGGAGGCGAAGGTTGCAGTGAGCCAAGATCATGCCATTGCACTCCAGCCTGAGCAACAAGAGCGAAACTCCATCTAAAAAAAAAAAAAAAAAGATTTTGTTTGTACATTTTCTGGCATTGCCTTCAATTCTGTAATATTGCTGCACGTCTCATAAATGCAAGGCAAAATTGTTTTAAAAGCCAAATCTTTAGAAACTGTTGACTTGAATGGTTCCCAGTCATTTGCTTGAGTCACTGAATGAAGTGTTTTGACTTCTGATGTGAGATATTTTGTAACTAAGTTTGTTTATTTGGGACTTAGACATCATGTAGTGAATTCTCATTTAGTCCAGCTGCTACTTGAAGGTATACATGAATGATTCCACCTCCACCATAAGTGCTTAAGTGGGAAGAGCAATCTGCTGCCTTGGTGTATTCCACATTATCCTTTTAGCCTGAGAGTAGTAGAGATCATATATAGAAATGGAGTGCATATGTTTAAGAACTTGGAAGCAACTGCACCTGTTTTATAATGCTATGGCTGCTACATTTCTTTGATTTTGTATCTTACAAAAAGTATACACATCTGAGAAAGGAGAAATGTATTTATCAATTATAAAGATTTAAGGTTTTTCCCATCTAATTTTTTCTAATCTGTTGAATAATGTGTTTCATATTTTAAAATACAGAAATTGAAGACTTTATATCAAATATTAAGCCAAGCACTCATAATGTTTTTATTTCCTTAGAGCAATAACAAAAACAGCTGTGAGCTCAGAACTTAGAACCGAAGTGGAAGAGAATCAGAAGGTATTCACCGATAGAAAATACCTGTTTTGTATTCTGTCTTTCAAGATAAAGAAATCTGAGTTTAAATAGCAGCATTTAACAGTGTCACTCTTCTTTTGTCTAAGATGGTGATTTTTTCGTTTCTGTGATCTTTGTATTTTTAGTTTTTAATCAAAGTTCAGTGTGCATCTAACTGAAAGCATGTGGTACTACCATGTTGTTTAGAAAAGCCGCACCCCTAACATGTTTCACCCCATTCCTGAAAACAGACACTTTCTTTTTTTTTTTTTTTTACAGTTAGACTAACTACATCTGCATGAACACCTTTGAATATGAACAATCATTAAAAACAAAATTGAGAGGAAACTGAAAACATACACTTTCAACATTTTGCTGATTCTTGTGATATTTCTCTCCAGATTTCTAGCTTACATCGGTACTTTATTTTTCCCGTTGAGACGTTATATATTGGCCTCCTATTTAAACAATGAGGTTTAACTTTCTTTCACTTCTCTCCCTCTGACCCACCACTGTTCCATATTGGCACTGTTCCTGTCTGTCTGTCTTCCCAATATTGGATGTTGTGATTTTATCTAGTTTTGACGTGGTCTGACATGGACTGGTTGCTCTATATACCCGGTGCATGCTGGTCGTCCTGGGACCTTCCTTTAACCTCCTTTGTTGGATCCGCTGTTGCTTGATTCCACGTCTTCTTTGTTTTTGGTTAATTTCCTTATTTTGGTACAGCTCATCATTCTTTGTGAGAAAAGTTGCCTGGGAGGCAAATTTGAAATTCTGAGAAATCAACTTTCTACTTGTTTTTATTGATAGCTCATTATATAGTATTGGCAGGTTATACAATTCTAGGTTGGAAGTCATTTCGAAATTTGAAACAAGACTTCGCCTCTTGGAATTTTAGTTTCCATTGTGGCTGTTGAGAAGTCTGAAGCCTTTGTATGAGATCTCTCAAGGATCCTTTCTTTGACTCTAGTTACCTGAAATTTCATAATTATATGTGTTTTTTCAAAAAATCTACTGTTAGATGATTCGTGGGCCCTTAAAATCTGGAAAAATCATCACCTTTAGCTTTGGGAAACTTTCTTGAATTCTTTTTTGTGTTTCTTCTCTGTGGTTTCTCTCTCCTCTTTTCCTAGAAATATTTATTTATTTTTTAAATGTTGCACCTCTTTGACTAGTTTGGCCTTTTAACTTTAAAAGTCTTTTCTTTCCTATTCTTTTCTCTTTTTCTTTCTTTTTTTTTTTTTTTTGGAGACGGAGTCTCGCTCTGTCGCCCAGGCTGAAGTGCAGTGGCACCATCTCGGTTCACTGCAAGCTCCACCTCCCGGGTTCACGTCATTCTCCTGCCTCAGCCTCCCAAGTACCTGGGACTACAGGCGCCCACCAGTACACCCGGCTAATTTTTTTTGTATTTTTAGTAGAGAAGGGGTTTCACTGTGTTGACCAGGATGATCTCGATCTCCTGACTTCGTGATCCTCCTGTCTCGGCCTCCCAAAGTGCTGGGATTACAGGCGTGAGCCACTGCGCCCGGCCTCTTTTCTCTTTTTCAAAAAAAAAAAAAACTTTCTGGTAAGAGTTTTCAACCTGTGTGTGTCTTTTTTCCTTTAGTTGTCAAATATTTAATTTTCAGGTGTTTTTGTGGTGTTCCTGTGTATCTCTGAAGACAGTGGTGCTTGTGTTTTCTGTCTGCAAAGTCTGTTTCCTCTTAAGCTACGTTTTTGGGTTTTGGTCTCTTTAGTGGTGGAGGCCTTCCTTAGGTGTCTGGCAGTCACACTCAGAGTGAGGCACTAAGGACCTGGTTGGAAGTCCTTATGATTGGCTTTGTGACTGTAAGGTGTTCTCTTGTGACCATTTCCTAGGGAACCCCAATGACAGTATCTTTGTTCCTTTTCTTTTGGGTTGGTCAGTCCTTGTCAGTCTCCAGAAAAGGATCCGTTAGTCGTCTGTCTGGAGGGTGAAATCTGTTTGCTAGAGCTGTCGAAGCACAGTAGGGAAGAATATTTGGTGACATGCCTTCTCTTCCCCATTTTGTGTGTGGGGGTCCCTGTCCTCCTTGTGCTTGATTTGCCGTTGTCCACAGATGTTCTGTTTTGTTCTGTTCCAGGGAATGAGCCTTCCTTTTGCTAGAGTAGCGGGTGGCACCGACTGCAGCCACCTGGCTGTGGGAAATCAGCTGGGGGACTGGGGGGTTTTGTCTTAAAGGGCTTTATCTCAGAACTTAGCTAAGAGTCACCCCTTGTACCTGTCCTGTGTGCTGCCAGTTCCTGAGCCTTTGGTGAGTTCCGCGGGGTGGTACAGGTTTCTTGTTGACCTTGCCCGTAGTTGGTCTAGCATTCACCTTTCTCAGGGCTGCTGGGACAGTGACTCCTCACCCACCTCTCTTCCAGCTTCCAAAATTTGGTGGCCTTTTTCTTTCCTGTTCTCTTTGACTTTGTGGATTTATAACTGAAAAAGTCGCTCTACTGACCTTTCAGTAGAGTTTCAGGAGGGAAAAGAGTTCTTACGTTCAATTCACTATCTTTACCCCCGATTTCCTTGATCTTCATGTCTGAGATATTAGTGAATTAAGTACATCTGAGGGATAAATAAATGCTTCTCAAATGTTTACTACATTGAAAAACCTTATTGGGAGTTTATATTTACTTTTTAATTTCCAAAATTAAAACATCAAATATTATCTTAAATTTAGGGCCTTTTTCCCCCTAAGGAAGACAAAATTATTCTATATTGCTGTTTCGTGGAGTCTTAATTTTTTTTTGAGTAAAACATTTTATTAAAGCATAAATATATACTTTTGTTTTTGAGATGGAGTCTTGCTCTGTTGCCCAGGGTAGAGTGCAGTGGCATGATCTTGGCTCACTGCAACCTCCACCTCCCGGATTCAAGTGATTCTCTTGCCTCAGCCTGCTGAGTAGCTGGGACTACAGGTGTGCGCCACCACGCCCAGCTAATTTTTTTGTATTTTTAGTAGAGATGGGGTTTCACCATGTTGGCCAGGATGACTTTGATCTCCTGACCTTGTGATCCACTCACCTTGGCCTCCCAAAGAGGTGGGATTACAGGCATGAGCCACCATGCCTTGCCAAATTTTTTTTTTTTTTTTTTTTTTTGAGATGGAGTCTTGCTCTGTCACCCAGGCTGAATGCAGTGGCATGATCTTGGCTCATGGCAACCTCTGTCTCCCAGATACAAGCAGTTTTCCTACCTCAGCCTCCTGAATAGCTGGAATTACAGGTTTCTGCCAACCATGCCCAGCTAATTTTTTGTAATTTTAGTAGAGATGGGCTTTCACCATGTTGGTCAGGCTGGTCTCAAACTCCTGACCTCAGGTAATCCACCCACCTCGGCCTCCCAAAGTGCTGGGATTACAGGCATGAGCCACTGTGCCCAGCCCAAAATGTATGTATTTTATATGAAACATAAAGAAAGAAGCACACAAATTCTCATTCATTTGATGAACTTTCCCAAAATGAACCCATGTATATTACCAGTGTCCAGACCTAGAAATAGATAACGACTGTATTCACCAGCTCAGGGTCAGTCTTGTTTTTTTTTCTGGAGACAGTGTCTTGCTCTGTCATTCAAGCTGGAGTGCAATGGTGCTATCTCAGCTCACTGCAGCCTCTGCCTCCTGGGTTCAAGCAATTCTTGTGCCTCAGCCTCCCAAGCAGCTGGGACTACAGGTGCAGGCCACCATAGCTTGGTTAATTTTTGTATTTTTAGTAGAGACGGGGTTTTGCCACATTGTCCAGGCTGGTCTCCAACTCCTGGCCTCCAGTGATCCACCCGCCTTGGCCTCCCAAAGTGCTGGGATTACAGGTGTGAGCCACTGCGCCTGGCCTGGGTCAGCCTTTTTGTATCATCTGTGGGTGCTGTGCACGTAGCTGGGGCGTGAGAAGATATGAATTTCTCTCTCCCTTGGAAGAAATTCCAGGTCTTGATTGACACACCTTTCCATGATCTCCTTATTGTTTTTTCTCCTCTTTTTAAAATTGAGAAGTAAAAAATGCGTATTTTTGTGGTGTACAACATGTTTTGAAATGTGTATACACTATGGTATCCCCTGTCTTGCTTGCCATTGAATCCCGACAGCATCTTGAAGCAAATCTTAGCCCTGCTTTAGGATGCCAAGATTTATACAGGTAGTGAAGCCCAGAAACACTGAAATTTTTTTGAACATTCTCTCACAGCTCCCTAATAATTATTAAAATTTTTCAGTATTTCAAGGGAACTTTAGGATTACAACCTGGAGATTCAGCCCTCTTCATCAATGGACTTCACATTGATTTAGATACACAGGATATATTCAGGTATGGATAATATTTTTCATTCTCTGAAAAATTTTTGTAACGTGTAGCACCTTGCAACATGTTCCTATCGCCGTTCCTTGTTGATACGGCATGATGCCAAGCCTGATGGCTTACCAGGCCCCACTGGGCGGATGTAGGTGGTAGGCACATGCTGTGATGGGTGGGCAGGACGACATGTCTCCACCTTGTGTTACAGTGTGTGTTCGGGGCCTCAGTGTTTTCTGAGGCTGTCCTTTTGGAAACGATACTTTTCCACTAAACCATGGGAACATAGGAATGAACAGGTTCTTTGACTTTTGGAACAGTGTGAAGTAGATTTATTAAGAATACTGCCTCTGAGCTGCGCACGGTGGCTCACGCCTGTCATCCCAGCACTTGGGGAGGCTGAGGCCGGCGGATCACTTGAGGTCAGGAGTTCGAGACCAGCCTGGCAAACATAGTGAAACCCCATCTCTGCTAAAAATACAAAAATTAGCCATGCCTGGTAGTACGTGCCTGTAGTGCCAACTACTTGGGAGGCTGAGGCAGGAGTATCACTTGAACCTGGGAGGTGGAGGTTGCAGTGAGCCAAGATTGCACCCATGCACTCCAGCCTGGGCAACAGAGTGAGACTCCATCTCAAAAACCAAAAAAAAAAACAACAAAAAAACCCAAAAAAAACTGTCTCTTGTGTCTCGGAAGGTGTTCTGTCTACATATATTTGAATACCACTTTTTGGTAAAATGTGGTTCAGTATTAAATTGCATTTGATTGTCTTCATGATTTTGGGGTGGTTAGCAGACAGGTAGAATTCAGACTTTATTCATTTGGTTTTTTTTTAAATCACATCTAATTTCTCCTTCCTTTTTTGTTTTTGGAGACGGAATGTCGCTCTGTTCCCCAGGCTGGAGTCCAGTGGCATGGTCTCAGCTTACTGCAACCTCTGCCTCCCAGGTTCAAGCAATTCTCCTGCCTCAGCCTCCTGAGTAGCTGGGATTACAGGCACCTGTCACCATGCCTGGCTTTTTTTTTTTTTTTTTGTATTTTTAGTAGAGATGGAATTTCACCATGTTGGCCAGGCTGGTCTTGAACTATGGACTTTGTGATCTGCCCACTTTGGCCTCCCAAATTGCTGGGATTACAGGCGCCTGCCACCATGCCTGGCTATTTTTTCTGTATTTTTAGTAGAGATGGGGTTTCAGCATGTTGGCCAGGCTGGTCTTGAACTACTGACCTTGTGATCCACCCACCTTGGCCTCCCAGAGTGCTGGGATTACAGCCATGAGCCACCGCTCCTGGCCCTTCTTCTCTGTCTTTTCTGTCTCTCCCAGCAAACCTCTTAAGTTGAGTGTGGATTCTTCCAGGCTTTTTTCTGTGGTCATGTTTGTCTGTATGAACTGGTACTGACATTGAAACATATATTAAGCATATATAATGTAGTATCTCTTTTTAATCTTTATTTTGCACCGGGTGCGGTGGCTCAAGCCTGTAATCCCAGCACTTTGGGAGGCCGAGATGGGCGGATCACGAGGTCAGGAGATCGAGACCATCCTGGCTAACACGGTGAAACCCCGTCTCTACTAAAAAAATACAAAAAACTAGCCGGGCGAGGTGGCGGGCGCCTGTAGTCCCAGCTACTCGGGAGGCTGAGGCAGGAGAATGGCGCAAACCCGAGGCGGAGCTTGCAGTGAGCTGAGATCCGGCCACTGCACTCCAGCCTGGGTGACAGAGCGAGACTCCGTCTCAAAAAAAAAAAAAAATCTTTATTTTGAGATAATTGTAAATTCACATGCAGTTATAAGAAAGAATACAGAGAGATTAATATACTGTTTTTAAAATTGTGGTGTAAAAGTATAGATTTGGGGTTATTTTATGCTCAATTTGTGTGTTTATTCCCTTTTTTAATTTCTCAATTAATTTGGAGAAGAGTTCCCCTTTTTAATTTCTCAATTAATTTGATTTGGCATTGAGGTTGAACTAATAACATTTATTTTCATGGTGAGAATTTTTTTTAAAAGCTTTTTTTTTCCCTAGTAAATGCCTTTTTTTCTTTCCCCCAGTCTGTTTGATGTGTTGAGGAATGAAGCTCGGGTCATGGAGGGTCTGCATAGGTTGGGAATAGAAGGCCTTTCTCTGCATAATGTTTTGAAGCTGAACATCCAGCCCTCTGAGGCAGACTATGCAGTAGACATCCGGAGTCCTGCTATTTCAGTGAGTATTTTGTTAGGGTGATCAAAGGACTTTCTGACCAGGAATCTTTTTTATGGTTTTCTAATTTGTCTCCTGTGAGGGTGAAGTTCCTCCCACCATCTCTTTTGTTGGTGTGAAAGATTTACTGTCGCTTATGGGACTTAGTGAATGTAATAAAGTAGGCCCTTAAATGCTTCAAAAAGTTGAGTCATTGTTGCTAATGTGGTTAAGACAGTGGTTTTTCTTTTTTTTTTTTTTTTTTTTTTTCGAGACGCAGTCTCACTCTGTTGTCCTGGCTGGAGTGCAGTGGTGCAATCTTGGCTTACTGCAAGCTCTACCTCCTGGGGTAAAGCAGTTCTTCTGCCTCAGCCTCCCGAGTAGCTGGGATTACAGGCGCCTGCCACCACGCCTAATTCTTATATTTTTAGTAGAGGGGGTTTCACAGTGTTGGTCAGCCTGGTCTTGAACTCCTGACCTCAGGTGATCCATTCACCTCTGCCTCCCAAAGTGCTGGGATTATAGGCATGAACCCACACGCCCAGCCAAGACAGTGATTTTTTTCACTTGAGCATGCCCCTGGGATTCAGCTGAGCATCTCTTGGGAAAAAGTGTTTAGTCTGTATTTTCTCAATGGCATACAGATCTGGTGTGATTCTGTGACATCTGTAAATTAAAACTACTATTGAAAATGTCACTTTTTAGCTAAGAACCTTCTTTAGTAGGATTTTGATATCTGAGATTTGAAGGATTTATACAGATTTTTGCCTGCTGTATGATCTTTGTCTCATCATCTGTCAGAGGATGTGGGGTATAGGGTTGGGCATGGTGGCTTGTGCCTGTAATCCCAGCACTTTGGGAGGCCAAGGCGGGTGGATCACCTAAGGTCAGGAGTTCAAGATCAGTCTGACCAACCAACGTGGTGAAACCCCGTCTCTACTCAAAATACAAAAATTAGCCGGATGTGGCATTGTGCACCTCCTAATCTCAGCTATTTGGGAGGCTGAGGCCGGAGAATCGCTTGAACCCGGGAGGTGGAAGTTGCAGGCAGCTGAGATTGTGCCACTGCACTCCAGTCTGTGCGACAGAGCAAGTCTCCGTCTCAAATAAAAAGAGAGGATGTGGGGATAGTGCCATCTTGGGCAGCTGTGGTAAAAATAAGATGGGGGGAGAGCTGCTCTTATTTTTTCTTGGTTTCTATACTGCATTCATTTTAGAAAAATTTTATTTAGGAGAAATAATGTAGAATGTAGATAATCATTACTTGAATTCATACTTGGTGATGTAACTTATTTTGATGAAGACTTTGTTAATTTGCTTTTCTGTTAAAAGTATTTGTAAAGAGTAAAAGATAATAACATTAACATGACATGTTTACGCAAACATAGAAGGACTAACAACCATACGACCCATCATCATGCTTACTAAATGTTAACATTTAATCATTTTGTGTCAGATTTAATGGTTTTGTTGGAAAAAAAAAAGGCTGTTTTAGTTGAAGCTCTTCTTTGTCCCTTACCAGCCACCCCTCTCCTTCCTGAAGTTCTTATCTTTTCTCAAGTTGGTGTGCATTCCCTTCTCCCTTATTTTATCCTTTTATTTTCTATCAAATATATTTTTCTTTCTTTCTTCTGTTTTTTTAGAGATGAGTCTCACTATGTTGCTCAGGCTGGACTCAAATTCCTGGGGTTAAGCAATCCTTTTGCTTCAGCTTCCTGAGTAGCTGGAACCATAGGCATATACCACCTTGCCTGGCTCCTATCTAATACTCTAAAAATTTGAGGCCAGGCACAGTGGCTCACACCTGTAATCCCAGCACTTTGGGAGGCTGAAGCGGGTGGACCATTCGAGGTGAGGAGTTCGAGACCAGCCTGGCCAACATGGTGAAACCCCGTCTCTACTAAAAATACAAAAATTAGCCAGGCGTGGTGGTACACATCTGTAATCCCAGCTACTTGGGAGGCTGAGGCAAGAGAATTGCTTGAATCCAGGAGGCGGAGGTTGCAGTGAGCCAAGATCGTGCCACTGCACTCCAGCCTGGGCGACAGTGAGACTCTGTCTCAAAAAAAAAAAAAAAATTGGATAATCCAGTCAGGCGCGGTGGCTCACACCAGTAATCCCAGCACTTTGGGAGGCCGTGGTGGGTGGATCACTTCAGCTCAGGAGTTCGAGACCTGCCTGGCCAACATGACAAAACCCTGATGGAGTGCAGGGATGCAATCGTAGCTCACTGCAGCATTAAACTCCTGTGTTCGAGAGGTCCTCCTGTCTCAGCCTCCTGAACCGTTGCTCTTTGCGGACATGAAGTTGTTTCTGATTTTTTTGCTGTTGTAAACACTATTTTAATTAGGCTCTTTTTTCTTCTCTTTTTGTGTATACATGTGAATTTATTTGGGGTAGATACCTGGAACTACTTAGTGGTGCTGCTATTATGTTGTGTTGTGTTGTGTTGTGTTATGTTATGTTATGTTATGTTATGTTATGTTATGTTATTTTAGACGGAGTCTCGCTCTGTTGCCAGGCTGGAGTGCAATGGTGTGATCTCAGCTCACTGCAACTTCCGCCTCCCAGGTTCTAGCGATTCTCCTGCCTCAGCCTCCCGAGTAGCTGGGACTACAGGCGCACATGACAATGCCCAACTAAGTTTTGCATTTTTGGTAGAGACTGGGTTTCACTATGTTGGCCAGGATGGTCTCGATCTCTTGATCTTGTGATCTGCCCGCCTTGGCCTCCCACAGTGCTCGGATTACAGGCATGAGCCAGTGCACCCAGCAGTACTGCATTTATTTTAGAAAAATTAGTACTAATATAGTCTTCAACTTTATTAGATCCAGTTCTCTGAAGTGATTGTCCACACACCAGCATTTCATGAGAGTTCTCTTTGCTCTGTATCTTTTCCTGTTCTTGGATCTTGACAAACTTTCACTTTTTTTGTCTAGCAGGTATGAAATTTCATTGAGGTCTTAGCTCATGGTTCCTAGATTACCGTTGAGGGTGTACACATTTCTTACGTTTATTGCCCATTTGGGTTTCCTCTGTATATTTCTTATTCATATTCTTTTTTCTTTTCCAATTTTTTTTTACTTTTTCTTTTTTCCTTTGTTCTTAAAAAGTTTAGGGCTGGGTGCTGTAGCTCACACCTGTAATCCCAGCACTTTGGGAGGCCAAGGTGGGCACATCACTTGAGGTCAGGAGTTCGAGACCAGCCTGGCCAACATGGTGAAACCCTGCCTCTACTAAAAATACAAAAATTCACCGGGTGTGGTGGTGGGTGCCTGTAATTCCAGCTACTCGGGGGGCTGAGGCACAAGAATCGCTTGAACTTAGGAGGCGGAGGTTGCAATGAGCTGAGATTGCTCCACTGCACTCCAGCCTGGTCAACAGAGAGAGACTTCATCTCAAAAAAAAAAATGTGTGTGTGTGTGTGTGTGTGTGTGTGTGTGTGTGTGTAGCTTCTTTCTCTTATTTTTATGTGTTCATTCTTGACACTAGTCCTTTATTGGGTTTGTAGGTTACAAATGTCTTTGTCTATCCTGTGGCTTGTCTTTTAGTCACTCATTTTTCCACTCATTCTTTTTATCTTTTTTGTTTGTTTTTCTGAGATAGAGTCTTGCTCTGTTGTTCAGGCTGGAGTGCAGTGGCACGATCATGGCTCACTGCAGCCTCAAACCCCTTGGGCTCAGGTGATCCCCCTGCCTCAGCCTCCTGAGTGGCTGGGACAGCAGCCACCATGCCTGGCTAATTTTTATATTTTTTTGCAGAGATGGGTGTCTCATAATATTGCCCAGGCTGGTCTCGAACTCCTGGGCTCAAGTGATCCTCCTGTCTTGTCCTTCCGAAGTGCTAGGATTACAGATGTGAGCCACTGCACCCAATCTTTCTATCTTTGAAAATGATCTTGTCTCACATGATTCTTCTTCAAACAATTCAAAGTCTTATTGTTATTATTGCAGATTTTACTAGCTGGTGACTAATGTGCATACATCCTGTTGTGTTATTTTTTGTAGTGGGTCAACAACCTGGAGGTTGATAGCAGATATAATTCGTGGCCTTCTAGTTTACAAGAGTTGCTTCGACCCACCTTTCCTGGTGTTATTCGGCAGATCAGGAAAAACTTACATAATATGGTGAGTAACTCTTACTGTCTGTCTGTGAATTCTGTTTCTCCCTTGGCCTAGTCCCTCTTTTTTTGTCATGTAGAATGGTCACGTCTCGCCTTTACTAGCTGCTTCCTCCCCCACCCTCCACCAGATACTCTCCCTGTTCACACTGGGAGGGCTTTGTAGTGTCCTGGCCACTTGTGGGGCTGTGGGACGTAACAGGAGCGTTACAGCCCCCCTCAGAGTGTGGGGAAATGCTCGTTTTTAGCATGAAGGTTTAGACTGTTGTTTTAGTCTTTTAATTTGTTTTTAATTTTAAAACACTTTAGTTTTTAATTTTTATTTTTTCTAATCAGCTTTTCCAGATTGAATAAGTTTTCATACTCTTCACACCATTCAGTGATGTGTTTGTTTTTAAGACTTTATATTTTTTAGAGCAGTTTTAGGTTCATAGCAATATTGTTTTATTAGTTTTAAGATAGCTCTTTTTTTTTTACGTAAGAAGGTGCATATTGCTGCTGTTTTTCTTTAATATCGTAATCCCTAAAGTTCAGCAGTTTCATTTATTCTCTTAAATAAGGCTGTTTGCCAACTCCTACTTGTTACTCCTTCTTGCGCTGCTTTAGAGAGAGAGAAAGAGGGTTCCTAACTGGCCCACTTTTTCCCTCTCATTTCTTTCCCTTCCCTCACATAGCTGGGAAAGAGATAGTGGTAGGGTTAGTGCCAAGGTTGGCCTCCTCAGAACTTGCAGGAAAAATTGCCCTCTCTACCTTTCTTCTTCTCTCTTTTTTTTCCCCCAGAAACAGTCTCGCTCTGTTGCCCAGGCTGGAGTGCAGTGGCAGGATCTTGGCTCACTGCAACCTCCGCCCCCCCGGGTTCAAGCGATTCTCCTGCGTCACCTCCCAAGTAGTAGGAATTTTAGGCACATGCCACCACACCTGGCTGATTTTTGTATTTTTAGTAGAGACGGGGTTTCAGTACATTGGTGGGACTGGTTTCAAACTCCTGAACTCAGGTGATCCACCTGCCTTGGCCTCCCAAAGTGCTGGGATTACAGGTGTGAGCCACCACTGGCCACTTTTCTCTCTCTTGAAACCACTTCTTTCCTTTCTAGTCAGAATTTAAATCTCGTTCTGTTTTACCATATGTCTGAACTTTACTAAGTGAGAGAGCTTAGCACCTAATTCGTGTTTATGTGCTTACCTGACAGCTATGACTGTGGTCTAAGAATTAGGTTCTAAGTGAATTCTTAATTCAGAGATCCTCAGAAATGAATAGACAAAAAGGCAGGCTCCATTTTTTAAGGTGAGAGAGTTGCTAAACTTGGTTTTTGTTTGGTGTAGTAGAAGAACCGGCATCAGCACTCTGGAGTACAGTTCCCTTGTTATCAGCCTAAGTCCGTGAGAAAATCACCTAGCCCTTCAGTACTGCGTGTTTTGCACTTAGAGGGAGGTAGCTGCTGTTTGTGTAATTCATCTTTTATGTGGTTCAACCGTAGCTCGAAAAAGGTTGACTTCATGTACAGTGACTCATAACATTTTTCTCAGCCCACAATACTCGAATAAAAGTCATTTCATGTGTTCTTTTCCCTTTCTTCAACAGGTTTTCATAGTTGATCCTGCACATGAGACCACAGCAGAGTTGATTAACATAGCCGAGATGTTCCTTAGTAATCATATACCACTAAGGTAACACTGGTATTGATTTGATGATGTATCTAATTTAGCTGAGGTTTTATTGGTCATTTTTAAATGCAAGTCTGGTGCTACTGAGTTGTAGGATAATTAATAGTGCACATCACTGATGGCAATTTTATCTTCTGGTCAGTATGAATCCAGTGTCTTTTGGGACTGAGAATTTGCTTCTCAATGAATAGAAGCTTACCACCATTGAATTATCAATAAATAGTCCATGTAAAAGTAGTTTCAGGCTGCAGCTTGCTTCCCAATGGAAGGGAATTTTCCTAGGTGAGTGTCCACGTCACAAAACCTATTTCCACTTTCAGCAGAGGTACAGAGCATTGCCAGTAACTTGTTAGCCTGTCAAGGACTAAACATATGCACAAGCTTTTGTAGATGCGAACGGTAACAGTTACTTCTCTTGTGTTGCCAAACCTGCCAACAGGGTACTGAATGACTGGATTTCCACTGTCCTTTTAAGAACAGTTTTTTTTATTTTTTAAAGGTTTTACATATAAATGCTAAGGTATTTTCACCTACATTCTGAATAATTCTGGTAATTTTACATGTTGGTGAAATTTTAATTCTTAGAAAATGTGAAAATAAGAAAACAACTCTTTATTCAATAAATATTACTATGTGTTCCATGATTACTACTGGGCTAAATGCTATAAATATATACGCCTTATTCTACCTTCTTGGAAAAGATCCTCTGTATACTTTCAAACCCTTTAGGGAGATACGTGATCAACTGCTAGGTTATGTCCTACTGGTTAGTTATAAGTGCGTTAGAATTTCAGAGAAACAAAAAAATCATTGAGATATTTGGGAAGCACAAAACTTTATGGAGAAGTTGGATTTCAGATAGGCTTTGAGGAAAACAGAGGGTTCTGATAGTTGGAAATGCAGATATTTTGAGTTTGATGACATTTTTCATATAAAGCATGATACATCTGGTTAGATGGAAGAACCTATTACTGGATCACAACCAGAGCTATGTTTTGATTAAAAGAGGAATATAAGAACACAGAAGAAGTTGGGTCATGGTAGACAGTTGGCACTAATACAGTATTTCTTGAATTGAGGGATGAGAAGAGGGCATGTGGTCTTCAGATTGCAAGGGCAGATGAGAAGAAGACACTTGAACTCCTAAGCACCTGAGAGATTGTGAATAGCTGGAGAGAGCCGGGCGTGCAGGCTCCGCTTTCCTTCTTTGTAGGAGCTCATGTGGTCCTGCAAGTTGACTACTAAATGTTGATACATTATTATTAATTAAACTCTGTAGTTTACATTAAGATTTGTTATTTGTGTTGACGACACAGATGTATGATGTCAAGTATTCATATTACAATACAGTTTAATACAGATTAGTTTCACTGCCCTAAAAATCTCCTGTGCTTCAGTTGTTTATCTCTTCCTCCCTTCCCCTAAATCTTTGGCAACTACTGGTCTTTTTACTGTCTTCGTAGTTTTGCATTTTCCAGAACGTTCTAGGTTGCAGTCATACGGCATGTAGCCTATTCAGATTGGTGTCTTTCACTGAGCAACGTGCATTTAAGCTTCTTCCTCTGTGTCTTCTCGTGGCTCGATAGCTCATTTCTTTTTATCACTGGATAGTAGTCATTATATGGATGTCCCCCATTTATTTATCCATTCACTTAATTGAAAGATACCTTGGTTACCTACAAGTTTTGGCGGTTATGAATAAACCTGCTGTAAACATCTGGGTGCAGGTATTTGTGTGGACATGTCTTCAGCTTCTTTGGGTAAATACCGAGGAGCGTGATTGCTGCATCGTGTTAGGAGCACGCTTAGTTTTGTAAGAAACTGACGAACTGTGTTCCAAAGTAGTGGCACCATTTTGCATTTCCACCAGCAGTGAATGAGAGATCCTGTTGCTCCACAGCCTTGCAAGCATTTGGTTTTGCCAGTATTTAGGATTTTGGTCATTCTGATAGGTGTGTGGTGGTATGTCATTGTAGTTTAATTTGCCGTTCCCTAATGATATATGATGTTCAAGATCTACTTATATTTATCATCTGTCTGTATATCTTGTTTGGTGAAGTGTCTGTTCAGATCTTTTGTCCTTTTTTTTCTTTCCCCCTGCCCTTTTGTCCATTTTTAAAACTTTGGTTGTTTTCTTATTGTTGAGTTTTAAGAGTTCTTTGTAGGCTGGGTGCAATGGCTCACGCCTATAATCCCAGGACTTTGGGAGGCCAAAGTGGGAGGATCGCTTGAGGCCACAATTTGAGATCACTATGGGCAACATGGGAAGACCTCCATCTCTACAAAGACTTAAGAAAGAGTAGCCATGTGTGGTGGCACACACCTGTAGTCCCAGCTACTTGGGAGGCTGAAGTGGAGGATTGTTTGAGCCCAGAGGTTTGAGGCTGCAGTGAGCTGATCGTGCCACTGCACTCTGGCCTTGGCAACAGAGCAAGAACCTGTTGAAAAACAAACAAGAAGAGTTGCATATATTGTTTACCTGTCCTTTATCAGATGGTGGTTTTGCAAAGATTTTCTGCCACTCTATGGTTTGTCCTTTAATTCTGTTAATAATATCTTTCACAGGGCAGACATTTTTAATTTTAGTGAAGTCTGGATTAACCAAATGTTGTCTTTCATGGATTGTGCTTTTGGATCTAAGATCATTGCCAAGCTCAATACCACCTAAATTTTCTTCTCTGCTGTCGTCTAGGAATTTTAGTTTTTGTGTTTTACATTTAGACCTGTGATCCACTTTGAATTTTTGTGAAAGATATAAAGTCTGTGTCTAGACTGATTAATTTGCATGTGCATGTCCAGTTGTTCAGCACCATTTATTGCAAAGATGATTCTTTGTCCATTGAACGCCTTTGCCCCAGTGTGGTCAGTGCAATGTCTTTTTTGCCAGCCCATCTATAGATATATAATGGTATGTCTGTGGTTAATTCGTTTATTTTAAAATTTAAAATCTGGTAAACTTTAACCTTGATTATTGCTTTTTGTCGTGGGACAGTTGTAAACCTTTTTCGGCTTTTACTTTCTGTTTACTTTGAAAGTGTGAAAATTTTTATTTCTTCTAATTTTTGTTTAAAAGCAGAAAAAAAAATTTCTTAAAACTATAGCAACACTCTTCATGTCAGTGAAAGCAATCTTTTCATGACGTGGAAATGGCTTGCTTTAACAGTAGAAAGGCCTAAGCCACATTTGAAAGCCTGCTTTTTTATTAATACTTTGTAAGTGGCCGGGTGGTGGCTCATGCCTGTAATCCCAGCACTTTGGGAGGCCGAGGCTGATGGATCACCTGAGGTCAGGAGGTCAGGAGTTCGACACCAGCCTGGCCAACATGGTGAAACCCTGTCTCTACTAAAAATACAGAAAATTAGCTGGGAGTAGTGGCATGTAATCCCAGCTACTTGGGAGGCTGAGGCAGGAGAATCGCTTGAACCTGGGAGATGGAGGTTGCAGTGAGCTGAGATTGCACCATTGCACTCCAGCCTGGGCAACAAGAGTGAAACTCTGTCTAAAAAAAAAAAAACTTTGTAAGTCGTGTGTGTATACCTTCGCCAATCATGTTAGAGTAGAGTGGGTTGTGAACTGTGCTTTTCTCTCTAAGGGTTTTCCTCTGTTAGCTATAATGTATGAGAAGGGTACAAGGATGTCATGCTTTTTCACTGTTTGCATTATTTGACATGTTTCTTTTTCTTCTTTTCCCTTCCCCTCCAGAATTGGTTTTATCTTTGTGGTTAATGACTCTGAAGATGTTGATGGGATGCAAGATGCTGGAGTGGCTGTTCTTAGAGCGTATAATTACGTTGCCCGAGAGGTGGACGATTATCATGCCTTCCAGACTCTGACACAAGTACGTTTTTGTTCAGAATGGCACATAATTTTTTCAGATCCAACTTACTCTTAATAGCAATGTGTGGCCATTGTAGGCTGGATAGCTGCGGTATCTAGAGCTCAGGGGTGGATCCTGAATTTCAAAGTCATGTCTGCTGCAGTGTGTAGAGATGGATCTGAGGAAGGGCAAAGCAAAGTGGCAGGGATGCCAGTTGATGAGCTGTTGCAGTGATTGATCTCCATGAGAAGTAATGGGGAAGGTAGTTAGCAGCAGGGCTGTGGAGAATGAAATGGGTTCAAAAGAAGTCACTCAGAGTGGTAAGTATTTTATACTTTGTTATTTTATTCACTTTGTCTGTGCCTAAGGTTTGCTTTTGTTTGTTTGTTTTAATATATCTTCCACAACGGCTACCTTAACATTTTATTTATTTATGTACTTTTCGAGACCAGGTCTTGTGATGTTGCTCAGGCCGGTCTCAAACTCCTAGGCTTAAGGGATCCTCCCATGTCAGTCTCAAATACGTGGGATTACAGCTGGCTGTGCACCACCACGCCCAGAGAATAAGTATTTTAACTCTGCTTTTTAAAGTGTTTATTTATTTACTCATTCATCTATTTTTTATTGTTATAAGTACACGTGTTTGATTGAGGGGCCGCAGAAGACAGAGAGATGGTACTGTACGCCGCTGGTATAGGCCTGGAGGCCGAATGTCACACAGAGACAGACACAGAAACAGTCCAGCACTCAGCAGGGAAGGCGGGGCATTATTCCGAGGCCTGTAACCCTTGGTTGGCAGGTGACAGTCAGCAGGGGATCTGGCCTAGGGCTGAAGGGGCCCAGGTACCCTGGAGGCTCCCAGATCTGAGGTCCCAGGTGGCATCCGCTGTGGCGCCTGGGCTCAGCTCACATTATTCAGGGACTTGCAGACAAATGGGGGCGGTACGAAGGCAGCACTGTACACGTCTGAGCAGCTGCACCTGCTCCACCTGCTGCCGTGTCACTTGTTGCTTGGGCTTCTGGAAGTTGGTGCTCAGGTTTTTGCTGCAGAGCATGAAGCCAGTCTGGCTGCTGGGATAGGTGGGGACAGTGCAGTAGGCGTGTGCCACCATGGGGAAGAGTGACTAGCAGAAGCACTGTGTCTTCTTGATGAAGTCCAGGTGCAGCCACTGGTCCTCGCCCTGGCATCAGAGAATGCTGTCCACGTTGAGGGCCATCTTCATGAGTGGTAATAGGATTCCTTGAAGAGGCTTTCAGTGGATCCCAGGAGTCAGTGATCATATTGGAAGCATCCTGGTTCTGTTTCATGAAATCAAAATTGTCACCCATATGCAGGGTCAGCTTAGTGCTAAAGGAGCCAATGGCCATACCCGGCAGGAATTTCTTAAGAGACCTGAATGCCATCCTCTTCAGCCTGTCATTGGACCACAGACTCCACAGAGGGTGCTTCACCACCTTGTGCAGATGCCGTCTTTGTCCCCGATGATCAGCACCTTTTGAGGGGTGGGGTGGTTGCAGAGTGGCAGGTTGATTCTCATCTAGTAGAGAACTTACCCCTGTCCATGCAGGGGATGATGCTATCCAACACCAGCACACTGCTGTGGGTCTTGCTGTGGGAAGCAAGGATGTCCTGGACGCGTGAGTGCTGGCAGTGGAGCAGCTGCTCCATCTGTTGGAACAAGCCTTCCTTGAGCCTCAGGCTGCCGGTCTCATGGAACCAGCCCTCCTAAATGGCAGCGTGACCACTGAAGCCGGGCTCCATGTCTTTTGGGCCCTGCGGCCTGAGACTGCAGGCTGTGCAGAGCCACAGCACAACAGGACCAGCTACACCCACCACCCGCTGTTTATTTTATTCTGTTAAAAAGGTTGTTGTAGAGACAGGATCTCACTGTTGGCCAGGCTGGAGTACGGCAGCGCAGTCAGGGCTCACTCCTGGCCCTAGGTGATCCTGCCGCCTCAGCTTCCTGGAATAGCTGAGACTATGGGCACGCATCACCATACCCAGCTAATTTTGTTGTTGTCGTTTTTAATTTTTGCTGGGGATGATGTCTCACTGTGTTTGCCAGGCTGGCCTCGAATTCCTGAGCTTAAGCAATCTTACTGCCTTGGCCTCCCAAAGTGGTGGGATTTTCGGTGTGAGCCACTGGTGCTTGGCTGCTGTTTTTTTATTTCAGAAGTGAAGTAATACTGCTCACTGTAAAAACAGTTCCGGCCGGGCGCAGTGGCTCACACCTGTAATCCCAGCACTTCGGGAGGCAGAGGGAGGCAGATCACCTGAGGTCAGGAGTTTGAGACCAGCCTGGCTAACGTGGTGACACCCCGTCTCTACTAAAAATACAAAAATTGGCCATGTGTGGTGGCTCATGCCTATAATTCCAGCACTTTGGGAGGCTGAGGTGGGTGGATCACTTGAGGTCAGGAGTTCAAGACCAGCCTGGCCAACATGGGGAAACCTCATCTCTACTAAAAATACAAAAGTTGGGCCGGGTGCAGTGGCTCACGCGTGTAATCCCGGCAGTTTGGGAGGCCAAGGCGGGCGCATCATGAGATCAGGAGATCAAGAGATCAGACCATGCTGGCTTTAACACGGTGAAACCCTGTCTCTACTAAAAATAAAAAAAATTAAATGGGCTTGGTGGCGGGTGCCTGTAGTCCCAGCTGCTGGGGAGGCTGAGGCAGGAGAATGGCATGAACCCAGGAGACAGAGCTTGCAGTGAGCTGAGATAGCGCCACTGCACTCCAGCCTGGGCGATGGAGTGAGACTCCGTCTCAAAGAACAAAACAAAACAAAACAAAAATTAGCCAGATACGGTGGCAGGCACCTGTAATCCCAGCTACTTGGGAGACTGAGGCTGGAGAGTCTCTTGAACCCAGGAGGCGGAGGTTGCAGTGAGCCAAGATCATGCCTGGGTGATGAGTGAAACTCCGTCTCAAAAAAAAAAAAAAAAAAAAAATTTCAAATAAATAATATTCGTATCCATTTCGATTGCTCCGTCTCTCCCCTCTCCCTTTCCTCATCCCTCCTAAACATCATGGACATAGTTTTTATTTCAAGGACTACTTACAAGCGTTCAGATTTCTCTCTCTCTGTTTTCTTTTTTTGGAGACAGTCTCTCTCCGTCATCTAGGCTGGAGTGCAGTTGTGTGATCTTGGCCCACAGCAACCTCTGCCTCCTGGGTTTAAGGGATTTGCCTGCCGCAGCCTCCTGAGTAGCTGGAATTACAGGCGTGCACTACCACGGCAGGCTAATTTTTGTATTTTTAGTAGGGTTTCAACATGTTGGCCAAGCTGTTCTCGAACTCCTCACCTCAAGTGATTGACCCTCCTCACCCTCCCAAAGTGCTGGGATTACAGGTGTGAGCCACCATGCCTGCCTGGCCTATTTAGATTTTTCTTAACGTATTTTTTCGTTTGAGACTTAACATGACTGAGCTGATTCCGGCCGGGCGCGGTGGCTCACGCCTATAATCCCAGCACTTTGGGAGGCTGAGGAGGGCGGATCACAAGGTCAGGAGTTCAAGACCAGCCTGGATAGTATGGTGAAACCCCATCTCTACTAAAAAATACAAAAATTAGTCAGGCATGGTGGCATGTGCCTGTAGTCCCAGCTACTCAGGAGGCTGAGGCAGGAGAATCGCTTGAACCTGGGAGGTGGAGGTTGTAGTGAGCTGAGATGACGCCACTGCATTCCAACCTGGGTGATAGAGTGAGACTCCATCTCAAAAAAAAAAAAAAAAAAAAGAATATTTAATTTCCAACCTAGAAAGCCATCTTAATAAGGTATATGGAAAAGGAAGAATTGCTAACATGTCCCAATTTGACCTTTCAGGAAAAATAATCGGCCAGGCGCAGTGACTCACACCTGTAATCCCAGCTTGGGAGGTTGAGGTGGGCAGATCACCTGAGGTCAGGAGTTCAAGACCAGCCTGGCCAACATGGTGAAACCTGTCTCTACTAAAAATACAAAAAAATTAGCTGGGCATGGTGGCAGGCGTCTGTAATCCCAGCTACTCTGGAGGCTGAGACAGGAGAATCACACAAATCCAGAAGGCGAAGGTGTAGTGAGCCGAGACTGTGCCATTGCACTCCAACCTGGGTGACAGAGCAAAATTTCGTCTCAAAAAAAAAAAAAAAAAAAAAAAAGTTATCATATTTTCCTCTAAATTCAGAAAAATGTGTAATAAACACTTTGAAATTTGAACTTAAAAGTGTAGTTAACGAACTGTTTTTTCTTCCTTCAGATCTATAACAAGGTGAGGACTGGAGAAAAAGTGGAAGTTGAACATGTGGTCAGTGTCCTGGAGAAGAAATATCCGTATGTAAAAGTGAATAGCATTTTGGGGATTGATTCTGCTTATGATCAGAATCGGAAGGTAAAACATTTCTTTGTGTTTCTTATTTGATTGCAACCCTGTATTGTCCTTAACCGCCCGTTTGGGGGCTTTGGTTAATAATGGTGATGGTGGTTAAAGTGTTTCAGTACTTAGCATTTAAAAGTTTAGAAAACAGATCACTTTTTCAGTGTTTGAAAAAGTTATTTCAGTCTTGTAAAGATAGGACTGATTTTTAACTTGCTTATTAACTATTAAATTGAAAACCAATTTTTTTTTTGTAATCAATGGTAGTACTTCCATGAAGTTTGCTGTGGATAACATCTACTGGATATATAGAGCCAGGATATGATGTACAGCTTAATATATATCATATTGGCTTTATTTCGTTATTTAGGCTAAGGATGGAAGTATATTAAGAAATGTAACAGAATGGCAAAGTATTGTAGTAATAAGGATATTATAAGAAAGTTAAAAATTTTTTAACTTAAAGATAATTTTTTTTCTTTTGAGACTTTAGACACAGTCAAGGGTCTTTACCTATTGAAAGCACAAATTGTTGAAAATGTATTAACGAAAGGTATTAATATACATTTCTGAAACATTCTGATTTTAAACATATCAAAATGCATTTATTTAATAGTGTTTCAATGTTTTTTCTCCTTTTTTAAGGGAGGATTTTTTTTTTCCCCAAATGAAAAACAGCCTGTGATTCCTGTTTTAAGATCTGAGCTATCATCCGTTTATAAATGATATTCAGCATGAATTGTTTATGAGTCCTGTTTCATCTGATACAGAATCCTTGTAGAGTTTTATAATCTCCCTCCCAAGTCTTTATGCTGGTTGTTTGACGGACACCCAGTTCAACATCATTTGGTTTTAGCCTCTCGTCTTTATGAGTTTTCTAGTCATTCACTTCGTTTTAGTGGGAAGAGTAACCTTCTTTTTGTACTCATATTTTATTGGTTTACATACTATTAAATCATTTCACTAACAGGAATAGTCGGTTTGGGAACAGACACAGCTAATCCTTGGTAAGCAGATAGCTCAACTGGGAGGAGCAAAAGGGTTTGGGCATCCTATTCCCTGTATCTAAAGTGCTGCCTTTTACTTGTTGAGAGGCATTTTAGTGTGGTTTATGTGTAATACCAAAGAAAGAATATTGGGCACCTCTCACATTTTATAGATGATCTTTAAGGTCAGATGTTTTTAAAGGTCAGTGTGACAAAAATAGTAGCAAGTTAAACTTTTGAGTTACTAAGTTAGACTAGTTTATACTTTAGGATTGTCTTCAAACAACTATTCAAAAACACGTAGAACCCTGGAACTGCTGCGAATGTGTGCTTGTTAATGGCGCTTTTGCCACCTCATTGGAAAGTTTTAAGTGGAGGAGATAAACAGTTAAAAATTATGTGTGATCATAAGGCTTAAGATAATTACAAACAAAATCACAGATCAAAAAAAAAAAAAACAAAATATAGGCCAGGTGTGGTGGCTTATGCCTGTAATCCGATCACTTTGAGAGGCTAAGGTGGGAGTTTGAGACCAGCCTGGCCAATATGGTGAAACCCCATCTCTACTAAAAAATAAAAAATAAATAAAATAAAAATAAAAAAGTATGTGGGCGTTCTAGAGAGTAGCTCACCAGTGCAAGTGTTCAGCATACTTCAATAGCTGGTATTTGTTAATCAGATAAATTCGTTAATTGGGATTGGTTGAGAGATCTGCTCCTGTAAGTCGATTCAGGTTTTAGAGGGAGAGAACAAAATCATCTTTAGCAAGATCAAAACACAAGAATTTAACAACTAGAGAAATTTCTGAATTGCTTTAGAATAAGTAACAGAGTTTCAGTTTTAAAACGGTAGTATTGAGTCATTGTGCCAGTCCTAAGACTAGAAAGTTGAACAAGATGTGGTATGAACTTGGGCAGTTCACACAGCCTCGCTGGGGGAGACAACACATGACAGCAGTGTGGCTTCGGTGATGGTGAGGTTCTGAGTGTTCACACTTTGTATGTGGAGGCTCAGTGGCCGCTGAGCTAGATGGCAGCTAAGCTGGATGGGCAGCTCTGCTAGTTTGGGACAAGGTGATTGTGGAAGGCTTCCTAGGTATAGCAACAGCTGCCTGCTCTGTGAATTCAAGTTCATAGAGGAACACATATTTATTATGTGTGTAAGCTGATGTTGAATACAAGGCGAATTAAAATACTAGCTCTGTACCAGCTCTTTTACAAAGGTAAACTCATGCCAGGAGCTAGAAGGTCTTTGAGCTTGCCAGTCTGCCTCTCTTTCTTTTCTGTTTTTGATTCTGCCTTTTAGTATTGTATCTGCTCACTTTAAGGTATTTCCATTCAAGCTTGGAATTGAAGCTGGAAGTGACATCTACTCAGTATAGCCTGAGAAGGGTTACTGTTATTTATTATTATTATTATTATTATTATTATTTGAAATGGAGTCTCGCTTTTGTCTCCCAGGCTGGAGTGCAGTGGTATCATCTTGGCTCACTGCAACCTCTGCCTCCCGGGTTCAAGCCATTCTCCTGCCTCAGCCTCCTGAGTAGCTGGGATTACAGGCGCTCACCATCGTACCTGGCTAATTTTTGTACTTTTAGTAGAGATGGGGTTTCACCACGTTGGGCAGGCTGGTCTTGAACTCCTGACCTCAGGTGATCCGCCTACCTCAACCTCCCAAAGTGCTGGGATTACAGGCATGAGCCACCGTGCCCGACCGATTACCATTATTTTATTGTAGCCTTCTGTCCAGTCACTTATCCTTTCTGGGTTTTTAAATAAAATAATATTGCTGTGGGTACCTAGTAACTGTTTTTCTCCTGGATAGACACAAACAGCAATAATAGTACTCTGTAGAAAAAGAATTTAAGTGAAGTAAAAGAAAAAGGCTACTTTGAGAATATGAAAGTTTTGAGGGACTTTGTGGAATTTTTTTTATATTTCATATTTGGAAACTGTTTAAGTCTCATTTTCTCTTACCCTGCTGAAGAAAAAGTACCAGTAGCTTTTTATTGTGGATGATTACTATATCAAAAGTATTTACTTGAAAAATATTGAATAGAGTGGACAAACTGGAGAAAGGGGTATTTTTATATCGTTACCTGTGTTGAAATCTTGATTGTGCTGAAAAATTGAATGAGAGTATCACACACCATGCTCCTTGGTTTCCTAGACGTGGCCGTCTGTACTGATTAGAGGTTCTTCTGTATGCAAACAGGTCATATTATTTATATTTCATCCATTTAATTGTCTAGCTGTTTGAATAGAAGTACTCCTAAGGCAGGGATATGGAGAGTATCGCAGAAGTCCTAACAATCTAATGATTCATGAGATTTTTTTTTTTTTAAACTACAGGAGCTTTACCCCTATACAAAAAATCCAATGGAATGGATTCTTTTGAAATGGTTAATTTTAGGAAAAATGACTGCTTCTAATAAATGTCATTGCACTTGTAAATCTGTTCCTTTTGTTACAGTGAAGCTATGATATCTTCTGTGTCTGAAAGAAGTAATTATTTTAAACAGTAGGCAATGCAATTAAAGTTGAAATTTTAAACAGGCGAGAATATAGTCTGATAGGTGTATATTTATATCTTTCAAAGCCGGTAAGATAATGACATTAGGAAAAGTTCTAGCCTGCACATGCAAACACTTTACCTTTAGAATATTATCTTTGAGTCCTTACTAATCTCAGTTGCATGTGAGTGGCTCAGTATACAACTACCAAAAATTAATGTTTGTTAATTATTTATCATTATTGAATATTTTTAGTTAGCTGTTGGTAGAAAATTTGTCCATGTGAATTTTCAGTTTGGCTGTTTGATAATTGTGCTGCATTCTGTTATTTGGTCTTGTAAACTATTTCTGAGTGGTGAAAAAGGAAGCTACATAGCAAACACCTCCGTCTCACTCCTGACTTCTACTCAGTTACCGTTTGCAGAGAAAACCAATGTTATTTATCTTATTGTCACTTGGAATTATCATGCAAGTTTTCTGGTCTTGTTTTAATTGGTTGACGGGAATGATTTTCAAAACTAAAGTTAGATTAAAATTGAGTTTTAATGGATATCTATGAAATAGTTGAGATGTCAAAGAACAGAATTAACATGGTAAGAGTTTTAGGGGTGTATATTTAAAACATTTAAACTATGATGTAGAGAAATGGCTGAAACCAACCTAGAAGGGTTTTTTGGCTGTGCCATGTTTTAGGCTGTCCATTTCTGTGCTGTTATCTGTTACTGCAATAGTCTGATGAGAAAGTAAGCAGTCTGTTACCAATGGCTCGGATTAGTTACCCGATGGGAGTACTTTTCTATTGGTGCTATCTAAAATGGTTATAAATAATTACATTCTGCTATTTTCAGAAAATGGCAGTTACAAGGTGTGCGATAGACATTTGTAAAGTGGCCCACTTTACAGCTTAGGTGGTAATACAGTTTTTACTCTGGAAAGTTCGTCTGAGGGATGAGTGCCTGTGTTGACAGTCAGGAAGAATGTCCGTCTTGGATACATTTGCCGTTTTGTTGCTCCGGTATTTTCTGGCCAGTGAACTCTTTTGTCCTGGAGAAGGGAAAAGATTGGGTGTATTGTGTCTCAGAGCAATTGTTGAGCACTGTTTCCCCACAAACCTTGTTTTGTTTTCTGCAGGTGCAATTTCTTTGTTAGTGATATGGACCCGTATTTAGAATTGGGTGCAAATATTTCCCTCAGGCTTTTTGCATAGAGCGCTTATAATTTATGGTAGTCAAAACCTGCGTACTTCATTTTGGCAGCCCATGGTCACATGTAGATTTTTAAATGGAAATTAACTAAAATTAGAGATTCAGTTAGTTGGTCATAGTTGGCAAGTTTCAGGTACTCAGTAGTTACATGTAGTTAGTAGTGGCCACTGCATTGGACAGCACAGACAAGCACAGATAGAATATTTCCATCACTGCAGAAAGTTCTGTTGTATAGTGCTGACCGTAGTATATGTGGTTCAGTTTCGATAGCCTATGCTACACACAAACACACACACACACACACGCACACCCTTCATAATCTGCAAGCTTTTGTGGTTTTTGTAAAAACTTGAACTCAGTAATTCAATCTCAGATTTACATAGTAGGATATTAACTGTGATGTCGTTTTTCATTGTTTTAAAAAGAAGTATCTTATTTTTTCTTTACAATATTTCTGTTGATTGTTGTTAGAACAGTCATGTAAGAAAAATATGCTCTGTTCCATTTGTCTCACAAAAGGCAAAAATCTGCTGTTTTTCTTGTTCCTTCTGTTTCAGGAAGCAAGAGGCTACTATGAGCAGACTGGGGTTGGACCCCTGCCCGTTGTGCTGTTCAATGGAATGCCCTTTGAAAGGGAACAGCTAGACCCTGATGAGTTAGAAACCATCACAATGCATAAAATCCTGGAGACCACCACCTTCTTCCAAAGAGCAGTGTACTTGGTGAGTCACGTTTCAAGGTGGGATCTTTAGAGAGAACAGTTGGCTGATGTTTTTTGTTGCCTCTATAGTAGGCAGTAAAATTCTTAGTATCACTATTTGGGAGGCTGAGGTGAGAGGATGGTTTGAGGGTAGGAAGTCTGAGACCAACCTGGGCAATATGGCAAGACCCCATTTCTAAAAAATAAATGAAAAAATTAGCTGGGCTTGGTGGTGTGCACCTGTAGTCCTAGCTACTCAGGATGCTGAAGTGGGAGGATCGCTGGAGCCCAGGAGTTTGAGGTTGCAGTGAGCTGTGATTGCCCCACTGTACCCCAGCCTGGGTGACAAAGTGAGACCCTGTCCCGTTAAAAAAAAACAAAAAACAAAAAAATCTATTTTCTATATGCCACTAGTAAGTGGTTTGCAAACTCTTGGCAAGTCCTGCTATGATGAAAATATTCATAAATCTTCTGTATATGGTAATTGAAATAATTAGTATTATTTATTTCAGGATTAAATGTTTATCTTAAAAATTGCAAGCAGTTCTAAGAAACGTTTATTCTGTTTGTAGGAAATTTGGCCTTTGGAGAGACTCAATCTTATTTTTCATTTATATATAAATATTAATATATATAGTTCTTGAGATATAATTCAGACAGCATAGAAGTCAGCCGTTTAAAGGGTAGTTTAATTCAGTAGTTTTTATTCTCTCTACACAGTTATGTAACTACCACCTCTAATTTCAGAACATTATCATCACCCCCAGAAGAAACCCCATATCCAGTAGCAAGGACTCCTCTCCATTTTGCCCGTTTTGTCCTACTCCCCGCCGCCCTGCCACTGGCAAACACAGACCTACTTTCTGCTTCATGAATTTGCTTGTTCTGGACATTTTATCCAAATCAAATTTTCAGAGAACAGGATGTTACTGGACAGATAGCTTGTTGCTCAGAACCCCAACTCTCTAATCATGGTTGGTCTTTCTGGTGTTACCAGCCCCCAGTCTGAGTCATGGCATTAGCACAGTCTCTCGGGGCCCCACTGTGCATCACCCCAGAGTAGAAACCATCACGTGTGATCTGAGGGGCTCACCATGAATCACTGGGTTTACAGTTGACATCCCAGGAACCAGGACCAGCCAGATTATTTACCACACACTGTCCTTTTCTCTTCCCTCCTCTCGTTCTGGAAATATGCATCTGTTGGTACTCTCTCATGTCCCATAGATCTCTTTCTTTATGTCCCTCAGACTGGATAGTCTCAGTTTATCTTCAAATTCACTTGTTCTTTCTTCTGTCAACTAAAATCTGCTGTTGAGCCTCTCTAGTGAATGCTTCATTTCAGTTAGTATAAATCCAGATTTCTAGTTGGTTCTTTTTGATAATTTCCTTAGGTTTATAGATACTATTTCGTGCGATGTAGGTCTTAAACTTTGCTTTGGTAGACTTCATTTCTTTTAGTTCTTGAGTATATTTGAAATCATTTATTTAAATTATTTGTCTAATTAAGTCCAATGTTTGGACTTACTCAGAATAATATATAAACATAATGTAAGAATACACATTATACATTTTACTTATATAATAATAAGAATAGTATGTCTTGGCTCCTTCTCTTCCTGAGTATACACCATACTTTTTTCTTTCTGCATGTATTTTTTTTTGATACAGGGTCTTGCTCTGTCACCCAGGTTAGAGTACAGTGACATGATCTTAGCTCACTGTGGCCTCCAACTCCTGGACTTAAATGATCTTCCCACCTCAGCCTCCCAACTAGCTGGGACTACAGGTGCATGCAACCATACGTGGCTAATTTTTGTATCTTTTTGTGGAGACGAGATCTTGCTGTGTTGCCCAGGCAGGTCTCAGATCTCGAACTCCGGGCCTCAAACGACCTTTCTGCCTTGGCTGCCCACAGTGCTGGGATTACAGGCATGAGCCACAATTTCTGCATATTTAATAATTTTGCTTTTGATAACTAGGACTTTGAAATAATATAATGTGACACTTCTTCACCATACCAGGGTTTGTTTGTGTTGTTCTTTGTTGTTGTTGTGACTGTTATTTGTTTAGTGACTTTCCTGAACCAATTCTTTTTTTTATTTTCTTCCCTTTTTTTGAGACAGAGTTTCGCTCTATCGCCCAGGCTGGAGTGCAGTGGTGCCATCTCGGCTCACTGCAACCTCCGCCTCCTGGGTTCAAGTGATTCTTGTGCCTCAGCCTCCCAAGTAGCTGGGATTACAGGAGCACACCACCACGCCCAACTAATACTTGTATTTTTAGTAGAGTTGGGGTTTCACCACATTGACCAGGCTCTAATTTCAGAACATTGGTCTCGAACTCCTGGCCTCAAGTGGTCCACTCACCTCGGCCTTCCAAAGTGCTGTGATTACAGGCATGTGCCACCGTGCTCGGCCCTGAACCAATTCCTCAACATCTGTATTCTTTTTCATGTGTGGCTTCTGAAGTTTCAGCTTGTTTAACTTACTGGTCAGCTGATGAATGAACAGAGATTTCCTTTGATGCATGAATTCAAAAATCTCCCAGTTTTCCCAAGGGTCTCTGTGTTGCATTGGGGCACACTTTCCGCACTCAATCAGGCAGTTGGCAACTCTGCCTTAGTCTTCTGTTTTTGCTTGCACAGAGCCCCAAGGTTAGAGGCAAGGGTTTAAGGCCTTCTGAGATTTTTCCTGGTCATTCACATACCCCTGGGCATGATGCTTATGGTTGTTCAGATTCCAAGAAGTTTGTCAGAGCTTTTCTTTTTTTTTTTTTTTTTTTTGAGATGGATTCTCGCTCTGTTGCCCAGACTGGAGTGCAGTGGAGTGATCTCGGCTCACTGCAAGCTCTGCCTCCTGGGTTCACGCCATTCTCCTGCCTCAGCCTCCCGAGTAACTGGGACTACAGGCGCCCGCCACCACGCCCAGCCAATTTTTTGCATTCTTAGTAGAGACGGGGTTTCACCCTGTTAGCCAGGATGGTCTCAATCTCCTGACCTCATGATCCACCTGCCTCGGCCTTTCAAAGTGCTGAGATTACAGGCGTGAGCCACCGCGCCCGGCCTGTCAGAGCTTTTCAAAGTCCCTCATGGACATCCCATTCCCCAGCCTTTTTTTTCTTTGTTTTTTGACTAGCTTCATGTTAGCCCATGTGTTTTCTGCCACCTCAGACAGCTGAGATGTTAAACTATTGGCCAGTTGTGTTTGACAGATACCCCAGGGAGAAGGCTGTTGGCACTGAGTGGGGTCTGCTTCAGCCCAAATAAAGAGAAACCCTGAGAATTATCTAGTGTCCTAGTTGTTTTATTTTGGGGCCATTGATTTTCAAGGCTTTGTGCAGCTGGGGAGATGTACATAGTGGGGCAAATTAATTATCACAAAGGTCACTTTCCTTACCAACACTTTTTTTGAGACAGGCTCTCTCTGACAGGCTGGAGTGTAGCGAGTGCGATCATAGCTCACTGCAGCCTTGAACTTCTGGGCTCAAGCAATCCTCCTGCCTCAGCCTCCCAAGTAGCTGGGACCATAGGTGTGTGCCACCACACGAGGCTAATTTTTGTATGTTTTGGAGAGTTGGGGTTTTGCCAGGTTGCCCAGGCCGGTCTCCAACTCTTGGGCTCAAGCAATTTGTCTACTTCGGACTCCCAAAGTGCTGGGATTGTAGGTGTGAGCCACTGTGCCTGGCTAATATTCCATTATAAAAAATAAATAGCTGGGCGTGGTGGTACATGCCTGTAATCCCAGCTATTCGGGAGGCTGAGGCAGGAGAATCGCTTGAACCCAGGAGGCCAAGGTTTCAGTGAGCCAAGATTGTGACATTGCACTCCATCCTGGGTGACAAGAGCGAAACTGTCTCAAAAAATATATAAATAAAGTAAAATAAACGTTTACTTCATTCCCTAGTATTGGACATTACTTCTACATTTTCACTAGTTACAAACAGTGCTACAGTGAATATTCTAATATGTATATACCTTTGTACATTGTCTTGAAAAATACCAAGTACTAGAAAATTTGAACTAAATACACTACAGAAAGATGTGTTACCAGCCAGTTGTGGTGGCTGACGCCTGTAATACAACACTTTTGAGAGGCCGAGGCTAGAGGATTAGTTGAGGCCAGGCATTGTGGCATGTACCTGTAGTCTGAGCTACTTCGGGAGGCTAAGGCAGGAAAGTTGCTTGAGAATTGAAGCTGTAGTGGGCTATAATCATGCCACTGCACTGAGCCTGTGCGACAGAGCATGACCTTGTTCCTTTAAAAAGAATTAAGAGATACGCTATGCCAATGGTATGAAATTCAAAACATAGAGATGTAAATGAAGAGAAACTTTTAGCTATACACTCCTGTCCTACTCATTATTTCTTCCTCAAGACAACTACCGTGTGTCTGTGTGTGTGTGCACGCATGTGTGCATGTGTGTGTATACAAGAGCTGGTTAGAAGGTATTACATTTACAATTATTTAATAACTTTTTTAAACAAATGTTTATTCTTATATGTACAACAGGCTTCAAAACACTTCATTCCAGCTATAGATGGCAAAAGGTGCTATGGCAGGGAATACAGATGTTTAAATAGGAATGAAATCAAGGGTCACCATCTCCTCAAGGCACAAGGCACAGCTTACTTGTTGCTAGATTTTTTTTTCTTTTCTTTTTTTGAGACGGAGCCTTGCTTTGTCACCCAAGCTGGAGTGCAGTGGTGTGATCTTGGCTCACTGCAACTTCTGCATCCCAGATTCAGGCGATTCTCCTGCCTCAGCCTCCTGAGTAGCTGGGATTATAGGCGCCCGCCACCATGCCTGGCTAATTTTTGTATTTTTAGTAGAGACAGCGTTTTGCCATGTTGGCCAGGCTGGTCTTGACTCCTGACCTCGGGTGATCCACCCACCTCAGCCTCCCAAAGTGCTGGGATTACAGGCATGAGCCACTGCACGCGGCCCAGATTTCTTAATTTCACCTGCGGCCAGAGGACCCTTCCCCATAGACTTCGATTTTAGCTCCTGTTTTTGTTTCTGCTTGAAAGTCTTACGTTCCTCGTCCATCTCTTTGGCCTGCTTCTTGGGCTGTTTCAGCAGCACCTTCACAGCCAGACATGGCTCCTGCCATGCCTTCCCCAGGGCCCTGCCCCGCTACCTTTAACATTTTTGTAGACTTTGGCAAATTCCCCTCCTTGAACTAGATAGGCTTCTAATTGGAGTCAAGTCGATTTATAATCTTGACCAAAGTTGTGTACATGGGCCAACATGGACAGTGAGCCATCTAATGCCTTTGTCTTTTGATTTGTATGGTTGGTTCATATGCTTCTTATTAAATAGCTACAAACAATGTCTAATTAGAATTATTTAGACTTAAATGTGTATATTTGATTCACATCTTTATCTTGAAAATGACTTTAGGTGGGGCGCGGTGAGAGAGGATCTCTTGAGCCCAGGAGTTTGAGACTAGCGTGGGCAATGTGGTGAAACCCCATCTGTACAAAAATGCAAAAGTCAGCTGGGCGTGGTGGCACATGCCTGTAGTCCCAGCTATTTGGGAGGTTAAGGTGGAAGGATCCCTTGAGCCCTGGAGGTTGAGGCTGCAGTGAGCTGTGGTTCTGATTATACTGCTGCACTCCAGCCTGAGTGACAGAGCAAGACCTTGTCTCAAAGGAAAAGAAGAAAATGGCTTTAAAGTGTACTTGTATGTTAAATATTTTAAGTTTGATAAGTCTGCACAGTTGTTGACACATGGCTCTGAGATCACCCTCAAGAAGTGTGACTATTTCTGTAATATGAGCTGTGCGAAAGGGAAGAATGAATAACAAATGATTTCTCATCCTCTCGTTGTAATTCTGACTCTGGAGACGTAGGGTTACTTGGATGGCTGAGATTGAACCAAGATGGGAGTGATTTTTATTACAAAGTATATTAACTGCTTGAGAGAAGACCTTTGGCTTTCTCTTTTTTTTTTTTCCTTGAGACGGAGTTTCGCCCTGTAGGCCAGTACAGTGGCATGATCCTGGCTCACTGCAACCTCTGCCTCCCAAGTTCAAGTGATTCTCCTGCCTCAGCTTCCCGAGTCGTTGGGATTACAGGCACCTGCCACCATGCCCGGCTACTTTGTATTTTTAGTAAAGTTGGGGTTTCACCATGTTGGCCAGGCTGGTCTTGAACTTGTGACCTCAAGTGATATGCCTGCCTCAGCTTCCCAAAGTGCTGGGATTACAGGCGTGAGCCACCACTCCCGGCCTGGGTTTGCATTTCATAATCACTTTGCATTGGCTTTGTGGGTTTGAGTAAGTTATTTAACCTTTCTGTGCCTTAGCTTCCTCATCTTTGCAATGAATGTCAACAGTATCTGCCTCACGTTGTTGACAGAGGTAGAGATGCTGTAGGTGATGTGCCCAGGTATGCTTGGCAATGACAGGGACCAAGAACATATTAACTTCTGTCCTAACTATTATTAGCACAGAGGAAGCAGTTTACAAAGTTAATAATTTTTTAGTTCCTAATGAATTATTATTGCTAACATTTGCTTTACACTCCCCCCTCAACCTCCCATTTTTTTTTTCTTGCAGGGTGAAGTGCCCCCTGATCAAGACGTGGTAGAGTATATCATGAATCAGCCAAACGTCGTTCCACGAATCAATTCTAGGATTTTGACAGCTGAACGAGACTACCTGGATTTAACAGCGAGTAGTAAGGAGCATTTCAGGAACAACCTTACACTTTTTTTGACTTGTGCTTCAGAGTCTTTACATTTTTCAGATTTTAATATTCCGATTATCTTCTGCAGTGTTCAGAGGATAGCCCAAGATTGTGAAAAAATTTTATGTGTAAACTCTTTGCACCTTTAGTTCATGGTATGAGCTTCTAAATTCACAAGAGTTTCCTCCTAAAGAAGAAAACATCTTCCTGGGCAAAAGTCTGTGAACTTTGAAACATATTTAGTGCCATTTAAATGCCAACTGTACAGACAATAGATGATGAGAATGGGCCTGGGTTGTTGGCTTCCCTCGTCATAAAGAGTTCTCTTTCTTCATCCTCATTCTAGAATGAGTCAACAAATATCTCACTGAATTTCACTGTGAGAACTTAGGAAGGCCTTTAGCAGCTTCATCAAGATATAATGTATATGCTGTAGAACTCAACCTTTTAAAGTATACAATTCAATGGTTTTTTAATGAAAAAAAACCCCACAAAGTTTGTGCAGTCATCACCACTATCTAATTTTACATCATTATCATCACCCCCCAGAATTCCCCAAAATTCCATATACCTATTAGTAGTCACTCTCTGTTCTTCCCTTCCCCTATCCCCTGGCAACAACTAATCTACTTTCTGTTTCTATGGATTTGCCCATTCTAGACATTTCATATAATTGGAAGCCTTTCGTGCCTGGCTTCTTTACTTTAACGTGTTGTTAAGGCTTATGCATGTTGTTGTGTACGTCAGCATTTCATTCCTTTTTATAGCCCACTTTATGGATAGTCCACATGTATCTGTTCCTCAGTTGGTGGACACTTGGGTGTTTTCTGCTAGAATACCTTACAAGGGCCAAATATGTTAAGCCCAGGTGCAATTTGTTCCTTGTGCCTTCCTCGAGACTCTGAGGCCTCTTCAGCAAACACCTGGAAATAGATGGAGCTGTCATCACTAGCCCATGAAATCTCACTGGGGAAGGAAAGATGTGTGTAATGAAGTCATAACCAGCTATTTATTGTTATAGTTGAGTATAATGAACATATCAATCTATTTATGGTTGTTAATGCATTATCTCTAATATACTTGAAACTGAAAGTTTCTTTTAGGTAGAGGAAAAATACATATATACACACACACACACACCCCCCCCCCCCATACACACCTCTATACATAAGCACACACACACTGAGGAAGAAGTATAAATGTAGGCTTATATTTGAGAAAGAAGCTACCCGTGAGCTTTTTCTTCACAGCTGGGTTTTCCTTTCTTTCCTGAAGTTTCAGTAGAGCAAGGTGAGCGTGTCGTGGCTCTTTGTCCTGTTTGTTGTTTTCAACATGTTTATTCAAGTTTAAGACAACCTTTAAACTTGAAGGGTTGTCTCTGGAATACACATGAATAAGGAACATAATAGTGGTTTTCTTTTAGAATTTCCTTTTCCATTGAGTGTTGCAGCAATGAGCTATGAAACAGCGCTAGTCCGCAGTGGCAAAGATGCCACCTGTCAGCTGAACCCAGTGCAGACATCAATTAGGAGGCACTGGCATCCTCCTGACCTGGTGGTGGTGGCACCATCACCCAGGTTTCTTTGGCTTTTGGTGTCCTGGAACCTTTTTAGTAGGATACTAATTTTTACTGGCATGGTGTTCTCTCCCTTCCCCTGCATGATATCATGGACCATGTGTGACTTATTTTCTACTGTTTTCCTGAATAGTATGCTATGGATAGTAGGTGTTCAGTGTGCATTGTCGAGTAACAGTGTAGATGGATGAGCATGTGCACAGATGAATAGATGGGTGGGTAGGCAGGCAGGGTGTGTGTGGCAGACGGTGATGAGAAGGCTGACGTTTGTATAGGGTGCAATAATGTTTAAGACTGGGGAGATTGTTAGAGGGTTTACACTACTAGGCTGGAGACCATTTTGTAGCCTGTAAGAAATTACTGGGTGGTTTAGAGCGAGAGAATGACTTGATGAAACTGGAATTCTAGGAATAATAATCTGAGGGGAAATGAATAACGAGGATTGCCCTTTGACACTAATTGGAGAAGGGACATATCTAAAAAGAGTGGAAATGACCTTTTATTTCTGTTAAGGGTCTAAAAGGTGATATTTTGTTAGACCTGAAAAATAAAAATCAGTTTTCTTATGTATTTTCTCTTTAACCCCTGCTTCCTCCATAGGAGCAGGAAGAGCTTGCTCTACTGGCTGGACTAGGGAAGGGAGAAATGAGTTAAGGAGATCTCTTTGAGACTGTTCTCCAGTTGACAAGTGACAGGAATGGGAATGGGATGAATTTCAACCATTAAACTGACACGTACTTATATGGTAGCTGTGTGAGATATGTATGTTTTCATCAGCCTTGTGTCTTTGATGTGCGACTTCAATAGGGATAGGGGCCATGTTGTGAAGTTGTTCAGTAAACATGGAACTTAATATACTTCACTCACGCATTTCTATAAATCTTATATGATGATCAAGTCAGGTTATCAGTTGAAAAGAATAGATTGGACTGGAACTAATATATACGTATTTCATTTTTTCTCCCAGATAACTTCTTTGTGGATGATTATGCTAGATTTACTATCTTGGATTCCCCAGGCAAGACTGCTGCTGTAGCCAATAGTATGAACTATCTGACAAAGAAAGGTAATCCATTTGAGGCTTATTATCTTGCATTCAACATTTTTTTGAAAGTATTTGCATATTCTTCTTAGTGTGCAAATCAAGAGAAAAAAGGGAGAGACTTCATAATTTTTCTTATTTCTTACAATGCTTTGAGTCTAGAAAATATCTTATTTAAAATTTAATTCTTTGTATATTTGTTGAAAATATACATTTGTTTAAAACTTCAAATGTCTTCATAAATTTCGTATTACCTGTTTTGCATTTTGACTTTAGTCAAAAGGAAAATATTTCATAGTTCAAATGGAAAAACATTTGTGATATAAAAGTGGGTTAATGGATTAAAAATGACAGTATAGGGTTAATATTATTTTGGGGTTTATAAGATAAAGTTGGTTTTAGAAAGCCTTGTAGAATCTTTGAAGCTGATTTTAGGTAGAGGTATTTATTTAGGCTAAGATTGTGTAAAATGACGCCCCATTAGTGGCGGACAGATTCTGTCCCCTTTGGGTCAGTGCTTCAAAAAAGCACTGGCTGTCTCTTAAGGCAGCTATTTTTACCGCCTTTTTTAATCCCCGCTGTGGTTTCTCCCCGAGAGAAGTTCTGGTTTCCCAGCTATATGTAAAGTACAAGCAGTTACTCCATTTGGTTCTTTAAATAAACTGTTTCTTAGGGTACTGGGACAGCACCATGATGCCGACAGGACTAAGCAGCAGGAAGAACCATAGACCATGTTAGACATTGTTTAGACTTTTGACTGTTACAGTAGGCATTCATTACAGAAATGATACTTTCTTTTTTTCTACCCTCTTTTCTTTACCTTTGTCCAGGAATGTCTTCCAAGGAAATCTATGGTAACTTAAATCTTCAAAATGTTCTATTTCTTAATTTTCTTCTTTGGTTTCTGTGACCATTGTAATTTAGAATTTATCAACACTTAATTGTACCGTTTCTGGAATCTGTGGGTAACAGGAAGCTATATCAATGTAGATAATTTTTTTTTTTTTTTTTTTTGAGACGGAGTCTTGCTCCATCACCCAGGCTGGAGTGCAGTACCGTGATCTCGGCTCACTGCAAGCTCCGCCTTCTGGGTTCAGGTGATTTCAAGTGATTCTCCTGCCTCAGCCTTCCAAGTAGCTGGGATTACAGGTGCCCACCACCACGCCCTGCTAATTTTTTTGTATTTTTAGTAGGGACGGGGTTTCACCGTGTTGGCCAGGCTGGTTTTGAACTCCTGACCTCAAGTGAGCCACCCACCTCGGCCTGCCGAAGTGCTAGGATTACAGGCATGAGTCACCATACCTGGCCAATGTAGATACATTCTGTATAAACATTTGTGAATAATTATTTTCAGAAAATAACAAATTAATGTGATTAAAAATGACAATATGTTACCCACATGTTCAAAGGTGGTTTTTCATTTTACATGCTAACAGATGCCCAGACCACAGTAGAATTAATCAGTGCATGTTCCTAGTCTATAACTAAACTCTGTGGGAAGATTCCTCTGCTTTCATTATAGTAAAGGTTTACCACTTTTTCTTCTATCTTTATTAAGCTTGTCATTTTCTTTTTGCATGGTTCTCACAAATTATTTGGTCAATTTCATTTTCAGAATGTTGAAACACAGAATGTGCTTTTCTCCTCCAACTCAATTAACTGTTTTTGTTTTTCTACAGATGATTCTTTTATTAGGCCAGTCACTTTTTGGATTGTTGGGGATTTTGATAGCCCTTCTGGACGGCAGTTACTGTATGATGCCATCAAACATCAGGCAAGTATCTGTGACTTCATTTTACGTTTTTGTTTGCAGCTGTAGTTGTCCTCATGGGCGTCACTGTGCGGCTCGGGTTGTTCAGTGGGAGTTCGGAGTCCTGCTTTCTTAATGCTCGAGGGAACGGAGCATCGTATCTATAGAGCTCTGCCAGCTCTCAAGAAAAGAGATCTAAGACTACAGTATCCAGGCTTTGTTGAATGGGGTAGATTCTTACAGAGAAAAAAATAAATAGCGAGATCCTCATCATAGACAAGTTTTATCACATGCCTGTTCATGTTCTTGGAGCAGAGTTGCTCCAACAATTGTGTTGTCTGCTGTATCGGGGACATGGAGTCCTTACCACGACAGAGGTCTGGACGTGGGGGTAGTAGCACACAGGAATGGTAGTGTGTGTGTTTAGTAGAAGTAGATCCAGATGCACTGAGGGATACACACATAGACGTTCTGAAAAGATACGCTGCCGTGAATAGCTGGGCTTGAGTGAGTGGCAGTGGCAGGTGGTTGGGAAGCAGCTGATTGTTCTGGAGAGTGTCATTGTTGGAGGATGAGATGGCAAAATTATTCTTCCTGAGCTGTTTCAGTTTGCGTCTTCATCCATGCCTCACAACCCTCCTCATGGTCCCCTTTCCACCCTATAACTGGGAAGGCTTACTGAAATAAGGAACTATCCAGGTGGTTTCAGTTTCACTCATGTGCCGAGTGCCTTTATTGTTCAAGGAGTGAACCAAATGCTGTGGTCAATTCGAAGTTAGATCAGGGCAGTTCTAGCTAAGGGCAGTAGTTATATGTGAAAGGCACTCTAACACAAATGCAAAAATCTTCACATGGTGGTAAGGTGGGAGAATGGGGAAGGAGAGTTGCATTTTTTAATAACTATTTTAATTGAAGTAAAATGTAGGTTCACAAGAAGTGCTTAAATCATAGGATACACAGTGTCACAAAGAGAACACACTCTTGTGACCACCACTCAGGTCAAAAAATAGAGAATTCTCAAATTCCTGAAAGCCCTCCCACACTTGTGCCTAGACACTACCCCTCTTCCCTCGTCTCATATTAGCGAATAGGTTTGCCTATCTTTTAGTTTAGTAAAATGGAATCTTATGCAATTTCATTTGTGTTTGTCTTCTTTCCCCAATCTTTTGTGAGATTTATTCATGTTGTTACAGGTAGGTGTATATAATAATCCTTTTTCATTCTGTAGTATTATATTGTATGGCTGTACCGCAAAGTTTTGTTTGGTGAAGTTATTTGAAGGACAGCTGGGATTTTAGCTTGGTGCTGTTCTAAGACTGCTGCGACGAAATTCTTGTATGTCTTTTGGTACACCCAAATATAAATTTCTATTGCTTATGTTATTGGTACGAGCCCTGTTTTGGGAAGGCCATGTGAATGAAGAAGGGTTTGAGCAGAGCACTGAAAACACTTGTAACACAAGTGTGTTAGAAGAATACAAAATGTGTTGGGTAGAGATGGGACTCTGAGGGTCTGTAATTTATGCTATATTTACAGGGGTGGTAAGAAATGAAGTTGGAAAGGTGGGCTAGGGGCCACTTCATGTAAGGTTTTGAGTGCTTCATGATGGCATTTTAATTTTATTCTGAATGCAGAGAACTGCTTGAGATTTTTTTTTTTTTTTTTCCAGACAGATTCTTGCTCTGTTGCACAGGCTGGAATGCGGTGGCGTGATCTCGGCTCACTGCAAGCTCCACCTCCCAGGTTCATGCCATTCTCCTGCCTCAGCGTCCCAAGTAGCTTCACCGTGTTAGCCAGGATGGTCTCGATCTCCTGACCTCGTGATCTGCCTGCCTCGGCTTTCCAAAGTGCTGGCATTACAGGCATGAGCTACTGTGCCTGGGCGAGACTGTTTTTTCTTTTTTTTGAGATGGAGTCTTGCTTTGACACCCAGGCTGGAGTGCAGTGGCGCAATCTCGGCTCACTGCAACCTCCACGTCCCGGGTTCAAGCGATTCTCCTGCCACAGCCTCCCAAGTAGCTGGAATTACAGACGCCCGCCACCACGCCCGGCTAATTTTTTATATTTTTAGTAGAGATGGGGTTTCACTCTATTGACCAGGCTGGTCTTGAACTCCTGACCTCGTGATCTGCCCGCTTCGGCCTCCCAAAGTGCTGGGATTACAGGCATGAGCCACTGCACCCGGCTTGAGACTTTTAAGAGAGATACTATTTGCTACTTATTGAACATGACCGATGTTAATGCTTGCTTTTTAAGTTCAAAAATATCTACAATATGACTCCCATTTCCCATTGTGTGAACAGAAATCCAGTAACAATGTTAGAATAAGCATGATCAATAATCCTGCCAAAGAGATAAGCCACGAGAACACTCAGATCTCCAGAGCAATCTGGGCAGCTCTCCAAACTCAGACTTCCAACGCTGCTAAGAACTTCATCACCAAAATGGCCAAGGAGGGGGCTGCAGAGGCCCTGGCTGCAGGAGCTGACATTGCGGAGTTCTCTGTTGGGGTAAGGCTCTGAGCCTCTCATGAGGCTGCCCCATTCTGTCTGCCACGGAAGCTCACCCACTACAGCTTCCGTGGTCCATTCATGATCGTGATTTGTCATTTTAGTCCTGAGTCTCAGGGAATTCTTTTTTAATTTGGAAGAATATTGCCAAGAAATAATTCTGTCATGTTCCCTTTATTACTTTTAACCTTGCCTAGCTTTTGTGTGGTGCATGATTTGAGCTTTTGTGAGTTTTAAGTGTGGGGCCATTTGTTATGTACAATTTTTAAAAGAGACAATTTGGCTTATTTATAGAGCAACTTGTGAGCCAGTTATGGGTTCAAGGCTTACACGTTCTTGATGTGTTTCCAGAATAAGCCTGTGTTTATTCATTTATATTTTGTTACTTATCACAGTTTTGTAGGTTTTAAATTTTTCACAGAATGATGAGTATACACTATTTGACGTTTCAGTTAGGAAAAGAGGCTGTCCCTGGAAATTAGCAAGGTTTAAAAATGCAGAGTGAAGGAATGATAATAGTCTGCCAGTCGAACAAATCACAGGAAAAGATAAGGAAATAGCAGTTACTCTAAGTAGTAGGGAGATGGCGGGGAGACTGGAGAATTGACACATCTTAATTATGAAAATTAGTTATTACTTCCCAGGGAAAGAAAATTTTGTGGTTTGTTCACTGTGTTTATTTGTTTATATGATTTGCTTAATAACGACTCTTTTTCCTTAATAACGATTACTTTCCTAGGGAATGGATTTCAGTCTTTTTAAAGAGGTCTTTGAGTCTTCCAAAATGGATTTCATTTTGTCTCATGCCGTGTACTGCAGGGATGTTCTGAAGCTGAAGAAGGGACAGAGGGCAGTGATCAGCAATGGAAGGGTGAGGATTTGTCAAGCTTGACTTCACATTAGATCCGTGAACAGTCTTTGCAGCATTCTCCTCTGAAGCTAGTAAACTCTTCAAACAGAGCCACTCTTTTTTCAAAGGTGATTGGGGTTTATGAAGTGCCGTTGATGTTTCTGCCTCCTATTTCCAAGGAGCTGTGCTTTTTGACACAGACAAATACCCCCGTATGGTAGAGCCTTCCTGCTGTGGATTTGTGTCCTGCGAGTGTGTGAGGCGGGGAGAGTGTGGTGGCTCTCAGAAAGTCAGGCGGTACGGCCTTTGTACATAAAGTAGCCTTTGTTGTTTTTATTCAGGGAGAATTAATGGAAACTACGTTACGATTTTATTTTACTCTGGAGTTTGCTTACTGTAACATACTGTGATGCACACAGGTTGACACTGTGTCCTTGAGGAGTTGATAAGTAAATAACTGCAAGTATTTGTTTTGGGCTTCACTTTCTGTTATTTCACTGATTTTATCTAGACATGTACCTGTCTCAGGTCTTTAGGGTGATCTGGTATATGAGGTAGCCTGAGGACGCCAGAGGGTTCCTTACCAGCTTGCTGAGTGCAGGCAGCCTTCCAGCTCTGAGCGCCCGCTCTTCTCTCCTTCACAGATCATTGGGCCACTGGAGGATAGTGAGCTCTTTAATCAAGACGATTTCCACCTCCTCGAAAATATCATCTTAAAAACCTCAGGACAGAAAATAAAATCTCATATTCAACAGCTTCGGGTAGAAGAAGATGTGTAAGTTTTGCCGTACGAGGAATTACAGGGGTTATATAATTGGACTTTCCTCATTGATCAGTTAGGATTGTATGTTGTTACTCATACTACATATCCCAAGGTGTTTTATTTCCAGTTTTAAAATCTAACAGTACTCTTCAATTCCAGTTTTAATGTATGCTTCTGTTGAAACAAGATAATTTATTTTGTAGGGTACTCTTTAAAGAACGGAATTAGTTCTCTCTGTTTTTATTTTTATGATTTTTGGTTGTGGAAAATTTCAAATATATGCGGAAGTAAAGAGGCTAGTTTATTTATTACCTGGAATACTTATGTAAAGTGATACTTTTCCTCATTATCTATTTGGTTACCCTTCAGTTTTATTGTGTTCAGGAAAGGAAAGGCAGTTTAAATCTTTCTTTTATTTATCAGTGCAGAATACTGACTTGTTTCCCTTGTATCTTCAAAGCTGTGATGAATTGGTGGTTGTTGGTTTTTTAATTTTAATTCTTTCAGTGTTTTTATAACCTGATTATTTTAGTGTGTTATTTTTCTTAATGGAAGAAAATGAATTGTTTGGATGAACCCTGGAGTCCATTGTTACATATACGTAGATTCTGCGTTAACTATCAAATAACTGGGTAGTTGGAAGATCTATTTCTGTGTTTAAGTTTTGAGGAGCCACAGTACCTTTCCCACAGTAGCTGTACCATTTTACATTCCCATTGACAATGCTCAGGGGTCTGGTTTCTCCACATCCTCACCGCACTTGTAATTTTCTGGTGGGGGGAGGGGTTTGTGTGTTTGCTTTTTATAATAGCCATCCTCGTGGGTGTGAAATGCTGTCTCCTTGTGGTTTGATTCACGTTTCCCTAATGATTGGTGATGCTGAGCATCTTGTCATGTGCAGATTGGCCGTTTATATATCTTTGGGAAAATGTCTATTCAAGTCCTTTGCCCATTTTTAATTGCGTTGTTTTTCGTTGTTGAGATGTAGCAGTTCTTTATACATTCTGGATGTCACTTTCTTACCAGATACATGATTTGTAAACATTTTCTCCCGTTCTGTGGAGATGTGTTCTTTGATGCATAGTTGGAGATACAAAATTTAAAAGTTCTGGCCGGGCGCGGTGGCTCAAGCCTGTAATCCCAGCACTTTGGGAGGCCGAGACGGGCGGATCACGAGGTCAGAAGATCGAGACCATCCTGGCTAACATGGTGAAACCCCGTCTCTACTAAAAAATACAAAAAAAAAAACTAGCCGGGCGAGGTGGCAGACGCCTGTAGTCCCAGCTACTCGGGAGGCTGAGGCAGGAGAATGGCGTAAACCCGGGAAGCGGAGCTTGCAGTGAGCTGAGATCCGGCCACTGCACTCCAACCCGGGCGACAGAGCGAGACTCTGTCTAAAAAAAAAAAAAAAAGTTCTGCTCGGGCGTTTGCAGTGAGCCGAGATTGCACTACTGCACTCCAGCCTGGGTATAGAGTGAGACTCTGTCTCAAAAAAAAAAAAAAAAAAAGTTCTGCTGAGTTTTTTTCTTACGTCCTCATACTACAGAGTTCAAGAGAAGTGTTGACTTGGATAGCTGTCAGAGTCAGCTGTTGCCATGTCTTGTATGACCTGGGAAGAAATCTTTTCTCATTTTGGCCGGTACCGGGGCTACAAATAAGGAGGATCCCTCTTACCTCAGTGACTCCTGAGTGATGCCCCTTGTCCCGACCTGTGAAACGCTTCCCTTGACGTAGGCCAGGAGGTACTCGTGACTTGAAGCAGCCATGTCACAGGCATAGGCTTGGTGTGGCGTGCTGTTGGACCATTGCAGGGAGCTCCTTGGAGTCTTTTTGGGTGATGTAATTGCCAGACTGTGCCTAGAAGACTTGCCTTTTGCCAACGAGAGATGGCTCTCTATCTTTCCTGGGTGAATTTAGGGAAATCAGGTAGTCATGGGGCCAAAAGACGAATGCTAAAACTCTTAGGCTTCCCAAAATTACCTTGTCTGCATTGGGTTTTCATTAGTGCCAGAGCTGCTCCACCTTGGAGTGGCCCCCTTCCCAGTGACAGCCACAGCTTTCATTCATGACCCAGTCTGCATCCCCAAGGCTGCCCTGAAGCTTAGCTCTGTACACTTTGATCATTGTGCTTCATCAGCCTTCAGGGAGTTTCTTGTTGGCCTGCTCACCCCAGTTCACGTAACCAAGTGCCCCTTGACATGTTTTGTAACCCTGTGACCCATCACAGGAAGAGAATGGCCTGTATTATATATATTTGGCATCTATATTGAGAAGTTGAACCAAAATAGTTAATTTGATGTATTTGCTAGGTTCAAAGAAAATGTATGGGCTTAATTACAGTTCAAATACATTTTGCAAGTGCTCTTTTAAAATTCTTATTCAGGATTTAGTCTTTGGTTCAGCAAGTTGGAGTTTTTTTTTTTTTTCAGGTTTAGTTCAAGATCTTTTTCAGTTGGAAATCAATTTTAGAAGGGGCAGGGACAATAGTGGTTCACTGCAGTGTTGATTATAATAGTGAAATTAGAAACAACATAGATGTTCAATAGTTGGTTGGTTGAATATTTAGATTGTTTTGTGTCCATAAATACAACATTATGCAGTCATAAATATATTGAAATAGGCCGGGCACGGTGGCTCACGCCTGTAATCTCAGCACTTTTAGTTGAGGCAGGCAGATTGCATGACCCCAGGAGTTCAAGACCAGCCTGGGAAACATGACAAAACCCTCTCTGTACTAAAAATACATAAAAATTAGCTGGGCCTGGTGGTGCACTCCTGTAGTCCCGGTCACTCGGGAGGCTGTGGCGGGAGAATCACCTGAGCCTGGAAGGTCGAGGATGCTGAGATCGAGCCTTGGGCAACTAGAGTGAGACCCTGACTAAAACAAACAAGCAAAAATATTGAAATCCCACTGTATTTATTAACCAAGGAAAGGATTTTTATAATATGTTGTAAGTGAAAAAGTAGGCTGTCGGTTAGTATAATTTGTTTATATGTTTTTAAAACTATAGAATTATAAGCCAAAATATCGGAGCTTATTTCTTGATATTATGTGTAACTTCAGTTTTTGCCTTTGTGTTTATTTTCCAGTGAATTATTACTCTAATAGTCATAAAAAGTAATAGTTTTAAAAGGACAAGGGAGAATGTAAATAATAGTGACAGCCTGTAATGGGCCAGGGCCTCAGCCAGGTGCATTGCAGAGTTTCATGCAGTTTTACTAGAGTCATGCGGAGTGGGTGCTGTCTCCATCTCACGTGTGGGAAAAGGAGTAACTTCTCCAACGTTATACTACTAATCACTCTTTCTTAGTCCTGTCAGTACAGACTTTATACCTGGTTCAAACCATCTTGTTAGCATTCAGTATTTGGGCTGATGATATGTTTGGCAATAATTGGAAAACTTTCAGTTAAAAAGATGCTAAGATTTCTCTGACCCCTTCTTTCAGGGCAAGTGACTTGGTAATGAAGGTGGATGCTCTCCTGTCAGCACAACCCAAAGGAGATGCAAGAATCGAGTACCAGTTTTTTGAAGACAGACACAGGTATAGAATTAATGTTGAATTTGTGCATGTTCTTGAATATTAAACTCTTACATTTGCCTTTACCTCAGCTCCTTCATTTTACCATATAAGATTTATATGTAAGTTCTTATAGGAATCGAACATTTGTTTGGTGTGCAGTTTATAATACATATATTTGCATTCATAGATAAAATTCATATGCAAATCTCGTTGCATGAAAACTGACATTTATTTCTAACTAAATCTGAAATAACTCTTAGTGCACCCTTGTAGTAGAAAACAGACTGCATTTATTAAACAGAGCAGTTGTACTTTTCTTAAATTCAAGTATATACAAAGGCAGGTCAGGGTAGCTCATGCTTGTAATTCCAGCACTTTGGGAGGCTAATGTGGGAGGATTGCTTGAGCCCAGAAGCTTGAGACCAGCGAACAAAGGGAGACCTGTCTCTACAAAAACATTTTAAAACATTAACTGGGTGTGGTGGCATGAGCATGTTGTCCCAGCTACTCTGGAGGTAGAGGCTGCAGTGAGCCATGATCGCATCACTGCACTTCCAGCCTGAACAACAGGGTCTTTTTGTGAGACCCTGTCTCACAAAAAAATAGATTGGCTGGGCGTGGAGGCTCACGCCTGTAATCCCAGCACTTTGGGAGACTGAGGCCGGCAGATCACCTGAGGTCAGGAGTTTGAGACCAGCCTGGCCAACATGGTGAAACCCCATCTCTACAAAAATACAAAAATTAGCCAGTCGTGGTGGCAGATGCCTATAATCCCAGCTACACGGGAGACAGACAGGAGAATAACTTGAACCCAGGAGGTGGAGGTTGCAGTGAGCAGAGATCGTGCCTGGGAGACAGAGCAAGACTCTGTCTCAAAATAATAATAATAATAAAATAAACAGATTATTAAAGTACTTGTGTCGTTCATATTTTATTGAAAACTTTTTTTTAATTAAAAACAGGGTTTCATTCTGTCTTCTGCGCTAGGATGCAGTAGCGTGATCTCAGCTGACTGCACCCTCCACCTTCTGTGCTCAGGTGATATTCCTACCTCAACCTCCTGTGTAGAAGGGACCACAGGTTCTTGCCACCATGCCTGGCTAATTTTTGTATTTTTTATAGAGATGAGGTCTCACCGTGGTGCCCAGGCTGCTCTCAAACTCCTAGGCTCAGTTATTCACCTGCCTCAGCCTCCCAAGGTACTGGGATTATAGGCGTGAGCCAAGGTGCTTGGCCAAAAACTTTTGTTTTAAATAAGCTTAGCATAATGAGGGAGTTTGCCTTTTTGTTCTTCACTTTTTTGTTTTGAAAAGTTTAAAACCTAGAAATAGTTGAAAGACTAATATAATGAGCATCCAAATGTCCTTCACTTAGATTCACCTGTTGTTAGTGTGTCACATTTGCTTTATCTCCGTCATCTGCACATGTGCATGGTGTGTGTGTGTGTCTGCACGTGTGTGTTTGTGTAGTACTTATAGTAACTGCATTAGTAGTTTATTTATATGTTTGCATACACACGGTCATACCTTTTCCTGCGCCATTTGGAAATACATTGCAAACATCCTGACATAACATGTCTGACGTTTCCCGCATGTGTATCCTGAGTGCTAGGACTTCTCCACAGTACTGTTAGCTGACCTCAGAAATGTAACCTTGATATAGTAATATTAAAAAACAATTTCTAGTCACATGTCTCCAGTGTCTTTGTAATGACCTTCTACAGCTGTTTTTTGTATTTGTTTTGGTCCAGATTACATATTACAGAGTTGTGTCTCTTTGGTCTCCTTTCATCTGGAAGAGTTCTCTGCCATTTTTTTTTCTAGTCTTTTGTCTTTTACGATGACATTTTTTAAGAGTCCAGGACACTTGTCTTATGGAATGTCTCACAGTCTGAGTTGCTTCTTCATGATTAGATTTAATTGGTTCTAGGAGAGAGCCCTGCACAGTAATGTGTGTAGCCTTTGCCGTAGCTGGCAAGTATATACATGTACGCTGATTGTGCCTTGGAATCCCCAGGGAGGCTTTAGATATAGAGGCCTGTGTCCTACTCGTCTGTGATTCTGACCTGGTTAGTCTGGCATGGATTGGACTTTGGTTTAGTGGACCTGTGTTTTCTCATGACTAATCCTTGTGGGGATGAGGTTTGTGTGGTCAGATCATTTGATGATTGTAGGCTGGAATGGAGGCCCTCTGTTTGCGTTAGTTGTGTGTCCTAGTTTTTTATGTCAGCAGTGGGTGAAGATTCTTATGGCTCCTGGATAATCCTTGTGGAATTTGGTCATTAGCACCCAGATTGCACCCATTTTCTCAAGGTTTTGTGAACTCTCAGGTAGTGACTCATTAGTCACCAGCGGGAGGAAACCTTTCGGAATCAACCTGCCGTCTTGTTTACCCTTCTTGTCAGAGGTAGCGAGTCCTGAGCAAAGACCTCTTCCCTTTATAGAAATCTTCTTTTCCATGGGTCTCCATGTTTTGTATAATTAAAATACCTTAATTATAAATTCTATTATGAGACAAATTATAATTACTATTAGAGAAATTCCTCTTACTGGGAGTTGTGTCAGTTAAAATAGTGTTTATTACATTTAACTCAGGAGTTTCTCATTTATGCTAGAAATAGAAAGATCTGAACCATCAGTTATGTATATTCTTGCCCTCAAAGTGTGGTCCACGGAGCAGCAGCAAGACATTGTCTGGGAGCCTGCTGGAAATGCGGGCTTGGACCCACACCAGTCCTGAGGAATGAGCGTCTGCGTTTTCACAGGTTGCTCCTGGGGGATTCTCGTGTGCATTAATGCTAGTGAGCACAGTGTTCTTCGACATTTACTCTACGCACCCTAGGCAAATGTGTGTAATCTCCAAATCTCGTTCCTGTCTTTGTCACTTTTAGTTTTATTCTGGTCTTTGACCAATATAGTGAATACACTTAAACATAGTGTTGTTCATATTGTTTCCATTTCCACACAAATACTCCTCGTTCCTTGCTTTTTTTCTAGTCCCTTTTTCTTGTTCTAGAGATGTGGGGTGAGTAAAGGAGCTCACAGGGTCAATTTCTGGTGTGCCTGTTGCTGATCCCCTAGAACACTGCTGGCTCGGAATGTGAACGTGTGTGAAACTCTACCCCAAACCTGGTGTGGGCAGGCGTGACTTGAGGTTACCCTCTTGTGTAGAGTCCTGTTTGAGACTCTCTGGTTCCCTTGTGAGCCTTTGTAGAATGCTATTTTCTAATGAGCTTTTCCTTCTAGAATTCTAGAATAACAGAGAGGTGCAAATTATATTAGGGCAGTGGCTCTCAAAATGTGGGTTTTACTTAGAGAGCTTGTTAAAATGCAGATTGCTGGACCCGTCCCCAGAGTTTCTGATTCAGGAAGTCTGGGTTGGATCCTGTCTTGCTGCTCACCGATGCCCAGGGGAAGCTGATGCCACTGCTCTGGAGCCACACGGTGAGAACAGTTGTGTTAGAGTAACAGAAGTTTCGTTGTATTGGAAGAATAATCACCGGCAGTGGATTTAATCTGAAATTGTTAATAATACCAGAGATTGAAAGCACCTACCTCAACACGGCCACAAAGCTATTCTGACGGTTATTTCCAAAGCAGTTAAGATGTGAAAGAGCCTTCTTGAGCATGTAAATTGTTTCCAGTTTTCTTGGTTATGCTGTTTTGTGGTCTTCTTTTGTATTCATTCCACTTAGGTAAATGTTGTTTGGTAAAAAAATAAAAGTAGTGGTTAGTATCATAACCACATTATAGTATTGTTCAGAGCAAACAAACTATAATGGTTTATACAGTTAACGGTTTTCAAAAATTGGGTATAAGTTTAAATCCTTTCAAGTTGAGTCCTTTTAAATGTTCATTAGAGGTCCCTGCTCCTTTTAAGTCACCAAAGTCAGTGTGCCTTCACAGGGAGTCCATGCAACAGGAAGTTACCGTTCAGTTAAGAACAGACAAGGGGGCTGGGCAGGATGACTCACGCCTGTAATCCCAGTGCTTTGGGAGGCCAAGGCAGGCAGATCACTTGAGGCCAGGAGTTCAAGACCAGCCTGGCAAACATGGCAAAACACCGTCTCTACTAACAATACGCAGATTAGCTGGGCATGGTGCCATGTGCCTGTAATCCCAGCTACTTTGGTGCTGGGGCACGAGGATTGCTTGAGCCTGGGAGGTGGAGGTTGCAGTGAACTGAGGTCATGCCACTGTACTCCCAGCCTGTGTGAATGAGCGAGACTCTGTCTTTAAAAACAAAACAAAAAAGAGACAAGGACCAGGTGTGGTGGCTTATGCCAGCGCTTTGAGAAGCCAAGGCAGGAGGATCACCTGAGGCCAGGAGTTTGAGACTAGTCTGGTCAATATAGTGAGACTCCCATCTCTACAAAAAAATATAAATTAGCCCAGCATGGTGGCATGTGCCTGTAGTCCTAGCTACTTAGGAGGCTAAGTTGAGAGGATCATTTGAACCCAGACATTAGAGGCTTCAGTGAACCACGATCACACCACTGCACTCCAGCCTGGGCCACAGAGTGAGACCTTGTCTCTGAAAAAGTAAATAAGGAAAAGAATAGGCAAAATATCTGTAACTTAATGTTGACAAAGGATATGGTGAAATTTATTTTTTGGCCTTGTAAATTTGTTTAGTTCTTCAGGAAATGTGCTTGACAATACTTACTAGCCACAAAAGTATTTGTATCCTTTGACTCCATAATCTCATGTCTAGCACTTCCTTGACTCTAAAGAAATTTCCAAATGTGGAGAAAGTTGGTCGTACAAATTGTTTACAGGTTGGAAGCCATCTGTATGTCCAGCAGTACAGAAAAGCTGGAGTAAACTCTGACAGCTTCATTTGGTAAATAGCATATTATTTCTTATTCAGGGTGCTTGTTGTGTAACAGCATGTGGAAATCTTTATGCTACAGTAGTGGGAGATGGAAGGAAACTGTTTTGAAATTGCTAATCTGTATCTACAACTAATGTTTATACAGGGATCTAGAAAGGATTACATAGAGATGCAGCTAAGTGGGCTGAGATAGTGAATATTTTGTGATTATATTTTTCCTTTTTCTTTGCTTTGCAGGTTTTCTGGAATGCTCTTTTATTATTTTTTAAAAATTGATTTATTCCTTTTCTCTTCGTACTCTTCTTGCCAAGAAGTAAAAATTGGCATAATGTTTAATGACTATCACAAGCTAACTTCAGTAGCTTTTCTCAGTTTTTGGTTAAATAAAATTTCAAGCTGGTTTTCCTCTCTTTCCATGGACCTTTCAATCCATTTCAGATCCATTATTAAGGTTTTGCAATCTTTGGGATAGACAGAATCATATAGTTGGCCATTATCATAGTCTAGTCTTTCTAGATCTAAAGTTCTTTGAAATGCTAAGAAGGTTGAAGGTTATATTGTACAAAAAAAGCTTTTGTTTCCTGTGTCCTCCAGGTTAATGTTTTATCCTTTTGATCTTTCAGTGCAATTAAACTGAGGCCGAAGGAAGGGGAGACGTACTTTGATGTCGTGGCTGTCGTTGACCCTGTCACCAGAGAAGCACAGAGACTTGCTCCCTTGCTCTTGGTAGGAACGCTGTGCAGGCAGTGCACATCACCTTTGTTTGAAGTTGTCACGTGCTCTGAAATTCACTGAGAGCTTCATTTTCCTTGAGTTATCTTCAGCGGCACTGGACAATGCTATGTGGGGTTCTAGGGCAGAGCAATCTTCACAAAGATTGACAGTCGCTCTGAAACAGCTTCACAGCCCTGGAACGTTGGTGCGAGTGTGGGTGGCTGCCTCATGTAATTTTAAAAAGCGATTAACATCCTCATTTAGAGTAAAACATCCTGGAATTAAGTTGTGCTGTATTTTAATTTATAATGGCAAAGAAGTAAAATAAGTATGCTTTTTCATTTTTCCTTTTTTATAACTACCATGGGTTCTTTGTTTTGGCATGTGTTTTAGACATGTATAGTGTGTTACAATGTTAGGACATTTAGAAGAGCTTTGACAAAGACACAGTCAGTCCAACATTGATTGCCGAATAAATCCCTAACCTTTTTTGTGTGTATTGGTATCTCTGTTTTTTCATCGTTTGGCATGTCAGTGGTGACTCTGAGGCCTGTGGTTTTTCCACGATCTGCCTGCTGGTTCCCCGCAGGAACTGCCTTTGTGTGAGGAGCAGTGAGCTGCAGCGGCCTACTTCCCATTATTTTTGGCTATGTCCTATGTATGTGTGATGTAGATTGTGCAGTAGAGTTGTGTTTTCCAGAAGTTTCTCCAGTGCAGACTCTATGGCTGTTTTCTTTATATCTTTTCTTGAGATATTACTATCTCAGTGTCAAATAATAAATTTCTGAAGAAACAAATCCTAAGTATTTTGTCATTGGTTTTCCTTCTAGGTTTTGGCTCAGCTGATAAACATGAATCTGAGAGTATTTATGAACTGCCAATCCAAACTTTCCGACATGCCTTTAAAAAGGTAAAACATGCTATGTGAGAAAACAGTTGAAGAAGGGTACTGAATCCAAGGTCTGATACTGCATGTTGGCGGTTCAGATGGGTTTATAGATGGACATCATGTTGGAAGTGGTCGTTTACTAAATGTTCAGTTTTGCCAGATTTCACTGTAATCAGAAGTTCTAGGAACATAGTGTGTTTGTAGCATTTAGGTGGCATTAATCCAGGCTGCTTGCATTTGTGCCTTTTCTTTTTTTTTTCCGAGATGGAGTCTTGCTCTGTTGCCCAGACTGGAGTGCAGTGGCATGATCTTGGCTCACTGCAGTCTCTGCCTCCCGGGTTCAAGCGATTCTCCTGCTTCAGCCTCCTTACTAGCTGGGATTACAGGTGCACACTACAACGCCCAGCTGATTTTTGTATTGTTAGTAGAGACAGGTTTCACCATGTTGACCAGGCTGGTCTCGAACTCTTGACCTCAGGTGATCCATCTGCCTCACTTCCCAAAGTGCTGGGTTTACAGGTATGAGCCACCACGCCTGGCCCCATTTGTGCTTTTCTTTTTAAAAGAAGAATATTGGCCAGGCGCGGTGGCTCACGCCTGTAATCCCAGCACTTTGGGAGGCCGAGACGGGCGGATCACGAGGTCAGGAGATGGAGACCATCCTGGCAAACACAGTGAAACCCCGTCTCTACTAAAAAATACAAAAAACTAGCCGGGCAAGGTGGCGGCGCCTGTAGTCCCAGCTACTCGGGAGGCTGAGGCAGGAGAATGGCGGGAACCCGGGAGGCGGAGCTTGCAGTGAGCTGAGATCCGGCCACTGCACTCCAGCCTGGGGACAGAGCGAGACTCCCTCTCAAAAAAAAAAAAAAGAAGAAGAATATTCATTTCAAGTTGGAATATACGTATTAGAGGAAGCTTGCTTAGCTGTATATTGTCATGAGTTTTGGAATGGTCATTTATGAAAACAGTGATACAAAAAGCAGTTAGTGTTGTGGCTGTGGAAAATTTCTAACTTGCCAGTGTGCTGTGTTTTATAGGTTAGCTTCTAGGTGGATTGAAACAGCATTTGCAAGTAACCAAAGGGTTCCCACCTTTCACCATTATTCTTGTATAGGGGAAACGTTTAAATTCTTAGTGTTTTCAGGGCTAGCCTGAGAGTCCAATCAGCTTTTAGGAATTGGTTTTAAAGAGAAAAATGAATCCTCCCTGAAGGGAGGAAAATGCCCAGGACCTAATTGTGACCCTGACAGCCATCCATGTGAAAGAGTGGCCTCCTCCTCAGTGCTGTCCTTGTTTGCCTTTTCTTGCATCTGTAGCAACCGCAGGAGGCATCATTAGGTCAAAGATGGTTTTGGAAACACGTTTCCCAATCTGGAAGGGTACTCTTCCAAATCTAATTTGTTTTAACCAGTTGTTTACCTGTGTAAGGGCTTGTACACTCAAGTACCGTTGTCACGTAGAAAAATATCTAACACTTTCCTTTTCAATTTCAGCTTTTACCGTTATGTGTTAGAACCAGAGATTTCTTTCACTTCAGACAATAGTTTTGCTAAGGGTCCAATAGCAAAATTTTTGGATATGCCTCAGTCTCCACTGTTCACTCTGAACCTGAACACACCTGAGAGCTGGATGGTAGAATCTGTCAGAACACCATATGATCTTGACAATATTTATTTAGAAGAGGTAAGACTATCATTGTTTCCAAATACCTAATCATGTGTAATAGAGCAGATTGAATCCCAGTCTAGGTGGGCCTCTGAGACATCAGTGTTCAGGGATGATATTTTTAAAAACAACAGCTTTGTTCACATGGAACTCATGTACCATAAGATTTTCCTCATTAACATGTACAGTTGAGAGGTGTTAGTGTCCTCACAGAGTTGTGCAGCCATCACCACTATGTAATTTTCAATGTTTTCAGCATCCCCAGCAAAGGCCCTGTACTCATTAGCAGTCACTCTCCATTTCCCCAGCCCCTGGCAACTGCTAGTCTACTTTCTATCTCTATGGATTTGCCTCTTCTGACATTTTGTCTGAACAGAATCAAATGTGGTCTTCTGTAGCTGGCTGCTCTCACGTAACAGATTGTTTTCAAGATTCATCCATGTTGTAGTATGTATCGATGCTTCATTCTTTTTAACTTGCTAGATAATATTTCATTTATGGACATATCACATTTTATTTATCCTTTCACGAATGGACGTTTGGGTTGTTTTTACTTTTTGGCTGTTGTAAATAATGCTGCTATGAATGTTGTGTGCAAGTTTTTCTACTGATATGTGACTACAGGATGTCTTTGCACGTAGGTCTTTAATTTTTTTCAACGTTTAGTGTCTTATCCTCATTCATATTTTTAGAGTAACTTCCTTATTTTTTTTTCTCTTTTCTCTTTCCAACCCAGTTTTTATAATTGTATACAGTCATTAACTACCACCATAGCCAAGATGCAGAACATTTCCATTACCCCAAAAGTTCTTTTATACCCCTTTGCAGACATTAGCCTCCTCTTGCCTGGTTTCAGGCAACAACTGATCTGCTTTCTGTCATTATAGTTTTGTCTTTTCTTGAATTTCTTAAAATATGATCATATATTATGTAAGTCATTTTTGTCTGCTTCCTTTACGTCGCATAATGCATTTCAGATTTATTCATGTTGTCTCTGAGTGCCTTCAAGTGATTGGATTTTTGGCTTACAGGTGGACAGTATAGTGGCTGCTGAGTATGAGCTGGAGTACCTGTTACTGGAAGGTCATTGCTACGACATCACCACAGGCCAGCCTCCACGGGGACTGCAGTTTACCTTAGGAACTTCAGCCAACCCGGTCATCGTGGACACCATTGTTATGGCCAATCTGGTAAATAATCTATTCATCAGATAGTGATGTTGTAGTTACGTTAATTTGGGCCCTGTAATTTACGATGGAACAGTTAGCATTCTTAACCACAGAGTGAGATTAAAATTCATTATGGGGTGAATTTGGTCAATATAGAAATCATTAGTTCAGCTAAATTTAGGTTGAAATTACATGTCGAAAGAAAAACCATGCTGGAATGCTGTAACTGAATTGGCCCCTGAAAATAGATTGCTCTCGAGCTGACAGCCTTTTTCTTTTCTTTGGAAGCGCGACACTTAAATTCATGCATCACACATTGATTCTTCCCTGAAGCACAGCTAAAGAGCAGGCGATTTCTTGGTGCGACTGGCCTTTATTGTACCAGATTTTTGTGGTTGTTTTTGAGACTCCTGCCCAGGCTGGAGTTCCGTGGTGTGATCTCGGCTCACTGCAACCCCTGCCTCCCAGGTTCAAGCGATTCTCCTGCCCCAGCCTCCTGAGTAGCTGGGATTATAGGCACCCACCACCACGCCCGGCTAATTTTTGTACTTTTTTAGTAGAGATGGGATTTCACCATGTTAGCCAGGCTGGTCTCGAACTGCTGACCTCAAGTGATCCACCTGCCGTGGCCTTCCGAAGTGCTGGGATTACAGGCATGAGCCACCACACCTGGCCTGTGCTAGAGTTTTTAATGTGTAGTTTTGGTTTTTTAAGAGTTGCATTGATTTGTTTATTGTGTTATTCACATTATAGTTGATTGATATTTCAGAGATAGAAGTAACTGTTCCTCAGAAATAGCATTTTGGTGTTTTGAAGAGAGCTAACATTGGACTTTTCTTCTTGTCCTAGGGCTACTTTCAGCTGAAAGCCAACCCAGGAGCTTGGATCCTCAGACTTAGAAAGGGACGCTCTGAAGATATTTATAGAATTTACAGGTAGGAGTAAGTGATGCACATACATTTTCCCAGAACATTTAGAAATGAGCAGTAGCTCTAATTGAATACTACCCTGGCAGTCAGGCAGCCTGAATTCAATTTGCAGTTGTATGTGTGATGAAACAGTGGTTTTCCCAGGAAGTTAAATAGAGAAGAATTGTTAGAGTAGAATTAGATAATAAGAGGTATAGATGCTAATAAGTATAGTCAGGCTTTATTCTTTAATTATTCCTTTGTGCTAACAATATCCCAGAATCTCTGTGATGCAGCTCATAGATAGGCAGATGAGAAACTTGAAGAAAGGAGAAAAGAAAGAAAGAACAGCCAAACTTTTCTGCCCAGGGAGTGTATGTGTTGACCCTGAGTGATTTGCAAATGCACCGTACATGGAAACTTTGTGCTGTTCGTGTGGTCTTCCTTGGTCTGTGGTGGTATAGTAAGAACATTCCCTCTGTGGCCAGCTTTTACCTTAAGGTGTACTGCACATATTTATTAGTTTAAAAATAATTATGTTGCCTTTTAAAAAGTTTGATATAAATTCTGCTTAACACAATTTAAATTAGTTTTAAGCTGTGTGAAAAGACTTCCTGCCGGTTTGTTTAGGTGATGATTTCCATTAGGGCTCATTGGAAGCACCCTATAGTATATCCTTGCCTTAATTAGCTCCATAGTGACACACATGAAGCAGTGGATTAGTGCCTGCTTCTTACCTAGGAAAGAGAAGAATTCTGTATTATAATAACACCATTGTAAACAGTAGAAGGTTTTTTTCCCAAATAACATTTTCTTCAGATAAGGTTTTACAAAATTTTGGATGCACTTCCAAACTCCTTCCCTTTTGGATGCCGTGGCCCTTGCCAGCCCTCCCCTTCCCAGGGGCGTGGTGCCCCCTCTTCCTAGCTGTTCAGGGCTTCCCCCAGCAGAATCTTCCTTTGTCTCAGAACCCTACTCTCTGCTAGCTGACAGCAAGTGCAGTGAGTTCATGTTGTAATTATCACTTTCTGCACCTTGAAATTTGGTGACTGGAAATTTTAGGCATTGCTGTTGATTAATAGGGAAACATAAATTTAATTTTTCTTCCTCTGCTCCTGTCTGCCTGCAAATAGAGTTTGTTGTAGTTCTTCTCATAGCGTATAGACACTGAGTTGAGTACAGGGCCTGTTGTTGACTGATTGTTGCCTCCAGGCAGAAAGAGCAAGCAGATTTTCTTTACAACACTGTTCCAGTTACAGAGTAGTGGCCGGGCGTGATGGCTCACGCCTGTAATCCCAACACTTTGGGAGGCCAAGGAGGGTGGATCACTTGAGGTCAGGAGTTTGAGACCAGCCTAGCCAATATGGTGAAACCCTGTCTCTACTAGAATACAAAAATTAGCCAGATGTGGTGGTGGGCGCCTGTAAACTCAGCTAGCTGAAGGCTGAAGCGGGAGAATCACTTGAACCTGGGAGGTGGAGGTTGCATTGAGCTGAGGTTGCTCCACTTGCACTCCAGGGTGACAGAACAAGACTCTGTCTCAAAAAAAAAAAAAAGAGGCCGGGTGCGGTGGCTCAAGCCTGTAATCCCAGCACTTTGGGAGGCCGAGACGGGCGGATCACGAGGTCAGGAGATCGAGACCATCCTAGCTAACTCGGTGAAACCCCGTCTCTACCAAAAAATACAAAAAACTAGCCGGGCGAGGTGGCGGGCGCCTGTAGTCCCAGCTACTCGGGAGGCTGAGGCAGGAGAATGGCGTAAACCTGGGAGGCGGAGCTTGCAGTGAGCTGAGATCCGGCCACTGCACTCCAGCCTGGGCGACAAAGCAAGACTCCGTCTCAAAAAAAAAAAAAAAAAAAAAACAAGCAGTGTGGTTCCAGGGGTCCTGTTCAGGGGTCCTGTTCAGGGTTCAGGGGTCCTGTTCCTCCTGCACTCCTTTACCAAAGACACTGCTTGGCTCAGAGCTTCTGAACACAGGCGTTTGTTTAGTACTCACCATGTGGTTTCCACACATTGGTTCCTCTCACTGCGTGATGGGTAATTTGAAAGAGGACTCACGAAGGAGGTTTGGGCATGCACCTTATATAAAGAGAGATTTCAACACGTGCTTCTGTGCAGCTTGAAGGAGCTTAAGGAGCAAGAAGATAGTTGGATCTGGAAAACTCCTTTATGAGAAGGATGATGGACTCAGATGCTCTGAGAGCATTTGCTGCCTTTTGAGAATTGTACCTTGTAATATTGACCTTTCTTTTCTCGCCAAGCCATGATGGCACCGATTCTCCCCCTGAGGCTGATGATGTGGTGATCGTCCTCAACAACTTCAAAAGCAAAATTATTAAAGTGAAGGTGAGTTTGGTAAAAGTGGTGGCATTCTGTTATTGGACAGCTGTCATGTAAAAATACATATCTTGGAACCAGCCCAAGAGTCTCTTTGGAATTTGCTGTGGCGATTACAGGGATACTGCTTTAAGGCAGAATGTCTTGGTAAGTGTGAGTTTGTGGCTTTGCTCAACTGGAAGATTGTACCTTTTTGGGTAATCTCAGTGTACAGAACATGTCCCATTTTCTATAAAATATTCTCACAGATGCTATGTTGTTTATATAGCCACAATTCATAGTATTGTTGATGATTCTCTTCTCAGAATATTGGGAGAAATGGCCATGAAAATTTTCAATAATAAAATGATAGTCCTATTTAATTTCTTTTGACTTCTAGTTTCCGTTCTCTGAATGTTGAAGCGTTTAGTACCTTAAATTCAAGTACAGTGTATTCTGGAATAAATGATCATTACACACAGTGAAACCTAGAATAGGCCATGCATAGTTGAGCAGGAAAATGGTCACTGTGCTGCCAAGAAGAAACCCCTGTTTGTGCTAGTGAATCCTGAAAACTGGTCATAGCATGAAATCCGTCCCTCCCGACGGCTAGAGCCCCAACAGCCGCACTGTTCCCTGGAACTAGCTGTTGGCTCATTGACTCGTGCTTCTGATTTCACTGCACAGTTGAGTTTGCGGCTCTTTGCCTATGTTGCAAGCTGAAAATAGGGTTTGTCTAATTAAAGGTGGTTGCTGTCTCCTCACATAAGGTTATGATGTGAATGTCCTGGTGGAGATACTTCTGTTGAATCCTTCTAGACTCTGGGTGGGGTCGTGCCTGTTTGTGAGAGAATTGATGGATAATTCCCTGTTGATGACAGGCTCACAGTGTACATCCAGTGAGAGGCAGTTTTATGCCTATGAGACATACTGGGAGTAAGATTTATCACGTTTGATTGCAGGTTCAGAAGAAGGCAGATATGGTGAACGAAGACTTGCTGAGTGATGGAACGAGTGAGAATGAATCTGGATTTTGGGATTCCTTCAAATGGTAAATTGACATTATAAAGAGTTATGTTTTTAAGGAAAAACTGAGATATAAGCACCGTCCATCCCTCCTTTTTGCATCTTGGGATCCCGTCTGGGCCTTTCACATTCTACTTTGTGCACCTACATCTCACACTTACATTTGGCATAGATGAGTATTTTCACTTGATTAATCCAAAAGAGGTTCGTGTCTCCTAATGGGGAAGTTAATTCTGCTCCATACTTTGTGACTCTCATTACCTGTGCCTGCTCTTTGGAAATTTGACTGCTCCCTGCTCAGTTTACTTCCCGTTGTGTAAGTTGCATTCTGGTGCAGCCTGTGTTCAGTCTCTTCCTAAAGCAACACTGTCCGGGAGTGAACATTCTTTTTGTTTTCCCATAGGTTGGTTTTGTCGGTCTTGTGCTGTCTCCAGGATGTGAGGGAAGCTTCATAACCACTCCTGCTGCAGCTCACCTGCTAGGGAAGGATGGGAAGCGCCATCTCTTTCCTCTTACTTTAAAAGGCTGTATGTCTGTACCAGTATTTCAAGTGGTCTTGTTTTTACTCTTATTGTTATAGGGGCTTTACAGGAGGACAGAAGACTGAGGAAATGAAGCAAGATAAAGATGACATAATTAATATTTTCTCCGTTGCATCTGGTCATCTCTACGAAAGATTTCTTCGGTCAGTCTTGTTGATGATTTCATTATACATGAATGAATTTGTCAGTGTTCTTATTTAGAGAGGAAAGGTTTTATGGGATTCTGCTCATACTTCTGTGTCTTTGAAGCACTCTGAGCATTGTGACTGGCTTGCCATTTATAATTGGATTTGTTTCGATCCCGTCATCTCTGTGAAGTTGAGCTATGTAGTGAGTGCCTCTGGATATTACAAGGCTGCAGCCTTTTAACATCACTGTATACCTTCATAGACTGTGCTGTTTACTGCCTGCCAAACATTGCTTCACCCAGAGATTAGGAGGTTGACATAGAGAATAGAATGAGAACAGAACCATGGTACTTTGCTGCCTTCTAAAGATTCACAGGATTTTAGAGCCAGGAGAGACCTTAGTTCTTACATATGAACACTTCTATTTTATAAACAGGTTGAGGCCTCAAGTGTGAAGGGACTTGTCTAAGGTCACACAGCTAGAGCCAGAAGAGGCCACAGGCCAGGGCTGACTGATGTAGTGGTGACCGGAGGCACTCGGGAGTGCCTTGTTACAGTGTCAGGAAGGCCTGAGAGCCACTTTTCTCATTGCCAGGGCTCTGTTCACTCTTAATTTTTCACTACAGATCTAGTATAGAAAATCAAAATGTCATTTTTCATATTTTTAGCCCTCTTATTTCCAAGAAATAATAGCCTACCTAAAATAGTGACACTAATAACAACTGAATTTGATTAAATTCCTCGGTTCATAAATGTGGTTTTGTTTTCTGAGTAAGGAGACGGGAGCTGGTAGCCTTCCTCTCTGAAGCAGGACCTCTGTGTAGGCTGCAGGAGGCGCTGTGGTTACACATTCTTCCCTCAGCACCAGATGCTGCTGTTGTGTGACAGGGGTTTTGGAGAGTGATGTCAGTTACCCCCATCTCCAGGGTTCATCTGGACCATAACCAACATATCAGTTCATGAAGCAGTTTATTTAGAGGTGTAACAGAATTAAAACATTTGCCTCTGTCAGTTAAGTGTAGTTTTGTAGGTGAGGAATGCCCCTTCTTTTCAGTGATAACTTCATAAGCTGAAGTACAATTTTTCATTTTCCATCACTGAGTGTCTCCCTCTGCCTAATTGAGCCATTAGTTAGCTCTGCCGTAAAGAGCATTTAGGTGTCTCGTGATTGACTCTACATCATGTGGAGGTTAAATCCCATTGGAAAACTATTATTAATTTTCTGCTTTTGTTTGGCAGCATAATGATGCTATCCGTGCTGAAGAATACCAAGACTCCTGTGAAATTCTGGTTCTTGAAGAATTACTTGTCCCCCACATTTAAGGTTTGTTTCACAGAGGAAGGGAAAACATTCTTATTAAGGAGATATTTACTGTATATTTTTCATGACTTTTGTTTTATCTGTGTACTTTAGCAAATTTTCCATTTACTAAGAATGGTTGCATAGAATACTATTTGGTTGCATATTTCTATTTTGGTTATTCTTCCAGATTGGTCTGTTTGAGGGAAACAGTTAAATTGTGTTTAAAAACTTGGATAATATAGTAGGAGAGTGTTTTGTTGTTGTTATTAGGAGCAGTGTCTTATGAGATAACGTTTCCTTCCTCGGAAGCCTGTGTGCTTGCTTTCAGTTAGAAAGCACAGCAGTGGTTTACATTGAGGAGCATGACTGGTGTTAGCATGAACCACTCCCAGATGATGTATGGAAGTCATGCTTCCTCTGTGCAAAACAAAACACGTCCTCGGAATGCTTTCTGCATTATTTATATCAGCCAGTATTTGTCATCTAAGTTGATTTATTTGCATCCTTTTTTTTCCTGTAGAATTTACTAAATGACTTTTAATATATTCAATAACCATTCTCCTTGATAAGCACTTTCCTACTGGCCCCCTAAAGGTGCTTGTACTTAGAATCTGAAAGACTTATTCATAAAGGGCAACATATTTGTCCAGAGTTCTGGCTTTGCAGTGTTATTCCCCGGATTAGATCTGGCCTTGAGGAAGGCTTGTCATCAAGCTCAGTAAATGCCTTACTGAAATCAAGTTCAGACAAATGGACTTAAAGTTCATCTGCGGTAAAAACACACACAGAGGGATGTACATCTAAAATCCTTCTCTTGAACATTCTCTGATTTCATGTGGTGACCAGAAGTCATAAAGAAATGGGGATTTCACACAGGTTTATATCTGTTCTTCTCTATAGTCATGAGTGGGTCAGGGCCAGTCTTTGTAAGACCACTGTTTTAGTAAATGTGTTTTATTTGTCCCGTATCATGGTGGTTGGCTTACATTATGAAAGCAGTTTTCTTAATCAGAAGAAATGATTATTTGTTGTTCCCATGTCTCAAAACAGGAGTTTATACCTTACATGGCAAATGAATACAATTTTCAGTATGAGCTTGTTCAGTACAAATGGCCCCGGTGGCTTCATCAACAGACTGAAAAACAGCGTATCATCTGGGGTTACAAGATCCTCTTCCTGGATGTACTTTTCCCACTAGTTGTTGACAAGTTCCTGTTTGTGGATGCTGATCAGGTAGGCCCTTAAAGGCCAAGTTTTGACAGTTTGTATTAAAAGCAACAAATTGCTTCTTTTTAAATGCTATTTTTTTCCAGTTATGGAAAAGGACATGCTTATTTTACATTTAGAAAATATGGAAATATGTATCACACAGATGTGATCACTCTTTAAACATTTAGCTTATCTCCTTTACATCTTTTTCTCTGTCTTTTTAACATCATTGTGATAACATGATGTGTGCAATTTTGTATCTGACTCAATTCATTTAACTTGAAAACTAAAAATTAGAAAATTAACGTTTAGCAGTGCTTGCCATCATCTCTAATTATCTGCCCAAAAGGTAGGAGTTATTGTCACAGGTAATAGACGAAGCTTAAGTGGATGCATGGCTTTGGCAACAGGGAACCTCCGGATATTCTTCCAGCTGTCAGGGTTTGACTTAATGAAAGGGAACATGTGATTTTAGAACACACAGACTCAAACAGCATAAATGTATAGCCTTCCACTTCAGCCCGAGCGGGCGGAAACCTGAGTAGCCACCTGAGTGGAAGGATGTCATGTGTGTGAAAGTCACTGGGACGGAGACTTCACTCACCTCTTTGGAATTCTCTTCCACTGGCTCAGCCTGAAGTGTGCCTTCCTGATTCTAACATAGCCACATTTAATCCTTGTTGAGTACTTAAGATGGGCAAGGCATTATTCTACATCTGTCCATCCATGTGTTAACTTACATAATCCTCCCAACAACCCTGTGACATAGGTACTGTCATTATCTCCATTTTATAGATGAAGAAACTGAGGCACAGAAAGCCTAAGCAATTGAAATTTGTTTTATTCCTACTCCCACACACCTTGCTAAGTGTCTTACATGTTAGTGAGTCAACCTACTAACAAGTGGAGGAAGCAAAGTACATCTGCCGGTAGTGCCTGTGCCACTCACCACTGAGCAGCCTTCCATGCTGCCTTCAGCGAGCCACTCTGTATCTTCAGGAAACGGCGTTAGAGCTGTCTGCATGGTTGCTTAACGAATGACTCTCGATATCCTCCAGATTGTCCGAACGGATCTGAAAGAGTTGAGAGATTTCAGTTTGGATGGTGCTCCTTACGGTTACACTCCCTTCTGTGACAGCCGAAGAGAAATGGACGGCTACAGGTTCTGGAAGTCAGGGTACTGGGCCAGTCATTTAGCTGGGCGAAAGTATCATATCAGGTACTGAAAAGAAGCACTCCTAACACCGTGATGGGGTTTTCCTAAAATTGATTTTGTGTGGTTAAAATTGTGAATAGGTAATACATTGGTATGGTTGAAAAATAAAAATTATAGGCCGGGCGCGGTGGCTCAAGCCTGTAATCCCAGCACTTTGGGAGGCCGAGACGGGCGGATCACGAGGTCAAGAGATCGAGACCATCCTGGTTAACACGGTGAAACCCCGTCTCTACTAAAAAATACAAAAAACTAGCCAGGCGAGGTGGCGGGCGCCTGTAGTCCCAGCTACTCGGGAGGCTGAGGCCCGAGAATGGCGTGAACCCGGGAGGCGGAGCTTGCAGTGAGCTGAGATCCAGCCACTGCACTCCAGCCTGGGCGACAGAGCTACACTCCGCCTCAAAAAAAAAAAAAAAAGAAAAAGAAAAATTATAAAAAATACACAGTGGCTGGGCGCAGTGGCTCATGCCTGTAATCCCAGCAGTTTGCGATGCCTAGGCAGGCAGATCACCTGAGGTCAGGAGTTCAAGACCAGCCTGGCCAACAGGGCAAAACCCCGCCTCTACTAAAAATACAAAAATTAGCTGGGCGTGGTGATGGGTGCCTGTAATTTCAGCTACTCGGGAGGCTAAGGCAGGAGAATTGCTTGAACCCGGGAGGCGGAGGTTGCAGTGAGCTGAGATCACGCCACTGTACTCCAGCCTGGGTGACGGAGAGAGACTCCATCTCAAAAAAATAAAAATAAAATAAAATAAAATACACAGTGTAAAAAAACTTCCTAATCCTGTCTCTCTCTTTCCTACTCGGTTCCTGTTCTCACAACAGATAACCTCCCAACTTTTGACTGTCTATCTTTCCAGATTTTCTTAATTCTTACAGAAACAGCTGTGAATGTGTATTCTTTTTTCACACAAAATATGCTACCTATTTATACATTTTGTAACTTGGCTTTTTTTTTTTTTTTAACTTAATGTCATATACATCTTCTCAATGAATAGAAAGAGACCTGATTCCTCTTCATAGCTGCATATTATTCCAGTGTGAGTGTTACAGTTTTTTCCTATGACCTACCATGTTGCAGTGAATAATCTAAATAAATTATTTTTCATATCTCAGATACGTTTGTGGGATAAATTCCTCGAAGTAGACCTTTTAGGTCAAACAGTGTGTACGTTGTTACATTTCTAATTAGCACTCCATTCTCTTCTCTGTGAGAAGTGTGATTTGAAGATGTGCAGGGAAGAGGAGCCTGTAGAAAGCGGCTCATGCATCACTGCTGGGGTGTAGCGATGGCGGCTTCATTCTTTACAGTCCTGGTCCAAAAGAACTGTAAGGACTGTAACACTCTGGGATTTTTTCCCCCCTGTAACATTGAAGACATCATCAGGATATCATTGAATAATAGTTACCAGTTACTATGGCTTTTATTACTGCCGCATTTGCTAGAAATCTTTTGTCTGAGATTATTTCTTTTGGATGGCAAATACGGAACAGTAACAAAAGCATGGCACAGGATAGATTTTGCAGTGACTTTCTTAGAGATCTTAAAGCAGCACAGTTTAACTCCACGGTAGGGCTGCAGCATACCTTTTCAGAGAAAAGCCGGAATATTTGGCTAGTGGCCTGTTCGTTCCATTATTCATTGGGTTTAGTTGTCCTGTCGTAATCCATGGTTGGTTGTAACAAGCGGGTCTTCTTTGTTCAGTGCACTATATGTTGTGGATCTGAAGAAGTTTAGGAAAATAGCTGCTGGTGACAGACTCAGGGGACAGTACCAAGGTCTGAGTCAGGACCCTAACAGCCTTTCAAATCTTGATCAAGTAAGTGTCCATTTTTTATGGTTAACTGTGAGTGGCGGGTGTACAGAGTTGCATCAGAAAATGAAGTATTATTTGTGTCCTCAATCCTCTCCTCTCAAGACAGTGTCTGGTTTTTTCATGGTGTGTGTGTGCGTGTGTGTGTGAGAGAGATTTTTATCTGCCCTCAAGAGAAGACGTATCAGCATGAAAAATGTCATAGATCTGATGCTGGCTGGGGAGAGAGATGGAAGGAGAATGCTGCCTCTCTGAACCATTCGCATATCTTTGTATTTTGTACTCAAACTAACCTCGTAGATTTGCTTTTCTACCAGCTCGGGTCAGTTTGTTTTTCTGCTGTAGGAACTAAATAGCTCAGGATTCGTAGTAGAGAATCACAGTATAGTATCACAACTTCCCCTTTTTCTATGTCAGAAACCATGATGTGTTTCAAGGCTAGCTAAATTACTGTTTGTTAATGTGAAGCATTTTTCAGAGATGAGATTGTAGTTTAAGGGTTTTCGATATGTATTTCACATATTTTAAGCATTTTGTTTTGCTTAAGTCTACTTAAATTTTTTTAAACCTTTATTGTGATATGTAACATCCATAAAGAAAAGTATACAAAAAACATGCACACATATTCACATACATCCAGGAATTATTGTGAAGCAAATGCCCAGATACCACAACCTAGTTCAAGAACTAGAGCATTATCAGCATCCCAGAAGCCACCCTTCCTCCCTAACGAAAGTGTCTAGCATCACGACTTTTATGGTAATCATTTGCTTTTCTTTATAGATTTACTGTTGAAGCCTGTATCTGTAAACACGAGTTTAATTTGTTCATTTTCTTCTCTTCTATCACCATGGAATAGTAAAAGATAAACTTTTTTTTTTTTTTTTTGAGACAGAATCTCACTCTGTCCCAGGCTGGAGTGCGGTGGCATGCTCTGGGTGGCACTCACTGCAGCCTCCACCTCCCGAGCTCAAGCGATTCTCCTGCCTCAGCCTCCTGAGTAACTAGGATTACAGGCGCGTGCCACCACGCCTGGCTAATTTTTGTATTTTTAGTAGAGACGGGGTTTCACCATGTTGGCCAGGCTGGTCTCAATCTCCTGACCTTGTGATCCACCCGCTTCGGCCTCCCAAAGTGCTGGGATTACAGGCATGAGCCACAGTGCCCAGCTCTACTTACTTTAAAATTTGTGTGATACCTGGTATCTTCTAATTTATGGAGCTACTGTGGATCTGATTCTGTTGTATTATTTCTGTTATTCTTTTGTTCATATTATCTATCACATATCTGTTTATCTTCTGTAGTGTGTCAGGCGTTGTTTTTGCAGAATTATTTTGGGGAATAATTTGAGTTCAAAAATGGTATCACCTAACAGTTTTTGTTTCTCTCTCTCTCTTTTTTTTTTTTTTTTTTGAGATGGAGCTTTGTTCTCGTTGCCCAGGCTGGAGTGCCGTGGCACAGTCTCGGCTCACTGCAACCTCAGCCTCCCAAAGTAGCTGGGATTACAGGTGCCCGCCACCACGCCCCGCTAATTTTTTTATATTTTTAGTTGAGACAGGGTTTCACCATGTTGGCCAGGCTGGTCTTGAACTCTTGACCTCAGGTGATCCACCCGTCTTGGCCTCCCAAAGTGCTGGGATTACAGACGTGAGCCACCGCACCCGGCCTGTTTGTTTCTTTTTGTCACATTTTTTGTGAGAAACTTGGCACTGGCTATCCAGGAGTGTTTTAATCCGTTTTAAAGATTCTGATGATTGGAATTTGAGCTGCATTCTTCTCGGGCCTTTTCTGGCTCACTCTAAATCGGAGTGTATGTTCTTTTGGTATGCCAACCCAAAGCAAAGGGTTTCGCTAGAACTCCCCTCAACCACCACACATCTTACATACAAATCTTTGTTACCTCGGGCCTGAGTAGCTATCGAAAGCCTCGGAAAGCCTCACCAAGCAGCGTAGATCCTGAGGGGAAAACCTGATTCCAGAGTTCTCTTTTCTGGCCGTTGTTCTCCCCCGGACCAGTAATTACTGTCTTGTAGTTCTCTGGTGACTTCAAAAGGTGTGTGCTTTTTGTAATTCATTCAGCTATTCTAGTTTTCCTCAGGAGGTGAGCTCGTCTCATTTACCTAAGTCCACCAATGCTGAAAGTGGAGTTCTGCTCTTTTTCAAGCAGAGTACAGAGTTGGAACTCATACTGTGTTCTTGATTCAGCTTTCTATAGCAGTGCCACAAGGTCAACAGTGTGTAAGACTTTAAGTGAAATTAAGATAAATCAAGATGAGTATTTGATACCTTAATCCAGCTTTCTTTTTTTTTAGACAAGGTCTCACTCTGTCACCCAGGCTAGAGTGCAGTGATGCGATCATGGCTCACTGCAGCCTCGAACTCCCAGGCAAAGGCGATCCTCCCACCTCAGCCTCCTGAGTAGCTGGGACGACAGGCTTGCACCACCAGGCCTGGCTAATTTTTTGTAGAGATGGGGTTTTGCCGTGTTGCCCTGGCCAGTCTTGGAACTCCTGGGCTCAAGCGATCTACCCACTTCAGCAGGTATTTTTAAATTTTAGTTTGTTGACAGGGTTTTGTAGAGAAGTATCTATTGTTTTTGTACCATCATGGAACATTCTTTACAAGTATGGCAGTCAGTCATTTCTGTACATTTCCTTGTTCCATGTAAGTCTTAGGACAATGGAACATTTTATTGTGGCAAAGTCAGAAGGTCTCCTCAGAAAAAAGGTTTACAGCATAGAGTAGAATTGGCCAGAAAATATGTCATCTATTTGGGAGCAAGTCTCAATAGACAAGGTGGATTCAGAACTTCCTAGACAGAAGCCTGTAAAATTTTTTTTTTTTTTTTTTTTTTTTTTTTTTTTTGAGACGGAGTCTTGCTCTGTCGCCCAGGCTGGAGTGCAGTGGCCAGATCTCGGCTCACTGCAAGCTCCGCCTCCCGGGTTCACGCCATTCTCCTGCCTCAGCCTCCCGAGTAGCTGGGACTACAGGCACCCGCCACCTCGCCCGGCTAGTTTTTTGTAATATGTAGTAGAGACGGGGTTTCACCGTGTTAGCCAGGATGGTCTCGATCTCCTGACCTCGTGATCCACCCGTCTCCGCCTCCCAAAGTGCTGGGATTACAGGCTTGAGCCACCGCGCCCGGCCAGAAGCCTGTAAAATTTATGAACCACTACTCCATTTAGTTGATGTTCAGAAGTCAGTAGGAGTATTTTTCTTAGGATTGCTCTAATGAAGGGAGGGTTAGGTGCAGGCTATTTGTAAGTTTTAAGCCAGAGCTTTTCAGTTGCTTATTATGGGCAGATGTTTTATGAATCCTCTAAAATTTATAGTTTTGAATAATTTCTCTAAGGCATTGGTGAGGACGTTTTCCATTTTAAACATTTGTGATTGGCATGTGATCCATAATGAGCAGGTGTACACATCACTGATGTTCTGTGCATTTAAGCTCCCCATGAACTAGCTGGGTGCAGTGGCTCACGCCTATAATCTCAGAACTTTGTGAGGCTAAGGTGGGTGGATCGCCTAAGCTCAGCAGTTTCAGAGCAACCTGGGCCGCATGGCAAAACCCCGTCTCTAGTAAAAATACAAAAATTGGCCAGGCGTGGTGGCCAGCTACTCAGGAGGCTAAGGAACAAGAATCTCTTGAATCTGGGAGGTGGAGGTTGCAGTGAGCTGAGATCATACTACTGCATTCCAACCTGGGTAACAGAGTGAGACCCCATCTCTCAATAAATAAATAAATAAATAAATAAGTACCACCAGAACTTTAGATACATGTGTTTTATTTTTATTTTTAACCAAACAGGATCTGCCCAATAACATGATTCATCAGGTGCCAATTAAATCCCTCCCTCAAGAATGGCTTTGGTGTGAAACGTGGTGTGATGACGCCTCTAAGAAAAGGGCAAAAACCATTGATTTGGTAAGCTGTGTGCGGTGCTTCTGCATGTTCATCCAGTGGATGTATGAGCGAATCATGATTGATGACTTTTATTTAGATTCTTACATTTCAGAATTTCCTAGATTCTTATTTAGACTTTCTCTGTAATTGTTTAGTTTTTGTCAGGGCTATAATTATCTTAGAGAATATTCTTATAAATATTCTTACCTTATAGAATAAGTATAGTTTGTTGTATAGTAAGTATAAGTATTTGGTTTTTCAGGGCTATTCTTACAGAATATTCTTACCTTATAGAATACTTCAGTGGTTTTATCTTCCCACTTACGTTAGGAAACCAAAGCCCTGAGCACTTAATGGGGCTGTTTCCACGACTCACAATCTGCTGAGCCGCTCCTTGGCTTCCAGTTGATCTCTGCGCCTTGTAGTTTTTCCAAATGGACTTTTTCTGCCTTCCAGTAGCCACTCACACATTCTTTGCAGATGAAAATACAGCTTTACATAGCGCACTACCATATTGCTTCTGGTAGTATATCATTTGGTTCCTTACCAAGTTTTTTTGTCTAGTTAGGACTTGTAACCCAATAACCTCTGAATTCTCTATGATGTGGCCTTTCTTCAACTCAGCTGAAGTGTGTTCTTTTGGTTTTCACAGTGTAATAATCCAATGACCAAAGAGCCCAAACTGGAAGCAGCCGTGCGAATTGTCCCAGAGTGGCAGGACTACGACCAAGAGATCAAACAGCTCCAGCTCCGCTTTCAGAAGGAGAAAGAAACGGGAACGCTGTACAAAGAGAAGACAGAAGAGCCCAGCCGAGAAGGTAAACACAAACCGCTGGCTTTAGGACAGTACTTCTTTCCGTTTATGATATGTTTGTTGTAAAGACAATAGAATAATGGATAAAAGGAAGAGAGAAATCTCCTATTCTTCCATTCTGACATCGACCAGTGTATATTTTTCATTTTCCTTTTATGTTGGTCTTCTAAACAGTATTTATTAATGCAATTGCTTTTTTTTTTTTTTTTTTCCCATTTTTCTGGTGAGGAGAAAGGGATTTTAATTATGATTATAGTTATTTAAGTTCATGAGTTTTGTGATACATAAACCAAACCTTTTACGGAGTTCTTGTCAGATTCCTTGTTTTTTTCATTAAATCTGTCAGTGTACTAGTCAATGAATAAATTTAGATCCAGACAAATATGTATTTGAAAAAACTATTCTTTTTTTTAAGACAGAGTCTCACTCTGTTGCCCAGGCTGGAGTGCAGTGGCATGATCTTGGCTCACTGCAACCTCCACCTCCCAGGTTCACGCACTTCTCATGCCTCAGCCTCCCAAGTAGCTGGAATTATAGGCGTGCACCACCATGCCCAGCTAACTTTTTTTTTATTTTTTATTTTTTGTATTTTTAGTAGAGAGAGGGTTTCACCATGTTGCCCAGGCTGGTCTTGAACTCCTGACTCAAGTGATCCACCCTCCTCAGCCTCCCAAAGTGCTAGGATTACAGACGTGAGCTACTGCGCCTGGCCGAAAAAAGTGTTCTTTAAAACAAGCATGTTGGGATGGAGATGGAATGCTTGTATTTAATTTAGCGTTAAGTCTTTAACGTTTTCCCTGTTGTGTGTGTCTTGAATAATAGCTACTTGAAAAAATCATTAGAATACAAAAGTGACTTTTAAAATATTAATAAGCTGGGCTCTAAATTTTTTTTTTTTTTTTTTTTTTTTTTGAGACGGAGTCTCACTGTCGCCCAAGCTGGAGTGCAGTGGCCGGATCTCGGCTCACTGCAAGCTCTGCCTCCCGGGTTTACGCCATTCTCCTGCCTCAGCCTCCCGAGTAGCTGGGACTACAGGCGCCCGCTACATCGCCCGGCTAGTTTTTTTGTATTTTTTAGTAGAGATGGGGTTTCACCGTGTTAGCCAGGATGGTCTCGATCTCCTGACCTTGTGATCCGCCCGCCTGGGCCTCCCAAAGTGCTGGGATTACAGGCTTGAGCCACCGCGCCCGGCCTGGGCTCTAGATTTAAGAAAAATTTTTAACCTATTTACTTCTAAATGGTCACATAATAATTGTACATATCTGTGGAGTCCATAGTGATGTTTTGATATGTAGATGGGCTCTGGATTTTTAAGATTTATTCTGCTTTAGACGAATTCTAAAAAACTGCTGGGCGCAGTGGCTCATGCCTATAATCCTAGTCTCTCAGGAGGCTGAGGTGGGAGGATTGCTTGAGCCTGGGAGGTCAGGGTTGCAGTGAGCGACTGCACTCCAGCCTAGGTAACAGAGAGAGAACCTGTGACCGAGCAAGACCCTGTCTCAAAATAAAAAAATCCAAAACATGGATCTTGAGTGATTTGCCTGTGTATCCCTCAGACTGTACTATGATATTAAATATCATAGCTGGAAGGTTATATAGTAACCATAACAATAAGTAATTCAGATTCATCAGTAAAACCCTGAGAATTTCCGTAGATAAATGGGCAAAGAATGTGGACACACTGTTCAAGTAAGAGGAAACACAAATAATAAATGAATTTGAGGAAACTAATCAAATTAAAGCGCTCTGCGACATGGAAGAAAACAGACATAGTGAGAATGCCATTTGTTTGGGAGATGGTGATGAAACTGTTGTGGATCTACCTTGATGCAGCTTTGTGCATTCGAATCGCCCTTGTTGAAAAGCAGTACACCTGCCATTAGAAGCCTGCAAGGCGCTATACCCTCAGTAATTACTCTCTTGAGAATATATCTTAAAGAAATAATCAAGTTATATACATGAAAACAATTTATTTTACTATTACTTATAAGCCAAAAGCATTAAAAACAGTTTAAACATCCAAGAATGAGCTACACTGATACACAGAAAATGTTTAGATGCTATTAAATGATAAAAGAAAAATCCCGACTAAAAAAATGCATGCATGTTTACTGAAAGTAAATATTGTATTTGTAAAAACAATTCAGTTGGCCGGGCGTGGTGGCTCACGCCTGTAATCCCAGCACTTTGGGAGGCCGAGACGGGCGGATCACGAGGTCAGGAGATCGAGATCATCCTGGCTAACACGGTGAAACCCCGTCTCTACTAAAAAATACAAAAAAAAAAAAAACTAGCCTGGTGAGGTGGCGGTGCCTGTAGTCCCAGGTACTCGGGAGGCTGAGGCAGGATAAATGGCGTGAACCTGGGAGGCGGAGCTTGCAGTGAGCTGAGATCCGGCCACTGCACTCCAGCCTGGGCGACAGAGCAAGACTCCGTCTCAAAAACAAACAAACAAACAAACAAAAAACCCAATTCAGTTGGAGTGGGGTTTACAGATAGTTTCCATTTTTAAAAAATCCTTAATTTAGTTTTTGCTTTCAAAATACAGTACAAAAACACAAATCCCAAAGATGTAGTAAGTGAGATAAGATGGAGGTGGAGGTACAAAGAATAAGTTCTGGCGATGAAAAATACCCACTCGGTGTTTGTAATTTGAAGATCATCTATTTTCTTTTCTGTGGTTCTCCTTTTCCTTAGGTCCTCAGAAACGTGAAGAATTATGATCTCTGGAGAAGGACAGGAAATTACCCCATTTGAAAAACAGTTTTTATACTAAATATTAGTTTTTTCTGATCTGTCTATACAACTGCTGATAAACTGGCTGGGCAAGAGTGCCACACCTTTGATTCTGAGCATTTGATTCTGACTTCTGCACTCTGGTGGCCGCTGGATCTTTGGGATTAAAGCTCCATTGGAATTGTACCTCAGAGGAAGACCAAGTGGCTGATCTTCTGGACTCTGTAAAGAGCATTCTTCTAGCCAGAGGGTGGAATGGCAGCAGCAACTGGAAGAAAATGGGTTTTTTGGTGCCCACACCCAAGAGCGCACACATGCTGCAGTGTCTCAGAAAGCAGGGCCAGCTAAAGCCGCCATGTTCTTCCTTACCTCAGTTTACCTGCAGCCTGCGCTGCACTGCAGATGCCCATGCTCCCCAGGGTCTGGCCGGCAGAAGCTCTGTCCAAGGTCCACACATCTCCAGGTTGATGCCAACATGCTCCTTGTGCCCTCCCCACTTTCTCTTCCCACGAATTAGGTGCATTGTTTAACTGAAATCCAACTGACAGCAGTGTGTTAAGGCTGGTTCGGTGCAGTGGCTCGGCAAATTAATTTTGGGCCGGGATGGCGGTGGGTTGCAGTGAGGGTAGGGAAAATATCAGGAGTAGGAACGTTCTGGGGGTTATGGGAAGGGAAGGAAGACCAGAACTGGCCATCCTGTTTTTTAATCCATTAGTAGCACCATGGCTCATTTGAAATGAAAATGTTACACTTATTCCCCACCCAACCACAGTGAACTTTCTAGGAAATTGTTTTGAAAACAAATTTTGTATCTGTGAAAGTCTTTGCTTTTTCTTTCCACTTTCTAGAAAAGTCTGTTACCAGTTTCCTTACTGGATACAGCCATACTCAACCTCCCTCGTATCCAGCCCATCAGGATCAGGGTCAGGCTCCCTCAAGACGAGCATCGCATTGTCTCCCCTCTCCTGCACAGGATTTTCTCTCAGACCCAGGGGACATTGCCTTGGACTTTCCTCTACAAATGCCCTCAGATCTAAGACCAGGAATGATTCTGCTTGTGGAACGTGTGGCTTTCTGTCCTATTTTCCTTTTATTTGAGCACTGCAGGTTATCTTTGGCGCCCACAGCAGTTCTGTCTTCATGTCTCTGCGTCATGAAGCCCCGTTTGCCTTTAGTCCCTGCTTTGTGTGTCTTCACTTCCACGGCCGGTGTTGCCCCTCGGGGCAGCCTGTGCTGGTGAACGGGCTGTCGAGTCTTGGGTATGTTATTGGCCTGAGTGGGCGTGAGGCCCCGGCATCTGACTCCATCTGCCAGGCTGCAGGGCACAGCAGCACTGGCATAGAGAGGCACGCTCTGTCTTCCAATGTGCACCAGCCTTTTCTTACATATTTTGCCTGTTTTTAAAAAATAGGAGAGGGTGCAGATGGATAGCTGTGCCCTCACCCTTCTAAGCCAGGTAATACATTGATGTGCAGACTTTTTAAGAAATCTTAAGTTTTATCACAAATATCAAGTAATTTATTTTTTCCATTTTCAAATACAAAAGTTAGCCTAGGAAGCCTCCCAGTCATCCCGAAGGACCTTTTGACTTTGCTTTTATAATTCAATAAAAAATTGAGGAGGGGATTAATGGGTACAATGAAAACAAAACAAAAAAAAAATTAAGGAGAGGAGAGCTCAAAAGAGGATAAGAGACTGAAAAGGCGCCTCAGAATGGCTGCTGTGGGCAGAGTCTGTGGCATGACTTTTCCCGCCCTGCCCCTCTGGTCAGAGCAGCTGAGAGATGGAATCAGTGAGATTAAAAAACTTTTGTTTGGCCGGGCGCGGTGGCTCACGCCTGTAATCCCAGCTCTTTGGGAGGCCGAGGCCGGTGGATCACGAGGTCAGGAGTTCAAGACCAGCCTGGCCAATATGGTGAAACCCCGTCTCTACTAAAAATACAAAAATTAGCTGGGTGTGGTGGCTCACGCCTGTATTCCTAGCTACTCAGGAGGCAGAGACAGGAGAATCGCTTGAACCCGGGAGGCAGAGGTTGCAGTGAGCTGAGATCGCACCACTGCATTCCAGTCTGGGTGACAGAGCAAAACTCCGTCTCAGAAAACAAACAAACAAAACCTTTTGTTCAAGCTGCGTCTTCACATTGAATGAAGCATTCAGAGAGGTGGCTGCTGCTGCTGTCCACAAGTGTGGGCAGAAGGGTGCCTTTTCCCGGTTTCTCGTCCAGGAGGTTGAACGGGAAATCCTCAAATCGCTGAGGTGTATGTTTTCCAGATGCTGGCCCCCATGGCACCTTTCCCCATGTCTTTCTACCAAGCCTCTTATGTTTGTTCTATGCAAGGAAGACAAAGAGTAGACCATGTTCTCTGTGTGCTGTGTGTGCTGGTGTCACTCATTGCCTCTTCTCTGTCACCACCCGGACGAAAGTCAGCTGAATAGTTGACTCTGAATAATGCAGGCCCCAGCTTGCTTCCAGAATGGTCCAGGACCCTCCTCCTCCTGCCAGTTTCTTTTTTGGTTCATGTGGCATAATCATCTTTCAAAATTAACTGAATGCCCCAGAAAATGATGTTACCACTAAAATATTGTCTCCAGGAAGGCACACTGTAACGGAAAAGATAGGTAAGAGATTTTTTTCCCGAGAAGTAAGAATTGATTGTGTTGAATGTTCAAAGTCTGGAAACTGTTCACAGTATGTTGTTCTTAGCTATTATTTATATATAATGAATTATTTTCTCTCTCAATCATGCCATAGTGGAGACTTTTGTTTCTGAATAAGTGACAGAGTAATATGAAGTACTGTGATACGTCAGAGTGACATGCAGCACCATGAGCCTGTTTTTGTGTTCTGTGAGCAAGTGGCGTTTGACTGAGATCAAAGCCTGTCACAGCTGCTGCTGGGGGTGTGGGGATACGCCAGAGTCCTGTGTTTGGTTTTAGAACTTTACTGAATGTTTCCCACATGGAGAGTAATGGATGGCATGTGAGTTTCTGTAAGAGTGATAAAGTTGTACATCTGTCACTGTTGCATTTCAAATTGAACACATAGATGCTTGCCTGTCTACTTGGGTGAATGCCTCTTGGGAGAGCACAGATTACACCCATGATGGATGTTAAGAAACAGATTCCGGCCAGGCACGGTGGCTTAAACCTGTAATCCCAGCACTTTGGGAAGCTGAGGTGGGCAGATTACAGGGTCAAGAGATTGAGACCATCCTGGCTAACATGGTGAAACCCCGTCTCTACTAAAAATACAAAAATTAGCTGGGCGTGGTGGCACACGCCTGTAGTCCTAGCTATTCGGGAGGCTGAGGCAGGAGAATCGCTTGAACCCAGGAGGCAGAGGTTGCAGTGAGCCAAGATCGCACCACTGCACTCCAGCCTGGTGATAGAGCGAGACTCCGTCTAAAAAAAATTAAATTAAAAAAAAAAAAAACGGTTTCCATAAATGGAGCTTGATTTGCTCTGCTGTCCTTAAGCCCTCTTGGGTTTTGTTTGTTTGTTTGTTTGTTTGTTTGAAAGAGTCTCATTCTGTCACCCAGGCTGGGGTGCAGTGGTGCGATCTTGGCTCACTGCAACCTCTGCCTCCCAAGTTCAAACAATTCTCCCGCCTCAGCCTCCTGAGTAGCTGGGATTACAGGTGCCTGCCACCATGCCCGGTTAATTTTTGTGTTTTTAGTAGAGACAGGTTTTACCATGTTGGTTGGCCAGGCTGGTCTTGAACTCCTGACCTCGGGTGATCTGCCCACCTTGGCCTCCCAAAGTGCTGGGATTACAGGCGTGAGCCACTATGTCCGGCCAAGCCCTCATGTTCTGAACCTTGTCAAGGCTCTGCCTGAATGAGTTTTCATCTGATTGTGGGGACCGAGTCCATGAGTAGAGGGCCAAGAGCTAGGGACAGGGGGAGGATCCTGGCCCAGGTGGTAGAGAGGGAAAAATTCCCAGAGTTTCCTTTAGCCAGGAAACCTACTCCACTGACCCCGTGACCTGGACAGTCAGACGCCACCCTGATAGTGACAAGTGTAAAATGACCCCCTTCCTCCCCCACCCTCCGGAAGTATAGTTAGATACTTGAAAGCAATCCTTTTCTAAAATTGCCATACCTAATTTGGCCTGAATGATTAAAAGAAATAACTCAAGAGTTACAAGGGCATTCTAGTCTCTTTTTCTGAATAGAATATTAGTGCTGTGGTATTGCATTTCATGGGAGGGGAAATGTATTGGTAAAGCCACCTGATAGAAGCTTTCTCTTGGTAACAAAAATGGAGGGTGTATTATGTGCGGTTATTTAAATATTTGTATTCCGTTGTTGAATGTGTTTTTTTTTTCCCCCGATACAGAGATTTGCTCCTGTTGCCCAGGCTGGAGTACAGTGGTGCGATCTCGACTCACTGCAACCTCTGCCTCCTGGGTTCAAGTGATCCTCCTGCCTCAACCTCCCAAGTGTAGCTGGGATTACAGGTGTGTGCCACCACACCCGGCTAATTTTTGCTTTTTTTTTTTGAGATGGAGTCTCGCTCTGTTGCCCAGGCTGGAGTGCAGTGGCACGATCTCAGCTCACTGCAGCCTCTGCCTCCTGGGATCAAGCGATTCTCCTGACTCAGCCTCCTGAGTAGCTGGGATTACAGGTGCCCGCCACCCGCCTGGCTAATTTTTGTATTTTTAGTAGAGACAAGGTTTTGTCATGTTGACCAGGGTGGTCTCAAACTCCTGACCTCAAGTGATCCGCCCACATTGACCTCCCAAAGTGCTGGGATTACAGGCGTGAGCCACTGTGCCTGGCCCATTGTTGTGTAATTTTAATAATTAGTTTTTTAAGTACTTGATTTTATGGGCACATTTTTGTGGGATGATTGGAGTTAATCAAATATAGCTTGTCATGTGTGTAGTTTGGTAAGATAACTTAAATTCATGTTTTCTCTGCCTTGAGGTAGTGAGGGAAAGATCTTAATCAGGATTTTGGTAATTACCTGATTGAATTCAGGCAAATGAGACATCATAAAGTTCAGTGGTTATTGATATTTCAGGGTATATACCTGAAATGCCTGGAGGATACAGATTTCTCATTCATTCTTCGGTCTTTCATTTCTCTGTGTACAGAAATGACACTTCTGGGAGGCAGTAGTAGCAGGAAGTCTGTGAATTGAGTAGAGGGTCTCTTCCCTCAGGCTGCCATTGATCAGTGACAATTTATAAAAACAAACTACAAAGTCTGCATGCGGCAAGCAGCCACCTGCTTCCTAGAAGGAGCCCATGAAGGTTAAACTCCATGGTCAGTATTCGCAAGCGCCAGGCATGGTGGCTCACGCCTGTAATCCTAGCACCTTGGGAGGCCTAGGCGGGCGGATCCCCCGAGGCCAGGGGTTCGAGGATTTGCAAATGGTCCCCTCCTGAGTCTTTCGCAGATACTCAGCAGTGCAGGGGCCGGCCGGGGAAGGTTGCAGTGGGACGGGAGTGTACTGTGCGCCTTGCCTTACTTGTCACCTTGGAGATTTCCAGAGAAACGGGCATAACAACTCTTAACAACAACAACAAAAAGCAAAACACATTCACCTAAGGTTGGCAACAAAAGATTACCAAGTACCACGTTTTCCAGCCAACCAGTTATTCATGGTAATAAAAGAAAGGTGGGAAACTGTTAGAATTTTTAAGGAAACTATGTACTTTCTTCTTTATGAATATCCAAATTTACTGTAATCCTGCTCCATTAAATGCAACACTGTTGTCAGGTGCTGCCCTTGCTTGGGAACAGCATTGGGCTTTTAAATGTCTGCAGAATCTCTGCACTCGAAGGGAACTGAGAAGGAACTTCGTGGTACTGTAACGAAAATAAGGTCTGCTCAACAATAAACTTTTCCTCTCTTCTCTACACCTGTGCAGTCATCTGGCGTTTGTGTTTAGGGAGGGCAGGTTGATAGACTGCAGAGTCCAACCCGTTCATCTAGCGGAAGCTGCAGACCCGATGGAGGAACGAGGGCTTTACCTGAGTCTCGTCTGCTGCTGGGGCTGGCTTCGGGTGGCAGCCAGGTCTTTGGATTCTGCGGATAGCACCGAGGTCTCCTCCAGGTCCTCAGCCTCTGGGAGCTGCCCCAGGCAGAACTCGGCAGGCTGGCGTAACAGGTGGGTTGGGAGGGGGAACCTCAAGGCAAGAAGGTGTCATGAGACCCCTGGGCCCGTGGACTTCCTTAGGCGGGTGGCATGGACTTTGCATTTTGCCAGTTCTCTGAGCTCCTACTCCGGGGTGGATATGCATGGAGGATGTAGGCTCTGTGTGATGATAGGGAGGCGGGGAGGGCGCCCGGGGCCTGTGAGGGCACAAGAGAGGGCCTGAGGTGCAAGAGCCGGGACTTGCTGCTCAGGAAAACCTGCTACAAGGAGGTGGTGCTCAGGTTGCAGCCTGAGGACTAGTAGGGCGATCCCTGTGGGCGAGGGGTGGGCAGGGAGGAGGAGCTGGAGCTAGTGTCATCGAGGGAGTTGCGTGGAAGCCTGCTGGTGGCCAGGAGAGGGGGAATGGGTTTGATCCTGGGGGCACAGGAAGGCCGCTGAGGGGTTTAAACTGGGTGCTGGTACGAAATGGGTTTCTTCTTGTAGTACACTTTGTATTGAGGTCTGTAGCACATGTTGAAAAGTACATAAACATACACCTTGATAGATTTTCACACTAGCATATCTGTCATCCAGATAAAGAAAAGGAAGTTGGAGTTTATTTTAACATTTAAACATCTGATTACAGTTTGACTTCCAGGAAGGGCACAGCAGCTTGTATCAGACCAGCCTACGCCTGATCATTACACTATTGAAATGCACTGGAGCCTGCCGAGATACAGGCAAGAGGGAAGGGACCAGCCATCAGAAGAAGGGAAGCACATTGGGTCAGAGCCACATCTGAGGCGCTGTTCCTCATGTGGCTCGCAGGGAATGAAACAGAAGGTGGCAGCTGCACACTGGTGTGGGGGCACATCCCAGAAAGGAGGAAACCATAGAAGCCCCCAACTTTGCCTTGTATAATCTCGTCAAGTTCTTGGCAGGTTCCTGTATTGTACATAAACAGGGTAGAATTCCAAACGGAAAGCAACACTTGGAAGGCTGGAGAAGCTGAGCAGAGATTTCAGAAGATGTGCTGGGGAGAAGAAGTTTAGAGTTCATGTTTCATCAAATTAGAGGAATTTGGTAACTATTTCAGACTTTCCATTGAAAACCCAGGTTGTAGGCCTTAGGATTAGGACCACATCACAGAACTCAAATCTAGGGTCTAGGACTGAGAGCAAAACTAAAATAGACCTACCTTCATAAAGCCTAAAATGAAGCTTAACAGAACTCTACTAAACCAAAACAGTTTTTGTGGAAAAAAACTGAATCTAGAGTCTCTACAGTATATGTCATGCACGTCCGTGTGAAGTGACCACCAAACAGGCTTTGTGCGAGCCACATGGCTGTTTATTCACCTGGGTGCAGGCGGGCTGAGTCCGAAAAGAGAATCAGCGAAGGGAGATGAGGGTGGGGCCGTTTTATAGGATTTGGGTAGGTAAAGGAAAATTACCGTCAAAGGGGGGTTGTTCTCTGGTGCGCAGGAAGGGGGGGGGGGGTCACAAGGTGCTCAGTGGGGGAGCTTTTTGAGCCAGGATGAGCCAGGAAAAGGAATTTCACAAGATAGTATCGCTTAAGGCAAGGATGGGCCATTTTCACTTCTTTTGTGGTGGAATGTCATCGGTTAAGGCGGGGCAGGGCATTTGCACTTCTTTTGTGATTCTTCAGTTACTTCAGGCCATCTGGGCGTATACGTGCAAGTCACCGGGGATGCGATGGCTTGGCTTGGGCTCAGAGGCCTGACAGTGTATTATTCAGAAAGTCCAGTATATAACCATGTCAGTAGGCATGAGAGGAAGTGGGAATATATGACATGTAATCAAGAAAAGAAATCAGGCTGGTGTGGTGGCACACACCTGTGACCCCAGGACCCTGGGAAGCCGAGGCAAGTGGATCACTGGAGCCCAGGAGTTCGAGACCAGCCTGGGCAACATGGTGAAACCCCATCTCTACAAAAAATACAAAAAATTAGGCAGGCATGGTGATGTGTGCCTGTAGTCCTAGCTACTCAGAAGGCTGAGGTGGGAAGATCATTTGAGCCTGGGAGATTGAGGCTGCAGTGAGCTGTCCTTGCACTCTAGCCTGGGTGACAGAGGGAGACCCTGTCTCAAAAAAACAACAAAATCAAACCACCCATAAATCAAAGTGTTGAAATCATTCAATAAAAATGTTAAAATAATTATAAACATTTTTCTTAGACATAAGTGGATGCTTTTTTTATTGTCTTTACTTTTGATATGTCCTGAGTTTGTGTGTGTGTGTATATGTGTGTGTATATATGTATTAATTGACAAAGATTGTGTATATTCAAGCTGTACAGTGTAATGATTTGCTACACATGTGCATTGTGTGATTATCACCACTGAGTTAGGACCCCATCCCCACCTGTGCTGCACATTAGATTCCCCAGAATTGATCTTTCTTTTTTTTTTTTTTTTTGAGATGGAGTCTCGCTCTGTTGCACAGGCTGGAGTGCAGTGGTGTGCTCTTGGCTCACTGCATCCTCCGCCTCCCAGATTCAAGCAATTCTCCTGCCTCAGCCTCCTGAGTAGCTGGGATTATGGGCGTGCGCCACCATGCCCGGCTAATTTTTGTGTTTTTAGCAGAGACGGGGTTTCACCATGTTGTTCAGGCTGGTCTCAAACTGCTGACCTCGTGATCTGCCCGCCTCAGCCTCCCAAAGTGCTAGGGTTAGAGGCATGAGCCCCCACGCCTGGCCTATTGCTCAGGCTTAAGTGCAGTGTTGCAATCTGGCCTCACTGCAACCTCTACTTCCTGGGTTCAAGCAATTCTCCTACCTCAGCCTCCCAAGTAGCTGGGATTACAGGCACCTGCCACTGCACCTGGCTAATTTTTGTATTTTTAGTAGAGATTCACCATGTTGGTCAGGCTGATCTGAAACTCCTGACCTCAGGCAGTCCGTCCACCTTGACCTCCCAAAGTGCAGGATTACAGGCATGAACCACCACACCCAGTCCCCGCAGAACTTGTCTTTAAACTGAGAGTCTGTGCTCTTTGATCAGCATCTCCTCATTGCCCCATTTGCAGAAGAAAAGTCAGTGAACTTGAAGACGGGTTAATAGAAAGTATCTGAATTGAAAAACAAAGAGAAGAAGAGATTGAAAAAAAGTAAGTGAACAGAGACTCGATAAACTGTGAGACAGTATAACAAATGCGGAACTAGAATCCCAGGAGAGGAGAGAAAATATGGCAGAAAAAAAAAATACGGAGAAATGTTGGCCAAAATTCTGTTTTTTAAAAATGTGGTTTTGACCCAGTTTTGAGGCCCTAGCTTTGAGGTCTTGGCTTGAGGCCAGTCAGTCCTCTAGAGCAGCCAATCAGGTTTAAACCCTGAACTACCTCCCTTCTTCGGCTCAAGCTCCAGGCCAGCACCCTGACACCCCAGGGCGGTGCCAACCTGCAACAGTCCCTGTGGCCCAGCGCCCGCTGAGATTATTCCAGTCCGCCTCAGTCTGCTGCCCCTGCCTCACCTGCTCCTTCCTGGGAAACCACAATCAGGGGTCTTGCCCACATTCCCCTGGTCCCTGTGCCCCATAACCAGTGGTCGCTTCCCCTGAGTGGCCCTGCGTGGAGTGCTGTTTCTCCCCAGGGAACTGAGCGCGACATGTCAAATTTCCCGTTTCTCTCTTCATCTGCATCAGGCCTCATCGGAATCACCAGCCCCTCCCCTCAAAAGCAGGATGAATGTAAAGAAGACCACACCTAGGTGCATCATAGTCAAATGCTGAAAACTAAAGATAAAATCATGAAAAGGCAGTAGCCTGGGGGAAAAAAAACACCTGATGTGTAGGGGAAAATGACAGCTGACTTTCCGTCAGGAACGGGGCAGTGACATCATGGAAGGCTGAAAGAAGAGCTAACATCCTACGTGCAGGGAAAATATTCCTCAAAAATGAACTCGGGGCCAGGGGCAGTGACTCACACCTGGAATCCCAGCACTTTGGGAGGCCAAGGTGGATGGATCATCGGAGGTCAGGAGTTTGAGACCAGCCTGGCCAACATGGTGAAACCCCGTCTCTACCAAAAGTACAAAAATTAGCCGGGTGTGGTGGCAGGAACCTGTAATCTCAGCTACTCGGGAGGCTGAGGCAGGAGAATCGCTTGAACCCGGGAGGCGGAGGTTGCAATGAGCCAAGATCATGCCATTGCACTGCAGCCTGGGTGACCGAGGAAGACTCCATCTCAAAAAAAAAAAAAAAAAAAAAAAAAAAGTTGGAATGAAAACATTTTGGAGTAACTGAATGCTGACAGAGTTCATTGTAGGAGGCAAGTACTACAAAAAAGTGCTAAAAAGAAAAAAAAGGCTCCCAGCGGGGGCGGTCCCAAGAGTTGGGGTTCAGTGTCCTCCAAGCCCTGGTCCTCTCCAATGGGCCTGGGTTCCACCCCGCCTGTCCTGTTCTCCCCACCCTGAGGTTGGCTTCAATGCTAAGGAAGCCCACAATATTGTCGAAGAGTGTGTAGATGGAGTTTCAGCTGGTGAAGATTATAATCACAACAATATCAACCAAGCATAGTGGAACAATCCTTAACACATCTGGGTAAGTTGGGAAAAGCTTGTAAATATATTGTGACCTGTGCAGTGGTCCAGAAGAGCACACATGGCTTTCAAACAGCCAGCTCCTGATTTTGGAATACCACATCTGGTGGAACCTGTACCATAAGATGGGAGAACCAGACCATGAACTGTATTGTCAACATTTTTGCCATTGCTATTGTTCTTTAACTGACTAAAAATGTTGGGCTAAAGCCATTAACTTAAGAATTAGTGTATCCTTTCAAAAAAAGAGTAATAGTTATTTATTAGTGTGCTAGATGACAAGCATGCAATTTGTAAGCAAAAATACAAAAAAAATTAGGTGGCGGGCGCCTGCAGTCCCGGCTACTTGGGAGGCTGAAGCAGGAAATGGCGTGAACCTGGGAGGCGGAGCTAGCAGTGAGCCGAGATCTCGCCACTGCACTCCAGCCTGGGCAACAGAGCAAGGCTCTGTCTCAAAAACAAAAACAAACAAACAAAAAAAGTAAGCAAAATGAAAAGCACTTAGTGCTTTCTGACAGAATTATAGATGTAATTTTAAGAGTTGCTCCTAGCAAGTTAAAAGTGCATACAAAATATGCAACTCTTAAAGGCTTTATTATCAGTCTTATGTATACAAGTAGTAAATTTTGTCATTGTTTTAGTTACAACCATCTGTAAATAATTTTAAAGACTTATGTGGGGTTCAAATTGAGTGGAATAGAGTATAGATTAAAAGTATACAATTGGCCGGGCGCAGTGGCTCACACCTGTAATCCCAGCACTTTGGGAGGCAGAGGTGGGTGGATCACAAGGTCAGGAGATCGAGACCATCCTGGCTAACACAGTGAAACCCCATCTCTACTAAAAAATACAAAAAATTAGTCAGGCGTGGTGGCACGTGCCTGTAGTCCCACCTACTCAGGAGGCTGAGGCAGGAGAATCACTTGAACCCAGGAGGTGGAGGTTGCAATGAACTGAGATTGCACCACTGCACTCCAGCCTGAGCAAGACTCAGTCTCTAAATAAATAAATAAAAGAATAATATTAACACAATAAATGAGTTTAATGCAGTGATCTTTGTTTTTGGCACATCAGAAATTCTCAGTCATTATTCATGTTTCTTTATGCTGCTGGCTTTTGTGCCCTTGAAGATTATAATAGTGACCAAAATATATATATGCAGACATTTTTTATTGTTGTTGAAGCCTGATTTAAGAAAAGAAAAATTCGTACCTTGTGAACTTGCTATCTGCTGTGTTTCTAATTAAAATATAATAAATATTATCTTCCTGTGCTGGAGAAGAAAAAAAGGGCCAGGCACTGTGGCTCAAGCCTGTAATCCCAGCACTTTGGGAGGCTGAGGCGGGCGGATCACGAGGTCAAGAGATGGAGACAATCCTGGCTAACACGGTGAAAACCCGTCTCTACTAAAAATACAAAAAAAAAAAAAAAAAAAAAAGGCCAGGCGTGGTGGTGGGCACCTGTAGTCCCAGCTACTCGGGAGGCTGAGGCAGGAGAATCACTTGAACCTGGGAGGCAGAGGTTGCAGTGAGCTGAGATCGCACCACTGCACTCCAGCCTGGGCAACAAGAGTGAGACTTGGTCTCAAAAAAGGAAAAGGGGAAATGATGCCAAACATAAATTCAAACCTCCAGGGAGGAAGGAGGAGCACTGGGAATAGTAAATATGTGGGTAAATACACTATTTTTTTCTTTACTTGAGTTCTTTACAAGACCATTGATTGCTTAAAACAGAAATAACGTTGGTGTATTGTGGGGCGTACAGCACGTAGAGTAAAATATATGACGATCACACGAAGGATGGGCGTTGTAAGGTTCTTAAATCTACTGTGATTTGTTATGAGGACAGGGCGGGAGAAACTGATAAGCTAAGGCAGCATATCACTTTCTCAGCACAGCCATCAAAAAAACGCAAAGTGTTATAGCCAAAAAGCAAAAGAAGAGGTACAATGGAATGCTTAAAACTTTTTAAAAATTAGGGCCGGCGGGTGCGGTGGCTCATGCCTGTAATCCCAGCGCTTTGGAAGACCGAGGCGGGCAGATCACCTGAGGTTAGGAGTTCGAGACCAGCCTGGCCAACATGGTGAAGCCCCGCCCCCTGTCTCTACTAAAAATACAAAAGTTAGCCGGGTGTGGTGAGGGGTGCCTGTAATCCCAGCTACTTGGAAGGCTGAGGCAGGGGAATCACTTGAACCCGGGAGGCACAGGTTGCAGTGAGCCGAGATCATACCACTGCACTCCAGCGAGACTCTGTCTCAAAAAAAAAAAAAAAAAAAAATTAAGGCTGGGTGCACTGGTTCTCGTCTGTAATTCCAGCACTTTCAGAGGCTGAGGTGGGAGAATCACTTGAGCCCAGGAGTTAGAGACCAGCCTGGGCAACATAGGAGACTCCATCTCTACAAAAAAAGTTAAAAATGAAAAAAAAAAAAAAAAAGTTATTTTAATTAAAAAATTCCCCTGAAACATAAAACGTGATCAACCCAATAGAAGACAGGAATGGAAGGACAAAAGAATCAGTACAGGGAAGACAAATGACTAAATAGTAGCCATCAAACTCAAAACTAAAAAATAATCAGTAATTACAAGTTAATTTCCTTAAACACTCTAAATAAAAGGCTAAGATTTTCACATTGGACTTTAAAAAGCAATTTACCAGAATTGCACGTGAAATGAAAGTAGATAGGGCGCCAGAGATCTAGCGGGTGGTCACGGCACTGAGTCATCCATTGATCTGCCAAGATCAGCTGGAAGCAGCTATTCTGGAACTCTGGACCCTGTTCCAACACTTACAACCACCAGGGAAGCGCTTCCTGGAGGAAGAGACTGCTGCTTGGTGAGGAAGTGGCGTATGTAACCCACCACCATCCCCCTTCCTCAGTGCCACCTCAGCTGTAGGGATGGCTGCCTGCACTCTTGGAACATCTGACTGGTGCTAGGGTGGGCAGTGGTGACCTCCTCCTCCAAAAAAATGGGATCTGTAACTTTTGGCTGGTCTGGTGTACCCTGAGGAAGCAGCACAGGCACCTGCTTCGGGTTTGGCCCTCTTGGCAGTGGTGGCAGCTCCTTACCCTTCTATCAGAAGATTTAGCTTCTTGATGGGCGCCACCAACATGGTGTCCAGGCACTGTGTGGAGGTTGGCCAAGTGGCTTACATCTCTGGACCTCGTGCTGGAAAGCTGGTTGCGATTATAGCTGTTGTTGATGAGAACAGGGCTTTGGTTGGTGGAGCTTGCACTCAGGTAAGGAGACAGGCCATGCTGTTCAAATGCATGCAGCTCACTGACTTTCTCCTCAAGTTCCCACACAGTGCCTGCCCCAGAGGCATGGCCAACAAGCCTGGCAGAAGGCAACCATCAATACAAAATGGACAGCCATGCAATGGGCCAAGAAGAGTGAAGCCAGAGAGGGGGAAGCCAAAATGAGAGATGTTGATCATTTTAGTCGTGAAGGCAAATAAAATGAGGAACAGAGTGATCAAGAATGCAATTAAGAAGCTTCAAAAGACTGCTCTCCTGAAAGCTTCTCCCCAGATAGCACCTGTTGCCCAGGCTGGAGTGCCAATGGCATGATCTTGCGTCACTGCAACCTCTGCCTCCCAGGTTCAAGCAATCCTCCCACCTCAGCCTCCCGAGTAGCTGGGACTACAGGCACGTGCCACCATGCCGGGCTAGTGTTTTTTTTGTTTTGTTTTGTTTTTGTATTTTTGGTAGAGATGGGATTTAGCTATGTTGGCCAGGCTGGTTTCAAACTTCTAACCTCAAGTGATCCGCTGGTCTCTGCCTCCCAAAGTGCTGGAATTATAGGCGTCAGCCACCAGACCCAGCCAAGAACAAATATCTATAAACATACAAATTAACAAAACTGGGACAGAAAGAACTAGAAAATCAGACTACACCCATAACAAGTAAGGAGATTGAAATAATAATAATAAAAAAACTCCCAATAAAGAAAATCCCAGGACCTGATAGCTTTACTGGTGAACTCTACTGAATATTTAGAGATTAATGTACCACTGTTTCTCAAACTCATCCAGAAAATCCAAGAAGGAAGAACACTTCTGAACTCATTCTATGAGGCCAGCATTACTCTGATACCAAAGCTTTGTATCTTGTAGGGTACAAAGATCTTATAAGAAAACTGGAGGCTAACCTTCCTTTTGAAGAAGCAAAAATTCTCAACAAAATACTACCGAACCAAATCCAGCAGTATATTAAATTGATTATACGCCATGAGCAAGTGGAATTTATCCCCAGAACAAGGGTAGTTCAACATAGAAAAATCTTTCACTAGGCCGGGTGCGGTGGCTCACACCTGTAATCCCAGCACTTTGGAAGGCCGAGACGGGCGGATCACGAGGTCAGGAGATCGAGACCATCCTGGCTAACACAGTGAAACCTCGTCTCTACTAAAAATACAAAAAATTAGCCGGATGCGGTGGCGGGCACCTGTAGTCCCAGCTACTCCGGAGGCTGAGGCAGGAGAATGACATGAACCCGGGAGGTGGAGCTTGCAGTGAGCCGAGATTGCGCCACCGCACTCCAGCCTGGGCGACAGAGCAAGACTCCGTCTCAAAAAAAAAAAAAAAAATCTTTCACTATACCATGCCACATTAATAGAATGAAGGAAAAATACTAGATTCAGCCAGGTGCAGTGTCTCATGCCTGTAATCCCAGCACTTTGGGAGGCTGAGGTTGGTGGATCACTTGAGGCCCAGAATTCAAGACCAGCTTGGCCAACATGGTGAAACCCTGTCTCTAGTAAAAATACAAAAATTAGCCAGGTGTGGTGGCGGGCGCCTGTAATCCCAGCTACTCAGGAGGCTGAGGCAGGAGAATTGCTTGAACCTGGGAGGTGGAGGTTGCAGTGAGCCAAGATTGTGCCACTGCACTCCAGCCTGAATGACAGAGTAAGACTTCATCTTAAAAAAAATAAATAAATAAAAGATTATCTCAGTTGATTTTTAAAAATTGATTAAATTCAATACCCTTTCATGATAAAAACACTCAATAAACTAGGAATAGAAGGGAATATTCCCTGCATGATAAAGATTGTATGTGAAAAATCCACATCATACTCAGTGGTGTAAGACTAAAAGCTTTCCCCCTAAGATCAGAAAAAAGACAATGATACCCACTTTTGCTACCTCTGTTCAACATAGTACTGAAAGTTGTGGCTGGAGAAATTAGGCAAGAAAAAGAAATAAAAGACACCCAACTTGTTTTGTGTGTGAGACAGGGTATCACTCTGTCACCCAGGCTGGGGTGCAGTGACATGATCACAGCCCACCATGGCCTCAGCCTCCTGGGCTCAGGTGATTCTCCCACCTCAGCCTCCTGAGTAGCTAAGACTACAAGCATGTGCCACCACGCCTGGCTAATTTTTGTATTTTTTATTGAGATAGGGTTTTGCCATATTGCTCAGGCTGGTCTCGAACTCCTGGGTTCCCACCTCAGCCTCCCAAAGTGCTGGGGCTACAGGCATGAGCCACTGTGCCTGAATATACCCAAACTGGAAGAGAAGTTATCTCTGTTCACAGATCATATGACCTTATATATAGAAAACCACAAAATCCACAAAACTGTTAGCACTAAATAATGAATTCAGCAATGTTGTAGGATACAAAATCAACACACAAATAGTAGTATTTCTAAACACTAGCAATGAACAATCCAAAAAGAAATTCCACTTACATATCATCAAAAAAGAATAAAATGCTTAGGAGTAAAACACAGATGAGAAAGGCTATACACTAAACTACACAACATTAGTGAAAGAAATTGAAGTTCTAATAAATGTAAAGACAAAAAGTATTTACATTTATTTATCCATACATGTGTTCATGAATTGGAAAATGTAATGTTGTTAAAATGACAATACTCTGCAAATTGATCTAAAGATTCAATGTATTTTTGTCAAAATCCCATGGTTGTTTTCTGCAAAAATATAAATATTCATCCTAAAATACAGAATTTTGGCAGACTCTGAATATTCAAGGCATTCTTGATAAAACAGAACAATGTTGGAGGACACATACTTCCAAATTTGAAAACTTACTACAAAGCTACAGTATTCAAAACAGTATGGTATGAGCATAAGGATAAACATGTAAACAGATGGAATTGAAAGAAAAACCCTTATATATGTGGTCAATCAACTTTTGATGTGGGTGTCAAAGCAATTAAATAAAGTAAGAACAGGCTGGGCGTGGTGGATCACGCCTGTAATTCCAGCACTTTGGGAGGCCAAGACGGGTGGATCATGAGGTCAGGAATTCAAGACCAGCCTGGCCAAGATGATGAAATCCTATCTCTACTAAAAAACAACAAAATTAGCTGGGCATGGTGGCAGGCACCCGTAATCCCAGCTACTCGGGAGGCTGAGGCAGAGAATTGCTTGAATCCAGGAGGCAGAGGCTGTAGTGAGCTGAGATCATGCCTCTGTACTCCAGCCTGGGCGACAGCGAGACTCCATTAAAAAAAAAAAAAAAAAAAAAAAAAGTGAGAACAGTCTTTTCAAAAAATAGTGCTGAGACAACTGAGTAGCCACATGCAAGAGGATGAAGTTTAACTCTACTCCGGCAATGGTTTCTTCAGTATACCACCAAAAGCACAGGTAACAGAAGAAAAAAACAGATAAATTGGAACTCATTAAAATAAAAAGTTTGTGTGCATCAAGGGACGTCATGAGAGTGAAAAGACAGCCTAGGGAATAGGAATAATATTTGTGCATCATACCTCTGATGACAGATTAATACCAGATCATATAGGAAACTCCTACAACTAAGCAGAAAGAAAAACTAAAAAAGCAAACAAAAGACCCACCCAATGAAAAAGTGGGTGAAGGACTTGAATAGACATTTCGCAAAGAAGAGATACAAATGAACAATAAGCTCGTGAAAAGATCTTCAATATCATTAGTCATTAAAAAATTGCAAATCAAAATCTCAATTTAAAAACTCTAATTGTGCAGTAACGTGGATATTTCCCTTTTAGCTGTCAATTATTGCTCCGCATTTGTATTATTTTTAGACATGAGGTCTCCTTATGTTGCTGAGGATGGACCTGAACTCCTGGGCTCAAATGATTCCCCCACCTTAGCCTCCTGAGTAGCTGGTAGTACAGGTGCCCACCAGCATGCTTGGCTTGCTCTGTGTATTTTTTGGTTGCGATTTTTATTGTGGTGCAATTCATATCACATAAAATTTACCATTTTAACCATTTTTATATGTACAGTTTAGTGGTCTTAAGTACATCCAGTGTTGTGCAACCGTCACCACTATTCATTCCCAGCACTTTTTCATCATCCTATTCAGAAACTCTGTGCCCTTTAATCACTCTCCCTTCTTTCCTCTCTCCAAGTCCCTAGTAACTTATTGTATTTTATTTTATTTTTGTTTTGAAACAGAGTCTTACTCTATCGCCCAGGCTGGAGTGCAGTGGTGCCACCTCTGCTCACTGCAACCTCCATCTCCCGGGTTCAAGGAGGCATGTCCCCTCGTGCCTCAGCCTCCCAAGTAGCTGAGATTACAGGTGCGTGCTAGCACACCCGTCTAATTTTTGTATTTTTAGTAGAGTTGGGGTTTCACCATGTTGGCCAGGCTGGTTTTGAACTCCTGACCTCAGGTGATCCACCCGCCTCAGCCTCCCAAAGTGCTGGGATTGCAGGTGAGAGCCACTGCCCCGGGCCCAGCCCCTAGTAAATCCTGTCTCTATGAATTTGCCTATTCTGGGTACCTCATGTAGGTGGGATCACAATATTTGCCCTTTTATGCCTGGCTTAATTTCATTAGCATAGTGTCCTCAAAGTTCATCCACTTTGTAGCATGCCTTAGTCAGCTCTGCTGCCTAACAAAATGCCACAGACTGGGTGGCCTCAAACAGCGGTCCCCAACCTTTTCGGCAGCAGGGACTGGTTTTGTGGAAGACAATTTTTCCACGGCATGTTGGTGAGGGTATGGGTTCAGGATGAAACCTCAGATCATCGGTTCCACCCTCAGATCATCAGGCATTAGTTAGACTCTGACAAGGAGTGCGCAGCCTGGATCCCCGCACATGCAGTTCACGGTGGGGTTTGCGCTCCTGTGAGGATCTAGCGGGGCCGCTGATCTGAGAGGAGGCGGAGCTCGGGCAGTGGTGCTGGCTCACCTGCCTCCCCCTCCTGCTGTGCGGCCTCCTAGCAGGCCAGACACCGGCTTTGGAGACCCTGGCTTAAGCAACGGAAATGTACTTCTCCACCGTCTGGGAAGTGGGGAGCGCCTCTGCCCGGCTGCCCACCATCTGGCAAGTGAGGACCCCCTCTGCCCGGCTGCCAGCGTCTGGGAAGTGAGGACCCCCTCTGCCCGGCTGCCAGCGTCTGGGAAGTGAGGACCCCCTCTGCCCGGCTGCCAGCGTCTGGGAAGTGAGGACCCCCTCTGCCCGGCTGCCAGCGTCTGGGAAGTGAGGACCCCCTCTGCCCGGCTGCCAGCGTCTGGGAAGTGAGGACCCCCTCTGCCCGGCTGCCAACGTCTGGGAAGTGGGGAGCGCCTCTGCCTGGCTGCCACCATATCTGGGATGTCAGGAGCGCCACTGCCCGGCTGCCAACGTCTGGGAAGTGAGGAGCGTCTCTGCTTGGCCACTCCGTCTGGGAAGTGAGGTGCCCCTCTGCCCGGCTTCCACCCTGTCTGGGAAGTCAGAAGCATCTCTGCCCGGCTGCCAACGTCTGGGAAGTGGGGAGCGTCTCTGTCCGGCTGCTGCCCTGTCTGGGAATTGAGGAGCGCCTTTTTTTTTTTTTTTTTTTTGAGACAGAGTCTCGCTCTGTTGCCAGGCTTGAGTGCAGTGGCACAATCATCTTGGCTCACTGCAACCTCTGTCTCCTGGGTTCAAGCGATTCTCCTGCCTCAGCCTCCTGAGTAGCTGGAATGACAGGCTGTGATCCACGCACCTTGGCCTCCCACAGTGCTGAAATTACAGGCGTGAGCCACCGCACCCAGCCCTCTATGTTCAACTTTTTAAGAAACCACCATACTATTTTCCACAGCAGCTGCACCGTTTTACATTCCAACCAACGACGCTCAAGTGTTCTAATTTCCCCACATTTTCATTAACAGTGGTAATGTTTTTTTCTTTTTCCTTCTCTCCTTCCCTTCCTTCCTACAACCATCCTATTGGGTGTGAAGTGGTATCTTACGGTTTTTTTTTTTTGAGACAGGGCCTTGCTCTATCACCCAGGTTGGAGTGCAGTGGTGTGATCACAGCTCACCTCGGCCTTGACCTTTTCGGGCTCAGGCGATCCTCCTCCTGCAGCCTCTGGAGAAGCTGGGACCACAGGCGCACACCACCACACCCACCAATCTTTGTATTTTTGCTGAGACAGGGTTTCACCATGTTGCCCAGGCTGGTCTGAAACTCCTGGGCTCCAGTGATCTGCCCACCTTGGCCTCCCAAAGTGCTGGGATTACAGGTGTGAGCCACCATGCCTGGCCGAGCATCTTTTCATTTGCTTTTTTATCATTTGTATGTCTTCCTTGGAAAAATTACTCAGATCTTCTGCCCATTTAAAAAAATGGGCTATTTTTCATTATTGAACGGAGAGAGTTCTATATGTATTCTAGATACAAGGCTCTTATCAGACATGTACATATCTATCTATCTATATGTATATATCTCGATGTGTCGCCAAGGCTGGAGTGCTGTGGTTCAGTCATGGCTCACTGCAGCCTCAACATCCTAGGCCCAAGTGATCCTCTCATGTCAGCCTCCCCTGTAGTTGAGACCACACGTGTGCCAGCACACCTGGCTAATTTTTGTATTTTTTTGAACACATTTTTGTATTTTGTTGAGGATTTCTTCTGTCTCTACACATAAGAAATATTTCTCTGTAGTTTTGTGTTGTAACATTTCTGTTTGAGTTTGATTTTTGACCTCGTTTTGAAGGGGAGTAAGGAGTATTTATTTTGAGAAAATAAATCCACATTTATAATGCCCTTACCAAATAATATAAAATACATTTTCATAAAACTTAAAAAGGATTAGGAGATATTCCTAATGTAAATGACGAGTTGATGGGTGCAGCACACCAACATGGCACATGTATACATATGTAACAAACCTGCACATTGTGCACATGTACCCTAGAACTTAAAGTATAATAATAATAAAAAAAAGACAATCAACAAGGGAAAAAAAAAACAAAAGACAAAAAAACAAAAAAAACCTTAAAAAGGTTAATCAGCAAAGCAAGGGGAGAATGTGACAAAATTATTTGATCACACAAGTAATACTTGTTATGTTGAAAACGTAATGAACAGAGAAAAGCAAAAAGAAAAACCTGGCCGGGCGCGGTGGCTCAAGCCTGTAATCCCAGCACTTTGGGAGGCCGAGATGGGCGGATCACGAGGTCAGGAGATCGAGACCATCCTGGCTAACAAGGTGAAACCCCGTCTCTACTAAAAAATACAAAAAACTAGCCGGGCGTGGTGGCAGGCACCTGTAGTCCCAGTTACTCAGGAGGCTGAGGCAGGAGAATGGCGTGAACCCGGGAGGCGGAGCTTGCAGTGAGCTGAGATCCGGCCACTGCACTCCAGCCTGAGCGACAGAGTGAGACTCCGTCTCAAAAAAAAAGAAAAAAAGAAAAACCTGCTATCAGCGATTACTACTATTAACATTTTCACGTATTTGCATCTATATCTTACATCTTACATCTATACATCTTTGTATAGATGTACATATACATCTATATTAAAAGTAGGACATATTGTATCTACAATTTTCATTTATATTTATTTATTTTTGAGACAGAGTCTTGCCCTGTTGCCCAGGCTGGAGTGTGGTGGACGATCTCAGCTCACTGCAACCTCTGCCTCCCAGGCTCAAGCGATTCTCCTGCTTCAGCCTCCCAAGTAGCTGGGATTACAGGCACCCGCCACTGCACCTAGCTAAGTTTTGTATTTTTAGTATAGACAGGGTTTCACCATGTTGGCCAGGCTGGTCTCGAACTCCTGACCTCAAATGATCCCCCCGCCTCAGCCTCCCAAAGGGCTGGGATTAAAGACATGAGCCACTGCGTCTAGCCTTGTATCTACCACTTTTTAAAAGACAGTTTTACGTAGCAATTTTGCATATGAATGCAGTTGTATGTCTCTTCAGGTGCTTTAAGCTGCATGTAAGAGAAAGCCCGCTGGGGCTGGCATACCCACTCAGAAAATATTCTAATGCTTATACATCAGAAGCCAGATCTTCTGTCTGAAAGGTTCAGGTGTTCCGAGACGTCCTTAGGTCTCAGGTTCTTCCTGCCTCCCTGCCCTGTCATCCATAGCATCAGCTCTGTGTCAGGATGGCTGCCCGCAGCATGCGGTGCTACACGCTCCCTTGTCTGCACCGTGGGAGGACCTGGCTTCCCACAGTGATCACCCTGGATTTAGTGTCAGGAGAGACCTTTCCCGAAGACTGGGCAAACCTCTCCTGTTCCCGAGCCCGCCACTGGGCACAAACCAAGCCTGCCCCTTGAACTGAGGCTAATTACTCAGCCTCATTACTGCTATTTCAGGTGGGCTGGGAGAGGGGTGTGGCTTTAGCATGTCCATCACAGTGTGCACCACGAAAGTTCAAAAAGTCAAGTAGTGCTTAAAAATATCAATGAGCCGGCCAGGCGCGGTGGCTCATGCCTGTAATCCCAGCACTTTGGGAGGCCGAGGTGGGTGGATCACTTGAGGTCAGGAGTTCCAGACCGGTGTGGCTAACATGGTGAAACCTCATCTCTACTAAAAATACACAATTTAGCCAGGCTTGGTGGCGTGCGCCTATAGTCCCAGCTACTTGGTAGGCTGAGGCAGGAGAATTAATTGGACCCGGGAGGCGGAGGTTGCACTGAGCCGAGATCACGCCTTTGCACTCCAGCCTGGGCAACAAGAGCAAAACTCCATCTCAAAAAGAAAAAAAAAAAAGAAAGAAGGAAAGAAAAAAACATATATATCTCAATGAGTCTGGGTGCTGTGGCTCACACCTGCAGTCCCAGCATTTTGGGAGGCCAGGGAGAGCAGATCAGTAAAGCCCAGAAGTTTGAGACCAACCTGGGCAACATAGCAAGACCCTGTCTCTGTTTTCTAAAAGTCACACACACACACACACCCACACACACACACCCCAGCAAATTGCTGACCCACTGTGTTTCATCTAGAGGCAAATATTTTTCAACTCTTTATGCTATTTTTCCCAGGATTCCCCTCCAAGTTTCTCAAGCATATCCTCCTATCCTCCTGCACTACCACTGCTTGGTACCGAGTGTGGAGACTGAGGACTCCCTCCGCTCCCCTACAGCTGCATCTCCCGCCTCCCCACTTCCCCTCGTACGGCATCGAGCTTAGGAGCCATTATGACTGGGATTGTGTTCCCCTACATATGTTGAAGCCCCAAGCCCCCATGTGACTGTATTCGGGGGTAGGACTTTTAAAGAGGTAGTTACACTTAAATAAGGTTATAAGGGACCATATGAGAGGAAGAGACACCGGGCGTGGGTGTACACAGAGAAGGGCCACGTCAGGATACAGGGAGAAGACAGAAGACGGCCGGCTGCAAGTCAAGGAGAGCAGCCCCCGGGGAAAACAACCCTGCCAGCGCGTTGATCGTGGGCCTCCAGCCTCCAGAACTGTGAGCAAGTCAGCGTCTGCTGTTTAAGCCTCCCCGTCTGTGGTATTTTGTTATGGCAGTCCTAGGAGACTAATACAGTGTTAATCATTAGTAATTATTAGACAAATACAGTATCAATTTGGCTAAATCAATAGTGATTTAATAATTATAATTATGCAAATGCTGTTTGCTGCTGAAACAAGCTGTGTACTATAACTTTTTTCCTTTCTGGAATAACTTATTTTGTTTTAACCGGAGGGTAAAATCTCTCTTTGTCTCTGTCTCTTTTGTGTCTAGTTTTCTTTTTTTCTTCTTTTTTTTTTTTTTTGAGACGGAGTCTCACTCTGTTGCCCAGGCTGGAGTGCAATGGCACAATCTCAGCTCACTGCAACCTCTGCCTCCTGAGTTCAAGCGATTCTCCTGTCTCAGCCTCCCGAGAAGCTGGGATTACAGGCGCGTGCCATCATACCCAGCTAATTTTTATGTTTTTAGTAGAGACGGGGTTTCACCATGTTGGTCAGGCTGGTCTCAAACTCCTGACCTCAGATGATATGGCTGCCTCAGCCTCTGAAAGTTCTGGGGTTTCAAGTGATCCACCCGCCTTGGACTCCCAAAGTGCTGGGATTACAGGAGTGAGCCACCACGCAGGGCCTCAAGTCCAGTTTTCTATACATCAGTTTTTCCCCCAAGAGGTCCAACAGAAAATGCCTTTCTATCTTCTTCCCGACTCTGCACCTCAAATCCACGGTTTGTGCCTGCCACCCTCCATCCTCGGGTGGGCCCCATTCTGGCCGGTGGGCTTGCAGCCAGGGTTCTACTGCCCCTCCCCAGCCCGCCCTTCCGTTTGCCTCTCTCCTGGTGGAGCCTGTGTTCTGGGTTCAACGGCTTCCTCTCTTTTGGCTTCCCACCTTGTTTTCCCAAAGGACATCCTTTGTGAACCAGAATGCACGGCAGGTGTCTTGGCGTCCTCGCACACCTAAAGATGTTTTAAGCCTCCCCTGACATTTGGCTGAAAATGAAATTTGAGGCTGGGAGTTATTTTCCTACATTATTGTTGAGGATTTTCAGTTGTTTCTACTTTTTCATAGTATCAAGGCTCTGTCAGGTGCTACCTATTTCATTTTATTTTTTATTGTAAGAGACAAGGTCTGGCTCTGTAGCCCAGGCTGGAGCGCAGTGGGGCCATCACAGCTCACTGTAATCGCTAACTCCTGGGCTCAAGTGATCCTCCTGCCTCAGCCTCCCGAAGCACAGAGACTACAGGTGCACATCACGATGCCCAGCCCAGTGCTTTTTTTTTTTTTTTTTTTTAAAAACAGCTAAACCAATTCTCTAGGATAAAGTCCTAAATGGGTCAAAGGTGGACACGTTTTTAAAGGTTTAAAACAATACATGTTGCACGATGCCTTCCAGCACCACCCTATTTGAGTGCCTTTGTTTTGTGCTGTTTTTGTATTTTCATCAGACCTGAATATCAACACTTTAAAAAGTTGTTCGCCAGCTTGATGACAAAAATGCTGTTTAGAGAGGTGGCTCTAGGAGGGTGGGAGGTGCCGTTATAGCAGGACAAGCCGTAGACAAAACTCCTCAGAAGGCCGGGCGCGGTGGCTCAAGCCTGTAATCCCAGGACTTTGGGAGGCCGAGACGGGCGGATCACGAGGTCAGGAGATCGAGACCATCCTGGCAAACACGGTGAAACCCTGTCTCTACTAAAAAATACAAAAAACTAGCCGGGCGAGGTGGCGGGCGCCTGTAGTCCCAGCTACTCGGGAGACTGAGGCAGGAGAATGGTGTGAACCCGGGAGGCGGAGCTTGCAGTGAGCTGAGATCCGGCCACTGCACTCCAGCCTGGGCGACAGAGCGAGACTCCGTCTCAAAAAAACAAACAAACAAACAAACAAACAAAAAAAACTCCTCAGACACCGGATTAAAGAAGGAAGAGGTTTTTTATTTGGCCGGGAGCGTGGGCAGGCTCACATCTTAAGAGCCGAGCTCCCCGAGAAAGAAATACTTGGCCTGTGTAAAGGCTTACAACTTTAAGGGGTCCATGTGAAAGGGTGGTGATAAATCGAGCAAGCGTGGGAACCGTGACTGGGGGCTACGTGCATCAGCTAACAGAACAGAAAGTTTTACAATGCTTTTTTCATACAGTGTCTGGAATTTACAGATAACACAAGTAGTTTAGGCCAGGGGTTGATGTTATTCTTATTACTTTGTTTAACTCCTAGGGCTGGGTGGTGGTGCCAAGGTTGTCTGGCTATTTATCTGACTTTTGTTTCTCTCTCTCTCTTTTCTCCTGTCTTTGAACTAGGCAAGGTGGGGGGAGGAGGGCAGCAGGAGTAGTAGTGGTCTCCTTCCTGACCGTGAGGTGTGAGGCAGGACCTGGACCTGCTCCCACCTTCCTTGCCAGCTCCAGGAGATGGGCAGCGGCATGCCCATCTCTGCTGTGCTCCCAGGGCTGGCGGGAGGACGGGGCAGGGCAGGTGCTGGAGGCAGTCTCCCCCAGGGGTCCCCGGCATGCTCTGCTTCCTGTTATCCCTCTGTGCAAGTATACATACGAACATGAAGATGGGAGTAAACCTAAGCTCTACACATGACCCGAGAGGGAATTCCAGGGTGAAAATGTACCTCACCCTGCCCTGTCCATGGAACCCTGGATAAGTCCTGGTGGCAGCCAGGTATTACAAATAAAGCTGTCACAGACATTCATGTACAAGCCTTTGCACGGATGCGAATTTTCATTCCTCCCGGATACATATTTAGGAATGGGAAGGTGGGATTATATGAAAGGTAAATGTTTAACTTTTTAAAAGACTGCCTAGCTGATTTCCAAAAATAATTCTACCGTTTTTCATTTCCACCAGCAAGATATGAGACTCGCTGTTTTGCTGCACTTTCTCTTTTACAATTTTAGCCATTCTGGGGCTGGGCATGATGGCTCATGCCTGTAATCTCAGTGCCTGGGAGGCCAAGATGGGAGAATCCTTGAGGCCAGGAGTTGGAGAACAACCTGGGCAACATAGCGATACCCTGTCTCTACAAAACAAAAATAAGTAAATAAAATAAAATGAAAAATTAGCCCACACAACTGTAGTCCTAGTGAGAGGAGAAGCCAGCTGGATTTCCTGGATCAAGTGGGGACTTGGAGAACTTTTCTGTCTTATAAGAGGATTGTAAAATGCACCAACCAGCACTCTGTAGCTAGGATTGTAAAATGCACCAATCAGTGCTCTGTAGCTAGCAAGAGGATTGTAAAATGCACCAATCAGTGCTCTGTAAAACACACCAATCAGCAGGATCCCAAAAGTAGCCAATCGCAGGAAGGGATTGAAAAAAGGGCATTTTGATAGGACAGAAACGGAACATGGGTGGGGACAAATAAGAATAAAAGCTGGCTACCCCCCAAGCCAGCAGCAGCAACCTGCTGGGGTCCCCTTCCATGTTGTGGAAGATTTGTTCTTTTGCTCTTCACAATAAATCTTGCTGCTGCTCACTTGTTGGGTCCATGCCACTTTTAAGAGCTGTGCTGTAACACTCACCGCGAATACTGTGAAGATCTGCAGCTTCATTCTTGAAGTCAGCAAGACCATGAACCCCCAGCGGCAGGAACCAAACTCCGGATACCCTAGCTCCTCTGGAAGCTGAGGCGGGAGGATCACTTGAAACCAGAAATTACAGGTTACAGGAAGTTTCTGTCACTGCACTCTAGCCTGGGCCACACAGTAAGACCCTGTCTCTCAAAATGAAAATTAGCCTTTCTAGTGGAGATACAGTGGTATCTTTTTTTTTTTTTTTTTTTAATTTATTTATTATTATTAAACTTCAAGTTGTAGGGTACATGTACACAATGTGCAGGTTTGCTACATATGTATACTTGTGCCATGTTGGTGTGCTGCACCCATCAACTCGTCATTTACATCAGGTATAACTCCCAATGCAATCCCTCCCCCCTCCCCCCTCCCCATGATAGGCCCCAGTGTGTGATGTTCCCCTTCCCGAGTCCAAGTGATCTCATTGTTCAGTTCCCACCTACGAGTGAGAACATGCGGTGTTTGGTTTTCTGTTCTTGTGATAGTTTGCTAAGAATGATGGTTTCCAGCTGCATCCATGTCCCTACAAAGGACACAAACTCATCCTTTTTTATGGCTGCATAGTATTCCATGGTGTATATGTGCCACATTTTCTTAATCCAATCTGTCACTGATGGACATTTGGGTTGATTCCAAGTCTTTGCTATTGTGAATAGTGCTGCAATAAACATACGTGTGCATGTGTCCTTATAGCAGCATAATTTATAATCCTTTGGGTATATACCCAGTAATGGGATGGCTGGGTCATATGGTACATCTAGTTCTAGATCCTTGAGGAATCGCCATACTGTTTTCCATAATGGTTGAACTAGTTTACAATCCCACCAACAGTGTAAAAGTGTTCCTATTTCTCCACATCCTCTCCAGCACCTGTTGTTTCCTGACTTTTTAATGATCGCCATTCTAACTGGTGTGAGATGGTATCTCATTGTGGTTTTGATTTGCATTTCTCTGATGGCCAGTGATGATGAGCATTTTTTCATGTGTCTGTTGGCTGTATGAATGTCTTTTTTTGAGAAATGTCTGTTCATATCCTTTGCCCACTTTTGGATGGGGTTGTTTGTTTTTTTCTTGTAAATTTGTTTGAGTTCTTTGTAGGTTCTGGATATTAGCCCTTTGTCAGATGAGTAGATTGCAAAAATTTTCTCCCATTCTGTAGGCTGCCTGCTCACTCTGATGGTAGTTTCTTTTGCTGTGCAGAAGCTCTTTAGTTTGATGAGATCCCATTTGTCAATTTTGGCTTTTGCTGCCGTTGCTTTTGGTGTTTTAGACATGAAGTCTTTGCCCATGCCTATGTCCTGAATGGTACTACCTAGGTTTTCCTCTAGGATTTTTATGGTATTAGGTCTAACATTTAAGTCTCTAATCCATCTTGAATTAATTTTCGTATAAGGAGTAAGGAAAGGATCCAGTTTCAGCTTTCTACTTATGGCTAGCCAGTTTTCCCAGCACCATTTATTAAATAGGGAATCCTTTCCCCATTTCTTGTTTCTCTCAGGTTTGTCAAAGATCAGATGGCTGTAGATGTGTGGTATTATTTCTGAGGACTCTGTTCTGTTCCATTGGTCTATATCTCTGTTTTGGTACCAGTACCATGCTGTTTTGGTTACTGTAGCCTTGTAGTATAGTTTGAAGTCAGGTAGTGTGATGCCTCCAGCTTTGTTCTTTTGACTTAGGATTGTCTTGGAGATGCGGGCTCTTTTTTGGTTCCATATGAACTTTAAAGCAGTTTTTTCCAATTCTGTGAAGAAGCTCATTGGTAGCTTGATGGGGATGGCATTGAATCTATAAATTACCTTGGGCAGTATGGCCATTTTCACGATATTGATTCTTCCTATCCATGAGCATGGTATGTTCTTCCATTTGTTTGTGTCGTCTTTTATTTCACTGAGCAGTGGTTTGTAGTTCTCCTTGAAGAGGTCCTTTACATCCCTTGTAAGTTGGATTCCTAGGTATTTTATTCTCTTTGAAGCAATTGTGAATGGAAGTTCATTCCTGATTTGGCTCTCTGTTTGACTGTCACTGGTGTATAAGAATGCTTGCGATTTTTGCACATTAATTTTGTATCCTGAGACTTTGCTGAAGTTGCTGATCAGCTTAAGGAGATTTTGGGCTGAGACAATGGGGTTTTCTAAATATACAATCATGTCGTCTGCAAACAGGGACAATTTGACTTCTTCTTTTCCTAACTGAATCCCCTTGATTTCTTTCTCTTGCCTGATTGCCCTAGCCAGAACTTCCAACACTATGTTGAATAGGAGTGGTGAGAGAGGGCATCCCTGTCTTGTGCCAGTTTTCAAAGGGAATTTTTCCAGTTTTTGCCCATTCAGTATGATATTGGCTGTGGGTTTGTCATAAATAGCTCTTATTATTTTGAGGTACGTTCCATCAATACCGAATTTATTGAGCGTTTTTAGCATGAAGGGCTGTTGAATTTTGTCAAAAGCCTTTTCTGCATCTATTGAGATAATGATGTGGTTCTTGTCTTTGGTTCTGTTTATATGCTGGATTATGTTTATTGATTTGCGAATGTTGAACCAGCCTTGCATCCCAGGGATGAAGCCCACTTGATCATGGTGGATAAGCTTTTTGATGTGCTGCTGAATCCGGTTTGCCAGTATTTTATTGAGGATTTTTGCATCGATGTTCATCAGGGATATTGGTCTAAAATTCTCTTTTTTTGTTGTGTCTCTGCCAGGCTTTGGTATCAGGATGATGTTGGCCTCATAAAATGAGTTAGGGAGGATTCCCTCTTTTTCTATTGATTGGAATAGTTTCAGAAGGAATGGTACCAGCTCCTCCTTGTACCTCTGGTAGAATTCAGCTGTGAATCCATCTGGTCCTGGACTTTTTTTGGTTGGTAGGCTATTAATTATTGCCTCAATTTCAGAGCCTACTATTGGTCTATTCAGGGATTCAACTTCTTCCTGGTTTAGTCTTGGAAGAGTGTAAGTGTCCAGGAAATTATCCATTTCTTCTAGATTTTCCAGTTTATTTGCGTAGAGGTGTTTATAGTATTCTCTGATGGTAGTTTGTATTTCTGTGGGGTCAGTGGTGATATCCCCTTTATCATTTTTAATTGCGTCGATTTGATTCTTCTCTCTTTTCTTCTTTATTAGTCTTGCTAGTGGTCTGTCAATTTTGTTGATCTTTTCAAAAAACCAACTCCTGGATTCATTGATTTTTTGGAGGGTTTTTTGTGTCTCTATCTCCTTCAGTTCTGCTCTGATCTTAGTTATTTCTTGCCTTCTGCTAGCTTTCGAATGTGTTTGCTCTTGCTTCTCTAGTTCTTTTAATTGCGATGTTAGAGTGTCAATTTTAGATCTTTCCTGCTTTCTCTTGTGGGCATTTAGTGCTATAAATTTCCCTCTACACACTGCTTTAAATGTGTCCCAGAGATTCTGGTATGTTGTATCTTCGTTCTCATTGGTTTCAAAGAACATCTTTATTTCTGCCTTCATTTCGTTATGTACCCAGTAGTCATTCAGGAGCAGGTTGTTCAGTTTCCATGTAGTTGAGCGGTTTTGATTGAGTTTCTTAGTCCTGAGTTCTAATTTGATTGCACTGTGGTCTGAGAGACAGTTTGTTATAATTTCTGTTCTTGTACATTTGCTGAGGAGTGCTTTACTTCCGATTACGTGGTCAATTTTGGAGTAAGTACGATGTGGTGCTGAGAAGAATGTATATTCTGTTGATTTGGGGTGGAGAGTTCTATAGATGTCTATTAGGTCTGCTTGCTGCAGAGATGAGTTCAATTCCTGGATATCCTTGTTAACTTTCTGTCTCGTTGATCTGTCTAATGTTGACAGTGGAGTGTTGAAGTCTCCCATTATTATTGTATGGGAGTCTAAGTCTCTTTGTAAGTCTCTAAGGACTTGCTTTATGAATCTGGGTGCTCCTGTATTGGGTGCATATATATTTAGGATAGTTAGCTCTTCCTGTTGAATTGATCCCTTTACCATTATGTAATGGCCTTCTTTGTCTCTTTTGATCTTTGATGGTTTAAAGTCTGTTTTATCAGAGACTAGTATTGCAACCCCCGCTTTTTTGTGTTCTCCATTTGCTTGGTAAATCTTCCTCCATCCCTTTATTTTGAGCCTATGTATGTCTCTGCGTGTGAGATGGGTCTCCTGAATACAGCAGACTGATGGGTCTTGACTCTTTATCCAGTTTGCCAGTCTGTGTCTTTTAATTGGAGCATTTAGTCCATTTACATTTAAGGTTAAGATTGTTATGTGTGAACTTGATCCTGCCATTATGATATTAACTGGTTATTTTGCTCGTTAGTTGATGCAGTTTCTTCCTAGCCTTGATGGTCTTTACATTTTGGCATGTTTTTGCAATGGCTGGTACCGGTTGTTCCTTTCCATGTTTAGTGCTTCCTTCAGGGTCTCTTGTAAGGCAGGCCTAGTGGTGACAAAATCTCTAAGCATTTGCTTATCTGTAAAGGATTTTATTTCTCCTTCACTTATGAAACTTAGTTTGGCTGGATATAAAATTCTGGGTTTAAAATTCTTTTCTTTAAGAATGTTGAATATTGGCCCCCACTCTCTTCTGGCTTGAAGAGTTTCTGCCGAGAGATCTGCTGTTAGTCTGATGGGCTTCCCTTTGTGGGTAACCCGACCTTTCTCTCTGGCTGCCCTTAAGATTTTTTCCTTCATTTCAACTTTGGTGAATCTGGCAATTATGTGTCTTGGAGTTGCTCTTCTCGAGGAGTATCTTTGTGGCGTTCTCTGTATTTCCTGGATTTGAATGTTGGCCTGCCCTACTAGGTTGGGGAAGTTCTCCTGGATGATATCCTGAAGAGTGTTTTCCAACTTGGTTCCATTTTCCCCCTCACTTTCAGGCACCCCAATCAGACGTAGATTTGGTCTTTTTACATAATCCCATACTTCTTGCAGGCTTTGTTCATTTCTTTTTCTTCTTTTTTCTTTTGGTTTCTCTTCTCGCTTCATTTCATTCATTTGATCCTCCATCGCTGACATTCTTTCTTCCAGTTGATCGAGACGGTTACTGAAGCTTGTGCATTTGTCACGTATTTCTCGTGCCATGGTTTTCGTCTCTTTCATTTCGTTTGTGAGCTTCTCTGCATTAATTACTCTAGCCATCAATTCTTCCACTTTTTTTTCAAGATTTTTAGTTTCTTTGCGCTGGGTACGTAATTCCTCCTTTAGCTCTGAGAAATTTGATGGACTGAAGCCTTCTTCTCTCATCTCGTCGAAGTCATTCTCCGTCCAGCTTTGATCCGTTGCTGGCGATGAGCTGCGCTCCTTTGCCGGGGGAGATGCGCTCTTATTTTTTGAATTTCCAGCTTTTCTGCCCTGCTTTTTCCCCATCTTTGTGGTTTTATCTGCCTCTGGTCTTTGATGATGGTGATGTACTGATGGGGTTTTGGTGTAGGTGTCCTTCCTGTTTGATAGCTTTCCTTCTAACAGTCAGGATCCTCAGCTGTAGGTTGTAGCTGTAGGAGATTGCTTGAGGTCCACTCCAGACCCTGTTTGCCTGGGTATCAGCAGCAGAGGCTGCAGAAGATAGAATATTTCTGAACAGCGAGTGTACCTGTCTGATTCTTGCTTTGGAATCTTCCTCTCAGGGGTGTACTCCACCCTGTGAGGTGTGGGGTGTCAGACTGCCCCTAGTGGGGGATGTCTCCCAGTTAGGCTACTCAGGGGTCAGGGACCCACTTGAGCAGGGAGTCTGTCCCTTCTCAGATCTCAACCTCCGTGTTGGGAGATCCACTGCTCTCTTCAAAGCTGTCAGACAGAGTCGTTTGTGTCTGCAGAGCTGCTGCGTTTGTTATTATTTACTGTGCCCTGTCCCCAGAGGTGGAGTCTACAGAGACAGGCAGGTTTCCTTGAGCTGCTGTGAGCTCCACCCAGTTCGAGCTTCCCAGCAGCTTTGTTTACCTACTTAAGCCTCAGCAATGGCGGGCGCCCCTCCCCCAGCCTCGCTGCTGCCTTGCCGGTAGATCACAGACTGCTGTGCTAGCAATGAGGGAGGCTCCGTGGGTGTGGGACACTCCCGGCCAGGTGTGGGATATGATCTCCTGGTGTGCCTGTCTGCTTAAAGCGCAGTATTGGGGTGGGAGTTACCCGATTTTCCAGGTGTTGTGTGTCTCAGTTCCCCTGGCTAGGAAAAGGGATTCCCTTCCCCCTTGCGCTTTCCAGGTGAGGCAATGCCTCGCCCTGCTTCAGCTCTCGCTGGTCGGGCTGCAGCAGCTGACCAGCACCAATCGTCTGGCACTCCCCAGTGAGATGAACCCAGTACCTCAGTTGAAAATGCAGAAATCGCCGGTCTTCTGTGTCGCTCGCGCTGGGAGTTGGAGACTGGAGCTGTTCCTATTCGGCCATCTTGCTCCGCCTCCGATACAGTGGTATCTTATAGAAGTTTTTGTTTTCATTGAAGTTTTAATCTGCATTTCCCTAATGATAGTGAGACTATTTTTTCACGTCCTTATTTGCCACTTGTAGAGCATCTCTGGTGAAGTCTCTGTTCAAAATTTTGCCCTTTCAAAAAAATTGAACTGGCTGGGCTTGGTGGCTCATGTTTGTAATCCCAGGACTTTGGGAGGCCAAGGTGGGTGGATCACTTGAGGTCAGGAGTTTGAGACCAGCCTGGCCAACATGATGAAACCCCATCTCTACTAAAAATACAAAAATCGGCCAGGTGTGGTGACACGTACCTGTAATCTCAGCTACTTGGGGGGCTGAGGCAGGAGAATCGCTTGAACCTGGGAAGTGAAGAGGTTGCAGTTAGCCGAGATGGCACCACTGCACTCCAGCCTGGGTAACAGAGAGAAACTCTTTCAAAAAAAAAAAAAAATTGAACTGTTTGTCTTACTATGTTATAATAGCTGTATATATGTATTCTAGATACAAGTATATGTTTTGAAATAATTTCCATTTGTGGCTTGCTTTTTCACTTTTGTAATTTTTTTTTTTTTTTTTTTGAGACAGAGTCTCACTCTGTCACCCAGGCTGGAGTGCAGTGGCACAGTCTCTGTTCACTGCAAGCTCCGCCTCCCAGGTTCACGCCATTCTCCTGCCTCAGCCTCCCGAGTAGCTGGGACTACAGGCGCCCGCCACCACGCCTGGCTAATTTTTTGTATTTTTATAGAGACAAGGTTTCACTGTATTAGCGAGGGTGGTCTCGATCTCCTGACCTCGTGATCCGCCTGCCTTGGCCTCCCAAATTGCTGGGATTACAGGTGTGAGCCATGGCGCCTGGCCAACTAGTTGTTGGTCTGTAATCCCAGCACTTTGGGAGACTGAGGTGAATGAATCACCTGAGGTCAGGAGTTCGAGACCAGCCTGACCAATGTGGTGAAACCCTGTCTCTACTAAAAATACAAAAATTAACTGGCCATGGTGGCGTATGCCTGTAATCCCAGCTACTAGGGAAGCTGAGACAAGAGAATCGCTTGAACCTGGGAGGTGGAGGTTGCAGTGAGCTGAGATCGTGCCATAGCACTACAACCTGGGCAACAAGAGTGAAACTGTCTCAAAAAGATAAAGTAACTGTAACTTTTTTAGCTGACACCATCTTCTAGTAATTCGCCAAAATGACTAACACAGAAGGAAAGAAGAGAGGCCCCCGATATATTTTCTCTATGCCTTTTGGAAAACATGGAGTTGTTCCTTCGGTCACATGTATGTGAATCTATAAGAAAGGTGATATTGTAGACATCGAGGGAAGGTACTGTTCAAAAAGGAATGCCCACAAGTGTTACCATGGCAAAACTGGAAGAGTTTACAGTGTTACCCACATGCTGTTGGCATTGTTGTAAACAAACACATTCGGGGCAAGATTCTTGCCAAGAGAATTAATGTGCAGCTGAGATGACTTCCTGAAATGCGTGAAGGAAAATGATCAGAAAAAGAAAGAAGCCAAAGAGAAAGGTGTCTGGGTTCAACTGAAGCGCCAGCCTGTTCCACCCAGAGACCAGTGGGAAGGAGCCTGAGCCGCTGGAACCTATTCCCTGTGGATTCAGGGCATCATAGGTGTTAACGAAACAAAAAGACCTCTGGACTGTGAAAATGTTTCTCTTCATCGAGTCAAAGTGTGGTATCCTTTCCCCCAAAGAAATATTTAAAGCAAATTTTAATTGGATCCTAATTCATTCTGTAATGTCTTTACTATCCAAATTTAATGTATTTCTTGCTGAAAGATGTGAGGTAGCTTATTGTGCAACAAATTACTCGACTGGTTAGAAAACGGCCAGACACCCGGCGCAGGGCGCAGTGGCCCACGCCTGTAGTCCCAGCACTTTGGGAGGCTGAGGTGGGTGGACCATATTTTTGTCTCTACAAAAAATACAAAATTAGCCGGGTGTGATGGTGGGCGCCTGTAACCCCAGCTGCTTGGGAGGCTGAGGCAGGAGAATCACTTGAACTGGAGAGACGGAGGTTGCAGTGAGCTAAGACTGCACTCCAGCCTGGGTGACAGAGCAAGACTCCATCTCAAAAACAAAAGAAAAAGAAGAAAATGGCCATTTATGAAACGTTTTTACTGGTTTGAAAATAGTCCCTCATGGGTTCTATCATGGAAGAAATAATTTATAAAAATAAAATAACTATAGACTCACATGAAGTTGCAAAATCAGTACATAGAGTGCCATTACCCTTCCTCATCTTCCCTCAAGTGTTACTACTTATGTAACCGTAGTACAATAGCTAACTCAGGAAACTGACAGGCTACCATCCTGGTAATTAGACTTCAGGCCTCATTCAGCTTTCATCAGTTTTGATATGTACTCATTTGTGTGTGTGGTTCTCTGTGATTTAATCTCACGTATAGAATGACCGGACTGCCGCCACAATCAATATGGAAGTATTTCATCACCATGAAGAAATTCCCTGGGCTACCCTTTATCGTTGCACTCACCTCCTGCACCCCACCCGTCTCTCAGCAACTATTAATCTGTACTTTATTTCTATAGTTTGATCATTTTCAAAATGTTATCATACAATATATGAACTATACTACAGTATGTAACCTTTTGCTACTGACTTTCTTCCTGTAAACACGGTTGCCTTGAGATCCGTCTAAGTGGTTGAGTGGATCAATAGCTGCTACTTCGTATTGCTGAGTAGCATTCCACTGTATGGATGTACACTCCATCCAGAGTGTGTATCCAGAGTATCCAGAGGTTTTTTTTTGTTTTTGTTTTTGTTTTTGAGACAGGATCTCACTCTGTTGCTCAGGCTGGAGTGCAGTCGTATGATCTTTAGGTAGGCTCACTGCAGCCTCTACCTTCAGGCTCAAGGGATCCTCCCACTTCAGCCTCCTGAGTAGCTGGGACCACAGGGGCGTGTCACTGTTACAGGTAGGTAGACAGGCACGGGTGGGGCAGGAGAGGACCCCTCCCTCACCCACTAGAAATGTCAGGTGATGGTTTGACAATATTCACATTGCCTTTCTCAAAATGGTAATTCGGCAGCCGGCACCAAAAAGAGACAAGCTCCTGCTGATCCACAGCTGTTAACATTAAGGTGTGAATTGAATGCAGGCACGAGAAGCACAAAGGGCTTCCAATGAAGTCTCAGGGATTGGGCGAGTGCTCCTGGGCATGCGCATTAAGAGACAAGATGGCTGAGTGTGATTTTCCACGGGCCTTCTGCCAGAAAAGGGAAGAAAGCCTCAGAGGGACACGCATGCAACTTGCTACTAAACCCACTGTGCGTGCTCGCCTCCCACGGGTGAGGAGGGTGAGGAGGGCACTGCAGGCGGGCAGCCCGCCCTGAGGGAAGAATCATGGGAAAGGAGCGCAAGATGCTGGAGGTGGGTCAGCCTATAAAGTCCCAGGTGCAAGGTTCAGCACTGCACTTGTTCTTCAAGCTGCCTGCCTGGGCCCCTTCCAAGTGTACCTTCCTTTCTTTCCTGTTCTAAAGCCTTTTCAATAAGCTTCCACTCCAGCTCTGAAACTTGCCTGGGTCTCTTTTTCTGCCTTATGCCCCTCAGTTGAATTCTTTCTTCTGAGGAGGCAAGAATTGAGGTTGCTGCAGACCCGTCAGGATTCGCCACTGGTAACTCAGCTGGCCGGTCACCGGTAACACCAACACACCTGGCTAATTTTTGTATTTTTTGTAGAGTTGGGGTTTTGCATGTTGCCCAGGCTGGTGTCCAATCCCTGAGCTCAAGCGATCCTCCCGCCTCGGCCTCCCAAAGTGCTGGATTACAGGCATGAGCTACTGTGCCCAGCCTTATCCAGAGAGTTTTAAACCATTCACTCACTGAAGGAAATTTTGGGGTTTTTTTTGGCTTCTGAATATTATTGTTGACAAAGTCGAACTCTGTAAAGTATTTGAAGACATTTATTCTGAGCCAAATGTGAGTGACTGTGGTCTGCAACACAGCTGCAGGAGATCCTGAGAACATGGTCAGGCTACAGGTTGGTTTTATACACTTTAGGGAGACTTAAGACATCACTCAGTACGTGTAAGATGTACATTGGTTGGGAAAGACGGGACAACTGGAAGTGGAGGTGGGTGGGATGGGGTGGGGTTCTAGGTCATAGGCCGATTGAAGGATTTTCTGATTGGCAATTGGTTGAGAGTTTATCTAAAGCCTTGGAATCAGTAGAAGGGAGTGACACTTCCATGATGGCCTGAGCTAGTGTTTCAGGTTTATTTTAGAAAGCCGTTGGCTGAGAGGAGGGGTCCATTCAGTTGGTTGAGGGGCTTAGAATTTTATTTTTGGTTTACATTATGAATAAGTTTGGAAGAACGTTTGTGCACAGGTTTTTTGTTTGTTTGTTTGAGACAGGTTCTGGCTCTGTGGCCCAGGCTGGAGCACACAGCACGATCACAGCTCACTGCAACCTCCGCCTCCCGGACTCAAGCAATCCTCCCACCTCAGCCTCCTAACAGCTGGGATTACAGGTGTGTGCCACCGAGCCTGGCTTTTTTTTTTTTTTTTTTTTTTGTATTTTTAGTAGAGATGGGGTTTCACCATGTTGACCAGGCTGGTCTCAAACTCCTGAGCTCAAAGCAATCCGCCTGCCTCAGCCTCCCAAAGTGTTGGGATTACAGATGTGAGCCAGCACACTTGGCCCTGTGCACAGGTTTTTGTGTGAGCATGAGTTTTCATTTCTTTAGGATAAATGTCCAAGAGTGTTAGTGCTGGTTGTTTTATAGGTACATGTGTAGTTTATAATGTAAATCAAAAATAATATTCTAAGGCCCCCAACCATCGAATAGACTTCCTCCTTAGCCAGAGTACTCTAAAATTTAATCTGAGAGACTGGTTCAGGTCATGATAGGAAGTGGGGGTCAGACATGCTTCGTTATACCTCTCTGGCATTCACATCAACACAGACGTTACGTCTGATGAGAAACATTTACAATCTATTCTCTCTGAAGCCTGTTACCTAGAGACCTCATCTGTGTGATAACACCTTGGTCTCCACAATTCCTTATCTCAACCCAGACATTCTTTTCTATTGATAACTCTTTCACCCAATTGCTAATTAGAAAAATTTTAAATTTACCTATAACCTGGAATTCCACTCTCACACTTCAATTTGTCCTGCCTTTCTGGATCGAACCAATGTTATTTCCTAAATGTATTTGATTGAAATGTCATGTCTCCCTAAAATGTATAAAACCAACCTATATCCCGACTCCCTTAGGCAATATGTTCAGGACCTCCTGAGGCCCGTGTCATGCACCATGGTCACTCATATTTGGCTCAGAATAAATCTCTTCAAATATTTTACAGTTTGACTCTTTGTCGACAATAAGAAACCATTGAATTATTTTGCAGACTGGCTGTACCATTTTCCATTCCAGTTTATTTGCTTCTGTGCCAGCATTTGGTATATCCCGATTTTCTATTTGAACAGTCTAATAAATGTGTAGTGACATTTTATTCTGGTCTCCATTTGCATTTTTCTTTCTTTCTTTGTTTTTTGAGAAGAATTTCACTCTATCACCCAGGCTGGAGTGCAGTGACTCGATCTCGGCTCACTGCAACCTCTGCCTCCCAGGTTCAAGCGATTCTCCTGCCTCAGCCTCCCGAGTAGCTGGGATTACAGGTATGCACCACTGTGCCTGGCTACTTTTTGTATTTTTAGTAGAGACAGGGTTTCACCATGTTGGCCAGGCTGGTCTTGAATTCCTGACCTTAGGTGATCTGCCCGCCTCTGCCTCCCAAAGTGCTGGCCACCGCGCTTGGCCCGTTTGCACTTTTCCTAATGGCTGATGGTGTTGAACATCTTTTCGTGTGCTTATTTTCCATCTCTGTCTCCCAGACTAGCCCATTTTCTGTTGCTTTAACAGTGTAGGGGAGCCCAGGGGAAACATCCCCTTTGCCCTCTGAAGGTTTGCTGAACAATCACTGACATGAGGCAGATTAATAGGAGAAAAGGCACACACATTTAGGAGAAAAGGCATACACATTGGTGTATCCATGGGAGCCTTCAGAACGAAGACTCCACCTCCCAATAAGGTATAGAAGCTTCCATACCATCTTGTAGTTACAATAAGAAAGGGAGCTTGGATCTTGGCAAAAACAGGTCCTGGGAGGGAGAAAGGAAGCGGCCTGGCTGGCAGAAGTGGGCTTGTTATGCAGATGAAGCCTTACAGGTAGCAGAACTCAGAGAGAATAGATGGCAAATGGCTCTATTCAGACCTTTAAAATTGTCAGAGTGCGTTAATCTCTCCGCGATCCAGGAAAGGGCTAGAAAGGGAAGGCCTGGCATTTAGGAAGATTTTCTTTTCTTTTTCTTTTCTTTTGAGATGGAGTTTCGCTCTGTTGCCCAGGCTGGAGTGCAATGGCACAAACTCGGCTCACTGCAACCTCTGCCTCCTGGGTTTAAGCGATTCTCCTATCTCAGGAGTAGCTGAGATTACAGGTGCATGCCACCATGTCTGGCTAATTTTTGTATTTTTAGTAGAGATGGGATTTTATCATATTGGTCAGGCTGGTCTCGAACTCCTGACCTCAGGTGATCCGCCCACCTCGGCCTCCCAAAGTGCTGGGATTACAGGCGTCAGTCACTGCACCTGGCCTTAGGGAGATTTTCTACAGATGCAAGAGTTGCCCCCAAAAGACAGTTTTGCAAGGCTACCTCAGCCTGCTGGCCCTGAGACAGTCATTTCAAAAAATGTCAAACAAATATATCTGGGGTAAAATATTTTGATTTCCTTTTACAGAATCCCTGAAACTGGGTAATTTATGAAGAAAAGGAACTTGTATCTTACGTTTATGGAGACTGAGAAGTCCAAGTTCGAGGGGTTGCATTTGGTAAGAGTCTTCTGGTTGGTGGGGGAGTTTTGTGTCTTAGTTTATAAGATATTGGCCCATAGTTTTATTTTTATTTATTTATGTTTCGGTACTGTCTTTGTTCATGATTTCGGGGTTTCATAAAATGAGTTTGGAAGTGTTCCCAAGTCTTCTGTTTTCTGGAAGAAATCATATAAAATTGGTGTTAATTCTTTAAATGTTTTGGAGAACACTCTAGTGAAACTATCTAACTATCTGGGCATGGAGACTTTTTTTTTTTTGGACAAGATTTTGCTCTGTTACCCAGGCTTGAGTGCTGTGGAATGATCTTGGCTCACTGTAGCCTTGACCTCCTGGGTTCAAGTGATCCTCCCTCCTCAGCCTCCTGAGTAGTTGGGACTACAGGCACATGCCATCATGTGCAGCTAATTTTTGTATTTTTTGTAGAGATGGGTTTTTGCTATGTTGCCTAGGCTGGTCTTGGACTCTTGGGCTCAAGTGATTCACCTGCCTTGACCTTCCAAAGTGCTGGGATTATGAGCATAAGCTCTGGTGCCTGGCCCCCTTTTCAATTTCATTGAATTCTGCTTTTTTTTTTTTTTTTTGAGACAGAGTCTTTCTCTGTCACTGAGGCTGGAGTACAATGGCGTTATCTTGGCTCTGCCTTGGCCTCCCAAAGTGCTGGGATTACGGGCAGGAGCCACCATGCCCCGCCTCTGCTCTTATTTTTATTTCCTTCTTTCTTCTTGCTTTGAGATTATTTTGCTCTTCTTCTCCTGGTTTCTTGAGGTCAGAGCTTAGATTATTGATATAAATCTTATCATGCTTTCTAATGTAAGCATTTAATGCTATAACTTTTCTTCTCAGCTGGGCGCAGTGGTTCATGCCTGTAATCCCAGCACTTTGGGAGGCTGAGGCAGGCGGATTGCCTGGGCTCAGGAGTTTGAAACCAGAGTGGGCAACATTCTCTACTGACAATACAAAAAATTAGCTGGGCGTGGTGGTTTGAGCCTGTAGTCCCAGCTACTCAGGAGGCTGAGGCAGGAGACGCACTTGAACCCAACAGGTGGAGGTTGCAGTGAGCCGAGATCATGGCACTGCACTCCAGCCTGGGCGATAGAGTGAGACTCCATCTAAAAAAAAAAAAAAAAAAAAAAAAATTTCTTCTCAGCAGTGCTTTAGAGGTATCCCACCAATTTTGACATGTTGTATTTTCATTTGAATTTAGCTCTATGTACTTTTTTTTGTTTGTTTGTTTGTTTGTTTTGAGACAGAGTCTTGCTCTGTCACCCAGGCTGGAGTGCAATGGCATGATCTTGGCTCACTGCAACCTTTGCCTCCTGGGTTGAAGTGATTCTCCTGCCTCAGCCTCCTGAGTAGCTGGGATTACAGAGGCTGCCACCATGCCCAGCTAATTTTTGTATTTTTAGTAGAGACAGGGTTTCGCCATGTTGGCCTAGCTGGTCTCCAACTCCTGACCTCAGGTGATCCGCCTGCCTTGGCCTCCTAAAGTGTTGGGGTTACAGGTGTGAGCTACCGTGCCTGGCTATGTATGTTTTACTTTATTTAAGGCTTTGTTTTTTACTCATGAATTATTTAGAAGTGTGTTGGTTAATTCCCAAGCATTTGGAGATTTTTCCTGTTGTCTTTCTGTTATTGATTTCTAGTTTAAGTCCATTATGGTCAAGGAATATACTCTACATGATTTTAATTATTTTAAGTTTGTTAAGGTTTGCTTTATGACCCAAGATATGGTCTGTCTTGATTCATATTATATAGGCACTTGAAAAGACTGCATTCTGCTGTTGTTGGCTATAGGCTGTTTGATAAACATCAATTAAATCCTGTTTGATAGTGTTGCTCAGTTCTTCCATGTCTGATGTTGTTTGGATGTTTGTCCCCTCCAAATCTCATGCTGAAATGTAATTTCCAATGTTGGAAGTGGGGTCTGGTGGGAGGTGAATTGGATCATGGGAGCAGATCCCTCATGAATGGTTTAGCACGATCCCCTTGGTGATGAGTGAGTTCTCAGTTCGTTCACATGAAATCTAGTTATTTAAAAGTTTGTGGCATTGGCTGGACATGGTGGCTCATGCCTATAATCCCAGCACTTTGGGAGGCTGAGGCAGGAGGATCACTTGAGCTCAGGAGTTTGAGACCCAGCCTGGGCAACATGCTGAGACCTTGTCTCCACTAGAAATCGAAAACATTTGCTGGGCGTGGTGGCGTGCGCTTATAGTCCCAGCCACTTGGGAGGCAAAGGTGGGAGAATTACTTGAGCCCAGGAGGTAGAGGCTGCAGTGATCTGTGACCACGCCAATGCACTCTAGCCTAGGCAACAGAATGAGACCCTGTCTCAAAAAAAAAAAAAAAGAAAGAAAAAGAAAAAAACCTATGTGTCATCTCCCTCCTCTCTCTCTTGCTCCTCCTCTCTCACTGGCTCCTCCTTTGCCTTCGGCCATGATTGGAAGCCTCCTGAAGCCCTTACCACAAGTAGATGCTGGCACCATGTTTTCTGTACAGCCTGCAGAACTGTGAGCCACTTAAACCTTTTTTCTTTATAAATTACATAGTCTCAGCTATTTCTTTATAGCAATACAAAAATGGCCTAATAAATGTCCTTACTGATTTTCTATCTAATTTCTATGTATTTCCAACTGCAACTGTGGATTTGTCTACTTCTCCTTTCAGCTCAGTTTTTGCTTCATGTATTTTGGGGCTCTGTTGTTTGGTGCATATATATTTGGGATTGTTATCTTCCTGGTAGATTGATTCTTTTATCATTACACAATATCCCTCTTTTTTTCTAGTAATTTGTTTTCTGAAGTCTACTTTATGTGATATTAAGATAGTGACTCCTGATTTTTAAAAAATCAATGTTTGTATGCTATTGTGATTTGAGTGCCTCCTTCAAAACTGATGTTGAAATGTAATTCCCAGTGTGGCAGTATTGAGTGGCGGGACCTTTCAGAGGTGACTGGCTCATGAGGCCTCTGCCCTAGTGAATGGATCAATGAGTTAATGGATTAACGGGTTATCATGGGAGGGAAACTGGTGGCTTTACAGGAAGAGGAAGAGAAACCTAAGCAAGCACATTAGCACTTCAGCCCCTCACCTTGTGATGTACTGCATTGCCTTGGGGCTCTCTAGAGTGTCCCCACCAGCCAGAACATTCTCACCAGATGAGTCCTCTTGACCTTGGGCTTCCCAGCCTCCAGAGCTATAAGAAATAAGTTTTATTTCTTATAAATTAGTCAGTTTTAGATATCCCATTATAAGCAACAGAAAATGAACCAAGACGCATATATCTTTTTTCATCCTTTTTCAACCTACGTATGTTGTTATGTTTGAAGTCGGTGTTCTGTAGATAGCACATAGTTGGTTTGTGTTTTAAAAATCCCCTTTGCCAATCTGTCTTAATTGGTGTATTTAAACTATTTACACTTAAAAAAATTAGTAATATGAATTTTTTTTTTTTTTTTTTTTTTTTTTTTTTTGAGACAGAGTCTTGTTCTGTCGCCCAGGCTAGAGTGCAGTGGTACAATCTCGGCTCACTGCAACCTCCACCTCCCAGGTTCAGGCAGTTCTCTTGCCTCAGCCTCCCGAGTAGCTGAGATTACAGGCGTGCACTACACCACACCAAGTTAATTTTTGTATTTTTAGTAGAGAAAAGGGTTTCACCATGTTGGCCAGGGTGGTCTCGAACTCCTGACCTCAGGTGATTCACCTGCCTTGGCCTCCCAAAGTGCTGAAATTCCAGCTACTTGGGAGGCTGAGGCATGATAATCACTTGAACCCAGGATACAGAGGTTGCAGTGAACCGAGATCGTGCCACTGCACTCCAGCCTAAGCAACAAAGCCAGATTCCGTCTCAAAAGAATAAAAAAATAAAAATAAATAAATAAAGTTTAGTGGTCAAGAAGCTTGTCCCAAAAGACGTTATTATTATGTGTATATTTGGATAAGAGAGTTAGGGATCATCTGTATTTCTAATATTTCAATATTTCCAATATTTTTGTATTTTTTTTTCCTCTTTTCCTGTTTCCTTTTCTTGCTCTCCTCTGGGCTACTTAGAGGAGTGGTCTACATTATAGTTTCTCTCTTTCTTTCTTTCCTTTTCTTTTCTTTTTTTTTTTTTTAAGGAGTTTGGGAGTGGAGGCTTAATAGGCGAGAGAGAGAGACAGAAAGATAAAGGAAAAAGAGGGAGGGGACTTCCAAGAGGAAAGGGCCATATAGTTTTTTAATTAGCTTTCTATGTATACTTTTTGTGTATGTGGTTGCTCTGGGTATGACAGTATACATATACAACTTATCACAGTCTATTGGTACTGATAGTTCACCACTGCAAGGAAAACGTGGAAAACTTATTCCCATTTAGGTCCTTTTTTCCTCCCCACTTAAAAAATATAATTGTCTTAGTGTCACATAATGATACTTAGGTCAACAACGGACCACATATAAGATAGCTGTCCCATAAGATTATAGTACCTCTTCTATGTTTAGATATGTTTACATAAGCAAATACTGACCGTTGTGCCACAATTGCCTATAATATTCAGTATAATCACATGCCATTACACTCTACGATGTTTGCACAATGACAGAATTGCCTAATGACTCATTTCTGAGAATGTATCCCTGTCATTAAGTGACACATGACTGTGTTTCCTGTACATATATTGAGTATCACATTAGACCGTAAGTTTTGCTTTAGCCATCAAACATGATATTAAAAACTATAAGGACAGCTTATTTTACTTAACCCTATTTTTTAAACCAATTTATTTGTTCTTTCTTTTCTTTTTCTTTTTCTTTCTTTTTTTTTGAGACAGGGTCTTACTCTGTCACCCAGTTTGGAGTACAGTGATGCAATCTCGGCTCATTGTAACCTCTAGGGCTCAAGTGATCCTCCCACTTCAGCCTCCCGAGTAGCTGGGACTATAGGCATGTGCCACCACGTCTGGCTAACTTTTTTTTTTTTTTTTTTTTTTTTTTTTTTTTTTTTGAGATGGAGTCTCGCTCTGTTGCCCAGACTGGAGTGCAGTGGCATGATCTCGGCTCACTACAACCTCTGCCTCCCAAGTTCAAGCAATTCTCCTGCCTCAGTCTCCCATGTAGCTGGGACTTCAGGAGCCAGCCACTACACATGGCTAATTTTTGTATTTTTAGTAGAGACAGGGTTTCACCATGTTGGTCATTCTGGTCTCGAACTCCCAACCTTAGATAATCCACCCGCCTCAGCCTCGCAAAGTGCTGAGATTATAAGCATGAGCCACCACGCCTGGCTACGTCTGGGTAACTTATGTATTTTTTGTAGAGGTAGGGCTTGCCAAATTCCCAGTTGGAGACCGGCCTGGGCGCTCTCACAGCTCACTATAGCCTCGACCTCCTGGGCTCAAGCAATCCTCCCGCCACAGCGCCTCCCAAAGCGCTGGGATTGCAGGCGTGGGCCACCGCGCCCGACTGAAAATCAGTCTTTTCCTTTGGCTTTTTTGGTCTCTTCGCTCGTTTAAGGACCCCTAGCTGCGGCCGTCCGGACTTTCCCTGGTGCTGGTGGAAGTTTCTGGGGCGCACTCCCATGTTGCTGCCTGGGGAGTTTTGCACCCCGCAAGTGCGCCCCTCCCCTCCCCCTGAGGCTGCGGGGCCGGCTTGGTTGTGCAGCGGAGAGGAGGCCCGAGGGCGGCTGTGGTGGAGTCACCTTGCGCTCCGCCTCCCTGCTCTTCCCTTCCAGGCGAGCCTGGGGACAAGGACGGCCGAGCCCCGCGGCGCGGCCCGAGTGCCCGCTTCCTCGCCAGCGGCGGGTTCCCGGAGAGGCCGCCCCGCCCGCGCCCGTCTCCAGCCCTCCCGGGGAGCACAGCGGGTCGCTGGGGGCCCCACTGCCTTAGGAGGCCGTTCTTGGGAGGGCCGCCCGGGTTAGAAGACGGGAAAGGTGCAGAAACAGAAGACGGGTAGACGCTGTCCCCACTCGCACACAGCGCCAGGGTCCCTGCCCGCCCTGCCCTTCGCGCTCCCGCGAGGCGACGGCCGCGCGACCTTTCCGGGACGGTCTCGGGAGTGCCATGGGGTCACTGGGGCTCGGATCCAGGCGCCCGCGCCTCCGCCAGGGGCGACCCCACAGCCAGGCTCCTGCTTCAGCACAGGACCCACCTCGGCTGCCGGCCTCCAGCCCCCTTTCTAAATCCCCGAGGGCCTCGGGGTTCGGGGACGGGGCCCGGGGACTGGGGGGCGGGGAGAGAGGCCGGGCGGGGTGGCGCGGCTGCGCGAGGGGCTCTGTTTGGAGGGCAGGGCGGAGCCCTCTGCTGGCCGCGGTGGGGACGGCGGGCTCCCCTGCAGTCATCAGGCTGTAGCCAGCCCTTCCTCGTCCTCCTTCCTCCTTCCTCGTTCTCCTTCCTCCTTCCTTGTCCTCCTTCCTCCTTGTGCAAAGGTGCGCTCAGTACCACGTGGAAATCACCGTGGGACAGGCACCAGGTGGGTGGGTTTGAGAAGCTGCGCAGTGTCCAATATCCTGTTACAAAGGAATTGCAGGTATTTAAGAATTAAAGAAAAACGATTCTCTTTTCTACTTGTGTGGATCACTTTCTCAAACGCCAGCTAAGTCATTAGCATACACGTGCTTGTTGGGTGACTTGAGCTAACTACTTAATAAACGCACCTGCCAGGTGTTGCCTGCCCCTAGGAGGCCCTGAACATTTTCAGATACCCAGGGCTCCATGAACTGAACTTGGGAACTGGAGGCTCCCAAATATAAAAATTAACATCTTCCTCAGGAGGGTGACCACAGGTGTGTTTTGGCAGTTCCGTGTGGTGAAGCGGGTCACCAGAGGGGCCTGATGTTAGGTAGGAACCGGCAGGGGTGGATGTCTAAGCTACCCTTGCCCTGCTGGACCCTCATGGGTAGCATTTCTTTTCTGAAAGCAAAACTCAAAAGAAGAATTCAGGCGGGGTGTGAGCTCACCCCTGTAATCCCAACACTTTGGGAGGCCGATGTGGGCAGATCATCTGAGGTCAGAAGTTCAAGACCAGCCTGGCCAACATGGTGAAACCCCATCTCTACAAAAATACAAAAATTAGCCAGGCATGATGGCGGGTGCCTGTAGTCCCAGCTACTCGGTAGGCTGTGGCAGGAGAATCGCTGGAACCCAGGAGGCGGAGGTGGCAGTGAGCTGAGATTGTGCCATTGCCCTCTAGTCTGGGCAACAGAGACTCTGTTTCCAAAAAAAAAAAAAAAGAGAAATTCAGGTGTGCATTTTTTCTTTACCCACGTGGTGTTGACCAGCCTGTGAAGTTTAGTTGGGCCTAAGAAAAATTGGAGAAACAACAGGACATGGATTTGCTGAAGGCTTCACACTGAGCTGTGTTGGTTGTGTGGGGACTCCATGCGGCTGGTGATAGCCTGGCACAGCTGGAAGGCCCTGTGTCCACGGCATGAAAAAGCTCAGGTCTTCCCAGGGCTGGACATCAGGCCATGTGGAAAGCAGTCGGGCAGCATCTGTTAAAATTTAACATGTCTTTGGGCCAGCAACCCCACTCTGAGCAACCAGACCTAGAAATGAAGCACAAGTGGGTGGGGCTGTGTGCAGGGACATTACCATGGGGCCCCAAATTGGTAGCAAAGTGACTGCCTGTCACCCAGGGCTGGGTGAGTAAATTACAGTCACCCACAGCATGGAATATTATGCAGCCACAAAAAGGACCCAGTGAGGAGGCTGCGAGCAGTAGATTTCACAGGGATTTCTACAAGGCATCATTGAGAACATCATGATACAGAAAAATGTGTGAAACAGGATGCCACTGTGTAATGAATTAATGGAATACCTCTATGGATGCATGTGTGTAGAGGTATATACACATCAATATGCATACGTGTGCTTGATTATTATATATAAGGATAAAGGAAAAATACAGAGAGTAGATGGAATACAAATTAGGTTACTGACATAGGGTATGTGGGTGGTAAGACAGAGACGGGAGAGGAAAGGGATGTATACAGCCAAGAAAAGAAGGAAAAGAAGACTAATTAAAGTAAATTAAAGCAAAATTCTTGCTTATGTATTTCTATAAGGTGTTACATCCACATATATATGTACACATACACACTTAAATGTGCATACAGATATGTTTATGACAGAGGCAGATTACACACAGTTCTGTGGCAAGATATAGTGGCATGAGAAGAAAAACCATTATTTTTGTTTCAAAATAAATATCTGATGGCCATGGAGTCTGTGGGTCAGGCACTGGGGAAAGGTGCAGTTGGAGTTTCCACTTGGCGTCAGATCCCATCTAAAGGCTCATCTGTGCTGGGGACCCCCTTTCCAAGGTGGAGCCTCACACAGCTGGCAGCGTGGTGTTAACTACTGGCCTCTTCGTGGGGTTACTTGATGTCTTCATGGCAGTGTCGGGCAGCCGCAGGTGAACTGTGGTAAACAGATAGTAGCCATAGACAGGGCAATCGAATGCACGTGGCTGTGGGCTGTAGTTTGCTGACCCCGACGTGGCCTTGGAGCCATGGTTAAAGCTTTGACCTTTTCTCTGAGAGACATGGAGAGGCGCTGGGGGACTTGAGCAAGAAATAACCTGGCCTGGCTCAGTTTTTTTTTTTTTTTTTTTGAGACAGAGTTTCACTCTTGTTGCCTAGGCTGGAGTACAATAGCATGATCCTGGCTCAGTTTTTTTTTTTTTTTTTTTTTTTTCTGAGACAGAGTTTCACTCTTGTTGCCTAGGCTGGAGTACAATAGCGTGATCTCGACTCACTGCAAACTCTGCCTCCTGGGTTCAAGCGATTCTCCTGCCTCAGCCTCCCGAGTAGCTGGGATTACAAGCATGCGCCACCATGCCCAGATAATTTTGTATTTTTAGTAGAGACAGGGTTTCTTCATGTCGGTCAGGTTGGTCTCGAACTCCTGACCTCAGGTGATTCACTTGCCTCAGCCTCCCAAAGTGCTGGGATTACAGGCGTGAGCCGCTGCGCCTAGGCCTGGCTCAGTTTTAAGAGGGGCACTCTGGTTGCTGTGCGGGAGTCACACAGAGGGGTCAAGAGGGAAGCCAGAAGACTGGAGCAGGTGTGATCTTGGGGGACAAGGGTGGTGAATATGGGGTGAGAAGGGCCTCCTGGATGTACTTTGAGGGTAGACTCGGATTGGTTGATTAATTCATTTACTCAGGAAGAAACACAAATCAAAATGCTCTGTTACAGTTGGCCCCATGTGGTCATCCTGAGCTCAGCACAGATGGCCAAGAAACTCAGGGGGTGAGTGTGAGGTGGCCATCCCTGCAGCCAGAGGAGATGGAGTTAGGTGGAGCAATTCTACCCAACAGGGAGGCCGGTGTCTGGAAAGAGGGCCTGGGGCCAGGCTGCCCTAGTGCTGAGGGCTGGTTTGCCAGCTGTGTGGGGTCCAAGGAGCGGGCAGCCATTCTGGCAAAGGCTGGCCATTGGTGGTCCTGGAGCACAGTGGCAGGGCTGTCCAGCTTGGACAAGCCACAACTGGCCGATCCCCAACTCTTGGGCACTGCTCTGTACAAAGAAATATGTAGATACATAAATTAAAATGAAGCTGTGGGTTTTGTGATTCAAGCTGGTGATTCATATTCTGCAACTGCTGGTCAGTGCTGTGTTTAAGTAAAAATGCAGGTCCAGCATTTTTCCCCAACTTCTTATCCTGACAATTTTCTGACATGGATAAAAGTTGAGAAAATAGTTTAACACCCATACACCCACCACCTGGATTCAGCACCTAACTTTTGCCATATTTGATTCATCTATGTATTTTTTTACCCAATCCCAGATATAATGAGGAGGTTGAACAAGAACGATTGCTCAACAAATGTCAGCTTTCCTCCAGTTATCTAATAAAAAAAGTTATTGGTGAAAATAAGATGTGACACAGTTACTTTAGGATTTTGCTCTTGGTATTTATATAACAGTCTGAGGCCTTGATTGGAACCTTCCTGGTGAGAGATTGAATGAATATACAAACAGACAATAGCCAGAGCATGTATAAAACTAGAACTCAGACCCGCAATCTGCAGCAACCAGGCCAGCCCAGGAAGGCAGCCTGCTGCCTATATATCAGGCTGATAGAAAGTTGGCCCACCATCTCCAGCAAACAGTCCAGGACGCTAAACAATGACACCTGTGACAATCAGCCCCAAATGTCCAGGATTAATGACTGCCTGCCTTTGTAATTTAATTTTTTTTTTTTTTTTTTTTTGAGATGGAGTCTCATTCCAGTGCCCAGGCTATAGTGCAGTGGCATGATCTTGGCTTACTGTAACCTCGACCTCCTGAGTTCAAGCAGTTTTTTGGTCTCAGCCTCCCAAGTAGCTGGGATTACAGGCACGCGCCACCATACCCGGTGAATTTTTGTACTTTTATTAGAGACAGGTTTCGCCATGTTGGCCAGGCTGGTCTTGAACTCCTGACCTCAAGTGATCCGCCCACCTCGGCCTCCCAAAGTGCTGGGATTACAGGTGTGTGCCACCACACCTGGCTAATTTTTGTATTTTTCGTAGAGACAGGGTTTTGCCATGTTGGCCAGGCTAGTCTTGAACTCCTGACCTCAAGTGATCCACCCATCTCGGCTTCAGCCTCTGTAACTTTTGGACCAACCCTTTTAACTTAGGACCAACCAAAGAAAACCAAATATTTGCCCCTAACCAATCCCATAAAATGCCCTCTTCTAGTTAGCTGCCTCCAGTTTCTCCATGAAGGCAGCCTCCATCAGGGCACCCCTGAAGCCTCCCGTTTTCCACCATGAGGCTTCCCCTCCTCAGCCTGCCTTTGAGTCTCTGCCAAACAAAAGTGAGGATGGCCGACTCCCTTGCTAGAGCAAGCTCTCAATCAATAGCCTTGCTGTTCTCATTTGGCTGGTCTTTGTTTATTTCCACAATGGGAGTATAATTTTCTTCTGCATGAAATTTTCTGAGTAAATCTACCTTTTAAAGCCAGGGAAAAAAGTGGTGGTTTCCAAATTAGATCCAGAAGCCCGGAAGATGAGCAGCTGTTGTGGGCAGGGTGGGGTGGGAAGGAACTTGATTTGGAGGTGGGGGTTCAGGAGGGACCCCACTCTCCCAGGCCAGGGGCAGAGGGACGACCTCGCTAAGAGGAACATGGAACATAGAGCCAGGTGGAGGAGGCCGGGCCCTGTGAACGCAACACTGTCCTTCATTCCAGCCTCCCACTCCCGATCCCGATCCCAGCCGTTCAGAACAAACCTCAGACTGAGTGGACGCTGAGTCTGCTCAGGCTGCCAGAACTGAGACCATAGACTGGGCGGCTTCAACAACAGGAGTTTATTTCCCCAAAGTTCTGGCGTCTGGAAGTCCAAGATCAAGGTGTGAGCAGGTTGGTTTCTCCGGAGCCCTGCTTCCTTGGCTGGTAGACAGCCATGGTCCAGCTGTGTCCGCACATGCGCACATGGTCTTTTCTCTGTGCACACCCCTCCCTGCTGTCTCTTTCTCTTCTTATAAGGACATCAGTCCTGTTGAATTAGGGTCCCATCTTATGACTTCATTTAACCTTAATTACCCCCCCCCTTTTTTTTTTTGAGACGGAGTCTCGCTCTGTCACCCAGGCTGGAGTGCAGTGGCTGGATCTCAGCTCACCACAACCTCTGCCTCCTGGGTTCAAGCAATTCTTCTGCCTCAGCCTCCTGAGTAGCTGGGATTACAGGCACCCACCACCACACCCGGCTAATTTTAATTATCTCTTTAAATGCCCTATCTTTGAATACTATTACCTTCTAAAATACTGGGGGATAGAGCTTCACCACAGGAATTTGGGGGAACAGAATTCAGTCCGTAACAGGTGGTCAGAGACATATGCCCAAGATGTCCATGAGCAATCCAGTTCCTTTTTTATTTTTTATTTTGAGACAGGGTCTCACTCTGTCACTCAAGTGGAGCGAGGCGGTTCAATCAGGGCCCACAGCAGCCTTTAATTCCTGGGTTCAAGTGATCCTCTAGCCTCAGTCTCCTGACTAGTGGGACTACAGGCGCACACCACCACACCTGGCTAATTTTCAAATTTTTTTTGTAGAGATAAGGCCACTCTATGTTCCTCAGGCTGGTCTTGAATTCCTGGTCAAAAGTGATCCTCCCACCTTGGCCTCCCAAAGTGTCAGGATTACAAACGTGAGCTACCATGCCTAGCTAGCAGTCCCAGTTCTGAGGACTTGACACTCACGGGTTTATGCTCTGCCCCCTTCTAGTTAGCAGATTGTCCCACTGCCTGGAGTGGCTGCTCTCTCTCTGGTCCTAGTGGAGTGGTATACTATAGAACCAGTGTCCTTACTTTAGGTCCCTAGCGGGCTTCCTGACTCTAGTGAACCCCAGGCTGTGGCATATTTTGTGGACAAGTGAGTCTGTGCCTTTTGCACTTTTCAGGGAGAAGGTGAACGACGTTCACTTTATTCTCCAAGGGAAAATCGATAAGGACCATTGCTCCAGGTGGCTGGGGCCGGTGAGTCCACATGAAGCCCCGGAAGGAGTAAGGTTGTGCATGGGGCCCTTTAGAACAGTACGTGGAGGAGGACAGAATCTCTGACATGCCTGTGCTACAGAGATGTCAGAAACGTACCTGGGCGTTATACACAAGGCACTTTAAAACACTTTATTTTAGGCTGGGTACAGTGGCTCACACCTGTAATCCCAGTACTTTGGTAGGCCAAGGCGGGCGGATCACTTGAGGTCAGGAGTTCAAGACCAGCCTGACCAACATGGTGAAACCCCGTCTCTACCAAAAATACAAAGATGAGCCGGGCGGGGCTGACTCAAGCCTGTAGTCCCAGATACTTGGGAGGCTGAGGCTGGAGAATTGCTTAAACCTGGGAGGTAGAGGTTGCAGCGAGGTGAGATGGTGCCAGACTGGGTGACAAGAGCAAAACTCTGTCTCACAAAAAAAAAAAAAAAAAAATCCGTTACTTTGTATGATCCTCACAACAATCCAGGGTGAGGCAGGCAGCTGTTGTTATTGATAGATCCCTGAGACCCCTATTTCAAAGGAGGATTTGGCTCGCAGAGGTTACAGTTGGCCCAGGGTCATCCCACCAGGAGCCTAGAGCTGCTGGCTCCCGATCCCAGGGCTCCACGGCCTCACACCGCCTGTGCACTCTAAGTAAGATGTGCTTGTGTGGCTGGCTCAGGCCTATATTTCAAGGCATAAGTTAGGACCCATGAGTTCAGTTCTATTTGTATTTCATAAATCTCTGTATGTTGGTTCATTTCCCACCAGAGGCCAAAGCACAGCCACCTAGACCACTGTGCTCACACTTCCATGCCAAGAGCAAAGCATTGATTCAAAGCATCAGTTCTCAACCTTGATAATCCATGTAGGATCCCCTGGGGAGACTTTGAAAACTAGGAAGCCTGGGCCTCCTCACTCAGGCCCAACCTGACTCAGGGTTTTCCCCCCATCATTTTCTTTTCTTTTTTTGAGATGGAGTTTCGCTCACAGGTGTGAGCCACTGCGCCCGGCCACTTTTCCACTTTGTATAGGCTCACTAGGTAACTGTGATGGATATGGAGGATTAAGACCCACTAATTTAGAGAAAGTTTTGGAACTGAAGTGGAAACAGAAGGGTAACTAGTGAGTCTGCTAACTGATCTTTCTTTATACATCAGTTTATGATTAGGTTCAGTTGTGAAGAACAACGTTCTGAATAATAGAGGTTTACACAAGATAGAAGTTTATTCTGGCGGGGCACGGTGGCTCACACCTGTAATCCCAGCACTTTGGGAGACTGAGTCAGGCAGAGCACCTGAGGTCGGGAGTTTCAGACCAGCTTGACCAATATGGTGAAACCCCGTCTCTACTAAAAATAGAAAAATTAGCTGGGCATGGTGGTGTGCACCTGTAATTCCGGCTACTCAGGAGGCTGAGGCAGGAGAATCTTTTGAACCTGGGAGGCAGAGGTTGCATTGAGCCGAGATCGAGCCACTGCACTCCAGCTTGGGTGACAGAGGGAGTCCTTGTCTCAAAAAAAAAAAAGTAAAAGAAAGAAGTTTATTATGTCCCATATAAATGAAGTCTGGAAGTAGACAGTTTCAGGGCTACAATAGCATCTTCATGATGTCTTAGGCTTCTTTGATCTTGTGACTTCTGTTCCCAAGATCACCTCATTCTCAAGGTCTAAATGGGAGCTAGTGCTGTAGTCATCACATGTGTGTTCCAGGCAGCAGGACAGGGGAAAGAAGGATGAAGGGCATGCCTTTTTTTTTTTTTTTTTAAGGAGGCTTCCTAGAAGTATTATATAACATTTATGTTTACATTTCTTCAGCCAAAAAGACACAAAAAGCACTAACCATAAAACAAACAAAAATTAATAGACTATTAAAATGGAAAACTTCACTTTATCAGGAGTTCATGAAGAGAGTAGATAATCAAGTCAAAGACTAGGAGAAGACATTCAGAAAACATATATCTGACAAAGTATTCTTAATAAAAATGTTTAAAGAATTCCTACAAATGAATAAGAAAAAGCCAAATGATTCAATTTTTTAAAATGAGCAGAAGAGGAAATGGGGACTTTTTATTTCCAGTTCCACATGTAAAGAACTTAGAAGCCACCACTCCATCCTAACAACAAGTACACAGTTGAACATACTGAAGAATCAAAGAACTCTTCTTGGATCCTTAAGAGAGGTGAGGACACAGGGTAGACCATCGTCCCCAGCACTGAAGGGACTGACAGGCAGACACAGGGAGTCGCAGCTGACTGAAGCAGAGACCGTGGGCAGAAACCACCACAGGAATCAATGCGGGGAGGAAACCTCAACTGCCAGTGGCCGGAGGCTAGTGGGGATGAGTCTTGAGAGTTCGAAACTCCAGGGCACCCATTCACAGGATGAGGGGAGGAATATTGTGAGATTTACCTCCAGGACCTTGAACAGATTGCCACAGTGGATACTGGCGGAAAATCTTGTGTTTCTAGCAGGAGGAGGGGAAAAGGAACTATTTTGAAATAAGCCATAGCATTCTGTTCTTTTTTTTTTTTTTTTTTTTTTGAGACGGAGTCTTGCTCTGTCGCCCGGGCTGGAGTGCAGTGGCTGGATCTCAGCTCACTGCAAGCTCCGCCTCCCGGGTTTATGCCATTCTCCTGCCTCAGCCTCCCGAGTAGCGGGGACTACAGGCGCCCGCCACTTCGCCCGGCTAGTTTTTTGTGTTTTTAGTAGAGACGGGGTTTCACCGTTTTAGCCAGGATGGTCTCGATCTCCTGACCTCGTGATCCGCCCATCTCGGCCTCCCAAAGTGCTGGGATTACAGGCTTGAGCCACCGCGCCTGGCCAGCATTCTGCTCTTAATAGACCTGCCCTCAGGAGAACTAGTTAGTCAGAGTCTACCTGCAGGGATATTTTATTTTCAAATTTTTTTTGAGACAAGGTCTTGCTCTGTTGTACAGGCTAGAGTGCAGTGGCATACTCATGGCTCGTTGCAGCCTTGGCCTCCCAGACTCAAGCAATCCCTCCATCTCAGCCTTCCTCGTAGCTGTGACTACAGGTCATGCTTCCACACTGGACTAATTAAAAAACAAATTATTGTAGAGATATGGTCTCACTGTATTGCCCAGGCTGGTCTCAAACTCCTGTGCTCAAGTGATCCTCCTGCCTTGACTTCCCAAAGTGCTAAGATTACAGGCATGAGGCACCACGCCTGGCCCTAATTTTTTCTTTGAATGATACCTTATATTTGTACATATTTAAGTGGTATATGTGATATTTTATTACATGCATAGAATGTGTAATGATCAAGTCAGGGTATTTGGGGTGCGTGTCACCTGGAATGTTTATCCTTTCTTTGTGTTGGGAACATTTCTAGCTGTTTTGAAATATGCAACACACTGTTGTTGACTGTAGTCACTCTACTCTGCTATTGAACATTGAGACTTATTCCTTCCATGTAACTGTGTGTTTGCAGGCATTAATCAACCTTTCTTCATCCTCCTCACCCCCCGCCACACACACGCCTTCACCTGCTGGAGTATTATTAGAGCTTAACTGACTTGGAGGAAGGGAAGTGGCAATTCCAGCTCACAGTAGCTATTCTGCTCCACCTAAGGGGGAAGACAAGGGTCCGTGAAGTTCATTGTACAGAGCGATAGGCTCACAAGAAGTCCTATAGTAGGACACGTCCTCTCCCCCCAGCATTACCGCATCGTTAAAGGCTGAGCAGTTCCTTTTACTCAGCACACCATGTACACCATCAAGAAAACTATATACAAGGCATAACACAGGGCAAAAAACACAATTTGAAGAGACAGAGCATTAGAATGAGACACGGCAGGAATGTTAGAATTATCAGACCGGGAATTTAAAACAACTATGATTAATATGCTAAGGGCTCTAATGGATAAAGCAGACAGCGTGCAAGAACAGATGAGTAATATAAGTAGAGAGATGAAAATCCTACATAAGAACCAAAAAGAAATGCTATAGATTAAAAAAACACAAAAAAACAAAACACCACTGTAACAGGAATGAAGAATGTCTTGATAAGCTCATTAGTAGACCGGACACAGCTGAGGAAAGAATCTCTCAGCTTAAGGATATATCAGTAGAAACTTTCAAAACTGCGAGGCAAAGGGAACAAAGACTGAAAAAAAAGAAAAAAACAAAACAAAAAAACACACCCAAAACCAAATCAGAACAGAATATCCAAGGACTATGGGGCCAACTATAGAAAGGTGTAACCTGTGTGTAATGAAAATACCAGAAAGAGAAGACAGAAGAAATATCTGAAACAATAATGACAGAATTTCCCACAGATTAATGTCAGACATCAAACCACAGATCCAGGAAGCTCCGAGAACACCAGCCAGGATAAATGCCCCCCAAACCCCCACACCTAGGCGTATCATTTAGAACCCACAGAAAATCAAAGATAGAGGAAAATTCTTGAAAGAAGCCAGAGGAAAAAAGTGCCATACCTACAAAGAACAAAGATAATAATTACATCTGACTTTTCTTTAAAAACAGTGCAAGCAAGAAGAGCGTGGAGTGAAATATTTAAAATATTGGGAGGAATAAAAGCACCAACCTAGAATTCTACATGCTGTGAAGTTATCCTTCAAAAGTGAAGGAAAAATGAGAACTTTCTCAGACAAACAAAAAGCGAAGGGCTATGTTGCTGGCAGAACTGCCTTGCGGAAATGTTAAAAGAAGTCTTAAGAAGAAAAATAATATAGGTCAGAAATTCAAGCTCTACATAAAGAAAGGAAGAGGGCTGGGCGCAGTGGCTCATGCCTGTAATCCCAGCACTTTGGGAGGCCAAGGCAGGCAGATCACCGGAGGTCAGGAGTTCGAGACCAGCCTGGCCAACATGGCAAAACCTAGCCTGGGTGACAGAGTGAGATTCTATCTTACAAGAAAAACAACCCCCCCCCCCAAAAAAAACCTTTAATTTTTCTTATTCTTAATGGATCTAACAGATCAATTAATATCTAACAGATCAATACAGCTACATACTGTAAGTTTATATGCATAAGTAAAATGAATGACAGCAATAAGACAAAGCACAGGAGAGAAGAGTTAGTATTATTTTGTTACAAGGTACTCATCTCATGCTGACTGTGAGGCGGTATAGTGTTATTTGAAGGTAGACTTGGAGTAGTTGTAAATGTATATTGCAAACTCTAGGGCAACCACTAAAAAAGTTTAAAAAGGAGATAACTGATATGCTAATGGTCTAGAGAAAACAGAATCATATATGATCTCTTTTTTTATTTTTTATTTTTGAGATAGAGTCTCGCTCTGTTGCCCAGGCTGGAGTGCAATGGCGCAATCTCGGCTCACTGCAGCCTCTGCCTCCCGAGTTCAAGGGATTCTCCTGCCTCAGCCTCCTGAGTAGCTGGGACTACAGGCACCCGCCATCATGCCTGGCTAATTTTTGTATTTTTGTAGAGATAGGGTTTCAACATGTTGGCCAGGCTGGTCTTGAACTCCTGACCTCATGTGATCTGCCCACCTCGGCCTCCCAAAGTGCTGGGATTACAGATGTGGGTCACTGCACCCAGCCTACAATCTCAATTAAAACTTCAAAAGGCAGAAAAAGAGTGGAAGACAAAAATAGGAATAAAGAACAAGGGCAACTAATAGAAAATAGTAAAAAAAATATGGCAAATATTAATCTAGTTACATCAATATTCACTTTGAACATCAGTGGTTTAAATACACCAATTAAAAAAATATATATAGAGAGAGCTGGAGTTTCACTCTTGTTGCCCAGGCTGGAGTGCAATGGCACGATCTCAGCTCACTGCAACCTTCACCTCCCAGGTTTCTCTCTCTCTCTCTCTCTCTCTCTCTCTCTCTCTCTCTCTCTCTCTCTCTCTCTAGCTATAGCTATATCTATATATATAGAGAGAAATTGTCAGAGTGGATCAAGGAACAAGGAACAGTGGATCAAGGAACAAGATCCAGCTGTATGTTGTCTACAAGAAACTCACTTAAAATATAAAGACACATATAGATTAAAAGTAAATGGATGAAGAGAAATACACCATGCTAACACTGATCAAAAGAGATCAGTAGTAAGTCTATTAATTTGAGACAGAGCAGACTTCAAAGCAAGGAAAGTTATCAAGGATAAAGAAGGGCAATACATAGGCCGGGCGTGGTGGCGCACACCTGTAATCCCAGCACTTTGGGAGGCCAAGGAGGGTGGATCACGAGATCAGGAGATCAAGACCATCCTGGCGAACACGGTGAAACCCCGTCTCTACTAAAAATACAAAAAACTAGCCAGGCGTGGTGGCGGGCGCCTGTGGTCCCAGCTACTCTGGAGGCTGAGGCAGGAGAATGGCGGGAACCCAGGAGGCGGAGCTTGCAGTGAGCTGAGATTGTGCCACTGCACTCCAGCCTGGGCGACAGAGCAAGACGCCATCTCAAAAACAAAACAAAACAAAACAAAAAACAGAAGGGCAATACATAATGACAAAGGGGGTCATTTGTCCCTTGGTCATTATGTAATGCCCTCTTTTATCCACTGAGGTTCTCCAATCCTTAACATGTATACAAAACTAATAAAACTGAAAGGAAAATTGATAAATCCATGAACATAGTTGAACACTTTAACCACATTTTATCAGAAATGGTCAGATCTGGCAGGCAGAAAATCAGTAAAGGTGTAGTTGAACTCAAAACACCATCAATCATTAGATATAATTAGCATCTCTAAACTACTTCCTTCAACAACAGCAAAATACTCTCAAGCTCACACAGAACATTCACCAAGATAGACCACATTTCAGGCCATAAAGCACTCCTTAACAACTTTAAAAGAATAGAAATCATGCAGTATTTGCTTTCAGACCACAATGGAATCAAACTACAAATCTGTAACAGAAAGATAATTGGAAAATGCCAAAATACATGGAAATTAAACAAGACGCTTCCTTAGGAAAAAAAAATACCAATGAACACGTGGATTAAAGGAGAAATCTCAAGGTAAGTTTGAAAATATTTTGAGCCAAATGAAAATGAAAATACAACTTGTCTTAGCCTACTTTATGTTGCATTATAGAATACTACAGACTGGGTAATTGATAATGAACAGAAATTTATTTGACTCACAATTCTGGAGGCTAAGAAATCCAAGAGTATGGTGATGGCATCTGGCAAAGGCCTTTGTGCTGCGTCATCCCATGGCAGAAGGTAGAAGGGCAAGAGAGGGTGAGAGCAAGAGCAAGAGAGCAAGAGGGGAGCCAAACTCACTTTTATGACAAACCTACTTTTGAGATAACTGCTAGCCCATGCCCGTGATCATGACATTAATCCATTAATGAGAGCAGAGCCCTCAGCACCGAATCATCTCCTATTAGGCCCCAGCTCCCAAAACTGTTACATTGTGGATTGTTTCCAACACATGAACTTTGAGGGGTATTTTCCAACCATGGCACAATTTATCCAAGATTGTGGGATGCAGCAAAAGCAGTACATAAAGGGAATTTATTGCACTGAATGCATACATCAGAAAAGAAGAAAAATCTAAAATCGATAATCTAAATTTCCACAGAAGAAAACTAGAGAAAGAAGAGCAAATTAATTCCAAAGTAATCAGAAGAAAAGAAATAAAATAATTAGAGCAGAAAGCAATGAAATTGAACACAGGAAATCAGTAGAGGAAATCCACAAAAGCAAAAGCAGTGCTTTGAAAAGATTAATAATATCAATAAGTCTCTAGCAGGGCTAAGAAAAAAAGAGAGAATGTAAATTACTAACATCAGAAATGAAAGATACTATGGACATTGTAAGGTTAATAAAGGAATACTATGAAGAACTCTGTCCACAAATTTGATAACACAGATGAAATGAACCAATTTATTGAAAGACACAATCTGCTAAAACTCACCAAAGGAAAAAAATAGACATTCTGAATAGGCCTATAGGTATTCAAGTAATTGAATAAATAATTAATAACCTTCTAAAAAATAAAGCACTAGGCCCAGATAAGTGCAACTTCTACCAAACTTTTTTCTTTTTTTTTTTTTTTTTTGTTTTTTTTTTTTGAGATGGAGTCTCGCTCTGTCACCCAGGCTGGAGTGCAGTGGCGCAATCTCGGCTCACTGCAAGCTCCGCCTCCCGGGTTCACACCATTCTCCTGCCTCAGCTTCCCGAGTAGCCGGGACTACAGGCGCCCGCCACTGCGCCCGGCTAATTTTTTTCTATTTTTTAGTAGAGAAGGGGTTTCACCATGGTCTCGATCTCCTGACCTTGTGATCCGCCCGCCTCGGCCTCCCAAAGTGCTGGGATTACAGGCGTGAGCCACCGCGCCCGGCCAAACTTTTTTCTTTTGTTTTTTTAAAGACAGAGTCTTGCTCTGTCACCCAGGCTGGAGTACAGTGGCATGATCTCGGTTCACTGCAACCTCCACCTCCCGGATTCAAATGATTCTCATGCCTCAGCCTCCTGCTAGCTGGAACTACAGGTGTGTGCCACCACACCTGGTTAATATTTGTATTATTATTATTATTTTTTAGATGGATCTTTGCTCTTGTTGCCCAGGCTGGAGTGTAATGGTGCGATGTCGGCTCACTGCAACCTCTACCTCCTGGGTTCAAGTGATTCTCCTGCCTCAGCCACCCAAGTAGCTGGGATTACAGGCATGTGCCACCATGCCCGGCAAATGTTGTATTTTTAGTAGAGACGGGGTTTCTCCATGTTGGTCAGGCTAGTCTTTTAACTCCTGACCTCAGGTAATCCACCGCCTCAGCCTCCCAAAGTGCTAGGATTACAGGTGTGAGCCACTGCGCCTGGCCTTAAAATTTGTATTTTTAGTAGAGATGGGGTTCTGCCATGTTGGCCAGGTTGGTCTCAAACTCCTGGCCTCAACTGATCTGCCCACCTCAGCCACCCAAAGTACTGGGACGACAGGCGTGAGCCACCTCACCCAGCCTCACATACATTTAAGGAAGAAATTCTACAAATTGTCTACGATGTCTTTCAAAGAGTAGAAACAGGGAGAATACTTCCTAACTCTTTCTGTGAGGACAGCATTACCACAATATCAAAACCAAAGATAATACAAGAAAAGAAAACTGATATCTCTCATTAGCAAAGAGGCAAAAACTCTCAACAAAATATTAGTAAATTAAATCCAACAATGTATACAAATAATTATTTACCAAGACCCACTGAGGTTTATCCTAGGTATACAAGGCTGGTTCAACATTTGAAAAGTAATTAATGTAATCCATCATATCAACAGGCTAAGAAAAAAAATTATGATCATATCTATACAGAAAAAACAGTTGACAAAATGCTGTTTATAGTAGCTTTACCCATGATTACTACAACTTGGAAACAACCAAGATGTCTTTCAGTAGGTGATTGGATAACATGGTGGTTCATGCATAATAATGGAATATTATTTAGCACTGAAAAGATTTTAGCTATCAAGCCACAAAAGCACACAGAGGATCCTTTTTTTTTTTTTTTTTTTTTTTTTTTATGATGGAGTCTGGCTCTGTCATTCAGGCTGGACTCTCAGCTCACTGCAACCTCTGCCTTCTGGGTTCAAGCGATCCTCCTGCCTCAGCCTCCCAAGTAGCTGCAATTATAGGCGCCCACCACCATGCCCAGCTAATTTTTTTTGTTGTTGTTGTTGAGACAGAGTCTCGCTTTGTCACCCAGACTGGAGTGCAGTGGCCTGATCTGAGCTCACTGCAAGCTCCGCCTCCCGGGTTCACGCCATTCTCCTGCCTCAGCCTCCCGAGTAACTGGGACTACAGGCACCGCCACCTCGCCCAGCTAGGTTTTTGTATTTTTTAGTAGAGATGGGGTTTCACTGTGTTAGCCAGGATGGTCTCGATCTCTTGACCTTGTGATCCGCCCGTCTTGGCCTCCCAAAGTGCTGGGATTACAGGCTTGAGCCACCGCGCCCGGCCGCTAATTTTTGTATTATTAGTAGAGACGGGGGTTTCACCATGTTGGGCAGGCTAGTCTCGAACTCCTGACCTCAGGTGATCCACCCACCTCGGCCTCCCAAAACGCTGGGATTACAGGCATGAGCCACCGCGCCTGGCCGAGGATCCTTAAATGCATCTTACTAAGTGAAAGAAGCCAATTTGAAAAGGCTGCTGAGTGTATGATTCCAACACCCTGGAGACAGCAGAGCCATGGAGACAGTGAAAAGAGCAGTGGTTGTCAGGCGTTCGTGGGGAGGGAAGGATGAGTAGGCAGAGCAGAGAGGGTTTTTAGGGCAATGAAAATCCTCTGTGTGATGCTCTAATGGGGGATCCATGCCCTTATGCATTTGTCCAACCCATAGAATGTCCAACACCGAGAGTGAGCCCTCAGGTCAACTGTGAACTTTGGAGGATAATGATGTCACTGTAGGGTCATCAACGGTAACAAATGTACCACACTGTTTGGAGATGTGGATAATGGCCAGCGTGGGGGCAGGGGTTATATGAGAAATCTCTGTACCTCCCTCTTAATTTTGCTATGATATCCAGAGATATCCAGATGGCCCACAGCATATGAAAAAGTGTTCAACATCATTACTTCTTTGAGTAATAAAAATTACAAACTAGAATGAAATGCCACTATGCAATTAGAATGACTAAAATGGAAAAGATTGGCATCAACAAAGGTTGGCAAGGATGTGGAGCCATGGAAATTCTCATCCACTGTCTACACAGGTAAATCAGTTCCAGCACTTCGGAAAACTACAAATTTGGTATAAAGTTAAAATTCACTTTTTATGGCCCAGAAATTACATTCTCTGGTATTTACACAAGAGGAATAAAAAGATAGGTCTACAGAGAGAATTTAGTATCAACTTTATTTATAAATAGGTAAAAACTCAAAACAACCCTACGTCCAATAACAGGAGAATGGATAAACAAATTATGGTACATTCATATGACACATAAAAAGACAGCAAAGGTCCCTTGCCGCTAGCCAGGCCTGGCCAGGTCCAGCTAGTAGCATCTGCTGTCCTGAACCCTGAAAGGCCTGGGCCTGGCCTAGGATCTTGTAGCAGCATCTTGGCGGGCAGAGAGCCCAGAGGGAGCTCAGAGTTGGAGATGGTGCAGCCTGTAGCAGCCAGTAGCACCTCTTCTAGGGAGACTGGACTTAGCCAGCCAGCGTCTGTGAGGAGTCACATGTAACACACATGGTGCCCAACATGACTAGCATGAAACATATATAGCATGTAATATATACTGCATATAACATATATCGCATGCATACATGCATAGCTTGTAACACATATGTGTGTAACACGTGTACACAATATGCACAGCATATATAACACAAGCTGCATGACATGTAACAGCATGTGTACATGTATGGCATGCAACATGCATAGCAACATGTACACTACATATAGCATACATAAAGAATGCACAACAGACACATGCATGTTTAACATATAACACACACGCATATATGTATAGCAAGTAATATACTGCACACTAGGTATAACATGTAACATATATAGCATGCACCACATGCAGCAGATACCATGCATAGCATGTCGCAGATATAGCACGTATACATGCATGGCACCTACCATGCGTAGCATGGCACCGTGGCCTAGGGTTTGTCTTTCCATGAGGAACGTCCTCTCCCCTGGTTGGACTGGCTTGAGGGTGGGAATAGCTTTTCCCAGCAGGCCTAATTAGGCTTGTTTTGCCTCACCCTTCACCCTCTACCCTTTATTTCCTTCTTGGGACATGGCCCAAATAAGCTGGGATAAAGAAGGGGCCTTTTGTAATGTGGCTGTGAGTGGAGAACAGTCCAGGAGGCTCTTTTCTGTGCTGGTCCGTGGAGTCACTAGAAGAGGTCACTTGGCCGCACCAGGACTCTGGCTGCCTTGTGACCGGGCCCCCAGGCTGTGGGTGTGAAGAAGACTGACTTCCTTCTCCTCAGTCCCGCCATGCTTCTGTCAAGGGAGAAGCAACTTGGCAAGAGGGCTTCTGGTGACTGCCCTGAAATCAGGGTGTCTTGGTTTGTGTTCCCCCAGGAGCAGACTCAGCAAGGCTTCAATTGCAGGTGGCTTATTCAGGAGGTCATCTCAGGAACCTCCAGTGTGCAAACGGGGAAGTGAGGGAGGGTAAAGCGGGCGTCTTATCACGCAGGCTCCACCGGGCAAGTGGAGCCAATCCCTACGGGGATCCTGGAGACTTATCCTTGTCGTTGTGGAGCCACCAGTTCTCGAGGAGTGATCTACTCCCAGCTCTCATTTTACAGTAGAAACTTTTGACGAAAAGAGCCAAACTCGGCTGGGCGCAGTGGCTCACGCCTGTAATCTCAGCACTTTGGGAGGCCAAGGCAGGTGGATCACCTGAGGTCAGGAGTTCAAGACCAGCCTGGCCAACATAGTGAAACCCCATCTCTACTAAAAATACAAAAATTAGTTGGGCGTGGTGGCGGGCACCTGTAATCCCAGCTACTCGGGAGCCTGAGGCAGGAGAATCACTTGAACCCAGGAGGCAGAAGTTGCAGTGAGCCAAGATCACGCCATTGCACTCCAGCCCAAATGACAAGAGTAAAACTCCATCTCAAAAAAAAAAAAAAAAAAGTCAAACTATGTAAAATATTTGAAGAGACTTATGCAGAGCCACATATGAGTGACCACGGCCCATGACACAGCTCTCAGGAGGTCCTGAGGAAATTCTCCTTGCTGGGGAAAATCAGACGTGGTCAGCATGTCAGGAGAGCCCAGCCAGACGGTGGGATGCTGCAGCCAATGGTTGCTGCACGTGCTGACCTGAGGCAGGGTTTGTTGGCTGAAGGTGGGAGCAGCAAAGACCTGACATGGTCATTGTTTATGGCCGCACAGCCGCTTTCTCAGTGACTGTGAGAAAGGGCCTTCTGAGTGGAGCCTCCCTGAATTGACCGAAGGAAACGTGGATGCCTGTCCTGGGGTAAGAATAACCACGTCCCAGGCTGGGTGCGTTGGCTCACGCCTATAATCCCAGCACTTTGGGAGGCCGAGGAGGGCGGATCACCTGAGGCCAAGAGTTTGAGACCAGCCTGGCCAATGTGGTAACCCCGACTCTACTAAAAATACAAAAAAATTAGCCAGATGCGATAGCGCTTGCCTGTAATCCCAGCTACTTAGGAGGCTGAGGCAGGAGAATCGCTTGAACCTGGGAGACAGAGGCTGCAGTAAGCCGAGATCACACTCCAGCCTGGGCAATAAGAGCGAGGCTCCATCTCAAAAAAACAAAAAAACAAACCAAAAAAAACCCAGCCATGTCCTAAAAGTGAGTTGATTAAAATAAAAGTCTTCTAGATAGGAAATTTACGCCTCTGGTAATATGGGAATATGGAGTAGACATGCTTTTCCCTCCTGCTACGTAAAACTAAAAACTCTGTCCATCATATATATACTCTGAAAGGTGGAGAGAAAACAGACAAGCTAGGGACCTTGAGACCCAAGGAATGATGTATTACTCCATTGTCATGCTGCTAATAAAGACATACCCAAGATTTACAACAGAAAGAGGTTTAATTGACTCAGTTCTTCAGGGCTGGGGAGGCCTCAGGAAACTTACAATCATGGCAGAAGGGGTAGCAAACACATCCTTCTTCACATGATGGCAGGAAGAAGTGCCGAGCAAAAGCGGAAAAGCCCCATATATCCATATATATATACGTGCATATATGTGTGTGTGTATATATATAATATATATATAATATAATATATATATATTTTTTGAGACGGAGTTTCACTCTTGTTGCCCAGGCTGGAGTGCAATGATGCAATCTCGGCTCACCGCAACCTCCGCCTCCCTTGTTCAAGCGATTCTCCTGCCTCAGCCACACAAGTAGCTGGGATTACAGGCATGTGCCACCACGCCCGGTTAATTTTGTATTTTTAGTAGAGACGGGGTTTCTCCATGTTGGTCAGGCTGGTCTCGAACTCCCGACCTCAGGTGATCTGCCTGCCTAGGCCTCCCAAAGTGCTGGAATTACAGGCATGAGTCACCACGCCTGGCCAAGGAAAAGCCCCTTATATTAATAAAACCATCAGATCTCGTGAGAACTCACTATCACAAGAACAGCATGATGGTAACTGCCCTCATGATTAAGTTACCTTCCACTGGGTCCCTCCCGTGACACATGGGGATTATGGGAACTACAATTCAAGGTGAGATTTGATGTGGACACAGAGTCAAATCATATCAAATGAAATAGTGGTGAGTCCCTGGGTTTTCTTTTTGGCCTCATGTGTCCCAGACTTGGAGGAGAAGCAGCTGGCAACCCAGAAATGCTCATGGACATAGGAAAAACAAAAGCCCCAAGAAAGTCTGCTATCTTAGTCCAAAGACCAGGAAAGGTGTCACCTACCAGAACAGAACACTCTCAGGCAGTAACCATTCTAACCTAGCTGAACACCACAGAAAAATCTGTAGTCCCCCGAACCCCCACCAGCAAAGGCCAAGGTGAGATCCTAAACTATAACAAAGCACCCCAACGTCTGCTGGGATGCTGTCAGAGAAGGCCAAATAGGGGACTGGGACTTCTATCCCCAGTGACTGGTTATGGGCCCCTCCCAGGTTTCAGTAACATTGAGCCCCTCACCTCAGGTGTCGGGAGAGCCAAGCGAGGAACCTACATCTACACCTGGAAGTGCTGGGACAGCATCAGCGCCTCCCCTGTTTCACCTCCAGAGCCATGCCAGTGACTGGAAGCTGAAACAGAAGGATTCAATAAGATCCAGAGTCTTATACAGGAATAATGTCCATATTTCAACAGAAAATCACTCATCATATCAAGAACCAGGAACATCTCAAGCTGAATGAAAAAAGACAGTAGATGCCAATACCAAGATGACAGGGATGTCAGAATTATTTGAGAAGTTTGACAATAATTCTTAAAACAGCCGTGATAAAAATGCTTCAATTTTTATGAGCACTCTGGAAACACAGGATAAAACAGAACGTCTCAGCAAAGAAATAGAAGCTATAAAGAAGAACCAGGCTGGGTGCAGTGGCTCACGTCTGTAATCCCAGTGCTTTGGGAGGCCAAGGCAGGTGGATCGCTTGAGGCTAGGAGTTCGAGACCAGCTTGGGAAATGCAGCAAGACCCTGTCTCTTCTAAAAATACAAAAATGAACCAGGTGTGGTGGCACACGCCTGTAGTCCCAGCTACTTGGGAGGCATGAGAATTGCTTGAAGCTGGGAGACAGGGGTTGCAGGAGCCAAGATCCTACCACTGCACTCCAGCTTGAGCAACAGAGCAAGACTGTCTTTCTAAAAGCAAAAACAAGCAAACAAACAAGAACCAAATGGAAATTTCAGAATTGAAAACACAATAACTGAAGTAAAAATCTCAGCAGATGGTCTCAATAGCAAAGGGAGGGGACAGAAGAAACAACTAATGAACTGACGAACTGGAAGACAGAACAAAAGGAATTACCCAATCTGAAAACAGGGATAAAAAGCAGAGTTTTAAAAAATGAGCAGAACCTTGTGGGCCTATAACAAGATCTTACATTAATGCCATCCAGCTCCTGGAAGGAGAGAAGAAAGAGGGTGGAGTTGGCAAAGTATGTGATGAAATAATGGCTGAAAACTTCTCAAATTTGGCAAGAGACATAAACTTATGTATTCAAGAAGCTGAATGAATGCCCAACAGGATAAGTTCAGAGAAATCCACTCCAAGATACATCATAATTAAACTTCTGAACATGTAAGATAAAAAAAAAAATCTTAAGTAGCCAGAGAAAACAACACATTACCCCTAGAGGAAGAAAAAATGGAAATGACAGTGTATTTCTCATCAGAAATCATGGAAGCCAGGAGAAAGTGGCATAATTTTTTTTTCAAGTGCTGAAAGAAAGGAATTGTCAACCCAAAATCTCATTACTACCCCCGCTCCCCAGATCTTTCAGGAATAAACCAAGACATTCTCAGATGAAGGAAAACCAAGAGAGGTGGTCATGAGCACACCTACCCTAAAAGAGTGGCTAAAGGAAAGTCTCTAAACAGAGAGGAAACAATAAAATAAGGAACCCCGAAACACCAGGAAGGAATAAAGAACATGGTAAGCAAAAATAGGGGTGACTACAATAAGCTTTTCTCTTCTGGAATTTTCCAAATTGTATCTGATGGTTGAAGCAAAAATTGTAACATTGATGTGGTTCTAAGTGTATGTAGAAGTATTTATTAAGATAATTATAGGCTGGGCGCGGTGGCTCAGGCCTGTAATCCCAGCACTTTGGGAGGCCGAGGCGGGCGGATCACAAGGTCAGGAGATCGAGACCACGGTGAAACCCCGTCTCTACTAAAAATACAAAAAATTAGCTGGGCGCGATGGTGGGCACCTGTAGTCCCAGCTACTCAGGAGGCAGAGGCAGGAGAATGGCGTGAACCCGGGAGGTGGAGCTTGCAATGAGCTGAGATTGCCCCACTGCACTCCAGCCTGGGCGACAGAGCAAGACTCTGTCTCAAAAAAAAAAAAAAAAAAAAAAAAAAAAAAAAAAAATTATAAATGGGGGAGAAAAAAGGGATATGAAAAAAGGGAGGTAAGGTTTCTATACTGTATGCAAACTGGTAAAATGATGACACTATTAGACTGTGATAAATTGTGTATACTTATGTAATACTAGAGCAACCACTAAAAAAGCTATATCTAGAGATACACTCAAAAACACTACAGATAAATGAAAATAGAATTCTAAAGAATTGTTCAGCCAAGTCACACCAAGGCAAGAAAAAGAAAATAGAAAAATGAAAAAAGAGGACAAACAGAAAACAAAATATAAAATGTTAGACTTAAGCCCTACCTAACATATCAATAATTATATTATGTGTAAGCAGTATAAATATACCAATTAAAAGACACAGGAAATGTGAATGAAAAAACATCCCCCAGTTCTGTGTTGCTTACAAGAAACTAACTTCAAATAAAACAATATAAGCTGGCCGGGTGTGGTAGCTTACACCTGTAATCACCGCACTTTGGGAGGCTGAGGCAAGGAGGATTGTTTGAGGCCAGGAGTTTGAGACCAGCCTGGGCAACATGGTGAAACCCCATCTCTACAAAAAATGCAAAAATTAGCCAGGTGTAGCAGCGTATGCCTGTGGTCCCATGTACTTGGGAGGCTGAGGTGGGAGGATCACTTGAGCCCTGGAGGTAGAGGCTGCAGTGAGCTATGATTGTGCCACTGCACTCCAGCCTGGGTGAGGAAACAAGACCATGTCTCAAAAAGCAAAAAACCAAACAAAACCAACCAAACAACCAACCCAAAAACAGCAACAACAAAACAATATAGGCAAGTTGAGAGTAAAAGGATGAAAAAAGATATATCATGTAAAGATTAATCAAAAGAAAGCAGGAGTGACAATATTAATATCAGAAGGCAAACTTCAGAGCACAGACAATTAACAGAGATAGTGTGGGACAGTGTATAATCCTAAACCAGTCAAAATCCACCAGGAAGGCATTGTAATTTTAAATGTGTATGCACCAGACAAGACAGTTATAAAATACGTGAAACAAAACTGAGAAAAGAGAAATAGATAAATCCACAATTATAGTTAGAATCTTTAATGTCCCTCTCTCAAAAATTGATAGAACAGGTAGACAGAAATTGGCAAGGATGTAGAAGAATTCAACAACAAACAGACTTAATTGGCATTTATAAAACAACAGCAGTATATACCTTCTTTTCAAGTGTCCATGGAACATATACCAAGACAGACCATATACTGGGTGATAAATCTCAACAAGTTTAAAAGAATTGAAATCATACAGAGCATGTTCTCTGACCACAATGGAATAAAACTAGAAATCAATAACAGAAAGATAACAGAAAAATCTCCCAATATTTGGGAACTAAACAATGTCATTCTGAGTAATCCATGAGTTAAAGAGGAAGGTTTAAAATGAAATTTAAAATTTAAATGAAATTTAAACATTGAACTAAGAATAAAAATGTAACAGTAAAATTTATAGAAGGCAGCTTAAGCAGTGTTGAGAGGCAAAAGTACAGCAAGAAATGTTTCCATTAGAGAAGAGGAAAAGATTCAAATCAAGAATCTAAACTCCCAGGTCAGGCACGGTGGCTCATGCCTGTAATCCCAGCACTTTGGGAGGCCAAGGTGGGTGGATCACCTGAGGTCAGGGGTTCGAGACCAGCCTAGCCAACATAGTCAAACTTTCTCTCTACTAAAAATACCAAAAAAAAAAAAAAAAAAAAAAAGATTAGCTGGGCTTGGTAGCACACCTGTAATCCCAGCTACTTGGGAGGCTGAGGCATGAGAATTGCTTGAACCCAGGTGGTGGAGGTAGCAGTGAGCCGATACCAGGCCACAGCACTCCAGCCTGGGGGCAGACCAAGACTCCATCTCAAAAAAAAAAAAAAAAATCTTAAGAAATCCTGGGCAATGATCTGATTGGTTCTGCTTGTGTCATGTGACCACAACACGGCCAATCCCTGTGGCTAGGAGGCAGGGCCCTTTCCACCAAGGTGTCTGCCTCCCCATTGCTGGCTCAGTGGACTTCCCCTCACCCAGGCAACGCTGTGTGTGGTGAGGCTGTGGCAGCCGGTCTTGGGGGCTCTTGTGAAAGGGGACAAAACAGATGTGTGGGGGAAGGTGGGCCCACCCTGGGTAACCAGGACCGGTGTCACCATTGCTCTATGATTAATCCAGCAACGTGATGTGCAACGGCTTAAAGCCCGTGTCCCTGGTCTCCCCTGCCTTCATGGCACCTGGCCACCCAGGAGGTGCCAACCAGCCTGGCCTCTGTCCACGTCCTGGGAGTGCTTGGACCTGGCTGTGGGTGCCAGATCCCTTTCTGTTTCGGGAGCCGGTAGCTTGAGGTAGCCCAGGCTTCTGCACTGGCCTCACAGGCAGGCTTATTCAAATTATGACTTTATTTTGAGAGACATAACCACACAGGAAATCCAAAGAACAACATGTATCCTTAGTATGTATTTATGCTTTATTATATGTATTTATATTGTTAATATATACTATTGTTATATAAGAGATATACATGTTTATGATTCCAATATTTATACTTATTGATTAATAGATTTATAAATTTATAAATTTTTATAAATTTATAAAATCACTCAGAGGTGATGATTGCTGTCCTTGTCTTGTTTTCTAATGAAAATATGTACATTGTTACAGATAAAGTTGATGTTCCCTTATTCCTCCAACCTGAGAAGTCCCCATTTTGCAATTTTGAGAAAATTCCTGTCACGAATTTAGTGTTTATCTTTCCTTCCAGTTTGCATTTGCTTTTATTTCCAGCTATTTATGTTTTGAATGGGTAATTCAAACATAACGTCATTGTCTTCATCTTCTCTTTCCCTCCTTGCCTCCCTCCCTCCCTCCCTCCCTTCCTTCCTTCCTTTCTCTTTCTTTCTCTCTCTCTTTTCTTTTTTTTCTTTTCTTTCTCCTCTCCCTCCCCCTTCGCCCCGTTGCTTTCCCTTCCTTTCTTTTTGTGAGACAGGGTCTCATTCTGTCGCCCAGGCTGGAATGAAGTCGCTCGATCTCGGCTCACGACAACCTCCAACTCCTCAGCTCAAGTGATCCTCCCGCCTCGGCTTCCCAAGTAGCTGGGATTACAGGCATGCATCACCACTGCTGTCTAATTGTATTTTATTTTGTTGTAGAGACGACGTCTTGCTATGTTGCCCAGGTTGGTCTGGAACTCTTGGCCTCAGCAATGCTCTCAAGCCTCCCAAAGTGCAGGGATTATAGGTGTGGGCCACTCCATCCGGCCTCATTCACATGTTTCAAAAATCAAAAGGTACAAAAGGAAAAAGCTCCTTTCCCCTCTCTGGGCCTTTTAACACTTGCACATAAATGAAGCCAGGAACGGCAGCAGTGTCTTGAGTAGCTGGTGGAAAGAAGGTGTTCTTACGTGGGCTGCAGCCTCCAGCTATGCTCTTTGCAGGAATTTGAGCTTTAGTGGCCAGACCATTGTTAGCATTAGGTTCAGTTGAGAGTGACAGAAACCCCAAGCGACATTGGCCTTAACAAGGTACACATTTCTTTCTTTCTTTTGTTATTTTTAGACAGAATCTCGCTCTGTTACCCAGGCTGGAGTGCAGTGGCATGATCTCGGTGAACTGCAACCTCTGCCTCCTGAGTTCAAGTGACTCTCCTGCCTCAGCCTCCTGAGTAGCTGGGACTACAGGTGCGCACCACCACTCCCAGCTAATTTTTGTATTTTTAGTAGAGACGGGGTTTCACCATATTGGTCAGGCTGGTCTTGAACTCCTGACCTCAGGTGATCCACCTACCTTGGCATACCAAAGTGCTGGGATTACAGATGTGAGCCACCGCACCTGGCCAGAACACACATTTCTATTTTACATGGATAAAGTCTTTTTTTTTTTTTTTTTTTTTTGAGATGGAGTCTCGCTGTGTCGCCCAGGCTGGAGTGCAGTGGTGCAATCTCGGCTCACTGCAAGCTCCGCCTCCCGGGTTCACGCCATTCTCCTGCCTCAGCCTCCGGAGTAGCTGGGACTACAGGCGCCACCACCTCGCCCGGCTAATTTTGTTTTTTTGTATTTTTAGTAGAGACGGGTTTTCACCATGTTAGCCAGGATGGTCTCGATCTCCTGACCTTGTGATCCGCCCACCTCGGCCTCCCAAAGTGCTGGGATTACAGGCGTGAGCCACCGCGCCCGGCCATGGATAAAGTCTTAAGGTAGGCATCCCACAGCTATTAGGGTGGTTCCACAATCATCAAGGACCTATCTTGTTGCTCCAGCACCCTCAGCACATGGCATCTACTTCGTGGTCCAACGTGGCTGCTTGAGCTCCAGTCATCACATCCTCATTGTAGCCATTCAGTAGGAGAAAGGGAGGAAGTTACTTCCATTTCAGGATTGTCTCCCAAAGCGGCAAGGAACATTTCCTCTTGCACACTGTTGGCCACAGGGTGTAGTGACAACACACGTCATTGTAAAGGGGGCTGGGAAGTGTAGTCTTGATCCTGGCTGGCTGTGTCACCGCTGATACGTAGTGGTTCTCCTGCTAAGAAAGGAGGGAAGAACGCCTACCAAGGCACAGCTAGCAGGCTCTGCCACCACGCCTGAGTTTCCGATATTCCAGGTTGAAAAACCCCTGCCTTCATGGAGTGCCCGCCGGAAAGGGACCGACTTCAGGCCACTTCCCCAGCGGCACCTCTGGGTGAATCCCAGAAGCAGCAGCCAGGCTGCGCGGGGCCGCTTCCTAAGCAAGCGCATGAGTCACACAGGCGGCCTTTGTTAGCTCAGCCAGCTCTCCTGGAAGTCCTCCTCCCGGAGCCGAGGGCCCCTTCCAGCTTTTCCTGCGCCTGAGGCAGAGGACGCTGTGCAGCAGTGAGCCCAGCCGCTCAGCCTCATGAACAACATTGCCTGGTGCTCCCCGGCCTGGGACCCGGCCTTCGCGGCTTCTGGGCTGGGCGGGCACCGCGGGGAACAAAGAGGCGTTCCTGAGCCTGAGCCACGCGGCTCCAGGCCGACTCCCTGGAGTCTTGGAGAGGCTGGTCTTGAATGCCTGGCTTTTTGTTTGAGAAAGAAAAGTGTTTTCCAAAGTCCCCAGGCTTCCTCTTGCATAGAAATCACAGAGTTCCGAGGAGCCACAGGGTGGGGTGGGAGGACAGGGCAGTGAGGACGCCCTGTCGCAGGGGACAGTGAGAATGTGCAAGGGGTGGGGAAGTCTGGGGGCACAGGTGAAAGGGAAGACACCCCACCTCAGCCCTCCACAGCTGTGGCCTCTGCCGGGGCCGGGCGCTGGGAGGCGGGCCGTGACATCCACCTGGAATCCTGCGAGGGGCGTCTGGCAGGCCTGGCGGGGTGCAGTGCAGTAGACACGGCCGTAGGCGCTCAGACACGGCTGAGGTGCAAGGGGGACCTGGGGCTGAGGTGGGGGCTCAGAGCAGGGCATCAGAGGGGACAGACTGGGTCCTAGAAGGGGTCTCTGTCTCGCCCCAGCCAAGAGACTAGACTCTGAGTTCCGGCTGCCCTGGACACCCCTGCAGTGGAGCTGCTGAGGGCAGAGGCTGGCGGTCCTGGCGAGACCAATGACCCCTCTACAAGGCGGGGTGAGGGGGACTGTGTGTGAACGCCCTGTCCCTGCTAGGAGGATGACTGACTTAACAGGTTGTAGGTAGTTTTTTTTTTTTTTTTTTTTTTTTGAGATAGAGTCTGGCTCTGTCGTCCAGGCTGGGGTGCAGTGGCGTGATCTCGGCTCACTGCAAACTCCGCCTCCCGGGTTCACGCCATTCTCCTGCCTCAGCCTCCCGAGTAGCTGGGACTACAGGTGCCGCCACCTCGCCCAGCTAAGTTTCTGTATTTTTAGTAGAGAATTCAGTAGTGAATTTTAGTAGTGAATTCAGACCACCCTCTGGATCTGCCCCAGGAGCCCAGGTCCCACCTGAAGCCCGAGGCCCGGGGCTGAGCTGGGAGTGTTCGTGCAGACAGAGCTGGAGGCCAGTGAGAGGCAGCAGGGAGCGGGGCTGGCAGGAGGGAGGCAGACAGGCGTCCTCTAAGTGTGGGGCTGGGAGCAGGATGGCAGGGCTAGGCAGGGTTGCGTGGAAAACTGTCATGGCCCTTTCGGGGAAAGAAAGGGGGGAGAGAGGGACAGTGCGTGGGTGTGCCCACAGGAGGGGCTGGGCCCACGTGGTTTTGCTTGGCAGCTGCAAGGCAGTGGGTGGGGCCAGGATTCTGTGCTTTCAACAAGCCCCCCGGGTGGTTCATTTGTGGTCCGCGTTTCGTCTGCCTTTGTGGGCAGGTGTGGGGCCAGGTCTGGCTCCCCCAATGCAGCCGGATCCTCATGGCAGCCTTCCCTTTTATTTTATTTTATTTTATTTTTTTGAGATGGAGTCTGTTGCCCGGCTGGAGTGCAGTAGCATGATCTTGGCTCACTGCAACCTCTGCCTCCTGGGTTCAAGTGATTCTCCTGCCTCAGTCTCCTGAGTAGCTGGTATGACAGGCGCCCGCCACCACTCTTGGCTAATTTTTTATATTTTTAGTAGAGATGGGGTTTTGCCATGTTGGCCAGGCTGGTTTCGAACTCCTGGCCTCAGGTGACCCGCCTGCCTAGGCCTCCCAAAGTGGTGAGATTACAGGCGTGAGCCACTGCGCCTGGCCCAGCTTTCCCATTTCACAGAGAAGGAAATGGAGGCGCAGGAGCGAATAGCAGCCAGCGGTCCACTTGGAACCCAAGACCTGATCTGACAAAGCGACTCCTGCAGGTTTTTCTGCTGCTGCGGCCACATGTCAGGGGAGCCAGACCCAGGCTCTCCCTGCAGGGGTGTCCTTGGAGCCCTGAGGTGAGGCCCTCCTAGGAAGGTGTTCTCATTTCATGAATACACTGTGTGCCCCCCTCATCCTCCTAGTCTGGAAGCTCCCCAAGTCCAGGTGTGCACTCCCAGGAGAGGTCTTGGGGCTCCCACCTTTGCGAGGGTGGCCTGAGGATGGGCTCCTCTCTGTGCCACAACGAAGGGGACCAGGGGCCCCAAGTCAGGCACCTGGGAGACCACACCTAGGTAGGGGTCGTGGGGGCCCAGCTTCCCCGAGGAAGAGAACCCAGCGCTGTGTGCAGAGGTGCCCCCAGCTGAGCAGGGTGTGAGGACTGATACTGGCCTAATGGCTTTGGCATGAAGCCCAAGGGGAGCAGTGGGGAGCAGGCCCAGTAGGCCCATCCAGGGGTGGGGCCGTGGCTGGCCATGGCTGGAGCCTCTTGTGTGAAGACGGAACGCCGGAGCAGGAGGGTTGAGGCATGTGGTGCTGCCACGAGGCTGGGTGGTGGAGGCGCTGCCTTTGTCCAAACCCAGAGGCCCAGGAGCAAGGACAGATGTGGGCTTCCCTGGCAGGATAGAAGGGGGTAGGGGACCTCGGAGGATCGGGTGAGCCTGACGCTCACGGGACTTTGTGGCAGTGGGCAGGAAGTGGGGATGAGGGCTGGGCAGGGGGCAGACCCGAGCCTCCTGGGTCTTTGGCTCAGGTGGACTTCATTTATTTATTTATTTTTGGAGATGGAGCCTCGCTCTGTTGCCCAGGCTGGAGTGCAGTGGCAAGATCTCGGCTCACTGCAACCTCCGCCTCCCAGGTTCAAGCGATTCTCCTGCCTCAGCCTCTCCAGTAGCTAGATTACAGGCACGTGCCACCACGCCTGGATGATTTTCTATGTTTTTGGTAGAGACAGGGTTTTACCATGTTGGCCAGGCTGGTCTTGAACTCCTGACCTCAAGTGATCTGCCTGCCTCAGCCTCCCAAAGTGCTGGGTATGAGCCACTGTGCCCAGCCTCCTTCTGGCTTGTTCTGACTCCTGCCCTACTTGTGCCGTGACCCTCCCAGAAACACCCTGGTGACCTTTGTCACTGGGATGGTGGCGGGTACAAGCCTTGACCCTCCTAGAAACAGCACGGTGACCTTTGTCACTGGGATGGTGGCAGATACGGGCTGGCAGGTGACCACTATGGCTGGGTTTCCCCAGGGCCCCAGCGGGGAGGCTGGACTTCCCTCATGCAGGGAACAGAGCCACAAGACACCTGGGCTGACGGAAGGTGCCTCGCCCAAGGGCCTTCCTGCCCAGTGTCACCAAATCTGACCACTGGGAAACTTGCATCTGCAGACCTTTTAAGACAACTGGCCCGTATTAGTCAAATAAGTCAATCCTAAGAAAGGTGGAAAAAAGAAGGGGTGGCCGGAACTCTCTCCTCCATTCAAGGAGACAGGAGAGGCACACAGAGGATCGTGTGGTCCTGGGGCTACGAAATGCTCCAAAGACATCTCTAGGACAAGCGGAAGATCTGGATATTGGAAAATACTGTATTGTTAGAAAATTTGGGGGCTGGGACAACAGGGTTGAGTTTTGTGGCAGAATGTCCTTAGGAGACACGAGCTGATGGATTTAGAAGTGCGGTATTCTGATGATCACAATCTTCTTTCAGATATTTCAGAAAAGCATGCGCCTGTGTGCGTGTATGAGAAAGTGTGGGCACAGGATAAAAGAAGGTGAAGAATTTAGGCTAAGAGCATGTGGGTGTCCATCAACTATTCCTCCACCCTCTTTGTCATTTGAAATCTTTCAAAATTTCAAAAGACAGGGAGGGAAGAGGTTAATGAGAATGTAACTCAGTGGCGCCTGCCTCCGTCTCAGCTGGGTGTCATCTTCCCAAATACTATCACTGATGATGAATAAATGGTTACTCTTTATGGTGATGACAAAGTCCCATTTTTTCTTTCAGAATGCCTTATTTTTTATTTTATTTTTTGAGACGGAGTCTCGCTCTGTCACCCAGGCTGGAGTGCAGTGGCCGGATCTCAGCTCACTGCAAGCTCCGCCTCCCGGGTTCATGCCATTCTCCTGCCTCAGCCTCCCGAGTAGCTGGGACTACAGGCGCCCGCCACCTCGCCTGGCTAGTTTTTTTTTTTGTATTTTTTAGTAGAGACGGGGTTTCACTGTGTTAGCCAGGATGGTCTCGATCTCCTGACCTCATGATCCACCCGTCTTGGCCTCCCAAAGTGCTGGGATTACAGGCTTGAGCCACCACGCCCGGCCTCAGAATGCCTTAATGTGACTGTCCTCAGTGAGCCCCCTGCACCTGTGCCACGCACCCCACCCTTGGGACTTGGTGTGAGACCCCCACTGGGAGGGGCAGCTATGCCGCAGAGACCACAGCACGCCCACCACTCCTTGTCAGAGTTTATTTCATCGGCTAACATTCATTCTCGACCTAGACAAAAACAATTAGATGATTATGACTTGCTTTTCCATCATCAACTCATTTTTTTTTTTTGTTATGAATAACCAAAACATTTCTTCTCAACACTTTTTTTTAAGAAGAAGCTATAAATAAATAAAGCTTTAAATGATCCTGGGTTCAAGTTAAACAGTTCCAGTTCCCGAAAAGTTCACAGCCTTGTTTCGTGGGCAGTTCTGCCGTTCCTGGCGTCCCCCTCCAGGAGGGGATGTTTGCAGGCCTGGGGGTCCTGGTGACTAAGCTGTTAGCTCCACTGCCTGCTTCCGTTCTCGCAGCCCTGGGAGGGCCCTGGGTGGACAGAGTCCTTACAATTTAGGAGATGCTGCTGGCCAAGGAACCGCTGACCCAAAGCAGGTGGCCTGAACAGGAAGTGCCAGGCTGGACACTCGGGGGCTGAGGGCACTGCCAGCTGCCACCACCTCTGGACACCTCAGCCTGGCACGGGCCCGAGACTGCTTTCCAAATGCAGCGGAGAATGAGACCCATGCCTTCCGTGTGAGTTGGGATGCGGGGCATAAGTTAACACATACTCCAATATGTACAAAACAACCTGCGCTCGGGCCCGTGCACCCAGGAAGCCCATGGCCAGGTGAGGCCACCTTGAGCCAGGCCTCTGGCTGGGTGTCCACCTCCTGCCAGGAGGCCAAGGTGCCCCATGTGGCTTGTGCAAGACCCCAGGCTCCCCTGAACATGCTCCTCCTCCTCCCAGGTGTGCACCCACCCCAGTGTCGAGTGTCCGAGCAGATGCCCATCGACCCTGACCTCCCTTTGAAAGAACCACACCACTGCATCCCTTGGCACTCACTTCCTTAGTGCGATGCATCCACCCAGGGAGGCGCCCCTGCGCTAGCACGCTGCCCACCCTACCCTGTTGACTGCCTTGTCCTTGGACCCCAAAGTAAAATGGGGCCAGTGTAGGAGGCCTGAGGGTGGGGCCGTATGCCAGACCTCCAGGGGTAGCAACCTCATCTGACCACACCTTCGCCTTCCTGTGCTGCAGAAGGCGCTTGCTCCCAAGCCCGTGGTGACCCACATCTCCACCCCACGGTGGGGCAGCTGCAGTGGCTGAGTGAAAGCTGGGGCAGGAGAGCGGGCCCCTGCCAACCCCAGCCAGGCGGCTTGCAGAGCCTACTGCCCCGCATTGGAGTCAGCCTGCGGCCTGAGCACACCCATCTGCCCTGTGGGGGACCCAGGGCGCCTGTGGGAGCCCTCCTAGAGACACCAGCCTGGCCTCCTACGGCATAAGGGGTGGGGACAGGGCACAGGGCACGTGCTTACAGCGGATATGCAACATGGCTTTTACTATGGCCACTGCAGCCAGTGGGGAACCCTGCGGGGCTGCTGGGAACAGAGCTTGGCAGCCTTTTGCCAGGGGGTGGGCAGCGCGGGGAAACGCAAGGAGAGCCAGGGTGGGGAGGGCTGAGTATCTGGTGTCAGGGAGGCCACCTACAGCTGTTTTGTCAAGGCTAGTTGAGAATCTGAACGCTCGAGTTCCTGTTCCTGGCCATCCAGAGCCACTGTGGTCCGAGGGTGTGGCTCCTGGGCAGGGGCTACGGTCCCACGCTCCAGCAGATGGAAGCCGGATGAACTTAATCCCCATGCTGGTGGCAGCAGTGGTATTTGAGCTCTTGAGTACATGTCTCGGTGATGAGGCTGGGCAGCCTGCTAGCAAATCCCAGTGGGTCAGAAAGGAGAACAGAGGCAGGGGAGCGCTCGGTCCCCAGCCCTTCCAGTCTGAGCCAGGTCTGCCTGGGTGGTCACCTCCAAAGGCCAGCCAGGGACTCAGGCACAAGTGGCAGCATCTCCGGCCGAAGCCTCCCCACTCCTGGGCTGCCAGTCGGCCCACGGAAGGCCGGCAATGCCGCTTGGGCCCACTCCCCAAACCCCTCCTTGGTCTGAGGACTGTGGGGAGTGGGTGGGGCCTGAACATCAGCTTTGGCCTCCTGACCCAAAGCTTGAAGCAGGACCATGGGCCAGGGAGGGGAGTGGGCTTCCTGGGGGCTGGACTCGAGTCTTCTCTGCCTCAGATGGGGTGGGCCCTGACGTTGAGGGAGCTACCGATGGGTGAGCTGGGGGCTCCCCAGGCCTTGGGTCATCGGGGGCAGCCAGAAGGGGAGGGCCTATGGGATGGCCTGGAGCCGGGGCAGTTGCCAGAAGCGGGTCTCACTCCTAGTAGCCTGGACAGAGGAGCTAAGAGCGAGTGCCGTGTGCATAGCTGGTGAGGGACACACTCCTGGTCTGGCAGGTCCACTTTCTGCTGTCCTTGTCTCTTGTGCAAACCTTCAGTTTTCGTGATAAATCCAAGGGGGCCAGGAGAGCAGGCACAACCCCTGCTCTGGAGGCCCTGCCCTGCCCATGGCATCCTCCGAGCATGCTTTCCTCTGACCCGCTGGCTGCACCTGTCGATTCCTCAAGCCCCCATCCCCGCCCAGCCCCACTATGTCCCTGTTCTGTTTATTTTCAGGACACAGCTATCTCTGTGGAGCAGGTGTGGGACACTCTCCTGGTGACAGTCTTGGGTGGACCTGTTGTCTGTCCTGTTTTACCCCCCACACCCCCCAAGAGGCCTCCCCGTGGCCACCACCGCCACTACCACTTCTCAATGTGGCTCATGTAGTCCTCGGTGGGCACGCGGCCCGGCTCGTCCGCGTCCTCCCGCGGCAGCGCCTCCTTGGCCCGGTGCAGCAGGCGCTCCTCGCGGCTCCTCAGGCGCTGCTCTCTGCGCTCCAGCTGCCGCTTGTACTGGTAGCGCTGCTGGAAGAGGTCCTTGGCATAGTCATACAGCTGCATGTCCAGGTCGTTGAGCTCCTCGATGCGCCGGATGGTGTCCTCGTCCACCTCCACGCCGCCCGCCCGCGTGCTGTTGTACTGCATGAAGGGCCGGATGAACTTGAGGTTGAACGTCCGCTCGAACAGGTACTGCGTCTTGCGCTGGAACTCGGTCAGGCCGAAGAAGGCCATGCCCCGCAGGTTCTTCTTGGCGCTCTCAAGCAGCAGCTGGGCCCGCTTGCCCTCGGGGATGAAGGACAGGTTGTAGCAGCCCACCAGGCTCAGGTCGGCCAGCATGCGCACCTGGCGGTTGTTGGCCAGGTTGTACGGGCACTCCATGAACTCCTGCAGCGTGCAGCCCGACCAGTCCGTGCCCTCGTAGCAGGGCGGCAGCTCCTCGGGCGTGGGCGTGCGCCCGTCACACATGTGCAACGACGTCTTCCACGTGGCACCCCTCTGCACGTGCCGCCACTCGCTCAGGTAGCGGGACACGGGGTCTCGCAGCAGGGTGATGTAGTAGAACTTCCTGCAAGGAGACGGGGAGAGGAGGTGAGGGCTGTGGCAGCATGAGGGGTGCTACCAGGGCTGCTCGGAGTCAAAGTCCCCACTACAGGGGTCTGGGCTTCACCTCTGAGGCCAGCCAACGCCTGCATTTAGCTCTCCAACAGCCGTTTCAAAACCCGGTATCAGAGATGCCAAGGAGCACGCCACGGTCCCACGGCTACCCAGGGTGACCACCACGGCGCCCTGCAGTGCCTGGCCTGGCTCCTCTGGAGGGACAACCTGACTTTTCCTGCTGGTGGGTGAAGCCGCCAATACCTCATCCAGGGAGGTCCCAGAGCCACAGCCGCCTGAGACCAGCAGTGTTTGCCAGCTGTTTACAGCCTGGGCACTGGGCACGGTGCCACCCAAGGAGCCACTCAGCAGGAGCAGAGGGTGGGCAGGGGTCAGGGAGGGTCACCTCCAGTCCCAGTCCCAGGGTCCTGCCAAGGCCTGGTGGTTGGGCCCAGTGGACCATCCAGCCCAGGACCCCTGGGGAAGCCATGACTTACACAGTCTCCAACTCTACTTGGCGGGCTGTCCCCCAAGACGCCAGCGCTTTGCACAGTATGTACGGGTGCGTGCACAAGGGAGAAACAACCCAAGGACGGCTCCACCTCCCACCGTCCCCTGCAAGGCAGGAGCCCAGCGTGGAGCATGCCTTTGCCAGGCTCGTGATGACGCTGGGCTGGAGGCATCAGGACACTGGACAGGTGGGTAAAATGTGGCGGCAGCTGCGGATGTGCCCAGTGTGTGTGTGTGGGGTCAGCCCCGGGGAGGCTGCAGTCATTCTTAGACGGTTCCTCCTCCTGGCTCCTGCCTGTGCCGGCATGGGTGGGCCTCAGGTCAAGGAGCACCAGGGCCGGGCAGGCAGCGTAGGAGCCCACAGGGCCCCTCACTGCCCGGGGGAGCAGCTCCAGAAGGGCCCTGACCCACTGCCAGGACTCCCCAGATGGCAACATGGAAGTGTACCCACACTGCTCTCCTCCTCCCCTCACACTGCCCTGGGCAGGGGTGGGGATGGGGGGGCATGGGGTGACCCCAGGGAACACAGGCCGCTGGCAGCTGCCCTGACCTGACCACACACCTCCCTACGGGGAGGGAGGCACAGTGCCTGGCAAGTGGTGCGGTGCCACTGCAGGCCACCCCCGCCTGTGGGGATATGTCAGAAAGTCCCAGTGGGGGCAGCTCTGAAGCAGACAGGGTGGCCAGTGATGGCTCCAGGGGCAGGCAGCAAGGCCAGCACTGCTGCATGCAGACTGCCGAGGAAGGGACAGGCAGCTGTCATCCGCCCGGTGTTCTCTGTGGCCTGGCAGGCCCAGACCCTGCCCTTGAGGAGCTCCCAGCAGATGGGGTGGAGGGAGGACCCGGCAGGATTGAGCTGACAACCCCAGGGTCAGGCACCGCTGGTCTCCAGGGGGCAGACAAGCTGTGGTCAGCAGGGGCGAGAGCAGGCCTCAGCTTCCCTGCTCCAGGCTCCCACTCCACACGCCCCAAGGCACACCTGGCCCTCCCCGAGCACCCTGCACCCATCGCCTGCCTGGTACCACCCATCCGTGCTGATGGCAGCAGCTCCTGGGCACTCAGGGCCTCAAGGGCCAGAGGGTGGGACCTTCTTCAGGTAGCAGGTGAGACAAACGCTTTAGAACCAAAAATGACCGAGGGCCAGGGACTAAGGGCCCGAGGCGGCCGGGGCAGGCTTCTGTCTCCCGCCTCGGGCTCACGAGGCCCTGACTGCTCAGAAGAGAGGCCATCCATGCCTTCCCAGCTGACCCTGTGTCCACGGGAGGCGTAGGGCTGCATGGACTTCCGCTCCCCACCCTGTGGGGCCCTGACCAAATGGATGGAGACAGACCAGTGTGAGGGGTTTCTTCTAACACAGAAAACCAGTGTGATGCGTCAACCAACAGAGAGGCTTGCCCTCCCAGCCCCAGCCAATGACCCTGTGAGTGACGGCCACACGGACCCCTGAGGGCTTTCCCCCTCCTGGGAGGAACTCACTCCTCAGCTGCACACGGTCTGACCACACCGTGGGTCTTGGCAGCCAAGCTCGAGCAGCTGCCACTAGGGCACATGACCGCAAATGCCAGGTCAGCAGCAGAGTGCGGAGGAACTGAGGTGAAGCTGGCACCATGGGAAGGGCCAGGACACGGTCTACACCAACCCCATACCCAGGTCCCCTGGGGGTTCAGATGGTCCCTGGCCACTCGAAGGCAGGAGCCTGGTGGTGAGGGCAGCATGGGCCATAGCCACAGGCTCCCTTCTCTGAGTCCCTTCTCCCTGGCAGCGACCTTTCTGAATGACAGCCTCCTCACCCCTGCGAAGCTTGGGGCCTCTGCTGTGGAGAGGCTGGAGCATCCACCTGCCGCCCTCCCAGTGTGGCCTGCGGCCCTCCCCTCCCCAGCCCTGTCATGGTCTGCAGGCAGGAACACACAGGTACATCACCCCCGGTCCCTGCATGGGCCATGCCCTCCGTTGGAATGCCAGCGTGAGTGACCGCCCCTTGGTCAGACCTCTCCACCTTTAAGACCCAGCTCAAAAAAATAAGTGGTTGCCAGTGCAGGAGTGCAGGAAGAGCCCAGAGCACCCAGCAGGCACGTGTGGTGTACATAGTGCGTCAGCTCTAGTAGCCCCAGATGGCACACGACCTACTGACCATCATGGTTAGGGTGGCAGCCGGCTCAGTTATCACGTGTCCGATGGCGGCATCCTCTCTACGGGACACAGCTGAGGGGAACAAAGGCCTCTCTGCCTGCGCCTGCAGGGGCAGTGTCTTGAGGGGACAGTGAGACCCTGGTACAACTGAGGCAGAGCTGGGGGCCAGAGACAGGGAGGAGGAGAGGAGAGGGCTCGGTTTTCTGGGTCCAGCCATTGAAATGACTTAGGTTTTTCGTGTGCGAGCCACTCAGAGAAGCCGTGAGCAATTTACTGTTTGGTTTCTGAAAAAGCTGGGCGGGTGAGCTGCTGAAGACAGACACTCATCTGAAAGCCATCTAAGTCTGGGGCCCTCAGAGCACTGGAGGTGACGCTTTCTCCTGGACCGCCCCAGGCCTGGCTCTCTCCTTTGCCAAGGACTTCTGTGCACAGAAGGCCCAGCAGGTACCAACAGAGGCAACAGTGGGGGCAAGGGGCACCTGAGCCAGCCGAAACCCTCATGGTCCCTGGAATGACCGAGCCTGTCAGCCTCACCTGTCCTTCCTGCGTCCATTTCCCAAATAACCCTCTGGACCAAGGCCTCCCGCTGCAGGGACAGCTGCTGGGGACCCACACCAGGGAGGCAGGTGTGTGCAAACACACGCATGTTCTCATTAGCAGTGCCGGTCCAGCGGCTCTGCATCTTGCAACAAAATGGCGCAACAGACACTGCGCCTGGGGGACCCCGAGGAGCTGACCGAGGCCCGCGCCCTAAGGCCCAGGGGCTTACACTGTCCCCACGGCTCCCTGTGCACCTTCCCTGCTCAGAACATTGCCATGCCCTGGGTCCCCTGGTTCTGTCCCCCAGACACAGCCTGTGGTATAGACAAACGGCCACGCAGACTCTAGAAGTTGCCTGTGAGGCCAGTAGCCAAATGCGTGTGTTCCTGTCCCTTTCTGCAGATGTGACAGCTGAGCCAGGGAGGGTGACCTGCCCTTGGCCACCATCTAGTTCCTACCTACCCCTGCCTGAACGGCATGGAAGCCCTACCTGGCACACCCTCCAGAGCCGGTGGCACTCTACAAGCCAGAGGCGTCCAGTCCCATGCCCTCCACGCAGAGCCCTCCCCTCCCCTCTGCCTTGTCCCCTTCCCTCTGCCGAACACTGCAGGCGCTGCTGGCCACAGGTACGTCCTGGCTATCCTCTGCCTCAGTGCCTCAGCTCCACCTCGCCCTGTCCCACCTCCTGTTGCTCTGTCCTCTTTCCTCCACTGCATGCATTGCCAGATGCATCTGCTGTTTACTCTCCAGTCTGTCATCTGCCAAAATGTGGGGTGGAGGTGTCGAACAGAAGTGGGAAGAGGGCGGGGTGTGGTGAGGTGCAGAGGACTCCCCAAATGGCCCACCCCGGATCTAGTCAGCTCTCTGACATGTGCTCTCTGGAGGTGCCAAGGGGGCAGCTCATGGCTCAGAGGTTTGAGAAATGATCTGCACACTCAAGGTGGTCCCCAGCCCCTGCCCGCAGGAGCCCAGGCTCATCTAATCCCTGCCCTGCACCCCCTGTGGAAGGGTCTGTGCCCCAGACCAGTCTTCCCTGCACTGACACCTGGGACCCCACAAAGCAGGGGGCTTTGTGCCTACCACTATCCAGCAGGGTCTATCCATCCAAGTGCTCCAAGTGCCTGCCAGCAAGGCTTCCGGAAAGAGGGAAGAGAGAAAATAGAGGAGAGGAGATGGTGAGAGCAATAACCAGAATTAGAGTACATCATTCACAGAGACTGAAATGGCTCACCAAGTGCCGAGAAAATGAATGTGGGGACTGAAGAGATGACTGAAAAGTTAACCCTTGAAGCATCTGAACAGAAAAAACAATACATAAAGGGCATGCTTCTCCATCGCAATGCTGTATGTTAGAAACTAATGGAGCAAGGTCTTCAAAAGGCAGAGGGAAAATGACCAATGCAATCTCATACCCAGCCAAACTATCAATCAAGTGTGGGCAGTAGAGACGTCTTCAGACATACAAAGACTTAGGAAATTTACTTCTGTGAATCTTATTTTAGGAAGATCCTGGAGTAGGCATCTCATTTAGCAAAAAAGGAAAAGAAACAAAACAAAACAAAACAAAGCAAACTTGGGAGCTGGGAGCTCCAACCCAGGGGGCGGTTCCAGGATGTCAGCAACACATCCCACTGGGCCTGTCACGAGCAAGGGGACAGAAGCTCTAGGTACAAAGGGGCAAAGGTCGGGCGTGGTGGCTCACACCTGTAATCCCAGCACTTTGGGAGGCCGAGGTGGGTGGGTCACTTGAGGTCAGGTGTTCGAGACTAGCCTGGCCAATGTGGCAAAACCATGTCTCTACTAAAAACACAAAAATTAGCTGGGTGTGGTGGCACATGTCTGTGTTCCCAGCTACTTGGGAGGTTGAGGCAGGAGAATCACTTGAATGCAGTAGGCGGAGACTGCAGTAGGCGGAGACTACAGTGGGCCGAGATCACACCTGGGTGACAGAGAGTCTCAAAAAAAGGGGGTGGGCTGGGGGGGGATGGACAGATGGCCTGACACAACTGAGTAGTTGGTGGGAAAAAAATGAATGGTAGGTGTGTGGCAGATTCTGGAATCATTCAGAAAAAATTAATCCATGAAGATAGAAAATAAGGCAAGTAAAAATACAAGGCAATCATGAATTCCAGGAAAAACAAAAAGCTACATAGAAAAGAAAATGAAGTATACTACTTGCCTCAGAGGTAAATGATGGTTTTGAAGGCATCATCATGTAAACAGTGATTACTGCAACAGTGAATACTGGTTTAATAAAACGTGAGCTTTAACTGTATGTGGATGATGGGTGGGGTGACGACAGACTGTGTGAGGGTGTAAGAACGCTTCACCATCTATCGAAACAAAGTAAACAGAATATCTAAGTCGGCCAGGCGCGGTGGCTCAAGCCTGTAATCCCAGCACTTTGGGAGGCCGAGACGGGCGGATCACGAGGTCAGGAGATCAAGACCATCCTGGCTAACACGGTGAAACCCCGTCTCTACTAAAAATACAAAAAACTAGCCAGGCGTGGTGGTGGCACCTGTAGTCCCAGCTACTCGGGAGGCTGAGGCAGGAGAATGGCGTGAACCCGGGAGGCGAAGCTTGCAGTGAGCCGAGATCGCGCCACTGCACTCCAGCCTGGGCGACAGAGCCAGACTCTGTCTCAAAAAAAAAAAAAAAAAAAAAGAATATCTAAGTCAATAAATTAAGAAATGGCACTATACGTTATTTAGAAATATGAAGGTAAACACCAGAAGTATACTGAGAAACCTGCAAACGGTTCTCTGGAGCGGCTGGAAAGAGAAAGCAGATCTGCTGGTTTTCATCATAAGCCAATTGGAACTATCTGTTTTTAAGTACGTATATGAATTACTTAAAAAAAAATTAAAAGTAAAAGAAAATGAGGAAACTGACCAACAAAGCGTATGGAAAGAGGCTCCCATGCGTCAGTTACCAAGGCAGTGGCACAGGAAGCCACAGGCAATACCAGGAGAGTGGTGGGAAGGCAAAGCCTGACAGCGGCAAGAGTGGGCACGAATACAAGACGACCCTCCTGCCAGCTGCTTACAGATGTGAATGAGACAGTGAGAACAGCCATCTCCAAGTGTCTTCACTGGAAAGCAGAAGGTACATATACCCTAAGACGCAGTGAGTCCTCTCCCAGATGCACATCACAGAGAAACCTGGCTGGGTACACAGGAGGTGTGGGGGAGGCTGCGGTGGCGTTCTGGTAACAGCTCCAAATGCCCACCACGGTGGCGTGCTCACCTCCACAGTGGCATACTCCACTCAGCAATAAAAATGAACAAACTGCAGCTACTCACAACACCATGGGAAACGTGACGAAGAAGGCTCTGCACATCGAGACTGGATTAGGATGGTAACGTGTATTTTATCAAGTTCTCAAAAATAAATCCCCAGAAAACACTATTCAGGGATATCTATCTATCTATATATCTATCTACATATAGATATATATATGTTGAAATTATTATTATTGAGACAGTCGCTCTGTCGCCCAGGCTGGAGTGCAGTGGCGTGATCTGGGCTCACTGCAACCTCCGTCTCCTGGGTTCAAGCAATTCTCCTGCCTCAGCCTCCTGAGTAGCTGGGATTACAGGTGTGTGCTAATATTTTGGTATTTTTAGTAGAGATGGGATTTCGCCATGTTGCCCAGGCTGGTCGCGAACTCCTGACCTCAGGTGCTTAGCCTGCCTCGGCCTCCCAGAGTGCTGAGATGACAGGCATGAGCCACTGAGCCCAGTCTGTTTTTTTAAAAAAGTGATGAGCTGAAACAGAAAAATTCAAGTCAGAGGCTAGCCCTGGGGTGTGGGGCTGGAGTGGCACTGGGTGCTCACGGTGCCTTACGTAGTGCCGATCATGTTCTCGCGCCTCCAGTGAGCAGCTGGGGGTACAGGTGTTCACTGTGACCATTTATTTCCTATGTACATTATGAAGTTCTTTTGTATGTCCCAAACACTTCGTGTGAATCAAAGTTTAAAGAAAGGAAGAAAGACAAGAGTGAGACCCTAGAAGGCAGCCTGAGAGGCCCAGCTGGCCTTCCAGGTGAACCAGTCTTGTCAAGCCAGAGCCTCCGTCCCCAGAGCTCCCCGCCCCGTCTCTACCCTTTGCTCTGCTTGCAACCCCCTGCTACCTCCATGCCCAGCAAATCCCAGACGTCTTCAGCACTTCCTCTCCCCTCTCTTCCTAAGAACTACGCTGCTGTGGTGAGCAAGACAGGCTCCACAAAAGGCATGGAGGGCCCCTGTGGGTATCAGTGAAGGCGGACCACCTCAAGGGTGGCCGGGTTCCAAGGCAGTGGGGGTTGCCCTGAGGTTTAGTAACTAACCATGCATTAATGAGTCTGAACGCTCCGTGGCCACTCTGGGAAGGAACCACAGGTCCTGCCCAGCCCAAGCATCCGGCTGGTGGTTGGTTCACCGTCCAGGTGTGCCTTGGGGATGCAAACAGGGCCATTTCTCTCCTAAGGGATCTCCCTCATTGCTGCCAACCTGATGCGGGAGGCTGGGGACCCTGCCCAGTGACTTTGCTGGCGAATGATGTTCTTTCAGGGTGGCAAACCTCTGGCATCTTCTGTGAGCACAGCCCCAAGCTGTGGTCCGGCTGCACGGCACTCACAGCACCCTGGCCGCCACAGCAGATCTCTGTGGACACCTGTGCATGCCATGTACTGGGGCAGACCAGGGCTCCCAGCGTCACCTGTGCATGCCATGTACTGGGGCAGACCAGGGCTCCCAGCGTCACCTGTGCATGCCATGTACTGGGGCAGACCAGGGCTCCCAGCGTCACCTGTGCATGCCATGTACTGGGGCAGACCAGGGCTCCCAGCGTCACCTGTGCATGCCATGTACTGGGACAGACCAGGGCTCCCAGCGTCACCTGTGCATGCCATGTACTGGGACAGACCAGGGCTCCCAGCGTCACCTGTGCATGCCATGTACTGGGGCAGACCAGGGCTCCCAGCGTCACCTGTGCATGCCATGTACTGGGGCAGACCAGGGCTCCCAGCGTCACCTGTGCATGCCATGTACTGGGACAGACCAGGGCTCCCAGCGTTCACTCGTGAATGGGGCACACACTGGTCACTCGAGGGTGATGGGGAGACCCTGTCCGCACCACTGGCTGCTCACTACCACCGTCCAGTCAGTGGGCAGCAGCTGTGACGTGTGGCCATCCCCGAGGCGCCACATGGGCAGCTGGGGTCGCCTGTGTCTGTGCCGCTGGCCGACGTCCCTCCCTCTCACAAGTGGCGGGAGGGGCCAGCCCCTGAGACCCTCTGCGGGTAACAGGGCAGCTTCTCCGAGGCGGGTGAGGTGAGGGCATGGCCAGTGAGGCTAAGGCACACAGGCAGGGCCAGACCAAGGAGGGTCAGGTTCACTCTATAGGAAAACGAAGATGGATGAGTAATGGCCCTGAGTGCAAAACTCACATGGATTTCAAAGATGAAGCACGAAACGTCAAAGAACTTGAAATGCGCTATGAAATAATTCTAGTCTGCACAGACTGCAGCTTCTTGTGACAGAACACACAATGATCGCCTGCATCATGCACTTTGGCATTTAATTATGCTTGGTTTAATGCCCTCTGCGACCTGAAGCTGTTCTGACATTTTTCTGGGCACTGGTTTAGTGCGTCCCACAATCGGGTGAGATCTAGACACTGCTGTCAGGGCGTGGCGAGTTCTAAAGTCCAGAGTCTGGATTCTTACAGGACAAACTTAGACCTGGCCTGGGAGCCCCCACTCAAACACAGAATACCCCAGGGAAATCCTGCAGGTACAGCCCATGCGCTCTGAGTGTCTTCCAGGCAGGAGGGTGGGGCAGGCAGGTAGCAGGTGAGGCCAGTATCAACCAGGCCAGGCCCTGCAGCCCATGGTACTTGTCCCTCACTCCTCTAGTGGCTCACGCCCATGGCTGCAGGGGGCTTCATTTTGTCTCCTCTGCCTTCGAGTGCTGCTCTGACCCAAACTCATGCCTGCATCTTCTTATTGCTGACTCTGCCTTCCGGAAGCTCAGGACTCCAGCCAGAAATGAGACTTCAAACCTGGTTCAGGGCATGTGGGAAGTCCAGAGCTGGGCGGGGGGGGGGGGGAGGGGGGAAAGAGGGGCACAGGAGACTCGAGCCTGGTGAGGGGCTGGTGCAGTAACTCCACCTCTAGGAAGGTGCTGGCCCTGGAGGGAAGGGCTGAGACATGGCAGGGCCGCCTCAGAGGGTGTGCACTGGAGTGTGAGCTGTCACAGGGAGTCATGGCCATGCAGGTGGAGGCTGAGGGCAGGCACACAGTGGACGCTCCTGCAGCCCACAGCGGGGGTGCCAGCAAGACCTGAAGACATGGAGAAATGCCTGCACCAGCCCTGGAGCTGACCATGGGGTTCCACGAGCAAAGGTCTATCCCCCTCCAACGTGTAGGACAACAGCACTCAATGGTCATGGTTTTGTAGGATACACACATGCTCAGAAAAAACACCACCCAGACAGGAATGGACTATTCAGTGGCTGTCTCAGCAGTGAGATAATGAATTTTTTTCAGCATTTTACTATAAAAATGTTTAAACTGACAGGAGGTGAGAGCTCAGTGAAAACCCATAAGCCCAAATGTGACCATAACGTTTTCTTAATCTATTTCTATATTGTCTGTAACTAAACACTACATGAACAACCTAATAGGAAATTTGGCCCAAGAAGGAATGATGTACATGAAATAATGAAGACCACGAAAACCTCCCTGCTGCCTGGGACAGGGTGCAAAGGGGCCACCACACGGGGCCAGCCGCGCCAGTCCTGCTTGCACTGCATTTGTCCAGGGTGTGCCCCTCCCCTCCCATGCCCGAAGCTGATGGCGGTGCGGGGGTGGGTTCCATGAAACGGGTCGAACCCGCACGTTTCTAAACTCAGATCCTGAAACAATGGCAATTTTTCTACCAGTGCCAGCAGAGGGGAAGCTCCCTAATTGGGGGTGAGGACGCTGCCGTTTAGAGTCAGAATGACAGAACTGTTTTTTTTTTTTTTTTTTTTTTTAAGAAATATTGTTGCATTTCTTCTGACTCAGTTACTGGAAGAAAATGGTTTTCCGTGGCTCAGAGGAAGAGTCCTTGGAGGGCCGGCTTCAGTGAAGCCACAAGCATGCCTGTCACATTCCAGCCCCCAAGGACAAGGACATGGTGTGGTGAGGGAGACTCTGAGGGGCCCCGAAAGTCCTCTCTTCCAATGGTGCGCTTGGATCTCTCAGGGACCAGGGGTTCCACTATGAGGACAGAGGCCACTACCATGAAGGTCGCATCTCAATGATTAGTTTTAAAAACCCTACTCCAGGCAAGGCACGGTGACGCGCACCTCCGGGCAGCCCGAGCTACCTGCAGGCTGAGTGGGAGGATCACTTGAGCCCAGGAGTTCAAGGCTGCAGTGAGCTGTGATTGCCACTGCACTCCAGCCTGGGCAACAGAGCGAGACTCTGTCTCTAAACAAAACCAAACCTGGACTCCAAGGGGCATCAGAAATTCAGAGAGGCAACCTGGGAGAACATTCCTCCGAGGACTGCGTGAGCACCTGGCAGCACTGAGCAACGGCGCCTGCTACCCCAGCCTACCCGGACTGCTGGCCTTGCCCCAGGCCCATGGGACACCACAGGGCACCAGGATGGTTCTCTCCGGAAAGCGACCGGGCCTCCCTGAGGCCTGGGTTCTCATCACAGGAAGGAAATGACAACCTTTAGGAGGATGCCAAAACTGGAAGCTCACGGCATAACACGCCCCCGTCACCCTCATCAGCACTGTCTGCTGCCGACCCCACAGGGGCCCCTGGTGCCTATGCCTCTGACAGCACCAAGCAGTCCAGCTTCTGCTCAGTTTGTTAGAAAAAGTGGAAGTCTGACTTTGGCTCCAAGTCCCACTGCGGGGTGGAAGCCGCTGAGCACCCCACGTGGGGCGGGTGGCCGCCTCCTCTTTCCTGTGGCAGGAAGGGGCCCTCAGGCGTGGCTCTCCAGGGCCACAAGGCCGGGCTGGCTGTCCGTGGTGTCATTCCCTCTGAGAGGGGGCAGCTGCAGGTCCAGGAGGGTGAGGGTGGGGAGACAGCCCCGAGGAGATGACCCGATCCCAGGAGGCACAGGCATGTGAGCCACTGCCTGAGAGGGAATGGCTTCCCCATCGCTCTGGTGTGACCCTGTGCGGGTGTGCCTGCACCTGACCCAGTGCCGCAGCACAGGCCTGGCTTGGCCCCAGGGCAGGCAGCCCCTCCCCTCTGCCTGCAGAAAAACCCAGATCATCAAGTTCTGAGCTGGCAGCAGCAGGCTGGGGAGCCCCTCTCCAAATGCAGCACAGAATATGCTGGGCTAAGGCTGTCCCTTCTTGGTAACGTCTGCAGAAGAGTAGTGAGTTTTTTTTTTTCATTAACTCAATCTGCTTCCAAACACACCCAGGTCTGAAGAGAGGCCCCATGACATCGGTGGTCAGGTGCTGTGTGGACACGGGGCAGTCCTCGCTGCCCACACCCCTTCCAGAGAGCCCCCTCTCACCTCAGGACCCGCGCAGGGCAGGCAGAGCCTGCAGCTGATGGGACCTTTGGCAGGACACCCGGATGGACAGGCGAGGCTGACCCAACCCCAGGGAGCCCCTCGCCAGTGACCTGACAGCCTGGGCGTGTCCCAGCTGGAGAGATGAGGAAGCAACACCAGAGAGGCCAAGGCCACCCAGCCCCTCAAGCGTGGGCTGGGCTTGGAGCTGGGTCAGCTGAGGTCCAGCCTCAGCCCAGTCCCTTGGCAGGAAGGGAGCAGCAGGGCTGAGGCCCATCTCCCTGCCCTGTCCCCTCTGGCAGACAGAGGCACCTGGGTCTGGAGAGGACTGGCCAGCTGGTGCCCGCTGGCCTCATGACGCTGCTCCTGCCCTGTCTACCTCCAGCAAAGTGCGGCATGGGGGGCGGGGGCGCCTCCTTGGCTCACCCAGGGGAGCTGAATTCTTACAGATGGGTGGGAAAGGAGTCCAGGTGGTACAGGGCTCTGTGCTCACGTGGCCCTCAAGAGACAGGCCTAGAAAACTGCAGAAAGTCCCTGAGGAGGAAGACGCCCAGGAGATGACGTGCAGCCAGGTGTGGTCGTGTGACTGTCTGGCCATCACGACGTCCTTAGAGACAGCCTTCTCCGCCCTGTTTTCCTCCTGCTGACTGGAAAGCAGACGTGACTGCTGAGCACCAGCAGTCCCCCTGGACCGTGAGGCAGGAGCTCCACTTTGCAGAGTGAAGAGAAAGAGCCTGGGTTCCTGGTGCTTCCTTGGCTTTCCACCAGCCTGGTCTGCTCATGCTGGGCTCCCTTCCAAAGGGACGGAAATAAAAAAACTGCTGCCCCGTTTTGGCCTCTGAACCTAATCCATCTATTCAGGGAGATACACCAAGGACCCAAACGAGAGGAGAGGCTGGGCTCCCGGGCAAGGCCAGGGGGGCCTGGCAGCAGCCTGGGCTCAGGAGTAACTGAATTATTAATTTACTGAACTCTTGGCGCTTTACCCAGTAACCCCGTAGAATGACTTATTCTCATGTTGCAGATGAGGAAACTGAGACCTGGAGAGGTTCAATAACTAGCCCAGGCCACAGGGCTGGTCAGGGCGGCTCTGGGATTGGAGCCCACACCCACCTGGACCCAGGCTGTGACTGACTGAAGAGAACCATTCGCCTGCTGAGCCACCGCCTCCGGGCTGGGAAGGGCAGGCTGACCTCGCCAGTTCCGGAGGCGACGCAGATACGACGGTCCAGCGATGCTGCTCAGGACGCCCTGCTGACCAAGGCCCAAACCGCGGCCAGAGTGGTGCTTTCTGACCAGGAACAGAAAACACAGCCCGTACAGCACAGTGAATCAGTGGAGTCAGAGTGGTCGCATAAAGAAAAAACCACCTTCAGCCCTGCAGTGAAGACGCAGCAGGAGCGGGCTGAACCACTTTAAACAGGAGCTGCGGCTGTCTAGCGGCACCGGAGGGACAGAGCTGAAGCCCTGGACTCTGGCCCAACCCAGTGGTACCTTGCTGTGGCTCGCTGGGGGGGCCTCCCTCCGGCCTCCTGGACAGGGTCTCTCTGATCCCTCACAGCCCCCCAGCCCCCACTGGCCCGAGGCAGATGGCTGAAAACGCTGCCGGTGCAGAGCTGGGCTGTGGCCCGAGGAGCTGAGGGCAGCTCGGCCAGCGTCCTCACAGCACTGCCAGCCCCTGCTGGGAAGCCAGATGGGCAGAGACCCCGAAGCAGGAGGGCACGTCAGGGGCAGGTCTGTGTGTCCCTGCAACGCAGGATGTGGCAGGGCAGGGACAAGGCTGCTTGAACCCCACCTCTGTGCCTCTGCAACTGCCCCGGTCCCTTCCAACTCCCGCTAGCCGGTGAGGCCTGGAATCCAGGGGAGACACCTGTGCCTGCCAGGAGCTCCTACCCGGAGGCGAGCTGGGCACTGCGGAGGAGCAGAGGGCCCAGCCCGGAAGCCTGAGCGTGCCCAGGGCGCACAGCCCAGCCTTGCATGTTGGGCTCCAAGTGCTGCAGGCCACAGCTCCTAACACAGGCAGTGCTGACTGCCCCACATCGGGGGCCTCTGGACCTCAGGGGACCAGACACCCTGGGGAGGGGCTCACTGACTCCGTCCTCACTGCCAGGGGCTCTCATCTCCACTTTGACCCACTCAGTTCCACCTCCAAAGTCACCTCTCCAGCAAGTAAAAACCAGCTGTCCTATCAGATTTAAGCACCTGGCTCCAGGCTCACAGCTGTGTGTCCTGGGCAGGCCACCCCTGTGAGCCCACTTTCCTGCAGGTGAAAAACGCCAGGACTCTCCGGCTCCCCATCACAGAGCTGGGGCAGTGTCCCCAGAGCCCCCGGGTGACTGCTTAGGAGCTCCGGGGCACTGCACAGGAATCCACTCTCAGCTGGGGGCACCACAGGCCTCTGTCACCGCAGCAGCTCCCTGTCTGGACAGAAGGGGCCCCTGGTAGGTTTCCAGCCCCAGGGCTTAGCAGTGCTCACATCTCTGTCTCCCCACTGGCCTAGTTCTTCCTTGGTGGCAGGGACCCCACATGATGGGGGGCAATCCCAGTGACCCCCGGCAGAGGACATGGTGGTTTAGGAGTCACCGTGCAGCTACGTTGTGAGACGGTCTGCTCCACTCGGAGCAGCCAGGGAGAGGTCCATGGAGGAGGTGACCCCGGGCCAGGTCTCAGGTGAGGGGTGGCCTCCAGCAGTGCCACTTACACCTGGAACTGGGTGAGAGCTGGAGGGTGCTGGGCCCCATGGCCTGGTCCTCATGAGCATGCCTTCTGCAGCCTCGGCCTCACCCCTCCCTCCCCCATTATAGGGGTGACAGGGCTGGGCTTTGGCCAGGCTGCTGGGGTGTGGATCAACCCCTGTGTGAGGTGCCTGCTGGCAGGAAGACCTCGGCTCCTTCCAGAGGAAGATGCAGGGAGCTCTTGGTGGCTTCCTGAGTTCCAGAGCTATCGCCACTCCTGCTGAAACACCTCTCCCACTGCAGGCCTGGGTTAAAATGCAACTGACTCTTGGGACTGTGGAGATTTGGATATAAAAATGGCAAAAACGGACCCCACAGCTGTAAATCCCACATGCTAGGTCAAGAAATGGAGGCTGGGTGGCCCTCTCGCCTGCCGAGGGACATAGGCCTGGACGGAGCTGGAGCAGGGCTGAGTTACACCCATGGGGCAGCCCCACAGCCTCGCCCCACTCCCAGGGCCCTGCAGCCATCCTCCTGCCTGCCCTGTTCCTGGGGGCTTTCCTGCAAGGGTGTAGGCTTCCTGGCTGGACTCTGCCCTCAGGCTCCTGCAGCCATGTCTGCAACTAGGTGTTCAGCAAGGGCAGGGGCACCCGGCTTAGGCATCTCGACTCCACCCTCCAATGGCCTCTGTGCCCAGGTTGCCAACACAGGCACCTGGTCCCCTCATCCACAGGCAGCCCCCACCCTAGGGGCCTTCTCTTGCCTCCCTCCCACCTGTTGCCACCTGTCCTCAGTCACACAAGGCCCCAAGTCTCTGCCATCCCTCCCACATTACACCCACGGGCACACACCAGCCTGTGCCCCAGTCACTCATCCCTGTGCCCCAGGTGCTGTGCACACAGCAGCACCTACCACACTGCGGAGGTGCCATCTCTTTTTTTTTTTTTGAAACGGAGTCTTACTCTGTCACCCAGGCTGGAGTGCAGTGGCGTGCTGCAACCTCTGCCTCCCGGGCTCAAGCGATTCTCCTGCCTCAGCCTTCCGAGTAGCTGGGACTACAAGCCCGTGCCACGACACCTGGCTAGTTTTTGTATTTTTAGCAGAGATGGGGTTTTGCCACGTTGGCCCGGTTGGTCTTGAACTCCTGACTTCAGGTGATCCACCTGCCTCAGCCTCCCAAAGTGCTGGGATTACAGGCATGAGCCACTGTGCCCGGCCCCATTGTCCCTCTTAACAATGGGGCTGACTGAGCCCCTGAGAGGCTGTGAGTTTCCCAGGGCCACAGCCAGAAAGGGAGAGGCACCCCATGGCTGCAGTCCCCCATCCCCCACCCGGTGGTTTGGGCCTAAATGCTGAGCTCAGCTTTTCTGGACCTGCCAGTGCTCCTGCTAAGCACTCCTCCCTGAAGGCGTCCAGGATGCCATCACTGCGGCCCCGCTGGCAAGCCTGGTGCCTGGGCCTCACCAGAACACCCTGTGCTGTGACCCGACTCTGGCCTCCAGGAAACAGGCGGTATGCCAGAGAACACGCACTGATGGAGTGCCTACTGCATGCTTTAGGTCACCGACCCCCAGCCAGGTCCCGGGGCCGCAGTCCCCATCTAGCCTGTTTCCCAGAGTCAGGGAGCTGCGTGTTCCCCGCTCTCTGGGCTCTCCCCTTCTTCTTTGTGGCCTCCCAGCCAGGGGTCTGGTGGAAGTGTGACCCCTCTGTCCCATGCCCTTGAATGTGGTATGGAGGTGGGGAGAACGAGGCAGCCCCCGGGTTCTGGGCGCTCCCCACTCCCCTCATGGGCAGGGCAGGTGGCTCTCTCTCTGGCCTGCCCTGGCGGCAGCGTCCACAGACCCCACTGGGGCCCAGCAGCGTGAGGCCCCGCCTTGCCCTGCACACTGGGCACCTGTGCACCCAGTCTCCCAAGGCCTCATCCCACCTCACAGTCAAGCTGCTAACCTGGACGCCTGCCGCTACGGCCCAGCGCTGCTACCCTGAGGGCTCGGCTGCACTGTGCAGGGAAGGTTCCAGGACCGCGGCGGTCTTGGGGGATGGGCAGGGCTGTCTGACCAGCACCTGGGCCAGTGAGGCTCCAGGGAAGGCCCGTCTGCCGTACCCCTGCCTCTGCCTCCACCCTGCCAGGCTGACTCCTGCCTGGGGGTCCATACATGGTCTCCCTGCCCGTGGTGGGTGTCCCTGCCTGCCAGTTACTGCTCCCCACCGGCTTGGGCAACCATCCCCATGGGCCAGGGCCTTTCTCCACGGATGGGTGGTGCTGGGAGCTGAGGGCCTCCACCCCACCCTCAGGCCGGCAGTGGGACAGGTGCCGTCTGCCCCAAAATAGCTGTGTCCAGCAAGGGGGCTGAGGAAGCGGATGAGACAGTCAGAGGGGACACAGGTCCCAGTGTCAGACGGATGAACAGGTGGGATTCCTGCTCTGCCAGCTATCCCCTGTGTGGCCTGGGGACAGTCACCTGGCCCCTCTGAGCCCCAGGGATTGCCTCCATAAAACAGGTAGACAGAAACCCACTTCCCAGGCTGGCAAGGATCTGGTGCATGGCATATGTAGAGGGCATTATAGCCTACAACACCCTGCAGGGGTGAGGGCTCATCCAGCCCAGGACAGGCATGGGGGCCCCCAGCAGGTGCAGGTGTGAACTGTGTGACCTCACCGCGTCACAGTCCCTGCCCCCAGCAGGTGCAGCAGGTGTGAACTGTGTGACCTCACCGCGTCACAGTCCCTGCCCCCAGCAGGTGCAGCAGGTGTGAACTGTGTGACCTCACCGCATCACAGTCCCTGCCCCCAGCAGGTGCAGCAGGTGTGAACTGTGTGACCTCACCGCGTCACAGTCCCTGCCCCCAGCAGGTGCAGCAGGTGTGAACTGTGTGACCTCACCGCGTCACAGTCCCTGCCCCCACCAGGTGCAGCAGGTGTGAACTGTGTGACCTCACTTCATCACAGTCCCTGTCCCAGTCCCATCCCATCTGCCATTCCTATTCCTCCTTCCCGGGGGGATCTATCGCGGCCGAGGTCTGCAGGCTGGAGCCAGGGTCCTGCCCTCACAGCATCCCGGAGGGAAGGGAACATGGTCACTAAAGACCCAGGCAAGCAAGCGCCAGGGAGAGGGGGGTCAGGGGCCTCATCAGACTCCAGGTCAGGAGGCTGGAGGACGAGGAGGAGCAGGGCTGGCAAGGGGGCTGGGGGTTGAATTCAGACAAACCTGCAGAGTAGCAGAGGACATGCAGGAAGCCGGGGAGGGCCCCTGGGAGCTTGCACTACACGCCCAGGCTTTGCAGACCATCCAAGTGCACGGGTCAGTCAGAAGAGGAAATGAGTTCATGGTTTCAAGGACAGGACCCTGCTATTAAATGGTGGGAAAACGGAAAACTTCTGACCTTGTTTAAAAATACTGACTTGTCAAAAACTAAAAAACAAAAGGCTTTATTAGTGTAGGTTTAGGAAATACCTTCTCAGCCCCCTCCCTCACAATGTCTGCAGGTGGGTGAAAATCTGTGCAGGCTTTCCAAACAGGGTCAGCAAAGGTTTCAGAAAACAGAGCAGGCTGCTGGCCACGATACGCCTTGCCCCCTGTCAAGCTGAGCCCTCCCAGATAGAGGAACCAAAGCCCCGCCTGGCTGCCTGGGGAACAGCATTCCCCAAGGCAGGAGGCCCCCCGAATGCCTCCTAAGGGCCTGAAACTCCCATCTTCCCCTTGGGGTGGTAGGGGAGCAAGTGACCAGGAAGCAGAGGCCCCACACTGGGGGAAGCCTAGAGGTTTTCCTTCAAAGCCCCCTGACCTGCACGCTCTCATTGGGCCCTGACAAGGAACCCTCTGGGGCAGGGGGTGGCTAAGCCATGAGGTGGACACACACTGTCGGGTGCTGCGCCGGCCACACCCACCACACCTCCACAAAGGCACAGACAGGAAGGAAGCGCCCAACCTCCTGGCCCCAGGAATGGTCACTGCCATTCCTAACCAGGGCAGCCCCCCTGCAAGAACCACCTCCGTGGATATACCCAGGGCCTGGGGCACTCCCCAGAGAAGGTGCAGGCGAGGTCTCTTCCCCTGAGATGCAGTCCCCAGCTGTGGGCAGGGACAGCTGCCCCCCTACTCAGTGAGGGTGAACAAGACCCCAGCAGGCCCCCGATGGGCTGTTTCTCCGACAGCACTGAAGTGGGGGTGCACACAGAACTGGGCAGAGGGCTGGGATGTGAGGCTTAGGACCGCCCCCACCTGGCAGGTGTCAGGTAAGGCTGTGACTGCTGGAGATCCTAGAAGTCACCCCCAGCGTAAGGGCCACAAGAGGAGGTGCTGGCAACGTCCTCCTAGCAGGGCCAGCTAGAGACGCTGGGTCCAGGGGTGCTCTCCACCAGCCCTCTTCAATGAGGGGAGAACAGGCGGATCGGATGGCTTTCTGGGAGCCTGACCCCTGTCAAAAAGCCCAGCATGGCTGTGGGCAGTCTGGCCCCAGATGCTGCTGACTGGACACCTGGAATGGGGCTCTGCTGAGGTCTTCCATGAGCAGAAGGGGTGAGGACCACCTCCTCCCCTGTGTCCCACTGCCCTTCAGATTCTCCTGCCTGCTGCTCCAAGGCAGGGCTCCAGCAAGGGCGTGAGGGCCCTGCGGGGCTGCTCGCCGGGCATGAAGGCTGCCCATTCATATTGCACGCCTGCCCGCCTGGCACTTTCTGGCTTCTGACACCGGCAGGCGAGATGTCCCTTTTGCCTGAACGCACACACTCATACCTCCGGGTCAGGGGAAGGTGACGGTACCCTGCTTCTTCCCAGGGCGCGCAGTCGAGCAGCAGGGCAGCCGGCTAGGGGCGGGCTGGCTCAGCCTGAGACCTGTCTCCAGAGCTGCGGCCTCCTCTTGCCCTGGCCAAGAGCTCTGGGGCTCACTCCTCACTCCTTCTGCTTCCAGGCCTTTTGCTGAGGCTACTGCGGGGACTCACATGGCCCTTCCCCTTCCTCACAGCCTGTAACTACACACCCACCATGGCTGTTTGGGCCCAGAGAGAGAGACGCGGAGGCCCGAGACGGAGGCTGGAGGCAGTATCAGGTCCTGCCGGGGTGTGCAGTATTCGTACCAGCTATGAAACTGCCCCTGCCAGGTGAGAAAGTGCTCAGGGCCCCGAGACCAGCCGGCACGACTTGATACCTACGCCCGGTGACTCCATGGCAGTAGAAACGCACAGCCCTTTCCGGGGCGGGGACTCTGCATTAACACAGGAGCTCATTTCTGCAAGCGCAGTGAGCAAAGAGCCACATCAAAGCTTGTGGGTACAGCCTGATGCCAACTCTGGAAAACACATGAACTGCAGAGACGGAGCAGAAACGCAACCCGCGCCAGGTGTGAAGACGGCTTCTCCCTGGGCCTAGTGCCCTGGGCCATTTTTTCTTTTGCTGTATTTTTCCAGTTTTATATGACCAATCATGTATTAGAAAACAAACAAACAACAAAAGGATAATGTACACGATCGAACCTGACTTTCTCACAGGAGGCAGGCGAGTCAGGGAGGCCTGGGAGGCTCAGGGCCTCCCCAGCAGCCTCTCAGGACATCTCCAAAGCCACAGGACCATCACCAGTCATCAGCCTGTCTCGGGGACAGGAGGGCGAGAGCTCATCTAAGGATCACTGGGGGTGTCCCTGGGACCCTTCCAGGCTCCACCTCCTGCTGAGCCCACAGCTGGTGGCAGGCGCCACGCCCTACAGCAACTCGTCTCAGGGTCCCAGGCAAAGTCCTGGTCGTTCTCACCTGCGTGACCCCACAGAGCCTCTCTGCAGAGAAGAGGGGCCGACGCCTGCCCCCTTAACCCCCGAGTCCAGATAAACACAGAGGCGGCTGGGGAGAGATGGCCTTGCACGCTCTTTAATGTAGACTGTTTTTCCCCAGACAGAGAAATTCAGAGCCTCAACAGCGTACCGCAGAGATAAGCCATTCTGTGCCCAAGCGAACTGCAGCATCCAACTCTACACTCCCGTGGCCCTGCTGATCTGACTCTACTTACAGGAAGGGCGACAGCTCTGGGTGATGCACTGAGAAAGCCGTCACCTGAGCAGTGACCTGGGGGACTCGGGAATGCCGACTCTTCCAGAACCAGGACTCCCCCAGCCATTTTATGGCCCCCCATCAAGCACTTTGCTCATTTTATTCCTGCAACCCCGGTATGGTCGCCACTATTAGATCCCCCCTGCAGACGGGCAAATGGAGACTCAGAGATCCTTCTGCAGCCAAAGTCTCCCAGATACCAGAGGTGTCTGACTTCACAGGCCACAAGGCATGTCTGCCGCTCACCCACGTGCACGGTCCCTGAGATGAGCAGCACGGGGTTCCCAGGGGAACCTGGCGTGCCATTGGCAGCACCAGGAAACAGGTCTCCAGCTTGCTAAGGGATCTGCCACCCAACAGCCGTGTGGCCCTGACGAGTTCCCCAAGGAATGCATCTGGCATCTGTTTCCTCCTTGCACAAGACAAGACAATATGCCTCCTGGAGGTCACAGCATGATGCCCGGTGTGAGGATGGGCCCACCCCAGCTGGCAGGGAAAGAGAGGAAGCTGCCGGAACAGACTTACCTGCTTTCACCAACCACAGGTCAGAGGCACCAGGAGAACATGTAAGAGACAGAGAGAGGATAACTGTCAAATTACTTGCGTAAAATGTCCAAATATAAAAGTCACAAATAGCCCAATAGTCTCAAAAAGCAAAAATCAAAGCAGTCGTTTAAAATCTTCCTAAAATATTGAGGAAATGTCTGCAGCTTACTTTCAAATGCTTGTACTAAAATGCAACAGCACGTATATAACTACATATATAAATACACATATAACAGCAAGCGAGAGCACCCACTCACAAGCACAAATACTGCAAAATGTTAACAAGCAGTGGGTCTCCGTGAAAGGTATGAGGTTCATTTTGCTACTATTTCAATGACTTTGTAAGTCTGACATTTTTCAAGACAAAAAGTTAGGGGGAAAATTCCTACAAAGAAAATGCCAGGCTCTTTCTACCAAGTTTTAAAAGAACCAGATTTTTGTAAGCAAACCCTCCTAGACAACGGTAAAGCAGTGGACACTCGCAATTCATTCTATGAGGCCAACATAATCCCAAGACCAAAGTTGGAAAAACGCAAAAGAGACGAAAATTGCAGCCTGGTGGACAGATCTGCTAAGCTCACTGAGTTCAAATACAGACACAAAAATTCCTGAACAAAAATGTTATCAAATCCAACCCAACTGAGCATATGAAACATATTACACTACGACCATACGTAGTAACCCCAGGTATGCAAGGATGGCTTAACAGGAGAAAATCCACACATGTGACTCATCACAGCAACAGACTATAGATCTCAGTAAATGTGTAAGAAGCATCTGCTAAAAACACTATTCGTAATAAAAACTCTCAGGAAACTAGGAATAGAAGTCCCTTAATTTGGCCGGGCGTGGTAGCTCACACCTGTAATCCCAGCACTTTGGGAGGCTGAGGGGGGCAGATCACTTGAGGTCAGGAGTTCGAGACCAGCCTGGCCAACATGGCAAAACACCATTTCTACTAAAAATACAAAAAAAAAAAAAAAAAAAAAAAAAAAAAAAATTATCCATGCATGGTGGCACGCACCTATAAACAGGCTGAGGCACAAGAATTGCTTGAACCCAGGAGGTGGAGGTTGCAGTGAGCGGAGGTCACGCCACTGCACTCCAGCCTGGGCAAAAGGGTGAAACTGTCTCAAAGAAAAAAAATTCCTTAATTTGATAAAGTATCCCCAAAACCTAAAGCAAGCATGGCCCCCACGAGGAAGGGTCAGATGCATTCCCTCTAAGATCACGAATAGGACAAAGATGTCCGCTCTCTCTGAGGCAACTCTGCACGTACTGGGGATCTCAGCTGACACAATAAAACAAGGAGGAACTAGGGACCTAACTCCCAGTAGAGTCCCCTTGCCTGTCCTTCTTGTCTTTGCTGAGCACCCGGGAAGGCATTACTAGGTTGGGGGCTTCACACACCCTCTCAGACAGCTGGAGTCCCGGCATGGGGGAGGGCTACTTTTCTTGCCCACTGCCCTTGCCCTGGGTCCAGAGCACCCCATAGTTAGGGCTATGGGTTTGCGCTCAGTGAGGTGAGAGTCCTGGAGGTTTGGGGTGGCCATGGCACCGCAGCGGGAGAAGGAAGCAGTGGCCTCCTCAGTCTGGATCCTCACTGTGTCTCCTGGGTGCTAGACCTCTGGCAGGAGGGCCCCAGGCACTGGGTGAGCTCAGCAGGTGCGTCAGCGGGAGCAGCTGGCTTCTAAATGGGCTCAGCAGGCCTGAGGGAGAGCCCCTGAGGGAGAGCCCCTGAGGGAGAGCCCCTGGCTGCAGGACCTGGCCCTCCACAGGCTGACGCTCTGCCTGGGCAAGGTGGAGCTCGAGGGAGCCCGGGCACAGGCTGTGTGCCTCACCTGGCATGGCCTCTCCAGCCTGGGGCTCTTGCTGCCTCATACCAGTCCTGCTGCTTTCCATCACCTGGCCCCTCCTCCTTCCACGGGGAGGCCCTGGACAGACCTCACGGAGGCAACTCAGCAAGGACGTGGCTAACAGCTGTGCAGGGGCGCCGGCCCTGTAGCCTCCCAGGTGTCTCTCCACAGGCTCTTCCCCAAGAGCCTACACACGCTTCCCCATAGGTGCTTCTTGCCCTCCGTTCCTTCTGTCCCACACCCTCCCTGCTCAGGGCTGGCAGGCTCCTCTGAATGCACACTCTTCTCGAGGCCCACCCAGGGGAGGCCCTGACAAGCTCCTCCATCCCAGGGTGGCTGTGTGGGGAAGGGTCTGGCTCAGGGGAAGGCCCCTGGATGCCAGAAGAGGGACCTGGACGGAGCCGGCAGGGGAGGCGGCACAGGGCAACAGTGACGAGGCTGAATTGAGGCCAGGGGGCTGGGCCCAGTACGAGTGCCAAGGATTCCTGGCCCTGCCCAGCTCTAGGCCCTCCCAGTGCCACAGAGACCACCTGGTGAAGGTGTGGGGAGAGGAGTGCCCAGAGGGTCCATGCCAGGCACTCTGGGCCTGCTCACACCATGTGTGCCCTTCCATGGGGCCCATGCCTGGCAGGATCCTGGCCTGGAACGGCTCTAACTGTGGCTGGGTTCCTGATGAGGTGAGGTGGGCCGTGTGCTCCAGGCCCAGCTATCTACCCAACACCTTCTCAGGGCAGGGATGCCCACACCAGTCTGGACACAGAACAAGCCGGGGCGAGACACGTACTGGAGAAGACGGTGCTCCTCACCCCGGCGCTCTGGGACCTCGCTTCCCAGGAGCTGGAAGGGACCAGCCAGGCATCCCGGCGACGATGTGGAGGGTGGTGAAGGACCCACCCCTGCCTTGGGGAGGGCGGCCAGGCTCACAGGGAGGCCGTGGCATGCGGGCATGTGAGTGGGCAGGGACAGCCCAGCAAGGGCTGCGGGAAGCAGGGAGGTCAGTGCCCCGTGCAGAGGCTCCAGATCGAGGGCATTCAGTGTGCCACAGGCCAGGGCAAATGGCACGGGGGGAAGAGGCAGAGGGGAGAGGGCGTGACTCACAAGGCCACGGGGTGGGCAGAGGAACAAGGGCAGCAGGAAGGGCAGGCGGGGGTGCTATCAGCTGACGGGCTCCTGCTGGAAAAGGCGGCTCGACTCACAGGAGGGCACCTGAGACACGGGGTATGGGGGAGGGCAGCGGGCAGGGCGAGCCCAGGCAGGCCTCCCACTTGGCCGCCTCTCCAACTCTGTTGCCACTCCTACTGCAAAAGGGCCCTGGAGACCACCCTGGGTCTGGGGTCCTTGGCGAGGCTGCGGCCCCCACCTGCCCGCAGCCTGTGTGGTTCCACCCACGGGCCCGGTGGAGCTGGTCCCTGCTCTGCCCCTCCACACCGGGCCTCCCTCCCAAAGGCCAGGCCTTGCTCTGCACACAGGGGGACCCACACCAGCCAGGCACTCCAGTGCCCCACCCGCACACCCCGTCTCCCGCGGAAGCACACCGCTCCCAGGCACAGCCCGCTCTGAGCCACAGGCGTGTCACACAATATGACGTTTTTCTCCTCTTCTGGCCTGGCTCCCCATTAGCCTGCCCGAGGGCCAGCCTGGGCCTGGGCAGAGCAAGGCCTGGGAATGGCTAAGGCTTTGAGGCCTGGAATGAAGCATGATGTCACTCGCTAAAGCCATGAGTAAAGCTAGTCTGAGGGGTGGTGGTGGCTGCCGCCAGCTGCTGGGCACTTTCCTTTCAAATACTGGGGTGGCTCCAGATTTCCCAGAAACCACCGTTCCTCGTACCCCAGGAGGGGAGGGGACCTCCGAAGTTGGAGGGAGAGCAGCAGCAGTGCATGGTCCTGAGGGGTGCTTCCTGGGGCCACAGCCTTGGGGGATGTTTGGCAAAAGCAGGGGGCTGGTGTGGATGGCGTTCAGGCCTGGGGGGCGCAGAGCCAGAGGAGGAACATGCTCCCAGACTCTCTGGGGCCCACGGGGACAGAGGGCAAAGAGAGGCCAGCAGGTGGCCTCAGGTCACCAGTGCCTTCACCGGAAGGCGAGTTCCATTTATACCAAGCACCTGTTTTGGGGGTCCTCTGGGAGTAGAGGAAGGTGGGATTAACCACCAGCTCAAGAGGCCAGTGCTATGTGAGCAGGGTCTGTGGCCACATGGGATCCAGTTAGTCCTATGGTCACCCTCTAGGTGCGGAATGGCCATGCTGAGCCAGGCAGAAGCTGACCCAGGCCTGCTGAACATCCCAGGGCAATGGTTTGGCCACAGGGTGGGGGTCCATGCTGAGACCACACTGCAGGGACACAGACAGGGGCACCATGATGGCACTATTCCTGGGCCCGAAGCCAATAGGCTTGGCTCTGTGCCTCCTTGAGGGCAGGGCCCTGCCTTCTCCTCTCTGCACCTGCCCTGCTGGCCCAGACCCTCTGCTGGAAACCAGTCCCAAACTCCATGAAGCACTGTCCTTCACATCACAGCCTCTGGGCCCATGGAGCCTGAGCCTGGACTTGACAGCCTCCTTCTGAGACCCCACGTGGCTCTTCTGACATACACGCCCTCTGCCCAGCCCTGACACTGTGCTCTGGATGGCCTGCACCAAGCCAGTAACAACTCACTGACTCTACTGCATCAGAGGGGGCACAGGGCGGGATGGGCTGTGATCGAGGGCCCAGGGCCCCGCCCATGAAGTGCCACAGCCCCCAAGGGAGGGGAGGGCTCTCCTTAGCTACTGCTCGGGTCCCCCTTTGTTCTCAGCCTGTCTACTGGGCGGGTGGGACCTGCCACCTTTAAAAACTTGTTCAACCTGGGGCAGCCTGTCAGAGTCAAGAGGCTCTGGCTGTCCTTAAGATAACACCAGTTTCAATAGGCTGGTGGCCCAGGCAGGACGGAGACACCGTCACACTCCCACCTGGGAGCTACGGCCCCTCTGAGGGCAAGTGCTCGGGGCCTGGAGAGCTAGGAGAAGAGGGCAGGCTACTGGGCAGTAGAGAGGCTCCACCATGAAAAAGGGAGGCGTGTGTGTGTGTGTGTGTGTGTGTGTGTGTGTATGTGTGTGTGTAGAGGGGGAGACAAAAGAGGTCTTCAGACCACCCTCCCATACTCAGGCTCTGGGATTCCCTGGCTGTGGCCCACAAGGTACAGGGGTGTTAGCCTGGGTGGGCAGGCCCTGGAGCCTCCTGCTTCCTGAAACTACTTCCTTCAGGCACATTTGTGCTGATTCTCCATGGACACAGCCCTGGCCTCCCCAGACAGGCTCCAAAAGGAACAAGGAAAACAAGAGGCAGTTGCCAGGATACCCAAGGCTCAGTGGGCCCCATGACCTACTCCAACCCACCTCCCCTTCTTGGCTTTCCTATGTGGCAAGGCAGAAATGCAGGATACTGCAGGCAGAGGGGTCTGGATGTGCCCAGTGAGGAACCAGCAGCTGAGTGACCATGTGCAGATTCAGTGCCCTCTGGGCCCTGGGTCCCTCTGTCCTCAAGGGCTACTGTGAACACCGTGAAATGTTGCCAGCTGATGGCACAGGCAGCATCCTTGCTGCCTCCCCTGTCCTTATTTGGTCCTCTCCTCACTCCAGGGCAATGGGTACCATTCTTCTCTCCACTTCAGGGCAGGGGGTACCATTCCTCTCTGTTTACAGTTGAGGAATCAGGCACAGTGAGACCTTGCTCAGGGCCACACAGCCAGGAAGCTGCCTGGGTGTCCACACCCTTGACTGCAAGGCATTGTGACTAGGCTCCCAGCACACACTGAGACCCGAGAGGCTCTCCTGGGACTAACACAAATCTTTCCCAAACTTTTCCAAAAAAATGAAGTGAAAAGAATACTTCCTAACTCATTCTATAAGGTCAGCATTATCCTGATAGCAAAGTCAGACAAAGATAGGACAAGAAAACTACACACCAATGTCCCTTATAAATTCTGATGAAAACATCCTCAGTAAAATACTTGCAAATTGAATTGAACAGCATATAAAAATGATTATGTATCATGACCAAGTGAGATTTATCCCCAGAATGCAAGGATGGTTCAACATATGAAAATCAATGTAGTATGCCACAATAACAGAATGAAGGAAAAAAACCATATGATCATCTCACCTGACGCAGAAACATCATTTGACAAAATTCAATGCACCTGCATAATAAAAACTTTCAACAAATTAGAACCAGAAGGAAACTACCTCAAGGTAATAAAAGCCATTGCTATGGACTGAATGTGTGTGTTCCACTGAAACTCATGTTGAAGTCCTAATCTCCAATGTGATGGCATCTGGAGGTGGGGACTCTGGGAGGTAATTAGGTCATGAGGGTGGAGTCATAATGAATGGGACCGGTGGCCTCATAAGAAAAGACATGAGAGATGATTTTCTCTCTCTTGGCCATGGGAAATACAGAGGATACACAAGCCAGGAAACAAGCCCTCAACAGTTCCAAATCTGCTGGCTCCTTTATCTTGGACTTGGATCTCAAGAACTGTGAGAAATAAATGCTTGCTGCTCGAGCCACCCAGGCTATAGTGTTTGTTATAGAGGCGGAACTAAGACAGCCAGATATGAAAAACTCACAGTTAACATCATATTAAATGGTAAAACACTGAAAGTTTTCCTCTACATTGGGAACAAGGCAAAGAAGCCTACTTTTGCCACAGCTATTCATCAGAGTACTGGAAGTTCTAGCTTGACCAATTAGGTAAGAAAAATAAGTAAAAGGTATTTAGATTGGAAAGAAAAAAGGAAAGTTATCTCTCTTCTCAGATGACATAATCTTATATGTAGATAACCCTAAAGAATCCACCCCCACACACAAAAAACTGTTAGAGGTAATAAACTAACTTAACAATGCTGTTAAGAAAATAAAAATTAAAAGAAATCAGTTGTATTTCTATTCACTAGCAACAAACAATACAAGAAAAAAATTAACAAAACAATTATGTTTTTGATGGCATCAAAAAGTATAAAATATTTAGGAGGAGACTTAACAAATGAAGTGAAATACTTGTATACTAAAAACTACAAAACACCGATGGAAGAAATTAAAGACAACACCAATAAATGGAAAATCATCCCATGTCCATGAACTGAAAGACCTACTATCATTAAGATATAAATACTGCTCACGTAATCTATGGATTTAATGAAATCCCTATCACAACCCCAACAGTATTTGCTGCATAAATAGAGTAACTTAACCTAAAATTTGTATAAAATTTCAAGGGATCTTGAATAGCCAAAGTACTTGACAAAAAAGGGTGGCTCATGTCTGTAATCCCAGCACTTTGGGAGGCTGATGAGGGAGGACTGCTTGAGCCCAGGAGTTCGAGGCCAGCCTTGCCACCAGTGCGATGCTGTTTCTACAAAAAATTACTCAGGCGTGGTGGAGTGCCTGTAGTCCCAGTTGCTGTGGTGGCTGAAGTGGGAGGATCGCTTGAGCCCGTGAGGTCAAGGCTGCAGTGAGCCATGTTCACATCACTGCACTCCAGCCTGGATGACAAAGCGAGACCCTGTCTCAAAAACAAACAAACAAAAAAACCCCCAAACCAAAACAAATACAAAACAAAGTTGGACTCCCATTTCCTGATTTCAAAACTTAACTACAAAGCTACACTAGTCAAATCAGTGTGGTACTGTCATAAAGACAGACATACAGACCAATGGAATACAATAAAGAGCCCTCAGAAATCAACCCTTGCACATATGGTCAAATAGTGTCAAGAATATTCAATGGGGAAACACAGTCTTTTCAACAAATGGTGCTGGGGAAACTGGATTTCCACACGTAAAAGAATGAAACTGGACCCTTATCTAATATTATACACAGAAATTAACTCAAAATGGATTAATGACTAACGGTAAGACCTAAAACTGTCAACTCTTAGAACATAGGAGAAAGGCTTTATGATACTGGATTTGGCAATGATTTCTTGCATATGACAGCAAAACACAGGCAACAAAAGAAAAACTAGATTAATTGGGCTTCATCAAAATTAAAAATGTTTAGGCTGGGCACGGTGGCTCATGCCTGTAATTCTAGCACTTTGGGAGGCTAAGGCAGGCGGATCACCTGTGGTCAGGAGTTCGAGACCAGCCTGACTAACATGGAGAAACCCCGTCTCTACTAAAAATTCAAAAATTAGCAGGGCATGGTGGCACACGCCTGTAACCCCAGCTACTCAGGAGGCTGAGGCAGGAGAGTTGCTTGAACCTGGGATGCGGAGGTTGCGGGAGCCGAGATCGCGCCATTGTACTCCAGTCTGGGCAACAAGAGTGAAACTCTGTTTCAAAACAAACAAACAAACAAACAAACAAAAACAAGTTAAAAACATCTGTGCATTAAAGGATAGTATCAACAAAGTGAAAGGCAACCCACAGAATGGAAGAAAATATTTGTAAATCATATATCTGATAAGAGATTAATATCCAGAATATATAAAGAACTCCTATAACTTAACAACCCAATTAAAAAATGTGCAACAGACATTTGAGTAGACATCTCCCCAAAGAAGACAGACCAATGGCCAATAAGTACATAAAAGATGAACATTGCTAGCCAATAGGGAAATGCAAATCAATACCACAATGAGATTCCACTTCACACCCATCAGACTGGCTATTATCAAAAAACAGGAAGAAATGTTAGCAAGGACGTAGAGAAAATGGAATCCTTCTGCAGTGCTGGTGGGAAGGTAAAATGGTACAGCTACTGTGGAAAGCAGTATGGTGGTTTCTCAAAAAAAAAAAAGAGACATACAGAATTACCATATGATCTAGAAATTCTTCTTTTAGATATATTCCCAAACAATCTAAAAGCAGGACTTAAACAGATATTTGTACACCCATGTTCCCAGTAGCATCATTCACAATAGCAAGAAGGGAGCTGCCCAAGTGTCCCATCAACAGATGAAGGGATGATGAGCAAAATATGGTACATACAGACGATGGAATATTATTCAGCTCTAAAAAGGAAGGTGATTCTGACACAGCATAAAATATGGATGAACCTTAAAGACATTATGCCACGCTAGTTGTGAAAAGACAGTATCATATAATTCCACTTAGATCCGCTATTTAGAGCAGCCAAATTCGTAGTCAGGAAGTAGGCTGCAGGGCGTGAGGGGCTGGGTTTGGGAAGATGAAAAAGTTCTGGAGACGGATGACGGTGATGACTGTACAGTGTGAATGTACTTCATACTACTGAACTGTATACTTAAAAATGGTTAGAACAGTAAATTTTATGTTATGTATACTTCACCACAATAAAAAACAAAAAAAACCTTTCCCACGACGAGTGTCCTCAAGAGCCAAGTCCCTGCAGCTTCTCAGGAAGAAAAAGAGCACTTCCCTGAGTGCTGCCACCCCAAGCCCACCAGTGGGGTTGGCCCAGGCCTAACCCACCCCTTACCTCCTCTCCTTCCTGCACAAGTGCGTGGGGTACTCCTCGGCTTTTGGAATGAGAGGACCAGAGGCTAAGGACACCAGAATCGGCCTCAGACGGGGCAGAAACACACCTGGATGTGGCCCAGGGCTCAGGTGGGACCTAGCCAAGGACCCAGTTTCTGTTCTTTGGAGGGACAGAGCAGGCTCTGCAAGTGCCTGCCTCCTGCCATGCAGCAGGGAGACCCCTCCTTGCTCTGCACCACGCCTCCCGACGCACCCCAACAGCACGGGAGGTGGTGTCCTGCTCTCCCGTCCAGAGCAAACTGAGGCTGTGGCTGTGCCCTTGGCCGCGGGCCCACCAGCAGGAGCAAACCCTCCGCCCTGGCCGGCCCAATCTTAGCAAACTACAAGAGGTCAACACAACGTAGACTGAAAATTATGCTGCTGAGGCTCTGCTGGCCCCAGTCTCAGTGTGACATGTGGGGAGACTGAGTGGATGGCAGGCCGTGCCCTGTCCTCCAGACTCCCACCCTGGACACCCCAGGTCCAGCGAGGAAGAACCACAGCAGCAGCGGAAGGCACGCTGAGGCCCAGCCCCACGCGCTGGACGAGGAAACCGAAGCAGAAGCTCGCATGCCGGTGAGGAGCACAGCGGGGCCTGGGTTGCCTGTCTCTGTCTTTGAAGGCCACGTGTGACCTGCACCAGGGCCCTGTCAGAGCTGGGGCGCAGAGGGTAATCACAGTGGTCCGGGCCTCCCTGGAGGGAACCCAGCTGGTGGAGAGACAGAGGCACACAGCGTAGGAAGCTGTGGCCGGGAGGCTCATAACCCCTCACCCATCCCGGCCCGGCTCACACAGCCCATCTGCCAGGCGGAGGCTAGGGGTGCCGGCGAGGGCGGCAGACCCCGGGCTCTGAGCAGACGGAGGAAACCCGGCTTGCAGCAGCACAAACACCCAGCAAGGCAGGGTGGCTCTGGGTGGGCAGAGGGCTACACCCCACCTCCAAGTTGGGGTCTCGCCAGCCCCCTCCCATCAGCACTCAGGTTGTCTTGTAAAGCCCAGGCTGGGGCAGCAGGAGAGAGTCAGACCTCGGCCTGGGTAACGCTCTGCTTCTACTGCTGAATTCACCAAACCAAGGACCCCAGCGGCTTCCTCTGTAAAATGGGGGGCTTCTCCATAGTCCCAAGCAGACTTCAAACTCCTGAAACCAGAACTACAGGCCCAGCCCCAACCCACGGCATAAGCTGAAGGCACAGCTGGCATGGACGAGGCTGTGCAGGAGGCCCACGTGGGGAGGCCTGCCCCCCGGAGAGGGCCGGCAGTCCCAGGACCCAGCTACCATCCCCACCTGGACCCTGGCAGGGATGGGACACTGCAGAAGACGGAGGGACACACACCCTCTCCCAAACCAGCGTCACCTTGGGCCGTGCTGGTGACCGGGTGGTGCTTCCAGGGTACGCCTGCCCCCAGCCCTGCACCTAGGCCACGCCAAGGGGGCCGTGTGTTCTCGGAGGTGTCTACGTGGGGTGCTGTGTACACAGAGGTTTCTCTGGGTTCTTGGTCCCTGAAGCTGAGCAGCTCCAGTCCCCCTCCCAGCAAGTAGGGAAGGACAACTGGGACCCCCACAGGACTGTCTGTCTAGCACCTGTTGGTAATTAATCTCTTCGGCTGAGACTGAAAAAACTGAGGGCAGGGTGGGCAGGCCACCTTGAGTGACGCAGGTGGAGGACGGGGATGCCCAGGACTGGGCCCAGCTCCTGCCCGGCATCATCGTCTGGCCACACCCAGGGCCCCTGCCGTGCCAGCTGCCCCCATAGTCAATCCATGAGTCCCACAAAGTGGAGGTGCCTGGCGCAGACCCTCCTCCCAGTTGCTCAGGGTGTGTCTCGCCCTCCAGAGCAGCTAGTCCCATACCCGTCCTAGCCTCGGCCAGAGAGAGCTGCCGCCGTGTGCTGCGTGTGGTGGGGGTGGGTGTGATGGCATGTGCCTGACAAGAAGTGAGTGTCTCTGTCATTGTCATTAGCTGGGGAGGGCAAAAGAAAGGAACGGGAGCTCTGGATCACAACGTTTGAGAAGTCTGGGCTTTTGGGTGCTTGGACACACGCAGCGACAGCCTCCTGAATGATCTATAGAAACCGGCCTTCCCTCCCTCTGTATGGGGTGGGGTCCCTGGGGGCTGCAAGGTTCTAGCCACTCCTCTGCGTGGGGCAGACATCCCCAGGGGCTCCATGGCTCCTGCGCCCTGTGTGCCAGGCAGGGGTTCTCAGGGGCCTGTGGCTCCAGGCCACCCTTCCTGTGTCTGAAGTGACAGATCTTCTTTGGAAAAGAATCTCCTCTAATATCCTTGGACCATTCCAAAGACTTCTGAGGGCTCGGGATGGAAGAGCAGCCCAGCTCAGAGTGGAAAATTGCTCAGCTCTTTAAGGGACCAGTGGGAAGGAATTTCAAACACGAGGAAACGTCCCCAAGTGCCAACCACTTGTAAGGAAAAGAGGAATTCTTGTTCCAGAATGTTTCTGAGTCACCACCGGCACCAAAGCATGAGCTGCTGCCAGGGGTGTGCGCACATGAGTGTGCGCGTGCCTGTGTGTGTGAGAGCATGCCTGCTTTGTCAGCCGCTGCTCAGCCCTGGGAGTCCTCCAGCCTCTCACCCTCAGGGGTACATGTGTGCTGGTCTGGAGCCTGCAGCTGATTCTGCCCGCTGGGCCCAGCCTCCATGGGGTCTCCTGCACTCATGGACACTGGGCAGCATGCGCCCCCGGGCCCCACTGGCTCACGCAGGCATCGGGGCTGCCAGGCAGTCAGGGACACCATGCCGGCTGGTGTCTCCCTGATGGGAACAGCTCAGAGGCTCCAGCTTGGCCTGAGGGGAGGGAAGGCAGAGGACGGGGCTCTCCACGGTGCCGCCAGCTCCTCTCCCTGGAAAAAGTCATGCCCCAATCAGAAGATATTCCCGCTAGAGTCCTGAAGCCAGTCCCATCCCTCAGGACATCCTGAGGCAGTGGGTGTCACCGCTCAGTGTGACCAGAGTGGAGGCTGTGCCTGGGGACTTCTGGCCAGGTGCTGGGCTCCGGGCTGGCGCTGCTGCCTCAGGGGGTCTGAGAGGCATAGCTAGGGGAGGACACCTGGTCTCAGGCCCCATGACTCAATGGCCACCTGCGAAACTGGGGACCCTGAGGTCAAAGAATGCCACCGGCAGCACACACGGGTCAGGCTGAGCTGGGGCTGTGCAGCCAAGGCTAGGGGCGCGTGTGTGTCTGCATGTTTACTGATGGATGCTTGGTGTGTTCACTTGTGGGAGTACGTGTGGGGGGTTCTCTTACTAAGCATCCAATTGAGGACACTCCCATGTGATCCATTCCCTCCCAGCCCCGGCCCTGGGACCATCTGCAGCTCCTCTAGGTGTAGGGCTAGCGGCTCCCCAAGGGTGCACCCAGTCCTCTCTTGGGGCCCAGGAATGGCTCTGCACACAGATGCTGGTGACTGAGCGGCTCCTGGACACAGTGGCTCCCTCCCCAAATCCCCCGCTACTCCTGTGCCTGGTGGTTGGCTCCCCTCCCCTCACTCCTTCAAGCTGCACACGTGATCCTCCCCACCAAGCCCCTGCCACCCTTCGGCTTCAAGGCATTTCCTGATTCCGGGCCCTGGCAGCTAGCTCTCTCACTGCAATGGCTCTGTGGTGGGGCCTCTTCTGCACTGGCCCCCATCGGAGTCCACCCTCCCAAGGCCTCTTCTGGGAAGACAGCCGGCCAGTTCCCTGCTCTGCACAGGGCAAGGCCTGGCCTCTCACCAGCTCCAGCCCCTTCTCCCCTGACCGCCTGCCCTTGAGGGCCTTGCTCACAGCACCTTCTGCCTGCAACGCCCTCCTGTCCTCACCCCTCCCTGTGTGTTCCTCCAAAGTGCTGACCACAGGTTTCTCTAGCCCCCCGGTCTAAACCCTGGGAGCCGGGCCCACACACGTCCGACCTGCTGCCCATTCCTGGGAGGAAATGCCAGGCTCTTCCGGGGCCTGGCCTGCCCCACTCCTGATGCTCAAGGGCGAGGCACACAGCCAGGACACCTCCACTCTCCATGTTCTCTGAAAGGATGTCCCAAGATGCCGACCAAACATGCAGCCAAGGTGTGATTTGCAGCATCCCAGAGAGCAGTAAAGGCAGGGCCAGGAGGGTGTGTGAAGTGCCCAGGGACACGGGGCCACGTGGAGAAGTTGGGAGCGGGTTGACCTTGACCCTAATAGCACAACACCCACGAGGCCACCTGAGGGCTGGGGACAGCTCTATGTAGTGCCTCTGTGCTTGCGAACAAGTTCTAGAATCAACATGCATTACTGTTACAGTAAGAACAAAACCGAAGTATCTAAAATGTAGTTTCCAGGTCTAGCACCCACTAACGCAAAACCCTGAGCTCCAAGTCCCACCTGCACATGCACCTGTCCGGCCCAGATGCTCCTGCGTACACGGTGGGGAGGACACCGCTAGGCAGCCCCGTCAAGTGAGCACGTGCCACCAGCTGGCCCTGCCAACGTCCTTCTGCTTCATGACATCCAGCCTGCTAAAGGCGACATCTGGGAGGTGCCTAGAAATAAATGGCTGAGGCTCCCTTGGGAGAATGCCACTGCAGCCCAGTGTGGGTGCTCAGTTCCTCACTCAAAGGCCACTGTGGTGGCTTTTAGGTGTCAGCTTCACTGGGTTAACAGACACCAAGATTGCTGGTAAAGCTTTGTTTCTGGGTGTGTCTGTGATTGGCATTTGAATCGGTGGGTTGAGAAAGGAAGACCGCCTTCTCCAACGTGAGCAGGATCTTCCCACCTACCACACGCCTCAGCAGAACAGGAAGGTGGAGGAAGGGCGAATCCCTTCTCTCTTCTGGAGCTGGGACACCCATCTTCTGCCCTTGGACATCAGAACTCCACGTTCTCAGGCCTCTGGGCTCTGGGACCCAACACTGCAGCCCCCAGGTTCTCCAGCTTGCAGATGGCAGATCTCAGGTCATCTTAGTCTCCCTAATTGCATAAGCCAATTCCCCTAATAAATCCTCTCTCACCCGCCTCTATATATCCTGTAAGTTCTGTCCCTCTGGAGAACCCTAATACAGCTCCCCTCCCTGATCCCTACCCCAGGGGATGCTGCCAGCCATGTTCATCCTCTGGAAGTATGTCTGAGCCTTCAGAAACTGGGTCTCCCCCGTGTGGGTGCTCCCCAGGGACGGAGATGGTACGTGGTACAGGCCTGGTGAGAGGAGGGCCTCTAGCCCCTCAGGACAAGGACCACTGCCTGGGTGCCAAGTTGTCTTTGGTTACGGGGCAGGAGGACGAAACAAGTACCTGCCACAGACTGCAAGGCCCTGGCATCCCTTGGAGGCTGCCTTGCTAATGGACAACTGCAAAGGACTCCAGAAAGGTCCCTGGGCTGGCTGGTGTAAACTCTGGCCCTGCCCATCTGGCTGGTGACCTCTGCCCGCGGGTCCCCTCGGGAGAGGAGCCCAGCACTGCAGCAATGCACACAGTCACTGCAGTCAGATGCTGCCCCAAACCCCTCTGCCACTGGGAAGATATGGAGGCACCCAGGTACCAGAGGACAGTGACAGGGACACGGTCCCATCAGAGAGCTCACGGCAGTGTTGCACAGTGGTGGCAGCCCTCACGGGGTCAGTGAGAGGACCCACCCTGGAGCACTCAGCATCTCAGGAGTGACACTCAGGAGTGGCTGCCTTCCTCTCCTGCACCTAGGCTGGGCTGGGCTGCACTGGGGAGGATGGGTGACTGAGCAGCCACACACACTTGCAGGCCATCATGCCCTGGCTCTGTGGCAAACCATGGAACGTGGTCCCCAGGCTCTTCCCGGTGGCCCAGGGCAGCACCTGTGATCTGTGTGGAATGCACAGGGTCAATGTCATGCAGGAGGCAGCTCCCTGCGATGAGGGCCTCCTAAGCTCTCCATTCTGGGATTCTCCAGCCTTTGCTGGCCTGACCCATTGCCTACCTGGGTCCCCATCTGAGCCACTTGCTTAAGGAGGGGGGTTTGCTCCTGTCCTGGAACAGCCATACCAGTCCCCCTACCTGCCTTTTACCCACTGGGTGAAAGCTGACACCCCTCCACTTTATAAGAACAATGTTCTCTGCTGGGAAGGTTGCCAGCCCAGCTTCCAGGAAAGCGGAGGAACAAACCCCTCCTTGCCGGGCTTGGCTTCCCGACGGGCCTGCTTGGATGGTTAAAGCATGACTTGGGAGGCCTATACTTTCGCAGGGCTCAGGATGTGGGCCGACAAGCAGCCCTGTCTGGACTTGCGTGAGCAAAACCAACTGCTCAGACCTGCTCACCTTCCTGCCTGCCAGGAGGGAACAGAGGCAGGAGAGGAGGGGCCTAGAGCCCTGGGGGCTGTGGTGGGCGGGAAGGAAGGAGGCTGTGGCAAGGGTTGGAGTCTGGCCCATTGAGGCCCTTGTTCTCCAGGCAGAGCTGGAACCTGCTCTCACTCCGGGGCTCACCTTCTCCCCGGCTTAGTGCCTGGGCAGGGCCTCTCCTTACAGGTGACATCACAACCCTCTCAACTCCCCAGGAGACCATCTGCTCTGCCTGCCCTTGATCCTCTCAGGGGAGCTGACGCATCACACCTGGTGACAGCTGCTTCCAGCAGGTGGCCACTCATTCCGCTGGACCTTGAGGAAGGTGGGCCGGTGGTCCCTTGGGACCTGCCCAGGGTCCCTGCACCATCCTGGGCTCCCTGGAGAGCCCACCACTCACAGAACAGCTGTGTTACCCTCCCAGAGGCAGGGACCGCGGTGGACGTGAGCCCCATGCCTGGCTGACGCCTGGCTCCCCACTCTGGGGAGTGACCTGCCTGCACCTTGTCACTGGGAGGAGTTTAGGGGAAATCCTGGAGGCACGGGCCTGTGTGTGAATCCCAGCTCTGCCACCGGTGGCCTTAGGTGATGAGTTAGTTAGGCTCTTTGAGTCTCAGTTTACTCATCTGCAAAACGGGGCCCCTGACAGTGAGGCCTGAATGAAACTGGCCTGGCCTGGAGTGGGTGGCAGTCGGTCACAGCCCCTCTCCGCTCCCAGACTGCACCCTTGGGAGAGGAATGCCCTCCTTTGTGCCTCCGCTCCTCAGCAGTGCCACCACGCTGGCATCACCCCACAGCACAGCACCTTCCCTGGCCTTCCCTCCATCAGCTGCGGTCGGGCTGGAGGACGTGGCTGCACCGCTGTGAAGGTTTCCCTGCCAGGGAATGTGGACCGGGATTCCAGGCAGAACGCAGCTGCACGCTCCGCAGCCCGGCGGCTCCCTGCTCCAGGACGACACCCCCACCCCACCCTGGCCACGATGACGCAAACACAAAACCTCAGTGCTTACAGATCCTGATCTCTCAAGGTCACCAACGCTCCAGAGAGGTAAATATTTACACAGGAGCCTCCAAAGCTCATAACTCAGAGGGGAGATGCCACCCCTGCTGCCTAGGGGCTGCAAACATTTGTTCCTGCAAGCCCTACAGCAGAAGGTGCTTTCTAATTCTCAGGTGGACGGTGCTGTGTAGGCCCTTCTGTCCGAGGCCAGTAGGGGCACGGCAGCAGGGGTGCCGCAACTATGGGGCTGGGGCCACGTGGGGCGGGGCACATTCCAAGGCTGGGATGATGGGGGGGCTGCCACCCCCCCGCTCCTTTCCGAGGGGGTGCGAGAAGCTTCATCTACAGAACAGTGTCCTGCAGGGGCAGCCCTGGGTGCTCCCGCAGCAGACGGTGCCCAAGGGGCCTGGGGACTGAGGGCAGGGCCAGGCACCAGGCTGGAGGCACAGACAGCAGTGTCGTCAGTGTCATGGGGGGAGGCTGAGGCACGGGGTGTGGACATCCAGCTCCTTGGCAGGGCTGGGGGGTGACACAGGCAGGCTTCACTCTGGGAAAGGCCCACCTAGGTTTTCACTGGGAGTTGGGGTGACTTCAGAGCTGTGGGTTCCAGGCTCTGGATTTAGCTGGTTTTAGCTGGGTTTCCTTCCAACTCAATCTCAAAGGGACCCCAATACATGGGGCAAAATCGCTGTGAGGGGGCCCTGGCACAGGAAGAACTGCCTGCTCGTCCGGTCTTCCTGGGCTCGGGACCATGCAGGTGCCACTGTGGGCACTACTGAGGATCTCCAGGGAAAGCCCTGGAGGGTGCGTGCTGCAGAGAGGATGCTGGTCAGCTGCTATCTGTCCACCCGCTCACACTAACAAGTCCCCGGCTGAGCTCTCACTGCCAGCAGGGTCCCATGGGGTTCAGAGGTCAGCAGGCATACCTCTTCTTGGCATCTGCCTTAGCTGCAGGATGGGATGTGCCTGGGCCAGCCTGGCCCTACCTGGTGCAGGCGCCGGGATGCCACAGGCCCGAGCCCACACACGGAGAAATGATGAACAGGAGGAGAGAAGCGGACAGCGTGCTACCCACAGAACCCTTACAGACCGATACGCAAAGAACAAACAACGCTGCAGGGAAAACAGGCCAAAGACACGAACAGCTCGGTGGAGGAGACCTCAGTGGCCAATAAACACATGGTGAGACACCGTCTCTCCGCCAAGGGGAGACACGCACTAAAAGCACAGAGGTCCCACTTCCCGGCTCCTGGCCTGGCAGAAATGAGCCAAGTGTGCCCGCCCAAACAATGGGGAACCACAGGCACAGCATGGTGGTGAGGAGAACCTCCCTCTGACACACTCCTAGGGACACGTAAGGACGGTGAGCGAGCGCTGTGGCCGCACCTGGACTGTGACAGCCAAAGTGAAATGCTCCCCGCAGCTGCATTAGAACCGAGCACAGATCCGTCTGGACTACCTTGATGTTAAGTTCAGCAGTCAATGAATTAAACATGCATGTCAGGAACCAACAGGGATAGATCTCAAAACAAGGCTGAGTAAAGACAGCAAGTTGCAGAAGGTCAAGCAGAGTTTGATGAGGGTTCTGGAAAATTAGTAACATCAAAATGGCAGTGTGTATCGTTTAAGGAATACACACATCTACAGCGAAAGCATAGACACAAGGGCAGGAAACACGTGAAACACAGGACAGTGGTGCTGAGCGAGGCTGCGGGGAGGCAGGGGAGGGGCGGAGCACAGTGTCTTCACCTGCGAGCGCACCCAGCTCTGAGGCTGCAGTGGGAACAGAGGTGAAACTCCACAGGGCTCCCCAGTTACACCCCCGGAGATGCCATGTAGGGGGCGATGGCAGCTGGTGGGGTCCAGGGAAGGGAGGAACCACTGCATCTGAGGAACAAGGCCTGGGCCCTCAGCCAGGCGGGCCTCTGCGCAGGGCCACCCACCCCTTCCTCCTCTTGACCCTGAGTTCCTCTTGGTTGGGTCTCGAGGTTCTCAGATGGCTGGGGGTGGGGTCGGGCTGCCGCCCACAGGGTCTCACGACCTGGGCAGCAGGACAGACGCGCGCAGTCTCTATATCCTGGCTGCCGGCCAGGGAGGGCCAGAGCTTTTGGGAGATCCTGGCAGAGACAACCTTTTGTCAAGTGGGCAGTCAGGAAGGCACTGGGCGGTCCCAAGGCCATAGCCCAAGGTAAGCAGGAGACCCCCACAGCCAAAGCACAACATGCTCCAGGTCATCGCCTCGGAAGGCCAGTGATGACGTTTGGTGATGTCCCAGATCACAGGACCCAACCTGCCCAGACTTCAGCTGCTCTGCGGGAAGCTTCCTGCAAACCAACCGATTCATGGAGAGAGAACAAGGGCTGACTTCCTAGCTGGCTCTGGAGGTCTCTTCCCTGTCTCCAGGAGAGCCGGGCCACATTATAGCCTCTTACAGTACACAGGCCACAGTGGAACTGAGGGTGACACTCCAAGTGCCTACGTACCGCACAGGCGCTATCAGTGTGCCCATTTTACAGACGGGGAACCTGAGCTGCAGAAGCCTATGAGATGCAAAGCCAGGATTTGGCCCAGCTGCTCTGGCTGCAAGCCTGGGGCCTCTCTTTTGCTCTGCTGCCACCCCTGGTACGGTCCCAGGTTCCCCAGCCCCAAGGTGGGTCCCGGCCAGCCTGGCCTGCCCTCCTTGTTGCTGGGTTACCCATAGAACCTCTGTCCCTGTTTGCTGTGGAGGGTGATGGTGTGGAGCTTGCAGAGTGGACTCTCATCTCCCACCACTCCATAAGGCAGGAGAAGAAAACAAGGCTGAGTATTCCCAACTTCTCTAGGCGGGAAAGGGGCCAGAGCTAGAATGCAAACTGGGCTGGCCCCAGAGATCGGACGTTCCAACGTTCACCTGACAACTTCCGAGCAGCGGCCTGGGCTGACCAGTGGAGGCCACTCCTAGGGAACAACTGGGATCCTGGACGAGGACCAGGCCTGCCTCAGCAGGAGGCCCTGCCACAGGGAGATAACAGGCCCCTGCCCCTGCCGATGACCAGCGGGGGCGGTCACCCACGGCCACCGACCTCTGTGGCCTTCAAGGCTTCGTAAACAATTAACTCCAGAGCTTCAGTCTCTCCAGTTTGTATCTTTCCAGACAATTAGCGGTTTGCTCTGACGGCCCTCCTGTTGGGCCTTTTAACGTTCTCCGTGTAAACAATCCCAGCAGCTGCGCTGGTCACGTGTGGCCTTCAAAGGCAGGCCAGGTGCAGGCCGTCGGGAGCTGCCTCTCACTGAAGCCTTGGCCCCGCGGCCAGTCTCCCCACGGCACGCGGACAGCTGCTGACGGCTCGCTCTCCCGATGAGGAACTGGGCCTGCACCAGGCTGCGGAATGCCAAAGGGTTATGAGTGGCCATGGCTCCCATAGGACACGGACACGGTCCGGGGCTGAGGGATCATGCGGTCACAGGGGTCACGGTTAATAAATCACTGGTTCCTCTACAGAACCAAATGGCAGACTGCCACCCCCTTTTAGAGATGGGAAGACTGAGGCTCAGACAGATCTCTACCTGGGCCCATGAGACCCACCGGGTCCAGCCACAAGGTAGGAGGGGCTGCCCAGGGCACTCCTCTCTTCCTTGGACTCTCACCAGAACTTTCCAGAAGAAGCCCACCCAACACACATCCCAGGGCCTGAGCAGACAGCTGAGTCCCTACGGATTCCCTGCCCTCCACCACAGCCTCAGTGCCTGGTCTGCACAGAGGGGACCCAAGAGCTGCCGAGGTGGCCTTGAGGCAAGGAACGTGGGCCGTGCCACCCCCACAGGCACCCTCCCCCAGGGAGCCAGGCCCCAGCCCCAGCCCCAGAGCACACACTGTGTGAGTCAAGGAATCAAGGACCAACAGTGGGGTGGGTGTGAGGCCCCAGAGGTCCTGCGCCCTGGAGGGGGTTCAGGGCAGGGGCACCACAGCAGCAGAAGGCCACAGGCTGGCAGGCACGGGTGCAAATCCTCAGCGCGGCTCCCAGCACCCACAGAGCTGGCTCAGGAGCAGCTGGTGGCTCGGAGGGGGAGAGCCGTCCTGGATGGTTTTCGCTCCATGGTCAAGGAAGACAGCCCCAGCTTCACACCACGGCTGGGGTAGGACGTGTGTGGTCTCTGGTGACTGGACAGCCTCCCTCCACCATCTGCTGAGCCTAAATGCCCTCTAACAGCCTCTACCCTGGGTTGGGTGGTCTGGGATCAGCACTTGAATGCTCCTGTGTGCGCATGTACCTGCCATGTTTTTCCAAAACGACAGCCCTTGCAAGCTGGGGACTTGGGACAATGCCCTATCAGGAAAGAGGCACTTTCAGGAAAGGAACAGAGAGATTAGGCCACAAGTCCCACAGTCAGAAAGCAGCCGGCCTGCATGCAGGGGCCTGTCTCCACTCACGCTGTCCCATCTCCACTGCCCCCTCTTGCTGTGACTGGCCGGGTCTCGGATGCCGTGTCTGAAACCCAACTGTGCTTTCCAGGCGTGGTTTCCATTCCACACCCCTGCGCATCCTGCAAACCGTGTGCGTGGGAGGCTTCTCCACCCGCTCAGGGCACTGCAGCCCATGCCTCTTGCTGCCACCACCTCACTGTCATTTGGGTGGAGCAACCTTATCCCCTAGGTCTAGACCTATTTTTTCAGCATAACATACCCCACCCAAACCCCAAACAGACAGCAAATCTTCATAGAAAGAGCCAACTGAGTCTCTGAAAAGGCAACAGAACAATGGTCTTAAGAGATGAAAACCTTTTTGCAAACAAAATGTCACCTCACCTAGAAGTGCTGCCGTGTGGAGTGGGCCTCAAGGACAGGAGAGCAGGTGCCAGTGAGTGTCCAGGTGGCTGCAGAGAAGTGCCCGAAAAGCAGCTGGCAGGGGATGGCCCGAGTCTGCCTCCCGCCTGAATCACGCAGCCCTTCCAGTGGGGCTCCCCTCTGACGGGGCCCTGTATGCTACCACTCGGTAACTGCTCCCCGGAGCTCGGCTTCTCACGCTCTTCCCGCCTCAAACCCGAAAGACCCACCACACGCTACCACCAAGTGGGGGTTGAGCCCAGTCCTGTTGCCTCCGTGATGCTCGAGGTCTGACCCAGAAACACCCCCCAGTCTTTCATAGGGGAATTCAGCCCCACAAAATGCCACGTGGGATGGTGATGGCACCCAGAGAGGGAAGCTGAGGGGTTGGGGAGACTCCCGGGCTTCCCACCTCTTCACCCTCTAGCACCCACTGGGGCAGAGCAAGGACATAGGAGCAGAAGGATGGCCTAGACCCAACTGCACCCACACACGCTCACAGCACTGCCCCTGCACGGCTGACCCTCCCTGGGCTGGTGGTGGCATCGGTGGTGCAGGACCAGAGGAGTACCTGAAAAGAGCCCGATCTTATGGGGAGGTGGCAGAAGGGGCTGGCCACACTGTGCCAGAAGTCAAGCACCGCCATGGGCAGTCTCTGTTGCCAGGGGGCCGACTCTCAGGCAGCCTCGCCAGCACTACCTTTGCAGAGCCCAGAGCCCAGGCACGATGCCCGTCCTTCTGCTCTGAGTGAAGGCCGCCAGATGTCGTCCAGTAAACGCAACCACACAGGCCTACGTGGGAAACTGCCCGGGTCTGCCCAGCTCTCAGAAGCCCCTGTGTTCTGCATCTGGCTGGCCTGGGCCGGCGGCGATTGCTCCGGCCTGCAGACAGTCTTCCACAGGCACGCAGGGGTGGCGGGGAGCAGAGGGCTGGGTGCGGCATACAGCCTTCAGGACAGACACACAGACAGATGTCCACATGCCAGCTCCTGGCCCTCCAGGCTGAGGGACTGGCACGTTCTCCAGCTTCTCTGGGGCCTGACTTCCTTGTGTGGAAAATGGGGCCGATCTTCATATACTTGTCTTGTGGGAGTGCTGGGTCCAAAGATGACCCATTCCAAGTGCCTGTTAAGCACTCAGGGGACAAGAGTCACCCTGCCAGCCTCTCTACACGCCCCATGGCTTGTCACGCCTGTTCCTCAGAGAGGCAGAATTCAGTCCCACAAAATGCCACGTGGGACAGTGATGGGCACCCAGAGAGGGTGCATCCCAGGCCCCTGGAAGCTGCACCCCTCTCTCAGCAGGGGTGAAACTCAGTCACCTGTGAGCAGGTGAGGACATGTGGGTGACTGGGCACGGCTGCTCCCAAGCACCCTACATAGATGGGCCACCCCGAGAGTGCACTCACGGGGCAAGGCTTTGCAATAAAAACCAGAAGATTGGCACTTTTTGGTGATTGAAGAAAATAACTTAAAAAAGAAATTCACAATAGGCCGGTGCGGTGGCTCGCACCTGTCATCCCAGCACTTTCACAGGCAAAGGTGGGCAGATCACCTGAGGTCCCAAGTTCGAGACTAGCCTGGTCAACATGGTGAAATCCCGTCTCTACTAAAAATATAAAAAAATTAGCCAGGTGTGGTGACGGGCACCTGTAATCCCAGCTACGTGGGAGGCTGAGGCAGGACAATCGCTTGAAATCGGTCGGTAGAGGTTGCAGTGAGCTGAGATCGTGCCACGGTCCAGACTGCACTGGACAGAGTGGGACTCCGTCTCAAAAAAAAAAAAAAAAAATTCACAAGCTATTCAGTACCAATGAGCGTGTCCCTGACGTGGGTGCTCACAGACCACAGGTGGGAGCACACCAGGAGCGGGTGTTCCGAAGAGGCAGGTAACACTTCCACCGAGAGCAGTAAAACATTCAGACTCTTCAACTCAGAAACTCCACTCCCAGAAATCACCAAAGGAAACCAGAGCTAAGCGGAAGATTCACACACAAGGAGCAGTCCTGCAGCAGTCCCCACAGAGTACAGAATGGGCAACCTGCACGCTCACCCACTGCCAGCCAGCGGTGGCACACCCAGAGCGGAGCAGCTGCAGCCACTCAAATACTAAGTTTTTAATGACTACAGACAACATTTATGGTGTAATTTATACGACGGCTTCAATTACAGTGGAAAAACCATGCATGGGGAATGGATGATTCTCCTTCTCTTCCTCTGCCTCGTACTTTCCTCCCACTCACCTACCAAACAATCATTAGAACCACAACAAAGGGGGCGTGAAAGAAAAAGCCTCCAAGTCCTGAAAGGAGGACAAAACCAGGCCCCGGAGGACGCCAGACCCGACGTGGCCATTCCCCCCGCATGGCAGCCAGAACTCCCCCGAGGAAGAAACCTGGATTCCCTGGCCCTGGGGACCCAGGTGGGCACTGCACTCTCTGACGCAGGAGCAGGAGTCCCCAGGGCTCCCCGCAGCCCACGTTTTACGGATGAAGTCCCTAGGACAGGAAGCTCTGGCTTGAAGACCACCACAGCAGCATAGCAGAAATGATCTCCCAAGCCAGAGGACTGTCTAAAATGATCCTGTCACCAAACCATTTGTAAGTTTGCCTTATCATGTGTCTGCTTTAAAAAAAGAACTTTTTTTAAAAAAATGTGTTTTTAGTGAAAATCCAGAAGCATCTTAACCACAGATTCCCTTCTCATCGTAACCAAAGGACTCTCTAGGCAATGCAGGCGGCAGTGACACCCCCAGCCCGGTCCCCAGGTCCTGTTCATTGGCCCCAGTCACATGCTCTGGGTAACATCTGCCCCCATCACGGCAGATGAGGGTTTGTCCCTTGATCTCAAAGAAGAAAGGGATTATGAAGGTAGGGTGGGAACTGTCGTGTGCCACAGAAACAAAAGCTCTCATCTAAGCCCACCCCCGCCTGGTCTGCCTCACCAAAGAGCCCCCCCCAGGTTCTCAGGGAACAGCACGACACTCAAGGCCGACTCCGTGAACTTGAGTCACAGGGAAAGGGTGGGGACAGAGCCCAGATCCTGCAGAGCCCAGGAAGAAAAAACATTCTCACGGTGCCAGCAAGAGGGCAGTGCCTACTCAGCATCAGGCCACAGCAGTGCCAATGCACTGTGCAGGTGCCAGGGTGGCAGATGCGAGAGCAGTTGAGGCGCCTAAGGCAACAGGGGAGTCTAGGAACAGAAAGCCAGGGAAGGCTTCCTGGAGGAAGGGGCATCTGAGCAGAGACTGAAGGGAGGGGAGGAGCAGGCAGAACAGTGGAAGAGGAGAGCAGGCACGCCAGGTGGAGGGCACACAGGCCCAGCACCAGGCAGATTTCCGGAGTCTGAGAAGGCGTCAGGATCACGGAGGGCAGGTCAAAGGCGAGGCTGCAGGCACCGAGAGGGCGCATCACGGACCTGCGGGCTCCTGCGCCATCCCTCCTGCAAGGAAGCATTGTCTCTGCAGGGCAATGTCACAGAGGCTTCGAGCCCACTGAGGGCTCCAGAGAGGCCCTGGTGCAGAGAGGATGTGAGCTGGGCCCGGGACCCCGGCCAAGGTGGCCCGGATGCCACACTTGGGCTCCAGATGCCCTCCATGGCTCCAAATGAAGCCTACATGATCTCAGGGACATTTCCAGGGTGGCCCAGGCAAGACCTTAACCATGCCTCCTCCTGTGTTGCCTTTAGGCAGACGGGAAGAGAAGGGGGGAGGTTCTGGCTCTGGAGCACCGTCCGGACCCCCTGAGCGACAGCAGAGCATGCGGCGCTGAGACATTCTAACCGAGTGGTCCCTGGAATGGCCGGCTATTTGGCTGCTGCCTGGGGATGGCCACACCTCTTCAAGGCCAGGCAGCAAACGTCCTTCCAGGGCAGTCTTACATGCACCCTGGCTGATGTTGGCGGATGAGGCAGCCGCCACAGTGAACACAGGACCAAAGAGGGACCCGCCAACGCTCTGCTCACACTTGTTTCTCTCTACCAAGGCAGCCAAGCACTAACAGCCACTAGAAGTTCCAAACCATATTCCAGGAAGATGTCAAAATCCTGTCCATCTCCATGTGTCACCTGAGTGTACGCCCAGCTGAGAGCAGCAGGCTGATGCTGTGCAATGGGGAGGCTGGCAGCCGGGAAGAGCCCCACCTCTCTTACGTGCACCACAGGCCCACTGAGGCCCTCACAAACCGCCGCAGGGGATGGGAGGGGCTTGGTGGAGAGGTTCCAGGAGCCAGCCTTGGGCAGGGAGGTGGGCAGAGACAGGAGGAAAAGAGGGTCTCGGTCCCCAGAGAACACGGAGAGGGCAGTGCAGAGTCAGAGTGAAGACACCACAGGAGGGCCAGGGTGACACCTGAGTCTCCTGACACCAAGCCCACTTCACACCAGGCACCCCAGCAGGGACGGGCACTGCCCTTGATAGAGAGTAGCTGGGTCCCTGGGCAGATGGGGGAAGCGCATGCCAACTGCCACAGCACAGCAGCTTAGCCCAGCCCCAGCCTGGGCCAGAGGACTCAGGTGGCGGGGTAGCACTTAGCAGGTGGACCTCGGTGCAGCTCGGCCCTGCCAGCACAAAGCCAAGATTACCTTGGCCTCCTGAGGAAGCTCGTTAAAAAAGCAATCTACCTAGTGCCTGCAACAGAAATGAAGGGAGTGGAGGCGGAGAAGAGGGACTCGGGGGGCAGGATGCTGTCACCTGCCTGGTAGCACAACCCACTTCCAGAGTGGGCGGCAGAGGGGGCATCCTGAAGGCCCTGGAAGCCCCTCCCAACCCTGCCATATTCTGCTGAGATAGCAGTTTCCAGGCTGGCAGCCCACCTCCGCGAGAGGCATCTGTGTTTTCCGTTCTTGCTCCACACATGCTCCCTGGGCAGGGGGAGCCGGGCCGCCCCAGTGCAGCACCTGGCGCCCCATCAGCCCCACGTGGTCCTCCCACTCTCATGGACAAACTCCAGAGACAGGAGGCCAAGGCCCTTCACCGTGGGGACCCACAGGCACACAGGGCTGCAGGGAGAGTGTCCTGGTTGCAATCTAGGGCTGAGGTGGCCTCTGCCGAGCAGGCTGGCTTCAAAGGCTCCGGCTTCTTGGCAGCCTGAAGCTTCCACACACTCCTCTTAGGCTGCCGATCCAAGTCCCTCTGGCAAAGGGGGTGGCCCCTACCCTCTTACCCGCCACAGGCAGGGAGGCGCCTGTTGGTATTGGTCAGTGACCAATTCTGGAAGCCTACTGCTCCGGCTGGCAGAAAGGCGGTGGGGGCATGGCGGCAGTCCCAGGCACAGCTCAGTCTAGCATAGAGCGGCTGGACCGGGGCTGGGGGGCCCTGCAGCAGGAACGTGCATCTGTGCAAAGCAGACCAAGTGCTGGGCCGGAAGTAATCCTTCATGGGCCCTAGACAGGCAGTTCTGTGACCACCAAGTGTAAAATGTGGCCGTAAGGGGCTCAGAACATCACCTCCCAGGCTGAGAGCTGCTGTGCGTGCGTGTGCATGCGTGTGTGTGTGTGTGTGTGTGTATATACAGTGGGGGGTGGGGGGAGAAAGGAAAGTGGGAAGATGCTCCTCCAACTCTAGGACCCCCATTTCCTGACAGTCTGAGAAAGACCAGAGCAAGGACTGAGGGCTGCGCAGGGGAGCAGTGACTTGGACTCTGCTCAGCTCCAGGCTGGCCGGACCTTCCAGGCTCCCCAAGTACACCTGAGAGCTTGCAGCCTCTGGACCCAAGAGCGCCAGCCAACAGGCCCACAGCCACCCAGCCTCCTATCACCAGCCTGTCTGCAAACTCAACCCTAAGGCAAATTTGGAAGAGAAACAAAAGGCAGACAAGAAGCCCTGCTCCTGGCCCTTCCCAGCCCAGACTTTGGGGAGGAAGGACCCGAATAACCCAACTTTAACTGCTGGAAACCCAGCAGCATCCCAGGTTCCCCTACAAAAGGCTTCCCAGGAGAGCTGCCCCGGCACCCCTCCCATGCCCTGTGTCCCCACGCAGCTCAGCTCTGTGCTCCCCAACTCCCGCAGACATGGGGCTGGGGGACGCCAAGAAAGAGGTGTGGCAGCACAGGTTCCCTGGACCAGCTCAGCTACCCCTATCCTGGCCCGTGGCTTCCTGGGGAAGGTGGTCCCCCATCGGCTGGCTTTTGTTCCTCTCTTCAGGCAAGCTTGTGCCTGGAAGAATTTGGCTGGAAGGCCCCACTGGGAGGACAGGCGGTACTACCTCTTCCCCGCCCCCAGCCCCAGGTCAACAGGGCCTTTGTTCTACCTGCACACACCGGCAGGCAGGCGGGCAGAGCCAGCCCCCTTCCCTGGCAGCTCCCCCACCCTCTGAAGGCAGGCACTCCAGGCACAGGGGCGGCACCTCACTACTCTCCCTTGCACTTTTGGGACCACAGCACCGAAGCGGCACGGGGAAGCCAACACTCCAGGTGGGCCACGCACACACCCAGAAGCCCGCGTCCCCAAGTCCGGCGGGCCAGACGTCACGGCGCACAGCAGGTAAGGTGGCCCGAGGGCAGCGGGCGGGGACCCTGGAGAAAACCCGGGCGCTGTGCAGCCAAGCCGGCAGTGGGGCAGTACCATGCAAGGAAAAGAGGGTGAGAGAGAGGTCAGAAAGCGCGGTGACAGCCGGCCAAACCAGAGAAGCTGGGAGCCTCGGGCGCCCGGCAGGTCGGGGGGGTGGCGGCGAGTGGGGGCCCCCAAGAGGGCAGAAGCGGGTGGGGAAGGCAGGGCCGACCCAGTACTGCCCGGCGGGCACACGGCCCGGCCTCGGGGGCGCAGCTGCGCGAGGATCCCGCCGCCCCGGCGCTCACCTGGGCGTGCGCAGCGCGGCAGAGTCGCGGCGGTCCAGCACGCCGGGCACGCAGTTGGTGAGCTCGGTCCAGTCGGCGTGCAGCCCGCAGCTCCAGCCGGTGGAGAAGCGGGAGAAGAGCCAAGTCTCGCGGCGGTTGGGCCGGTAGCAGGTGCACTTCTTCTGGCCGGGCCGGCAGTCGCAGGGCACCTCGAGGCGTACGTTCTGCACGAGGTGGCGGCCGAAGGTGGTGCCGCCCGTCTTCTGGATGTGCAGGAAGACGATCACGTCGTCGCCCTTCATGTCGAAGCGCAGCGAGCGCTCCAGCTCGCGGACCGGGAAGTAGTACTTCTTCTCGTAGTGGGGATCGGGCGTGGGGAACAGGTCCAGGTCGTCGGGCGGCGCGCGGCCGCCGGGCGCGCCCAGGCTCAGTCCCGGGCCCGCGTACTGGTACAAGATGAGCATGAAGCACACCGAGCCCGCCACCACCAGCACGAACTTGCTGGCGCGCTCAACCATGGTCCTGCCGCCGGCGCGCCGCCGCCGCATGTGTCACCATCGCCGGGGCCCGGGCGCGGGGCGCGGGGCCTGGGAGGGCGTGGGGCGCGGGCGCAGCTGCCTCCGCCGCCACCCGCGCTCCGGCCCGGCCCGGCTACTCGGCGCCCAGGCCGCCCGCAGCGGCTCGGGCCCCGACCCTCCGCGGCGCCATGGCTGCTCCTCGCCCGGCCCCAGCTGCCCGGGCCCGACGCCTGACTCCGCTCCCGCTCGGCCCAGCTCCCGGCCCCGGCCCGCACGGCGCGCCCCGCGCCCCCAGCACCGGCAAGCTCCGCTTCGCTCCGCGCCGAGAACGCTCTGCGCCGCCCCGCGCGCCGCCGCGTCTCCGCAGTCCGCCGCCGCCCCGCCCCGGCCCGCCCCCGGCCCGCCCCCGTGGCGTCTCTTGACGTCGCCGCCCGCGCCGATCCTCGGCCCCGCCCCCGGAGTGCCGGGGGCCGCCGCGGGTGCTGGGCGCGGGACCAGGGTCTGCGGCGGTGGCAGGGCCGCTCGCGGGCGGGCAGCCGGGGACTGGGAGGTGATTCCGCCCGCAGGGGCGTGGGGGACCCACCAGCCGCGCGGAGCCCAGGCGTGGGAGGCTCTCCTGGCTGGGGCCGCGGCGGCTGGCGCCTCCGGAGCCTGGGTCCGTACCCCTCCTCCCCAAGTCCCGCCGCCCGCTTCCCTGCAGCCCGCGCGGGAGGAAAGGCCTTGACCTTGCCCTCCGGGGCGCTGAAGTGAGACGCCAGCCGACTGGGCTGCACTTCCAGGGACCAGGGCGGCGGGGGCCGCGCACCGCGGGAGCCGAGAGGGAAAGCCAGGCTTTCCGTTCCTGCCCGACCCCCTCACCCCCGCGGCTGGCTTTGGGACGGTGCCCCGCAGCCCGGCATTGAGAGATGTTGGGCTGTCTGCCGAGGCCTGCGGACCAGCTTTATGGCTCCCTCCTTGTTTGAAAGCAATTTCAGACCCGGTGCGTTTCCCCCCCCTCCATGTTTATGATACTCCAATGAAAGAGTTATAAAACATTGAGCCAGGTCTTAAGGATCGTGAGTGCCCACCAAAGGTTCTGGCGCTCGTGGGTCGGTGGGAGAGTCCAGCGGCCCGGGCCCATCCTGGCCTCGGAGGCCTCGCTCCCCTTTGGCTCACGTGTGGCCCCGGTGGTGCGGGTTCCTCGCTCGCCGCTGCCCAGCCTGGCAAGCACGCGGCCTTCGTGGGGCGGGGGTTCCCGCCAGGTACCCACTCACGCTGCCTGGGCTTTGGCAGTACTCGGAGGCTGCAGCCCGTCGGAAGCGCAGGAGCGGGGCTAGGACCTGTCGGGATCTCGCAGCTGCAGGGCCGGCCCCGGTGGGCCCTAGTGTGTTGGTTCGGGCCAGCGCGGCTCTGGGAGCGAGTCCGGCTGCCAGGCTGGGGTCCCAGTGTCCACATCAAGCGCTGCCGGGGACGGGGCAGGGGGGGGCCCTGCCTTCCGTTCTGTTAGGGGCTGGAAGCGATCATCGGGTGTCAATGATGCCTCAGCAAAGCTGTTAAACATAGACAGCATCACACCAGACAGCCCTCCCGGAAGCAAACACAGAGAGCTGGAAAAACCGACACCCCAAACCCAGCTGGGCGGGCGGCATGCATTTTCCAAAGGGACTGCAGGAATATCCGCTGTGGATGGCGGTGCAGTCCTCATCCCACACAGGTGGGGCCGCCCTGCAGTGTGGCTGGACCTGTCTGCTTCTGCCTGCAGCCCTTTAACACAGCCTGTGGCTGAGCCCTGGGGAGCCTTCCTGTATGGCCTAGGGGACCACAGCTGCCCCAGGTCCACCCTCGAGATGTTCTTACCCAGATAAGAATCCTCTACCAAGTGCTACATCATAATTAAGACTGCTTTTTTGGAGACCTACTGGGTGCCAGGCACTGTAGAGGTGTCATTTCCAATTCCATCAGCAAATCTTCGAGGGTAGGCTGTGATACCCATTTACAGAAGAGAAAACTGAGGTTCAAAGGGGTTAAGACCCTGGTTCCAGGGCCAACCCCTGTCACCCCGTGAGAGTCAGCAGAGCTGGAATCCTGATTCCTGCTGTGAGCCCCAGAACCCTGCCCTTCCCCACCTCTGCACTTGCCCCAGCTCCCCAGGCCAGGAGTGAGGGCAGTGAGAGCGTCTACAGGGGCCACTCCTCAGCGCCTGGTGACCGTCACTGCCACCAAGGAGGAATGTGGACCCAGAGTGTTCAAGGGAAAGCTGGAGCAGCTCCGAAGGCCAATGAAGCCATCGGTGCTTGGGCCATGGCCCCACCCTGTGATGATCTCACTGTCCCAAGGGGGAACTGAGGCCCAGGCAGGGAAGAAGTGCCCGTGATAAGGTCCCACCCTTGAATGGGAGCCAGAGCAGTCTGACCCATGGAGCAATATCTCCCCGAAGGAGCTATTTAATCAAACTTCATACCTGCCACACTGGCTGATGGGGAGCACCCACATTAGCCAGGAAGCCCTTTCTTTCTAGAATTCTCTTAAGAGGAGGGAGATCTGCCTGGTTCGCTACAGGACTTTGCTCAGTCTTCCACTTTGCTTGAAGCTCTGCGCATGCACCTGAGACCCCAAGGCTGTAGGTGAGTTTCTGGGGTCTGAAAGTCAAGTCACATGAGCCACCCATCAGTGGACACTTGAGCCGAGTGGAGGGCACCTCGAGCCCTCGTTGGCGGGGCAGCTTGCATCACGCTACTCCCCACCACTTCTTGCTACTCTCCGCGATGAGTCCTCAGTGTCATGTCTTGGAAAATGGACAGAAACACAGAGTCTGGTGCTGGCCTGGGATTCCAGGAGGTCAGCGGACACAGCCAGAGCCTCAGGAGGTGCGCTCTGCGCGCTGTTTCCTTTCTTCCCTGCGTGATCTCCTCGTTGGGCAAGGTTTGCCCCAGGCCCGAGAGGGCATATGAACTGTTTGCTAGGGGCAGCTTCTAGCCCTGACTGCTTGTGGAGTCCAGGGAAAAGCACTGGCAGCTCTTCTGCTCAGTGGCTTTGTCCCCTAAAGATCCATTTCACCAATTCTTTAATGTGTTATCTCTGACTCAATGGCAAAGAAAAGTAACAGAACACGGCTAGTGGCAGGCTGTGATGATCCCAGAAAAGGCATTAACGTTCAGCTTCAGGAGTGAAGCCTCTTTCCCGGCCCACCGTGCTGTCTCAGAGTCTGAGAACCACGAGATCAACCGCGGCGCCCCCTCCCGGCGCACAGTCCCGCGGGCAGCCGCGCGGGGGCAGCACGCGGCCCGGCCCCCGAGCGCCCGCGGTTGACTTTGCAAAATTGGGGGATTTTCCACACTTTCTTCCCCAGTCGTTGGTCCGGCGGCCGCCCATTGTTGTTTGCGAAGGGGTGGAGGAGGGCAGTTGCGTCTGTCCTCAGAGCCTCCCCTGGGGCCGGCCCTGCTGCCCACGCGGGGCGGGGAGAGGGGTCTTGTTTGGGGACAAACTTTTAGAGGGGACACCGGCTCGCGCGGACCCGCGGGGCCCGGCTCCGGCCCCGACCCCGACCCCGCGGCGGGCCTGGGGCGCCGGGCTGTGCGCCGTGGACGCCGCTTCCTCCAGGGTCGCCAACTCCCGTCCACAGCCGCCTCCTCCAGGGAGCCCCGTGGCCCCTTTGCCGCCCAGTGGCCCCCTGCCGGGCTCCTCCTCCAGCACCGGGGGTCGCCTGGGCTCCCACGCAGCCCGCAGACGCGGCGGGTCTTCCCAGGGCCCGAGGGGGCGCGCTCTGAGCGCTGCCCGGGGACAGCAGGGGTCCTGCGGTTCGGTGGAGGGCCACACTGGAAGGGCCACTCCCTTCCACGCCCTCCCAGGGCCTCCCCGTTCCCTGTGCGCTCTCTGCAGGATCTCCAGGCCCGCTTCAGTCCTTAGGGGAAGAGGGTGGGATAAACAGAGGAGGAGAACCTGAGCAATTCGGAGGGGCAGCGTGGTCCTGGGCTTGCCCACACGTCCTGCTGACCGGGTGACCTCCCCCTGGCTGGCCCCCTGCCCTCGCGTGTGACGTGGGGTTGTTGGCAGGTGGGGGGCTTGGCCTGCTGCCCGGCCGGGATTCTGAGTCTGTCCAGTGGAGCCCACCCTCCTCCCCAGGTAGAGGGGCTGTGGGCAGGCCAGGCAGGTTCTGCCAGCTTGGGAGGCAGGACAGGGGCCTGATAATGTTGCCCAAGGGCATCGTCCTGGTTCTTCTGCTTGAAACTTCCCAAGAGACATGTCTTTCGAGGGCCAGGGCGGAGGCGGACTCACAGCCTGGATGGGGTCGGGGGTGACTGCTGGCAGCTTCCAGTGGCCAGTGGGCCTCTTCCCAGATGGCTGTCATTCTCTACCCAAAGGGGTTTGGACCCAGCCGGGTCAGGGAGCCACCAGAGAGGGCACTGAGCAGCTTGAAAAGCTCCACTGGTGGGGATGTTCCCTGGGGGTGGGGCGGAGTGGATAGTGGCCCTCTTGAGGGTGAAATGGGCTAGTCCGAGAAAAGTCACTCGACCTTGGGGTGCTTGCTGCTCCCACCCCAGCTCCTGGAGCTACCAGGGGCCGGGGCATGGGTGGAAGAAGGCCTTGGTCCCAGGCCCTGATGTCCAGAAGGGGATGGTCAGTGCCCTCCAGGCAACCTTGCCTGACTGTCGGGGCTCAGGACCAGCTCCCGCTCCGCTTCGCTCTCCGTTGGCTGGACTGGCCACCCTGTCTGTGGAACTCACCTGGCGCCAGTGCCCTTCCTGGAGGATGATGGCTGGCCCCCATGCTCCTCATCACCAGGTCCTGCTCTTTTTACCTCCATTCATCGCCACTGCCATTAAAGAATCACCCTCCTGCTAGATTACAGTTGGCTTGACAAGTAGGTTGACTGTTCTGATGGAAGCTTCTCCTTGGTGGGCCCTGGGCCCTGGGTGGAGACACAGAGGTCAGACACAACAGTGGCTTTATGGAGAGGGCCCTGCCCCGCACTGTGGGGAGGGGGACTCATCTGTCCCTAGGCCAGGCCTTGGCACGGCAGTGGTAAACCTGGCTGGCCTTGGCTCTTCCTGGAAGCTCTCAGTGACCGTGTTTCTTTATGCACCAAATAGCAATGGTTCTTGCTGTTCGTTTCTCTCCCTGCCCTCCTTTAAGAAGGAGAGTTCATGGGGATTAGACACGCCGGGGGGGGGGGTGACCTCGGCCCCTGGTGGGAGGAGGCTGTGTCCCTCTCTGGGCCCAGGGCCTATCGGGCAGCAGCAACGTGTACTCTAACCTCACAGCATCCAGGGACAGGGTCACACGTCGGCAGGCGGCGCAGCAGGCGGTCCTCCTGGCTGAAGGCCTCGGCTGGTGACGAGTGCTGTGGTGCTGTTCAGGCCAGTAGACAAGAGGGGGCCCATTTCTGTCAGCAGACGGGATGCGGTGTGGCTCACACCTGCTGGGCTGGAGGCTGTGCTCCACCCAGGGCCTCAGGCCGTGTGTGATAACAATAAGCACCCTGCGGTCAAGGTGTGTGCGCTGAGCCCTTGTCAGGCCGCATCTCCTATAATCCAAGGCAGCTCTGTGGGCCTCTCTTTGTAGATGGGGAGGCTGAGCCCCAGGGAGATGATGCCGCTTGCCAAGGTCACAGAGCCAGTGGGTGCTCAGTTGAGCCCGCGAGGGTGGGAGAGGCCGCCCCTCCGGTAAGGGGGCTGGAGAAGGGAGTCCACACCATGGCCACGCCTGTCTGCACCGTTGCCACTGCCATGCTGTCTTGACCAGCCTTGGGCCGGTGAGGGCCTTCCGGCAAGTGTTTTGCCCTTGACTTTGGCTTTTGGGTGACTGGGGTTGGGACGCTCCTGCTACCCTCAGGTTGGTCCTTGGAGGGACCCCCTGGGCTGGGGGCCAAGGAGGAGGGTCTCCACCTCAGTTGTAGGAAAACAAAGTTAGGCATTATCATTAGGAGCAAAGGTGCTACGTTCACACCGCAGCTCTGTCTAACCAGCTGTGTGGCCTTCGGCAAGTTACTTAACCTCTCTGAGCCTTGGTTTCCTCATCTGTAAAGTGAGGATAATAATGGGACCTACTTCACAGGGTCATGGTAAGGAATAAGCAGGCAAACGCTTATTCCACAGCCCTGTCTAGGCCGAGGGCTAGGTATTCCTACTGTCGAGTTGTGGGAAGCACTGTATTAGCATCCATATATTCCAAACCAGCTACGCGGCTTCTCCCATGTGCCAGGCCCTCGTGTGCGCTGGCCTCCTCTGTGCATGATTGTCTTCGGTGCTCTCGGCTGCCCTATGGGCATAATTCCCTCATTTCTCAGGTCAGGGAGCTGAGGCTGAGCAGAGGATAGTGACTTGGCCAAGGGGACAGTGTCCCCTCCCTGGGGAGAGCCTTGGTTGAGGGTCCTCTCCACCTTCCCATTTCCCGAATGCCAGCCCTTGGGGAAGCCCAAGCCCTGGGCTCCTGGGTGGAGTCCAGCCCCCCGCCCGGCCTGGACCGCCTCCTGCTGCCGGGTGGGGTTGTCAGGTGCCCTGCTGCTGGGCTGTTCCTCCTGTCCTAGGGTCTCGACGAGCTCCCCTTCCTCTTCCCCCTTTCCACGCCCTCCTTTGACTCTATCTCTGGTGCCATTTCCAGGGTTTGTAGCTGAACTTAGAAGAGGGGAGCTGGAGAAATGGGTCTGTGCCTCCTTGTCCAGACCCGAACTCAATCACTGCTTTTTCTTTTTATCTGCTCCCATCTTCTTGAGAGCCCATCCCGCTGTGTGGCGGAGAAAACCTGTATTACTTCCATCCTGTAATCCCAGTCTGATCCGATAATTGTTAGACTCTATTTGATTTCTTAACTTTTGTTTACGAAGAGTTTAAATTCACACAAAGGTAAAGAGGGTAGCACAGTGAGCCAACTCCTGCCCTTCCCAGGCATCCACAGCTGGTGCTCGTGCCTGCCCCCGCTGCAAACTGCCCTCCCCAGTGGAGCACCGAAAGCCAACCCAGGACAACACGGGCCTTCCCCGCTGGTGCTGCCCTCTGCTCTCTATCTTCAGGTCACCCTCGGGCCCTCTCTCAAGGCTGCTTGGTCCCTACTCACACACCCCAAGAGAATGTGTGGTCTTCCGAGATCCGAATTCTTTGGGAGTCCCAGAGGGCCCCAAAGCAAGAGCACAGGGCGAGGTTCACAGGCAGTGACTGGCCACCGTGTGAGCTGGCCACTGTCCAGCTAGGGAGGTTGGTGGAGCCTGCTTGGCGTGCCATGGGCACAGGCACCAGGCCTGCAGCTGGCAGGACTCTGGGCTTTGCCACAACCCCTAGACCTGGCAGTCATGGAAAAAGCCCAGCCCTGGTGGGCCATGGGGGGCAAGCCTGCCCCTGCCCATACCTCAGTCGCACTCTACATCCCCATTTGAGGCACAAGAAGCCTCTGGGCTCTGTCTCTGCCGCAGACAAACCCAGGACCATTTGGGAGGGCAAACTCAGCCCCTCCGCTCCACCACGCCTACCCTGCTGGGCCTGCAGAGCAGCCTACACCCAGAGGCCCCTAAGGTCAGACAGAGCCCCTCACAGACACCGCTGTGTTCCAGGACATCTACTCCTGTCTTTTTTTTTTTTTTTTTTTTGAGACGGAGTCTCGCTCTGCCGCCCAGGCTGGAGTGCAGTGGCGCAATCTCGGCTCACTGCAAGCTCCGCCTCCCGGGTTCACGCCATTCTCCTGCCTCAGCCTCCCGAGTAGCTGGGACTACAGGCGCCCGCCACCTCACCTGGCTAGTTTTTTGTATTTTTTAGTAGAGACGGGGTTTCACTGTGTTAGCCAGGATGGTCTCGATCTCCTGACCTCTTGATCCGCCCGTCTCGGCCTCCCAAAGTGCTGGGATTACAGGCGTGAGCCACCGCGCCCGGCCTACTCCTGTCTTGAAATATCAAGAGATAAAAGATTTACAGAATCCTCATCTCAACAAAGTCTGTCTTTCAAGCCCATGGGCCAGGTACAAACTTAGAAAGCTTGGTTTTGGAATTCCGAAGCCGAGTGTTCATTCTTGAGAGTCCAGGCCACCCGAGGCAAAAGGATGCCTCCTGCAGAAGAGGGAGGTGGCAGGACCAGGAGATGCAAATGAGATGGGTGTGTTCACATATTGAAACAATGCGATCAAGTTGGACAGAACCGAACACACACACACCAATAAGAGCAAGCAGAACTGGGGAAATCTGAACAAGATTGCTGCCGTCTCCATGTTATAGCCTACCTAAAATACTGGCTGTATTTCCACAGGATGTTAGCCACTTGCCATTGGGGAAAACTGGTGAAGGAACTCAACTGCATGCAAACCCACAGTTATAATAAAAAGTTTAACGTGAAGAAAAGCACACCCGGCCAGGTGCAGTGGCTCCTGCCTGTAATCCCAGCACTTTGGGAGGCCGAGGCGGGCGGATCACCTGAGGTTGGGAGTTTGAGACCAGCCTGACCAACACAGAGAAACCCTGCCTCTACTAAAAATGCAAAATTATCCAGGCATGGTGGCACATTCCTGTAATCTCAGCTACTTCGGAAGCTGAGGTAGGAGAATTGCTTGAACCTGGGAGGCGGAGGTTGTGGTGAGTCAAAATTGCGCCATTGCGCTCCAGCCTGGGCAACAAGAGTGAAACTCCATCTCAAAAAAAAGAAAGAAAGAAAAGTACATTTGCGTCTGGAGTGAGTGGGCATCACGGAGCCAGTCTCCTGGCCCTGTGAGGTCCTACAGGGTGCACCCTGCTGTCCTGTGGGCCCTGCCCACCTGCCGTCTGGTCAGTACTCATCAAAGGCGGGTATGAATGATGGAGGAGCAGTCCTGTCCAGGCACCTGCTCTGTTCGCCCGAGACTCCCTGTGACTGCAACCCAGTGCTGGTCTGCTCCTTCTAGCCTTGGCCTGTGGGGCCTGGTCTGGCTTGCTGCCTCGGCTGGGACTGCTAGTGAGAGGGACAGTCCTGCTCCCAGGTTCAGGAAGGTGGCACAGGCCCAGTCCAAGCACCCTCTGACCACCCACTGCCATCTCTAGCCCTCTGGTCTTTATGCCCCTTTTACCAGGATTTTACTTCCCCAGCAGGGCTAGGCCCTGGGCAAAGAGAATCAGATGGAGAACTTTGAAATGCTGGCTCCAGGGCCAGCCAGAGTCTGTAGGGGGCCTCTTGTAGGGGGCCTGGGCACCAGGTTTGAAACGCTTGTGGGTGATTGTGACATGGAGCTAGGGCTGAGAACACCCATTCCACCTGCCCACCTGTCCCTGGAACAAGGGTGGTGGCTTGGGCCCGGCTCTATGCTGGGCTGGAATCTGTAGGAGCTAGTGGCCAAACCTCCTTCCAGGAGCTATCCTCAGGGGAGGAGAGTGGCTGTTTTATTCCTGCCCTGTGGGTGCATCACCTGCCCCCTTCAGACACACCCATTTTCCCCAGCAGCACCTGGGTGGGGCTGGGGCAGAGCGGAATAGCAAGCTGAAGCATATTCAGTTTCTGAAATTTTTAACAAGTGAATTTTTTTTTTGGTAATTATGTTATCAACTCTGGAAAACATTTAAACTATAGGAAAGAAGAAAACTGTTGTAAGAAAACAATGCCAGTCATCTATACTTTAATTATTTAGAATGAACTCCTAATCATGTTTTTATTTCTTTCTGGTCTTTTTTCTTTTGCATGTTCATGTCGCAGTTGAGAGCATGCCACATGTATGGTGTTGAATCCTGCTTTATTTTGCTTAATATTTTATCCCAAGCATTTTTGTAAATGACTAAGAATAACTTCATAAACATCATATTTGACTACTCAATATTTCCAATTTTGGACATACCATAATTTATGTCACCGTTTTCTTAGTGTTGGGCCTTTAGGCTTCTTTGGTATTTCACTTTTTTTGTTTCTGATTGTTTATTTTTTTCCTCATTTAAAAGAATGCTGTAATGAACCCTCTTATGCACATATTGTTGTCTGCATTTCAGGCTTTTTTGGATACTTTATTAAAGGAGAATTTGCTGGACCAAATGGGGGCTGTGGGGAGGAGTCATCTGAAGAGTCTTAATTTATAAGGCCAAGCTCCGTTCCAGGATGGTTCAAGTTTGACCTCCCATAAGCAGTAAATGGCAGTGCTGCCTCACCCCTCTTACAGCACAGAATATTGTCATTTCTTAAAATCTTTTTGAATTTGAAAGAGCAAAAAATTTAATTTTTTTCTTTTTTGAAACAGAGTCTCGTTCTGTCGCCCTGGCTAGAACGCAGTGGTGTAATCTTGACTCACTGCAACCTCTGCCTCCTGGGTTCAAGCAATTCTCTGCCTCAGCCTCCCGAGTAGCTGGGATTATAGACACCTGCCACCACGCCTTGCTAATTTTTTGTATTTTTAGTAGAGACGGGGTTTCATCATCTTGGCCACGCTGGTCTTGAACTTCTGACCTCGTGATCCACCCACCTCATCCTCCCAAAGTGCTGGGATTACAGGCATGAGCCACCGTGCCCAGCCAAATTTAAAAATGTTTAAAAGAGTTTTCTGTTGTAGAATTCATTTTCTCAGAATCCTAATCATGGCATTTGCAGTTACTAATGTTTGTGCCAGAATAAAGCATCCTAGAACGTGAGACTTATAATAAGCTGTTTCTCCCTCTGCCCCACCATGGGTCTACAAAAAGAGAGACAGCAAGAAGCGGTGGATTCTACTTCTCTTTTTTATAACTAAAAAAAAAAAAAAAATTGTCAACTAACTAATGTTCACTAATGACCATAAGATTAGGAGATTATGCCCATGCAGCTCAATCTTTCTTTCTTTCTTTCTTTTTTCTTTTTTCCTGTGACGGAGTCTTGCTCTGTCACCCAGGCTGAAATCTCGGCTCACTGCAACCCCCATCTTCTGGGTTCAAGCAGTTCTTCTGCCTCAGCCTTCCAAGTAGCTGCGATTACAGGCACATGCCACCACATCTGGCTAATTTTTGTATTTTTAGTAGAGATGGGGTTTTACCATGTTGGCCAGGTTGGTCTCAAACTCCTGACCTTGTGATCCACCTGCCTTGGCCTTCCAAAGTGCTGGGATTACAGGTGTGAGCCACCATGCCCAGCTGACTTACCTTTTAAAAACATTTTTTCCTATCATTTAAGAATGTCTCTTATTAGCAGTAGGTTAATGGACTTTGAAATAATGTTTCTAGATTATGTAAATAATATATGGTTCACTTCTTGGCCTTTTGGCTAAGATCAAGTGTAGTAAATAATACATGGTGATGGGAAGAAAATTAAGCACATCGTTTATTTAAAAGATAAAAATTACTACAATCTTACAACCCAGTTGACTCTATGATTAATATTTTGCTGTTTATGCTTCCAGACTTTTTCTGTATACACAAATGCATGTGAATAAACATTTTAGCAAAAGTAGAACAATAGTACACATTCTGTATAATCAATTTTTAATTTTTTTTTTTTGAGAGAGTCTGGCTCTGTTGCCCAGGCTGGAGTGCAATGGCGTGATCTTGGCTCACTGCAACCTCTGCCTCCCAGGTTTAAGTGATTCTCCTGCTTCAGCCTCCTGAGTACCTGGGATTATAGGCGTCCACTACCGCACCCAGCTACTTTTTGTATTTTTAATAGAGACAGGGTTTTGCCATGTTGGCCAGGCTGGTCTTGAACTCCTGACCTCAGGTGATCCACCCACCTTAGCTTCCCAAAGTGCTGGGATTACAGGAGTAAGCCACCACTCCTGGCCTTTACTTTTTAATTTTATAACACGTTGTGAACATCTTTCCTTGTCTAGATATGTACCAGTATATCACTGTTTGTTTTCTTTCTTTCTTTTTTTTTTTTTTGAGACTGAGTCTTTCTCTGTTGCCCAGGCTGGAGTGCAGTGGTGCAATCTCAGTTCATTGCAAGCTCCGCCTCCCGGGTTCAAGTGATTCTCCTGCCTCAGCCTCCCAAGTAGCTGGGACTACAGGCACATGCTACTATGCCCGTCTGATTTTTTTTTTTTTTTTTTTTGTAGTTCTAGTAGAGACAGGGTTTCACCATGTTAGCCAAGATAGTCTCCGTCTCTTGACCTCGTGATCTGCCCACTTTGGCCTCCCAGAGTGCTGGAATTATAGGCGTGAGCCACTGCGCCTGGCCCATTGTTCTTAATGGCTATATAGAATTCCATTTCATGACTTATACCACAATTTAAATAGTCACAGATGTTTAACATTTAGGTTGTTTCCAATTGTAAATTCCTGCTATAATGAACATTCTTGTATGTACATCTTTGTGCACTGGTTATTGCATCAGAATAAATTCAGGAAATTTGAATTTTGGAGTCAAAGAATGTGTGTGGTTTAAAGCTTTGTGTAAATAGTGTTGAGTTGTCCTTCAAAAGGGATTGCCAGTGAATATTTCCACCAGCAGTCTATGAGAGTCCTCGTTTCCAGGAATAACATAGCTCTGACTCCATTGTACGTGCTCGCCAACTCTCTCAGTTTCAGCCAGGACGACTTTCCTCCTGTTTCCTCAATGTGTCAGGTGTGTTCTCACCTCAGCAGCCTTTGCACGTGCTGATCCCTCTGCCTGAAATATGTTCCCCAGGACGTCCAAGTGACCACACCCTCACTTTCTTCAGGTGTCTGCTCAGATACCATTTTATCAGAATTGCCTCCCCTGTTCATCCTATGTGGAAGAATAAACACCTTTTTCTCTATTCTCCCCCACTCCCTTATTATTCCTTATCTTTCTTCCTAACACCTATCACCTTGTGTCTCTCCACACTAGAAGAGAAGGTCTTAAGGGCAGACACTGTCAATTCATTTCCGGAGTCCAGTGCCCAGGGATACATATGACTCTCTCATGTAGAATGTGCCCAGCAAATATTTATTGGAGTCAAATGCTCTCTCTCTCTCTCTCTCTCTCTCTCTCTATATATATATATATATATATATATATATATATTTTTTTTTTTTTTTCTTTTTCTTTTTGAAATGGAGTTTCACTCTTGTTGCCCAGGCTGGAGTGCAATGGCGCGATCTCGGCTCACTGCAACCTCCACGTCCCAGGTTCAAGCGATTCTCCTGCCTCAGCCTCCCAAGTAGCTGGGATTATAGGCACCCACTACCACACCCAGCTGATTTTTTGTATTTTCAGTAGAGACGGGGCTTCACTATTTTGGCCAGGCTGGTCTCAAATTCCTGACCTCAGGTGTTCCACCTACCTCGGCCTCCCAAAGTGCTGGGATTACAGGCGTGAGCCAACGCCCCCGGCCCCAAACAAATACTTATGGAATAAAGGATTATTCTCAAATTTCACTAGATCAATAAGTGAAAAATGGTATCTTACTGTGGTTTAAATTCACATCAATTTAATTGCTAATTAAAATGAATTATTTGCATTATTTTTGGCCATTTATTTTTCTCCTTTTGCAAATTACTCATTCATTTCCTCAGTTCATTTTCTATTGAGGTGTTTGTCTTTTTATTTTTTATTCTATTTATTTTTTGAGATGGAGTCTCACTCTGTCACCAGGCTGGAGTATAGTGGCACAATCTCGGCTCACTGCAACCTCTGCTTCCCAGCTTCAAGGGATTCTCCTGCCTTAGCTTCCTGAGTAGCTGGGACTACAGGCGCGTGCCACATCCGGCTAACTTTTGTATTTTTAGTAGAGCTGGGATTTCACCATGTTGGCCAGGATGGTCTCAATCTCTTGACCTCATGATCCACCAGCCTTGGCCTCCCAAAGTGCTGGGATTACAGGTGTGAGCCACTATGCCCAGCCTCTTTTTATTTTTAATAGTTCTTTAAATGTTAATGGTATTAACCCCCCATCTCTCATAGATTTTGGAAATAATTTCTCACAAATTTTCATTTACATTTTAATTCTTTTGTGTATTTTTGCCATATATAAGTTCTAGTTTTCTGTTTAGTCAAATCCATCAATTTGCTTTGTTTTCTTATCTTGGGGTCGTGTTTAGACAAGCTGTCGATACCTGAAGACTATATGAAGGCTGTCTTTATATTCTCTTAGTATCTTTAATGTATCTTTTTTTAATATTTAAAATTAAAATCTGTCTGGAATTTATTTTGTTGTAACATGTGAGATAGAGATAACTTTAAAAATTATGAGTCTATTTTCTCAATAACACTTATGAATTCATCCTAACAGTGAGAACAAGTAGATAAGCTGCAAAAGTCACAGTTTAAAAAACTCATCAGAGAGCTGAGGTTGTAAAGAAATGTAAATGACCTAAATTCCAGACAGCAGAATAGGCAGATGACTGCTTTTGTCCCCGGTACATTGGGGAGGGAAGGAAGAATATGCTATAGAGAAAGAGGAAACAGCCAACATTTTGATGAACATTTAGTGGTCACATGTGGCCTGGCAGACCACATGTGTGTCTTGTGCATCTTGAATACTCCCATTAGTATCTTAAGACACCTAATCACATAATGAGTCTGAACCCACCTGCCAACTGAAGCTGCACTGAAGTCAAAACCTAACTCAACCCTCCACAGTAGTGGCTTGATAAAAGAAAGGGAATGCCCTGTATGGGTATGAACATCATTAACTTTAGTCTCAACTATTATTTTACAGACAAAGTCTGATTTAAAAAAATGACCAGGCACACACACAAAAAACCAAAATGTGCCCATGGTCAAGAGGAAAAATCAATAATCAATAGAATCAGATCAGAGATGGCCCAGATGTTGGAATTATCAGACAGACATGTTAATATAGCTATAAAACATATGTTAAATGATCCATCCAAAAAGATAGACAGCATGTGTAAGTATATGGGATTATTTCAACAGAGATATGAAACTACAACAAAGAACCAAATGCAAATTTTGGAAATGGAAAATATTAGAAATGCAAAATCTGCTGAGCTCCTCAGGGAACAACAGAGGGAACAACCAATCAGTGAATTTGAAGACAGGTTAAGAGAAATTATTCAAACTGAAGCACAAAGAGAAAAGTATATAACAAAACAGAAGGGATCTCTGGGAGGATACCAGATGGTCCAATATATGTGTAAGTGGAGTACCAGAAAGGACAGGTGAGAGGATGGAGCAGAAGATATATTTAGCAGAAATAATACTGGAGAATTGAACAAGATTGATGAAGGAAATCTACAGATCGAAGACTCGGTGAATTTCAAATGGGGTAAACACAAATAAAACCACACCTAGGTACATCATATTCAAACGGTTAAAAGCCATGGATAAAGATAAATTTTTGTTTTGTTTTGTTTTGTTTTTTGAGATGTAGTCTCACCCTGTTGCCCGGCTGGAGTGCAGTGGCGTGATCTCGGCTCACTGCAACCTCTGCCTCCTGGGTTCAAGCGATTCTTGTGCCTCAGCCTCCTGAGTAGCTGGGATTACAGGGATGCACCACCACACCCAGCTAATTTTTTGTATTTTTAGTAGAGACAGGGTTTCACCATGTTGTCCAGGATGGTCTCGATCTCCTGACCTCATGATCCGCCCACCTTGGCCTCCCAAAGTGCTGGGATTACAGGCGAGAGCCACCATGCCCTGCCAAGATAAAAATTTTAAAATCAGCTAGAGAGAAAAAACACATTATACACAGAGGAACGATGATAAGAATCAATTTTCATTGATTATGTTTATTAGAATCAATGGAGGGCAGATGACAATGGGACAATATTAAATTTTGAATGAAAAAATAAAAGACAAAAACCCTTTCCAGCAAGAAACATATATCCAGAAAAAAGTGTCTTTAAATAAAGAAAAATACAAATTTTCAAACAAAGACTGAGAGAATTCATCACAAGCAGATCTACCCTTCAAGAAATGCTAAAAGAAGGTCTTCAAGCTGCAGAATAATGATGCCAGATGAAATCCCAGATCTGCAGGAAGGTACGAAGAGTATTAGAAAGATGTATGTATACCTCTAGACCTGTGTCTACTTATAAATGTTGACCAAAGCAAAAACAATAACAAGGAATTGTGGGATTTATAGAATAAATAAAAATAAAATATGTGAAAACAAAAGCACAAGACAGGAGGGGGTAAATGAAACATATTGCTCTAATATTTTAGGGGAAAATAGACAAATCCTTGACCATAGTTGTACATTTTAACACCACTCTCTGAGTAACAGAATTAGCAGACAAAACCAGTCAAATGTTTTATAAAATGTGCCTTTTAATCTCTAGAGCAAGCCCATCCACCCATGGCCACATGGATCCCAGGATGACTTTGAATGCAGCCCGACACAAATTTGTAAACTTTCTTAAAACCTTATGAGATTTTTGGTTTTTTCTTTTGAGACAGAGTCGCGCTATGTCACCCAGGCTGGAGTGCAGTGGCCGCTCTCTTGGCTCACTGCAACCTCTGCCTCCCAGGCTCAAGTGGTTCACCTGCCTCCCTCCGGAGTAGCTGGGATTACAGGCAAGCGGCACCAAGCTCAGCTAATTTTTGTATTTTTAGTAGAGACGGGGTTTCACCATGTTGGCCAGGCTGGTCTTAAACTCCTGGCCTCAAGTGATCTGCCCACCTCGGCTTCCTAAAGTGCTGGGATTACAGGCGTGAGCCACTGTGCCCGCCACATTAGATTTTTGTGCAATTTTTTTTTTTTTTTTGCTCATCAGCTAAAATGTTAGTATTAGTGTATTTTATATTTAGCCCAAGGCAATTCTTCTTCTCCCAATGTGGCCCAGAGAAGACAGAAGATTGGACACCCCTGCGTAGAGCAACTAAAGTAAACCTCACTTAATGTTATCAGTAGGTTCTTGGAAAATGTGCCTGAGTAAAATGACATATAATAAAACCATTCTTTTCATCATTATAATGAAATAATGTTGAACACAACGACATTATTTGAGAACCTGCTGTACATTGTTTCACTTAAAGTCAGTTTCCAAGAACCTATTGATGACATTAAGTGAGAGCTTACTTTACTAAAAAACAATGTGAAGAGTTATATCTAAAAGTTCAATAGATGACATTAAAACACACACAAAAAATACTTGATTGACCCCTAAAAACGTCAAGGAAAGTGGAGCAGAGGCACAAAACAAAACACAACAAATGTGACAAATGGAAAACATACCAAGATGGTAGACTCAAACCAAAGCATAATAGTTACTACATTTGGTGTAAACAGAAAGACTCTCCAATTAAAATGCGGAGACTGCCAGGCTGGATAAAGAAGCAAGATCCAACTGTACGTTGTTTATATAATAAGGAACAACTTAAATACAAAGACAGGTTGAATGTAAAAGGGTGGAACAAGATATGCCATGAAAACCCTAACCACAAGAAAGCTGGGGTGGCTATATCACTATCAGAAGAGGTAGCCTTCTAGATAAAGATATAAACGCCAAAAGGGACATTTCAGAAATATAAAAGGGAAATTCATGAAGCCATAAAAATCCTAATTATGTATTCAGCTAATAACAGAGCCCCAAAATACATGAAGCAAAAGCTGACAGAATTAAAGGGGAAAATGACAAATCCTTTATCATACTTAGTCACTTTAACACCACTCTCTGAGTAACTGATCGGATGAGCAGACAAAACCAGTAAGGTTACAGAATATTTGAATGACATCATCAAAACGACTTTGACATTTTGAACACTATATCCAACAATAGTAGAATACTTGTTCTTTTTGAGTGCACATGGAGCATTCATTGAGAAATGAAATGATGTTCGGCTGGGCGCAGTGGCTCACGCCTGTAATCCCAGCACTTTGGGAGGCCAAGGCGGGTGGATAACCTGAGGTCAGGAGTTCAAGACCAGCCTGGCCAACATAGTGAAACCCTGTCTCTACAGAGGTTGAAGCAGGAGAATTGCTTGAACATGGGAAGCAGAGGTTGCAGTGAACTGAGATTGAACAATTGCACTCCAGCCTGGGTGACAAGAGTGAAACTCCATCTCAAAAAAAAAAAAAAAAAAAAAAAAAAAAGAAATGATGTTGAACAAAATGACATTATTGGAGAACCTACTGTACATCGTTTCACTTAAAGTCACAGTTTCCAAAAACCTACTGAAGACATTAAGTGAGAGCTTACTGTACTAAAAAGCAATGTGAAGAGTTATATCTAAAAGTTCAATAGATGACATTAAAACACACAAAAAATGCTTGATTGACCCCTAAAAAATGTAAAGATGCCACAAAATAACAGAGAATCTGTTCTCTGACCACAACATTACTAAGAACAGAAATCAATGACAAAAGGTTATCTAGAAAATTCGTAAATATTTGGAAATTAAACAATATACTTCTAAATAACCTATGGGTCAATAGGAAATCATAAAATAACTTAGCAAATATTTTCACCTGAATAATAATGAAAAGATACTATATTAAAATTTGTGACTGGGAATGGTTGCCCCCAGCACTTTGGGAGGCCAAGGTGGGCAGATCACTTGAGCCCAGGAGTTCAATACCAGGCTAGGCAACATGGCAAGACCCTGTCTCTATAAAAACACAAAAATTAGCCAGGTATGGTGGTATGTGCCTATAGTCCTAGCCACTTGGGAGGCAGAGGTGGGAGGATCACCTGAGCCTGGGAGGTCGAGCTTGCAGTGAGCCAAAATTGCTCCCCTGAACTCCAGCCTGGGCAACAGAGTGAGACATTATCTCAGAAAAAAAAAAAAAAAAAATTGAGATGCAGCTAAAGCAGTCTTTAGAGGAAACTTTATAGCTTTAAACACTTATATAAGGGAAAAAAAGGTTCAAATTCACTGATCTAAACTACATTGAGAAGCTAAAAAAACAAGAGTACATGAAACCCAAGGTAGAAAAGAGAGTGAAAAGTAATGAACTAGAAAACAGTAGAGAAAAACATATTAAACCAATAGCTGCTTCTTTGAAAATATTTTTTAAAATGCCCTAGAAACACTAATAAAGAAAAATAGAGGCCGGGTGCGGTGGCTCAAGCCTGTAATCCCAGCACTTTGGGAGGCCGAGACGGGTGGATCACGAGGTCAGGAGATGGAGACCATCCTGGCTAACATGGTGAAACCCCGTCTCTACTAAAAAATACAAAAAACTAGTCGGGCGAGGTGGAGGGCGCTTGTAGTCCCAGCTACTCGGGAGGCTGAGGCAGGAGAATGGCGTGAACCTGGGAGGCGGAGCTTGCAGTGAGCTGAGATCTGGCCACTGCACTCCAGCCTGGGCGACAGAGCGAGACTCCGTCTCAAAAAAAAAAAAAAAAAAAAAAGAAAAATAGAAAAAAAAAATAAATTATCAATATCAGGAATTAAAGACAGGCCACCACTTCAGATTATATAGACATTAAAGTGATAATGAGGGGATATTATGGATGACTTCGTGACAGTAAGTTCAACAACTTTGATGAAATCAACAAATTTCTTGAAAATTGCAAATTACCAAAACTTACACAAGAATAGAAAGTCTAAATAGCCCTATGTCTATCGAAGACATTAAACTTATAATAAAAAATCTTTTTACAAAAAATCTTCGGGCTCAAATGGCTTCTCCAGAAAATTCTATCAAATTTCTAAGGAAGGAATAATACCACAAAATAATCCTACAAAACTCTGGAGGAAACAGAGGAGGAGGGAATACTTCTCAATTTGTTTTAGGAAGTCAGCATAATCCTGATATGAAAACCTGACAAGAAAATTACAGACTAATATCCCTTAATAACATATTTGCAAAAATTCTTAATAAAATATTAGCCAATTGAGTCCAGCAATACATAGAAACAATAGTATATAATGACCAAGTGCGATTTATCCCAGGCATAATGAATTACATTGATTTCTATTGGAGTAGTACATGAACAGAAAAAGCATCTGATAAAATTCAAACACGTATATGATTAAACACTTTCAACTAACTAGAAATAAAAAGGAACTTCTTCGATCTGATAAAGATGGTATCCAAAAACCTACAAAAGTGAGATTAAAAATACTTTTAAAAATAGCATTAAAACCCACCAAATACCTAGGAATATGTCTGAAGAAAGATGCACAGGACCTCCATGCTGGCCACTGCACAAACATTTGAGAGAAATGAAATAACACCTATGTTAATGAAGAAATGTACCATGATCATAGATTAGAGTTCTTGGATATTGAAAAGAGGTTGATTTTCTCCAAATTGGTTTGTAGATTCAACACAATTTCAAGAAAAAATGTCAGCAGTCTTTTTGAAGAAAGCTGATTTTAAGTTTTTAAAAGTGGAGAACTTACACTAACTGCTTTTCAGACTTCCTGTAAGGCTACAGTAATCAAGATGGTATCATACTGACATAAGGATAGACAAATGGATCCATGGAACAGAACAGAGAGGCAATAAACCTCCACAATATGGTTAATTGATTTTTCAACAAGGAATCAAATGAATTCAAAGCAGAAAAGAAAACCTTTTAAACAAATGGTGCTAAAACAAACTGGATATTTATATAAAAAATAAACTTAATCCCCATGGAAAATAATTTAACCTAAATTGTAAACTTGACCTAAAATGTAAACTTAGAACCCTGAATGTTTTAGAAAAAAAATATAGCAAGATATTTGCAAATTTGGGGAATACAAAGACACCAACCAAATTAGCACAAAAATCTTTAACTATAAATAAAAAAATAAGAATTGGACATCATCAAGATGAACATTTCTACTCATCAAAAGATACAAATAAGAAAATGAACAAGTAAGCCACAGATGAGGAAATATTCACAGTGATAAAGAATCCATATTCATAATATGGAAAGAATTACTAAAAATAATAAAAAGGCAGACAGCCCAGTTAAAATGGTAATAAGACTCATAGACACTTTACAATGCAAGATATGTAAATGGCCAATAAACACATGAAAAGATGTTCAACATTGTTTGTTATCAGGCAAAAGCAAGTGAAAATCATGATGAATTCCCGTTGTACAAATATTAGAATGACTAAAAGTAAAATAACTGACGATATCAGATATCGGTGAGAGTGTGGAGGAACTGGAACTCATACTTTGTTGGTGGGCATGTAAAATGGGACAGTAACTTTGGAGGACTCTCTAACAGTTTCTTATAAAGCTAAAATATACACCTACCCATGACCCAGCAATTCGACTTCTAGGTATTCACCCAGGAGTCCTTAAAAAGATCTGTACATGAATGTGCATTGCACCTTTATTCACATAATCATATGCTAAAAACATCTCAGATCCATCCGTAGGTGAATGAATTACACAGTTTTTGATACAGTCAAACAATGGCATACTACTTAGCAATAAAACAGAATCACTTATTGATACGCACAGCTATGTGGTTGAATCACAAAATTATTATGCTGTGTGAAAGAAACCAGACACCAAAGAGTTCAAACAGTATGTTTCCAATTATATAAATTTTTAGGACAAGCAAAACTAATCTCTGGTGATAGAAATCAGAACAGCGGTTGATTCTGGATGTGTGTGGGGTATCGACAGCAAAAGAACATGACGGAAGTTTCTGGGTGATAGACATATTCTAGATCTTGATTTGGCTGTTTGCAACTGTCACAATTCATTGAACTGCACAGTAAAGATCTACATATTTTGTTGTATGTAAATTGTACATCAATTTATACATACAAATGAAAAAGAACAGTAGTATGGAGGGAAATTTATATCTAAATATTTATTTTTATTACTATTATAAATATAATACTTTTTTCTATTACCTTTTCTCACTTGTCCAAGCAATTTTATAGTCAAAGTCTGTCAAACTTTTAATAAATAATTCCCTTCAAATTTCCTTGATATCAAAATTTGATAAAGTCAGACACAAAACTGTGGACCAGGTTCATTTTTGAAAATAAATGTAAAAACGCGAAATAGTAGAAAATTAAATTGGATAACATTACACCATGACAAACCAGGATTTATTCCGGGAATAGCAGGAGGAAAAGCATGTGATTATTTGAAAATATGCAAGAAAAGCTTTGGAAAAGGCTGTGACACAGGACAGGACAGAGGTTCGCCGGACAAGTTGAGGCTGAGTGTCACACTGTGTGGGGATGTTGGCGCCTCAGGGAAGAGCCTCTCTGTGCCCCTGACCTCCCCGTGCACTATAGAGAGCACGGCCAGTGCATCCCAGATGCCCACGAGGCACTGATGGGGTAGAGGAATGAAGTCAGCAATCAGTCTCATTGGGGCCACCAGACACATGTGACCTCTGCAGCCTGTCCACCCACAAACTCCTCTACACAGCCACATACTCCCTTGTACCTTTCTTTTTAAAAACTCTCCTGGTGGCCGGACGTGGTTGCTCACACCTGTAATCCTAGCACTCTGGCAGGCCGAGGTGGGTGGATCTCCTGAGGTCAGGAGTTCGAGACCAGCCTGGCCAGCACGGTGAAACCCTGTCTCTATTAAAAATACAAAAATTAACTGGGCGTGGTGGCGTGTGCCTGTAATTCCAGTTACTCAGGAGGTGGAGGCAGGAGAATTGCTTGAACCAGGTGTGGGGGTGGAGTTTGCAGTGAGCTGAGATCGTGCTACTGCATTCCAACCTGGGCAACAAGAGTGAAACTCTGCCTTAAAAAAATAATAACAATCAAAAATAAAAAATAAAAACTCTCCTAGCAACAGCCAACAGTGCTTGAACTCTTGCTCTGGGCCAGGTCCTGCTGCCAGGGTTTTGTGTGGTTCAGCGCATGAAATCCACAGAGCCGCCTGCCCGGGGTGCTGTCCGTCTCCCGACCCCTGGCCGTTGGGAAGTGGGGGTAATGTTTTTAGGGTGACGGATGTTGTGGTCACCCACTTGGCTGCTTCCTTTTCACTGGCTGGAGGCATTTGATGGCAACACCACTGTGCTAGGCAAGAATTCCTGGGAGCACGCTGCTTGGAGGAACACTGGGAAAGCCTCCAAGTACTTCAGATGGAGACATGGGAGGGAAGGGAGAGGAGGGGGGAATGAGCATTGACGACACCAGCCTGGGCGGCTGCGCTGGGCAGTCCTAGGCGCATTTGCTGATACTGTCCTCACAGCAGCTCACTAAGGTGGCGCTTCTGTTTTCCTGTTTCCAGAGTCCCCCGAGTGATGGGCCCATGCACGGCTGGTGACCAGAGTGTTTTTGCAAGGTGTTGGTCTGGGACCGTCTGGTCTGCGGTGGCTTTGTGCGAGGATTTGGGCTGCCGACGGTTGAAGACCTTGGTATGAGGGGAGTCACGGGGAAGTGGGTGACTGCTGCTGCCCCCTTGGGGCCCTCTGCCCAGCCCCAGGGCTGGCTGCAAGTGAGCACCAGGGTTCAGGGCTCAGTATGCGTGGGACCACTCACCCAGGCCTGTATGCCCCTCTGCACCCTCTGCTGGGACAGAGCCCAGAGGCAGCAGGGACACAAGCTTCCAGTGTCCAAGAGGGCCCCGCCTGCTCTCTGCTGACAGGGAAGACAGCAACCTGGTTTGACGTTGGCCCACCCCTTATAGCTGTGTGACCTTGAACAAATCACTCAACCTCTACCTGCCTCTGTTTCCCCCTTGGCAGTCAAGGATAACAATAATTGTGCTAGCTAACACTTTTTGAGCTTTGCATGCCCAGGTCATGTGGTAAGGAGTTACTCCTCCACTACTTTACATATAAGGAAACAGAGGCTCAGAGAAGTCAGGTGCCCTGGCCAAGGTTACCCAGCCAAGCCACGCCAGAGCCGTCTGTGCTCCTTGTGCTGCATTAACTGAGAGCCCATCTGCAGGGTGGGTGGGAGTGCAGGGAGGAGAACAGGCTCCACGGAAAGAAGGGCAGGCTGCCTAGGAAGAGAGGGGTGGGCATGGATGCAGATGCTCTTATTCCACCTTCCATTCTCTTTTGTTTTTTTTTTTTTTTTTTTTTTTTTTTTTGAGATGGAGTCTTGCTCTGTGGCCCAGGCTGGAGTGCTGTGGCGTGATCTTGGGTCACTGCACTCTCCGCCTCGCAGGTTCAAGCAATTCTCCCGCCTCAGCCTCTCGAGTAGCTGGGACTACTGGCACCCACCCTTATGCCTACCTATTTTTGTAGAGACGGCCTTTCACCATGTTGGCCAAGCTGGTCTTGAACTCCTGACCTCAAGTGATCCGCCCACCTCGGCCTCCCAAAGTGCTGGGATTACAGGTGTGAGCCACCACGCCTGGCCCTCCCTCCATTTCCATGGCCGTCGGGGTCACTGCACCAAGCTGCTCTTCCCAGACCAAACCCTTGAGGCCTTTGCATGATTACCTGTGCACCTGAGGGCCATATCTGAGAGCCACTCCCACTCCAGGAAACAGCGGTCCCCGTTCACCCGACACAGGCCCCTCTGTCCTTGCCACTTCTGTTTCCCTCTGTTCACCCGTCCCAGCCTCCTTCTGGGGCTGCCTCTGCATCTCTCACTCCTCCCATGGTGGGCAGGGCTCCTCTGTGCCCACCAGCCCTGGAACCACTGCAATGGAAGAAAACCCCCAGCCTCCAAATTCCCTAGGCATCCAGACTTGTAGCCGTGGCCATAAGCAACTGGCTTTAATTGCTCCCAGTGGTGAGAAGTACATTCGATTCATCACTAAGGGGAGTATCATGAAACTTCATATTACAAATGGAAACCATAAGGATTTGGAATGTTGGTGGACTTCAACATGCAAATCTGCAAGTTGTCATGTCTTTCCTCACACAGGCTTTTAGCACTTTCAGCAAGTGAATTTTTCTCCTTGAACTTCATTTGCTCTGTCCTGCCTTTGACAGAGTTTGTTCTGTGCTTTGTAAAAAAGATACACCTCCGTTTAGTGACCCAACGGCTCATGGTTTAATTCCGGGCAGGTTTCGTTCCCCTGTACACCTTGAAGTAGTCTTAGTTTCATAGTTAAATTCCATTAAGGTCTGTGGTCTGGCACAGGTTAGCATGGACAGCTCTTCCTACCACCAGAGATGCTGTGGGCCAGCTTGGGGAACTTTCTCATGGTGGTTTTTAATATCATCCCCAGAATCATCAAAACCTTGACTTAGACCCGCTTCTGGTAAAACTGGTGAGAAGTCTGAAGTCTGAACTCTTTTTTAAAAAAATGAAATCTTTTTTTTTTCTCCTTCCAGTTTATTTGTTTTTCTCTCTAGGACCAATTTACAGTCTATCAGCCGTGCGTGAGCACCTGTTTCACCACATATACAAACCCCTCCAAGACTATAAGGATATCATTAAGCTTTACATCACTGTCAGTTAGGTGGTAAACATAGTTTTGTACATACGTTGCGTTTTTGTTTCTCATGAGGTTCAATGTTTTACATGGGTAAGTTGTTAGAACATATTTCTTCAGGATGAGGCATTTGTCTCCTGGTGAGACGTCTTGGTCTAATGCTGACTCTGGGGACATGTGGCTGTTGACTGTGAGGGTGGCTATCTACATGTGGAGCGGAGGGGTCCTGGCCTTGGATCGAGGAGAACAAAGTCAACTTCTCACCTCACTTGTTTCTGACTTTTGTGACCTTGGACAAGTTTAACTTTTATCTCTCCCAGTCTTAGTTTTCTTGTCTGTAAGTGACAGCAGTGATGCTGTCTTAGTTGGCTTGGGCTCCCATAACAAAATACCGTAGATTGTGTGGTTGAAACAACAAAGTGTATTTTCTCACAGTTTTGGAGGCCGGAAGTCTCAGAGCAGGCTATGGCACGGCCGGGTTCTGGTGAGGGCCCCCTCGCTGGCTTGTAGAGTGCCCTACCTTCTCACTGTGAGCTCACATACCCTTTCCTCAGTATATGTGCAGAGCTCTCTCTCTTCCTCTTCTTTTTTCTAAATAAATTATATAATTTGGAAGACCAAGTGCAGAATCTTCCTCTTCTTATAAGGCCACCAATCCTATCCAATTAGGAACCCATCCTAATGACCTCATTTAACCTTAATTACCTCTTATAAGTCCTGTCTAGGAATAGAGTCATATTGGGGTTTATGGCTTCAATATATGAGTTTGGGGGGATGGGGAGACAATTCAGCCCATAGTAAACACTTTCTCAAAGAGTAGTTACAATGTTTGTAAGAGACGATGTAGGTAAAAGTAGTTTCAGTTGCATGCGGCTAAACGCAGTTTAGTATCCCTTCAGAATCCTCTGCAGAAGAGGCACCTGATAAATATTATTTATGTGGCCTTAATCTAAGGTGTTATTCTTTATATAGTGCCTTCCCATGGAATGATTGATATCATGTTTATCATTTTGCAGCACAGTTTATTTCTTATAGGGTCATGGCTAACAAGAAACATGGGAAAAATGACCCTCACTAATACAGTCATTAAAATCAGGAAATGTAATTTCAATTTTTTTTCTTTTTGGGGGCCTATTAGGTTAACAATGCTTTAAAAAATATATTGTAAATACAAGTGCTATAAGACAGGAATTTCCATATTATGTTGGGATTATAAACTGGCATGATCCTGAACAGCAATTTAGCAATGTGTATTTAAGAATCTTAGAAAATGTTTTTCACTTTTGATTTAGTATTTCCACTTCATGAAGTCTACCCTTAGGAAATAATATTTGAACAAAGATTTATGTACAAAGATGTGTGAGCTGCATGATCTATAATGCATAAAAATGGGAATCAATTGAAATAGTCAATAACAAATAACTACATAATTATCAATATATCCATAAATTATACATCCATAAAAAATGTTTCTAGGTATATTTATCTAAATATATATATATATATATCATATGACACCTAAATTTATTTTATATATGATACATGATGTGAGATATAGGTATATAGGAATATGAATGTATGATATACATCTAAAAAGAATAGGAGATACTAGGAGTTATTTTAATTTTGTCTTTATATTTCTCATTCCATAAATTTCTATGAAGAACATTTTAATAGTTTTATACGTAGAAAAAAACGAGCTAATTTTTTTTAGCCAGGTGTTCATTGGTCCTTCTTTGATTGTTCAAAATACCTCCGTTTATCTTCTTCTAGCATCACTCATTTTCATTGGTTTATTTGCAAGATGAAACAGTGTCCAGCACTGACGACTCCTGGAAAAGATATACCTAAAAGCTGTTGTCTCCCCTTGGAAAGTTTACTTGGAGCTGGTGTACTTGGTGCCCTCCGACACGGTGTGCTTGGCCAGGTCTCCGGGCAGCAGCAGGCACAGGGCCGTCTGGATCTGCCTGGAGGTGATGGGCAACCTCGTGTTGTAATGTGCCAGGCGAAAGCCTCACCCATGATACGCTTTATGTCAACATCTTTATGTCGTTAACGAAAGAATTCATGATGCCCATGGCCTTGGAAGAGATGCCAGTGTCGGGGTGGACCTACTTCAGCACCTTGTACGCGTACACAGAGTAACTCTCCTTGCGGCTGCACTTGTACTTCTTGCCATCTTTCTTCTGTGTCTTGGTCACCGCCACCTTGGAGCCCTTCTTCTGGGTGGGAGCAGACTTGGCTGGCTCAGGCATCTTAAAACACCAGAAATGTGTCAAAAAAAAAAAAGAAATCTTATTACTTTCAAATAAGGACAGCTTCAGCTAATAGCTGACAGTGGACTTCTGACCAGAAATTTTATCCTAAGATCTCTTTTATATACTAATTGAATATAAATCACATATGATTTATATTCATTGAATAAATATCACATATGGTTGTTGGTGCTTTACTAGCGATTTTGAACACGATTGATGAGTGTGCTTTCTTGAGCTGGTTAAACATTACTTTCTGCTGTTTTATTTTTGTTTTTGTTTTGCTTTTTGTGTTTTTTTAGATGGGGTCTTGCTCTGTTGCCCAGGCTGGAGTGCAGTGACACGATCTCAGCTCACTGCAACCTCCGCCTCCCTGATTCAAGTGATTCTCCTGCCTCAGCCTCCCAAGTAGTTGGAATTATAGGCACATGTTGCCACACCTGGCTATTTTTTTGTATTTTTAGCAGAGACAGGGTTTCACTGTGTTGCCCAGGCTGGTCTAGAACTCCTGAGTTCAGGCAATCCACCCGTCTTGACCTCCCAAAGTGCTGGGATTACAGGCGTGAGCCACCATGCCCAGCCTGCTGTTTTACTTTTAATAGCACTTTTTATTTTTTAGCAAGCCCCTTAATTCACCTTTAGTCAAAAAACTTCCTGTCAAACCCTTATTGCCACACTGGAATCTTCCAGAAAAAAGTGTCCTTGGGAGAAG